>NC_064640.1:1082820145-1084219842 GCF_023864345.2 Schistocerca serialis cubense | reverse complement strand
GATGACCACACTGTTCATGGACTTTGCACTAAAGGAGCAGATTCTTAGGTGTGGTTACCAAAAAGCAAAAGAAAGTGGTCAAATATACTATCAAAATATCATAAGCATTATCTTCTTGAGCCTGTTATGAATGAAATAAAACCAATTTTTAGAGACCTGAGTGGACCCTGTTTTGCTTAGTACCACATTTACTCGAATCTAAGATGCACCTGAAAAATGAGACTCGAAATCCAGGAAAAAAAAAATTCCCGAATCTAAGCCGCACCTGATATTTGAGACTTGAAATTCAAGGGGAGAGAAAAGTTTTAGGCCGCACCTCCAAATCGAAACAAAGTTGGTCCATTGTAATATGAGACACAATTTAGGTCAAATACAGCTACAGTAGTTTGGTTCGAGTCGTAAGCTCAGTAGTTAAGCTTTACCAGGTAGCCATTATTATGCGTCAGGCGCTCCATCCGTATTATACGGGTACCCTTCCTCTTTCGCGTACTTCGTTAGCGAAACAATGGCAAGAGACTGCTATTTGCTGTTACCTACACTCCTGCTTTCTTTGAGAATGATCAACAAGAAACAAATAATAGACAGCGTATGATAGAAGATATTCTGAACGGGAGTTTAGCGAAAATTTTTCTCCGTTTGAAAATCTTTGCAGGCACCTCTTTAGTACATTACATTCTGCATTGAAATTAGTCATCTTAGATTTAAAAATCTAGTCAATTGCCGTGCTTCATTTCTGACTGTATCACTATTAGGCATAAGAATAATACAGATATAAACATGGGATGATATCTATATTTTTCCGCGTTTGCTGTTGTCTCACTCTAGTTTCGTAGTTTATTAGGCAGACAGGATTTAAATGAGTTAGCAGCAAACACGAAAGAATACATGGCAAAATGTTTATATTCTAATTATTCTTATGTGAAGAGAATACTGCATGCTATTCACAATTCATAAAAGTTCCTGTAAGGAACCATCTCTTCTCACAGTTAGGAAAAAATTCAGAACGTAGAGTTGGCCATATTGACAAACATCCCAAACAGTCTTGGCAGTGGGATTTTCGTAGTGCATTGAAATGCTGCTACATTCAAAGGTGCACAATACGGAATTTGTATTTACTTCGTTGGATAATGTATGAAAATGCAGTGGTCAAAACTCGAGGCGGAGGAAAAACTTGTCTGCCACCCCTTTTTCTTTTTTTTTTTTTTTTTTTAATACACTCATGCAGAGGGTTTGGCGCCAGTATTTATCTTTGTGCCTGCAAAGCATGCCTGTGTAGCGCTACATATATTCGACAGCAGAAGTTAGTTGTGGCGGCACCTACCAACATTTTCCAGAACTTCCGCTTACTTTGCACTCAATTGTAAGCCGCAGGCGGTTTTTTGGATTGCAAAAACCGGAAAAGAAGTGCGGCTCAGATTCGAGTAAATACGGTAAATGTCTTCATGGGGGCACTCAGAATACAAATGAAAGTTTCAACCATTCCATACGGGAAAGATTACTCAAGAATGTTTTTGTAGGAATAAATACATTAATAGTTGGTGTACTAGATGGTGTGCTATGTTTCAATGATGGAGTGATAGGAAGGTAGGAAGTCCTGAGAAATTTAGGCATAAAATGTGGCTCTAATATGAAAGATCAATTTCTTCTGTGTGACAGACAACGGGTGCATGAAGTTGAAAGATTCGCTCTTCAAGTTACCAAAGAAGCAAGAAGTGCTAAAAGGAATGCCAAGAGGAAGCTTGAAGATGAAGAAAGGCTGCAGGATGTAGACTATGCTTCAGGAATGTTCTGAGGCACAGTTTAATTGGACTCATATGTTCATTCGCAATTTCCCGCAAGTTGTTTTCTTCAGAATTCAGGTACAAATATTTCCTAAAGTTTAGAAAGCATTGCTCTAATTTTTTCTGTAACTTTCGGTAGTCCATACTTATGTAGTAGACCTAAGCTTTATTGCAGAATCAGCTAAATCATTGAAAAAATAACATTTTTATTAGGAAAAAATTATAAATATTAAATGTAAGATGTGATACTTTTTTATCCTTGTAATATACGTAATAGGTGGAATTAAATAGGTCTAGTACCTCAGCCATGTCATGCATGTCTGGTAAAAATTTGGTCTCCTTCAAATGTATAACATTGGATTAAATGGTACCTCAGTTTGAGGAAGAATTTCCTTGTTACTTTTTTTAAATAACTCTAAGCAGGTTCAAAAATATTCAAAATACTTCTAATTTGTTTAGAAAGTGTGCTCTATTACCTGATATCAACAAAAAAATCTTAAAACATATACATTATAAACAGTGCCTGAAAGAAATAGGTGTTGATTTTTACATAATATTGAGCTGGAAAAATGCCATGTATCCTTAAGTGTGAACTGCCAGATAGCTGTGTAGATTTACACGAGAAATATCGTCTGGTTTGCACTAATGATGTAATGATGTGAGTGGGCTGAATGCATTTTTTTTTTTTTTTTTTTTTAACGCCTGCTTTGGTGACGGAAGCAATGCATTCAACTTCCAGAAAGAAATTATCTCACAAAACAGGCCTTTGACTAAACTTCATAAAGTGCCGTACTGTGCTGTTTTATGGTATAGAGCAGATGTTACCAACAAGTATTCCATTGGTTCTCCATCATTTGAAAAAAACGTTGTTTTCACTAAAACACAGCTACATTTACAACTCCATTTTTCCTGTACAATGTTCTATAATACATACAATTGTGACTTTAAATGACAACTTTGAATTATCAAGGACATCAGTTTCCCCCCCCCCCCCCCCCCCCCCAAATTTAATGTGCCATTATCAACAGAATGATTGCATGCAGATCATTATATTGGCGTGTGAGGTTTTGGGATTGACATTTATTTTTTTTATCGCATATCTTGAGACTTTGAGCCAAAGCTCGTGGGATGAGGTGGTACCTTGTTTACAGAAAGCTGAATATAAAATTTATAAACAAAAAATTACAGAATTAATAAAATATGAAATTAAGAGAAATTAGGATAAATTACATGTTGCATAGAGAAGTTCTCATGTATTGTGAGGGCCTCCTGTGCGGAATTCTAGCATACCACAAGGTAACCTTCGTGTGTGGATTTGAATACTTAGGTGTATCACTCTTTTTTTCTGCCCTGCTGGGAAATTTGGAAAAAAAAAAAACCTGGAGAAATCTAGTTTTTTGTCTCAGTAGATGAAACAGTTTGTTTACTGGGATTTCCTGCATCGTCGCTGGCTGGGTGCAGCTTAATACATGCACCGCTTCCCTACTCCCTCATTCTTACTGCTTCTCCACTTCCTACCACTCCCCTCAGCTTGCAGTCAGTGCTGCCACCACTTCTTGCCACTAGCCTAGTAGCTGCCGATGGGAGGCGTGAGGGGTGGTTTGTTTTGATATGATTCTTGGAGATTGTTGACCCAGTGGCTGGAGACAACGGTCATATGTGCACGAGTTGTGTCTGAGTGATTGTGTGAATATGTGTGTGGTGTGTGTGTGTGTGTGTGTGTGTGTGTGTGTGTGTGTGTGTGTGTGTGTGTTATTTTCCAAGAAAGGCTATGGCCAAAAATTTAGTTGTGAGAGTGTGATTGTCTTTTCTACGTGTCTGTCCATGGTTCAGCGATCATCTTTACGGTCAGTTGCTACCTATCTTCATTAGCATTAATTCTCAGAGTATTTGCACAAATTGATGGATTTACCACCACCATCTCATTTCGTCAACATAATGTCAGTGACTTGTGTAAAGCTGGCCACATGAATGGACTTCCATGATGGGCCAAAACCACAGGTCATTTCTGTGGGTCTCTCTAACGGATTGGGTCTGCCGATTTGAAGCCCATCGTTTCCCAATAATGTGCAAGCCCTGCCCATCGGATCTAGTCTCGCCGATCTGTTCCCAGGCCGGCTCTGTTTGTGTGTGGTATAATGCAGTGGGTTTTCGTGATTTATCCGAGGACTCAGGACTGTGGTGCTCCTCGCAGGCCAGAGGCCATGGGCGATGGAGTTCAGGAATTGTGACTTTCTCACTGCAAGTACATTGTGCGGTACATTGTTTTATAAACATTTTATTTATTCTAGTACATTTTGGGGCTTAGAAAATAATTTATACAGGATGTACATATCTTTTTTTTTTTTTTTTTTACAAACATTCAGTACGCGAAACATGAGTGACCCGGCAGACATCAATACAGTAATCGAATTCGTGCCATACCTGTCCCAGCATGGCATCGTCGATTGTGATATTTGTTTCTCGTATTCTCTCCCGGAGCTCCGCTACATCACGTGGTAGAGACCATACATACACCGGATCTTAAATGTGTCCCCACAGAAAAAAAGTCACACGGAGTGAGGTCTGGTAATCAGGGAGGCCATTTCATGAAACAGCTGTTCCCTTCTGTAGCACGGCCAGTTCATCGATGCGGCAGCTCCGTATTCAGGTACCCACAAACTTAACGATGAAAATGGGGTGGAGCCCCATCCTGCTGAAAGATGAACGGAGAGCCCAATTGCATCTGAGGCATCAGCCATTGCTGCAACATATCCGAGTAGGAATATCCAGTGACAGTTCTCTTGGCGAAGAAGAATGGCCCGTACAGTTTTCGACACGACAAAGCACAAAAAACATTTACATTTAGCGAATCACACCCAAATTCAATGTATTAGTGTGGATGCTTTGCACCCCAGATTCGACAATTATCC
This sequence comes from Schistocerca serialis cubense, assembly GCF_023864345.2. NCBI lineage: Eukaryota > Metazoa > Arthropoda > Insecta > Orthoptera > Acrididae > Schistocerca > Schistocerca serialis. The sequence goes on along the minus strand of NC_064640.1, from coordinate 1,084,215,149 downwards.
CTGTACACTTTCCCATTAGTGTGAAAAGTGGCTTCATTGCTAAAACTTAAGCGATCAAAAATTCCATCCCCGTCCTTATTCAATTGTTGCAACTGTGAACAAAACTCAAAACACTTGTCTTTGTCGTTGTTATTGACCTTCTACCCTAGCTCCAATTTGAATGGTTTCATAGACAACTTCTGTCGCATGACTTGCCACAGTCAGTGGAGCCATTTCGAGTTCATGGGATGCACGACGCACCAATTTCTTTGGACTCCTTATGAATGTCTCTGGTATGCAATCCAAATTCACTTCACTCACACTGGGATGTCTGCTTCTCTGTGCTGGGCACAAGCAACCGGTCATAATAAATTTGTTGTGCCTTCCTTATTGGTGGTTTCTTACTGTACTTTGTTCTAAACATCCATTGAACAGCTGTAGCACACACTTTTTTTGTCGAACTCCAACACGCAGAAAGCTCGCTCCGCACCTGAACTTGCCATGTTTATGACTGGTGCTATCGGCAAATCACCAAAGTATGCTGTGGTGGTATACATGAAAAAGAACTTTCAGGGTTTCTCTTCAAAATGACATATGTGTGATATCTGTGCTATGTTTGGTTCTTGTGCAATAAATAATTGAAAGTGTTCCCAGATGTAATGTACACCCTGTATATTAGAAAGTATGAGTGATAGGAAGAACAACTTGCGGCAGTCACAGGCGGTTTGTATGCTATGTACCTGTATATTTTGGCCTGCCTTATATACTTCTTTCAATAGGCCTACTTTTTTCTGAGGTTATTTCTGAAATCAGTGTAGGTATTTTAAATCTGTCTTGCGACTCCAAGGAAATGCGTATTTGTGTCACCAAATATGTTTAGTTTTATTGAAATAAAATAACATCAGTGGTCTTCATGGAATATTATATACCATCGTCTTTCTTTCTCCATCTAAAAACTGTTCATTACAAAAGATGCTGACATTAGTACTTAAGATTTTTGCTCATGAGGGGAAGAAATACAGAAGTCCTTACATTTTTTTTTTGTGAACTTATGTCTTTACTTGCTCTTGAGACCTCGAAATTTGTCAGGGAAAAATGCTAAAAGTTGCTGGAAATCGGGGAACGTCACTTGGGGAAACTTGCGGCAACCCTGAATGTTCACAAGCTGGCACTGCAGAGCTTGCTGACTGCATTTTTGAGGGATGAGAATATTCTTGCGAAGTGCACAGAATTGCCCCAAACTATAACACCATATGAGATAACAGAGCAAAAGTAAACAAGCTTTTGTGTTTGTGTCCAAGACATAGTGTATAGTGAAGACAGAAGTGTTCATTTTCTGCTTAAGGTGTTGAACATGATACTTCTGAGAGAGCTTTTCATCTATCTTCAGTCTTAAGAATTTAAAATGTCTGTTCGACCAGCTCAGGACAAGACTATTTCTATTTTACAAGAGTTCAGTTGTTGGCAGTGAAGTATTAATCCGTTCTCCAAAAGCCGTGTGCTGATGTTGCCAACTACCTTGTCAGCTAGATGATTTACTTTATGTTCAGTGTTTTCCGAGAGAACACATGTCCGAATATACAAAAGCTTTCATTTGCATTTGCAGTAGGTATGAAAAAAAAAAAAAAAAAAACAGAAGCTCCTGTTTGTGTTTCCTATAGATAGTGGATATAATAACAGCTCCTTTAAGTTATGTTTTCAGATTATTTTTGATGCCACAATTTCCACTCACGTTGTTACTTTTGTGTTTTCTTCTTGCTTAGTACTCTTGATACATTTTGTTCAAAGTTTGACTATGGTTCCTGCTACTAGGTGCGAGAATACAAGTGAGTTGGCTTCCATTCGGACGTCTACGATGAGACAATGGACAGGGTGAAAGGCCTCGGTGTTGATACCGAGTGCACTGGTGGTGGCAGAATACAGCACGACCCCAGTGCCAAGGTCATCAAAGTATACAGCTACTCACAGGTGATACCTAAAGCAGTGAGTTGTAGAAATGACAGTATGTGTCATCTTGAGCTGTTATTCAACTTAATTTTTTACTGTGTGACTGGTTTCAGTTGAAGACCATTTTCAGGCACCTGTTGTATATACATCGTGGATACGGGAAAATTTGGGATGAAAAGAATGTTTGAAAATTATAGTAACAATACAAGCAACACTTACAGAATTTGATTACCAGCAAAAACTATATATATCAAAAGAATACAATGTCAGAAATATAAATTAAATATCCACAAGCATTGTATGTATTGTTATTACAATTTTGAAGTATCCTTTTTGCCTGAATTTTTCCTGTTTCCATGCTGTGGGTACAACAGATGCTCAAGAATGGTCTCTGACCAAAACTGGTTGCATCGTAAAAAAAATTTATGAACAGCTTAAAGTGTTACGTGATGTCATTTCTACAATTCGTATAAGCTGCAGACCACAGTTAACAAAAAATATTTTAAGAACAGTGAAGTTTCTGTTCATACGTTGTGTGCCCTATAATTCAAGTATTTTTAAAGTTTTTAAGAATGTTATACGCCAAGCTCCTCCATGGGAAAGCAGTTTCTGCTTCGGTTACATGGCACAAATTATAGAATACCTTGTTATATGGTCAGAAGCAAATGTCACCAGATGTTAATACCTGTAAATCATCATCATCATGCTTCTTACAACCGTGTACAATAATTTGTGTGTGGTGTTGTGGACAAGTGTTATGGTTGAAATGGCTACTGTTGTTCTGGGTAGCAGCCATGATTATGAAACTTCCTGACAAATTAAAACTGTGTGCCGGGCCAGGACTACATCCTGAAACCTTGTCTTCCGTGGACAATGCTGATACCAACTGTGCTGTTCAATCTGATTCATGATTTTTTCTTACACCTTTCAGATTACTTTTGAGGCCACAATCCTTGCTTCCACTTGTATATATAGCGAGAGAGAGTTGTATATGTAGCAAGAGAGAGAGAGAGATAGAGAGAGAGAGAGAGAGAGAGAGAGAGAGAGAGAGAGAGAGAGAGAGAATGTTCTGTCCCATAATTTTATGACATTATTATTATTATTATTATTATTATTATTATTATTACCTTCACTTTCTCAGACGTTAAGTCCGGTTAAAAATGGAGTGACGCGGACCTTGATCAAGCGTCACTTCCTTTTAACTGTACGGTATGTGTTATATTGCATTTAGGAACTTTCGGGTAATTGAACATGTATCAATAATTACGGATTTCTGTAGCTGTATATATATGTTTGGATGTAGCTGTATTGCATTGATGTACTGGTGGATATTGTGTGGTATGACTCCTGTAGTTGATAGTATAATTGGTATGATGTCAACTTTATCCTGATGCCACATGTCTTTGACTTCCTCAGCCAGTTGGATGTATTTTTCAATTTTTTCTCCTGTTTTCTTTTGTATATTTGTTGTATTGGGTATGGATATTTCGATTAGTTGTGTTAATTTCTTCTTTTTATTGGTGAGTATGATATCAGGTTTGTTATGTGGCGTTGTTTTATCTGTTATAATGGTTCTGTTCCAGTATAATTTGTATTCATCATTCTCCAGTACATTTCGTGGTGTATACTTGTATGTAGGAATGTGTTGTTTTAAAAGTTTATGTTGTAAGGCAAGCTGTTGATGTATTATTTTTGCGACATTGTCATGTCTTCTGGGGTATTCTGTATTTGCTAGTATTGTACATCCGCTTGTGATGTGATCTACTGTTTCTATTTGTTGTTTACAAAGTCTGCATTTATCCGTTGTGGTATTGGGATCTTTAATAATATGCTTGCTGTAATACCTGGTGTTTATTGTTTGATCCTGTATTGCAATCATGAATCCTTCTGTCTCACTGTATATATTGCCTTTTCTTAGCCATGTGTTGGATGCGTCTTGATCGATGTGTGGCTGTGTTAGATGATACGGGTGCTTGCCATGTAGTGTTTTCTTTTTCCAATTTACTTTCTTCATGTCTGTTGATGTTATGTGATCTAAAGGGTTGTAGAAGTGGTTATGAAATTGCAGTGGTGTAGCCGATGTATTTATATGAGTGATTGCCTTGTTTATTTTGCTAGTTTCTGCTCGTTCTAGAAAGAATTTTCTTAAATTGTCTACCTGTCCATAATGTAGGTTTTTTATGTCGATAAATCCCCTCCCTCCTTCCTTTCTGCTTAATGTGAATCTTTCTGTTGCTGAATGTATGTGATGTATTCTATATTTGTGGCATTGTGATCGTGTAAGTGTATTGAGTGCTTCTAGGTCTGTGTTACTCCATTTCACTACTCCAAATGAGTAGGTCAATATTGGTATGGCATAGGTATTTATAGCTTTTGTCTTGTTTCTTGCTGTCAATTCTGTTTTCAGTATTTTTGTTAGTCTTTGTCTATATTTTTCTTTTAGTTCTTCTTTGATATTTGTATTATCTATTCCTATTTTTTGTCTGTATCCTAGATATTTATAGGCATCCGTTTTTTCCATCACTTCTATGCAGTCGCTGTGGTTATCCAATATGTAATCTTCTTGTTTAGTATGTTTTCCCTTGACTATGCTATTTTTCTTACATTTGTCTGTTCCAAAAGCCATACTTATATCATTGCTGAATCCTTCTGTTATCTTTAGTAATTGGTTGAGTTGTTGATTTGTTGCTGCCAGTAGTTTTAGATTATCCATGTATAGCAAATGTGTGATTTTGTGTGGGTATGTTCCAGTAATATTGTATCCATAATTTGTATTATTTAGCATGTTGGATAGTGGGTTCAGAGCAAGGCAGAACCAGAAAGGACTTAATGAGTCTCCTTGGTATATTCCACACTTAATCTGTATTATTATTATTATTATTATTATTATTATTATTATTATTATTATTACCAGCTTCTGTATCTTTTGATTGCGTATAGTTACGGCAGCACATGAATTGTGGTGAGCCTGGTGTTTTTACAAGACTTTTTCCAGTTGCCAGGACAGTTGTCATAATTACTCAAATCAACAATTACTTGCACTTGGAGCAGACCAAATGATTCCTCTGTACCCCTCGCACCTATTTTATACTTTTCAGACTGTGTTTCACACATTTTGTGACCTACCTGTTTCATTTAACACAGTTAATACAGTTGCAGATTGTGGGTACGTGTTTAATGTTTTTGCACGATTACTGCTGCTTGTGTTTCAGTGTTGTGTACAATGCCAGACCCATCAATAGAAAAATTAATTCTGATGCTGCATATTGCACATCTGTTCTGAAGGTCTTTACACACTCCCTTTTTCTGCTGCTTTTGTGTTGTGATGTGTGGTTTAGAAAATTTCAGATTGCTTTACGGTTTCATGTGCTCTGTATTAGATGCATTTTTAGTGTACGTACAAGCACATCGGTTACTTATGATGTAGTTGTAGTTAAGAGTTCTCGTTTTAGTGTTTAATTATTATTGTGATATGTAGCACACTGTTTAATTGTACTTTAGTTTTAAAATACCCAAAGACTGCTTCATTTCAGGGGTTTGGGAAGGCAGACCACAGCAAGACAGTAGAAATTCTGAAGACTGCATATCCTGTTTACAACATTACTTGGAGTGATGAAGGATACTGATCTGCTCAGGTAATTAAATTTACATATGCGTGATACATTCAAAATGTCTCTGACATTACGACAACCTTCATAATGAATGAAGGTGATATTTTTTGCATTTAAGCTGTTGTATTTTAATAAGACCTCTCCTTAATTATACAGGGTGATTCAAAAAGAATACCACAACTTTAGGAATTTAAAACTCTGCAACGACAAAAGGCAGAGCTAAGCACTATCTGTTGGCAAATTAAGGGAGGTATAAAGTTTCATTTAGTTGTACATTTGTTCGCTTGAGGCGCTGTTGACTAGGCGTCAGCGTCAGTTGATGCTAAGATGGCGACTGCTCAACAGAAAGCTTTTTGTGTTATTGAGTACGGCAGAAGTGAATCGACGACAGTTGTTCAGCGTGCATTTCGAACGAAGTATGGTGTTAAACCTCCTGATAGGTGGTATATTAAACGTTGGTATAAACAGTTTACAGAGAATGGGTGTTTGTACAAAGGGAAAAGTTCTGGACGGCCGAGAATGAGTGATGAAAATGTAGCACGCATCCAGCACGCATTTGTTCGCAGCCCAGGAAAATCGACTCGCAGAGCTAGCAGAGAGCTGCAAATTCCACAATCAACTGTATGGAGAGTCCTACGATAAAGGTTAGTTATGAAACCTTATCGTCTGAAATTGGTTCAAGCACTGTCTGCAGCTGATCAGATTAAAAGAATCGATTTCTGTGTTTTTATCCTTGCTCAAATGGAAACAGATGAATCTTTCGTTTCGAAGATTGTGTTTAGTGATGAAGCAACTTTCCACACTAACGGGAAAGTCAACCGTCACAATGTCTGTACATGGGGCACTGAGAATCTGCGGGAAACAACTCAGTATGAACATGACTCGCCTAAGGTGAACGTTTTCTGTGCCATTTCAGCCAATAAAGATTTTGGTCCCTTTTTCTTCAAAGGTGCTACTGTAACTGGACTACAGTATCTGGAGATGTTAGAGAATTGGCTGTTCCCTCAGCTCGAACAAGAAGCACAATAATTCGTATTTCAGCAGGATGGAGCACCACCACATTGGCACTTATCTGTCCGTAACTACCTGAACGTCAACTACCCTCCAAGAAGCCCTGATCTTACCCCCTGCGATTTTTTCTTATGGGGGTATGTTAAGGATATGGTGTTTCGGCCACCTCTCCCAGCCACCATTGATGATTTGAAACGAGAAATAACAGCAGCTATCCAAACTGTTACGCCTGATATGCTACAGAGAGTGTGGAACGAGTTGGAGTATCGGGTTGATATTGCTCGAGTGTCTGGAGGGGGCCATATTGAACATCTCTGAACTTGTTTTGGAGTGAAAAAAACCTTTTTAAATACTCTTTGTAATGATGTATAACAGAAGGTTATATTATGTTTCTTTCATTAAATACACATTTTTAAAGTTGTGGTATTCTTTTTGAATCACCCTGTACAGGTAGTTCTGGCCCAAAAAGTCATTTTAAATGTTTTTAAAGTACAACAAACAGTAGCATTTCTACTGTAATTTGTAAGCCATGATGAACAGTAGCACATAGTGTGAGTTTGCTGCCTTTTTATTTCTGTGGGACCTCGCTATGTGTGTAAACCGAAAAATGGCTTTTCGAGTTGAAACTAGTTGCTTAATTAAAAATATTTTTAGTAACTCTATTATCTTAAGTTGAAAAATATCATTTTCATCCAATGACATTAATAATTTTTGTGTCCTCTTTTTCACTTTTGCCATATGGGTGTGTTTGAGAAGGTCTATCACATGTTTGTTTCTAAGATTGGTACAGTTGTTTTCTGTCATTAGTTATTGTATGCTGCTTTTGACCGCTGAGAATCAAATTTTTCAACTGTTTATTATCAGGATTTAGCAGCAAGTTTTTTTACTGAAGTGTTAAAAGGTGTTTTATCTAACAACTATTTTTCTGATCTTCACAACTATTTTTCTGATCTGAAGATTGCCATGCAGGAACTCAACAAACTAGTTCTGATCTGATTCAAAGATTGCATTCATTTTGTTGGTAGAGGCAGTGGGGAGCTGTCCTCTTCAGTCATCATTATCCAGAGGTGAAGCTAGTTTCTTTCAGTAGTGGCTGTCATTATTGACTTCAGTCTTGAAGAGTGTGTCTCAGAAATCATTAAATCGGCAGCAGACTGTTGGTTTATTGCATGAAGAGATTCCAAATACTGCTTTAAATTCACTTCTATCTTAAATTCAGTGCCATGTATGAATGTCTTCTTTTAAACTCCATTGCTACCTCAGTCTAAGTGATGTGTGTACAAAAGGAGTGAACAAGTGGCCCGTGTAATATGCCTAGTGTGTTAACAGTGTACACCACTACACATTGTCTATTTTAGAAAATGAATCACTCTGCAGCAACCCAGAATGTCTCAGAATTCCCACACTATGCAGTACAGTATCCGAAGATTGTTATTCTGCGAAAAGAAATCCATTGGTGTTAATTAGATGTGTACTGTACTCTCCATTTAATGTACAAAAGCAGTTGTCCAGTAGCAATTCATTGCAAGAGGAGGGACAATTTCCAGTTTTGTTATTTATTTTATTTGCCCATTTAAATAAAGCTGACTTAGGAATTTTCCCTTATGTGGGGACTGTTTGTACTAGATAATGTGTCTGTTTGAAGTTCTATATTTGTATATTTTGCTGTTCATGTCACTTCTGCATAATTTTTCATTGATTGTATCGATACTTGTTTGAATTCTGATATGTTGTGAAATTTCAAACATTTGGGAATCCCGTGATAAACTAGTACTATTAGCGTCAATTGTAGGCTTAAACTAAATTGTGCTCTTTCAAAAATTTTTAGAACAGTATGCCTATCATCCTCATTCAAAATAGTCTGTCTCTTATTTTGTTGTCCAATTATGTGAGAAATAGTTTAGTTTCAGAATTTTGAGATGCCTGCAAAACTATACTTTGTAAGTTAGTGCTACCAGTGTTTTGTATACGTAATTTACGTAGCAAATCAATGCTTTGTGGTTCACAGCTCAGCCAAAGTATACATCACCCCTGAATTTCATTGTATATCAATGCAAATAAATGTGTATTTTTGAGAATTTTCGGAAGTTACCATTGTTGTTGTTGTTGTTGTTGTTGTTGTTGTGGTCTTCAGTCCTGAGACTGGTTTGATGCAGCTCTCCATGCTACTCTATCCTGTGCAAGCTTTTTCATCTCCCAGTACCTACTGCAACCTACATCCTTCTGAATCTGCTTAGTGTATTCATCTCTTGGTCTCCCTCTACGATTTTTACCCTCCACGCTCCCCTCCAATACTAAATTGGTGATCCCTTGATGCCTCAGAACATGTCCTACCAACCGATCCCTTCTTCTGGTCAAGTTGTGCCACAAACTTCTCTTCTCCCCAATCCTATTCAATACTTCCTCATTAGTTATGTGATCTACCCATCTAATCTTCAGCATTCTTCTGTAGCACCACATTTCGAAAGCTTCTATTCTCTTCTTGTCCAAACTATTTATCGTCCATGTTTCACTTCCATACATGGCTACACTCCATACGAATACTTTCAGAAATGACTTCCTGACACTTAAATCAATACTGGATGTTAACAAATTTCTCTTCTTCAGAAACGCTTTCCTTGCCATTGCCAGCCTACATTTTATACCCTCTCTACTTCGAACATCATCAGTTATTTTGCTCCCCAAATAGCAAAACTCCTTTACTACTTTAAGTGCCTCATTTCCTAATCTAATTCCCTCAGCATCACCCGACTTAATTAGACTACATTCCATTATCCTTGTTTTGCTTTTGTTGATGTTCATCTTATATCCTCCTTTCAAGACACTGTCCATTCCATTCAACTGCTCTTCCAAGTCCTTTGCTGTCTCTGACAGAATTGCAATGTCATCGGCGAACCTCAAAGTTTTTATTTCTACTCCATGAATTTTAATACCTACTCCGAATTTTTCTTTTGTTTCCTTTACTGCTTGCTCAATATACAGATTGAACAACATCGGGGAGAGGCTACAACCCTGTCTCACTCCCTTCCCAACAACTGCTTCCCTTTCATACCCCTCTACTCTTATAACTGCCATCTGGTTTCTGTACAAACTGTAAATAGCCTTTCGCTCCCTGTATTTTACCCCTGCCACCTTTAGAATTTGAAAGAGAGTATTCCAGTCAACATTGTCAAAAGCTTTCTCTAAGTCTACAAATGCTAGAAACGTAGGTTTGCCTTTCCTTAATCTTTCTTCTAAGATAAGTCGTAAGGTCAGTATTGCCTCGCGTGTTCCAGTGTTTCTACGGAATCCAAACTGATCTTCCCCGAGGTTGGCTTCTACTAGTTTTTCCATTCGTCTGTAAAGAATTCGTGTTAGTATTTTGCAGCTGTGACTTATTAAGCTGATAGTTCGGTAATTTTCACATCTGTCAACACCTGCTTTCTTTGGGATTGGAATTATTATATTCTTCTTGAAGTCTGTGGGTATTTCGCCTGTTTCATACATCTTGCTCATCAGATGGTAGAGTTTTGTCAGGACTGGCTCTCCCACGGCCGTCAGTAGTTCCAATGGAATATTGTCTACTCCGGGGGCCTTGTTTCGACTCAGGTCTTTCAGTGCTCTGTCAAACTCTTCACGCAGTATCATATCTCCCATTTCATCTTCATCTACATCCTCTTCCATTTCCATAATATTGTCCTCAAGTACATCGCCCTTGTAGAGACCCTCTATATACTCCTTCCACCTTTCTGCTTTCCCTTCTTTGCTTAGAACTGGATTTCCATCTGAGCTCTTGATATTCATACAAGTCATTCTCTTATCTCCAAAGGTCTCTTTAATTTTCCTGTAGGCGGTATCTATCTTACCCCTAGTGAGATAGGCCTCTACATCCTTACATTTGTCCTCTAGCCATCCCTGCTTAGTCATTTTGCACTTCCTGTCGATCTCATTTTTGAGACGTTTGTATTCCTTTTTGCCTGTTTCACTTACTGCATTTTTATATTTTCTCCTTTCATCAATTAAATTCAATATTTCTTCTGTTACCCAAGGATTTCTACTAGCCCTCGTCTTTTTACCTACTTGATCCATTGCTGCCTTCACTACTTCATCCCTCAAAGCTACCCATTCTTCTTCTACTGTATTTATTTCCCCCATTCCTGTTAATTGCTCCCTTATGCTCTCCCTGAATCTCTGGTTCTTTTAGTTTATCCAGGTCCCATCTCCTTAAATTCCCACCTTTTTGCAGTTTCTTCAGTTTTAATCTACAGGTCATAACCAATAGATTGTGGTCAGAGTCCACATCTGCCCCTGGAAATGTCTTACAATTTAAAACCTGGTTCCTAAATCTCTGTCTTACCATTATATAATCTATCTGATACCTTTTAGTATCTCCAGGGTTCTTCCATGTATACAACCTTCTTTCATGATTCTTAAACCAAGTGTTAGTTATGATTATGTTGTGCTCTGTGCAAAATTCGACCAGGCGGCTTCCTCTTTCATTTCTGTCCCCCAATCCATATTCACCTACTATGTTTCCTTCTCTCCCTTTTCCTACACTCGAATTCCAGTCACCCATGACTATTAAATTTTCGTCTCCCTTCACAATCTGAATAATTTCTTTTATTTCATCATACATTTCTTCAATTTCTTCGTCATCTGCAGAGCTAGTTGGCATATAAACTTGTACTACTGTAGTAGGTGTGGGCTTCGTATCTATCTTTGCCACAATAATGCGTTCACTATGCTGTTTGTAGTAGCTTACCCGCATTCCTATTTTCCTATTCATTATTAAACCTACTCCTGCATTCCCCCTATTTGATTTTGTGTTTATAACCCTGTAGTCACCTGACCAGAAGTCTTGTTCCTCCTGCCACCGAACTTCACTAATTCCCACTATATCTAACTTCAACCTATCCATTTCCCTTTTTAAATTTTCTAACCTACCCGCCCGATTAAGGGATCTGACATTCCACGCTCCGATCCGTAGAATGCCAGTTTTCTTTCTCCTGATAACGACATCCTCTTGAGTAGTCCCCGCCCGGAGATCCGAATGGGGGACTATTTTACCTCCGGAATATTTTACCCAAGAGGACGCCATCATCATGTAATCATACAGTAAAGCTGCATGCCCTCGGGAAAAATTACGGCTGTAGTTTCCCCTTGCTTTCAGCCGTTCGCAGTACCAGCACAGCAAGGCCGTTTTGGTTAATGTTACAAGGCCAGATCAGTCAATCATCCAGACTGTTGCCCTTGCAACTACTGAAAAGGCTGCTGCCCCTCTTCAGGAACCACACGTTTGTCTGGCCTCTCAACAGATACCCCTCCGTTGTGGTTGCACCTACGGTACGGCTATCTGTATCGCTGAGGCACGCAAGCCTCCCCACCAACGGCAAGGTCCATGGTTCATGGGGGGGATGTTACCATTGTCCTTTGCATAATCTGTGAGCAGTCGGGGTTTGTGATGTAGTTCCTGTAGCAGATTTTCTGCCAGACATTTTGTGTTACATCTGGTTTTCCCTTAACCCTTTACTGGCCAAAACTCTATTGGATCTTTTTTTTGCAAACTTTTATACATAAATATGTTACATTGAGTGATAAATTGAATAAAAAGTTGTTTTGAAAAGTTTCAGTTTATTAGAACAAAAACTACAGAAGTCCCATTTTTGGGACATTGGCCAAATGCGCTATCCAAATTCACAATCTTATTCTCCATGCATAATATTGTAAGAAGCAACACAAACATTAAATAAAGAATATTTTAATGTTATGGAATGTATATTCAGTATGAAATGAAGCAAAACACTTGTCATGTACACCAACATTGCACCTATCACAAATTTTTGTTGTTTTTTTCTTGCAGTAAGCACATCTCTTCTGTGTTTTACTTGGCACAAAGAAAATATTTCCTGGATCTAGTCGTACATCTGTGCTCACCCGTCCTCCCATCAATTTGCTTCCTTGTGGTCCTCTTTGTTTTGGTACTGATCCTTTTTTCTTTGATAGAAAAAACATCACTATTCTCTGTCGGACATCCAAAAGTAAGAGCTTCTCATTAGAGTTAGCAATTTGGTATGCACGCCATGTGTTTACTACGCAGATATATATCATCTGTGTGAATAATGGCCACCACCATTTCTTTGACCTTATCCTCGTCCTATAAAGTGATATCTGCTTGTCCAGTAGATATATGCCACCCATATGGGCATTGTATTCTTCAATGATATGTGGCAGTGTAACAGATATTTCCTTTTTTTTTTGCTCGTGAATATCTTTTTGTAGAACTCGAGGAATAATAGTACTGTTATTTGTCACTACACATACTGGTTTGTTGTCACTCCATTTCACAACCAGAACTTCATTCTCTTTGTCAAATCTGTAGTCATAGAATCCTCGTTCCTTCCTTTTGCCATTCTTTTCGAGTCAATCAAAGGACATGCATTAGTTCGGATCTCTGTTATTGTTCCTGCAGCTTTCATTTTACTCTTTCCGAGTGTGATCAGTGTGTCAACACTGGTGAAAAAGTTGTCAAAGAAAAGCTTATAATTCGGATACTCTGATTCTGGAATCATGCTGGTTAGTTCATTTATTACCCTTGCACCTAAAGGCTCCTGTTTGTTGTCAGTCTTGCCACAGTATGGTGAAAAATTATAAAGAAAGCCATTGGAACTTGTAAGACACCAAATTTTATATCCAACTTTGATAGGCTTTTCCCTCAGAAACATTTTAGCTGAATGTTTGCGATAATAATGTACCATTATTTCATCAGTTGAGAGTTCTGAATGAAATACGCCAAATTTACCAAATTCCTATTTCAGCATTTCAAATTATAACCTCAGTTTGTACATCTTGTCGTTTCTGTCTATTTTGGAGTTGTCATTGAGATGAATGAATCTCTTTATTTCCCAAACCTATTTCTTGACCCGGAGTTGAAGACTAAAGGAACACCGACATCAGGAGCCTGTTCCCAGTACTTATTCTTGTGGGGAAGCTTATGATAACCACTCAGAAGTAATACGCCAATAAATAATTTTAGTTCTTCTTTGGTTAGCAGAAAATTTATTCTGTTATGTTGGCAAGAATAAATTTCGCTTTGTTCAATAATAGTATCCATTAGTTTCTCAGAAAAAAAATCCTCAAACACTTGGGGCACTGTGTTATTTTCTAGACATTCCGCATCATAATGTTTGTTGCTCTTCCCTGGTTCACTATTGTTTGTGTACGTTGGTTGACATTTATACCACTTACATATATATTTTTTTGTAGATAACATACCACTTTCTCCTCCACCTCCCAACGCTTTCCTTCTTTTGGCTTCTGGATGTACAACTGTAGCATTAACTTCATCTCAGCTGGTTGTGAGTTCTAAAGTACCGGCGTCATCTTGTACAACAGTACATTTTCGTCAGTGTCTTCTTCATCTGTTATTACATCTGCATCGGGTGGAATAATCGCCAATTCTGTATATCATCTTCATCGTCACTCTCTTGATGGTTCTCTAGTTCTGCTAGAATTTCTTCAAATGTAAGTTTACGTGGCATGTTTTTGTCCTGTTGGAATCGTAAAATTCGAATAGAATATGAAAAAAGCAGATATAAAGAACATAAAATGCAATTCTTCTCTGTATATTATGTGTATACAAGAATAGGGCACATCAACAATAAATGATAGTATGATTATATTTATATAATAGAGGGAAAAACACACAGGGAGAGGGTAAGGAATCATTCCAATCCCGGGAGCGGAAAGACTTACCTTAGGGGGAGAAAAGAACAGGTATACACTTGCACACACACCCATATCCAACCACACATACACAGACACAAGCAGACATTTGTAAAGGCAAAGAGATTCGGCAGAGATGTCAGTCGAGGCAGAAGTACAGAGGCAAAAATGATGTTGAAAGACAGGTGAGGTACGAGCGGCGGCAACTTGAAATTAGCGGAGGTTGAGGCCTGGCGGATAACGAGAAGAGAGGATATACTGAAGGGCAAGTTCCCATCTCTGGAGTTCTGACAGGTTGGTGTTAGTGGGAAGTATCCAGATAACCCGGACGGTGTAACACTGTGCCAAGATGTGCTGGCTGTGCACCAAGGCTAGTGTAGCCACAGGGTGATCCTCATTACCAACAAACACTGTCTGCCTGTGTCCATTTCCCCCCTGCGGGTTCGAGGGTTAGAATATGCCCGCGGTATTCCTGCCTGTCGTAAGAGGCGACTAAAAGGAGTCTCAACTGTTTCGGCCTTTAATGTGATGGTCCCCATTAGGGTTTGACCTCCATTTTTCCAAATTCAACAGAAGTAAGAGCCTTTTGGGGAAGGACCCCTTACGTGGTGCACCATCAGTCCTCTGTGCCCTAAGACCTTGGCACTCTTTATCGTCTGGGCCTCGTAACTGCACCCTCCATCCCTCATTTTGGGCATACACACCTGATGGATTGTGTAAGTTACGCCCTTAGTGCATCATCATCTGCACCCACGATCACTATGGACTATCCATGGCACCCAAAATCCAGCACGGTAGCCAGCCCGTTGTGGTGGGGTCGTCATGTACCCTCTAGGTTGTAGCCCCCTGACAACACAGGGATCGTACTGCCGATGCCTGAGCTGCCGCCTCCCCACGTAAGCCAAGGAGTAGATGCCCGTCTCTCCGGGGCATCAGGACTCCCGGCAACGGCCATCCTGCTAGGTGGCCTTTGCTGTGGCTGGGTGCCACCCGTGGGGAGAGCCCCTGGTCGGAGTGGGTGGCATCGGGGTGGATATCCCGCAGTGAAATGGGTACAATCTCAATCCGGTGGTCGCATGACCACCAACGTCTCTAAGCGCAATAAAGTAGACTTTAACGCTGTGGCATGTAACCCCAAATCGTCCCCTTCCCTAGCCACGCCCTGGGAGGGACGCAGGGCTGCGGACAGACAGGAGCCATATTCACCGTGATATCTTGTGTGCAGCAGAACTGATGGGGATTCATTTTTGGGGACTAAGCCTCTGTTCTTTGTGACCCATCTTGAAGATAAGTTCGGGGAAGTGGCCTCTCTTTCCAAAATGCGGAGCGGGGCCATTTTGATACAAGCACCTTCCTCTGCACAGTCAAGGGCGTTGCTCGCCTGTGAGAAGCTTGGTGACATACCCGTTAACGTCACTCCCCATAAGTCACTAAATTTTGTCCAGGGGATTATCTTTCATAAAGATCTTCTGCTACCGTCTGATGACGAGCTACGGGAGAACCTGGCACGACGAGGTGCACACTTCGTTCGTCGTGTCTTTAGGGGACCCAAGGATAATAGGATCGCTACCGGTGCTTTCATCCTGGCCTATGAGGGCGACTGCTTGCCTGAGAAGGTCAAGGTCATGATCTACCGGTGCGATTTCAAGCCCTATGTCCCGCCCCCTATGCGATGCTTCCAGTGCTGGAAATTCGGACACGTGTCCTCCAGATGCACTGCCAGCCCCACATGTCGCGATTGTGGACAACCTTTGCATCCAAGTGCTCCGTGTGCTCCACCTCCCACCTGCGTTAACTGTGGGGAGCATCATTCTCCCTGCTCGCCAGACTGTGCAGTCTACCATCAAGAGCGGAAGATACAAGAAATTAAGACCCTGGACCGTTTAACTTACCAAGAGGCGAGGAAGAAATTAGAATGGCTCAACCCCACACCTATGTTGAGGAGTTATGCTGCTGTAACACTGCAGCCACCAGTTCCTGCAAAGACTCCTTTGACAGTTGGCCAACCGAACAGTCACGTTTCACCTGCCCCACCACCGGTGGGGGCCACTCTCTATTCCACTGCTCCCAAAACACACAGTTTGGGAGCAGTGCGCCCCAAGCAACCGGGGACGTCGGTCCCCACCTCTCAGCCGGAGCGGCGACAGCCCTGTCCGGCTCCTCAGCCGGGGAAGCGACATCTCTCTCCGGCTGTTCAGCCAGAGACGCAACAGCCTCCTCCGGCCTCACTTGTTCGGAAGGGATCCCTTGGGGGAGTCCCTTCCAAGGACTTCCCCAGTGTCTCACAAGACACTAGCCAGTGGCTGAAGAAGCCACCAGCTGCTGGTCGAAGGGCTTCACGCTCTTCCTCTGTTCCTGATAATGCGTCAGGAAAGCCCACCCAGCATGCCAACCCTCCTCCGAAAGACAAGAGAGAGAAGAGGAACCTCTCCAAGAAGGATAAGGACCCAGTGGTTCCCGCACCAACGCTTCCTGTCAGCTCAGCCTCTGAGGATGAGGTCGAGCTCTTTGCGTCCCCTGATGACCTGGATCTCGCCGTCTCCTCAGAAACGATGGCCGTAGCGACATCCGTCACTCAGTTGGTGGTAGCATGTGACCCTGCCCAGTAATTTGCCTTTTCAGTGCCTGAATGCCTCTACAGGACACGCTTTGTACAATCCTCCAGTGGAATTGTGGCGGTTATTTTAGCCATCTACCTGAGCTACGTCAGCTTGTAAGCTTGACACCTGCTTTATGCATTGCTCTCCAGGAAACCTGGTTCCCGGCAATGCGGACCCCTGTCCTCCGTGGATACAGGGGTTATTACTGCAACCGAAGCACTTACAATAGTGTGTCAGGTGGAGCCTGCGTGTATGTCCTTACCTCTGTATATAGTGCTCCTGTGCCCCTTCAAACATCTTTGGAAGCTGTGGCTGTCCGCGTAAGGACTACCCAGGACTTAAACGTCTGCAGTGTCTATCTCCCTCCAGGTGGTACAGTCTCCCTGACCGAATTGGCTGCTCTTGTCGCCCAACTTCCCACGCCTTTTCTTCTCCTTGGGGATTTTAACGCCCACAATCCCTTGTGGGGTGGATCGAAGATTACTGGCCAAGGCAGAGATGTCGAGAATCTCATCTCCCAACTTGACCTCTGCCTCTTAAACACTGGCGCTGCCACGCGTTTCAGTGTGGCGCATGGCACGTTCTCGGCCATAGATCTGTTGTTGTGCAGCCCAGGGCTTGTACCATTGGTCCACTGGAGAGTCCATGACGACTTGTGTGGTAGTGACCATTTTCCCATCTTCCTTTCACTACCCCAGCGTCGATCCCATGAACGCCTGCCTAGATGGGCATTTAGCAAGGCAAACTGGGAAACATTCTCCTCTGCTGCCACTGTTGCATCTCTCCGCCACGGTACCATCGATGTGGCGGTTGAGACACTGACTGCAGCAATTGTTTCCGCTGCGGAACGTACCATTCCTCGTTCGTTAGGGTGCCCCCGGCGAAAGGCAGTGCCTTGGTGGTCTCCGGAGGTCGCTGAAGCCATTACAGAACGTCGGCGGGCTCTTCAGCGACATAAGCGGCACCCGTCTTTGGAGAACCTAATTTTCTTCAAACGTCTCCGTGCTCAGGCACGGCGGCTCATCAAGAGGCGGAAACAGAAGTGCTGGGAGAGGTACGTTTCCACCATTGGTTCCCGTACTTCACCCTCCCAGGTGTGGATGAAGATTCGGCGCATCTTTGGAGTGCAGCACTCTACAGGTGTCCCAGGGCTTACCATCAAGGGGGCGGTATCCACCGATGCTGATGCAATCGCCGAGCATTTCGCACAGCACTATGTTCGGGCCTCTGCGTCGGGGAATTACCCGCCTGCGTTTCGCGCGCTTAAACGCCGGGAGGAAGGCAAACGGCTTTCTTTAGCTTCTCACCACCCTGAGACGTATAACGCCCCATTTAGTTTGTGGGAACTCCAAAGCGTCCTGGCACAGTGCCCCGATACAGCCTCTGGGCCAGATGGCGTCAACAATCAGATGCTCAAACACCTGTCCCTGGTCTGTCAGCGATGTGTTCTTGCCATCTTCAACCGCATATGGGGCGATGGTGTCTTTCCGTCGCAGTGGCGAGAAAGTACCATCATTCCGGTGCTGAAGCCTGGTAAGGACCCGCTTACTGTGGATAGCTATCGACCCATCAGCTTGACAAATACTCTGTGCAAGCTACTGGAACGTATGGTGTGTCGATGGCTGTGTTGGCTGCTCGAGTCTCGAGGTCTTCTGGCTCAGTGCCAGAGCGGCTTCCGTCAGGGCCGTTTCACCGCCGATACTTTGGTCTTTCTTGAGTCTGCAATCCGCACTGCTTTTTCCAGGCGCCAACACCTTGTCTCCGTCTTTTTCGACCTCTCCAGAGCATATGTCACGACGTGGCGGCACCATATACTCGCCACGTTGCACGGGTGGGGTCTCCGGGGCTCTCTCCCCATTTTTATTCAGAATTTTTTATCTGTTCAGACATTCCGCGTTTTAATTGGCACATCCCATAGTTCACTTCATATCCAGGAGAACGGCGTTCCACAGGGCTCAGTATTGAGCGTGCCCCTTTTCCTTGTGGCCATTAATGGCCTTGCAGCAGCAGTTGGGTCGTCTGTCTCACCCACGTTATATGCTGACGATTTCTGCATCTTGTTCAGCTCCTCCACCATTAGTGTTGCAGAACGTAGGTTGCAGGGGGCCATACGCAAGGCGCAGGCATGGGCCCTAGCTCATGGGTTTCAATTTTCTCCTGCGAAGACTTTTTTTATGCACTTTTGTCGGTGTCGAACTGTCCATCCCCACCCTGAGCTCTATCTTCAGGATGCCATGCTCAGGGTTGTTGACACTTACCGTTTTCTGGGATTGCTGTTCGATGCCCGGCTTACTTGGCTTCCACATATTCGTCAACTCAAGCGTCAGTGCTGGCAGCATCTGAATGCCCTTCGCTGCCTCAGCAACACAACTTGGGGTGCCAATCGTAATACGCTGCTGCAGCTCTACAAAGCCCTTGTGCTGTCCCGGCTTGATTATGGGAGTGTGGCGTATGGCTCAGCGTCGCCCTCAGCGTTGCAACTGCTGGACCCCGTTCACCACTGTGGGGTTCGACAGGTGACAGGAGCATTCCGCACCAGCCCTGTGGACAGCATACTTGTGGAGGCAGGTGTCCCTCCACTGCGATTGAGGCGCCAACATTTACTGGCCGCTTATGCTGCCCATGTTTTTAGCTTGCCCGGGCATCCAAACTATCGTCTCCTGTTCCCGCAATCGGTCGTCCATCTTCCTGAACGTCGGCCCCGGTCAGGTTGTACGATCGCAGTCCACGTCAAAGGGCTTCTCTCCGGGCTTAGGGTTTTTACAGTTCCACCTCCTTTCCGGGCCACTTTGCGACACCCCCATGGTGTGTTCCTCAGCCTTGCCTTCGGCTCGACTTGGCACAGGGCCCGAAGGACTCCGTCCCTCCAGAGGCCTTCCGCTGCCGTTTTTATTCCATCTTGGCCACGTATCAGGGCTCTGGCGTTGTATACACTGACGGTTCGATGGTTGCTGGTCGTGCCGGATATGCGCTTACTCTAGGGGACCATTCTGAACAACGTTCCTTGCTGGATGGCTGCAGCGTTTACACAGCTGAGCTGGTCGCCATCTTTTGTGCCCTAGAGTATATCCACTCCTGCTCAGGTGAGTCCTTTGTTATCTGTAGCAATTCCCTGAGCAGTTTACGAGCTCTCGACCAGTATTTCCCTCGTTCTCATCTGGTGATGGCTGTCCATGAGTCCCTGCATACTCTTGCACGTAGCGGCCGCTCTGTGGTCTTTGTGTGGACCCCAGGCCATGTTGGGATCCCCGGCAATGAGAATGTTGACCGCCTGGTGAAAGAGGCCATCAGTAAACCACCTCTGGAGATTGGCCTCCCGGCGACTGATTTGCGGGCACTATTACGCCGCAAAGTTTTCGATTTCTGGGACACTGAATGGCGCAACCTGCCCGTGCCAAACAAACTCCGTCATATCAAGGAGACGACGACTGTTTGGCGGTCATCCCTGCGAGCCACCCGCAGGGACTCAGTCGTCGTTTGTTGGCTCCGCATTGGCCACACCCGACTGACGCACAGTTATTTACTGTGTCGTGAGGATCCTCTTATTATGCGTTCAGTTAACTAAGTAGAAATTAGTATTATCTTATCTCAGTGAGGAACTTGAAACTTTCAGGACAGGTCAGGAGCATGTAGAGGTGCTCTTCCTCTACTTGAAAAGAACAGTTGACCATGCACTGAGTAGATAGGTTCCTAGTAGAACAGTTCATAATGGGATGGAACCTCCGTGGTATACAGTCACTGTAAAGAAAACGTCTAAAGGAACAGAGATTACTGCATAATAGGTGTAAAACAAAGTGTAGGATTATAGATTGAGAGACGCTGGATGAAACATGTTTGGCTGTCAAGAGAGCAATGCATGAAGCCTTCAATGGCTACTGTAGCAGAATACTGTCAAATGACATTTCACAAAATCCAAATAAATTCTGGTCGTATGTAAGGCCTGTTAGTGGCACAAAAGTTAGTGTCCAGTCCCTAGCAAGTGAGACAGGAACTGATATTGAGGGTAGCAAAGTAAAAGCTGAAATTATGAACTCGATTTTCAAATGTTCCTTTGCAAATAAAAACCCAGGAGAACTGCCCCAATTCAATCCTAGTACACTGAAAAAATGAATGAAATAGGTATTAGTGTCAGTTGTGTTGAGAAACAGTTGAAATCATTAAACAAAGCTCCAGACCCCGATGGAATCGCCGTCAGATTCTATATTGAATTTGTGGCTGAGTTATCCTCTCTTCTCACTGTAATCTATCCAAAAAACCTTATCCAGTTTTTGGAAAAAATTACAGATCACACCCGTCTACAAGAAGGGTTGTAGGAGTGACAAAACTACCATCCAATAGCCTTGACATAGATTTGTTGTAGATTCTTAGAAAATATTTTGAGCTCAAACATAATGAGGTATCTCGAACGGAACTACCTTCTCAATATCAACCAGCATGGTTTTCAAAAACATAGATGATATGAAATCCAACTGTCACTTTTCTCACATAACTTGCTGAAAGCGTTGGATCAAGGCAACAGGTAGATAGTGTTTCTTGATTTCCTAACAGTATTTGATTCTGTTCCACACCTACACTGACTGTGAAAAGTACGATCATATGGGGTATCAAGTGAAATTCGTGACTGGATTGAGGACTTTTTGATAGGAAGGACACAGCATGTTACCTTGGATGGAGAGTCATCATCAGATGTAGAAGTAACTTCAGGTGTGCCCCAGGGAAGTGTGTTGGGGCCCTTGCAGTTCTTGCCCATTAATGACCTTGCTGTAAATCAGGATTTTTGCAGATGATGCAGTTATCTGTAATGAAGTGCTATTTCAGAGAAGCTGCATAAATATTCAGTCAGATCTTGATGAGATTTCAACATAGTGCAGTGATTGGCAACTTGCTGTGAATGTTTAGAAATGTATAAACTTAGTATCCTGTGACTATAATATGGGTGAGTCACTGTCGGAATCTGCCAACTCGTACAAATACCTGTGTGTAACACTTTGTAGGAATATGAAATGGCATGATCACATAGGTTCAGTTGTGGGTAAAGCAGGTTGTAGACTTTGGTTTATTGGTATAATAATGGGGAAGTGCAATCAGTCTACTAGAGAGATGCTTACAAGTCATTCGTGTGACCCCCCCCCACCATAGACTATTGCTAAAGTGTGTGGGACTTGTACCACATAAGACTAGGAGGAGACATTGAATGTATACAAAGAAAGGCAGCATGGTCAGAGGTTTGCTTAATCCATGGGAGAGTGTCACAGAGATACTGAAGGAACTGAAATGGCAGACTGTTGAAGACAGGTGTAAACTATCCCAAGAAAGTGTATTAGCAAAGTTTCAAGAACTGTCTTTAAATGATTACTCTAGGGATATACTACAACCCCCCACATATTGCTCTCACAGGGGTCGTGAAGATAAGATTAGAATGATTACTGCTCACACAGAGGCATTCAGACAAATTCAGACAATCATTCTTCCACGCTCCATACATGAATGAAACAGCAAGAAACCCTGATAACTGGTACAATGGGACTTACCCTGTACCATGCACCTCCTGGTGGATTGCAGATTATAAACGTAGATGTGAACTGACAGTCTCTTACATGTGCATGAGGGAAACAGCTAATCACCTTTATTTTACCAAGACAAAAATTATGATTTACTAAAGTTTCAAACCTTGACAGGAAATAATGGATTAGGCTGTCCATAAATTATAAACTAACATTATTGTGATGATGGAAAATCTCATATAAAGACGTGAAACAAATACTAACAAAGAGATAGAGGGGCTGGCCAGTACAGCCAATAGATACACAAAACATAACAGAAAATTTACGTATCCTAGCTTTTGGAACTTTGTTCCTTCATCAGGGAGGAGAGAGGGGAAAGAAGGGGAAGAAGAGAAAGTGGATTCAGTTACTCACAACCCAGGTTATGAAGCAACAGGGTAGAGGTAAACAGGGAGGGTAGCAAAGATGGAGGCATGGGTGTATACTCTACAGTACGTCAACATGTTGCCTTGACCTGTTTGATCACCAGGTCTGGCTCCAATTCAGTGCACACGGGACATCGTTGAACAACTCCAGTGTCTCCCAAAAACAGCATTAACCATCCCTGTTTCGATGACAATGTGAAACAGGCATGGAACTTCATCCCACAAACTCATATCCAGCACAATGCATGCACGTTTGCATGCTTACATTCGGGCAGTTACACTGGATTTCAATGTATTACTGTATCACATTTGCAATGGTGTATCTCGCACTTATATTATCCTGTGATCTTGCAACGTTAATCACTTAAATAAGTTACTTAGACATATATATTCCTGAAATTTCATTACTCTACGTTAATTACTTTTTGGTGTTGCAATATTTTTTTTTTTTTTTTTTTTTTTTTTTTTTTTTTTCAGTGTACATGATGACTACAATAATACATTATAATGTTTCTCCAGTGGTTTCAACATTAACTTTTTAACAGAAAAGATTTTGCTTACAGTTCATTTTTAAGTTAACATTTCTAAACTTTTTAACAATCCATATTAAAGCTAGCAATAGTAACTATATTAATAATTGCTACTGTAAACAGTTACACATATGGACATCAGTTTTGAATAATGGGTTTTGAGTGTAAATAATGTTTTATGTAAGTGTTTGTATTGATACTTAAAATTAAATGTCATGTAATGAATGTCGAGATACTCATATAAAAAGTTTTGTTGGATCAAGTTATTTACGAACGCGATGTACTGTGTTCTTCCATTAGAGAATGTGACTGTATTGTTTATCGGTTTCATTACAAAATGCTAATAAGCTTTTAGTTAGAAAACCTTCTATAACTAGAATTATTAATATGAGAAAAATAGGAACAATGAAAGAACGGAAGATCAGTTGCAGAAACAAGAGTAGCTCTGAATTGCAAGAGTGGTTGCTTTTCCCACACATGTAATTAACTGGCATTATCGCCACTATTAACTTACCATGGTTTCACATCTCATCTGTTCATTGTTCCCCATGTCCTGCCCTTCTGTTCCCCCTTCCTAGTAGATCATATATGCCTCTGTTACTGTAATCGATATGTAAACTATATTTATCACATGACCTTTTTTTGTTACAGGTTGTAATATTTGACATTGCAGCTTTTGAAAATGGAGCTGGATGTTGTGCCCTCTTTCCTATTGGAGTGTTTCTCTGTGATCAGAATTGGAGGCAGACAATTCACTTGAACGTCCATTGCTGTTGTTGATGTCTTTGAATCATGTTGTTTCTTTGTGATTAATAAAAAAGTTATACAATCCAATGGTTTCTTCGCCTTGTCTTTAAAAATTCCAGACCTATTGTTCAAACACATATTTTGAGAGTTATGCATCTGAGCCTTTTTGTGGAAAGTGCGTTTCACACATACTTTCAAGATAAAATGAATAATGACCCCCATTTTGTGTGTTGGGGAAGATAATTTGATACAGCTAAATGCATATACGGGTACACACATTTATTAGAAAGTATGGGACAGTCCTCATCAAGCAGGTGTGGTGGTGTGAGGCTGGGGTGGGAGCAGGTAAAGGCCTAGATATGTGAGACAGAGAGACTAGCAAAGGTTTAGGTAACGGGGTTTACAGGAGTGAAGAATATGTCGCAGCTAAAGTTTCTAGGCTTCGTTCCTGTGGCCCCACACCTCAATGCCCTCCACTGCTCCCATTCCAATCTCACACACTGTTACTGTCCCCCTAGTACACCTCTCTCTGTCTGTCCACCTCCACACTCCCAACCAGCAGAGACTCCCTATGCTGAGGTGGACTCTGTCCATTAGATTACACTCGTAAGATAAAAATAAACATTATGCAGCATGAAAGAATTATCTGTGTGGGATGGAAATATGTAGATGTGATGTACGTGCACAGACAAAAAAAAAAAAAAAAAAAAAAAAAAAAAAAAAAAAAAAAAAAAAAAAAAAAAATTACAATGTCAGAAAAATTGATTGATTTATTCAAGAGAAAGAGCTTCACAAATTGAGCAAGTTGGTCCACCTCTGACTCTTGAGCAAGCTTGGCATTGATAGATTTGTTGGATGTCCTACTGAGGGACATCAAGCCAAATTCTATCCAAGTGGCACATTGTATTGTCTAAATCATGAGCTGGTTGGGTGGCCCTGCCCATAATGCCCCAGACATACTCAGTTGGGGAGAGATCCCGTGACCTTGCTGGCAAAGATAAGGTGTGGCAAGTATGAAGACGAATTGTGTGTGGGCAGGCATTATCTTGCTGAAATGTAAGCAAATGATGGCTTGTCATGAAGAGAAACAAAATGGGGTTTATAATATCGTCAACAGATGTCTGTGTTGTAATGGTGACACAGATGACAACCAAAGGGGTCCTGTTATGAAAAGAAATGGCACAGTAGACCATCAGTCCTCGTTTGGCTGTATGGCAGCCAGCAGCCAGGTTGGTATCGCACTGCTATCTGGTGTGTCCCCAGGCACGTCCCTGGTCTGGAATTGCATTGACTGGAATATAATTGGCTTCAGTGATGAATCCCACTATGAACTGAGCCCCAATGATCAGCACAGATGTGTCTGAAGACCCCCCAGACGGTGGGATACCACCTTGAATGTCACATCCCATACGGTCCAACTACCAGGACTGATGATCTGGGGTGCGATTTCTTTTCATAACAGATCCCTTTTGGTCAACAGACGACTATGCTGTAGGGGTGACATGGATGTCACCCCTACAGCATAGTTGTCTGTTGACAGTACTGCACATCCTATTTTGTTTCCCTTCTTGGCAAGCCTTACATTGCTTACATTTCAGCAAGATAAAGCCTGTCCGCACACAGCTTGTCCTCATGCTTGTCAAACCCTACCTTGGCCAGCAAAGTTGCTGTATCTCTCCCCAATTGAGAATGTAAGGAGCATTATGGGCAGGCCGTTAGACCACCTCGGGATTTTGACTATCTACAGTGACATTTGAATAGAATTTGGCATGATGTCCCTCTGTTGGACATCCAACAACTCTATCAGCCAGAGCCAAGCTTGTATAAGGGCCAGAGGTGGACCATCTCATCCAATTTGTGATGCTCTTTCTCTTGAATAAATCATCCAGTTTTTCTGAAACTGTAATTATTTTTCTGTCTTCACATGTATGTCACATTTACTGATTTCAGCCCTATTTGGTATTTGGATAATTCCTTCAGTACCTAAGTGTTTTTTTGAGTATATAATATCTGACAGTTTCTTTTTTTTTTTCAGTATGCTTGTCTGCTGCACATTGCCTGCTCTAACTGGTGAGTAGCAATCTGTCCTATTACATATTGTTAGAATTAACTTTTGACACTCAATATTTATGATGCAAGCAAACTGTTATTGCCACTTGACATGATGGTGAATGGTACTCTGTTAGCCATTGGCACAAATGGATTGACATGATAAAACAAGGGTCCACAGCTTTTACAAACTTTTTGGATGTGATAAATACTGCTTACTGCTGACAATACTTTTGTTAATTACAATATTGATCGTTTGTTATTTTCAAGCATATGTGTCAGGTGCTACGACACCTTTGAACTACTGCAAATGGACAAAGATGACCAGACTCATTTCTCTTCAGTAGAAACAACTATCGACAAGAGAAGAAACTTGATGTCATTCAAATCTACTTTTTCATTGGTAGAGATCTTTCACTCATGGGATTAGCAGCAGAGATTAAAAAGAAGCAGCAGCAAACAGATCCAAGGCATCCATTGTTTGGAACTCATGTTCTTCCATCACAACTCCTTATAATAGTATCAGCTCTGGAGAACTAAGTCCCGATTCATTTTCTTGTAACAAAATAGACTGTCATTACCTAGCAGTTAAAAATGGGAAGCTTTACATGAATGTCCTACATGCAGTTTTTTTATACTTGTGCTCTTTGAGTTCCTGTCCTAGAATACATTAAAATAAAATATTAAAAAATGTGTAAATTAATCTTTGAAACAATCCAAACCTTTCAATGGAAACCAGGAAAGACTTAGAAACATTATAATTTAAAAAAAAAAAATCTAGGAAAGGTAATGTAAGGAACAATCAGGGAAAGTCTGCTGTACCCTTCCTGTTGTGTACTGTGTTATTGTTATTCTTAATTTTTTAAAATTTGATAATGGCCATTAAAGACCACGCAGAATAGCAATTGCACATTACTAGAAGCTGCCTTTGCATTCTTCCTCCAACAGCCCGTTGTATTTGCTCAGTGTAGAAGCCTTTAAAGTTGTAACTCTGGTCGGTCTGAGATGCCGCTTAGATTTAATCTAGTCTGCCAAAGATCCCTTTGTCATTCCCCTGTAGTACGTCAGAAACTTTAGGGTTGTTTCCAAGAGTATTAAAAATCTGTTTTGTCAACCTGACCTTAAAACTTTAGTCTTCCTGACTCGACAGGTGCAGGCAGTATTTCTCGATTTCTGAACAGCTTTTGACTTAGTGCCAGATCGATGCTTATTATCAAAATTGCTACCGTGAGGGGTATCGAGTGAAATTTGTCACTGGAATTGAGGATATTTTGGTAGGAATGACTTAAATGTTATCTTGGCTGGGGAGTCATCATCTGATGTAGAAATAACCTCAGATGTGTCACAGAGAGGTATGTTCATGTACATTAATGACTTTGCAGACAATATTAATAGTAAAGCACTCTTTTCACAGATAGTGCATTTATCTAGAATAAAGTACAGTCTGAAAGAAATTGTACAAACATTCGTCAGATCTTGATAATTTCAAACTTTCTTTTAAATGTTCAGACATGGAAAATCGTGCATTTTGCAAAATGAAGAAAACGCAGTGTGGTATGACTACAGTATCAGGATGTCTTGCTTGGATTAAGTCTATTCGTACAATTACCTGGGTGAAGCACTTTGTAGGGATATGAAATGAACAGTCATATGGGCCTACTCAGGGGTAAGGCAGGCGAAAGAGTGAGATTTTTTTTTGTAGAATACCATAGAAATGCAGTCATTCTACAAATCGTTTGTGTGATCCATCCTAGAATATTGCTCAAATGTGTGGGACCTGTATCAAAATGGATTAATGGGGAATTGAATGCATGCAGAGAAGGGCAGATCAAATGGTCACAGGTTTGTTTGACCCAAGGGAGAGTGTCACAGAGATGCTGAAATAACTGAATTGGCAGACGCTTCAGGATAAGATGTACACTATCCTAAGAAAGTATGCTTACCAAAAGACGACTCTAGGAATATGTTACAACCTTGTAACTATTGCTCCCATAGGAACCGTGAGGACAATATTAGATTAATTACAGCATGCAGAGAAAGATTTAAATGGTCTTGAAACATGAACAAGCTTTAATATCTGGTACAGTGAGATGTACCCTCTGTCATACTCTTCATAGTGGTTTTCAGAGTGTGGATGAACATGTAGATAGCATCATCAAGAACGCAATCAATGTGTATCTGAAACTTGAGCTTCTCCTAGTGTGTAGTGTCACAAACGTTTTGACATTATTATACATACTTCTGCCACTGGGGCAATCATAGGTAATGACTAATTTGGCAGTAATATGCAGTGCTAGATTTGTTAAAAGAAAAAAAATAGACTTCTTAACATGTATTTATGGTAAGTAGCACTCTATCATTTCCTATATTTCTAAGTTCCTACCGAGAGTTTCCATAGTTTGATTTAGACTTCTGAAAAAGTTATAACACTTTTCTGAGCTTTTTAAAAGTGTGAATACAACATTTGCATCTTACCGCTTCAACTAGAGCAAAAGTTCTATTGTACCACATCTCAAAATCTTTGGGTCCAATTTTTTTCGTCATCAGCGGTAGTATACTGTCACAAATCAAGCCTTGGTTATGTGTATTGTTAGATTTTGTTTATTATTATTTATGTGGGGTGCATGAGCAATGCAGCTGACTGGGATTCACCTGCTGCAAGTCATAGACTGACCGCTGCTGTGTTCACTGCCTGGGTCAAAGGTGCTGAAAGGATGTTCTCATTGATGCTATGGAGACACTGTTCTGTGTTTTATTTTAACAACAATTATTGTCAGTTTTTTCTTGTTTTGTTTATAAGAAAGGAATGAGGACATCATTAGATCTTTTGAAGAGTACACAACATAAATCACAAAATGTTATTTCTGTATTAGCAAAAAATTGGACTACATTGTATGATAGAGATGAAAAAGAAACCGTGATTAAATTCTTTCTGTGTTAGATTCCTGAACCTGCCGATCTTTGAGAGAGAGGGGGGGGAGAGAGAGAGAGAGAGAGAGAGAGAGAGAGAGAGAGAGAGAGAGAGAGGGGGGGGGGGGGATGGGATTTAATTGTATCTCCCCATGCAGCCGTAGCATTTTGGCATGTCGTACATTGGTCAGATCATCAGTAGCTTGGAGGACTCGTATGTAGGGCATAAGCGACACACACACACACACACACACACACACACACACACACACACACACACACTTAATAATAGTCAAGAAAATTTGCAACCGCAAAATATTGCCTTGGTACAGGTCATAGAATCTAATATACAACACAGATATTTCAATATGCATATCCAGTTACTGGAATAGTGTTATTAAGAAAGCTGTTGAGAGACAGAAGTTTTTGCTTAAATTCTTATAATTTACACCAGATGATGTACAAAATAAACTCCAAATTACTGTAACAACATAGTGCACAAGGCACACATTCATTTTCTAATTACAACAATCATACCCCAAACTATAACAATTAAAATATTGAAGACCAGCATTTAATTTTAGCTGCTACAAAATTATGTCACAGGTAACAATTATTTAATTCACTTCTTAAACATAACAATTTAATTTAAAAAAGACAACAAATAACATTTTTAAGTACAATATTCAAGTTTAGCTGCTGCAAAGATGCATAACAATCATCTATATTTCAACATTCTTATAAAAAATACAACATAAAAAGGAAGACCTGATTGTAGATCATGGGTGGGCTACGTAAAATAAATGACAAAAATCAGCAGCTGTAAAAGGCAGATTTTTTTTTTCAACTACAACCAATTCCTCCATTTTACAACAGCATAAATGAATGCAGCTCTTTTTCCCAAATTTGCTGCTTCAGAGTATTAGTGTCATAATGAAGTCTTTTAAGAATTAGGGGCACAAACAGATTAATAAATACAAACAAAATCAGGAATATTCAATTTGCTCGCGGCTACCAAATGAAAGAAGAAAGGGGGCTAGGGAGGAGAAAAAAGATCACGTAAGAAAGAAATAAACTGCTGATTGTTTGCATCATTCCTAGACTCAAAACCCTAAGCAAAAGAAACAGTGATGATAGCATTGATTTAAAATCATGTCAGAAAAGACGGCAGCTAATTCTAGGTGATGCTCCATAAAGCCATGGTCTCACGTTGTCAAACCCCTGCAGGATTGTTTGAGGGACAATGATTTGACACTGATTGTTAAGTCAAAAAGGCAATGCATCTTTGACTGAAGTAACAATCAAAAATATATTCTTTTAATGGAATATTTACATTGCAGTGTACTGATCTGAGAAACATACTGAAAAGAAACATGACTATGTTGAGAAATTTTCATTTTGTATTTTCTTATATTTGTAACCGCAGTACATGAAAAAAGTGACACTCGACATTTGAGTTAACTGAAAGATGAAAGATTAGGGTTTCATGCCCTGCCGATCCTTGTCCCCAAACAGGGACAGCCCGCAAACAGAATTCTACCAGCCAGCTTGGACTGAAAACATAACACACAAGGATCGTGCCCGTGAGTGTAGATGGCTCTCGGAATATCACGCAACACGGATACCCGAGGATGGTGTCTGTCAGAGCAGATTGCAGATGAAGCAGGAAGGCAGAGGGAACAAATTACAGACCTGCTCCATTTGACGATCAGTCTCAAGTAGCACTTTGTAAAAGCAACGACTAATGTCACCGAAATATGCGAGTAAGACAATGATGTCCGACTGTGCAAAGGACAACTCGGGAATTTCAGCAAACTTCTGGAAAAACCTGAAGAATTAAATTGACAGAAACCTGTTCTGGATTGGTAACTTACAAAATAAAACATTTTCAATCTCTGGACAAGTCACACACAAGAAAGATAATAGGCCTTTAAAAAAGAGGATACCATACAGTGTAAAGCTGAAACATGTAAATTAGTCTGGCCAATATGCTCTACACCTGAGCAAAAGTGTCAATGAAGTGGTGCACATTTTAGGAACTGTTAAAAAAGTGTCATTTTACTTCAATGAACACAGCAATGACAACCTGATCCTAGGAGAAAAGAGCTGATACACACTATTTATTTAAGAATGAACACTTCACCTCAACTTTTAACAGCACGGGACCATCAAAAATTGAAACAATAGAGCAACACAGAGGACACTACCACACAGCTGGGGGAGGGCACAGAGAGAGAGAGAGAGAGAGAGAGAGAGAGAGAGAGAGAGAGAGAGAGAGAGAGAGAGAGTTTAATGACCTACTTACTCACTTTTTACTGGCAACAAGATAAGAGTGCAGGTGGTGTCATATCAAAATTGTAGAAAACATACACGAGATAAAGTTTTAACAATAGCAAATTAACGTACTTGCTAGTGCTTATTTTTTGTTTTAAATATCTCTCTCAAATTGATCAGGTATTGGAAAAAGAAAGATAAATATTTTGAATTAAGACTTAAAACAGGATGGAAACAGGTACCATACTGGCCTGAATATAAGATACACCATTTCTACAAAAAATCTCCAAAAAAATTAGAGTATACAGCACACCCCATAAAAACTGGGACTTTTATGAATCATAGAAACCTCAACTGTAGTGCTTCTTCTTAAGTATGAAATGAAACAAAAATATCACTACAGTTTGTAAATCAATTGTTGTGTATGAGGTAGCAATGCAAACATTCTCTTTGTTGATATCCCATTTAGGTAGTGACTACAGAGGGATCCAGAAAAATGTAGACATTCTCTGATAGTTATTACCTTTGGAACAATGTGTTATATGGCTGCAATTTTGAGTGGTAGCATAAACCACTGTTTTCCCAACAGATCTTGTCATGTGGGTTTCCAGCAGATGACAATGCAGCACTGAATGAAGTACAACTATTCTTTGAGCAATGCAAGGCTGTACTGAAACAACAATTTATTGTATTTGGTATAAATTTTAAGCCGACAATACTGTTTAAAATGTGCACAAGGAAAGGTCCTCCGAACAAGAACATCAACCTCCAGGTTCCAGCACTGCTGTATTGCAACATTTTTGTAGATCATCTCAAAAATCTATGAAGCAGGATGTATGGGGAAGTGGGGTAAGCTGATCAAGTGCATGATAAATTCTGAAGACTGCAAAGTGGAAAGCGTACATTCCAAGATTATTTCACACTATGAATGAGGACAACTCGAATCGAAGGATGGAGCACTACGAGTGGTCTGAAGGCATGCTTCACGAAGATGAATGGTTTGCAGGGAAGGTTATCTGGCCTAATGAGGCACAATTCAACCTGAATGGTAATGTAAACTGTCATAGCTGCGTGTATTGGGCTGCTGAAAATCCTCATGTTCACATGGACAAACATGTTACTTCACTTGGTGTTAATGTGTGGTGTGGTCCGTCATAGTATTGTTTCTCTGACCCATTCTTCTTTGAAGGTACATAACTGGTGAGGTGTATCATATGCTGCAAACATTGATTTTATTAGCCATCCAAGAGGTGTTTGGAAACAAAAGATTTTTACCTACAAGACTACTCCGCCTCACCACCACAGAGATATCAGATTCTACTTAGATGAAAATTTACCTGGACGACGGATAAGTCGAAGAGGAGCTGTCAAGTGCCCACCAAGGTTACGGGACCTTACAATTCTCGACTTCTACCAATGGGGGACCTCAACAAACAAAGTTTACCAACAGAACCCAGCTACACTGAATGAGATATGAGAAACCATCAAGACATCCTGTGCAGCTACCACACTGGCAACACTGACAGCTGTACTTCAGTCAACAATTCAGCAACATTGATGTTGCTTGGCTGCTAACAGGTGTCACTTTGAACACACAAAATGATCTTCCTCCCATGCAAGAATTTTGACACTATGCCATTTTGTTCCATCAATATTGACTATCAAAGAGAGTCTACATTTTTCTGGACCCCTCTGTATTACCATTCTCACAGTTTCACTATTTTAGACAATGGGACAGGCACAATTTTTCTCTAACTAAAGAATATAATTTATTCTTCACCAATGAAGCACAACATTGAGAGAAAATTTTGGAATTCGGTACAGTTACGTTGCAAATTTCAAACTCACAGTTCTTCATCTAACAGATGTGCTTTTTAAAGGTACGGTTCAAGAAATGCTGCACATGCAATGCCCGGGATTGTAGTGACGGCACTGTACTTTAGGAGGAGAGTGACAAAAATACTGACAGTGATAAAAGAATGAATGTTAGTGAAGTTAAGAGTGTCTTACATGAAAACTGCAACTGAAAGCTTTGTTTTTGTGTGTAATTTATCTACAGTGTACTACAAAAAAAGTGGTTAAGGGTAAATCACATGTTGAAAAGCTTTTGTAAATGGGCAACTTGACAAATTATTTTTAATTAAGTTTCTCTCTTTTTCGAAATTAAAGGTGCAACTTATATTCAGTCCAATTCGATGTGTATATAATTTATGATAACTACGAACAGACTTTGAAATTTGCCTACATCACACCAGGTATACTTAACTTATTTCACTGACCCACACAGATGCTCATGTCCGGTGGAAGTCTCCTCTAGTTCCCCCACTTTTGGCCAGAAGCATTATTTCAGATATCACAATGTCATGACTCACAGCTTTGCACATATCGTACACTGTTAAGGCAGACACCGATACAGCAGTGAGAGCTTCCATCTCCACGCCCGTCTGCCCTCTACACTTTGCCGTGCCAGTTATAATCACACAGTTGAGAGCAGAGTCCAGTTCAATGTCCACAGCCTCAGAGGATAAAGATATATTATGACACAGAGGGATAAGGCTGGACGTCTGCTTGGCCCCCACAATTCCCGCCAGGCGAGCAACGCTAAGTACGTCACCTTTCTCGTACGAGTTTCATCAGTTCGGGTCCCACAAAAACCTTTGCTCGTGCTGTAGCAGTCTGTTCTGTCACCAGCTTCGAACCCACGTTGACCATTTTCGCCCTGCCGGTCCGGTCAACATGAGTCAGACTTCCGGACTGTGCTCCTGAACTGCAGAAACTGCAAGAGAAGACAGAGGGCTGTGCTCTGGGTGTTTGGCTTGTTAGGAGTCCTGCATTGCACATAATGCTTGGGGTACATGGAAGCAAAAGAAACTGTTTTCTAGATTCAGTCACTACACTCAAATTATGTGATAACAACTGAGACATCTGTGTATCCGACACAAACAGGGGCAAAATATTGGTATCTGAGAAGAAGTACTTTTGAAAATCTTGTTTCTGAAGGTTTAACAACTTCCAACTTTGTGCCTTCATGACATCACTACAGCCATCAAGTTCAGTGCCACCTGGAACAAAAATACAAGCTGTAACAAAGAACTCTTCATAATCTGAAAATAGGTTAACTACAAAAGAATTTTTAAGCATTCGTGTTGAAACATCCCTGATTAATTCCTTTACTGGATTTTGGGTAATTTACCGAAGCCACCAAACAGTTAATTATTATGATATATGACGGTATACTTAATGGATGAAAGGCTATTGGTTGTTCTGCGAATGCGGCTGTTCTGAGACAGAATAGCTAATGATTGAAAGTTTGTCTATTATTAAGTATCACAAAGGTTGCGATGTACAACTGATATATATTTCCTACTAACACACAAATTCTGAGGCAGTTGCTACCTTTGCCTTACACGTCTAATTGCGGTTATTTCTTTTTATTGATTGCTTAATTTCAGTACTTTGTCACACGCAATGCTGATGGTTAACATTCACAACAATCCTCACTGCAATCCATGGTTGTTGCTGGCCGATGTGGTTGATGCGAAACACGTAATTCGGCACTTGTCACTTTCTGTTTCATATCACTCGCGAATCGGCATTAGTGAGAGTCAACCCCACGATGATCAGGGGGACGTGCTCACTCGTCATACTCCAGTGAGTTTTACCGTTTACAACTCACTCGACCACCATTCTTGCCTGTCATTCCCGCACTACTTCTCACTCGACACTCTACCATACTACTGCGCACTCAGCACTAGTCTCACTGCCTACTACAGTGCTCGACAATCGACTCCTGTCCGCTATCGACCTGGGCGTCAGATACTAGCATCTATGTTTGTGGGATCACGGATCCCTTACAGTGTTCAAGACAAGTTCTTTGAACCTTAATGATCTGTGATGATTCTTTTCTTTCCTAAGCTAAGGTCGAAAATCTGTTTTGTCTGCAGAAGTGTGCAATATGAATATTACACAAAGTTGATAGGAACATCTCACATAAATCTCCTCAGTGGCTGTAGATTTCACAATCTTGCAGGAGTGGATACAAGGGGAGGTCGTGGCAATGGTGATAACTACCACCCACTTCCCAAACAACATATTATACTGGGGTGCACTTAAGAAGGCAGCAGTGTGGTGCATTCTGTGCAGAAAGAGATGGGGAATGCTTTATGGTGCTGTCTGTGTGTTCTCTCTCTCTCTCTCTCTCTCTCTCTCTCTCTCTCTCTCTTTCTCTCTGTCCCACGACTCACATTTCAGCCACTTCCAACCCTCGTATCTGGCACAGGCCACTGTGTCTGCTTCTGACTCTGCCTAGTAGAAATTATGCGGTCGGAAAGCTATCGCTGTTGCTTTCTAATGTAATACTTGTCATGTTTCCTTTATGCCAGCCGTTGTGAACACTAATTACTAAGTAACCTCACCATACCTAAATGCCTTGTATCGTACACGCACCCCAAAATGCACACTACAGACAGATGTGGCAGAATGACACGATGTCTTTATATTTTTTACTTCACCAATTTCCAAATGCACACATAACTTTTGGAGAAGGAGGTAGCGTGGAAACAGAAGTGTGTCAAAAATGCCAAGTTCTTCCAGCAATGACAAGCTACATTTAATAAACGACACTTTTCAGTTGCTCGTACTAGGGTCTGCCCACAAGGACATGCTTTTGGTCTGATTGACAACATTCCAGCCGGGTAAAGCTGCACACCACTGGGTTGAACATACCAGCTGTCGACAACAGATCCGATACAACAACAACAGAAAGAATGACTTCCCGAACACAGTTGGAAATCACTGATAGAAACAGTATTCCCCTCATTCACATGTGTTTGCAGACCGCTGTTCAGTCATAATGTTTATTGAAATAATGATGGTGAGCACACACTCTGACAGAGTTCAACTTGGTTGGTACGTGATTGTTCAGCTTTTTCCTTCTTTCCTCCTCCCTTTTCTCTTCCCAAAATCTTTTCATTCTTAGACTGTGTTCTTGTTTCCTTTGATATGTACATATTTTCTCTGTTTTCTTCCTTCCCTTTACTTCAAGTTTTATGTTCATAATTTTGTTTCTGAATTTGTCTCTTTCATTCATCATTTCCATTCTGATTCCTGCTTGTTTGTAGCCTTCTTCTATTTCTTGAAACCAACTGGTTTTTTTTGATTAAGGCATTTACTACATCCTAAATCCCTTTGTGAATCTGTCGCTATTCATTGTGTGTATGTGTCCACAGAATGTTAGTCGGTGTTTTCTGATTGTGACTGAGTCTGCCTCTGTGTTCATATAATTCTCTGGTTGATCTCTTCATCCATCTCTGTGCACTGCTCCAAAAAATTTTCTGAGGATTTTGCATTGTATTCTTTCTGCTTTGTGGTGCCTGGTCCTCAGATTGTGGTCATTTCTGATGCGAAGAGTTCTTCTGATACTATAACTGTATTGTAGTGCATGTGTTTGCCTTGTACTGAAATGTTTCTTTTATTATAGTGTGTCCATGTCAGTTTGTACACTTTCTGAAGTTCTTTTGTTTGTTCTATGTTTTCTTCCTTCTTTGATCCACCTATTTGTATTGTTACTATTATATTGAATAATTTAATATATTTTTGTGTATTTATTATTGTTATTAAAATTGTAGATGTCTGTCGTATGCTAACAGCGAGGTTGCTAGCGAGTTGCATTTTTGAGGGAAGCTGGGCGAGGGGGGGTGGAAACAATAACAAACCGTCACTCCCCCCCCCCCCCAAATAACTAAACCCTGGATGCCAATACATTTGCTCTGTATAGGTGTTTGTGTCCAGAAGTAAGAGTCAATTTAGCAAAAAAAAAAAAAGCAAAGGAAAGCTTCATGTTCTGGCCCACATCAAAACCATATGACCAACCACAGTGTAATCCTCTGCAATGGCATCACTGAAAGCAGAAAGGAGGGGGGGGGGGGGCGTCAGCACACCCTGTTCTGGTCACTGCCAGCTTTCTTGACCTCAGAGTCACTACACCTCAGTCCAACAGTTCCTCAATGGGCATCACAAGGCTTGGTGCACCTCGTTCCAGTCCTCCCACCAAGGAAAACCACAGGAAGTACTACGGGTGAGTCACAGCTGAGCAGCTGCCTTCCCCCTGTACCTGCAGTAGCTGCGAGCGAGAGGAAATTTGTGTTACACATATGCTAAAACTGGCGTAGATGCCACAGGACACTCTTTGGAGTGTCACTAACAAGCACACGCTGCTACACACTTGACAGTGCTAGGTGGCCAATAGTTCTGGCTCAAAGTTCCTGCAACTGTGGTTGGAACTTCCCCAGTGTGACTCTCCCATTCTTTAATAGGGTATTTCAGTGTCCGGGGCACGTTCACATTGGACAACACTGTCCAGTACAGGCTGCTGTCTTCCACCCGTGCTCTCTTGCACTGTGCATTGCATCTTGCACAAGTGAGTCATAAGGACTCCCCTCTTCTTTATGTACACTAAAAAAGCAAAATTGTCGTTTCAGACGAAAAAGTAAAATTGTCTCATATCCACATTCTATCCTTAAAAGTATCCTTATGTCTGGGAGATGGCAGATCCACCGAGCAGATCCCACCCGACGACCCGTAGCAAGACTGCAGCACAAGAGGCAGGAGTGCCATCTGTTCCCTTCAACGTCTTGCTTTGCCACCTATCAGTAAGTGATGAACCAGCTAAATCTGAACTTCGCTGCCACAAATCAAGAAGCAATGGCTCGGAGACAGCATGAGCTCATTGTCCAACTGATGGGTGGAAGCAACACAACAGCAACAGCAACACCAACACCAGTCACACCACCAGTGAATACACTAGAGGCCCTCAATATCACCGCAGTAGTCGTCGAGCTGGAAGTGAGAGCTCCGTGGAACAAAGATGGACCTTGGAAGCTGGTGGGTCCAAAATGCAATCAGGAGCAACATACATGAACAACTGAGCCTACTGACTCACACGGCAAATGCAGCGTGCTTTTACCAACACCAGTTCCGAGCATCGGTAATATGAGGGACCATACAAACAATTCTGCAGCACCTCAACTACATAACACTACCCCTGCCGCTACGCAGAACACTACACCGACTGGCTTCCGACTGGTCATAATACACAATTACACTTGCCTCGGCAAGCTAAACAAGACATTTGTAGAATGTCACTCCCCACCATATACCAAACACAAAACTCACAAGGGACCATGTATCACTGTATGTATGCAACAAAACAGATTGCACAAATCTCCTGAAATTCGTCAAAGCTGGGGGAATTGAGTATCATAAATATAGCACCCAAGGGGGGAAAACTCGAATGTACATCGTGAAAGGAGTTGACACCACAACCCTCAATGACATTCTTCATGGTATAATCACAGCTCTCAGCTGGGACTGTGAGAGCATGAGATGAATTCTGGGATTTGTGACACACAGACTGCAGCCAAACTATTTAGTGGAGTTGGATGACACAGCTTACTCCTGCAACTTTCTGACGCAGATGCTCCTGCTTCACATGGTCATAGTAGAAATATACACACCTCCGTGTGTCCCCCAACAGTGCCACCACTGCCAGCAGTTTGGCCGTGCGGCACCCGATGTGATCTGGCACACGGTGCCGCAAATGCACTGGTAACCGTGTAGCATGACACTTTAAACTTGGTACAACTATCAAATGTACCAAATGTGGAGGGGTCCATGTGCAAACTACAGATGGTGTGCAGCATACAAAGAAGCTCTAAGGTGCAAAAGTGCCAAAGACAGACAAGTGGTAACCAGAACAGCTCCAAGACACTTCCCACCCCCCAACCAGTAAGGTGTGGAATCTCTTTTACTGGCATTGTCAGTGGAAGTGGATGAACTGAGGATGCACAGAGCTCCACAAACTCATGGCACACTCCCACAACAACAGAACCACAACCCACACATGCAATGCTAGAAACTGCCCCTATACTGATGACAACACTGCCGGTCTCAGACAACACCAAGTCAACTCTGTCTGGGCCAGATTGTGACACTCGTGATATCACAGAAGACACACCCAAACTAGGGCAACCACAAACACACGAAATGAAACGGAGGTACCCAAAAAACAAAAGAGGGGACACTATCACACCACAACAAATACACCAACAACAGACCAGACAAACATAGGAACACATTCAAAGGAATAATGTAACCGTAACTCACACTCTTGCCCCCCTCACCACAGCAATAACACAGGTGACCCCAGATGAAATACGAACCATGAATAACACACAAGCCAGCCCATCCAGTACACCAACATAAGGACCAGCAGCCACCAACACCACCGCCAACACTTTGGCTGACATAACAAACATTCTCACCACAATCAGAGGCATAGTGGAGACACTATTCCCCACTCACGTGGCTTAAGATCCTCTTGAGGCTCTTCATCGTAACACATGCACAAACTCAAGACGGCTACACCCAGCCATTGCATGGCTGCTATACAAACTGCTATCACCACACTGCCCACACTCTTCCATAGATAATGCACCACAAAACACAAACAACAGTACTTTGACCCAGATGCTATTCTGGAATGCAGATGGGATTGGCAACAAAAGGGCAGAGGTAGCTCCATTTATGGAGGAGAAGGGAATCTGGATTGCTCTCATGAACGAAGCTGAGCTCCAGTCACACAAACAACTACTCTTTCCAAGATATTACATTTACTGTACTGACCACCTGAAGGCACAACTGTGGGTGGAACAGCAATCATCATATATTGAGACAAAGAATACACAAATATTAAGATCCCTGAACCTGAAAGAATAGAAGCCACAGCTGTTAGGGTCAAGTCAGCTGAGTGAACACTTCATTGATATCGATATACAATTGATGTGGTAACATCATAACAAGCGATATCAGCACAATACTCAACATAGCATAGTGACCAATAGCCACTGGTGATCTTAATGCTAAACACTCTGCTTGGAACTAACAAAGATCAAACACCAATAGCAAAAAAACTATGCGAACATGCACTGCGCCCAAACTACATTACACTAGTGCCAGCTGAGGTGACACTTAAAACAGGGAACAGAGACTAGATGTGATAGACATTAGATGTGATAGGCATTATAGTCACAATCAACATTGAAATTATACATGATTTGGCCTCACCAAACACCTGTAATACTTTACTCGGAAGAAACACAGCAGTATGATGAATCTCACAGGATACTGAGCTACAAGCGTGTGAATTGGGCATTGTTCAAGGAAATGCTTGAAAAGTCGTATCCCACAAATTCCCAAAATTACACAAAGCAGGAATCTTGTTGAAGCTGTCAAAGCCCTTACCACCGTAGTTCAGGATGCAATAGCATTTACCATTACAGTACTTATACCACAAGAATGCTCATTGGCCCTGCTCCCAGAAATACAGGGGCCGATGTCAATGAGAGATCATCTCGGGAGATACTGGCTGTACAAACAGCATATTAGCAGGCTCCAGGGGATCATACAGGCTAAATTAAAACTTTTAAAACCACAAACTGGGACAATACACTCGCAGGGCTGCACACCACATGACCTGGAGTGTGGCAAATAGCTGTCCACTCCACCAAGAAGAAATACTACACACCAAGTTTACAAATACCTTACAGACCAGCATACTCCATGGAGGAGAAGCATGAGCCGATGACCAGAACACTAGCAACATCATTCACACTGAATCAGGCTCTTTCCAATCCAGCACTGCTACTTGAAATGGACCAGGAGGTTACATGGCTTGTAACCCAGCCCAAGTGCAATGTAACAATACATACTGCTACACATGAAATTACACAGGCTATTAAGCACAAAACAGCTAGAAAAGCTCCTGGTCCCAATCACTTTCAAAACCGTGTCACCAAGGAGTTCACGAATAAAGCTATAGAGCATCTCACACACATGACGAATACCATTCTACAACATCAACACTTCCCTGTCCTGATGTTCAGGAAGCCAGGGAAATACCACTCCCTACCACAAAATTACGGAGCCGTTAGCCTGCTGAGCTCCCTGAATAAGATTGTTGAGAAGATGATTCTCAAACATCTTACTATGCACTGCATCACCAATGACTCGCTGAGACTGGAGCAATTTGGATTCAGCAATCACCACTCCACAACACAACAACTCCTCCGTGTAGTAGAACATATTACACACACCCCCAACACCAACAAAGCTACAGGAGCACTGTTCCTGGTCTTCAGTCATCAACGGCACAATCGTCTCATTCGCAAAATCTGCACTGCTAGTCTCTCCGATGAGCTCATACATCTTACACACTCATATCTCACCCACAGAAGCTTCAACACCGATGTTCAGGGCAAACAGTCAACACAACACAGTATACAAGTGGGAGTACCCCAAGGCAGCATCCAAGGGCCCCTCTTGTTTAATCTCTACGTCAATGACTTTCCAACTGAACAAAACACAATGGCAACCATCTACGCAGATGACACTACCATCCTAGTGCAAGACTGGAAACCATCAGGCATAGTTCGCAACGGCAAACAAAACTGCCTAGCTGGAACGACAGTGTGTTAAAGCAAATGCTGACAAGTGTGAAGCAGTTCTGTTCACTGACAAACCATAACAACTGCACAAACATTACGTGTTCTGGCATACCCACAAGCTCTGGAATGAAAATTAAGATCGCAGGAGCAAAGAAGGCAGTGAACACACCGTCAGCCAATAGCCCACTGGCAAGGACCACACCACGACGGAAGCAGGCCCCTAGACAAAGAGAATATAAGTGCCGCTCCTGCCAGCCTCGGCCACTCAGTATTTGGACAGGATTAGGACAGTATACGGACAGGCCTAGCGCAGAATGCTACAATAACAGTTATTAGTGATCCACAAGCTGTGTGTCAAACTTGCACGAACATTGTATATAGCAAAGGACTCACATTTATACTGCATGTCGCCTGTTCCTTGCGACACCATTGTAAATTCCAGGTTAAGCATTGTCAAGCTTCTTATTTGTAATAAAATCTATGAATGTTGTTTGCTTGAATTGTTGTATAGCATTTTGAGAATGCAGCATCCTTTAGGCACCCTATATGAGATGAGTGGGTAGGACCCCACGTTAAGACTGCAGACAAATAACACTACACACACGCCCAATATGTTTCAGTGTGAAAGCCAAATACTTCAGTGACAGGCCAACTGAGCAAATGCAAGGCTCAAACAGTGTTACTCTAAGCTCAACAGGTAAAGCACACTGAATGGGAGTGTATCGAGGTCCGTGTACATGATACTGATTAGACCCATGATGATACATGCAGCTGCAGTCTGGGGTTACGTGGCTCTGACCGCCTGTGCCGCCTACAGGTGATACAGAACAAAGTGCACCACAGTCCACACACACTGTCGACCTTCACAGAGAATGCTGCCTTGAGACTCACACACAGATATTCAAAAAACTCACCACAGGACTGTACAGGAACTTGAGACACTCTGACAATCACTTCATTCTTAACCTGGGAAACTATGACCACAACCACGGGTGAAAACACAACTGCTGAAAAACGCTTCTATCTAGGGACAATTAATCACCTGTGGACAGCACAAGCTCACAGACAAAATAAACACTGGTGAATCCCTGCATTACAGCAAAACTAAATGGTATTGCCAGCTGCAAATATCTAGCTGACCAACTGACAATACGGGAAAGCAGTATTGCACACTAAACATAAACATATCCAACCAAACCTCTTTATGGCCAATTGACCACTCGTATAACGACCTTGGCATGTTACAAGTACAGATGCTGCAGGTGGCCCCGGAGACACTCAGGTGCACAGCCCAGGAGTACCCCTCCTCAATAGGACTGACACTCGTAAAGAGTGTTTTAAGCTGCGACAATGGTATCGAGCATCGCACGATACCCAAAACTAATGACAACCTCACCCTTGCAGACAGAAAGAAACTGCTACTGCTCTTACTATCTGTCCAGACTATTGCAGAAGTTCTTTGCCTTTGGTGCTTGCCTCGTCACTTTTCTCCCTCTGCCCTTAAAACTGCTACCTTCTGCTCACTTCCCGACCACTTCTATCGCCTCAAAGTGCCTGTAGTAGTGGGTAATCCTACGGACAACATCATGACCCCACATCCTGTGCACTTCTCAATTGTAACAAAGCAAACAGAGGTGATGGTAGAACTTCGGTGATGGTCACCATGTCAGTGTGGGTGTGGAGTAGCTTCGCCCTTTAAAGAAAAAGGCATTACCACGAATTGGACCTGGGTCCTCCACATAGCAGCAAGATATACTGACCTCTGAGCTGCTCAAATGGACAAGAGAGAATTTAGCATTAATTGCAATGCTTGCAACCATAACAATCACAATATAAATAATTTCCATAGAGAATATGCATTGAAGCTTAGGGTTAAGAAAACTGTTTTATATTCAGGTGCAACACCCTTTTAACATCTGCC
Source organism: Schistocerca serialis cubense (assembly GCF_023864345.2). Taxonomy (NCBI): domain Eukaryota; kingdom Metazoa; phylum Arthropoda; class Insecta; order Orthoptera; family Acrididae; genus Schistocerca; species Schistocerca serialis. Next base: position 1,084,171,438 of record NC_064640.1, on the reverse strand, counting down.
AGCCAACATTAGGAGCAATCTGGAAATCCCCAAATATTCAAAATTGAAGTAAAAAATGTTTTATTAGCCAGTCCACCAATAATTTACCTGGATATGTGAATTTACCTACCTGTCCCACCTCAGATACACAACGCACAAACACTTTCTAACAGAAAACCATATTTAGCCATGCAACATATTCTCTAGGAGCAGACAGGAATGGTAGATGGTTTACTCCACGGAGGGAAGCTGGCAGCAGCTTTGGAATGCCTTTTGAAGTGGTGATTCCATCATAATAATAGCCTATGTGCAGGTACGGTTGGTTCTCCACGGAACAGAAACTACTGTACCGGTCCCAACGTGGCATTGACAGCATAAAGGGCATTGCACAGGAAGGAAGTATATGAATTTATCAGAATAAGTTTAGATGACAGTGTCCTGTGTAAAATTAAATGCCCATTTAGCATGAAGTATTAAATCAAGATAGTGGCAGAGCAGTTTAAGTAGCAGGGCATTGGCTTTTTGCAAGTAGTTGCTTCTCTGTATATTTATAAAAATAAAATGATGTAGAACTGATCCCCTTGAATAATGATTAATGTTAGCAGATTAGTAGTAAATGAAAATGGTTGTTAGTAGTTCAGTGGCACTTCTCACTTACTCGTTTTACACCCCTGAAGGCTCTCATCGATGATGGAGCTGTTGGAATATTACATGTGAATGAATGGCTGAACTCGATAATTTTCAAGGTATTCAGTATTCTTGTACAGTGCATTCAAAACAAAGTTATATAAAAATGAAGAGGGATGTGTACTTCATAAACTGGCTTGACAACAAGCACACAACAAAGCAGTGTGATGTAGCTTACTCAAGCACCTCAGTTTCGCAGGAGACCCTGAGGCAACAAGTACACACATCATGTTTGCTCACTGTTTTTTATTGCTTGTGCTCGAGCACAGTATGAAATGTATTAATTTTTATGGAGTCAGCTATCCGTCCAATTTCCTTCTCCAATCTTGGGCTGCTTCGCATCTCTAATTAATTTGTCATTAACAGGATGTTAATTGTAATATTCCCTTTAATGAACTCATTTTCAGCAAATTGCTAAGCTGGTAATCTTCCTTTCTGTATTGAATAATAATAGTAACTCTGACATTTACATGAAGAGGCATACCAGCAGCAGCAGTTAGCTGTCTTTTAAACTTCATTTGATGCATCCAGAACATTGGAGATATACTGCAACGTCAGTAGGACATATTTACTAAGAAAAATCATACACGACACACTTGCCTCCACTGAACGCATCCACACCCATTAATGTACAGGCAAAAATCCACAAAACCTAACATTCTAGAAGTGAAACAAAATGAATAATATTTTTCAAATACAGTGCTTAAAAAGTTTCACACTGCCCCCACAGCTTGCATACTTTGTTTTTAACCCATTTGTGGGCACATTTTTTGTAGCAGCCCTGTAAAGTTAATTGTTTTGGTATCATTTTAGAAGTGTCAACTACATTTAATTTTTGATTATTTTATTTTTGTGATTTAGGAGCAAAAAACTATAGTGGTAAGTATACTTGCCACTGTCTTTAGTAAGCTGTTATGAGTTACTACTACATGTGAAAAAAAGGAATTTTCTGTTTTTATTTGACTATCTATTTTACAATCCTAGAAACTTCATTTAACACTACATAAAGAAACCAGCTGAGACAAGTCACAATAGCATATATTGCAGAATGAAACAATGTGTTCTGTTGTAACAAGTGACAACAGCACTGATGTCATGACAAACAGACACCAGTTGTTTAGCATATTATCACAAAAGGTCAACCACATCCAGAGGAGGTAAAACATTTTCCCAAGAGCATAGTAAAACAACTAAATTAGTGGTAAGTATGGTCAGTTGGTGGTAAGTATCCTTTCTGCAGTCCAAAAAAGAAATTAATTTTGTGGTAAGTATATTCCCCTTGTATCATGGAAAAATTACTTTGGTAGTAAGCATACTTCCCAGTGGCCTTCAAAACAACATTATTTGGTGGCACATATATTTGCAACTGCTTCTGAAAGGAACAAGTGACATTTAATGACAATTAAAAGCTACATTTCATAACAGACAGAAAGTTCAGCTGGTGCAGCAAACTAACATCAGGTGCCAGGTGCATACAGAGCTCGTATGTTGTGTTCTCAGGAATACAGTAAAGAAATACAGTTGATGGTAAGTATACTCCCCACATCCTGTGAAATGGTTAAATCAGGAACTTCTCTCACAATATATCGAGTGAGGTGGCACAGTGGTGAGCTCACTGGACTCACATTCAGGGCGACTAACAGTTAAAGTCCATGCATTACTCTCCTGTGGCAACCTGTTCATCTCAGAGTAGCCCTTTCAACCTACAGCCTCAATTATCTGCTGGATGTATTCCAATCTCTGTTTTCCTCTACAGTTTTTGCTCTCTACAGCTCCATCAAGTCCACCCAGACTTGGGTTTCCTGAGCTTTCTTTAAATCAGTACAGGCAAATGCCGAGATGGTTTCTCTGAAAGGGCACAATAAATAGCCTTCCCATCCTTGAAACAATCAGAGTTTGTGCTCAGACACTAAAGACCTCAATGTTTATGGGACATTAAACACTTATCTTCCTTCATTTCTCCTTTCTCAATATTCTTTTGTCTACCAGAAATCACTAAGTACAACTGACTGTGTAATGTAGGTGAAAGCGAATCTGCACTCTCATTTACCTTAGCAGAGTGCACTGTGTCTCCATTCGTTAATGGGACAGTGTGACTCACGTGGGCCGTACAGTCTGTCGACCTGCTGCAAAGAGTCACTTAAGGCTTTTACTGGTCATGAGAGATATACTTAGCAGTAGCTGTGTTTCTTTACTGCATTTATGGGAATACATTGAACTACTTCTGCATGCTCCTGGCATCCAGTGATAGTCCGCTGCACCAGTTTACTTTCTTTTTGTTATGAAATATAGCTTTTAGGGCTGTGAGAAGTATACAGCCCACCAAATAACAGTGTTTTAATGGCTCTTGGAAAATATGCTTTCCATCAAAATAGTTTCTCAAAATGGTTTGGGAAGTACACTTACTGTATTTACCCGAATCTAAGCCGCACTCAAATCTAAGCCGCACCTGAAAAATGAGACTCGAAATCAAGGAAAAAAATTTTCTCGAATCTAAGCCGCACTTGAAATTTGTGCCTCGAAATTCAAGGGGGAGAAACGTTTTAGACCACATCTCCAAACCGAAACAAAGTTGGTCCATTGTAATATGAGACAATTTAGGTCGAATGAATGATGATGCAGCTACAGTAGTTTGGTGCGTGTGGTAAACTTAGCAGTTAAGCTTTACCACGTAGTCATTGCTATGCGTCAGGCTCTCTGTCCGTATTTATAATAGAGAGCCTTTTTCACGTGCTTCGTCTGGTTTGAATTGATTGCTTATTTTTCTTTGATCTGATAAGTGCCGTTCTCTTTGTTATAGGTGTTTCCGTCACTCTAAGCTCAAAATGCATTATCATACTGTGCCATGCATTGTTTGTCGCATTCTGATTATGCGTGTTTACAGCCTGTCACTGCTCGTGGGATGGCTTGCTTTTGCGCACGCTACCGCTGCTTACAATTAAAAAAAAAAAGAGAGAGAGGAATCGTCTCATCAGCGAAACAATGGCAAGAGACTGCTATTTGTTGTTTCTTACACTGCCGCTTTCTTTGATAATGATCAACAAGAACCATATAATAGACTGCATATGATAGATGTTCCAAACGAAAGTTTAGCGAAAAATTTTCTCCGTTTGAAAATTTTTGCAGACGCCTCTTTAGTGCATTACATTCTGCACAGAAATTAGAGCCATCTTAGGTTTAAAAACCTAGTCAGTTGCCGTGCTTCATTTCTGACTGTATCACTATTCAGCATAGGAATAATACCAATATAAACATGATATATATATTCTTCTGCGTTTGCTGTTGTCTCACTATAGTTTCGTAGTTTATTAGGAAGACAGGATTTACATGAGATAGCAGGAAAGACGTAGGAATACATGGCAAAATGTTTACATTCGTATTATTCTTATGGTGAAGAGAATACTGCATGTGATTCACAATTCATAAAAGTTGGTAATAACAACCATCTCTTGTCACAGGTAGGACAAAAATTCAGAATGTAGACTTGGCCATATTGACAAACATCCCAAACAGTCTTCCAGTCGGATTTTCGTAGCACATTGAAAGGCTGCAACATTCGGAGATGAATAATATGGAATTTGTATTTACTTCGTTGGATAAAGTATGAAAATGCAGTGGTCGAAACTTGGGGCAGAGAAAAAAGCTCATCTTCCACCCCCCAGACCCGTTTTTTTTTAATTTGTTTACTGACGCAGAGGTTTTGGCGCCAGTATTTATCTATGTGCCTGCAAAGCATGCCTGTGTAGTGCTACATATATTCAATGGCAGAAGTTAGTTGTGGCAGCACCTACCAACATTTTTCAGAACTTCCGCTTACTTTGCACTTGATTCTAAGCCGCAGGCGATGTTTTGGATTACAAAAACCGGAAAATAGTGCAGCTTAGATTTGAGTAAATACGGTATTACACAATTATGTCTTTTGTGAATCTCGGGAAGCATACTTGCCAACCACTTAGTGGTTTTACAAAGCTTTTGGGAATATATATTACCATCTGTAGATGTACCTGGTATCTTGTGATAGTACACTGTACCAGATGCATAAAAATTGCTACATCAAACAGTTTGTGGCTATTCTAACAGATATACGTAAGGCACTACATTCTAAAATATTTGCATCTTTAACTGAAAAGAAAGCAACTAGAGGTAAAGTTCTCTTGCCATTTGTAAAAACAGTCGCAGATCGCAACCTCCGAGTGCTATGAAGAGAAGGTATTGACGCAGTGCTTAAACCAAACTGAAGACCACAACAGCAGCCATACCCAAGTAAATTGCTATGCACTAGTTTCAGTGAATTTGACAATGATGTGGCTGCTTTCATGGTGGCCCAGTCATATTGTGGGGTAAAAATACGTTTTGTTTATAACAAGTTGTATACCAATAAAAACATCACACACAGATACTCTTTATAAAATTATTTAATTGTATAGATAAAAAATCTACTCACCAAGCAGTGGCAGAACACACACATAAAAGACTGTTGTGATAGGGAAGCGTTTGGAGCCAGTGACTCCTTCTTCAGGCTGAAGGGTTGCAGGGGAAGCAAGAAGGGTGAAGGAAAAGGACTGGAGAGGTCTAAGAAAAGGGGTAGATTTTGGGAAAGTTACCCAGAACCGTGGGTCATGGGTGACTAACCGTACAGGATGAGAAGGAAAGACTAATTGTTGGGGACTGCATCGGGCAAGATTCGGAAACCTGAGAGCTTAAAGGTGGAAGACAGGGTAATATGCAAGACAGAGATTACTACTAAAACTGTACGTGAGTAAATAAGAGTGAGAAGCTAAGTGTATTGTATGCAACAGCTGTTGGAGGGGGCAGTGAAAATAGATGGGAAAGACAATGAAAGATGTAGAAAGCTAAAACGGAGTGAAGCACAGAGTAATTACAGTGAAGAAAGGCTGAGACAGGAGAAATTAACGTAAATTAAGGCGAGGTGGGTGGTGAGAGCCAAGGACACGTTGTAGTGCTAGTTCCCACCTGCGGAGTTCTGAGAAACTGGTGTCTGGCAGAAGAATCCAGGTGGCATGTGTGGTGAAACAAGTGTCGAGGTCACGTATGCCATGTTGTAGAGCGTGCTCTGCAACAGGATATTGTGAGTTTCCAGTATATACACTATGCCTATGCCCATTTATCCTAACTGATAATTTGGTGGTAGTCATGCAGATGTAGAAAGCTGAACAGTGTTTACATAATAGCTGGTATATGACATGTGTCGTTTCTATTTTTCGCCTGATCCGCAGTTCTGGGTGACTTTCCCAAAATCTACACCGTTTCCTGGAACTCTCCAGGCCTTTTCCATTACCCTTCTTCGTTCCCCTTCAATGCTTCTATCTGGAGGAGCCACTGGCTCCGAAAGCTTGCCAATCACAACAGTGTTTTATGTGTATGTTCTGCTGCCACTTGGTGAGTAAATTTTTTATCTATTCAATTAAATAATTTCAATATAATAGAAGGAAACATTCCACGTGGGAAAAATTATATATAAAAACAAAGATGAGGTGACTTACCGAACAAAAGCGCTGGCAGGTCGATAGACACACAAACAAACACAAACATACACACAAAATTCAATACATCACGTACCCTCCTCTCCACAATTCTTCGAACACATAGTTTTGCCTTTTGTAAAAAATCACTGCGTTTCTGTATAACATACTTGGAGTCAAAGTGTCCAACATCTATTACAATCATAAACAGAAGAAAGAAAGTCATTGTATTTATTGGCAGTATTACCCAATCAAATATTTTGAAAGAGTTCCAGTGGTATAAATTTACAAAATCTTACAAATAAATATATACGTTTATTCTTTAAATCAATTCTTAGCAATAACATAATAGTATAAATTGCAGAATCAATATAGCCAATTTTAATGTAATGACTGCAATACAAATACAAAATAACAGCGGTAAGTTATAACAAATGAGAGAGAGGCATTTAGACAATGTTTCATTACAGTGTGAAACTTATTAGAATTAAAATGAAGCCATAGTGAATTATTACATTCCAAAAATAATAATTATTGTGCTCTTTCACCCCAAAATAATACATTCATTAGGTAATATATACTTTTAATTTCAGAAATTTTTACAACAGCTCTGGACTTCACTGCCTCGATGAATTTATTACATGTGTCAATGAATGAGGGTTGATAACACTGCTTTAGTCATTCAGTTGTTCGTCATGTGATATTCGCAATGTTCTTAATAACTTCTTATGTAAAGTTCTATCATCAAAAAGATAATCTACGTAAGTTTTAAAAGTCGCGAATCTTTAAACAACAACTTGAAAATGGGTATATCAGTAGTTTGTATACATTCTAGCATTGCTAGATTTACTTTTAAATTTTAAAGTATATGAGCAGATTGAGCTACTTTCCATCCAGAAAATTTGCTGTTGGCAAGACCTCACTACAACAAAAAATGGTCTTTCCGGAGTCAAATGCTAAAGAATTCATAAATACCAGCATTGTAAGTGATACAAACAGGTATTAAGCAACGGGCATAAATATCGTTCTGCTTGATGAGAAAAAAAAGTAGGTAGATGAAAGAGTAAATTGGGTGCAAGGATTGAACATAAACTCACCCAAATTGCAAAGGTTTTTTTTTAAAAAAAGAGAATTACAGATAAAGAGTTTTCTAGAATGAGATTTTCACTCTGCAGCATAGCGTGCACTGATATGAAACTTCCTGGCAGATTAAAACTGTGTGCTGGACCAAGACTCAAACTTGGTGATCGTAATGCCAGACCTGTGTTGCCATTTTTGGAGGTAAATCTCGTATCTGGAAAGAGATGACAGTTAGGGTACTATGGGCGAGCAGCTGCCATCAATTTTTGATGGTGCAGAACCCACAATAGTGCAACTGCTGCCTAGTCCAAAGGCACCTGTTACCAGTCTTACCCCACAATAGTGTATCGAATCCAGGCGTAATGTCGAAGCTATAAAAAGTCATATGAGAGATTCCTGTAATCTAGGTGTGACTGCACCAATGCTGCATACAGGCATATCAAACTAGAGTGGACCACACCGCGGTTGGTGTCGCTGAGGCATAGAAGAGCATTCAGGTGCGACCTACATGTCTGCTTTAGTTGACAAAGACGGGGAAGCCATGTCAACTAGGCATCAAAGACCGGTCCTAAAAAACACAATGACAGAAATGCATAACGTAAGTCATGGCAGCCAAAAAATGGATGCTATGAGTGAAAGCCCAGGATTGTGCTTGGTGTATTGCTCCGTGCATTCTGCCTCCAGCAATAGCCGTCGCGGACGAACAGAAAAGATGGGGACACCATATGTCATGCAGCTGCCGCCAGATCATTGATAGCCACAAAAAGGAGAGCGACACTCAAAACAGAACCTTGTTCAAGCCCCTTCTTCTGCAGGGGGGGATGCTACAGGAGGCACCAACCTTTACCCAAAAAGTGAGACATGGAAGAAAGTTCTGGATACAAATCAGGAGTGGGCCATGGAGGCCCCACTCCTTTAAGGTGGCAAGGACGTTATGGCACCATGTGGTATCATAAGATATATACGCAGATCAATGAAAACTGCAACAAGGAACTGATGCTGAGCAAAAGCTGTTCAGATAGCACACTTCAAGTGGACTAAATTATCTTCAGTAGAGCGCCCTTGGCGAAAAGCACCCTGGATCGAAGCCAAAAGATCCGGGGATTCAAGGACACAATACAGCCTTCGACTAACCATATGTTCAAATAACTTGCAGGACACTGAGTAAACAATCTGGACGACAGCTGTCCGTTTGAAGAGGCAATTTATCTGATTTCAAAATTGGAATAACAGCATTTTCTCGCTACTGGGAAGAGAATTCTGCATTGCACCAGGAATGGTTAAAGAAAGGCCAGGTACACTGATGGAAAATTTTGCAACGCCAAAAAATAATTAATGTAGAGTAATGAAATACCAGGAATATATTTGTTGAGACAACGTATGTAAAGTGATTAATGTTGCAGCATCAGAGATCAATGTAAGTGTGAGATAAGCCACTGCAAATGTAAAAGTAAATGGTGGTATGCTGTTATACTCGTGTCATGTGTCAGTTTGTGGGATGGAGTTCCATGCTTGTTGCACTTGGTTGGCCAATATAAGGACAGTTAATGATGTTTGTGGCTGGGTTGAAGCTGTCATCAGATAATGTCCAATATGTGCTCGATTGGAGGTAGAGCTGGTTAGTGTTGACACACTATAGCATGTTGGCTTACAACAGCAGTATGTGAGCAAGTGTTATCCTGTAGGAAAACACCTCCTGGAATGCTGTTTGTGAATGGCAGCACAACAGGTCAAATAACCAGACGGACATACAATTTTGCAGTCAGCGTTCGTGGGATTCATACAGACAGTTTTGTCAGTGGAAAAGCGAAAGCCATTGTCGATGCTCCAGGAGTAAAGACAATCAAGACATTGCTGAAGATGCCACTAAGTGAGACAGGTTCATAGAGAACTGCAATAGAATGCAAAATCATCAAAAAAAGGGAGCGGGAGATGTCCGAGGAGGCAGACCCCATACGTACTTCGAAAACTCGTCTTTTAAAAGTTCCTCAAGGAGATGGGGCAGTTGGCCCCATGTGTAGAGAGTACAAACGATACTAGTCCTCCAACAAATGTCATAGACTTTCTCCAAATTGAAAAACACAGCCAGTCTGGGATTTCCACAGAAAACCATTCATGACATGGGTAAACAAAGTGGGTGATGGCCAGAAGGAAGTTGTTTGTCCTTACTGGGCTTAGGTGTGGGTATGACAGTGGCTTCATGACAGTGGCTGGAAAACATGCCCTCTGCCCAGGTCCGGTTGTATGTATTAAGCAAAAAGTGCTTGCCTACAAGAGAAAGGTGCTGCAACATTTGAAAGTTAACAGTGTCTGGTCCAGGGCGGAGGATTGAGATGAAGTGAGAGCGTGATCTAGCTTCCTCATAGTAAAGGCAGCACAGTAACACTCATGATTCTGAGAACAGAAGGGTATTGCCCGAGTCTTCTCTGCTCATTTCCAATAGAGGTAGGCAGGACAATAGTGGGAGGAGCTCAAAATTTCTGCAAAATGGCGACCCAAGGTGTTGGAGATAGCAATAGGGTACACGATGATATTGTCTGCTACTGTCAGGCCGAAAATTGGGGAATGGATCTTGCTCCCAGAGAACCGTCAGAGGTTGGTGCACACGAAGGTAGAGGGGGGGGGGGGGGGTGAAACTGTTAAAAGAACTAGTGAATGAAGTTCAGCTACCTTTTTGGTTATCCTGAAGAATGTGAATTGCATCGCAGCAGGCTTCAGTCCACCACAGGACTGGGACACAGCATGGTAAAGAGGAAGTGTGAGGAATGGAATGTTCTGCGACGGTAAGGATAATGTTTGTAAGAAATTCCACCTGGTCTTGACAACTGCGGAAATCGTGTTCGTTGAAGGTCGCCAGGGAGGAGTAAAGTCTCCAGTCAGCCTTAGTGAGCTGCCATTTCGATGTGCACAGAGGTGGGGTAGGAGTCAGCAAATGGATAGCACACAGGAAATGGTCGCTCGAGTAGGTGTCAGAGAGAACGGACCGTTCAAGATGATGTGCAGGACGGGCAGTGAAGAAGGAAAGGTCCAAATGGGAATAGGTGTGTGACGAGTCTGAAAGCAACATGGGTGCTTCTGTGTTAAAGAAGACAAGGTTAAGTTGATTAAGAATGGCAGCGAAGAGGGCACCTCTCGGAAAGGTTCTGGAAGAGCCCCAAATGGGATGGTGTGCATTAAAGTCCCCAAGCAGCAGAAATCGGCGAGGAAGCTGTCCAATAAGCTGGAGGAAGTCGAACCTGGTGACATCGAATGACGGAGGGATGTAAATGGTAGAAAGGGAAAAGCTCAAGTGAGGAAGGAAAAGACAAACTGCAACAGCTCGATGACAGGTAGTCAGGGAGATGGATGGGTTGACTATGAATGTCATCCCATATGACTCCCCCATGAGACAGAATGCCAACCTCGAGCGGAAGGTCAAAACAGACCAGGAAGAAATGCAAAAGCTCAAAGCAGTCGCGAGGATGCAATTTTGTTTCCTGAAGGCAGAGTACAAGTAGAAGCTGCGATTCTAAAAGCAGTCATAAATCCTCTTTGTTGGATCAAAGGCTGCAAAAGTTCCATTGGAGGACAGTCACGATGAGGACAATACGAAGGGGTGTCACCTCGGCAGCTGCCGAGTGCCAGTCTGCAAAAACTCGCTGCTACAGGGCACAGAGGCAAGAGGATCCTGCTCCATGAGGTCCTACAGAAGTGTCGGCTTTCTTCTGCTGTTGAAATGAGGAATCCAGGGCATGTTGTCTGTAGTTCAACAATGTCTAGATGATCAATACTGCAGTTCGATCGCATCTGCGTTATTACTTTGTGCCAAGAAGGGCTCTCAGCAAGGGTAGTGTCCAGGCATCGTGGCGTGAACCGTGGCAATGTTGTTCGGACATGGAGGAGATACAGAGAGACAGGAACTGTCGGTGACATACCTTGCTCATGCCACCCGAGGGCTACTAATGCAGGGGGTGACTGCTACCAATGGATTATGGCTCTGAGGAACCCTGACAGCAATGCCACTGTGTCGAATAATGCTTTTCGTGCAGCCACCGGACGTCACGTTACGACTCAAACTGTGTGCAATACGCTGCATTATGTGCAGTTTCACTCCACACATCCATGGCGAGGTCCATCTTTGCAACTGCAACACCGTGCAGCACGGTACAGATGAACCCAATAACAAGCTGTATTGGACTGCTCAGGATTGGCATCATGTTCTCTGCACCAATGAGTGTCACATATGCCTTCCGACGATTGTCAGAGATGTGTTTGGAGGCAACCCCGTCACGTTGAACTCTTAGACACACTGTCAAATGAGTGAAGCAAGGTGGAGGTTCCCTGCTGTTTTGGGTGGGATTATGGGGGGCTGATGCACACTGTTGGTGGTCATGGTAGGCACCATGACAGCTGTGCTATAAGTGAATACCATCCTTATATTAGAACAAATAAGCCCTCGGTCACAAATATTAAGTCAAAATTGACCAGGTTTCGATGCTACTATGAGCGTCATCTTCAGAATAAGACTAACTGTTCTAAAATATATTAGGTATATAGTACATTAATAAAATTAAAGTTTGTACTGACTGGAAAAGATGCAGTACAAACTTTAATTTTATTAATGTATTATATACTTAATATGTTTTAGAACAGTTAGTCTAATTCTGAAGACGACGCTCATAGTAGCGTCGAAACCTGGTCAATTTTGACTTAATATTTCTGACAGAGGGCTTATTTGTTCTAATATAATTCTGACATGGGCACTGAACCTTAGCAGCTATGTTCAAAGTTTTATGAATGCCATCCTCCGACCAATAGTGCAGTCATATTGGCAACATATTGGCGAGGCATTCGTCTTCGTGGATGACATTTCGCATCCCCATTGTGCACATCTTGTGAATGACTTCCTTCAAGATAATGACATCACTCGACTAGAGTGGCCAGCATGTTCTCCAGACATGAACCCTATCAAACATGCCTGGGATAAATTGAAAAGGGCTGTTTATGGGCAATGTGACTTGCCAACCACTCTGAGGGATCTACGCCGAATCGCCGTTGAGGAGTGGGACGATCTGGACTGACAGTGCCTTGATGAACTTGTGGATAGTATGGTACGACGAACACAGCCATGCATCAATCCAAGAGGACGTGCTACTGGGTATCAGAGGTACCCGTGTGTACAGCAGTCTGGACCAACACCTCTGAGAGTCTCGCTGTATGGTGGTACAACATGCACTGTGTGGTTTTCATCATCAATAGAAAGGGCGGAAACGATGTTGATCTCTATTGCAAATTTCTGCACAGGTTCAGGAACCGAGGAGATGCAAAACGTTTTTTGATGTGTGTGTGTATGTATGGGATAGGCATCAGTTGTTTGGTAAGTGGTGCTTAGGTGTGTGTGTGTGTGTGTGTGTGTGTGTGTGTGTGTGTGTGTGTGAGAGAGAGAGAGAGAGAGAGAGAGAGAGAGAGAGAGAGAGTGGAGGGGGGGAAACCGTGGTTGGTAAGACCTTTTCCCTTTTTGTAAGAGTGTAGTGGATTTGTTTACGGTTCATTGAGGTAATTTATGTTTGATTAATTTGGTATTATTTTTTGGGGGTATTTATTTGCTTATATCGGTGGGTTTTATGGAGTGTGGTCTGGTGTTGTTGATTTGTGGCAGTTGGTAGTATTGTGCACCTTGGTTGAGCTATATAGGTCAAGTGAAATTTGCAGTACCAGGTTTTTGTGTCTGGTTTCATGGTATCTCTGGCTATGTTTGAGCGGTATAGACCAAGTGAAAGTTTCAGTGTATGTGTGGGTTTCTAGTATCACTGTCTTCATTGGAGCTGTTTAGTTCAGGCAAAATGTATGATACCAATAGCTGTTTTTTGCAGTTTTGGGGTGGGATGATTGTTGAGGGTTTGTTGAGGATTTTGTGTGCATAATTTTTGGTTTGATATTTATTTTGGAATGGTGTCATGATACTTATTGTTGTGTGTGCTGATTGACACTGCCCAAAACCCCTACTTCGAGCGGTTCCCCCATTAGTTTCACTTTATTTCTGGTGTTAAATATTCCACTTGTTAGGGCCTGTTTATGTTTGTTCATGGGTGTAGTGACAGATGTCGTGGTCTCCATATTGAAAATGCTTGAAATAGGAGTGTCAGCATCTTGAAGATGCCACGGGTTAAAGCAAATAAGAGAACAAGAACTTTTGGTAATCCCCTGCTGCCTATGTCTGTAAAATATGCTAACAACAAATTATGGCTAGTGCTTCTCTGCTCGAATTGATAATTATGAAATTACTTGTAGATTTGTTATGTCAGGGGTAAAACAGCGATTTTGAAAATATCCACTGCTTGTCCTATACTATTTAGCTGCTATTTTTATATAATACTTCAAACAAAACATTCATGTAATGGGACACAGACTACTGTCAACTCTCTATATATGGTTAAAGTCAGGATCTATATAATAGTATTAGTATGCAGAATTTACCTTCTGGAGCCCAGGTATTCTTATAAATTATGGACACCTTGTCTCATGGGGTATTTTTTTACTTCATTTTTAAGGATTTGGGGATTTTTGTTTGCCTGTCCGTCTCTTGTCATACAGTTACACTTTTGTAGCAGAATATAAAGCAGTAATCTGAACCGTACGGAGAGGTGCACAGTCTACATGGAAATATGCCATTGGTACTTGAGGGAACATAGATATATTAATGCTTAAATTCACATCATTGATTTTCCACAATAGTATTTGTTTTATAGTCTGTTATAAACCAGCGTTTGGCATTCTGTGTCATCCTCAGACAATTTCTGATGATGTCCTAAAAAGCCAAAATCTGATTCATAACGAACTGTAAAATAAATGACTTTGATCATGCTGAGCACCACAGCTGAGACCAATATTAATGATTATATGTGTTATTACATATTTATCATGTTGCAGTTGGTTTCACTGATTGAACATCTTCAAATTGCCCATTTGTGTCATGACTTTACACATGTAGGCCACCTGAATATGTTCAGTGAACAAATCTGGTCATAACACAATAAATGTGTAATAATACAGCTTAGATGGTTATTAATATGAAATAAATATTATTGTGGCACATCAATCATGTGTATTTCCAGGGTTGCCGCATGTTCTGGAAATCAGGGAATTTCAAATGTATCAGGGAAATTTGAAAAGAGCACTGGAAAAATCTTGTTTTTGTCTCAGTAGATGAAATGGTTTATTTACTGAGATGTCATGTGTCATCACTGGCTGCATGCAGCTGAGTACGTGCGTAACTTCCCTACTCCCTTATTCTTACTGCTTTTCCCCTTTATACCACTCCCCTCGAATTGCAGTCAGTACCGCCACCACTTCTTGCCACTAGCCTAGCAGCTATCGATGAGAGACAGGGAGACAGGAGGAGTGGTTATTTGAATCTGATTCTCAGAGATTGTTGACGCATCAGCCAGAGGTGGTGATCACGTATACATGAGTTGTGTCTGGGTGAGTGTCTGAATATCTGTGTGCTCCTGTTTTGTGACAAAGGGTATGGCGGAAGTTTAGTTGTGAGAATGTTATTGTCTTTTTTACATGCCTGGATGTGGCTCAGCAATCATCTTTAGCGTGAGTTGCTACTATCCTCATTAGTGTTGATTCTCAGAGTATTTGTGCAACTCACCAGCTACACAACCGGCAGGCCGGAAAGGACAGAAGGAAGACTCCCTTGAAGACTTGCTACATCCCTCCAGCCAATCAACACATGAGTCTCCCTCTGCCAACTGGAAAGGCTCGAAAAAGTCCAACAAAGGCAAATGGTCTTCTCTTTCGCTGACCCAAAGATCCTCTTTGACGGTGTCGCCATGTGATACCTTCTCCTGGCCGGCCTCCATGTCGCCAGTGTGCCCCACCAACCTTTCTTGTGCCCTGGATTCCTCATGTCGACAGCAGAAGAAAGCCGACACTTCTGTAGGACCTCATGGAGCAGGATCCTCTTGCCTCTGTGCCCTGTAGCAGCGAGTTTTTGCAGACTGGCACTCGGCAGCTGCCGAGGTGACACCCCTTCGTATTGTCCTCATCGTGACTGTCCTCCAATGGAACTTTTGCAGCCTTTGAACCAACAAAGAGGATTTATGACTGCTTTTAGAATCGCAGCTTCTACTTGTACTCTGCCTTCAGGAAACAAAATTGCATCCTCGCGACTGCTTTGAGCTTTTGCATTTCTTCCTGGTCTGTTTTGACCTTCCGCTCGAGGTTGGCATTCTGTCTCATGGGGGAGTCATATGGGATGACATTCATAGTCAACCCATCCATCTCCCTGACTACCTGTCATCGAGCTGTTGCAGTTTGTCTTTTCCTTCCTCACTTGAGCTTTTCCCTTTCTACCATTTACATCCCTCCGTCATTCGATGTCACGAGGTTCGACTTCCTCCAGCTTATTGGACAGCTTCCTCGCCGATTTCTGCTGCTTGGGGACTTTAATGCACACCATCCCATTTGGGGCTCTTCCAGAACCTTTCCGAGAGGTGCCCTCTTCGCTGCCATTCTTAATCAACTTAACCTTGTCTTCTTTAACACAGAAGCACCCATGTTGCTTTCAGACTCGTCACACACCTATTCCCATTTGGACCTTTCCTTCTTCACTGCCCATCCTGCACATCATCTTGAACGAACCGTTCTTTCTGACACCTACTCGAGCGACCATTTCCTGTGTGCTATCCATTTGCTGACTCCTACCCCACCTCCGTGCACATCGAAATGGCAGCTCACTAAGGCTGACTGGAGACTTTACTCCTCCCTGGCGACCTTCAACGAACACGATTTCCGCAGTTGTCATGACCAGGTGGAATTTCTTACAAACATTATCCTTACTGTCGCAGAACATTCCATTCCTCACACTTCCTCTTTACCATGCTGTGTCCCAGTCCTTTGGTGGACTGAAGCGTGCTGCGATGCAATTCGCATTCTTCGGGATAACCAAAAAGGTAGCTGAACTTCATTCACTAGTTCTTTTAACAGTTTCACCCCCCCTCTACCATCGTGTGCACCAACCTCCGACGGTTCTCTGGGAGCAAGATCCATTCGCCAATTTTCGGCCTGACAGTAGCAGACAATATCATCGTGTACCCTACTGCTATCTCCAACACCTTGGGTCGCTATTTTGCAGAAATTTTGAGCTCCTCCCACTATTGTCCTGCCTACCTCTATTGGAAATGAGCAGAGAAGACTCGGGCAATACCCTTCTGTTCTCAGAATCGTGAGTGTTACTGTGCTGCCTTTACTATGAGGAAGCTAGATCACGCTCTCACTTCATCTCAATCCTCCGTCCTGGACCAGACACTGTTAACTTTCAAATGTTGCAGCACCTTTCTCTTGTGGGCAAGCACTTTTTGCTTAATACGTACAACCGGACCTGGGCAGTGGGCATGTTTTCCAGCCACTGTCGTGAAACCACTGTCATACCCACACCTAAGCCCGGTAAGGACAAACAACTTCCTTCTGGCTATTACCCACTTTGTTTACCCATGTCATGAATGGTTTTCTGTGGAAATCCCAGACTGGCTGTGTTTTTCAATTTGGAGAAAGCCTACGACATTTGTTGGAGGACTAGTATCGTTTGTACTCTCTGCACATGGGGCCAACTGCCCCATCTCCTTGAGGAACTTTTAAAAGACGAGTTTTCGAAGTACGTATGGGGTCTGCCTCCTCGGACACCTTTATCAAGGAAAATGGTGTACCTCAGGGTTCTGTCCTGAGTGTCGTCGTCTTTGCTGTCGCCATTAACCCTACAATGGCCTGTCTCCTGCTGGGCATCTCTGGCTCTCTTGTTGTTGACAATTTTGCTATCTACTGCTGCTCTCCATGAACCTGTTTCATTGATTGGTGTCTTCAGCAATGTCTCGATCGTCTTTACTCACGGAGCATCGACAGTGGCTTCCGTTTTTCTACTGACAAAAACATTTGTATGAATTTCTGGCAGCACAGCTGGTTTCTCCCACCATTTTTACATCTTCGGCCTGTTGCTCTTCCATTCATTGAAACTACAAAATTCCTGAGGCTCCTGCTTTATACAAAACTATCTTGGTCCTCCCATTTCATGCTCCCTGCAGCTTTTTCGATGGGTGTGAACCCTTCACCATCTTGGCTTCGTGCGGCAGTCCATCTTCACCTTGACCTTCAATCACTTTCTAAAGACACTGCACCAGGCTCGCTCTATTGCCTTCAGTTTCACGACCTATGCATGGAATTTTGCAATAGTATCATTGTGTACACTGATGGCTCTTTGACTGACCATGGTGTCGGGTGTGCCTTCAACGTCAACCAACATTTTTTGGTACTGACTTCTGGCACATTGCTCAGTATTTACAGCAGAGCTCTTCACCCTGTATCAGATCATGGAGTACATCTGGTGACATACTCTTTTCAACTGTGTCACTGCTCAGACTCTCTCGGCACCCCTCAAAGCCTCTGTGCACTGTGGACTGTCCATCCCTTAATGCACCGGTTCCAGGAAAGCTTCCACTTGCTCACTTTTTATGGAGCCACTGTGATGTTTATGTGGGTTCCAGGTAATATCGGTCCAAGAGGTTGCTGACACTGCTGCCAAAGCTGCATTCCTCGTACTTCAGCCCAATAATTCTTGCATTCCCTCTGATGATCTCTTGTAGCTTTCTGTCAGGAGGTGGTGTCACTTTGACATCGACACTGGTCCTCCATTCATAGGAATAAGCTCTTGGTTATTAAGCCTCTCCCAGTGGCTTGGACAACCTCCTCTCAGTCCTCCTGCGGCGAGGTCATTTTAACTAGGTTGCATATTGGGCACTGTCTTTTTAGCCATCACCATTTGTTAAGTGGTGCTCCCCCACTACTTTGTGCACATTGCACCCAACTTTTAACTGTCTGCCGTTTCCTGAGGGGATGCCCTTTTTTACCGTTTACGTTCCCGTTTGGGTTTGCCATCTGAGTTATTGGCCGTTTTAGTGAACAATGCGTGGGCTGTCGACCGTGTTTTACTTTTTATCAGTTGTAGCAATATGGTGAAGGCCATTTAATTTTTAGTTCGGGGCCTCCATTTCCCTATTGCGTACTTCGTAGACCTTTCTCCACGTCCCTGTTTATAGCTGTCCTCTCTTCTGTCATTAAACGTTGACATGTAATCATTTTTAACTCCTCTCTTCATCTTTGTGTTTCACAGTTTTGGCATGGACACATATGACCCTAGTTGTTTTTGCGCCCTAAAACAAAATGGGGGAGAAATACAAAGCCCTTACATTCTTTTGTTGACTTATGTCTTTACCTCTCCTCGAGACCTCAAAATTTGTCGGGGAAAAATTCTAAAATGTGTCTGTGGAATCAGAGAAATATCAGGGAATTTCACTTGGAGAAACTTGTGGCAACCCTGATTTTAGGTTTTTATATATGGAAATTATTTTTGCTTCTAGTATTGCAGTTCTGAATTGCTGAGTTCATCTTAAACCAACTCTTGTTATTAATCACAAATACCATTAGGGAATATAACTTCTATAGGCATGTAAGTGTGAGAATCCATGGGTCCCTGAAGAAGCTTTTTCAAGATGTAGAATAAATATTTTTTTCCGCTTAGCTGAAGTACCTCAGAAGATTATGCCATATGAGTAAACTGAGTGAAAGTGTGTTAGCAATCCTTTGTCCAGTTTCATACAGTAAGAGATTTCTAAGCACAAAATGGGCGGAACTGAGCTTCTCGGTTAACTGACCCACATGCTGGTCTCACACGTGATTGGTATCTGCATACCCAGGAACTTAGAACACGGGAGCCTAATTGCCCATTTATCCCCCCCCATGAACCATGGACCTTGCCGTTGGTGGGGAGGCTTGCGTGCCTCAGCGATACAGATAGCCGTACCGTAGGTGCAACCACAACGGAGGGGTATCTGTTGAGAGGCCAGACAAACGTGTGGTTCCTGAAGAGGGGCAGCAGCCTTTTCAGTAGTTGCAAGGGCAACAGTCTGGATGATTGACTGATCTGGCCTTGTAACATTAACCAAAACGGCCTTGCTGTGCTGGTACTGCGAACGGCTGAAAGCAAGGGGAAACTACAGCCGTAATTTTTCCCGAGGGCATGCAGCTTTACTGTATGATTACATGATGATGGCGTCCTCTTGGGTAAAATATTCCGGAGGTAAAATAGTCCCCCATTCGGATCTCCGGGCGGGGACTACTCAAGAGGATGTCGTTATCAGGAGAAAGAAAACTGGTGTTCTACGGATCGGAGCGTGGAATGTCAGATCCCTTAATCGGGCAGGTAGGTTAGAAAATTTAAAAAGGGAAATGGATAGGTTGAAGTTAGATATAGTGGGAATTAGTGAAGTTCGGTGGCAGGAGGAACAAGACTTCTGGTCAGGTGACTACAGGGTTATAAACACAAAATCAAATAGGGGTAATGCAGGAGTAGGTTTAATAATGAATAGGAAAATAGGAATGCGGGTAAGCTACTACAAACAGCATAATGAACGCATTATTGTGGCCAAGATAGATACGAAGCCCACACCTACTACAGTAGTACAAGTTTATATGCCAACTAGCTCTGCAGATGACGAAGAAATTGAAGAAATGTATGATGAAATAAAAGAAATTATTCAGATTGTGAAGGGAGACGAAAATTTAATAGTCATGGGTGACTGGAATTCGAGTGTAGGAAAAGGGAGAGAAGGAAACATAGTAGGTGAATATGGATTGGGGGACAGAAATGAAAGAGGAAGCCGCCTGGTCGAATTTTGCACAGAGCACAACATAATCATAACTAACACTTGGTTTAAGCATCATGAAAGAAGGTTGTATACATGGAAGAACCCTGGAGATACTAAAAGGTATCAGATAGATTATATAATGGTAAGACAGAGATTTAGGAACCAGGTTTTAAATTGTAAGACA
Source organism: Schistocerca serialis cubense (assembly GCF_023864345.2). NCBI lineage: Eukaryota > Metazoa > Arthropoda > Insecta > Orthoptera > Acrididae > Schistocerca > Schistocerca serialis. The sequence goes on along the minus strand of NC_064640.1, from coordinate 1,084,151,342 downwards.
TTTCCAGGGGCAGATGTGGACTCTGACCATAATCTATTGGTTATGACCTGTAGATTAAAACTGAAGAAACTGCAAAAAGGTGGGAATTTAAGGAGATGGGACCTGGATAAACTAAAAGAACCAGAGGTTGTACAGAGATTCAGGGAGAGCATAAGGGAGCAATTGACAGGAATGGGGGAAATAAATACAGTAGAAGAAGAATGGGTAGCTTTGAGGGATGAAGTAGTGAAGGCAGCAGAGGATCAAGTAGGTAAAAAGACGAGGGCTAGTAGAAATCCTTGGGTAACAGAAGAAATATTGAATTTAATTGATGAAAGGAGAAAATATAAAAATGCAGTAAGTGAAACAGGCAAAAAGGAATACAAACGTCTCAAAAATGAGATCGACAGGAAGTGCAAAATGGCTAAGCAGGGATGGCTAGAGGACAAATGTAAGGATGTAGAGGCCTATCTCACTAGGGGTAAGATAGATACCGCCTACAGGAAAATTAAAGAGACCTTTGGAGATAAGAGAACGACTTGTATGAATATCAAGAGCTCAGATGGAAACCCAGTGCTAAGCAAAGAAGGGAAAGCAGAAAGGTGGAAGGAGTATATAGAGGGTCTATACAAGGGCGATGTACTTGAGGACAATATTATGGAAATGGAAGAGGATGTAGATGAAGATGAAATGGGAGATACGATACTGCGTGAAGAGTTTGACAGAGCACTGAAAGACCTGAGTCGAAACAAGGCCCCCGGAGTAGACAATATTCCATTGGAACTACTGACGGCCGTGGGAGAGCCAGTCCTGACAAAACTCTACCATCTGGTGAGCAAGATGTATGAAACAGGCGAAATACCCTCAGACTTCAAGAAGAATATAATAATTCCAATCCCAAAGAAAGCAGGTGTTGACAGATGTGAAAATTACCGAACTATCAGCTTAATAAGTCACAGCTGCAAAATACTAACACGAATTCTTTACAGACGAATGTAAAAACTAGTAGAAGCCAACCTCGGGGAAGATCAGTTTGGATTCTGTAGAAACACTGGAACACGTGAGGCAATACTGACCTTACGACTTATCTTAGAAGAAAGATTAAGGAAAGGCAAACCTACGTTTCTAGCATTTGTAGACTTAGAGAAAGCTTTTGACAATGTTGACTGGAATACTCTCTTTCAAATTCTAAAGGTGGCAGGGGTAAAATACAGGGAGCGAAAGGCTATTTACAATTTGTACAGAAACCAGATGGCAGTTATAAGAGTCGAGGGACATGAAAGGGAAGCAGTGGTTGGGAAGGGAGTAAGACAGGGTTGTAGCCTCTCCCCGATGTTGTTCAATCTGTATATTGAGCAAGCAGTAAAGGAAACAAAAGAAAAATTCGGAGTAGGTATTAAAATTCATGGAGAAGAAATAAAAACTTTGAGGTTCGCCGATGACATTGTAATTCTGTCAGAGACAGCAAAGGACTTGGAAGAGCAGTTGAATGGAATGGACAGTGTCTTGAAAGGAGGATATAAGATGAACATCAACAAAAGCAAAACAAGGATAATGGAATGTAGTCTAATTAAGTCGGGTGATGCTGAGGGAATTAGATTAGGAAATGAGGCACTTAAAGTAGTAAAGGAGTTTTGCTATTTGGGGAGCAAAATAACTAATGATGGTCGAAGTAGAGAGGATATAAAATGTAGACTGGCAATGGCAAGGAAAGCGTTTCTGAAGAAGAGAAATTTGTTAACATCCAGTATTGATTTAAGTGTCAGGAAGTCACTTCTGAAAGTATTCGTATGGAGTGTATCCATGTATGGAAGTGAAACATGGACGATAAATAGTTTAGACAAGAAGAGAATAGAAGCTTTCGAAATATGGTGCTACAGAAGAATGCTGAAGATTAGATGGGTAGATCATGTAACTAATGAGGAAGTATTGAATAGGATTGGGGAGAAGAGAAGTTTGTGGCACAACTTGACCAGAAGAAGGGATCGGTTGGTAGGGCATGTTCTGAGGCATGAAGGGATCACCAATTTAGTATTGGAGGGGAGCGTGGAGGGTAAAAATCGTAGAGGGAGACCACGAGATGAATACACTAAGCAGATTCAGAAGGATGTAGGTTGCAGTAGGTACTGGGAGATGAAAAAGCTTGCACAGGATAGAGTAGCATGGAGAGCTGCATCAAACCAGTCTCAGGACTGAAGACCACAACAACAACAACATCCCTACTTTTGATATTCGTATCTGTAAGTCGCTTTTATTTCTTTAGAACTGCACAATACAAGTTTTTAGGCCTTAAGCTGGTACCTGTGGATCAGTACAAGCCTGTTCTGTTATTCTCCTGAATGTTTCTGGTATGGATGAGTTTAGATCTTGCATCAATAAGTTTGTGACACTGCAAAACATTAGAGTTTTTCCAAAGCCCTCCAGTGCCCCAAGTAAATCATTTTTGTGGACTTGGCAGCAAACACTGTGTGCCACACCATATTTTATGTTTTCCCTTTTTGAGTTTAATCTTATTACTGTCTTATCATTTGTTAATGTGACCTTCCATTTTCTGTAGTTAAAGTACAACTCAATCCATGCAAGGGGAAGACTTTTAATGCCATACTATTTTAGCTCCCCCTCACAGAATTTTTTAATCTAAACAGTCAAAGGCTTTGGCAAGATGACAGGGGGGATATTTTCCACTATTTAATTCTACTGGAATTGAATTTTTGAGATATTATGTTGGATTCTCAGTATAGAACCTTTACAGAAGTCAAACTGTGTTGTTAAAAAGTTACTCTCTGAATGGTGGTTCACCATTCTAAGTGGATTTAGGTTGAAATACTATGCAGAGATGAAGAGGCTTACAAAGGCTGGAATAGGCTGGTGAGATGCACCAAAGCAGTAGTTGGATGAAGACCACAACAGCAGACTTCAACTCAGTTTATTGATGGAAATCCAGCTCTTGCCGAAATTAGCTCTCTCTCTCTCTCTCTCTCTCTCTCTCTCTCTCTCTCTCTTTCTCTCTCTCTCTGTCTCTCTCTCTCTCTCTCTCTCTCTCTCTCTCTCTCTCTCTCTGACACACACACACACACACACACACACACACACACACACACACACACACACACACTTCCTTCTAGCTACCACTCCATCTCTCTTACCAGTGTGTTCGCAAGGTGATGGGACATATGATTCATGCCCGGATGATATGGTGGCTCGAGTCTCACAATTTTTGATGAATGCACAGTGTGGCTTTCAACACGGCATTCTGCAGTTGACCGTCTCATTATTTTGCTCACCCATGTCATGAATGGTTTTCTGCAGAAATCCCAGACTGTCGCCGTGTTTTTCAATTTGGAGAAGGCCTATGACACCTGCTAGAGAGCTAGTACCCTCCATACTCTACACATGTGGGGCTTCCGTGGCCACCTACCCTGTTTCCTTCAGACATTTTTAAAAGACTGAGTTTTCGAGGTGCATGAAGGGTCTCCCTTGTTGGACACCTTTATCCAGGAAAATGGTGTGTCTCAGGGTTCCATTCTGAGTGTCATTCTCTTTGCTATCACCATAAACCCTATAATGGCCTGTCTCCCACTGGGCATCTCCGGCTCCCTTTTTTTTGACGATTTTGCCTTCTATTGCAATTCTCTATGAACCTGTCTCACTTAGTGGCATCTTCAGCAATGTCTTGATTGTCTTTACTCCTGGAGCATCGACAATGGCTTTCGCTTTTCCACTGACAAAACTGTCTGTATGAATCCCACGAACACTGACTGCAAATTTGTATGTCCGTCTGGTTATTTGACCTGTTGTGCTGCCATTCACAAACAGCATTCCAGGAGGTGTTTTCCTACAGGATAACACTTGCTCACATACTGCTGTTGTAAGCCAACATGCTATAGTGTGTCAACATATTGCCTTGGCTTGCTCGATAACCAGCTCTACCTCCAATCGAGCACATATTGGACATCATCTGATGACAGCTTCAACCGATCCACAAACATCATTAACTGTCCTTATATTGGCCAACCAAGTGCAACAGGCATGGAACTCCATCCCACAAACTGACACATGACACGTGTACAACAGCGTACCAGCATTTACATTTATATTTGCAGTGGCTTATCTCACACTCACATTGATCTCTGATCCTGCAACGTTAATCACTTTACATATGTTGTCTCAACAAATATATTCCTGGTATTTCATTACTCTACATTAATTATTTTTTGGTGTTGCAAATTTTTCCGTCAGTGTACCTGGCCTTTCTTTAACCACCCCTGGTGCAATGCAGAATTTTCTTCCCAGTAGCGAGAAAATGCTGTTATTCCAATTTTGAAATCAGATAAATTGCCTCTTCAAACGGACAGCTGTCGTCCAGATTGTTTACTCAGTGTCCTGAAAGTTACTTGAACATATGGTTAGTCGAAGGCTGTATTGTGTCCTTGAATCCCCGGATCTTTTGGCTTCGATCCAGGGTGCTTTTCGCCAAGGGCGCTCTACTGAAGATAATTTAGTCCACTTGAAGTGTGCTATCTGAACAGCTTTTGCTCAGCATCAGTTCCTTGTTGCAGTTTTCATTGACCTGTGTATGTATCTTATGATACCACATGGTGCCATAACGTCCTTGCCACCTTAAAGGAGTGGGGCCTCCATGGCCCACTACAGATTTTTATCCAGAACTTTCTTCCATGTCACACTTTTTGGGTACAGGTTGGTGCCTCCTGTAGCATCCCCCCCTGCAGGAGAAGGGGCTTGCACAAGGTTCTGTTTTGAGTGCCGCTCTCCTTTATGCGGCTATCAATGATCTGGCGGCAGCTGCATGACATATGGTGTCCCCATCTTTTTTGTTCGTCCGCGACGGCTATTGCTGGAGGCAGAATGCAGGGAGCAATACACTAAGCACAATCCTGCGCTTTCACTCATAGCATCCATTTTTTGGCTGCCATGACCTACGTTATGCATTTCTGTCATTGTGTTTTTTAGGACTGGTCTTTGATGCCTAGTTGACATGGCTTCCCCGTCTTTGTCAACTAAAGCAGACATGTAGGTCGCACCTGAATGCTCTTCTATGCCTCAGCGACACCGACCGCGGTGTGGTCCACTCTACTTTAATATGGCTGTGCAGTCACACCTAGATTACAGGAATCTCTCATATGACTTTTTATCAGCTTCGACATTACGCCTGGATTCGATACACTATTGTGGGGTAAGACTGGTAACAGGTGCCTTTTGACTAGGCAGCAGTTGCACTATTGTGTGTTCTGCACCATCAAAAATTGATGGCAGCTGCTCGCCCATAGTACCCTAACTGTCATCTCCTCTTTCCAGATACGAGATCTACCTCCGAAAATGGCAACACAGGTCTGGGGTTATGATCACCAAGTCTGAGTCTTGGTCCAGCACACAGTTTTAATCTGCCAGGAAGTTTCATATCAGTGCACACTATGCTGCAGAGTGAAAATCTCATTCTAGAAAACTCTTTAACTGGAATTCTCTTTACATATTGGCTATTTTCTTCACATATGTGGGACATGGTCTCATCTGAAAAGTGAAAGCAAGCCTGTAAAAGAAAGGGGGGGTAGTTCTCAATTCTTGAGCAGTGACCCTCTTTTTTTTTCTTTTTCTTTTTTTAAAAAAAAAAGATCCTTTGTAATTTGGGTGAGTTTATGTTCAATCCTTGCACCCAATTTACTCTTTCATCTACCTACTTTTTTTCTCGTCAAGCAGAACGATATTTATGCCCGTTGCTTAATACCTGTTTTGTATCACTTACAATGCTGGTATTTATGAATTTTTCTTTGTAGTGAGGTCTTGCCAACAGCAAATTTTCTGGATGAAAAGTTGCTCAATCTGCTCATATACTTTAAAATTTAAAAGTAAATCTAGCAATGCTAGAATGTATACAAAATACTGATATACCCATTTTCAAGTTGTTGTTTAAAGATTCGCGACTTTTAAAACTTATGTAGATTATCTTTTTGATGATAGAACTTTACATAAGAAGTTATTAAGAACATTGCGAATATCACATGACGAACAATTGAATGACAAAAGCAGTGTTATCAACCCTCATTCATTGACACATGTAATAAATTCATCGAGTCAGTGAAGTCCAGAGCTGTTGTAAAAATTTCTGAAATTAAAAGTATATATTACCTAATGAATGTAGTATTTTGGGGTGAAAGAGCACAATAATTATTATTTTTGGAATGTAATAATTCACTATGGCTTCATTTTAATTCTAATAAGTTTCACACTGTAATGAAACAATGTCTAAATGCCTCCCTCTCTCTCTCTCTCTCTCTCTCTCATTTGTTATAACTTACCGCTGTTATTTTGTATTTGTACTGCAGTCATTACATTAAAATTGGCTATATTGATTCTGCAATTTATACTATTATGTTATTGCTAAGAATTGATTTAAAGAATAAACGTATATATTTATTTGTAAGATTTTGTAAATTTATACCACTGGAACTCTTTCAAAATATTTGATTGGGTAATACTGCCAATAAATACAATGACTTTCTTTCTTCTGTTTATGATTGTAATAGATGTTGGACACTTTGACTCCAAGTATGTTATACAGAAACGCAGTGATTTTTTACAAAAGGCAAAACTATGTGTTCGAAGAATTGTGGAGAGGAGGGTACGTGATGTATTTTAAGTAGGTTATAAAGAGTAACTATAACAACAAAAACAATAAATTATTGATAAAATTATTTAATTGAATAGATAAAAAATCTACTCACCAAGTGGCAGCAGAACATACACATAAAACACTGTTGTGATTGGCAAGCTTTCGGAGCCAGTGGCTCCTCCAGATAGAAGCATTGAAGGGGAAGGAAGAAGGGTAATGGAAAAGGCCTGGAGAGTTCCAGGAAAAGGTGTAGATTTTGGGAAAGTCACCCAGAACTGCGGATCAGGCGAAAAATAGAAACGACACATGTCATATACCAGCTATTATGTAAACACTGTTCAGCTTTCTACATCTGCATGACTACCACCAAATTATCAGTTAGGATAAATGGGCATAGGCATAGTGTATATACTGGAAACTCACAATATCCTGTTGCAGAGCACGCTCTACAACATGGCATACGTGACCTCGACACTTGTTTCACCACACATGCCACCTGGATTCTTCTGCCAGACACCAGTTTCTCAGAACTCCGCAGGTGGGAACTAGCACTACAACGTGTCCTTGGCTCTCACTACCCACCTTGCCTTAATTTACGTTAATTTCTCCTGTCTCAGCCTTTCTTCACTGTAATTACTCTTTGCTTCACTCCGTTTTAGCTTTCTACTTCTTTCATTGTCTTTCCCGTCTATTTTCACTGCTCCCTCCCACAGCTGTTGTATACAATACGCTTAGCTTCTCACTCTTATTAAGTCATGTACAGTTTTAGTAGTAATCTCTGTCTTGCATATTACCCTGTCTTCCACCTTTAAGCTCTCAGGTTTCCAAATCTTGCCTGATGCAGTCCCCAACAATTAGTCTTTCCTTCTCATCCTGTACGGTAAGTCACCCATGACCCACGGTTCTGGGTAACTTTCCCAAAATCTACCCCTTTTCTTAGACCTCTCCAGTCCTTTTCCTTCACCCTTCTTGCTTCCCCTGCAACCCTTCAGCCTGAAGAAGGAGTCACTGACTCCAAACGCTTCCCTATCACAACAGTCTTTTATGTGTGTGTTCTGCCACTGCTTGGTGAGTAGATTTTTTATCTATCCAATTAAATAATTTTATAAAGAGTATCTGTGTGTGATGTTTTTATTGGTATACAACTTGTTATAAACATAACTTATTTTTACCATTTAATATGTTTCCAGATATTTACCAGTGGTAAAGATGAAATTGGGTTGATTGTACTTGGTTCTGACAAGACACAGACTCCACTTGATTACCCAAATGTGAGTGTGGAATTTCCTCTTGCACTGCCTACATGGCAGATGATATCCATTGTGGAGAAATCTTTACATGAAAGAGAAATAAAAACAGATTGGATAGATGGTGTTGTTGTTGGCATGCAAGTCTTGAAAGATGAGCTAGATTAAGTATTTAAAGCTGTCTGTTTCATGACATTCCTGGAACATGTTCCAGAATGTGTGTTACACAAATCACAGTGACATAGTTGTGACTTTATAAACTTGAATCAATATGTTTTTGTAATGAAAAAGAAACAGAAGGCACAATACCTGCAGAAATAGGAAATTTGTTTGTGTGATTTTACTGTATGAATGTTTTTTACAGTTTTTCAGCTCAATAATTAAGGAGGTATTGATACAAGGCTTTGCCAAAAATCCATCTGTCACCTACAATTCCAGCCCTGTCACTGGCATTCCCTACCCCACAATATGACTGGGCCACCATGAAAGCAGCTACATCATTGTCAAATTCACTGAAACTACTGCATAGCAATTTACTTGAGTATGGCTGCTGTTGTGGTCTTCAGTTTGGTTTAAGCACTGCGTCAATACCTTCTCTTCATAGCACTCGGAGGTCGCGATCTGCGACTGTTTTTACAAATGGCAAGAGAACTTTTCCTCTAGTTGCTTGTTTTTCAGTGAAAGATTCAAATATTTTAGAATGTAGTGCCTTATGTATATCTGTTAGAATAGCCACAAGGTCTGAAAGTTATTTTCAAATGATTGAGCTCTTCTACACAGTATTGAAATTCACAGATTCTTCCAACCTGGTCCACCAATGTCTTACATACTCCTCTTCCTCCATGAATTGTTTCCAGCATTTGGAGATGAAACATTAGGCAGCAAAACGTGCCTTATAACCAAAATCTAATGAACATATAATTAAATTAACCAAAGATGTAATGTTGCACTCTCAGGTAAGACTGATCTTGAATGCAAAGCCAAAGTGGAAATTAAATGTACGCTGCAACATTCATCACACTTTTTGTTATTGAATTTATTCACAGTGCCATAAGGAGAACTGAGTTTATGTGTTTTATAGAGTCAGATACACGCTGTGGCACAGGGTGCTGTCCGTTATTCTCCTGACTATGATGTGCAGGAATGGTAGTCTTCCTTCTTCTTTGGTCTCCATAGTGAATTTGATTTTGTGGCGTGTGGAGTTCACATGTACAAAGAAGTCAAGAAGTTTGTCTCTTCCATGAGGCCAGATGACAAGTGTGTTATCCACATAACAGAAGAAGAAGAAGAAGAAGAAGAAGAAGAAGAAGATGGATTTCCATTTGGATGACATCAGGGCCTCTTCCTCGAAGTGCACCGTAAACATATTCACAATCTCTGGTCAGAGTGGCCTGCCTATTGTGACTCCATCTGTTTGCGGGAGGGGGGTGTGCCACAAGTCAGTGAAGTGGGAAAGCTGACCAAGTAATATGCGTGACGTGTCATACCTCGACCGATATTGAGAACAGAATAAAAAATTCAGAGGCATTACTTTTCAGCACTCCCATGCATATTCTGTATGCAAGAAAAGCTTATGGAGCAGGTTTCTCATTCAGAAATTCTATTTCAGTGTTGGTTGTTTACACGAAGACCGTGTTAAGCATAATGGAAGAAGGAGAAATGTTTATCAGCATTCCAGATTTGGCAGTGGCAGGCTCATGGTCTGCTGAGACTCTGGTTTATAGTTTCACTATATTGCTGCTTGCATTGCTCAGAATCTCATTTTGTGCGAACATTGAATTGGTAGGTTCAGATGGGCCATGCTAAATGCCTTGCAGGGCCTCAGTAGTGCCACCCAACTAGCACCTGAGAGGGCAGACAAGTGTTCGCTCATGCGTACATGATCCTGCAGTGAAATTGTGTACATTTAGTCAGGAAGTGGGCTTGTATACAGTGAGACAAGTATCCACACAGACAATGTGATGGCATCTGGAGCAGCACAGACTGTCAAGCCCTTAATGCAGCTCTAGAGAGAGGTGAACTGACAGCGGTGCAACTAACAACAATGCCAGACACAGGAATGGCACTGTGTCATCGTATCAGATGAGTCTCGGTTCTGCAACATCGTCACAATTGATGTACTTGTGTGTGGAGGCTCTGATGCCAACAGACCTGGCCAGATTGTACCTGTCATTCCCATGCGGGTCCAGCATGTGATGTGATGGTATGGGGTGCAACTGGATACATGTCACAACCTCTGCTTCGCATCGCCAATAATTTGGACAGCAGCCATTGCATTTGTGTTTTGTTAAGGCCTATCGCTGTGCCCTGTTTTCAAGGGCTCCATGATGTTATCTTTTAACAAGATAATGCAAGACTACACATCACCTGAGCTGTACTGAGCTACCTCGATACAGAGAGTGTTCCACTGTTGCCATATCCAGCATTTTCTTCAAATCTGTCAAGTGTGGAGAACGTCTGTTCACAGAATGCCAAGAGATGGGTATGCCACCAGTCGCCAGCCACCAGTCGCCAACCACTACAGTTGATGAACTCTGACATATGACATACAGTTGAGTAGCATGAATTAATGTACCCATGGCTGTAATCCAACCTCGATTTGATATCCAGTGTGATGAGAGCTGTTCTGCTGTTCCAGTTTCAATACTGAAATTCATATATTATTTTTATGCTATCCTTACCAGATTGGACTGTGGTGTCATACAGCATAAAATATCTTACAACGTGTTGAATCAGTGATGAGAAGTGTAGAACAGCCAGCAGGGGAAAGATGTTGGCAATGAGACAGCTTTTATGTAGAACAGCAGTACAGTGTTTTACAGTGCATAATACTTCCACTGATTGAGAACAAAATGTGCAGTTTGCTGTCATCCATTTTCACAAACATAGCCTTGAAAAATAATGTTGACATTACTGTGCATTTCACTCTGAGGCATATTGCACTCTGAGAATGTTCATCGAATTCAGTTACTTTGTATTATATTTCAGTAACAGTGACATAATAGCAAATTGGACTGTATGAGTTTTTATTGATTTTTTTTTCCAGAGACACACTACCATTTCTTCAGATTTATTTAATTTGGGTATAAATCCTTTCCAGCATATATGCTGTACACAACATGTTGAACATAAAATATAGCTATCTGCTGATTTATCATCTTGCTGAGTATACCAGTACAATGTTCTGTTGTAACACATAGTTCAATGTATTTTACACACTTATAAACTTATTTATACAGTTATAGTAATTTATACCATTACATTAATGTTGTACCTTAATGTTCTGGAAGATGATATTATAAGGAACCTCATACTTTTCCTGGATGATAGAGTTGTCTATAATGAATTATTGCCTGAAAAAGATCTGCACAAATTTGAGTCAGATCATAACATTTCAAATTGGTCCAAAGATAGGCAACTGAGTTTAAGTTTTCAGAAATGTAAATTGGAGCACATCACAAAACAAATAAAAGACAGTATTGTATGACTACATTATCAAATAATCACAGTTTTAACTGGTCAACTCATACAAATATCTGGATGAAATGAAATGGTGACATAGACTCACTTGTAGGCAAAGCAGAATGCAGACTTCAATTCGTTGGTAAGATACTGGAAAATGCAATCAGTCTATAGAGGACATTGCTTACAAAATACTTGTGTGGCCCATTCTAGAATATTGCTTAAGTATGACCCATAACAAATAAGGCTAATGGCAGACATTGAATGTATACAAAATAGTGTAGCATGATTGATCATAGATTTATTTGATGCTTGGGAGAGCATCAAGAAGCTACTAAAAATTGGAAATGCCAGACAAGTGAAGATAGACGCCAAATATATGACAAAACCCAACTTATGAAATTTCAGGGACCTGTATTAAGCGAGGTATTTGGGGATTATACAATAACCACATATGTATCACTCCTATAGGGACCATGAAGGCAAGATTAATTACAGCATGCACAGAACCATTTAAAGAATCATTCTTCCCACACTCCACATGAGCATTGAATGGGGAAAAACCATAATAGGTGGTACAACAATGTACTGTGTCGGACAAACCCACAGTGGTTTATACAGTGTGCATGGAGACATGGAATCAGTTGACAGTAGCTGGGTAATGGTTCATATTGATTCCCATTTCCCTGTTGCAGTAGGTGATCTTATGCCTCTAATTATTTTTTCATTGCTATCTTAACTTGCATTCTTCAATTCAGTTTATTAACCCTTCTTATCTCTTTGTATTAGGGCAAATGTACAGTTAACTTTTAAGGAATTTGTATTTTCAATTTATCAACTGGAGTTTTGTTTCATATGCAACAGCAATGTTACAAATTATTTGTTTCAGTTTGTTTAGAATAATTTGCTGTTTCACAGGTGCCTTGAAGAAAATAAAAGATCTCGAAAGTGTCTTAATGACAACCGATGGCCTCATATTGACAAGACAGCTGGTTGCCTTGCAGAGGGCAGGGCTTGACGGTCTGAACATCAGCTTAGACACCCTGCAGTCCCAACGCTACAACCAGATCACGAGGAGGAAAGGCTGGGAGCGTGTCATGGCTGGCATAGATCTAGCCTTGCAACTTGAATACGACCCTGTGAAGGTATTACTAGTGCAGCTGTCATCGCATGCAGACTTTCATAAGCAAAAGATATAAATCTGTTGTTAAGAATATCAATACAAGAATCACCATTTTAAAGCAGTACGCCCTCACCCTCGCCCCCATCCCTGCTCCCACCCTCACCCCTGTCTCCACACTGCAGCTGTAAGTGAAGGAAGGTATATTAAGACAGAAGAAGTAAATTTTAGCTGACGATGCTAACAGTTTCGTAGTTTATACAACATAAAAAGTATGCCTTGCAAGTTTACCAATTAAATGTCTTATATTTTCCTCCAAAGAGAGTCTTATGAGACTCAAGATCTTTATAGTTTCTCTTTTTTTCTTTTGTGTCTTTAGTTTAAAGTAAGTTTCCTCTATTGTGGTGTTGTTTTGAAAAAAATACTCAATTGTTTGGAAAAATTATTCTTAATTCTATAGTCACACTTTTGTTGTGTCTAAGTACTACTGGTTTCAGTAGCAAGTACCAGCATCAGTTCATCTTATTATCAAAAATTTCTTTGCAAAATAAAAGCTGACCACTGTGGCCGAGCGGTTCTAGGCACTTCAATCCGGAACCGTGCTGCTGCTATGGTCGCGGGTTCGAATCCTGCCTCAGTCAGAGATGTCCTTAGGTTAGTTAGGTTTAAGTAGTTCTAAGTCTGGGGGACTGATGACCTCAGATGTTAAGTCCCATAGTGCTTAGAGCCATTTGAACCATTTTGCAAAATAAAAAGCTTCTGTACAACTGCAAACTAGACATACCATTTTCAGGGTGCAGTTCACATCTATTGAAAGCACAACAGTGACCTTTACTTTTAGTAGATAAGACACCTACTGGGGTAAGTGACTTGATGAATGCACACAAGAAGTTGTCATTTATTCCACATGTAGCTGCCATGCAGAATCATATTTTGTATTAGTTTGTCCTTACTCTTCCAAAAGGTTAAACCTTGTCTCTGCAGCCACAGCTTCCTCTCTTCAGCAGTTGTCTTCATCTCCATGTGTGAAGAAAATCCCATTCATTGATCATATTGTTTAAGTAGGATGTTCTCAGTCATCCCCTTGTTTTCTTACCTACGATCTTGCCTTCAGAAATGTTTTTTAAAAGATTATCATCTCCAGTTAAGTGTCCAGTGTATTTTGCTTTGCTCTGGCCTATAACTTTCAGTGGTTCTTTCTTCTCTCCTATTTCCTTTAATTTTTCTGTCAATGCAGCTAGTTCTTGTACTTCTCTTCCAGAACCACATTTCAACAGGTTTGAGGTGAGCTTCCTTTGGCTTTTCTAATGTACAGATTTTGCATCTGTGTGTCAGAACACTCCACACAAAGGTCTTTACAAATATTTTCTTAATGTGGGAGCTGATATGTTTATTCAGTTGCAGCTTCTTCTTATTTTGGAAGGAACTCTTCACCTGTGCTATTCTTTTCTTGAATGCCTTGAAATATTGGTTGTTTTCTTGCAAAATGCTACTGAGATAGTGAATTTCAGTTCCTTTCTTGAGTTGCTCATTGCCTGTTCTTGTGTCAGTCCTACCTCCACCTCCTTTCTTGTCTGTAGCCATAACTTTTGTCTTCTTTGTATTCATTTTTAGCTTTAGTTTTACCATTTCTTGATTTAAGGCCTGAAACATTTTATTTAGTTCCTACTCTGATTTACTATTGCGATGTCATCAATCTGCAGTGTATATGCATGCAATTAAGTCTCCATATCGACATCATGCTCCAAAAACCACCTAACTGTGTGTGGCAGGGGGTACGTCTCATGCTACCAACTGATCCCCTCTGCCTTGTTCCATTTGTGAACAGTGCTTCGGAAGAATGACTGTCAGTACGCTTCTGTATTATCTCTAACTTCTCAAATTTCCTTCTCGTGATCATTTCGTGAATTGTATATGAGAGAAACTATTATGTTGTCAGACTCTTCTCGGAAACTACTCTCTCGAAATTTGGGTAGTAAATCTTTCCGTGATGCACAACTGCTCTCTTATGGCATCTACCACTGGAGTTGCTGAGCATCTCTGTAATGATCTCACAGTGACTAAATGATCCTGTGACAAAACACTCCGCACTTCATTGGATCTTCTTTCTCTCTTCTGTCAGTCGTACTGGGTAAGGACACAGGGGTAATTTACATTCACTTAAGATTCTTCCTGTGAATCTTAGTCTGGCATCTGCTTTTCTATTGCTGTCTTATGTGGTCATTCCACTTTAAGTTTGCTCTGGATAGTTACTTCTAGATATTTTATGGTAGATTCTGTTTCCAGCAATTTGTCATTAATAGTGTAGTTGTACAGTATTGGATTTCTTTTCCTCTGTGTGTGTGTGTGTGTGTGTGTGTGTGTGTGTGTGTGTGTGTGTGTGTGTGATATGTTACATTTATTTATGTGCAGGGTCAACTGCCAGAGCCTGCATCATTCACCAATCCTCTGCAGGTCATTGTGCAAATTGATGCTGTCTTCTGTTGTTGATACTTTCTTATGGACAAGTGTAATACCTGTGAACGATATTAAGGAGCCTCTGACACTTTCTACTGGATCATTTATATACATTGTAAATGTAATGGTCCTATCACATTTCCTTGGAGTATTCCAGAAATTACCTTTTGATTCTTGTCATCTTTTCTTTGTTGTTGTTATCACTTCCTTGATGAACATATTAAGGAAGTAAGGTGATAGAAGGCCCCTTCTCTCACTGCCCTTCTGGTTTTCCTTCTTTCATATCCGGTTCAGTACTCTGACTTTTGTATATACTCAAAATTAATCATCTGTCCTTCCACTTTGGACATTACTTTAAGGAATGATGATATAATGGTAATCTGTTTATTAAACAATATTTTAATGATACACGATGCTTTCTGATCATATAGTGGCTTGATGATGGAATTTGATACTGAAATTAGTAATCATTAGACAAAATAAAAGTGAAGCTATAATAAAAGAAAGTAATATTTTGGATCATGTCAGTTGTTGTTCCAAACAACAGCACGTCAGGAATAGGTTCAAATTGCTCTGAGCACTATGCAACTTAACTTTGAGGTCATCAGTCACCTAGAACTTAGAACTAATTAAACCTAACTAACCTAAGGACATCACACACATCCATGCCCGAGGCAGGATTCGAACCTGCGAACGTAGCGGTCACTCGGCTCCAGACTGTAGCGCCTAGAACTGCACGGCCACTCCGGCTGTCCAGGAATAGGTACTAAATTATTTGTCCGCTGATGACCTCACAGCTTAGAACACTAAAACACAAATGTTAATTGTTTGTTATGTGCCCTGGTAGAGTGTACAACTGTTTACAGTTCACGATTGGTTGTTGGAGATTGGGCGTTACTCACATAGTGTATTTGGTGCACAGTGCAGAAAAAGGCAGTGTCCAGAAAAGTAAACAAGTGTAAAGGCAAAAGTTTCATGACAGGATGTTGTGTCACCATACTTGGAAGACAATTATAGCCAAAGACAGAAATTTAAAAGAAACTGGCTCATTTGAGCTGCGGAGACCTAGTCGAGGAATCTCAGTAGATAATTGTTAGCACAGTAGAATTTATAAAGAGACAATGTCAGTTCGTGTGAGGGAAGGTTGATTGGTAAGTACCTATCAGCTTTCTCATAAAACTCACAATTTGAAGAATACACATCAAGGAAAAGGTAGAAGTCCAACAGTGTCAAATCTAGACAATAATATCGATCATCCAACAGTTTTGCAAAATCCCCAGTTGTACTTACTTTACTTACTTACTACTAACTTACTCAGATTTGCTGTGTACCATACAAGGAACTGCTTTCAACTAGTTCACTCGATCAGCTGCCAAGTTCTCACCTTCCTCCAAGTTTGTGTCCGTGCATTGAAGATTCATTGCAAAAGTTCCAGGTGTTAAAAGGTCTTCCTGTACATCTGTATCTGTCCATTGATTTCAACAACAGTGGTGATTTTGGGATTCTTCCACCTTACATGCGTAGAACATAACCTGCAATCTTCAGTCTTCTTTCAACAATAATTTTGTGCAGGCTGTGTAGACCTCGTATTCTCAGCACTTCATCGTTTGTAACTTGGTTGGGTTAACATCTTCAGAATTCATCTCTAGCATTGTTGGTGAAAAATATGGAGACTGTGTGCTGATTTTACTGACATTTTCCAAGTCTCACACATATAAACGATAAAGGAGTACAGTCAAAGCTTTGTTGACATATTACAGACCTAATTGCCATATGGGCTGATTTTCCAGTTCTGCTGGTGATTTCTGTATCTGTGACCTCATTATTACATATAAAGCTACCGAGATATGGCATCTGTCAACATCTTGTAGTATCTTCTATTGCAATGTAACCGGGGAAGAGACGAGTAATTTCCACTTACTTTGCACATTCTGTTTGCCTTATCTCTATTAATTTTTAGCCCTACACAATAGGGCATTTAATGAGAAAGCAGATAAAAATTAACTTGATGCCTTCAAAGGAGATGGTCTCTACTAAGTCTCTACTCCTTCAAGTCTGACTATGTAAGTGTAGACCAGAGATGGTTTGAATTCAGAGAAATAGTATCGACATCAATTAAGAGATATATACCAAATAAATTGAAAGGATACAAAATAAATTAAAAGGGTGGTGCACAAAATATGTCAAAACTCAGCTGCAGAAGCAATGAAAAAAAGCATGTCAAAATTTAAAAGAATGCAAAATCTCCAAGATTAGCGATGTTTTACTGAAGCTCGAAACTTAGGGTGGGTTTCAGTGCAAGATGTGTTTAATAGTTCCCATAGTGAAACTTCGTTTTGAAATCTGGAAGAAAATCCAAAGAGGTTCTGGTTGCATGTATAGTACACCAATGGCAAGACACAACCAATACCTTCACTGCGCAATAGCTGTGGTAATGTTACTGATGACAGTGCTACTAAAGCAGGGTTACTAAACACGGATTTCTGAAATTTCTTCACCAAAGACAACAAAGTAAATATTGCAGTATTCAAATCAAGAACAACTGCAACTGTGAGTAACTTAGTAGTAGCTCTCCTCAGTGTCATAAACCATTTATGTTTCTTTCAGAGAATGTTGATACAATAGCTCCATTAGAAATCATATATAGCTGCTCATTTGATAAAGATCCATACCTAGAGACTGAAAAGTTGCTCAGGTCACACCAATGCTCAAGAAAGAAAAGAGGAGTAATCTACTAAATAACAGACTCATATCACTAATGTTGATTTGCATTAGGATTTTGGAACATAAATTGTGTTTGAATATTATGAATTATCTCAAAGATAATGATTCATTGATAAATAGCCAAGATAGAGTCAGAAATATTGACCTTTTAAAACACAGCTAGCTCTTTAGTCACACAAAGTAATAAGTGCTGTTGACTGGGGATCTCAAATTGATTCCATATTTGTAGATTTCCAGAAGACTTTTTGAAACAGTTCCTCACAAGCATTTTCTAATCATATTGTGTGCCTATGGAGTATTGTCTGAGTTGTACAACTGGATGTGTGGTTTCCTGTCAGAAAGGTCACAGTTCATAGTAATTGATGGAAAATCGTCAAGTAAAAGAGAAGTGATATCTGACATTCCTCAAGGAAGTGTTATAGACCACCTGCTGTTGCCGATCTACATTAACAATTTAAGAGAGAATCTGAGCAGTCCTCTTAGATGATGCTATCATTTACAGTCTTGCAAATCATTTACTGTCTTTTAAAGTGATCAGATGATCAAAATGAACTGCAAAATGATTTAGGCTACCTATCCATATGATGCAAAAAGTGGTAACTGACCTTAAATAATAAAAATTGTTATGTCTTCTGCATGAGTAGTAAAAGGCATCTACTAAATTTTGTTTACATGATAATTCACACAGATCTAAAGGCTGTGAAGTCTACTGAATACTTAGGAATTACATTTACAAATAACTTAAATTGGAATGCTCACATAGATAATGCGGTGGGAAAGCAAACAAAAGACTGTGATTTAATAGTAAAACATTTAGAAGATTAGGATTACTAAAGAGACTATCTACAACTATACCTGTCTGTCCGCTTTTGGAGTATTCTGCATGGTGTGGGATCCGTACCAGATAGGACTGACAGAGGACATCATTTAAAAGTTCAAAGAAAGGCAGCTCATTTTGTATTATTGGGAAACAGGAAAGTGCATGCCACAGATATCACATGTGAATTGGGGTGGCAGTCATTAAAGCAAAAGCATTTTGCTGGAGCAGGTTCTTAAAATTTCAATCATCAACTTTCTCCTCCGAATGTGAAAATATTTTGTTAGAGCCCTCTTACATAGGGAAAAATGATCATTGTAATAAAATAAGAGAAATGAGAGCTTGTACGGAAATATTGAAGTGTTTGTTTTTCCGCAAATGCTGTAGGGGAGTGTAATGGTAGATAAATAGGTTGAGGGTGGTTCTCTGAACCCTCTGCCAGCATTTAATTGTGAATTACAGACTAGTCATGCAGATATAGATAATGTAGATAGGCTTTCAATATTGTGCACCAATTCTCTAATTTTATACATTGCTCAAATACTTTCGTGGCGCTTTGGAGTGACCCCTTTAAAATAACAATTTACCAGTCTTCATAATATGTATTTTGGTCACGAGGTTGATAAGAAGTTACAACAATACTCTCTTATTACTCCCCAGTTTTGGTTTTTATTAATGAACAAAATCGCCGCAGTGTTCCATAACAATTACGGGCTGAAGTTTCCTGCTGATGGAACCAATATGATTTTCTGTGTTTCTGAGCATACAGGTTGTGTACGCTGTTTGGAGTCTGGTGTATGCTGAATCAAATGTTTTTATTGTTTTGATCTTCCATCTGAAGATTGGTTTCATGGAGTTGCCCATGCTAGCCTATCCTGTGTGACCCTCTTCACCTCTGCGTAACTACTGCAGCGTACAAAAACTTGAACTTGCCTACTGCAGTCAGTTTTTGGTCTCCTACACTTGTTACCCCCATTATATTCACAGATGACCACATATTGTGGAAATTGCATATTGTAATGTAGGATGCAATAATAACGTACGGAAAGTTTCTGTTGAAAATTACGAATTATTTAGGAATAAAGCAGATGGCTCACCAAAAGGCAGAAGCACTGTCTCATCGATAGGCACACGAACAAAAGGTATGTAGAATGAGATTTTCACTGTGCAGTGGAGTGTGCACTGATATGAAACTTCCTGGCGGATTAAAAGTGTGTGCCGGACTAAGAGTCAAACTTGGGACCTTTGCCTTTTGTGGGCAAGTGCTCTACCATCTGAGCCATCCATGCACGACTCACGACCCGTCCTCACAGCTTTACTTCCACCAGTACCTCGTCTTCTACCTTCCAAACTAAAAGGTACGTTGCTTGGCGAGCTTCCAGAATGCACTTTCTTTTTCTAGCTGTAGGGAAAACATGCGCGCGCGCACACACACACACACACACACACACACACACACACACACACACACACACACACGCGCGCGCGCATGCATGTCTCCTTATGTTGTGGTCGCTCAACTGCCAGCTCTTTACTGGCCCATGGTGAGTGTTCTGTAGTGAGGTGGGGCTTTAGAGTGGGGTAGGATGGGGTGGGTTGAGGCAATGTGAGGGATGGAGAGAGATGGAAGGGGTTTGGAGGGAAGCATTTAGTGGCTCGTGGGAGAGTGGGGAGCCATCTGTGGGCTAGCTAGGGGTGCAGGTAGAGGGGTCAGGCGACAGACAGCTGGGCACTCATAGACTAGGGTGTGACGTAAGATAACAGCACACAACTAGCTGATTGGCGGGGGGGGGGGGGGAGGGGAGAGGGGTGGGGGAGTGGCATGTGTGTGTGGGGGGGGGGGGGGTAGGGGGGCTGGTAGTTAACTTGGATTTAGGTCAGGAAGCAAAGGATGTGCTGTAAGTATGGCTACGAAAGTTGAGTATTCTTAAATAAGATCAGCTGGTGGCAATGTATTGGAAAGTAACTGGCACACAAAGTGCAATTGTGGCTCCTTTTTGTCTTTGTGAATTTTAAATAGTCTGCAGAGCAAATTGAATTAGGAGGATCAGGCATTTGTGTGGGTCTAGGAAAGTAAATTGTAGAGCCAGATAAAAGGCGCGCAAGACAGGAGGGGTACTACTGCTTATCACTGCTGTATCGTGCTACTAGTACGTGTCAGTGTGAGTGCACCGAGAGTGGTGTTGCCGTACATGCGTCTTTAAATTGGTCACCCACTGATCACTGCAGGCTGGCTGCTGGATGCCGTCTCTGGAAGCCAAGCATGTGGCGCGGTCCCTGCCGTGCCATCTGCTGGCGACTCGCACATATATAGGTGTGGAACAGTGCTGACTGTCTCTCTGTGTGATTCTAGTTTGTAATGTGCACATCAGTGTTCTGTCTTGTTGAGTCCTTAGAGGCATATTGTTCGGAGGTTATTATTAAAGCCATATTTGTGCGACTTGGATCACACTTCAGTATTACTTGGTTATTACATCACCACAAACATATGGACCGGGAATGTACATGCTTTGACAGTTTCCTACGTCTCTCTCTTCTAGGACTGACATGGTAGCTGCCTTGCATTTGTTAATGACTCTGACCTTGTCAACCAAAAACCAAATCTTAGTACAGTCATGATTTCCCTGAAGAGATTACATGACAGCAGAGACTTGTAAAATTGTGTTACCCATTTCTCTAGCCAGTGAAGATTCATTCTATACCTACAGATACAGTGTCATGTAGGAGTAGAACAGCAAGAAATACGTAGCTCCTCTAACCGTAATGACAGTTTATCACCTCCCAACACTACATGTGCCAATGTTTCAGTGCATTTTTGAATATGTTTGTTAACAGATTCATCAACACAACAAAAATTTACGATCTCAGTAGCATCTTATTTCTTAACTCATACTTTACTATTCATCAGAATCTTCATTGCTGCTCTTTGATTCGTCAGAGCTCCCTGCTGTACTTTGTTTTATTTCATAGTCAGAATTAGTTGAAATACCACCTACCGTATTTACTCAAATCTAAGCTGCACTCAAACCTGAAAAATGAGACTCGAAATAAAGGAAGGAAAAAAAAAAATTCCCGAATCTAAGCCGCACCTGAAATTTGAGACTCAAAGTTCAAGGGGAGAGAAAAGTTTTAGGCCGCACCTCCAAATCGAAACAAAGTCAGTCCATTGTAATATGATACAAAATTTAGGTCGAATGAATGACGATACAGCTACAGTAGTTTGGTTCGAGTCGAAAGCTTAGCACTTAAGCTTTACCAGGTAGCCTTTGCTATGTGTCAGGCGCTCCGTCCGTATTTATACTGGTACCCTTCCTTTTTCACGTGCTTCGTCTGGTTTGAATCAATTGCTTATTTTGCTTTGATCTGATAAGTGCTGTTTTCCTTGTTATAGGCGTTTATGTCACTCTAAGCTGTAAATACATTACTGTACTGTGTCATGCATTGTTTGTCGCATTCTGATAGTGCGTGTTTGCGGCCTGTCGTCGCTCGCGGCATGGCTTGCTTTTATGCACGCTACCACCGTCTACAATTAAAAAAAAAAAAAAAAAGAGAGGGAAATCGTCTCATTAACGAAACAATGGCAAGAGACTATTTGTTGTCACTTACACTGCTGCTTTCTTTGATAATGATCAACAAGAACCAAATAATAGACTGCGTATGATAGAACATGTTCTGAACGAGAGTTAGGCGAAAATTTATCTCCATTTGAAAATCTTTGCGGCCGCTTCTTTAGTACATCAAATTCTGCACAGAAATTAGAGTCATCTTGGATATAAAAATCTAGTCAGTTGCCGTGCTTCATTTCTGACTGTATCACTATTAGGCATAAGAATAATACGAATATAAACATGACACGATACGTATATTCTTCCGCATTTGCTGTTGTCTCACTCTAGTTTCGTAGTTTATTAGGCAGACAGGATTTAAATAAGATAGCAGCAAACACGAAAGAATACGTGGCAACATGTTTATATTCGTATTACTCTTATGATGAAGAGAATACTGCATGTGATTCACATTTCATCAGGTTCCTATAAGCAACCATCTCTTCTCACAGGTAGGAAAAAATTCAGAACGTAGAGTTGGCCATATTGGCAAACATCCGAAACAGTCTTGCCAGTCGGATTTTCGTAATACATTGAAGTTCTGCTACATTCGAAGATGAACAATGCGGAATTTATATTTACTTCGTTGGATAATGTATGAAAATTGTCTTCAACCTTTTTTTTTAATCTATTTACTGACGCAGAGGTTTTGGCGCCAGTATTTATCTTTGTGCCTACGAAGCATGCCTGTGTAGCGCTACATATATTCGATGGCAAAAGTTAGTTGTGGCAGCACCTACCAAAATTTTTCAGAACTTCCACTTGCTTTGCACTCGATTCTAAGCCGCAGGCGGTTTTTTGGATTACAAAAACCGGAAAAAATGCGGCTTAGATTTGAGTAAATATGGTACATCCTCTCCTTTGGATTCAACTTCTTAAGTATTATCTTTCAAGTCAACACCTGCTAATCTGTGAGACCGAAATGATGAGCCATACTACTCTATTTCACTGTGCCTGTTTGTTTCATTTATATAACATTTTATTCCATCATAGATGCTGCACTTACAGTTTCATATATGCATTGCAGCAGCAGACACAATAAAAGTAGCAATCAGCAGTGCTTAGTTTGTTGAATGGGTAAAAAATATGCCATTGTCCCAGTTCCACATATCCCCAAAATTTGATTCTCCCAAATTCTGTACTCTCTGAAATCGAATGTTTAATCCAAAGATGAAAGTGAACAAGTTTGATGCAGTATCGCTAATATTGTTTATTACTCATCTTGCTAAATGAAGTGCATACCGTGTCTTTTCTGAAAGGTAAGCAGAAGTAATGCACATACCAGTTTTCTAAAAACTTACATTGAGATTGTGCTCTCCTTCCTCTTGTACAAATTAGTAGAGCCCTTCGGATTACTCCACGATATGCCTCTTGGCAAGGTGGTAACGACAGTATTATGAAAAGGATAGATAGGCGCTCACTGTATAGTGTAGATGTTGTGTTGCAGGCAGCGGGCGGGGGGGGGGGGGGGGGGGGGGGGAAATACACCACCCATTAAACACATAAGCTTTTGGTGCGTTGGAGTGGGGAAAAAGATTGGAGATGTATGTAGTTTAATTTTCGTAAGTTGTTAAGATGGTTAACAGCTTGGCATGCTAAGATAAATTCCCACATTCTCTAAAAAGAGAGAAAAAGATTAATTTTACAGAATCAGTGAGGTATACAAATATAACAGCAGACTTGTAGAACCATTATTTTGTAGGTTAGATTAGATTAGATTCAGCTTTTGTTCCAAGACCCAAAAAATGAGATGATTCTCGTGGGTGAGTAACATGCCAGAAAGTATAACATAAAAAATATAAAACATTTGAATACCCTGATCATTTGTCAGGAGATTGTCAAACTAGGTGAATACAATACAAACTGGAACAGCTAATATTTTCAGAATTGATACACTGTCAAACTGAAACATTGTTATGCACTATTAATAAATTTATCAAACAAAAAGTACATAATCTTGACTGTTATGACAAGGTGCTCTCAGAACTGAAATCTAACAGACATTCTTATTTAAGCTGGCCCAACAGCCACTGTTAAGATATTCATCTATAGAGTAGGATGAGTTGCCTATCAAAAAGTCTTTCAAACTCTGTTTAAATCATGCTTTATCTGATATCAAGTTTTTAATGGTGTCTTTCTTCCACAGATAAATTGTGTTGTAATGCGAGGTTTTAATGAAGATGAAGTGTGCAGTTTTGTGGAGTTAACAAAAGAGAAAAATGTTGATGTAAGATTTATCGAGTACATGCCTTCCAGCGGCAACAAATGGAATGATGGGAAGATGGTCTCATTTAGTGAAATGCTCCAAATAATTAGAAAGCAGTGGCCTGATTTTGATCCTCTTCCCAATGGGCCCAATGATACCTCAAAGGTACGTGCAGTATTACATATGAACATACATTGAAAATAATTTAATGTTTATGACTTACTTCCAATCACAAGAATACTTCACATCTGCTGGTGGTATGAGAGATAGACTGGTTTAATTACATATTTCTCATCCCATTCAGTAAGTCTGTCCTGGCCTGGGTTTCTCTGCAGCTTTTCTGCAACTCTCCCCATTTCCTAAACCTTGACAATCCTTTTCTTTCTTCCTTTTTCCTTCCCCTTCATTGTTTCTGCCAGAAGAAGAAGCCACTGGCTCCGAAAGCTTGCACATTTCCATAACTTTAAGGGGAGTTAGAAGGGGAAAACATTCTTTTTCACTTTTTCGTGTTTTTATCTGATTATAAAATTTGCAATTTTCCAAATAAAATGATATGTATATTACTTATAAACTTGCGTGGGAAGTATTTTATTTTATTTTCTAAAATATAATCTACACCAGTTGAAAATGTTAAAATTTTTACATGCATTACTTCAAGACCTAATAAAATCGGTAATTTTTTATATACAGGGTAGTCCATTGATCGTGACCGGGCCAAATATCTCACGAAATAAGTGTCAAATGAAAAAACTACAAAGAACGAAATTTGTCTAGCTCGAAGGGGGAAACCAGCTGGTCCAATGGTTGGCCTGCTATAAGGCGCTGCCATTGCTCAAACTGATATCAACTGTGTTTTTTAAAATAGGAACCCCATTTTTTATTACATATTCGTGTAATACGTAAAGAAATATGAATGTTTTAGTTGGACCACTTTTTTCGGTTTGTGATAGATGGCGCTGTAATAGTCACAAACATATGTCTCATAATTTTAGACAAACAGTTGGTAACAGGTAGGTTTTTTAAATTAAAATACAGAACCTAGGTACATTTGAACATTTTATTTCGGTTGTTCCAATGTGATACATTTACCTTTGTGAACTTATCATTTCTGAGAACGCATGCTGTTACGGCGTGATTACCTGTGAATACCACATTAATGCAATAAATGCTCAAAATGATGTCTGTCAACCTCAATGCCTTTGGCAATACGTGTAACGACATTCCTCTCAACAGTGAGTAGTTCGCCTTACGTAATGTTCGCACATGCATTGACAATGTACTGACGCATGTTGTCAGGCATTGTCGGTGGATCACGATAGCAAATATCCTTCAACTTTCCCCACAGAAAGAAATCCGGGGACGTCAGATCCGGTGAACGTGCGGGCCATGGTATGGTGCTTTGACGACCAATCCACCTGTCATGAAATGTGCTGTTCAATACTGCTTCAACCACATGCAAACTATGTGCCGGACATCCATCATGTTGGAAGTACATCGCCATTCTGTCATGCAGTGAAACATCTTGTAGTAACATTGGTAGAACATTACGCAGGAAATCAGCATACATTGCACCATTTAGATTGCCATGGATAAAATGGGGGCCAATTAACCTTCCTCCCTTAATGCCACACCATACATTAACCTGCCAAGGTCGCTGCTGTTCCACTTGTCGCTGCCATCGTAGATTTTCCGTTGCCCAATAGTGCATATTATGGCGGTTTAGGTTACCGCTGTTGGTGAATGATGCTTCATCGCTAAATAGAAGACATGCAAAAAATCTTTCATCATCTCGTAATTTCTCTTGTGCCCAGTGGCAGAACTGTACATGACATTCAAAGTCATCGGCATGCAATTCCTGGTGCATAGAAATGTGGTACGGGTGCAATCGATGTTGATGTAGCATTCTCAACACCGACGTTTTTGAGATTCCCAATTCTCGCGCAATTTGTCTGCTACTGATGTGTGGATTAGCTGCCCCAGCAGCTAAAACACCTACTAGGGCATCATCATTTGTTGCAGGTCGTGGTTGATGTTTCACATGTGACTGGACACTTCCTGTTTCCTTAAATAATGTAACTATCCGGCGAATGGTCCCGACACTTCAATGATGTTGTCCAGGATACCGAGCAGCATACATAGCACATGCCCCTTGGGCATTTTGATCACAATAGCCATACATCAACACGATATTGACCTTTTCCGCAATTGGTAAACTGTCCATTTTAAAACGGGTAATGTATCACGAAGCAAATACCGTCCACACTGGCGGAATGTTATGTGATACCACATACTTATATGTTTGTGACTATTACAGCAGATGACCGGAGTGGCTGAGCGGTGCTAGGCACTACAGTCTGGAAACGCGCGACCGCTACGGTCACAGGTTCGAATCCTGCCTTGGGCATGGATGTGTGTAATGTCCTTAGGTTAGTTAGGTTTAAGTAGTTCTAAGTTCTAGGGGACTGATGACCTCAGAAGTTAAGTCCCATAGTGCTCAGAGCCATTTGAACCATTTTTGACTATTACAGCCCCATCTATCACAAAGTGAAAAAGTGGTCCAGCTAAAACATTCACATTTCTTTACGTACTACATGAATATGTAATAAAAAATGGGGTTCCTATTTTTAAAAAATGCAGTTGATATGAGTTTGACCTATGGCAGTGCCATCTAGCAGGCCAACCATAGCGCCATCTGGTTTCTCCCTTCAAGCTAGACGAATTTCGTTCTTTGTAGTTTTTTCATTTCATGCTTATTTCGTGAGATATTTGGCCCGGTCACTATCAATGGACTACCCTGTAGAAAGCTGTGGATTGCTGTGTTATAAAGGTTAAATTATGTGTTTGTATTGGTAGCACTGTCAAAAATAGTATCGTATCTTTTCATAGTATAAACATGCTTTGTATATCGAAGTGCTAACGTTTTTCCGAGGAAAAGTGACGAATAGACTGGTAAATCTCTCAAAAAGTATGACTCCAAAATGAAGTGTTTTTAAGAAATGTGGGTTTCATGGTAATAAATTTTTGAATAAAGAGAAACATTGTGTTCAGCATGTGGTGTGTGAAGTTACAGACAATGAAATACTGGCAAACTCATGAGTATCTAGAGAAACACCCATTAGTGCTTCGAAGATTAAAATAAAACATAGTGATAACACAGTTATCTCAAAACAAAACTCATGTAAACGGTAGGTTAGGTTATATTCTGATACATTTACACATCCTAACAGGGGTGTTATGTGAATGTGTATGCTGTATGTATGTGGAGGGCCAGTTAGTTTACATGAAGACATTAAGGTATCAAATGGACTAGCCAGGAAACTTATCATTAATTCTGCCAGTTGTAAATACACTCATTCATTTTGGAATTCTGATAAGTGTAAAGATAATTATTTTGACATAAATGTTAGGTGGTTTTATGGATTGAGAGCTATTGGCAAAGGACACACTGCAGCAGAAACAATGTGTTTCGTGATGTATATGCCACACCCACTTTGTAAAATGGACAAGTATGCAGGATTTATTGGAGCTGCTGTGAAATCCACTGCATGTGAGTCAATTAAGGGTGCTGCAAATGAAGCTGCTGAAATAAACGATGGTATGATTGACATAGCTTTTGGGGCACTTGGTAGAAGCGCAGCTGCAGTTCTAAGAATTCTGTTGCTACAGTGACCAGTGTGGATACTGGAAAGCTAATAGATTTCCAGATTTTAACCAAAAATTGTTATAAGTATAAATCAGGGAATGAAGAAGGGCATATCTGTGACAGAAATTATGAAGGACAACTAGTCGTACGGAGGCCTGTGCAGCTGTTGAAATTTATAATCGATCTGTAAACTAAAGGGGAGTGTGTTACACTAAGTTCTTAGGTTATGCAGACTCAAATTCGTATAACAGTGTAGTAGCCACTCAGCCTTATGGTGAGAAGTTTATCACAGAACTGGAATGAGTTGGTCATGTCCAGAAGAGGATGGGTACCAGATTGAGGAAGTTGAAACAAAGTTTGAGAGACAAGAAACTTTCAGGTGGTAAGACCATAAGAAGCAGGCTGACAGACAAAATGATTGATGAAGTACAACAGTATTATGAGATTGCCATTAGAAATAATACTGAGGATTTGTTGAAAATGAAGCAGGCAGTATGGGCTACCTTCTTCCAGAGACTGTCAGCTGATGATAAACCAGTACACCATCTTTGCCCTCCTAGATCTGGTTCATGGTGCAATTACCGCAATGCCCAGTACTCAAACAGGTCATACAGCCATAAACATTCTATCCCAGCAGCAGTTGTGGATATCATAAAACCTGTTTACAGAGACCTGGCAATCCTGAATTATTGAAGAAGTGTCTGCATTGTCAGACTCAAAATCCCAATGAGTCGTTCAATAATCTTATTGTGTCATGACAGAAGGTTGTATACATGGAAGAACCCTGGAGATACTAAAAGGTATCAGATAGATTATATAATGGCAAGACAGAGATTTAGGAACCAGGTTTTAAATTGTAAGACATTTCCAGGGGCAGATGTGGACTCTGACCACAATCTATTGGTTATGACCTGTAGATTAAAACTGAAGAAACTGCAAAAAGGTGGGAATTTAAGGAGATGGGACCTGGATAAACTAAAAGAACCAGAGGTTGTACAGAGATTCAGGGAGAGCATAAGGGAGCAATTGACAGGAATGGGGGAAATAAATACAGTAGAAGAAGAATGGGTAGCTTTGAGGGATGAAGTAGTGAAGGCAGCAGAGGATCAAGTAGGTAAAAAGACGAGGGCTAGTAGAAATCCTTGGGTAACAGAAGAAATATTGAATTTAATTGATGAAAGGAGAAAATATAAAAATGCAGTAAGTGAAACAGGCAAAAAGGAATACAAACGTCTCAAAAATGAGATCGACAGGAAGTGCAAAATGGCTAAGGAGGGATGGCTAGAGGACAAATGTAAGGATGTAGAGGCCTATCTCACTAGGGGTAAGATAGATACCGCCTACAGGAAAATTAAAGAGACCTTTGGAGATAAGAGAACGACTTGTATGAATATCAAGAGCTCAGATGGAAACCCAGTTGTAAGCAAAGAAGGGAAAGCAGAAAGGTGGAAGGAGTATATAGAGGGTCTATACAAGGGCGATGTACTTGAGGACAATATTATGGAAATGGAAGAGGATGTAGATGAAGATGAAATGGGAGATATGATACTGCGTGAAGAGTTTGACAGAGCACTGAAAGACCTGAGTCGAAACAAGGCCCCCGGAGTAGACAATATTCCACTGACGGCCGTGGGAGAGCCAGTCCTGACAAAACTCTATCATCTGGTGAGCAAGATGTATGAAACAGGCGAAATACCATCAGATTTCAAGAAGAATATAATAATTCCAATCCCAAAGAAAGCAGGTGTTGACAGATGTGAAAATTACCGAACTATCAGCTTAATAAGTCACAGCTGCAAAATACTAACACGAATTCTTTACAGACGAATGTAAAAACTAGTAGAAACCAACCTCTGGGAAGATCAGTTTGGATTCCGTAGAAACACTGGAACACGTGAGGCAATACTGACTTTACGACTTATCTTAGAAGAAAGATTAAGGAAAGGCAAACCTACGTTTCTAGCATTTGTAGACTTAGAGAAAGCTTTTGACAATGTTGACTGGAATACTCTCTTTCAAATTCTAAAGGTGGCAGGGGTAAAATACAGGGAGCGAAAGGCTGTTTACAATTTGTACAGAAACCAGATGGCAGTTATAAGAGTCGAGGGACATGAAAGGGAAGCAGTGGTGGGGAAGGGAGTAAGACAGGGTTGTAGCCTCTCCCCGATGTTGTTCAATCTGTATATTGAGCAAGCAGTAAAGGAAACAAAAGAAAAATTTGGAGTAGGTATTAAAATTCATGGAGAAGAAATAAAAACTTTGAGGTTCGCCGATGACATTGTAATTCTGTCGGAGACAGCAAAGGACTTGGAAGAGCAGTTGAATGGAATGGACAGTGTCTTGAAAGAAGGATATAAGATGAACATCAACAGAAGCAAAACAAGGATAATGGAATGTAGTCTAATTAAGTCGGGTGATGCTGAGGGAATTAGATTAGGAAATGAGGCACTTAAAGTAGTAAAGGAGTTTTGCTATTTGGGGAGCAAAATAGCTGATGATGGTCAAAGTAGAGAGGATATAAAATGTAGGCTGGCAATGGCAAGGAAAGCGTTTCTGAAGAAGAGAAATTTGTTAACATCCAGTATAGATTTAAGTGTCAGGAAGTCACTTCTGAAAGTATTCATATGGAGTGTCGCCATGTATGGAAGTGAAACATGGACGATAAATAGTTTGGACAAGAAGAGAATAGAAGCTTTCGAAATGTGGTGCTACAGAAGAATGCTGAAGATTAGATGGGTAGATCACATAACTAATGAGGAAGTATTGAATAGGATTGGGGAGAAGAGAAGTTTGTGGCACAACTTGACCAGAAGAAGGGATCGGTTGGTAGGACATGTTCTGAGGCATGAAGGGATCACCAATTTAGTATTGGAGGGCAGCGTGGAGGGTAAAAATCGTAGAGGGACACCAAGAGATGAATACACTAAGCAGATTCAGAAGGATGTAGGTTGCAGTAGGTACTGGGAGATGAAAAAGCTTGCACAGGATAGAGTAGCATGGAGAGCTGCATCAAACCAGTCTCAGGACTGAAGACCACAACAACAACAACATTGTGTCAGTGTCATCGTAACTGCCATCTGGGTCACGTCTGCTGTGCAGCGAGCTATGCTAATTTAAGTATTAACTCTATTTTTCTTACTTGTCACTTCTTTTTCCGTGTGTTTTTGCTTTTAGGAAGCTTTAATTGTCGGGTGCTAGTAATAGTGTTCCATAGATTTCGTGTTTGTTTTGAATACAGTCAGAGAGAGTCCGTTTAGTCAGCCATAGTGCCAGTAGTGCTAGTGTTTGTTTTCAATACAGTCCAGAGACAGGTAGTGCTATTTTCATTGTTTTCTACAGGAAGTGTCTAGTAACCACAGTTTAGTCAACTATCAGCCGCCTTTAGTGAATTAGCAGTCTAGTTATAAGTTGATTAACTCTCTACAGTAAATTGATTTCTTAGGATGGATAGGATGTGTGACTGCTGTGTACGGACACAGGAGGAGCTGGCCACTGTTCGCGAACAGCTGAATGTATTGAAGCCGCGGTTAGCCATCTTCAGGCTGCTGCCTCAGAGTGTAGCAGCAGTGGGGAGTCTGGTGCATTGCATGGTACACCCCAGGTGTTACATGCTTCACCCACTGACCCTGCTGTCAAGACATCTTTGCGGGTACCGGGCGCAGTTGGGCCACCCTCTTCCCAAGGGGAGTGGCGGGTTCAGCGGCATTCGTGGCGCATGGGGCGGAGGGTCAGTGTGGAGGCTGGCCGTGTGGCATCGCCCGTTCTGCCTGTGAGTGGACATGTGGCCACTCCTTCAGCAAGGTCCGAGCAGGCACATGGGGGGAGGGGTATATTAGTTATTGGGAGCTCCAACGTTAGGCGGGTGATGGAGCCCCTTAGGGAAATAGCGGAAAGGTCGGGGAAGAAGGTCAGTGTTCACTCTGTCTGCTTGCCAGGGGTCTCATCCGAGATGTGGAGGAGGCCGTGCTGGCAGTGATAGAGAGCACTGGGTGCACCCGACTGCAAATTGTTGCTCATGTCGGCACCAATGACTCCTGCCGTCTGGGTTCAGAGGTCATCCTCAGTTCGTACAGGCGGTTAGAGGAGTTGGTGAAGGCGGAAAGCCTCGTGGGGTGGAATCTGAGCTAGCTATTTGTTGTATCATTCCCAGAACCGATAGTGGTCCTCTGGTTTTGAGCCGAGTGGAAGGCTTAAACCAGGGGCTCAGACAATTCTGCGGAGATCTGGGGTGCAAATTTCTCGACCTCCGCTATCTGGTGGAGAAATGTAGGGTCCCCCTGAATAGGTCACGCGTGCACTACATGCAGGAAGCGGCTACAAGTGTAGCGGAGTATGTGTGGAGTGCAGATGTGGGTCTTTTAGGTTAGAGAACTCCCTCCCTAGGCCCGACAAGACACCTCCTGAGATGCGGCAAGGTAGGAATAGACAAAATGCAGCAGGGAATAACAATATTAATGTGCTAATAGTAAACTGCAGGAGCGTCTATAGAAAGGTCCCAGAACTGCTCTCATTAATAAACGGTCACAATGCCCACATAGTACTAGGGACAGAAAGTAGGCTGAAACCAGATGTAAACAGTAATGAAATTCTAAACTCAGATTGGAATGTATACCGCAGAGACAGGCTGGACAGTGAAGGGGGAGGCATGTTTAAAGCGATAAGAAGTGCAATAGTATCGAAGGAAATTGACGGAGATCCGAAATGTAAAATAATTTGGGTGAAGGTCATGGTTAAAGCAGGCTCAGACATGGTAATTGGATGTCTCTATAGGCCCCCTGGCTCAGCAGCTGTTGTGGCTGAGCACCTGAAGGATAATTTGGAAAATATTTCAAGTAGATTTGCCCACCATGTTATAGTTCTGGGTGGAGATTTTAATTTGCCGGATATAGACTGGGAGACTCAAACTTTCATAACGGGTGGCAGGGACAAAGAATCCAGTGAAATTTTTTAAGAGCTTTATCTGAAAACTACCTTGAGCAGTTAAACAGAGAACTGACTTGTGGTGATAACATATTAGACCTTCTAGTGACAAACAGACCTGAACTATTTGAAACAGTTAACGCAGAACAGGTAATCAGCGATCATAAAGCGGTTACTGCATCGATGATTTCAGCCGTAAATAGAAATATTAAAAAAATGTACGAAGATTTTTCTGGTTAGCAAAAGTGACAAAAATCAGATATCAGAGTACCTAACGGCTCAACACAAAAGTTTTGTTTTAAATACAGATAGTGTTGAGGATCAGTGGACAAAGTTCAAAACCATCGTACAATATGCGTTAGATGAGTATGTGCCAAGCAAGATCGTAAGAGATGGAAAAGAGCCAGCGTAGTACAACAACCGAGTTAGAAAACTGCTGCGGAAGCAAAGGGAACTTCACAGCAAACATAAACATAGCCAACACCTTGCAGACAAACAAAAATTACGCGAAGCGAAATGTAATGTGAGGAGGGCCATGTGAGAGGCGTTAAATGAATTCGAAAGTAAAGTTCTATGTACTGACTTGGCAGAAAATCCTAAGAAATTTTGCTCTTATGTCAAAGTGGTAGGTGGATCAAAACAAAATGTCCAGACACTCTGTGACCAAAAAGATACTGAAACAGAGGATGATGGACTGAAGGCCGAAATACTAAATGTCTTTTTCCAAAGCTGTTTCACAGAGGAAGATTGCACTGTAGTTCCTTCTCTAGATTGTCGCACAGACGACAAAATGGTAGATATTGAAATAGATGACAGAGGGATAGAGAAACAATTAAAATCACTCAAAAGTGGAAAGGCCGCTGACCTGATGGGATACCAGTTCAATTTTACACAGAGTATGCGAAGGAACTTGCCCCCCTTCTTGCAGCAGTGTACCGTAGGTCTCTACAAGAGCGTAGCGTTCCAAAGAATTGGAAAAGGGCACAGGTCATCCCCGTTTTCAAGAAGGGACGTCGAACAGATGTGCAGAACTACAGACCTATATTTCTAACGTCGATCAGTTGTAGAATTTTAGAACATGTATTATGTTTGAGTATTAAGACTTTTCTGTAAACTAGAAATCTACTCTGTAGGAATCAGCATGGTTTTCGAAAAAGACGATCGTGTGAAACTCAGCTCGCGCTATTCGTCCACGAGACTCAGAGGGCCATAGACACGGGTTCCCAGGTAGATGCTGTGTTTCTTGACTTCCGCAAGGCGTTCAATACAGTTCCCCGCAATCATTTAATGAACAAAGTAAGAGCATATGGACTATCAGACCAATTATGTGATTGGATTGAAGAGTTGCTAGATAACAGAACGCAGCCTGTCATTCTCAATGGAGAGAAGTCTTCCGAAGTAAGAGTGATTTCAGGTGTGCTGCAGGGGAGTGTCGTAGGACCGTTGCTATTCACAATATACATAAATGACCTTGTGAATGACATCAGAAGTTCACTGAGGCTTTTTGCGGATGATGCTGTGGTATATCGAGAGGTTGCAACAATGGAAAATTGCACTGAAATGCAGGATGATCTGCAGCGAATTGATGCATGGTGCAGGGAATGGCAATTGATTCTCAATGTAGACAAGTGTAATGTGCTGCGAATACATAGAAAGAAAGATCCCATATCATTTAGCTACAATATAGCAGGTCAGCAATTGGAAGCAGTTAATTCCATAAATTATCTGGGAGTATGCATTAGGAGTGATTTAAAATGGAATGATCATATAAAGTTGATCGTCGGTAAATCAGATGCCAGACTGAGATTCATTGGAAGAATCCTAAGGAAATGCAATCCCAAAACAAAGGAATTTCGTTACAGTACACTTGTTCGCCCACTGTTTGAATACTGCTCAGCAGTGTGGGATCCGTACCAGATAGGGTTGATAGAAGAGATAGAGAAGATCCAACAGAGAGCAGCATGCTTCGTTATAGGATCATTTAGTAATCATGAAAGCATTACGGATATGTTAGATAAACTCCAGTGGACGACTCTGCGGGAGAGACGCTCAGTAGCTCGGTATGGGCTTTTGTTGAAGTTTCGAGAACATACCTTCACTGAGGAGTCAAGCAGTATATTGCTCCCTCCTACGTATATCTCATGAAGAGACCATGAGGATAAAATGAGAGAGATTAGAGCCCGCACAGCTGCATACCGACAATCCTTCTTTCCACGAACAATACGAGACTGGAATAGAAGGGAGAACCAATAGAGGTACGCAAGGTACCCTACACCGTCAGGTGGCTTGAGGAGTATGGATGTAGATGTAGATGTAGACCAAAAAATGTTTTTCTTGTAATGAAGACACTAAAGTGGGGGTCAGTCATGCTGTTATTGCTTTTAATGATGGCAACATTGGTAGCGTGAAAGTGCTACAACATATGGGAATTAATTCTGGAGCAAACTGCATCAGAGAATTTGAATGGATGGACACGGTTTGCAATGGTAAAGCAGAGTATGCAGCACAGTTGGCCACTACGGAGTCCAGAAAGAAGAAAACAAAAAAAACTTAAAAAAGATCAAGAGGATGATATACAGTATGGTGCAGGGTGCTTCTGAGTGACTAAAAATAAAATGTTAAGCATATATTGAGTTACAGTCTATTAAAACTTTAAAAACTCTTCCTGAAAATTTACATTTTCTCTTGCATTTTTCCCTAAATCTCAGAAACTAGTTCAAGTAGCGAATTCAAATTTTCAGGGAGTAATGACATACGTATCCTGAGTCTTCTGAACTAAAAGAAGAACATAATGTTATGTATAAATAAAATTATTTAGAATAACATACAAAAAAGTACACAAAATTTTAACTGTGTAATTAAAAAATTGTATTTCCAAAAGCAGTGGCTGAAATGCAATTATTGTAAGACTCAGAACATATAGTTTAATGTCCTGTAAAAGTTTCTTGTCAATGGCTACAGTTGTTCCTGAAGTACGGGGAAGTTAAGTCACTAAATTTAACATTGTCAGGATAGGGCGTTCAAACTCCCCTTAATGCACATTTTCTCCTTCCTCCACTTGGTGAGCAACACATTTATAGTATTTTCACAACAGCAGTAGCTATTTTCTTACAATTTCTTTTTGCAGGCATACCATGTCCCGGGCTTCAAGGGACGTGTGGGATTTATTACCTCAATGAGTGAACACTTCTGTGGCACGTGCAACCGTTTACCGATAACAGCTGATGGCAATTTGAAGGTGTGTCTCTTTGGGAATTCAGAGATATCTCTCAGGTGAGTGATGAAACATAGAATAATCATGTCCAAGTGAAAATTCATGCAAGGAAACCATAAAATTACTAGAAGACTGACAGACTGATCAGTATTTTACCTTCAGGAGGTGAAATTCCAAAACTTCTTATAGACACATTTGTTCCTCTTGTCCTCACATTAGTTGTGGAGTCCGAGTGACCTTTCAGACCTTCAGAAACTTATCCCTCTTTCCTCTCTCATGAAGGAACTGATAGTTCCAAATGCTGAGTATAGAATAATACTTTCAAACTGTTTGCCATGCACATTAGGTATGTGGTTGGTATATGGAAGAGATAAACTGCAGTTAAATCCAGCAGGTATGAAATGAGTAATCTTTTCTTGAAGTTTTCAGCTTGCACCCTCCTCCCTCCCAGACATACAAACCAGATACCTCTAGCTAAATAATTTGTGAGTATATATAATTTGCCTCTGTCAACATCATGTTACACTAACATATTTGTGAGATTAAATTAAAGGAAAGTAATCAGGACTGGAAATTATGTGAAGACATTTTTAGCTATGTCCCTAGGTTGTAATAAAGTTAACACAGTATTTCTGTCCATGTGATGGTAACTATGATTCGCCAGCCACCATTGCCGAGCGGTTCTAGGCGCTTCAGTCCAGAACTGCGCGACTGCTACGGTCGCAGGTTTGAATCGTGCCTTGGCTCAGATGTTAAGTCCCATAGTGCCCAGAGCCATTTGAACTGTGATTCATGATTATCAGAGTCTATATGTTCCAAATAAAAATTGGAACGTCATGTGTATAAATGTACAAATTATTAGACAATGGGACCAACAACTGACACTTTTAAATTGATGACTAGACTAAGAGATTAATAATAGGAAAAAAACTGCAAGATACTTGGCGATAAGTTTGTTTCAGGACAAGGTAAGGGGGGTGGGGGGTGGGAAGAATCAGCTCTCTCTTTGTGAGCATACCAGAAATCCTTTATCAACCGAAGGTAAAATAAGATATAAAAATACAGGGTCAAACAATTAATTTAAGTATCTTAAAAACCAAATGACTAATAAAATTGGAAGCTAAGAAAAGTAAGTTCGTAGTAAGTAGGGTGAAACACAGGGGGCTGCAACATATTGCCATTGTTGTTTGACTTGTCTATCAAAGAAAAAAGAAATGGATCGAAACAAAATAAAAGTGAGAATGGAAATGTATCAGAAGCAGATAGGAATAAGCAAGGAACATATTCTTTAATATAAAAAAAAAAAACTGACATGTGAGGCAGATTTTCCTACAATTTTATGTTCAAAGCACAGCAGTCTGTGAAAGCAAAATATTTATGACATTGAAAAAAGAAAATCAGTGAGTGAAAAGTGTGTGTAGGTGAATTGTGGTGAAAGATTGGATATTGGAACTTCTGTTAGGCTGCCCAGTATTAGTTAACTTGGTAGTAAAGGAGCAAGTTTGCAAGGGCAGATAACTGTTTGACTACGTAAAATAGAGTGGGAGTATGGAAAAGCTAGTCCAAGATAGGATGAAAAAGATAACAGCAACTTAAAAAATGAACTGATAAGTTACCATGAACCCCATTCCAATCTAGTGAATGCAGTGGTTGACAATATCTTGTGACATTCACCTATAAGGCTCAAACAATAATTCAATAATTGCTAAATAAAAATACAAAATGTTGACAAGACTGTATCTAAGCTGTCACTCTCTTTTGAAACAAGGGTGTTTAAACCAACAAACACGCAGGAAAGCAGGGACAACTCGCACACTAGAGAAGGATGGGCAGTATCATTGAAGGAGTGAGCATAAACCATGTGGAATATGTGTGGTACAAGAAGGGGGGGGGGGGGGGAAAAAAAAAAAAAAAAAAAAAAAAAAAGAGAAGAAGAAGAAGAAGAAGAAGAAGAAGAAGAAGAGGAAAAATGTTGATCTGCAAACAAGGGAATAAAAATTTTCCACGTGAAGAGACAATATGGTACTGTGCTGATGAGTGTGTACAAGTGGTGATATACAATATACATTGATAAAGGAACTCTGCATTGGGCCCAGAAGACCACGCAATGCTCTTCGAGAGATGTCCTCTACTATATATCTATGGAGAGTTAGGGGGTCAGTATACAACTCTCCAGGCTGTTATCAACTTCCAGAAGTTGAAGACACTACTTCTCACTTGAGTATCTCCTCAGCTGGAACTACAAGCAGAGTGTACCCTATTCCAGTCTGTCCACCGAGCAGAATTTCCCGGCTCTACAAGGAATTGAACCTGATCCCTTTCTATGGCACGCCTGTGGCATACTGACTGCATGGCTGTGGCAAGAGTCATAATATATACTTGTGAACAATTGAGTTATAATTATTCTGTTTATTGGGGAGAGAGTATGTATATTGCCACTGTGAATGAAACAGTTTAGTGTATCATATCTGGAATGTATTCAGACCTCGTACTTGTTGTGTGAGAGCGCAGTGTCTTAGACACTTGTAGTGTTTGTCTTAGCATGTACTAACTGGTGTGCCTTACTTTCTAGTATTTTTAATTGTATATCATTACTGGTGCCTCTGGCACTTTTGTGTTGCAATAGCAATAGCTTGCAATAGCAAACATTGAGTAAACCATGGTTTTTGGATTAGAAGTAGAGGTCAGCTGGATTGACATTGGGAATAGAGTGATGGGAAGTGGACAATAAGCAGTTATATCGAAGGGTGCATTATTTGATATGTTAAGGTTAATTACAAAATGTGAATTGGAGAATTTTTCACGTTGAGCAGAAGTAAGTTTACAGGACCAGGTGTCAAATTACACATGATCAGTGTGAATCCCTATAGTCAGCATGAACACTGGCACACAGAATAATTTATAGGTAGCCTTGCTGTATATAAAAAATCAGATTTGTGCTGAACTGTCATAAACAAACTGTCACTTCTCTGGAATAAATAGACTCTGATTTGTTAATTACATCTGTGTAAATGAAAAATATAGGAAAACATAGATTGCTGCTTACTGTAAAGGAGACATGTTACACTGTAGACAGGCACAATTAAAAAGGCACTTACACAAAGCTTTCGGCCACAGCCTTCATCAGCAAAAGAGATACAGAGAAACACACACATTCATACACACAGGCAAGCACATGTCACACACATATGACTGCCAACTCCAGCAGCTTGCCCCTAGCTGCTGGACTTGGCAGTTTTTTTTTCTCTGTGTGTGTGCAGGGAAAGATAGATCACTATTTACCATAAAGAAAACAAAGTTGCACCAGGCACAACACACAAGCATTCATTACGTATCCTGTTTCAGACCTCACACCCTCCATTTTTAACCTAGCGCGTGCCTTTCGGCTTCCTCTCATTGTGTCTAGGCTGTCTTGTCTAGACACAACAATTTTTGGCGACGAGTCAACGGAAAGGGTCTTGTCCTTTCTAATTGCTTACATTTACTTGTGTCATGTCTTCGCCAGATGTACTGTCCGAATTTTATCGCTTGCAGAATCAGCAGACGCAGGCGTTATTGGATGCCCTTGGACAGCTCGTCCAGGGTCAACGTGAACTGCACAACGATGCGGCAGCCGCCGCTCTACCACTACCGCAGCCACAACTCACAGTTGCACCGCCTTTTAGGCCGTTTGACCCAGCTAAGGAAACATGGACGGAGTGGTCACGCCAGTTTGGATTTCATCTCGCCGCCTACAGAATTCAAGGTAACGAGCGGCAGCCTCATTTATTGGCGTGTGTAGGGGTGCAAACGTACCGTGTGATAGTGAAATTATTTCCCCGACGCGACGTAGCAACTCTGTCCTACGGAGAACTTTTGTCTGCTTTAGATGCCTATTTCAAGGAAACAGTTAATGTAGTTGCAAAAAGGTATACGTTCTTTCGTACAAAATGTACGGCTGGTCAAACTAATAGGGAGTAGGTTGCAACATTGCAAGGCCTTACAAGGGATTGTGCTTTTGAGTGTGAATGTGGACTCCCTTATTCAGATACAATGGTCAGTGATGCAATTGCACAGAACGTTTCTGATGTTCGTATACGGGAACAGATTTTGAAACTAGTTAATCCCTCCCTTCAGCAAGTGATAGACATATTAGATAGACAAGACACGCTTGACTTTGCTGAGGAATCATTTGCAACTTCGCCAGCCGTGTGTAACATTAACCGGCCCGCCGGGCGCGCTGCACGGCCCGGTAAACTGCCCTCGCGCACGTCCACGCAGCTGCCGCTACGCTCTAAACCAGGTGTGCCGTGACAGCATACAACTGCAGTGAAATCATGCCCGCGGTGTGCTACTAGACATTCGCGTGAAAATTGCCCGTCACGCCAAGCTATTTGCTTTTTCTGTAATAAGAAAAGACATGTTCAAAGTGTTTGCCAGAAAAAGCTCAGATCAGACAATCACAACCATTCCAGGCCTTTTGCTTCGCGCTGGAATCGAACCAAGGACACTCGGGCTCGTGGACCTTCGCCCATGGACATTCATGTAGTGAATTCCACCCCGTCCAGTGCCACTTTCTCAAACAGTGACAGTGTTCGTCCCACACAAAGTGTGCGTCGACGTCGCCGGAAATCACGTCAATTAGCAAGTGATGCTGTACCTGTATCAGTTCAGATTGCACGAGACAGTCGCTCTTGTCGTCAGCAGGACAATAAACTTTTTGTAGATTTGGACTTTAATGGAATGGTCATACCATTCCAGCTCGATACTGGAGCTGCAGTTTCATTGCTCAATCACGACACGTACAAACAACTGGGCAAACCTCCGTTGCGTGCCGCAAATGTTAAGTTAAATAGTTATTCAGGTCAGAATATCCCTGTGTTAGGACAGTGCAGCCTTCTTGCAACATACAAGGGACAAACAAAACTTGTCTCATTTTACGTTCTTCGTTCTTCTACTGCAGTGAACTTGTTTGGTTTCGATTTATTTCAGTTGTTTAACATGTCTATAGTAAATCAGGTCCTATCAATGAATCAGACTGTGCCTTCAGACAATGTTTCTCGTCTGTGTGAAGAATTTGCAGACATTTTTTCACCGGGCTTAGGTTGCGCTAAAAACTATGAAGCACATTTGGAACTGAAAGTCAATGGGCAACCGAAATTTTTCAGAGCGCGCAATGTTCCTCACGCATTGCGTGATGAGGTCGCAAGAACATTACACGATTTAGAATCACAAGGTGTAATTGAACGTGTGCAGGCTTCTCTCTGGGCCTCACCATTACTAATTTTGCCCAAACCTTCCGGAAAACTGAGACTTTGTGTGGACTTCAAGGCCACTGTGAATCCACAACTAGTGATTGCAACTTTTCCATTACCCCGCCCGGAAGATCTTTTTGACAAACTGTGCCCGGGTAAATATTTTTCAAAGTTGGACGTCGCAGATGCGTACTTGCAAATACCAGTGGACGAAGAATCCCAGCGTGTCTTGGTGGTTAACACGCATCTTGGTTTGTACCGATTCAAAAGACTGCCATTCGGGTGTGCATCCGCCCCTGCATTGTTTCAGCAATATTTACAAACTGTTTGTGTGTCGGTCCCTACTGCTGCGAACTATCTGGACGATATTGTGATCTCCGGAAAGACAGCAGACGAGCATTTAGCACACCTACGAACATTATTTCAGGTATTGCGACAAAATGGTCTTCACTTGCGGAAGGACAAATGTGTGTTTTTTGCTCGTGACTTACCATACCTGGGACATGTCATCAATGCCCAAGGCATACATCCGAGTCCAGAGCACCTCCGTGCCATACAAGACTTGCCTTCGCCGCAGAATTTGAAGCAGCTACAGAGTGTGTTGGGTAAAATTAACTATTATCATCGCTTTCTGCGCAATGCCTCTTCCATTTCAGCTACGCTTCATAGCTTACGCCGTAAGGGTGTTCCGTTCGTCTGGATGACGGAATGCAAACGCGCCTTTCGCCAGTTGAAATCGGCGTTGCTTTCTAATACTTGCCTTATGCCATTCGATCCCCAGAAACCCCTTTTGTTGATGGTAGATGCATCAGATTTCGGGATCGGTGCTGTGCTTACGCACAAAGATGGGTCGCATGATCGCCCTATTGGCTTTGCTTCCAAATTGCTCTCGTCTGCGCAAAGAAATTATTCACAGATAGAGAAAGAAGCTTTGGCTCTCGTGTTTGGTGTTACTAAGTTCCATGATTTCTTGTATGGTCATCACTTTACCATCATCACAGACCACAAACCTTTGACGTCGCTTTTTCATCCGAACAAGCCTGTACCTACGCGTACAGCGCAGAAATTCATTCGCTGGTCTATTTTCCTCTCGCAGTACTGCTACGATATCTTGTATCAGTCCACTGCTAAGCACGGAAATGCCGATGCGTTGTCCCGTTTGCCTGTTGCTGAGGATAGAGCATTCGATTCTTCCGAACTTGCTTGCATGTTCATTGATTCGGAAACCGATGACGTGGTCGACTCATTTCCGATTGATTTTCGTCGTGTAGCTACAGCCACAGCTGCTGACCCGGTCCTTGCTACCGTTTTGCGTTTTGTTGCTACGCAATGGCCTTTGTCAAAGTCTCGGATCGAGGATCCGTTGGTTCGCCGATTTTTTGCTCACAAGGAGAGACTTTTTGTTCGACGTGGTGTTTTGTTGCTGCGTTCTGATAATCATCAGTCCAGAGTCGTGGTCCCACGTTCGTTACAGTCCTCTGTTTTACGGCTTCTTCACCAAGGACATTGGGGTATAGTGCGAACGAAACAACTTGCTCGTCAGCACTGTACTTAGTTCGGAATTGATGCTGCAATTACGAATATGTGTTCTTCTTGCATGGCGTGTGCCGAACAACAATCCGCACCGCCGCGGAAAGTCTTTGCATGGCCAAAAGCCACTTCCCCTTGGCAACGCTTGCACATCGATTTTGCTGGTCCATTCTGGAATGCTCGGTGGTTTGTTCTGGTAGATGCCTTCAGTAATTTTTCTTTTGAGGTCCGGATGTCTTCCACGACGTCAACTGCCACCATCCAAGCGTTGTCTGCTATCTTTTGCACTGAAGGTCTTCCGCAGACTATTGTTTCCGACAATGGCCCACAATTCATGTCCGCATAATTTCAGTCATTCTGCCAGGCCAATGGTATTCAACATCTGACATCCGCACCGTTTTCGCCTCAGTCAAACGGTGCCGCTGAACGATTGGTCCGGACTTTCAAGTCACAGATGTTGAAGTTGAAAGAGTCGCATTCTCGGGAGGACGCGTTGTTGCTCTTTTTGTCTTCGTATCGCTCTCAGCCCTGAGATGGTCGCTCGCCGGCTGAGTTGCTCCACGGTCGTCCTCATCAAACCTTGATGTCTTTGCTGCACCCGCCGCATCAGGTTCCTGTGCAGCGGCAGACTTCTGCTTTTGCTCCAGGCGATGTTGTATTTTATCGCAACTATCGAGGTTCACGGCGTTGGGTCGCTGGGCGCATTCTTCGCTGCCTTGGCCGCGCGATGTATTTGGTTTTGGGGGCCTCTGGTGAGGTGCGTCGGCATCTCAATCAGCTGTGCCTCTGTTGTCGCACGGGTTCTGCCGCTCCCCGTCTGCTTTCAGCGACGGTGCCATCTGGTCAGCGCCCTCGGGACCCATCTACTGGCTCGCCTCATCCCCAGGTGTTACAGACGATGCCTTCCATTTTGCCCCATGGCGACGCGCCGCTGCCGCCTCCGCCGCCGCCTGTCCTCCAGCTAGTGCCGCCCGCAGTGGATGCTTCGCTGCAGCCACCAAGCGCCTCCCTGGGTCATGCGCCACCGATCGCTTCCCGTGA
Organism: Schistocerca serialis cubense; assembly: GCF_023864345.2. Classification (NCBI taxonomy): domain Eukaryota; kingdom Metazoa; phylum Arthropoda; class Insecta; order Orthoptera; family Acrididae; genus Schistocerca; species Schistocerca serialis. The sequence goes on along the minus strand of NC_064640.1, from coordinate 1,084,107,515 downwards.
CCAGCTGTCCTCCACCATGGAACTCTTGCCCGCTCCGGACCACATGGCGTCTTCGCGCGTCGGGTACCCCGACGCAATGGAGGTCGACCCTTCGGCCCCTCCTGTCTCTTTACGGGCGCATACACCGCATGTTGACGTGCACCCTGGACTAGGTTTTCAGGTGTTTCCTAGCTCCCCTTGGACCGAATGGCCGGGTGCGGGTGGCACAGCCTCGCCTGTTGTTAGGCTCCCCACCTCATCGCATACGTCAACATGGGGTTCTCCCCACGGCGGGCGGAAGCCTTATAACACGACCGTTCGCCGATTTGCAGGGGAGGAATCTGGTGTCACCGCCAGACACCACACTTGCTAGGTGGTAGCTTTAAATCGGCCGGGGTCCATTAGTACATGTCGGACCCGCGTGTCGCCACTGTGTGATTGCAGACCGAGCGCCACCACAAGGCAGGTCTCGAGATACGGACTAGCACTCGCCCCAGTTGTATGGACGACTTTGCTAGCAACTACATGGACGAAGCATTGCTCATTAGCCGAGCCGATAGTTAGAATAGCCTTCAGCTAAGTCAATGGCTACGACCTAGCAAGGCGCCATTAGTAACATTGCATGTATATAAAGAGTCTCACTTGTATCACCACAATCTCCAGATGTACCAAAAGGATGGATTAAAGTTAAGTATTCCAGAAGCTACGTACTTTTCTTTATAGCATTCATTACGTATCCTGTTTCAGACCTCACGCCCTCCTTTTTTAACTTAGAGCATGCCTTTCGGATTCCTCTCATTGTGTCTAGGCTGTCTTGTCTAGACACAACACGAAGCATGCAGGAAGGTCTGATGATTTGCGGTACATATTGCCAAGGTGGCAGGGAGCAAAATAAGGAGTGATCAAAAAACTTCCATTTGAAGGTTGCATAGTTCAGATCAGATCACTCACACACACACACACACACACACACACACACACACACACACACACCCTAAGGTAAGTCTTTCCACTCCCAGGATTGGAATGACTCCTTACCCTCTCCCTTAAAACCCACATCCTTTTGTCTTTCCCTCTCCTTCCCTCTTTGCTGATGAAGCAACTGTGGGTTGCGAAAGCTTGAATTTTGTGTGTGTGTTTGTTTGTGTGTCTATCAACATACCAATGCTTTCGTTTGGTAAGTTACATCATCTTTGTTTTTAGATATATTTTTCCCATTTGGAATGTTTCCCTGTATTATATTATATATCAGTGCTTTCCTCTCCCACAACTATCCTGCAGATCTTGTCCACAAACAGATCTCCCAAGCAATACATTCCTCCCCACCCAACAACAATGTTACTACCCCCAGACCACACAGAAGCATCCCCCTTGTCACCCAATATTATCCTGGCCTCGAGTACATCAACTAATTACTCCGCCAGGGATATGACTTTCTCAAGTCAAGCCCTGAAATGAGATCATCCCTTGACAATATTCTCCCCACACCACCCAGAGTTGCCTTTTGCCAACCCCCTAACCTCCGTATCATCCTTGTCAAACCCTACAATATTCCCAGGCCACCTTCTCTACCCAGCGGTTCCTACCCCTGTAACCGACCCCGATGCAAAACCTGCCCCATGCATCCCCCCACAACCAACTACTCCAGCCCCGCTACTGGTATAACATACACAACTCAAGGCAGGGCCACATGTGAGACAACACGTCATTTATCAGCTGACATGCCTGCACTGCACAGCCTTTTACATTGGTATGACGACAACTAAACTGGCTGAGCGCATGAATGGGCACAGACGAACTGTCCACCTAGGAGATGTCCAATACCCAGTAGCGGAGCATGCCCTCCAGCATAATTCTAGGGACCTAGGAACCTGCTACACCATATGTGCCATTTGGCTTCTCCCACCCAACACCAGTACCTCGGAACTGCGGAGATGGGAACTTGCACTCCAACACATCCTTTCATCCCGCCATCCCCCTGGACTGAAACTATGTTAACCAACCTCACTCCCATTTACTCTTTAGTCTTCTCCTCTTTCCCTTTCCTCTTTAGCCATTCATGCATCTTTTCATCCTACATAGTTGCATTTATCTTTATACTATGTACCTCTTTACTTCTGTATTCATCCTCCTTGGTTTGAAGCTGGCAAAGTAATTACAGTAGAATATCTTTGGCTTCCCTCTGACATCCATGCCTCCATCTTTGCTACCCTCCCTGTTTACCTTTCCCCTGTTGCTTCATAACCTGGGTTGTGAATAACTGAATCCACTTTCCCTTCTTCCCCTTTTTTCCCCTCTCTCCTCCCTGATGTAGGAACGAAGTTCCGAAAGCTAGGATACGTCAATTTTCTGTTCTGTTTTGTGTATGTATCGGCTGTACTGAGCTGAGGTAAGTACTGGCCAGGCCCTCTATCTCTTTGTTAGTATTTGTTTCATATATATAAACACACACACACACACACACACACACACACACACACACACACACACAAACACACACACACAGACAGGGTGATGCGTATTAACATTTAAAAACCTCCAAAGCACTGTAGATGACCCTGAGACAAGTAATTTAATACAAGACACATGGGATCACAAATGTTGGATACAATACAAATGTTGGGAAATGTGTCAAAAGTGAATGATAAATGTCACCAGATGATGTACCTTGCCATGCTTGCAGTGGTAGAGCCTCTCGGTCTGTCACACTTGATCATCCCAACCCAAGTCAAGTATTCATATCATTGTGGCTACGGACATACATGTGCGACTTTAGTGATGGCGTTCAGGATTTGAGTCTTGCATCTGGCAGGCAGTATTTTTTCATTGTGTTAAACAATTATGTATTTATATTGAAGTTTATTATTTTATTTACCGATCTTGCAGTTTCCTTGATTTCTTGCAAAGTACAGTACAATGAAAACCTACCGTATTGCATAAAAAGTAGATGAGTATAAACTTCAGAATAGCATCATTGCCATTAAATGACCTATGTTTTCTTTACTAACTAATGTCTGTAAACAAAAAGAGGACAGAAGCAAAAAACACAAAATCAGAACTTGTTTTGCTTGATTACAGCAGGGACAATAATTTTGTAACATATACAATTACAACAGATCATATTTACAAAATGTTTTCGAAATTTGCTCTGTTTGCTCAAATGAAAGTATTGCACTGCTCAATCATTCCTTTACACTCAGCCCTGACTGCTGCACATGCTGCGGGGTATGTCATCTGGTTATGTCATATGTTCAGTGTTTCTCACCAATTTTTGGGGTATTTTGAAATGTACAAAAAGGCAAATGTAGAAAATTATCACATTTTGCTGCACATTACATGCGTCACATAAAAATAATGTATACAAATCTTCTCAGATTTGCCACTGAATAACTTTGTGCAAGCCTCACAATATTTCACCAACACAACTGTTCATCATCTTCAGGTAGTGGTGGGTCCTGTCATCACTGCTGCAAGATGTGACTGGTGATATTTGCACAGCAGAATTGAAATTTGTCAGGCTAGAAGCAGGAGTACGAATGTGTGGACAGGCACTCCCAGTTGGATGGAAATGCTATTCATAGTAGCCTTCTGCTTATGTGTTGTGGGCAATGACTGCACTTCTGGACACTCATGTGGTTAAAAGCTGAATTAACTCTCTGCAAGGTGCTGCATCAGGTCATACATCGGAGGATCTGGTTTCTACTGTTTTAATTTCATGGCAGTCAGTGCTGGATTCAGGGCAGTGCTTAGTCAAAATTCCATATTCCTGTTGGTAAGATTGCCCACCGTGTGGATACATGCCTCATTCTTAAAAACACAATCCTAAAGTGATGATGCTGAGGATAAAATTTCAGTCCTCTTGGGAAATGTGTGGTGCCCTGTATTCAGGCAGTGCTCTGCTACCACTAATTTACTGGGTGGCATTTTTGTCAGCGCTGTTGAACACAGTGTTCTTGCACAATGTGAGGTGTCTGCCCTATATAAGATTTCCCATAATGGCATCAGATCTTATATATGATCTGTGTTTTCTAAGGTCAAGATTGTCTTTAACTGAACACAAACAATTCCTTAGTTTTGCTGGTAGACGAAAAACACACTTGATTCTGTTTCTCTTAGTGATTCTTTCTATTTTTGAAAACATGCCACTGAAATATGGTAGGAAAGCCATTTGCAGTGCTTGTCTAAGTATCTTCATTTACATCCCTACACTGAACTTGCTTTGCTCAGAACACATTGCAAATCTGTTTACAAGAATAAACATTCTGCTGGAACACTGTTCTTAGGTGTTACAGTTCACCAGGCAGACTGTCAGTATCTGAGATCACGTGTGCTCTATGTGCCAGGGAGTGTAAGACACTACCACATTGTGCAGGGTGATGGCAACATTTGGACTGCAAATATAACTCTGCATGTATCAGTTTGCAGTAGAGACTATGCCCCAGTGTTCTGTCAGCTTTTCTTCTAACCGTGACATCCAGGAATGGTAAGCTGCTATCTTTTTGTACTTCCACAGTGAACTGAATATTCGGATGGACCGAGTGCAAATGCTGCAGGAACATAGGTAGTGTCTGTATTATGTGGGCCACACCACAAATGTCTCTTCAGCATTCTGCCAGAAGGAGGAAAGTTGGATATTTACTAAGGGAAATAGAGGATCTCCCATGGGAACACTGTCCACTTGATCAAAGTAGTTGGTGTTACATAAGAAATAGGATGAGGTATGCACATGTTTAAACAGCACCACAATTTCTTTCTCAAACTTGCTGCTAATAACCTCTAATGAGGGCTGCAGGGCACTTGTGTAAGTAATGATATAACATTTGAGCTAACTAAAAGATCTGAAAGTTCTAGTTTAAGCATCTTCAGGTATTCTATGAAATCCTCTGAATTCTAAATATGACGGTCATAGTCATCCACATGATAAATTTCAAAGCTGTCATGTGGAAATTGCCAGTTCCATCTTGCAGCAGTGATGGTGGAAATCACCACCACCTGAAGATTCCAAAACGTTGTGTCACTGAAGTATTGAGGGAGGGACTTGCATAATGTTATCTGGTGGGGAACCCAAAGTGTTTTTGCAACAGATCTATCAGGCAAGCCTGAAAAGTCACATATACTCCAAGCAGTAAGTACCTGTTGTAAAATGGCCACATTAGTGAGCTTGGCAATTAATTAACAGTTTATCAATAAATTTGGCTTCATTTTGCAAGAAATTGTGCTGTGTTCCACTACTCCCTCTTCAACAAAACTAATGTCAGTTTCTGCTCCACCTCTTCAGCCCGAGATCCTATGTATACTCTTGAGCATTTGTGTAAGATACCTGTTTATTTATAAAAATAAAAGTATGGTAAGTAACAGTCTGTCTTTTCCTTCATTATTCATTAGTGTTCTTTGTTTTTATTGCTGTTTAGCAAGCATCGTGTGGTATATAAGGGATGTGAATAGCGTCAGATGTTGAATCATCACTCTGGAGGATATGAAGGTGCTGCATATTGGTGTGAGACAGCATTATCTGATGAGAGTTTGAAAGAAACCTCATTGTGGATGTCCATTTGGTCGCCTGGTTAAACCTTGCAACATCTGTATTTTTGGAGTATTTGGATCTGGCAGTGGCCTGATGTTGGAAAGTAAGGGCATACTCATCATCAATCTTCCAGTTGACTACATCAGACCACTATAAGTGAGCATCACTGTGTAGTGTACTGAGTACATTGTAATCTGTACACGTCTGTGACTGCCATCTGAGAACAAGTACAGTAAACTCTCGTGCAGCTACACTTTTGGCTAGCTAGATTGACACTTGACAAGTTTCAATTTGCGTGCACCTGGAGCCAAGCATTTGCTGGTGTTTTTTGGCAATCTACTGCTAATCAGTGCACAGGTGCGTGTCAAAAGTCCAAGTATCGTCAATTTGTGCGTGTGTTGGTTGAAGCTCTAGTGTGTTTCTTATTCGTATTGCATGGTTTCATGCCACTGCCATCTATTGGAACTCCTTGGAAGTACAGTACATACAGTATTGTTCTGTGCAGTGCAACGTAGCCCTGTCGAAACCGACAATTAGAGTGCGCCGCCTAACACTTTCCACTTGTTGTCGGTACATCAAAGCTGAGTGTTTAACAGTGAATGTACAACACCCTGTTATGTTGCCACGTGGGCTTGGGTATAACAGAGGAAATGGCATAGATGTATCGAATGCTTTCATTTGATGGCTGCCACAGCCTGGTTTCAAAAGTCAAAAGTTTGTCTAGTGCATCTCGAGTGTTGTCAAGTTGTGCATCTGTGTGTTTCTGATTTGAGGTTTTGTGCTCCCACTATGTGCCTTAAAGTGTCCAGAGATAAAAGGGACCAAAAACCATAAAGGACTCAGTCGAGTGTCTGTAAAAAGAACACTGAACGTGACTACGGGCACAAAACATAAAACGAATGTGATCTTGTTGGAAAAAGAGCTTCACACTTTGCAGAGAATTGATGCTGGTGAGCCACCCACAAAAGTTGCTGCAGAGTAGGAGTACAATTACTGATCGGAAGACAAATCGATCAGGAATTGAAAAATTTTGTTCCATCCAAGCATTGGGCAGCGCAGTGAAATCTTGAAAAACAATGAGAAAAGGTGCACATCCTCAGTTAGAAGAGGCATTATTTTTGTGGCACGAATAAATAAGAGCCAAAGGTGTGTCAGTTTCAGGTCCTCTATTTTGTCAAAATGAGCTGATGAGTTGATTGAAGGAAAGAAGCAAGAATTCCTCGGAAGTAATGGCTGGCAGGATCGTTTCAAGAAGCGGCATGGCATTCATGAAATTGCCATCAGTGCCAAATCATTATCTGGGGATGAAGCTGCTACGCTGATTTTAAGAAGAAACTGCACACAATCATAGACAAAGGAGGTTATACTGGCAATCAACTTTACAAATGTGATGAAACTGAGTTGAATTACAAAGTGCTGCCAACGACAACCCTTGCCTCTAAAGAAGAAGAAATGGCTTCCGGATACAAAAAAATCAAAGAAAGATTTACTGTCCTCACTTGCAGTAATGCCACTGGTAATCATAAACTGTGTCTTACTTTAATTGGCAAATCCAAAACACCAAGAGCATTTAGACACCAACCAACCAGCTTTGCCACTGAGGTACACGAATCAGTCTTAAGGCATGTATGAACAGTGCCATCTTCAGAGAGTGGTTCCAGGCAGAGTTTGTTCCAGCTGTAGTAAATTACATGGAAGGAAATGGACTTCCTTGAAAAGCGCTACTTCTTGTGGACAGTGCTCCTTATCACCCAGGTGATCTGCAAGATGGGGATATCAAAGTTGTATTTCTCCCACAAAATGTCACATCTCTATGTCAACCGATGGACCAAGGTATTCTTGAGGCGATGGAAAAACATTACAGACGCAAGATGCTGGAATACTTAATAGGTGTGATTGATGCTGCAGATGATTTTGTGGAAGCTCTTAAAAAAATCGATGTTTTAAGTGTCATTCATTGATTGCTGAAGCTTGGAATCTAATTCCTCCAGTTCCTCTTGTTAGGTCTTGGAAAAAACTCTTAGATCGTAAGGCAACCTAAGTGATGGGAAGGAGGAGGCAACACCGAAACTCAAGCTGACATAATTTTGGTGAATTTACTGGAGAAGCTGGTTGTAAAGACACACACTTCGAAGACATTGAAGAGTGGATGGAAAATGGCATTTTTTCATGTGACTGAGGATGAAATCGTCCAAATTGTGACCGTTCATAAAGTGTCAGAAGACTATGTTTCTGATGATGAATCAGAGAAAAATATTCCTCACACATTCTGTTACGAAGTGATCCAAACTGCCCTGGAGTACATCAGCCAACAGGAGGAGATGATTTATCCTGAAATAGTTTGATTTCAACGTTGGAGATGTATTGTTGCAGCAATAGTTTCTCAAGCAAAAAAACAAAAAAAAAGACATTCGTGACTTCGTTACCAAAAAATAAACTCTAATGAAGCATCCTAGAACTTCTATGTCCATAACTTAAAAAGTTTTTTTTTTTTTTTACTTTCCTTGAAAGTTCCTCTGGACAGACTTTTCGTTCCTTTGAGTAATCTCTAGATTTGTTTCATAATTTTGTTCAGTAGTTTATATTTTATTCAAAAGAGCAGGTAATAAAATTAAAACTCCTGTTTTTTCCTGCTGCCAAATAAGGGAGATTTTTTTTCTGTAAGAATGCAAAATAAACGAGCTTTGTTATACAGCATTTAAAAACTTTGAGTTTTCAATCATAGTTTGGTGCCTTTTTAACATGTCAACACAATTTTTTCAGTAAAAAAGTGCAGGGTTATTTGCAACCGTATCAGAAACGTTTTACATACCCTACACACGTTTTACGATCGTATTTCGCAATATTGACACAATTTGAAGTGTTCACATGTGAAAACAGGGGGACTTTGATTTATCTGAAATTTTCGTTATCGGAACCGGCCACCGTCCTGATCATTTTGGATAAACAGGAGTTCACTGTAATAGACTCCTTGCAACATGCTGTGTCATACAGCTAGGAGCAGCCAGACTGGAATTGCCATCCTGCGCATAGGCTGCCATTAACACCCAAGCAAATGACTGCGTGTGAAGTGGTGCCATGATCGAGAAGTATGGACTGCTAATGAATGGTGTCACATTATGTTCACTAATGAGTCCCAGTCCTGCACTGCTCCAAATGACTATCGTGAAGTTTGACAGTGACCCGGGGAGATTGGGAGAGGTCCCATTCTTCCACATTTTGGGGGGGGGGGGGGGTCACAAAGGAGTCCCATGGTGTGGGGAGCCATTGGGTATGACTTCAAGTCACGGCTTGTAATGGCCGAGGGAACTCTGATGGTACAGCAGTGTGTAATAGTATTGTGGTGCTATTTTTCAACAGGCCAGTGCTTGTCCACATGTAGTATGTGTCTCTTTAAATTGTCTGCGTGATGTTGATATACTCCTGTGGCCAGCAAAATCCCCATATCTGTCCCCGATAGAACATTATGGGACCAACATGGACGTCAACTCCGTCCCACTACCTGTATCCATGATTGCAATGTCCAGTTACAACAGTTGTGGATCACCTTTCTCAGGAGGGTATGCAGCAGCTTTACGACATCCTCCCGCACTGTCCAAGCCAGACGGGGTGCATTTCTGTATTGATAAGTGGGCTCAAACTGATAAGTTCTGTGTAAATTTGACTCTGTTTTGTTATCACTGAAATAACATCACATATCCTCTAAATTCGCTATGTTTCAATTTGTTTTCTCCCCACCTTCTGAGTGTCTCACTTTTTTTCAAGCAGTGTAATTTAAGACAGACATAAGAATATGAAAATGGGATGGCATATCACATTGCTATTCAACTATGCCCCTAAGAAAATTGTAAGGTAATGGAGAAGAGCAGGTGCACTATTACACTGACAAGAACGTAAACTTAAAGATAGAATTATATTGTGTAACCTATACCAATGACATAATACTAATTGACAAAAACATCACTGATGTGCTAAAGCAATTTGAAATATTAAGGGAGCAAGCTAGGAAAATTGGACTACTAATTTCACCTGGAGAAAAAATTCTTGGCTGATACCAAAATGGCACTAGTTGAACTTATATAGGCAACGACATAGTATTTGGTGTTAAAGAGTTTAAATAATTAGGTGAAAAAGACCACTGAACATCATAATGAAAAGAAGGCCATAGAATCCAGACTTCAGAAAATACAAACTGTCTCTCAGTTAACTAAAAGTATTTTTCCTGGAACTTTAAAATCTAACATTGTACAACAGTGATCAAATTAGAATTTCTTTATGCATGAGAGAGACTCTTTGTCCAACACAAGACATGAAAACAGCACACTGAATTAGAAGAATGTAAAACTGTAGTAAAAATCTTAGGTCCAAGAATAAAAGATGGAACACATCACACAGAACCCAGCGTGAAATCTCCAGGCAAATTCCAAAAAACTCTTGTTACAATGTGTCTCCAAAGACTCCAACTTGTGGGACATACAGAAAGAATGTATCCAAACAGGCAGCTCATTGGGTTCCCACATACTTGAAAAATAAGATCCAACTGATGAAAACAAACAGGAAGAGACCTTAAGAAATTGGAATCACTACATTTCCAGTATTCTGATGTAGTGATGAGTCACACAGAGTGCAGTTTCACAGTAGCTTGATCGATGCTTGTACTTGTGTATGTAGTATATGCAAGTGTGTACAGCGTCTATTCTGGTGTACTCACAATATGCTAATTTAGTGGCTGAGCAGTAAACCGGATCCCTACTCGGTTCCAGTGTGCTGTGCTAATTATTCTTCTTCACTTGACATTTATGCTTGGAGCTGCAAGAGAGGTCATTTTCCAGATAGTGCCACAAAAACAACAAATTCTCAGATATCAGTTTAACTTACACTCTTCAACATCATAGACAACATTTCACATTAATATGTTGCAGAACACTAGATTAGTGTTAAAATTGCCAGAGTAAACATTGTTCTCCATGTGACAGATTGTCACCCAACGTCCAAAATAGATAAATTTTATATCTCTGCACAGAGAAGCAGCTGGTTGCTCATTGTCATCTGTGGTGCTAATCAATGGGTCGAGCTCGTTGCTGGCACAGTGCCACCACAGAGTAAGTGGCCCCTCATCCCAGCAGGTGGCGATGTTTTAACACCCGTATAGCTCCCCAGACTTACCACGTCTGTGGATAACTCCGTCTCTGCACAGAACTTCCCACATTTCCCACACAGTGGGCCATAGTGCCTTTTACACATAATAAATCTTCAAACTTATTTCATTGGCTAAGTTAAAATTCGAGTGTGACATGCTATTTCATAAAAAATAGCAAACGGTAGACATGGATGTTATTGTGACTCTTTCCTAAGGCAACATTTGTGTATTACACTTGTAGAAGTGCACTGCAACATAAAACAGTAGACCGTAAGTTCAAACAATGGAAACTCCAGGTTGGAATATCAGCAGTGTAGGAAAAGATAGAGTGCTAATTACCATAAAGATGGCACGTTAAAATGCAGACAGGCACACTTAAGACACTTACACATAAGCTTTTGGCCACAACCTTCATCAGAAAAAGAAATAGAAATACACACCATTCATTCACACAAGCAAGCACACCTCACACACACATGACCGCCAACTCCGACAGCTCAGACCAGAATGCTAGTCTGTAAGTTTGCTACACAATAAAATAATTATTCTGAGCTACAAAAAAATGGATTCAAAGAACTAAACTGCTTGAAGAAAAAAAAGGGAAGCTCCCTGAAGCAACGTAGTTTCACGAGTGTGCATACCAGTGGTAAATTATGAGAGTAGCAACTCTCTGAAATGGATACAAAGGCCACCAGATTGCATTAGCTTTGTTTGTGTCTGGGATTGTTACCATGAATGGTAGGAGCTATAAGAGATGTGAAGAGTGTAAGATGTTGAGTGATCCCTGTGAAGGACACAGATGCCCTGTACTTCTGTGAGTCAGCATTATCAGCACATAACAAAATTTGAAAGGGCCTAATTGTGTGTCTCCATTTGCCAGGCTGATTGAATTATGCAATATGCAGATTTGTGAGACATTCAGACGTGGTAGTGGCCCCATGTTGGACTGCTTGGGAACGTAAGGGCGGCGTGCTTGTCAGCAAGCTTCCAGTTGACCGTGTCTGACGAGCCCATGGGAGAATCGCTGTAATGTACGCCGAGCACATTGTAACCCTTTCACACCTGCACCTGTCATGTGATCAGCAGTGAGTCACATTCTGCAAGACCCGCAATGACAGTTGTCAGTGAGTATGACAACGACATAGGGAGAGGGCGTGTGGGGCAGCATCGGATATGACTTCAGGTCACTCTGACAGCACAGCAGTATGTCATGGACATCCTACATCCTCATTTGCTACCTCCATGTCCAACGGAGTTACAAGAGACAGAGCAGTGAAAACATATCCAGTTGTTGACTCACAAAACGGTTTTGAGCTGTGACGCATGTAGTCTCAAGTGAATCATTCATACAAAAAGAAAAGAAGAAGAAGCCAAAGTCAGAATGTGAAAAAATTGGAGAATGGAATAGATATTTGAAGACTTCACACTTGAAACTCCCAGTTTTCCTATTGTGAAAGTACCTTTGTGACCATATGCATTTCACTGACGATAAACTTTCTTTCTCCCCCTGGGTCTTCGCTCCATATTTTTTCATCCAGTTGAGTCATAATACTTGCATAGTATTTGTGAGGTATTGTTTCAGTCTTGCAAGCTAATCTAAAATACAATCCCTTTTGCATCCTAGAAAACAATGACCACTCTTTCTCTCCGATGAAGTCACCTTGGCTATTTTTGTGCAACTGCTGTTTCATTTCATCCACGGGAACAGATTGGTGCATAGAATCAGTTGTGTGTCAGATTGTCCCAAATTGTTTTTCACATTAGGTTGTAGTCAGGCTTCAACAGACATGCCACTCACTTTCTGGTACAGCCACGGCATCAGCTGGTTTGCACATCTTTTTAATTACTGATCTTGCAATATCACACTGTGTTCTTTCTCAGCATTTTCATATTTGATTGTAATTCTAGGAAGTTTGTTCATGAGTCATCTTACAGACATATGCCACATATGAATTCAGCCACCCATTCCTTAACTGTTGACTATGAAGGAACTTCCCCCATGAACCATGGACCTTGCCGTTGGTGGGGAGGCTTAAGTGCCTCAGCGATACAGATGGCCGTACCGTAGGTGCAACCACAACGGAGGGGTATCCGTTGAGAGGCCAGACAAACATGTGGTTCCTGAAGAGGGGCAGCAGCCTTTTCAGTAGTTGCGGGGGCAACAGTCTGGATGATTGACTGATCTGGCCTTTTAGCATTAACCAAAACGGCCTTGCTGTGCTGGTACTGCGAATGGCTGAAAGCAAGGGGAAACTACAGCCGTAATTTTTCCCGAGTACATGCAGCTCTACAACTTGACTAGAAGAAGAGATCGGTTGGTAGGACATGTTTTGAGGCATCAAGGGATCACAAGTTTAGCATTGGAGGGCAGTGTGGAGGGTAAAAATCGTAGAGGAAGACCAAGAGATGAATACACTAAGCAGATTCAGAAGGATGTAGGTTGCAGGAGGTACTAGGAGATGAAGAAGCTTGCACAGGATAGAGTAGCATGGAGAGCTGCTTCAAACCAGTCTCAGAACTGAAGACCACAACAACAACAACATGAATGAACTGACTCCTAATAAGTAAGATGATGCCTGTAGAAAAGTACAGCAAAACAGTAATCTCAAAAAAGGACAGGATAGACAGTACATTCTGTAGGACATATTAAAAATGATTGGTAAAAGAGACTTGCCGTGTTAAATGCAGCTTTTGATTACATGATAATTGAATTGGATAGATAAACAATCTACTCGCTAAGTGGCGGCAGAACACACACATAAAAGAAGATTATTATTAGGCGAGCTTTCAGAGCCAGTAGCTCATTCTTCAGGCAGAAGGGTTGAAGTGGAAGGAAGAGGGGTGAAGGATAGGTCTAGGAAAAGGGTAGATTTTGAGAAAGTTACCCAGAACTGCAGATCAGGGGAGACTTTCCAGATGGGATGAGAAGGAAAGACTGATTCCACATCTACATACATACTCCACTAGCCACCATATGGTGCATGGCAGAAGGTACCCTGTCTCACTACAATAGTCTGAATAAAATTACTTGACAGTTGACATCAATCACTTGCTGCAACAATGTTGCCACATTGGCTACCAGCTACCGTTTGGTTACAGGTGACAACAAACAAGCGGCTCACTTCACAAATTATGTTAAATGTTTAACACAGAGCAATTTTTCTGGTGGCTGGTGCAAGGTATGTCAGAAATGTTGGATACTCTGTCGACTATTGATTTAATGTGATCAGTGACTGAACTGGGGCAGACAACCCGTTTTGTATCCCTGACTGTAAACTTGTGTCCTAACCCAGCTGAGAAAATTGTGGTCAACAGTCTGCAGCAGTACTAATATCACTATCGCTTTGTTCATGGCGATTAAAGCTAACCCTTAAGGGTAAACTCAAGACAACAAAAACTCAGTTTCAGGGTTGAAAGCAAATTGAAATTTCTCCGTGTCATTTGTTACCTGTAACTATCCTTACACTAGCTGCACATGCTGCCATGTTAGAAACCAGTGAACAGTCCGTGTGGGCCCTTAGTCGTGGATTATAGATGACTGAGGCAGATTCCAAATGAAGAAATAATGACAGGACAAAAAATAAGACCAAATAGAACAGTCAAAACAATGATGAAAAATGATGCAGCAAAGTATTAAAAATAAAAAAATACATTTAAACCAATTAATTGAATGAAAATAATAATCACACTCATTTGGTTAGATTTAGAAATAAAAATTTTGCTACATTGATGAGATTCGAACCTACGACATGCTACACATTAGCTTAATCTGCCAACCATTGTGCTATGCCACAGCACTGCATGAAGTATTTATATATGTGAATGTAGTGACCCTAAAAATTTCAGTTTCACGCAGTGTAGTGAAAAGCTTATCTAATGTAACATGATCTCTGTGAATATGATAACTATAAGTATGATACTGAATTACACCTTGTGCTGATTTATTCGGTAATGTTTGGTTAGTGCTATGAATGAAATGTGTGTCTTTCATTAGCATTGTTAATGTGTGTTGTTTTTGGTGTAGTATCGCGTGTCATGAAATACATAATAAAAGTGTTGGGCTCATAATTCGGGATACAAATACATCAAGAAAGAATGCTGAACCAGGAATTGGAAGTGACTGGCCAATTTTGGTGGAGTTTGGCAACAGCAGACAGTTCAAGTGTGACGCTGACAACTCTTATTGACGTTTGAAGTGCCAACTATCAAGTAATTTTAATTCGACTGTAGTCAGTTCCTTTCCCGTTCCATCTGCCAATCGAGTGGGGAAAAAGTGAATGTCTATATGCCTCTCTATGAGTCCTAATTTCTCGTCTCTTATCTTCGTGGTCCTTATGCGTAATGTATGTTGGTGCAAGCAGAATTGTTCTGCAGTCAGCACAGTGTTCCTCAAAATCCCTCCAGGGATTCCCATTTGAGTTCCAGAAACGTCTCCATAATACTTGTATGTTGTTGTTTCAACCTACTGTTAACAAATCTAGTATCCTGCCTCTGAAATACCTCAATGTCTGCTTTAATTCGATCCCTTGTGGATCCCAGACACTCAAACTGTACTCAAGAAGAGATCACACTAGCACCCTATATGTGATGTCCATCACAGCTGAGCCACACAAGTAAAATCCACCCAACAAACGAAAGATGATTATTCACCTTCCCTACCATGACCCTCACAAGTTTGTTCCATTTCATATCACATTGCAAAGTTATGTCCAGATATTGAAACAATATGACTTCTTCATTCATGACACTACTAATAATGGATTCTGGCACTATGGATTTGTTTTTCCGACTCATTTGCAGTAACTTATATTTTTCTACATTTAGGGTTAGCTGTCATTTATGGCACAAACTGGGAACTTTGTCCAAGTCATCTTTTATCCTCCTAAATCACTCAACAATGACACCTTCCATACACCACAACATCATCAGCAAACAACCATAGATTACTGTCCACTTTGTCCATCAGATCAGTTATGCACATAGAAAATATGAGTAATAGCGCTCCTATCACACATCCCTGGAACGATCCTAATGATACCCTAGTCACTGATGGACACTCACCATCGGGATAATGTAGTGGGTTCTATTACTTCAGAAGTCTTTGAGCCACTCACATGTCTGGGAACCTATTCCATGTGCTTGTACCTTTGTTAAAAGTCTGCAGTGAGGCACTATGTCAAATGCTTCTCGGAAATCAAGAAATATGGAATCTGGGTTTGTGAATTTTGTGATGGCAAACTTAGAGGAGCAATGCATCTGCATTAAATTTTGCGTGAAACTCAAGAAAACCTTTACAGAGATACACCAAATGATGCAGGGAGCCAATAGCGATGAGTGCTTAAGCCATACTCGGTGTTACGTATTATTCACACATTTTAAAAATGGCTTTACAAAAGTCAAAAATGATCCTTGTTCAGGACACTCTTAGATGTCCTCTGATGACGCTTGTGTCAGGAACGTCGACGAAATTGTGTGTGCCAGTCAAAGATTCACTGTCCGAGAGATTGTAGAAGAATGTAACATTTCAATTGGATCATGTTATGAAATGACACAGCATCTTGGAATGCATTGTGTTGCCGCCAAGTTCATTCCACGGCTCATGAGTCAAGACCAAAAAAACTTTTTGGATCTCACAAAAGAGAATGAGATGTTCCGTGTGAGAATAGTATGACCCCTGCAGACTTCTTTTTATTTCCAAAGTTGAAAAGGATGAAGTTTTGCAATGGAAGATGAGATAAAAGAAAATTCGCAGACGGCACTTTATGCAACCCAGCAAAAGGTGTGTCAAGACTGCTCCTGGAAGTGGAAATGATATTGGGAGCAGTGTATCAATTGTGGAGGAGAGTATTTCGAAGGAGACAATCCGTAGTAACTAAAAGATAAGCATAGAAAATTTTGTGGACAAAGTTCTGGAATTTTTTGAACAGACGTCGTATGACAAAAGAGCATGCTGAGTTGCCCATGAGCGATGCTTTGTACTGATTTGTGGACATAAACTTATTGGTCTCTATGAAACTGATTAGATTCAAACCCAGAATATGTTCAAGAATTCTGCAGCAAACTGATGTTACGGGTATTGGTCTGTAATTTCGTGGGTCTGTTCTTTTGCCCTTCATATATACAGGAGACGCCTCTGTATTTTTTTCCCCAGTTGCTTAGGTCTTTCTGCTGGGTGAGAGATTCACAATAAATACAAGCTAAGTAAGGGTCCAGTGCCATATAGCACTTTTTGTAAAACCAAATTGAGATTCCATCTGCAACTGGCGACTTATTTGTTTTTAATTATTTCAGGTGTCAGGGATGCTTACGAGGGTGGTTTGAAAAGTTCTTGAAACAGAATAGAAAAAAAGTACTTATGTCACTGAAACTTTTTTGTTTTCCAATGTACCCTGCTTGTAGATTAATTCACTTGGTCCAACAGTGTTCCAATACCTTGATCCCATCTCGACAATGATTTTCCTCCAGGCCTACAAAATAGTTGTCAACTCAGGCTACCAATTCTTCATTTAAGTGAATCTTCATCCACAAAGAAAAATTTTCTGTTTAGGGAAGAGGCATGTGTGGCAACAGTTCATACCTTAGTTTGTGTAATTTTACCATGGCGATGGCACACGCGTGCGAGCGTGCATTGGCTTGATGCTAGATGACTTTCTTCCTTATTAAACCTGGCCTTTTTCGTATACCTTTTGTTGTAATTTGTCCAGAAGGTTAGCATAATATTCTCCAGTAATTGTTTGCCCAGTGGGGAGACAATGTACAAACAGAATCCCCTTCTCATCCCAGAACACTGATGCCATGATCTTCCCAGCTGAAGGGATTTGGTGGCACATCCCAGAACACTGACGCCAAGTCCTTCCCCGCTGAAGGAGTTTGGCGGCAGAGATTCAGCATGTTTCCACTGCTTTGATTGTTGCTTTGTCTCGGGGCTTCCCCCATGAACCATGGACCTTGCCATTGGTGGGGAGGCTTGCGTGCCTCAGCGATACAGATGGCCGTACCGTAGGTGCAACCACAACGGAGGGGTATCTGTTGAGAGGCCAGACAAACATGTGGTTCCTGAAGAGGGGCAGCAGCCTTTTCAGTAGTTGCGGGGGCAACAGTCTGGATGATTGACTGATCTGGCCTTGTAACATTAACCAAAACAGCTTTGCTGTGCTGGTACTGCGAACGGTTGAAAGCAAGGGGAAACTACAGCCGTAATTTTTCCCGAGGACATGCAGCTTTACTGTATGATTAAATGATGATGGCGTCCTCTTGGGTAAAATATTCTGGAGGTAAAATAGTCCCCCATTCGGATCTCTGGGCGGGGACTACTCAAGAGGACGTCGTTATCAGGAGAAAGAAAACTGGCATTCTACGGATCGGAGCGTGGAATGTCAGATCCCTTAATCGGGCAGGTAGGTTAGAAAATTTAAAAAGGGAAATGGATAGGTTAAAGTTAGATATAGTGGGAATTAGTGAAGTTTGGTGGCAGGAGGAACAAGACTTTTGGTCAGGTGATTACAGGGTTATAAATACAAAATCAAATAGGGGTAATGCAGGAGTAGGTTTAATAATGAATAGGAAAATAGGAATGCGGGTAAGCTACTACAAACAGCATAGTGAACGCATTATTGTGGCCAAGATAGACACAAAGCCCATGCCTACTACAGTAGTACAAGTTTATATGCCAACTAGCTCTGCAGATGATGAAGAAATTGATGAAATGTATGACGAGATAAAAGAAATTATTCAGGTAGTGAAGGGAGACGAAAATTTAATAGTCATGGGTGACTGGAATTCGTCAGTAGGAAAAGGGAGAGAAGGAAACATAGTAGGTGAATACGGATTGGGGGGAAGAAATGAAAGAGGAAGCCGCCTTGTAGAATTTTGCACAGAGCATAATTTAATCATAGCTAACACTTGGTTCAAGAATCATAAAAGAAGGTTGTATACCTGGAAGAATCCTGGAGATACTAAAAGGTATCAGATAGATTATATAATGGTAAGACAGAGATTTAGGAACCCGGTTTTAAATTGTAAGACATTTCCAGGGGCAGATGTGGATTCTGACCACAATCTATTGGTTATGAACTGCAGATTGAAACTGAAGAAACTGCAAAAAGGTGGGAATTTAAGGAGATGGGACCAGGATAAACTGAAAGAACCAGAGGTTGTAGAGAGTTTCAGGGAGAGCATAAGGGAACAATTGACAGGAATGGGGGAAAGAAATACAGTAGAAGAAGAATGGGTGAAGTAGTGAAGGCTGCAGAGGATCAAGTAGGTAAAAAGACGAGGGCTAATAGAAACCATTGGGTAACAGAAGAAATATTGAATTTAATTGATGAGAGGAGAAAATATAAAAATGCAGTAAATGAAGCAGGCAAAAAGGAATACAAACGTCTCAAAAATGAGATCGACAGGATGTGCAAAATGGCTAAGCAGGGATGGCTAGAGGACAAATGTAAGGATGTAGAGGCTTGTCTCACTAGGGGTAAGATAGATACTGCCTACAGGAAAATTAAAGAGACCTTTGGAGAGAAGAGAACCACTTGTATGAATATCAAGAGCTCAGATGGCAACCCAGTTCTAAGCAAAGAAGGGAAGGCAGAAAGGTGGAAGGAGTATATAGAGGGTTTATACAAGGGCAATGTACTCGAGGACAATATTATGGAAATGGAAGAGGATGTAGATGAAGATGAAATGGGAGATAAGATACTGCGTGAAGAGTTTGACAGAGCACTGAAAGACCTGAGTCGAAACAAGGCCCCGGGAGTAGACAACATTCCATTAGAACTACTGATGGCCTTGGGAGAGCCAGTCCTGACAAAACTCTACCATCTGGTGAGCAAGATGTATGAGACAGGCGAAATACCCTCAGACTTCAAGAAGAATATAATAATTCCAATCCCAAAGAAAGCAGGTGTTGACAGATGTGAAAATTACCGAATTATCAGTTTAATAAGTCACAGCTGCAAAATACTAACGCGAATTCTTTACAGGCGAATGGAAAAACTGGTAGAAGCAGACCTCGGGGAAGATCAGTTTGGATTCCGTAGAAATGTTGGAACACGTGAGGCAATACTAACCTTACGACTTATCTTAGAAGAAAGATTAAGAAAAGGCAAACCTACGTTTCTAGCATTTGTAGACTTAGAGAAAGCTTTTGACAACGTTAACTGGAATACTCTCTTTCAAATTCTGAAGAGGGCAGGGGTAAAATACAAGGAGCGAAAGGCTATTAACAATTTGTACAGAAACCAGATGGCAGTTATAAGAGTCGAGGGCCATGAAAGGGAAGCAGTGGTTGGGAAAGGAGTGAGACAGGGTTGTAGCCTCTCCCCGATGTTATTCAATCTGTATATTGAGCAAGCAGTAAAGGAAACAAAAGAAAAATTCGGAGTAGGTATTAAAATTCATGGAGAAGAAATAAAAACTTTGAGGTTCGCCGATGACATTGTAATTCTGTCAGAGACAGCAAATGACTTGGAGGAGCAGTTGAACGGAATGGACAGTGTCTTGAAAGGAGGATATAAGATGAACATCAACAAAAGCAAAACGAGGATAATGGAATGTAGTCAAATTAAATCGGGTGATGCTGAGGGGATTAGATTAGGAAATGAGACACTTAAAGTAGTAAAGGAGTTTTGCTATTTAGGGAGTAAAATAACTGATGATGGTCGAAGTAGAGAGCATATAAAATGTAGACTGGCAATGGCAAGGAAATCGTTTCTGAAGAAGAGAAATTTGTTAACATCGAGTATAGATTTAAGTGTCAGGAAGTCGTTTCTGAAAGTATTTGTATGGAGTGTAGCCATGTATGGAAGTGAAACATGGACGATAACCAGTTTGGACAAGAAGAGAATAGAAGCTTTCGAAATGTGGTGCTACAGAAGAATGCTGAAGATAAGGTGGGTAGATCACGTAACTAATGAGGAGGTATTGAATAGGATCGGGGAGAAGAGAAGTTTGTGGCACAACTTGACTAGAAGAAGGGATCGGTTGATAGGACATGTTTTGAGGCATCAAGGGATCACAAATTTAGCATTGGAGGGCAGTGTGGAGGGTAAAAATCGTAGAGGGAGACCAAGAGATCAATACACTAAGCAGATTCAGAAGGATGTAGGTTGCGGTAGGTACTGGGAGATGAAGAAGCTTGCGCAGGATAGAGTAGCATGGAGAGCTGCATCAAACCAGTCTCAGGACTGAAGACCACAACAACAACATTGTCTCTGGGGTATAGTAGTAAACCAAAGTTTCTTCGTGGTCACAAACCAGCACAAAAGATCTTGTTTGTTTCTCCTAAAACAGGCCAAACATTGTTGTGATATGTCCATTCTCATGCGTTTTTGACCCAGCGTCAAGAGTCGCGGCACCCATCTTGTGAATACCTTTCAGATACATCTGGCAAGCGTGAGCAATTTCATGCCCTCTAAATTGGTGATCCTCCTTGATCATTATGCACACTTTTGCAATGATTTATAGAGTAGTGACTCATCTTGGCTGACCTATTCATGGATGATCATCATCTAAGCTCTCCTGACCAAATTTAAATTCATTTATCCACTTGGCAACAGTTGAAGACAAAGGAGCAGATTCCCCTGGTGTATTCTGGAAATCGGCATGAATGTCCTTCACTTTCATACCTTTCTTTATGAAGTAATTAATCACTGCTTGAATCTCGACCCCCCCCCCCGTGTACTGTCACGTCTTTGCAGATCACTACACAGGAACAACAACAGAGCCGTGTCACTGCCACAGCTCTCTTCCAAGAGCACTGACATGGCACGTGTTTACAGGCAACAGTCCAACGAATATCATGTGAACAACTTGTGCTAGCGCTGGCCTCTTGTGGTGATTGTTGTTAGGTGTCTTTGTGCTATTGTCAAATGACGGTATGTTTATATGATTCTCTTGCATGAATGATTTCTTGAATGCAAAATTTAAAACATTTATCTCCTACTGCCACACCAGACTGGTCAAGTGACTTGATGGAAAACTTTGACTCACTTAGTGATTTTACATAGGACAATAATTTCCCCTGCTTCTCAGCCAGATCTTTTGCTGAGGTATGACAGTGGTAGTAACCTTTCCTTGTTGGCATTTGGCATTCTCTTTTGAACTAAGAGTGCAGTAGCTTTTCCTTCCTCAGTATTTTCTGAATTTCATTGTTAAACCACAGTGGCTGTTTTGCATCCATAATTCGTTTACTAGGTACAGACTTGTTGAGAGTGCAATTCACGAACTATTTAAGCTTTGACCATAATCTCTCTACGTCCATCTTAATGGATCTAAGTGATGTCAGTTCTGTCTAAGTGAGATGCTAACATCTGCTTATCTGCTCTTTCTGGCATGAACATTTTCCTAGCTTTCTTGACTGATTTATTAATTTTTGTAATCTTAGTTGTTATGATGTTATCATGATTATTAATCCCCATCTCTATGCTGAAGTCATTGATGATATGTGGCCCGTTTGTAACTACAAGGTCTAAGATATTTCCATTGCATGTGGCGTGCCAAACTAGGTGCTCAAGACAATTTTCGAAAACCACATT
The DNA here is from genome assembly GCF_023864345.2 of Schistocerca serialis cubense. Taxonomy (NCBI): domain Eukaryota; kingdom Metazoa; phylum Arthropoda; class Insecta; order Orthoptera; family Acrididae; genus Schistocerca; species Schistocerca serialis. The sequence continues at coordinate 1,084,085,338 of NC_064640.1, read as the reverse complement.
CAAAAGTGCTTCACAAGATTGACTGCACCCCCTGTAATAAAGGCATAGGCTACCATCTATACTCAGTAGGCTAAATTCACCTCCAACCAGTATTGCATGATCTAGGTATTTACATGCTACTGTCTGTAGACTTTCTTTGAATGGCTCCAAAACTGTCATAGCAGAACCGGGTGGCTGATTAAAACATCCATTAATTAACGTGATTTCACATAGACTTGTTATAGGCAACCAGATAACTTCACTGTCACAATCAGCTTTGACCTCAATAGAGACAATGGACACTCCCTCTCCTACAGTGTCTAACCTGCCTTTCCGATATACATTCCATTAATCACTAAATATGTCAGAGCTTTCTACTCTGGGCTTCAGCCAGCTCTCAGTCTCTGAGAATAATTTGAGTTGGAGACTTCCCTGGATGGCAGTAAATTCGGAAACTGTGTTACAAGTACTTTGACAACTGATAAAATTTTGACAATCTACACTGGAGTGAATTCAAAAGATAAACCTCAACCAACATTGAATGTATCTTGGTGATAAAGAGCCAAAATAAATAAATTGATGATTTTATTCCATTTCATCTGATTGAATGAAACACACACAGCATAACTACTCAGAAAACAACTATAGTGCGGATTACATTTACTATCATACATGTAGCACTCTGAGAACATTTCACCTTGTCATAGTAGTCCTGTGTTTTGGAACTAGGCAGTGCTTCATTTCACAAAGCGAAAGGAATGGCTTGTGTAAAAAAAAAAAAAAAAAAAAAAAAAAAAAAGAAGAGGAAATAGTGGTTGCTGGTGTTTTTAACACTATCATTCAATTTAGTTCCTATTGTGAACTTTGCAGCTGGGATATGTAAATGCTCTGAGACTGCTATTGATAATATCTTTATGAACAAATCTAGGGGAAAAACATCATATCACAAAACCAATAGTAAATGGACTATCTGATCACGACATGCAGCATCTTGTGTTAAATGTTGAAACTTGTCAGGATAAAAAAATATTAAATCTGAGTACAGGAGGATAATGAATAAGCCAGAAATTGAGGAATCCAGGAAATTGCTCAAAGACATGAACTGGAGAGATATTTACCTGACTCAAATGGAAAATACAAAGCATTTATTAATAAAGTTACCTCCTCTTTTGAAAATTGTTTTCCCCTAAAGGTAACTCAAATCACACAGAAAAGTCAAAAGATAAACCATGGATTACACAAGGAATAAAGATATCATGTGGGGCAAAAAGGAGACTGTATCTACTATCTAGGAACATTTCTGATATTAGCATTGTAATGCATTACAAAGAATACTGCAAAATATTGAATCAAGTAATCCAGAAATCGAAGTAGCTTTATTAAGAGAAAAAGATAATTGTATCGGGCAACAAAATAAGAACTGTATGGGATATAGTGAAGACAGAGAGAAGTGGGGCCAAAAAGGAAGTGGAACAGATAGCTCTAAAAGTAAATGAGACTTTGGTAACAAGTGCATGTAGTGTTGTAAATCTCTTAAGCAACACTTAATTTTTGTTACTGACAGCTCGGGGTTATCAGGTTTGGTGAATGGTGCAATGGAGTATCTGGGATCAGTCTTTGAAGAACATCGTGTAGAACCTATTCGAGGAACTTTGAATTCCAACCATTGCTTCTCAGTATACTTACTCCTTAATGAAATTTGTTGCAAGTTATATATCTATATTTCCAACAAATAGCTCAATACATATTATCAATACTAGGAATAAGAAAAATCTACATAAAGACCTAAAATCACTTATGTTGGTCCAAAAGGGGGTCCAATATTCAGGAACACACATTTTCAATAAATTACCAGCAACCATTAAAAACTTGGTTTCAGATAAAGCACAGTTTAAACAGAGTTTGAATGACTTTTTGATAGGCAATGCCTTCTACTGTATAGATGAATATCCTAACAGAGACTGTTAGGCCAGCGTAAGTATAAATATGTTAGATTTAAGTTTTGACAGCACTTGGTTGCAACAGTCAATATTAGGTATTTTGTGTATGCTAAATTTATTAATAGTGCATAACAATGTTTCATTCTGACAGCGTATTAATTCTGTAAATATTAGCTTTCCCAGTTTACTGTATTGTATTCACCTATTTTGACAATCTCGTGACAAATGATCAGGGTAGTATTCATTATATTAAAATGTTTTGTGTTATACATTCTGACATGTTCCACACCCTCGAGAATCATCTCATTTTTTCGGTGTATGTAACGAAAACTGAATCAAATCAAATCCAATCACCATCTCTCGTCATGTAATAACTTCACTTCTTCTTCTTTTCTTGTCATCTCCTGTTTTTCCAGTACTCGTCCATCTCCTCCTCATGTTTTCCCCCTTTATTCTATTTGTGTTGTTCTCAATCCCCTATTTCTTCTGCATCGAAAGCCTTTTATTTTTATTTATTTATTTTTTTTATCGAGGTGAGTCTCTATGGACTGCGTGGTAACAACCGACTTCACTCTAGTGTCCAGGTCTTGTACTTGCTCCAGCTTTGACTTCCTGCCAGTATCTTCTGAGTCCCTCCAAGAAGTGCCTTTTTATGCCCTTCAGATAATGGTCCTCACTGTCTTTCGGATGTTGATGCCATGTTAAAACCTTGGTAGTTGGTCACCAATCTTCTAAATTTGTCCCTTTCAGGAATTTCTCTCTGAGACACCAATCTGCTTAAGATCTTTTTCACATTCTTTGAACCATCTCGGCCTCGTTTTCTTAGATAGGATGAAACTCTGTATTCTTTTTGTTAGTCGATCACCGTCCATTTTCATGAGATGACCATAAAATAACAATCATTTCTTCATAATGGCTGCTGTTATAGGTTCTGTCTTGCTGCACGAGTCCTCATTTGCTCTCATTCGCCATTGTCCATCGACCCATCTATTACCTTAGGATTTTCCTTAATATCCTACACTCACGCTTTTCCAGCCGCTCAGCTTGACCTTGTCTATTCATGGTCAAAGTTTTGGATGCTTATAAGCCCTCAGGTTTTACAACTGTATTATAATGTTGGAACTTGGCCCATATACTCATAGACTTTTTGTTATAAGTATTCTTTGTCAGTTGGTATGCTTGGTCTAACTCCCTCATCCCGACAATTGCTTCTTCTTTTAATCCATTCTCCTGGTGGATGACTTCACCGAGATACCTGAAATTCTTAACTCATCCGATTTTTTCCCAGGTTGGTTATCATCCATTCAGGTCCGTTACAGATGTTCATCATATATTTTGTCTTTTGAATAGAGATCTGGAGTCTAACTTTTTTCAGCAATTTCTGACAGCCTATTTATCTTGTTGACTGCTGACTCTATGTTGTTAGCAAAAATGGCCAGGGCAGCCGCAAAATCTAAGCAGTCAATGCACACCCCTTTGTTCTTAGGACCAAGTCTGAACCACTCTTCATTTGTTTCTTCTTGGGCTAATAACTTTCTCCACTCTCGAATGACCTTTTCCAAGACACAATTGAAAAGGAGAGGTATAGTCCATCTCCTCGTTCTATGTCCGTTCTGGTTGTAAAGGGTTCAGATACCTCACCCATAAATTTAATTTTTGACACTGTGTTAGTAAGAGTTTGTTTGATCAGCTTTCTTGATGTATTATCCATCCCAAACTTTTCCAAAATATTCATTAATGCCTGTCAGTCGATGGAGTTATATACTTTTTGAAAATCAACAAACATGACCACATAGTTATTTCTTCCAGTTTTTTGGACCTGATGATGTTCTTCAGGCTAAAGATCTGTTCTGCGCAAGAATCGCCCTTTCGGAAACCAGCTTGATAGTCCCCAATCAGTTGGTTACAATGACCTTCTATTCTATTCTGTATCACTTTGGAAAGAATCTTATATGGAACAGATACTAATGAGGTACCCCTATAGTTATTGACATTCAATTTATCACCTTTTTTGTGTAGACGATGGATTAAAGCTGACTGCCATTCAGTTGGTATCATCCCAGCTCTCCAGATCTCCTCAAAAAGTTGGACTAGTATATCTAGAGTTTCATTATTTGCCAGCTTCAGTAGTTCCACCACTATTGAATCCTCTCCAGCTGCCTTATTATTCTTAAAGTTGTTGATGATCTCTTTGGTCTCCTCTATACTAGATGGAGATGAGGGGTAGTTTGTGGATTGGGGCACATACACGGAATCTTTCTTTTGGTTCATCACAATTAAGTAGGTTTTCAAAGTAACAAGACAGGATCTTGCAGTTTTCTTTGTTGGTCAGGCCGAGTGTGGTGTGCGTACTGTAAGACCTTCAGTACACACACCATCAGATTATTTGACTTGTTGCTCTAACGAAGTAAGCGAGTGTCAGCAATATGTCTCGTGGTCTTATCATGGTGTGTTTATCTTCTGCCATTAGGTCAGATGATAGAAATGCCACTTGCACGCTTAGAGTAGCAGATTGACGGTGACCAACTTTAAACAGAACTTGATTAATTTTCACACACATTTATTAAAATAATAACAAATATAAAAATTACTTAACTTGGTTCTGGATGCTATTTACAATTGACAATCTGAAGTTCTTTGGGATTGGTACGTTAATCTTAGTCTCACATATATCTCAGATACTTGACAAAAGTGTCTATACATTTATCTTCATGGCTATGTACAGGAATATGGTAATCTTATTAGGCGCAGACTGAATCTTGACTATGGACTGGTACAGACAATTGTAGAACTCGACAGACTGGTACAGACTAATGCAGACTGGTACAGACTAATGCAGACTGGTACAGACTGGTGCAGACAAATGCAGACTGACTGATCGAAGGTCTTTACACTCGTTATAATACCTCGCACGTTCATGTATCACTGCGCGAGTGTTATGCGCAAGGAGAAAATGTTCTATGTTAGCAGAAATCTCATTGGCTGCGCTACATATTAATAAGTGGATCGGCAGAAGCAGAATTTGGTCCGTCTCTATGGGAGCGCCATCTCATAGTGCGGAGATGGACGAGCGCTGCGCCTGCGCTGTTGTGCTTAGCGGGGCGCACTCTAGTGGGAAATTTGTGTACGCGCTGAATATGCGGAACTATGTACACAACACTGAGCTTTCCATTTTCGTCTCTAAAACAAAAACTAGGGGCTTGGTATCCTTTCAAATTCGATTTGAACGTCTGATAGAAGTCTCTGACATTGTTTATCTGAAAACGCTGATCGATCTGTTCTAACTGCGGTTTCTCATGCAATTGCTTAGACCTTCATAGAGTTCTGGCTGCATATTTTCGAACTTCATGGAATACATCAAAATCATCAGGTCTCCTGGTAGAGTTCCACTTTTTCCATGCACTTGCTGTTTGGGCCACCACCTCGCCACAAACCTCATTCCTGATTCCTCTTTTTAGCTGTCAGGATTGTAGTATTAGCTGCTTGTTGGATCATGGAGGCAATGTCTGCCCATTTATGGGATTCAACTGTCAGTTACTGGTGGCATTGTTCCAATATGTTTTGATTGATTTTGAGCTTCGCAATATCATATTTATGAATTTTATTTCCGGTTTTCACGGTCTTATTGAGAGGGATGAAATTAATTTTGATCTTGGAGAGGTGATGATCCTTTTAAATTCAGTATTTTATCTGTAAAAAGGTTTCTTTCTATTATTTCTGATTGTTTGATGTTGTTTCTTTCTTATTTCTGTAATCCATGCTATCATTGATTCCTTCTTCCAGAACTACTCATTCAGTATACGTCTCTAAAAAAAGATTAATCTTCTTTTAGCCATTACTTCTGATATTTTCTCAAAATTTTTGTAGATCTCCTCATTACTTCTCATTTTCCAGCCATCTGTAGCTTGTATTGCAACCATTATTTTCTAATAATCCTCCTTTGAGGATCCTCTGTTCTGTCCAGCTTATAGTTCATCATTAGGCATCCTCATCCATATAAACATCCTGGTCATACCACTGTGGGATAGTGTTTTAGTTTTGTTTTTTTAGTTGTGCATTTCTTGTTGTAAATATCCTTTGTCAAACGATTTGCTCTCTCCAGTTTGCTGACTCTTGCATCTACTGTTAATTCTTCTAGTCCATTTTGTTGTACAGTTTGTCCAATATATTTAAATTTACTTACTAATGCTTTTTACATTTTTGTTTTTCTAAGAATGTTGATGCATTGTTTGAAATTGTCATCAATGTTGTTTTTTCAGCTGAAATTTTGGGACCAGCTCTCTTTGCTATTTCTTCCAAAAGATTTCTTTCAATAACTGTCTGTCAGATTTTTTGAAAGTATATCAGAATCATCTGCAGAAGCCAGGCAGTTTACCTTAATTCCACTTGTTATTCGTCCTAAAATTATTGGTTCAGTTTTGTGATTTTTTTTTCTCCAAATTCCAGATACTTTCTATTTTTTCTAGAATGTAGTGTTACAGTAAAGGTGATAAACTGTCCCCTTGTCTAACACCAGTTTTTATTTCAAATGGTTGAGATACTTCTCCCATAAATTTAGCTTCAGTCATCCTATTTGCTATTGTTTTGAGGATTATGTTTGCTTTAACACAAAATTCTTTGATGATTTTACCTATAGTTTCTCTGCCTACCAAATCAAATGTTTTCTTGAAACCAATACATGATACTATTATAGGTTTGGTTATTAGCAGTCTGTGGAGGATTATCGATTTTCTAATAAACATCTGCTCTGTGCAGGGTCTTCCCTTTCTAGAGCTCCTCGAGATTCTCCCAGTTATTTGTCTAAAGTTTCTACAACTCTGTCCAGAGAATTTTTGATAATATTTTGTATACCACTGGCAGAAGTGAGGCATCTCTGCCATTGTTGACATTTTGTGTGTCCCCTTTTTTCCATAGCTGTGGATTAATGCTTTCCATAATCTCTTCAGCTTTCCAAATGTTCTCAAACAGCAGTTGTAGATCATTTGTGTGTTCTAACTATTTCAATAATTTTGCTGTAGTGGAGTCTTCATTTGTTGCTTTGAAGTTTTGGAAGATTTGATGGCTTCATGAATTTATTGCTCTGTTAGTGGAAAATCTTCCTCCAGATGTTGTGGGACTGCTATTATATATTGCTACAATGTGCTGTTATTATTGTTGTTGTTGTTGTTGTTGTTGTTGTTGTTGTTGTTTGGTTGCCTGTTCTTCAGCACTTTCTTTCTGTTTCGTTTATCTATTTGCCGCCATTTTAGCCCATTTACCGGTATTTTCAGCTTGTTCTTTACTTATTTGACCTTTTGGTGGCTCCTCTTGAAGAGATCTTATTTCTCGGCATTTAAAATTACATCATCTGCTGCTCTTTCGCAACTGAATTTCATCATGTCCATCTTCCTTGACTCAAGAGACTGAATTTTCATCCTTAATTCTTGAACAGTCTCATTTCTCTTTTTACGTTTTCCAGATGAAGAAACTTTTGGTCCTCAAAGCTAAGATTAGTATCAGTTTTTTTATTTGTTTCTGCCTATGGCTGCTATATCTCTTTAGTTAGAATATTTTCTCTCTCTGTATTTGATTATAGTCTAAGTCTGAATATTTTTATAAGTACATTTATTGCTGTAGCATTGAGTAAAATAAATTGTATTGCACTGCCTGTAGCATGTAGCACCATTTTGACTGTTAGTCCTCTTGCTGTGCAAAAAGTAGCTTTGATGATTACTTAATGCAAGTATTTTGTAAGAGCTGTGGAACGGTTAGTATCTGTTTATATTTTTCTGATTAATTCAAGCTCGTCAATGCACATCCTGTGTTAAGGAAATATTTGAACTGAATTTACTGTGTGTTAAATATAAGCAGTGGATCCATTGCGGTAGTCTTTTTGGTAGAAATATGTCAAGGTGAACAAAACAGGAGATGGTGAAGGAAGAGAGGGAAAAGATCAACATTTGCTTCTCATCAGCAATATAACTGGGTTGCAACATTCAGTGAAAATTATCTGTGACAGGAAGTTGTCAGAAATACATTTTTTGAAGAAACTTTATGTTTGTATAAGCATTTATTAAATTTAAAAAGTTGGATTTCATCTGTTAATACAAAAGATAATGTTTTGCATTGCAGGCATGATGAACCTGTCAAAGATGAAGAATCGGCCAATGATTCTTATTGGAGGATAACAGTATGTATAACTTAAACTTGAGATTCTTGAAAATAAAGCTAGTCAGTATTTCTTAACAGTACTGATTTAAATATATCTAAAAGATCGCTGTTACCTAAATGAAAGTTGACGAGCAAAGTCTTAGTGGACATTTGTATAAAATTGTCATAGGTGTTATTTACAAGAAGAGTAAATAGTTTCAATAGGAATGTGGTGAGACATTTAACAAATGTCATGACCACACATTAATAGGACCTTATAACACTACCATTATGATATTAGTATGCTTTTACGTAAATAACAGAAACCCTGTCTCTATTTTGCCACGTATAACCCTCTTACTAAAATTTAGTTTAGTTTCCAAATAAAATACACTATGGAAGGATAGTCCTGTTTATAGGAAAAGATAATCAATAGAGTTATCCTTCTTACAGGATTTACCATGTGTTGCGTCTAATGGACTATTCACTTCTTTTCCTAAGATCTTACCCAGTGGCTAGATAGGAACACAGTATGAATAATAATATACTGAAGCTAGGACAACTCATTTCCAAGTTCATTTAGTGATTTAAAACATGTACTTAATGGTCACCAACCTATCCTGGCAATGAAATAGTGAAGTATTGGAGAAGCAGAAATGTGAATTTTGCCTACTTTCTTGCTACTGTTTAGTTTGGCTCTTCAAATAAATTACCCCACTTAAACAATTTTGGGCTACATCTTTATACATTATGTTTTTAAAAAAGAAAAAACCCAGTAGATAACTTCAAGGAAGGTAAAAAAAATTAGCCGGGGTGGGGGGGACTACCTTTAGAAAAGCACTTTCCATAATCAAGAAACTTAAATACTTAGACACTAAAGCACACACTTTTTAACTGAACATTTCACTTAAAGAAAACCTCTTTCTTGGTGGAATTTACTTTCAGAAGCTATTATTCTTTGAACTAATTCTGTATAGCCATCTAACAGGTTCTAGTAACTTGGCTTCACTCTGATTGAATTTTATGTAAGCAAACCATAACACTTTGCAATAGTTAAGAAAACATTTTTATTATTTACACTAAAGCAATTTAAATGGTGCCTCTTTATATTAACTTGGCACTTCATAAGTCTGTAAAACAGGACACTCGGATTAATCAAACACCAGGAAGGAACCCTATACAGATGTATGATTAGGATGAAATAACAGGGTGAGCCAGTTTCCGTAAAGTTCAAGAGTGATTATTAAAACACAGTTTAAATTAATGGTTCATGCTGTACAAAGGTAAAAATAGAAAAAAATCTTATCTGGTGGCTGTAGGCTTGGGTGTGGCGAACAGTTATGATGGCTACACTACCCACACTACGGCCTGCAAGTTTCTTGCTGTACGGGCTCAATTTATCTTCTTGGCTTCATTCAGTTTTACATACAGTAGCTCAACAACTCGCAGCTATGCTGTAAGCTGTTTGCAGTCTTCAACCGAGGCATTTTTATGAAAATTTGCAGGCAAAGCTTCTGCTCCACAAAGGAGTTACCTCAATCACTGCTGCCTTCAGACTGTGTGACTTACTTCCCGAACTTGCTCAAGGTAGCACGCCAATTCGCCTTTCGCACCTTTTCCATTCGCCACAGCCATTTTCATTTCAAACAAAAGCACACTGGCTTTTACATAACACCTATTTCTTACATTGTTCAAAAGCATGACCATTTCTTAAATTGTCAAATTTACAACAACATGAACAATTTATACACACACATATTTTTAAATACAAAATGTTATCAAAACATTATTTAGACACTTGGTATCCTTTGTAGAGGACTTGGGCAGGTTTGTCCCATCCTAGTACACATTATTTTGTTACTACCCTTCAGATATTCCATTTAGCTACATCTACAATAATTCCCAATGTTCTGCCTTTTGAGGTGTCCAGTGTGGGTTGCTCTCCACTTCCTGGGTGTATTGTATCGAGTTACCTTTTTCAAATTTCCATGAGGGTTTATCAATGTATTTTGTAACTGATATTTCAGCACCAATGATAACTTTTGTGAGCCAATGTACACTCCTTGAAAAATGTTTCAGTACTACTATTGAGTGATTCAGTGGTAATTTGTTCTCATCAGTGGAAAAGATGGATGGGTCAGGTTTTGTATCAGTTTCCATCTGCCTGCCCAAAACGTTTTAAATTCCTTGGCATCAAACTTAGATAATTTCTTGTGTGTTGATCCATTCGAACAATGGTTCTCTATTTTTGTCTCTATTTATGTATCTCCGGGTTGTGTTTTGGAATTAAAATCTTAAACATATACGTGCTGTCTAGTTGCTGTGTGTAAGACTAGTGTCAGACACTTTCCGTTAGGTGATTTGTGGACTGATGTAATAACCAGGCCTTTGAGTTTTATCCTAATTACTTCTACATCACTAATTTTCTGACAGCTTAAGCCAGCATAATCCAAGAGCTGTTTCTTTTTTCATTTATTGTGGATGCACCTAACAATTGAGAGGAGTATTGATATTGCTTTATATTGCGTAATCTTGCATGTAGCTGCTGAATTATCACCTAAATGCATTTCCTATAGAGCTATAATACTGATGGCATGCTCATCATTTAATTTGTTTTGGTAACTGCATTTGTCACTTGTTAATCCTACATTAATTTGCATAATATGGACACCTTGCCTGATAATTTTTGACTGTAAGCTCTGAGAAGTGCTGGACCATCTTTTGTGTAGAGTTTTTGCTGTCTGCTCCTGCAGTCACACAGCCTTGGTGCACCATCTCGGGGGTTGTCTACATGCCCCACAACAGTCTTTTTGGTGTCCAGTGTGAATGATTCACTGGTAAATATCCTGTCCCATACACTTTTGTTTGTAGACAATACTTCTGTGTTAGCTGAAAATAGAAACCCTGGGCCCGGAAGCAGTAGTCTCAGTACCTCAGAGAATTAGTTTCAGGTAAAGTATATGGATCTAACATATCTAAAATGCACATGGTTTAATTTGGAAACCACACAAACACCCAAATGTACACACCTGCAGTAGCTGCAGGGGGGGGGGGGGGGGGGGCAGAGTGATTGGAGAAGACAGTACATGGTCTGAATGGGAAAAGATTGGTGGGTACAGAAGATAGAAGGGAAAAGGTAAAGTGATACAGTGGGAAAAAAATTAGCAGAGGTTTCGGTCAGGTGGATGGCACTAGATGTGCAGGAGAGACAATTTCCACCTGCATAGTTCAGAAAAACTTGCACTGGAAGGGAATATCCAAATGGTATGTCTAGTGAAGCAGTTGTTCAAGTGGTGTACAGCCTCTTGGCAACTGGAATGTGAAGTCTCTGGTTTGCCACAGTTTGGTGCTAGACATTACTGCGAGTGAACAGTTGGTTACTTGTCATCCCTACATGGAAAATTTTATGGTAATTGCAGCATAGCAGATTTTTAACAGGTTGCTTTTGCACATGATCGTGCCTTTTATATGGTGGGAGATGCCTGCGACTGGACTGCTGTAGGAGGTGGTGGGTGGATTTGTGGGACAGGTCTTGCACCTGGGTCACTCACAGGATTAGTGGCGGACAAGTATGTTCTCTAGATTGTGCGGGCTGTGGAACACTACTTTGCAGGACATTGACCGTGAAACACAGAGATTGCATCGGGATTGAATAGAATAGGCACTATGCCCACTTAAGTACAAGAAGAGTGAATCTTTTAAGATTTTGTGCTTTGAGTGGCTCCTGGGTGACCAGTATTAGATTCATATACACCAGTGCAGGTTTACTGTATCCCTTGGACTTTCAGATTGACATGGAACACAGAAATTGCATCGGGGCTGAATACAAAAGGCAGAATGCTGACTTAAACACAAGAAGAGTGAATCTTCTAAGAGTTAGTGCTTTGAGCGGCTCCTGGGAGACCAGTATTAGATTCTGTTTCACCAGTGCAGGTTTGCTGAATCCCTTGGACCTTCACATTGACAATGAGACACAGAAATTGCATGGGGATTGAATACAAATGGCACAATGCCGACTTAAGTACAAGAAGAGTGAATCTTCTAAGAGTTTCTGCTTTGTACAGATCCTGGGAGGCCAGTATTAGATTGCGATGCACCAGTGCAGGTCTGCAGAATCCCTTGGACGTTCACATTGACCATGAAACTCCGAAATTGCATCGTGATTGAATACAATAGGCTCTATGCCGACTTATGTACAAGAAGAGTGAATCTTCTAAGAGTTTGTGCTTTGAGCGACTCCTGGGGGTAAAGTATTAGATTCCAATGCACCAGTGCAGGTTTACTGTAAACCTTGGACCTTCACATTGACCATGAAATAGAGAAAATGCATCGGGATCGAATACAAAATTCACAATGCCGACTTAAGTACAAGAAGAGTGAAACTTCTAAGATTTTGTGTTTTGAGCTGCTCCTGGCAGACCAGTATTAGATTCTGATGCACCAGTGCAGGATTACTGTGTCCCTTGGACTTTCACAGTGACCGTGTAACACAGAAATTGCATTGGGATTGAATACAAATGGCACATTTACGACTTAAGTACAAGAACAGTGAAATGTCTATGAGTTTGTAGTTTGAGCGTCTCCTGGGAGACTAGTATTAGATTCCGATGCACCAGTGCAGATTTACTGAATCTCTTGGACCTTCACATTGACCATGAGACACAGATATTGCATCGTGATTGAATACAAAAGATAGAATGAAGACTTAAGTACAAGAAGAGTGAATCTTCTAAGAGTTTGTGCTTTGAGTGGTTCCAGGGAGACCAGTATTAGATTTCGCTGCATCAGTGCAGGTTTACTGTATCCCTTCGACATTCACATTGACCATGAAACGCAGAAATTGCATCGGGATTGAATACAAAAGGCTTAATGCCGACTTAAGTGCAAGAAGAGTGAATCCTCTAAGAGATTGTGCTTTGAGCGGCTCCTGGGAGACCAGTATTAAATTCTGATGCACCAGTGCAGTTTTACTGAATCCCTTGGACCTTAACATTGAGCATGAAACACAGATATTGCATCGTGATTGAATACAAAAGATAGAATGAAGACTTAAGTACAAGAAGAGTGAATCTTCTAAGAGTTTGTGCTTTGAGTGGTTCCAGGGAGACCAGTATTAGATTTCGCTGCATCAGTGCAGGTTTACTGTATCCCTTGGACCTTCATATTGACCGTAAAACACAGAAATTGCATCGGGATTGAATACAAAGGCACAATGCCGACTTAAGTACAAGTAGAGTGAATATTCTATGAGTTTGTACTTCGAGCGGCTCCTGGGAGACCAGTATTAGATTCTGATGCACCAGTCCAGGTTTACTGTATCCCTTGGACATTCACACTGATCATGAAACTCAGAAATTGCATCGTGATTGAATACAAAAGGCACAATGCCGACTTAAGTACAAGAAGAGTGAATCTTCTAAGAGTTGGTGCTTTGAGCGGCTACTGGGGGTTAAGTATTAGATTCCGATGGACCAGTGCAGCTTTACTGTAAACCTTGGATTTTCACATTGACCATGAAACACAGAAATGCATCGGGATTGAATACAAAAGGCACAATGCCGACTTAAGTAGAAGAAGAGTGAATCTTCTACGAGTTCGTGTTTTGAGCTGCTCCTGGTAGACCAGTATTAGATTCCGATGCACCAGTGGAGATTTACTGAACCCATTGGACCTTCACATTGACCATGAGACACAGAAATTGCATCGTGATTGAAAAAAAATGCCGACTTAAGTACACGAAGAGTGAATCTTCAAGAGTATGTGCTTTGAGTGGCTCCTGGGGGTTATGTATGTGATTCCGAGGCACCAGTGCAGGTTTACTGTATACCTTGGACCTTTGCATTGACTGTGAAACACAGAAACTACATCGGGATTGAACACAAAAGGCACAATGCCGACTTCAGTACAAGACGAGTGAATCTTCTAAGATTTGTGCTTTGAGGGGCTCCTGGGATACCACTATTAGATTCCGATGCACCAGTGCAGATTTTCTGTATCTCTTGGACCATCACATTGACCAAGAAACACAGAAATTGGTTCAGGATGCAATACAAAAGGCACAATACCGACTTAAGTACAAGAATAGTGAATCTTCTAAGAATTTGTGCTTTGAGCGGCTCCTGGGAGACCAGTATTAGATTCCAATGAATCGGTGCAGATTTACTGTAGTGCTTGGACATTCACATAGTCCATGAGACACAGAGAATGCATCCGGATTGAATGCAAAAGGCACAGTGCCGACTTAAGAACAAGACGAGTGAACCTTGTAAAAGATTCTGCATTGAGCGTCTCCTGGGAGACCAGTATTAGATTCCGATGGACCAGTGCAGGTTTACTGAATCCCTTGGACCTTCATATTGACCATGAGACACAGAAATTTCATCGTGATTGAATAAAAAACGCCGACTTAAGTACAAGAAGAGTGAATCTTCAAGAGTTTGTGCTTTGAGTGGCTCCTGGGTGTTACGTATGAGATTCCGATGCACCAGTGCAGGTTTACTGTGTACCTTGGACCTTCACATTGACAATGAAATACAGAAAATGCATCGGGATTGAATGCAAAAGACAGAATGCCGCCTTAAGTACAAGAAGAGTGAATCTTATACGACTTTGTGCTTTGAGCGGCTCCTAGGAGACCAGTATTAGAATCCGATGCACTATTCTAGCTTTACTGTATCTCTTGGACCTTCACATTGACCATGAAACACACAAATTGCATCGCGATTGAATACAAAAGCACAATGCTGACATAAGTACAAGAAGAATGAATCTTCGAAGAGTTTGTGGTTTGAGCGTCTCCTGAGAGACCAGTATTAGATTCCGATGCACCAGTGGAAATTTACTGAATGTCTTGGACCTTCACATTGGGCATGAAACACAGGAATTGCATTGCAATTGAATACCAAAGGAACAATGCTGACTTATGTACAATTATTGTTAATCTTCTAAGTGTTTGTGCTTTGAGCGGACCTGGGGGACAAGTATTAGATTCCGATGCACCAGTGCCGGTTTACTGAATCTCTTGGACCTTCGCATTGAACATGAAACACAGAAATTGCACCGGGATTGGATACAAAATCACAATGCCGACTTCAGTACAAGACGAGTTAATCTTCTAGGAGTTTCAGCTTTGAGCGGCTCCTGTGAAACTACTATTAGATTCCGATGCACCAGTGCAGGTGTACTGTATCCCTTGGACGTTTACATTGACCATGAAACACAGAAATTGCAACGGGATTGAATACAAAAGGCACAATGCCGAATTAAGTACAAGAGGATTGAATCTTCTAAGAGTTTGTGCTTTGAGCGGCTCCTGGCAGACCAATATTAGAATCCGATTCACCAGTGCTGGTTAACTGCATCCCTTTGACTTTCACATTGACCATGAAACACAGAAATTGTATCGGGATTGAATACAAAATGCACAATGCCAACTTAAGTACAAGAAGAGTGAATCTTCCAAGAGTTTGTGCGTTGAGCGGCTCCTGGGAGACTAGTATTAGATTCCGATGCACCAGTGGAGGTTTACTGAATCGCTTGGACATTCACATTGACCATGAGACACAGAAATTGCATCGGGATTAATTCAAACGGCACAATGCCGACTTAAGTACAAAAAGACGGAATCTTCTAAGAGTTTGGGCTTTCAGCGGATCTTGGGGGACCAGTATTAGATTCCAATGCACCAGTAAAGGTTTACTTTTTCCCTTGGACCTTCACATTGACCATGAAACCCCGAAATAGCATCGGGATTGAAAACAAAAGGCACAATGCCGACTTAAGTACAAGAGGATTGAATCTTCTAAGAGTTTGTGCTTTGAGTGGCTCCTGGGAGACCAGTATTAGATTCCGATTCACCAGTGCTGGTTAACTGTATCCCTTTGACTTTCACATTGACCATGAAACACAGAAATTGCATCGGGATTGAATACAAAATACACAATGCCAACTTAAGTACAAGAGGAGTGAATCTTCTGAGAGTTTTTGATTTGAACGGCTCCTGGGAGATCAGTATTAGATTCCGATGCACCAGTGGAGGTTTACTGAATCCCTCGGACGTTCACATTGACCAAGAAACCCAGAAATTGCATCGGGGTGAATACAAAATGCACAATGCCGACTGAAGTACAAGAAGAATGAATTTTCTAAGAGTTTGTAACTTGAGCGGCTCCTGGGACACAAGTATTAGAGTCCGATGCTGCATTGAATGTTTACTGTATCCCTTGGACCCTCACATTGACCATGAGACAGAGAAATTGCAACGGGATAGAATATAAAAGGCACAATGCCGACTTAAGTACAAGAAGAGTGAATCTTCAAAGACTTTGTGCTTTAAGCGGCTCCTGGGAGACCAGTATTAGATTCTGATACACCAGTGCAGGTTTACTGTATACCTTGGACCTTCACATTGACCATGAAACACAAAAGTTGGATTGGGATTGAATACCAAAGGTACAATGCCAACTTAAGTATAAGAAGAGTTAATCATCAAAGAGTTTGTGCGTTGTGCTGTTATTGGGAGAACAGTATTAGATTCCGATGCACCATTGCAGGTTTACTTTTTCCCTTGGACCTTCACATTGACCATGAATCCCCGAAATAGCATCAGGATTGAAAACAAAAGGCACAATGCCGACTTAAATAAAAGAAGACTGAATTTTCTAAGAGTTTTTGCTTTGAGCGGCTCCTGGGAGTCCAGTATTTCATTCCGATGCACCAGTGCAGGTTTACTGTATCCCTTCGACCGTCACATTGACCATGAAAGACAGAAACTGCATCGGGACTGAATACAAAAAGCACAATGCCGACTCAGGTACAAGAAGAGTGAATCGTCTAAGAGATTGTGCTTTGAGCGCCTCCTGGGAGACCAGTATTAGACTCCGATGCAATAGTGCAGGTTTACTATATCGCTTGGACCTTCACATTGACCATGAAACACAGAAATTGCATTGAGATTGAATACAAAGGCACAATGCCGACTTAAGTACATGAAGACTGAATCTTCTAAGAGTTTCTGATTTGAGCGGCTCCTGGGAGACCAATATTAGATATCGATGCACCAGTGCAGGTTTACTGTATCCCTTGGGCTTACACATTGACCATGAAACACAGAAATTACTTTGGGATTGAATACAAAAGGCACAATGCCGACTTAAACACAAGAAGAGTGAATCTTCTAAGAGTTTGTGCATTGACCGGCTCCTGGGAGACAAGTATTAGATTCCGATGCACCGGTGCAGGTTTACTGAATACCTTGGAACTTCACATTGACCATGAAACAGTGAAATTGGATCGGGATTAGTTCAAACGGCACAATGCCGACTTGAGTACAAGAAGAGTGAATCTTCTAAGACTTTGAGCTTTGAGCGGCTCTTGGGAGACCAGTATTAGATTCTGATGCACCAGTATAGGTTTAATGTATCCCTTGGACCTTCACATTGACCATGAAACACCGAAATTCCATTGGGATTGAATACAAAAGGCACAATGCCGACTTAAATAAAATAAGAGTGAATTTTATGAGAGTTTGTGATTTGAGCGGCTCCTGGGAGACCAGTATTAGATTCCGATGCACCAGTGCAAGTTTACTGTATCCCTTGGACCTTCACATTGACCATGAAACACAGGAATCGCAATGGGATAGAATACAAAAGTCACAATGAGGACTTAAGTACAAGAAGAGTGAGTCTTATAAGAGTTTGTGCTTTGAGCGGCTCCTGGGAGACCAGTATTAGATTCCGATGCACCAGTGCAGGTTTACTGTATCAATTTGACCTCCACATTGATCATGGAAACAGAAATCGCATCGCGATTGAATACAAAAGGCACAATGCCGACTTTAGTATTAGAAGAGTGAATCTTCTAAGAGTTTGTGGTTTGAGCGGCTCCTGGGAGACCAGTATTAGATTCCGATGCACCAGTGCAGGTTTACTGTCTCAATTGGACCTTCACATTGACCATGAAACACAGAAATTGCATCGGGATTGAGTACAAAATGGACAATGCCGACTTAAGTGCAAGAAAAGTGAATATTCTAAGAGGTTGTCGTTTGAGCGGCTCCTGGGGGACCAGTATTAGATTCCGGTGCGCCAGTAAAGGTTTACTGTATCCCTTGGACTTTCACATTGACCATTAAACACAGAAATTGCATCGGGATTGAATACATAAGGCAGAATGCCGACTTAAGTACAAGATGAGTGAATCCCCTAAGGGTTTGTGTCATGAGCGTCTTTTGGGGCACAAGAATTATATTCCGACGCACCAGTGCCGGTTTACTGTATCCATTGGACTTTCAATTTGGCATGTAACACAGAAATTGCATCGGGATCAGATACAAAAGGCACAATGCCGACTTAAGTACAAGAAGAGTCAATCTTCTAAGGGTTTGTGCTTTGAGTGGCTCCTGGGAGACCGGTATTAGATTCTGATGCACCAGCGCAGGTTTACTGAATCCCTTGGACCTTCACATTGACCATGAAACACAGAAATTGGATCGGGATTGAATAGAAGAGGCACAATGCCGACTTAAGTACAAGAAGATGAATCTTTGAAGAAAATGTGCTAGAGCGGCTCCTGAGAGTCCAGTATTAGATTCCGATACATCAGTGCAGGTTTACTGTATCCCTTGGACCCCCACATTGACTATGAAACTCAAAAATTGCATCGGGATTGAATACCAAAGGCACAGTGCGGACTTAAGTACAAGATGAGAGAATCTTCTAAGAATTTGTGCTTTGTGCGGCTCCTGGGAGGCCAGTATTAGATTCCGATGGTACAGTGCAGGTTTACTGTATCCCTTAGACCTTAACATTGACCATGAAACACAGAAATTGCATCGGGCTAGAATATAAAACGCACTATTCCGACTTAAGTACAAGAAGAGTGAATCTTCTAAGACTTTGTGCATTAAGCCGCTCCTTGGAGACCAGTATTAGATGCTGATGCACCAGTGCAGGTTTACTGTCTCAACTGGACCTTCACAATGACCATGAAACACAGAAATTGCTTCGGGATTGAGTACAAAATGGACAATGCCGACTTAAGTACAAGAAAAGTGAATATTCTAAGAGGTTGTCGTTTGAGCGGCTCCTGGGAGACCAGTATTAGATTCCGGTGCGCCAGGAAAGGTTTACTGTATGCCTTGGACTTTCACATTGACCATTAAACACAGAAATGGCATCGGGATTGAATACATAAGGCACAATGCCGACTTATGTACAAGAAGAGTGAATCTTCTAAGAGTTTGTGCTTTGAGTGGCTCCTGGGAGACCCGTATCAGATTCTGATGCACCAGTGCAGGTTTACTGAATCCCTTGGACATTCACATTGACAATGAATCACAGAAATTGGATCGGGATTGAATACAAAAGGCACAATGCCGACTTAAGTACAGGAAGAGTGAGTCTTTCAAGAAATTGTGCTAGAGCGGCTCCTGAGAGTCCAGTATTACATTCCGATACACCAGTGCAGGTTTACCGTATCCCTTGGACCCTAACATTAACCATGAAACACAGAAATTGCATCGGGATTGAATACAAAATGCACAATGCCGACTTAAATTGAAGAAGAGTGAATCTTCTAAGAGTTTGTGCGTTGAGAGGCTTCTGGAAGACCAGTATTAGATTCCGATGCATCAGTGCAGGTTTACTGAATCCCTTGGTACTTCACATTGACCATGTAACACAGAAATTTCATTGGGATTAGTTCAAACGGCACAATGCCGACATGAGTACAAGGAGAGTGGATCTTCTAAGACTTTGAGCATTGAGCGGCTCTTGGGAGACCAGTATTAGATTCCGATGCACCAGTACAGGTTTAATGTATATCCTGGACCATCACATTGACCATGAAAGACCGAAATTCCATCGGGATTGAATATAAAAGGCACAATGCCGACTTAAATAAAAGAAGAGTGAATTTTATGAGAGTTTGTGTTTGAGCGCCTCCTGGGAGACCAGTATTAGATTCCGATACACCAGTGCAGGTTTACTGTATTCCTTGGACCTTCACATTGACCATGAAACACAGGAATCGCAATGTGATAGAATACAAAATTCACAATGAGGACTTAAGTACAAGAAGAGTGAGTCATATAAGAGTTTGTGCGTTGAGCGGCTCCTGGGAGACCAGTATTAGATTCCGATGCAACAGTGCAGGTTTACTGTATCAATTTGACCTCCACATTGACCATGGAAAACAGAAATCGCATCGCGATTGAATACAAAAGGCACAATGCCAACTTAAGTACAAGAAGATTGAATTTTCTAAGAGTTTGTGCTTTGAGCGGCTCCTGGGAGACCAGTATTAGATTCCGATGCTCCAGTGCAGGTTTACTATATCCCTTGGACTTTCACATTGACCATGAAACACAGTAATCGGAATGTGATAGAATACAAAATTCACAATGAGGACTTAAGTACAAGAAGAGTGAGTCGTATAAGAGTTTGTGGTTTGAGCGGCTCCTGGGAGACCAGTATTAGATTCCGATGCACCAGTGCCGGTTTGCCGTATCAATTTGACCTCCACATTGACCATGGAAGACAGAAATCGCATCGCGATTGAATACAAAAGGCACAATGCGACTCAAGTATTAGAAGAGTGAATCTTCTAAGAGTTTGTGGTTTGAGCGGCTCCTGGGAGACCAGTATTAGATTCCAATGCACCAGTGCAGGTTTACTGTACCCTTGGACCTTCACATTGACCATCAAACACAGAAATGGCATCGGGATGGAATACAAAATGCACAACGCAGAGTTAAGTTCAAGAAGATTGAGTCTTGTAAGAGTTTGTTCTTTGAGTGGCTCCTGGGAGACCAGTATTAGATTGCGATTCACCTGTGCTGGTTAACTGTATCCCTTTGACTTTCTCATTGACCATGAAACACAGAAATTGCATCGGGATTGAATACAAAATGCACAATGCCGACTTAAATACATGAAGAGTGAATCGTCTAAGAGATTTTGGTTTGAGAAGCTCCTCGGATACCAGTATTAGATTCCGATGCAATAGTGCAGGTTTACTGTATTGCTTGGACCTTCACATTGACCATGAAACACAGAAGTTGCATTGGGATTGAATACAAAAGCACACTGCCGACTTATGTACATGAAGAGTGAATCTTCTAAGAGTTTCTGATTTGAGCGGCTCCTGGGAGACCAGTGTTGGATATCGATGCACCAGTGCAGGTTTACTGTATCCCTTGGTCTTTCACATTGACCATGAAACACAGAAATTGCTTCCGGATTGAATACAAAAGGCACAATGCCAACTTAAATAAAAGAAGAGTGAATTTTATGAGAATTTGTGATTTGAGCGGCTCCCGGGATACCAGTATTAGATTCCAATGCACCAGTGCAGGTTTACTGTATCCCTTGGACCTTCACATTGACCATGAAACACAGGAATCGCAATGTGATAGAATACAAAATTCACAATGAGGACTTAAGTACAAGAAGAGTGAGTCTTATATGATTTTGTGCTTTGAGCGGCTTCTGGGAGACCAGTATTAGATTCCGATGCTACAGTGCAGGTTTACTGTATTAATTTGACCTCCACATTGACCATGGAAAACAGAAATCGCATCGCGATTGAATACAAAAGGCACAATGCCTACTTAAGTACTAGAAGAGTGAATCTTCTAAGATTTTGTGGTGTGAGCGGCTCCTTGGAGACCAGTATTAGATTCCGGTGCGCCAGTAAAAGTTTACTGTGTCCCTTGGACTTTCACATTGACCATTAAACACAGAAATTGCATCGGGATTGAATACAAAAGGTACAATGCCGACTTAAGTACAAGAAGAACGAATCCTCTAAGGGTTTGTGCTTTGAGCGGCACCTGGGACACCAGTATTATATTCCGTTGCACCAGTGCAGGTTTACTGTTTCCCTTGGACTTCCAGTTTGACCATGTAACACAGAAATTGCATCGGGATCAGATACAAAAGGCGCAATGCCGACTTAAGTACAAGATGAGTGAATCTTCTAAGAGTTTGTGCTTTGAGTGGCTCCTGGGAGACCGGTATTAGATTCTGATGCACCTGCGCACGTTCACTGAATCTCTTGGACGTTCACATTGACCATGAAACACAGAAATTTGATCAGGATTGAATACAAAAGGCACAATGCCGACTTAAGTACAAGAAGAGTGAAACTTCGAAGAAATTGTGCTAGAGCGGTTCCTGAGAGTCCAGTATTAGATTCCGATGGAACAGTGCAGCTATACTGTATCCCTTGGACCTTAACATTGACCATGAAACACAGAAATTGCATCGGGCTAGAATGTATAACGCACTATTCCGACTTAAGTACAAGAAGAGTGAATCTTCTAAGACTTTGTGCATAAAGCGGCTCCTGGGAGACCAGTATTAGATACAGATGCACCAGTGCAGGTTTAGTGAATCCCTTGGACCTTCACATTGATCATGAAACACAGAAATTGCATCGGGGTGAATACAAAAGGCACAATGCCGAGTTAAGTACATGAAGGCTGAATCGTCTAAGAGATTTTGGTTTGAGCGGCTCCTCGGGGACCAGTATTAGATTTCGATGCAACAGTGCAGGTTTACTGTATTGCTTGGACCTTCATATTGACCATGAAACACAGAAATTGCATAGGGATTGAATACAAAGGCACAATGCCGACTTAAGTACAAGAAGAGACAATCATGTAAGAATTTGTGATTTGAGCGGCTCCTGGGACACCGTTTTTAGATTCCGATGCACCAGTGCAGGTTTACTGTATCCCTTGGCCCCTATCATTAACCATGAAACACAGAAATTGCATCAGTATTGAATACAAAAGGCACAATGCCGACTTAAATACAAGAAGAGTGAATCTTCTAAGAGTTTGTGCGTTGAGCGGTTCCTCGAAGACCAGTATAAGATTCTGATGTATCAGTGCAGGTTTACTGAATCCCTTGGAACTTCACATTGACCATGAAACACAGAAATTGCATCGGGATTAGTTCAAACGGCACAATGCCGACTAGAGTACAAGAGGAGTAACTCTTGTAAGACTTTGAGCTTTGAGCGGCCCCTGGGAGACCAGTATTAGATTCCGATGCACCAGTACAGGTTTAATGTATCCCTTGGTGCTTCACATTGACCATGAAACACCGAAATTCCATCGGGATTGAATACAAAAGGCACAATGCCGACTTAAATAAAAGAAGAGTGAATTTTATGAGAGTTTGTGATGTGAGAGGCTCCTGGGAGACCAGTATTAGATTCCGATGCACCAGTGCTCGTTTACTGTGTCACGTAGACCTTCACATTGACCATGAAACACAGATATTGCATTGGGATTAAATATATAAGGGACAATGCCGACCTAAGTACAAATTGAGTGAACCTTCTAAGGGTTTGTGCATTGAGCGGCTGCTGGGACACGGGAATTAGATTCCGATTCACCAGTGCAGGTTTACTGTATGCCTTGGACCTTTACATTGACCATGAAACACAGAAATCGCATCGGGATTGAATACAAAAGGCACAATGCCGACGTCAATACAAGAAGAGTGAATCTTCTAAGAGTTTGTGGCCTGAGCAGGTCCTCAGGGGACTAGTATTAGATTCAGATGCACCAGTGCAGGTTTACTGTATCCCTTGGACCTTCACAATGACCATGAAACAGAGAAATCGCATCGAGATTGAATCCAAAAGGCACAATGCAGACTTAAGTACAAGGAGAGTGATTCTTCTAAGAGTTTGTGCATTGATCGGCTCCTGGTAGCCGGGTATTGCATTCCGAATCATCAGTGCAGCTTTACTGTATCCCTTGGACCTTCACATTGACCATGAAACACAGAAATAGCATCAGGATTAAATACAAAAAACACAACGCCGACTTAAGTACAAGGAGAGTAAATGTTCTAAGAGTTGATTGAATACCGAAGGCACAATGCCGACTTAAGTACAAGAAGAGTGAATCTTCTATGAGATTGTCACTTGAGCTTCTCCAGAGAGACCAGAAATAGCTTCGGATGCACCAGTGCAGGTTTACTGTATTCCTTGCATCTTCACATTGGCTATGAAACACAGAAATTTTTTCGGGATTGAATACAAAAGGGGCAATGCAGTCTTAAGTACAAGAAGAGTGAATCTTCTAAGAGCTTGTGGTTTGAGCGGCTCCTGGGAGAATATTATTATAATCCGATACACCAGTGCAGGTTTACTGTACCCCTTGGACCTTCACATAGACCATGAAACACAGATATTGAATCGGAATTGAATACAAAAGGGACAAAGCCAACTTAAGTACAAGAAGAATGAATCTTCTAAGAGTTTGTGGTTTGAGCGGCTCCTGGGAGACCAGAATTATATTCCGATGCACCAGTGCAGGTCTACTGTATCCTTTGAACCTTCACATTTAAAATGAAACACAGAAATAGCATCGGGTTGAATACAAAAGGGACAATGCCGCCTTAAGTACAAGCAGAGTGAATCTTCTTGGAGTTTGTGGATTGAGCGACTCCTCGGAGACCAGTTTTTTATTCCGATGCACCAGTGCAGGTTTACTGTATCCCTTGGAATTTCACATTGACCATGATACACAGAAATCGCTACGGGATTGAAAACAGAAGGGACAATACCGCCGTAAGTACAAGAAGAGTGAATCTTCTGAGAGTTTGTGCTTTGAGCGATTCCTGGGAGACCAGTATTTGATTCCGATGCACCAGTGCAGGTTTACTGTCTCCCTTGGACCTTCACATTGACCATGAAACACAGAAATCGCATCTGGATTGAATACTGAAGGCACAATGCCGACTTAAGTACAAGTAGAGTGAATCTTCTAAGGGTTTGTGGTTTGAGCGGCACGTGGGAGAATAGTATTAGATTCCGCTGCACCAGTGATGGTTTACTGTATCCCTTGGACCTTCACATTGACCATGAAACACAGAAATTGCATCGGGATTGAATACAAAAGGGACAATGCCGACTTAAGTACAAGATGAGTGACACTTCTAAGAATTTGTCCTTTTAGCGGCTCCTGGGAGGCCAGTATTAGATTCCGTTGTACCAGTGGAGGTTTACTGTATCCCTTGGACCTTCACGTTGAGCATGAAACACAGAAATCGCATCGGGATTGAATACAAATATCACAATGCCCACTTAAGTACAAGAAGAGAGAATCTTCTAAGAGTTTGTGGTTTCAGCTGCTCCTGGGAGACAAGTATTCGATTCCGATGCACCAGTGAATGTTAACTGTATCCCTTGGACCTTTAGTGACCATGAAACAGAGAAATCTCAACGCGATTAAATACAAAAGGGACAATACCGACTTAAGTACAAGAAGAGTGAGTCTTGTAAGAGTTTGTGGTTTGAGCGGCTCCTGAGAGACCAGAATGCGATTCTGATGCATCAGTGCAGGTTTACTGTGTCCCTTGGACCTTCACATTGACCATGAAACACAGAAATCGCATCGGGATTGAATGCAAAATGGACGATGCCGACTGAAGTATAAGAAGAGTGAATCTTCTAAGAGTTTGCGGTTTGAGCGGCTCCTGGGAGAATAGTATTAATTCCGATGCACCAGTGGAGGTTTACTGTATCCCTTGGATCCTCACATTGACCATGAAACACAGAATTTGCATCGGGATTGAATACAAAAAGACAATGCCGACTTAAGTACAAGAAGAGTGAATCTTCTAAGAGTTTGTTGTTTGAGCGGCTCCTGGGAGACCAGTATTAGATTCCGATGTACCAGTGTAGGTTTACTGTATCCCTTGAACCTTCACATTTACAATGAAACACAGAAATTGCATCAGGTTGAATACAAAATGGACAATGCTGATTTAAGTGCAAGAAGAGTGAATCTTCTAATAGTTTGTCGTTTGAGCGGCTCCTGGGAGACCAGTATTAGGTTCCAATGCACTAGTGCATGTTTACTGTACCCCTTGGACCTCACACTGACCATGAAACACAGAAATCACATCGGGATTGAGTACAAAATGCACAATGCCGACTGAAGTACAAGGAGAGTGGATCTTCTAAAAGTTTGTGTATTGAGTGGCACCTGGGAGACCAGTATTAGATTCCGACTCACCAGTGCAGGTTTACAGTATACCTTGGACCTTCACATAGACCATGAAACACAGAAATCGCATCGGAAATGGATACAAAGTGGAAAATGCAGACTTAAGTACAAGTAGTGTGAATCTTATAAGAATTTGTCTTTTAGCGGCTCCTGGGAGACCAGTATTAGTTTCCGTTGCACCAGTGGAGGTTCACTGTACCCCTTGGACCTTCACGTTGACCATGAAGCACAGAAATCACATCGGGATTGAGTACAAAATGCACAATGCCGACTTAAGTACAAGAAGAGTCAATCTTCTAAGAATTTGTGGTTTGAGCGGCTCCTGTGAGAAGAGTATTGGATTCTGATGCACCAGTGCAGGTTTACTGTATCCCTTGGACCTTCACATTGACCGCGAAACAAAGGATTTGCATTGGGATTGAATACAAAGTGCACAATGCCGACTTAAGTACAAGAAAATTCGATCTTCTAAGAGTTTGTGCTTAGAGCGGCTCTTGGGAGATCAGTATTAGATTCCGATGCACCAGTGCAGGTTTACTGTATCCCTTGGACCTTCATATTGACCATGAAACATAGAAATTGCATCGGGATTTTAACACAAAAGGGACAGTGCCGACTTAAGTACAAGCAGAGTGAATCTTCTAAGAGTTTGCGGTTTGAGCGGCTCCTGGGAGACCAGTATTAAGTTCCGTTGCACCAGTGTAGGTTTACTGTATTACGTGGACCATCACACTGACCATGAAGCACAGAAATCGCATTGGGATTGAGTACAAAATGTACAATGCCGACTTAAGTACAAGAAGAGTGAATCTTCTACGAGTTAGTGTTTTGAGTGGCTCCTGGGAGACCAGTATTAGATTCCGACACACCTGTGCAGGTTTACAGTATACCTTGGACCTTCACATTGACCATGAAACACAGAAATCGCATCGGAAATGAGTACAAAGTGGAAAATGCCGACTTAAGTACAAGTAGTGTGAATCTTCTAATAATTTGTGGATTGGTCACCTCCTGGGAGACCAGTATTAGATTCCGATGCACCAGTGCAGGTTTACCGTATCCCTTGAACGTTTACAATTACAATGTAATACAGAAATTTCATTGGATTCAATACAAAATGCACCCTGCCGACTTAAGTACAAGAAGAATGAATCTTCTAAGAGTTTGTGGTTTGTGCTGCTCCTGGGAGTCCAGTATTAAATTCCGATTCACCAGTGCAGGTTTACTGTATACCTTGGACGTTGGCATTCACCATGAAAAACAGAAATCGCATTGGGATTGAATACAATATGCACAATGCTGACTTAAGTACAAGAAGAGTGAAACCTCTAAGACATTGTGGTTTGAGCGGCTCCTGTATGAATAGTATTAGATACCGATGCACCAGTGGAGGTTTACTGTATACCTTGGACCTTCACATTGACCAAGAAACACAGAATTTGCATCGGGATAGAATTCAAAAGGGACAATGCCGATTTAAGTACAGGAAGTGTGAATCATCTAACACTTTGTGGTTTGTGCGGCTCCTGGGAAACCAGTATTGATTCCGATGCACCAGTGCAGGTTTTCTGTATCCCTTGGATCTTCACATTGATCATGAAACACAGAAATTTTTTCGGGATTGAATACAAAAGGGACAATTCCGACTTAAGTACAAGGTAACTGAATCTCCTAAGAGTTTGTGGTTTGAGCCGCTCCTGGGAGAATAGTATTATATTCCGATGCACCAGTGCAGGCTTACTGTACCCCTTGGACCTTCTCATGGACCATAAAAAACAGAAATTGCATCGGGATTGAATACAAAATGGACAATTCGGAGTTAAGTACAAGAATATGAAATCATCTAAGAGTTTGAGGTTTGAATGGCACCTGGGAGACCAGTATTTGATTCCGATGCACCAGTGCAGATTTACTGTATCTCTTTGAGCTTCACATTTACCATGAAGCCCAGAAATAGCATCGGGATTGAATACAAGTCGGACAATGCCGACTTAAGTACAAGAAGAGTGTATCTTCTAGGAGTTTGCGGTTTGATCGGCTCCTGGGACACCAGTATTAGTCTCCGATGCACCAGTGCAGGTTTACTGTATCCCTTGGACCTTCACATTGACCACGAAACAAACATTTTCCATTGGGATTGAATACAAAGTACACAATGCCGACTTAAGTACAAGAAAATTCGATCTTCTAAGAGTTTGTGCTTAGAGCCGCTCCTGGGAGATCAGTATTAGATTCCGATGCACCAGTGCAGGTTTACTGTATCCCTTGGACCGTCATATTGACCATGAAACATAGAAATTGCATCGGGATTGAATACAAAAGGGACAGTGCCGACTTAAGTACAAGAATATGAAATCTTCTAAGAGTTTAAGGCTTGATCGGCTCCTGGGAGACCAGTATTAGATTCCAATGCACCAGTGCAATTTTACTGTATCCCTAGGACCTTCACATCGACCATGACACAAAAATCGCGTCGGGATTGAATACAAGAGGCACAATGTCGACTTAAGTACAAGAAGAGTGATTCTTCTAAGATTTTCTGCTTTGAGCAGCTCCTGGGTGACCAGTATTAGATTCCGATGCACCAGTGCAGGTTTACTGTATCCCTTGGACCTTGACATTGTCCATGAAACACAGTAATTGCATCGGGATTGAATACTAAAGGGACAATGCCGACTTAAGTACAAGAAGACAGAATCTTCTAAAATTTTCTGCTATGTGCGGCTCCTGGGAGACCAGTATTAGATTCCGAAGCATCAGTGCAGGTTCACTGTATCCCTTGGACCTTCACATTGACCATGAAACACAGAAATCTATCGAGATTGAATACAAAAGGCACAATGCCGACTTAAGTACAAGAAGAGTGAATCTTCTAAGAGTTGGTGGTTTGGGCGGCTCCTAGGAGACCAGTATTAGAATCCGAAGCACCAGTGCAAGATTACTGTATCCTTTGACCTTCACATTGATCATGAAACAGAGAAATCGCAACGGAATTTAATACAAAAGAGACAATGCCGTCTTAAGCACAAGCAGAGGGAATCGTCTAAGAGGTTGTGATTTGAGCGGCACCTGGGAGACCACAATTAAATTCCGATGCACCAGTGCATGTGTACTGTATCCTTGGACCTTCACATTGACCATGAAACACAGAAATTACATCGGGATTGAATACAAAAGGGACAATGTGGACTTAAGTACAAGAATATGAAATCTTCTAAGAGATTGAGGTTTGATTGGCACCTGGGAGAACAGTATTAGATTCCGATTCACCAGTGCAGATTTACTGTATCCCTTGGACCATCACGTTGACCATGAAGCACAGAAATCGCATCGGGATTGGATACAAAAAGCACAATGCCCACTTAAGTACAAGAAGAGAGAATCTTCTAAGAGTTTGTGGTTTCAGCTGCTGCTAGGAGACCAGTATTAGATTCCGATGCACCAGTGCATGTTAACTGTATCCCTTGGACCTTTAGTGACCATGAAACAGAGAAATCTCAACGCGATTGAATACAAAAGGGACAATACCGACTTAAGTACAAGAAGAGTGAATCTTGTAAGAGTTTGTGGTTTGAGCGGCTCCTGAGAGACCAGCGACTCTGATCCATCATTGCAGGTTTACTGTATCCCTTGGACCTTCACATTGACCATGAAACACAGAAATCTCATCGGAAATGGATACAAAGTGGAAAATGCCGACTTAAGTACAAGTAGTTTGAATCTTCTAATAATTTGTGGATTGAGCACCTCCTGGGAGACCAGTATTAGATTCCGATGCACCAGTGCAGGTTTACTGTATCCCTTGAACGTTCACAATTACAATGAAATACAGAAATTTCATTGGATTGAATACAAAAGGGACAATGCCGACTTAAGTACACGAAGAGTGAATATTCTACAAGTTTGTGGTTTGAGCTGCTGCTGGGAGACCAGTGTTAGATTCCGATTCACCAAAGCGGGTTTACTGTATCCCTTGGAGCTTCACATTGACCATGAAACACAAAAATCGCATCGGGATTGAATACAAAAGGCACAATGCCGACTTAAGTACAAGAAGAGTCAATCTTCTAAGAATTTGTGGTTTGAGTGGCTCCTGGGAGACCAGTATTAGATTCCGATGCACCAGTGCAGCTATACTGTATCCCTTGGACCTTCACATTGTTCATGAAAAAGAGAAATCGGCACGGGATTGAATACAAAAGTGGCAATGCCGACTTAAGTACAAGCAGAGGGAATCGTGTGTTTGTGTTTTGAGCGGCTCCTGGGAGACCAGTATTAGATTCCGATGCACCAGTGCAGGTGTACTGTATTCCTTGGACCTTCACATTGACCATTAAACACAAATATCACATCAGGGTTGAATACAAAAGGAACAATGCCGACATAAGCACAGGAAGAGTGAATCATCTAATAGTTTGTGGTTTGAGGGGCTCCTCGGAGACCAGTATTAGATTCCGATGCACCAGTGCAGGATGACTGTATCCCTTGGACCTTCGATTGACCATGAAACACAGAAATTGCATCGGGATTGAATACAAAAGGGACAATGCCGACTTAAGTACAAGAATATGAAATCTTCTAAGAGTTTAAGGCTTGATCGGCTCCTGGGAGACCAGTATTAGATTCCAATGCACCAGTGCAAGTTTACTGTATCCCTAGGACCTTCACATCGACCATGACACAAAAATCGCATCGGGATTGAATACAAGAGGCACAATGTCGACTTAAGTACAAGAAGAGTGATTCTTCTAAGATTTTCTGCTTTGAGCGGCTCCTGGGTGACCAGTATTAGATTCCAATGCACCAGTGCAAGTTTACTGTATCCCACGGACCTTCACATTGTCCATGAAACACAGAAATTGCATCGGGATTGAATACTAAAAGGAGAATGCCAACTTAAGTACAACAATATGAAATCTTCTAAGAGTATGAGGTTTTATCGCCTCCAGGGAGACCAGTATTAGATTCCGATGCACCAGTGCAGGTTTACTGTATCCCTTGGACCTTCACATTGATCATGAAACATAGAAATTGCTTCGGGATTGAACACAAAAGGGACAATGCCAACCTAAGTACAAGTAGAGGGAATCGTCTAAGAGTTTGTGCTTTGAGGGGCTCCTGGGAGACCAGTATTAGATTCCGATGCACCAGTGCAGGTTTACTGTATCCCTTGGACCTTCACATTGACCTGGAATCACAGAATTTGCATCGGGATTGAATACAAAAGTGACAATGCCGACTTAAGTACAAGAAGACAGAATATTCTAAAATTTTCTGCTATGTGCGGCTCCTGGGAGATCAGTATTAGATTCTGAAGCATCAGTGCAGGTTCACTGTATCCGTTGGACCTTCACATTGACCATGAAACACAGAAATCCATCGGGATTGAATACAAAAGGCACAATGCCGACTTAAGTACAAGAAGAGTGAATCTTCTAAGAGTTGGTGGTTTGGGCGGCTCCTAGGAGACCAGTATTAGAATCCGATGCACCAGTGCAGGTTTACTGTATCCTTGGACCTGCACATTGATCATGAAACAGAGAAATCGCAACGGGATTTAATACAAAGGAGACAATGACGACTTAAGCACAAGCAGAGGGAATCGTCTAAGAGTTTGTGATTTGAGCGGCACCTGGGATACCACAATTAAATTCCGATGCACCAGTGCAGGTGTACTGTATCCCTTGGACCTTCACATTGACCATGAAACACAGAAATCGCATCGGGATTGAATGCAAAATGGACGATGCCGGCTGAAGTATATGAAGAGTTTATCTTCTAAGAGTTTGCGGTTTGAGCGGCTCCTGGGAGACTAGTATTAGATTCCGATGTACCAGTGTAGGTTTACTGTATCCCTTGAACCTTCACATTTACAATGAAACACAGAAATTGCATCAGGTTGAATACAAAATGGACAATGCCGCTTTAAGTACAAGAAGAGTGAATCTTCTAATAGTTTGTCGTTTGAGCGGCTCCTGGGAGACAAGTATTAGTTTCCGATGCACCAGTGCAGGTTTACTGTACCCCTTGGACCTCACACTGACCATGAAACACAAGAATGGAATCGTGATCGAATACAAAAGGCACAAAATGCCGAAGTAAGTACAAGATAAGTGACTCTTCTAAGATTTTGTCGTTGAGCGGCTCCTGGGCGACCAGTATTAAATTCCGTTGCACCAGTGTAGGTTTACTGTATTACTTGGACCATCACATTGACCATGAAGCACAGAAATCGCATCGGGATTGAGTACAAAATGCACAATGCCGACTTAAGTACAAGAAGAGTGGATCTTCTAAGAGTTTGTGTTTTGAGTGGCTCCTGGGAGACCAGTATTAGATTCCGACTCATCAGTGCAGGTTTACAGTATACCTTGGACCTTCACATTGACCATGAAACACAGAAATCGCATCGGAAATGGATACAAAGTGGAAAATGCCGACTTAAGTACAAGTAGTGTGAATCTTCTAATAATTTGTGGATTGAGCACCTCCTGGGAGACCAGTATTAGATTCCGATGCACCAGTGCAGGTTTACTGTATCCCTTGAACGTTCACAATTACAATGAAATACAGAAATTTCATTGGATTGCATACAAAAGGGACAATGCCGACTTAAGTACACGAAGAGTGAATATTCTACGAGTTTGTGGTTTGAGCCGCTGCTGGGAGACCAGTGTTAGATTCCGATTCACCAGTGCGGGTTTGCTGTATCCCTTGGACCTTCACATTGACCATGAAACACAAAAATCGCATCGGGATCGAATACAAAACGCATAATGCCGACGTAGGTACAAGAAGAGTGACTCTTCTAAGAGTTTGTCCTTGAGCGGCCCCTGGGAGACCAGTATTAGATTCCGTTGCACCAGTGCAGGTTTACTGTATCCCTTGGACCTTCACATTGACCATGAAACACAGAAATCGCAGCAGGATTGAATACAAAAGGCACAATGCCGACTTAAGTACAAGAAGAGTCAATCATCTAAGAATTTGTGGTTTGAGCGGCTCCTGGGAGACCAGTATTAGATTCCGATGCACCAGTTCAGCTATACTGTATCCCTTGGACCTTCACATTGTTCATGAAAAAGAGAAATCGGCACGGGATTGAATACAAAAGTGGCAATGCCGACTTAAGTACAAGCAGAGGGAATCGTGTGTTTGTGTTTTGAGCGGCTCCTGGGAGACCAATATTAGATTCCGATGCACCAGTGCAGGTGTACTGTATCCCTTGGACCTTCAGATTGACCATTAAACACAAATATTACATCGGGGTTGAATTCAAAAGGGACAATGCCGACATAAGTACAAGAAGAGTGAATCTTCTAATAGTTTTTGGTTTGAGAGGCTCCTGGGAGACCAGCATTAGATTCCGATGCACCAGTGCAGGTTGTTCTGTATCCCTTGGACCTTCATATTGACCATGAAACATAGAAATTGCATCGGGATTGAACACAAAAGGGACAGTGCCGACTTAAGTACAAGCAGAGTGAATCGTCT
This sequence comes from Schistocerca serialis cubense, assembly GCF_023864345.2. Lineage (NCBI taxonomy): Eukaryota > Metazoa > Arthropoda > Insecta > Orthoptera > Acrididae > Schistocerca > Schistocerca serialis. The sequence goes on along the minus strand of NC_064640.1, from coordinate 1,084,051,762 downwards.
AAGAGTTTGTGCTTTGAGCGGCTCCTGGAAGACCAGTATTAGATTCCGATGCACCAGTGCAGGTGTACTGTATCCCTTGGACCTTCAGATTGACTATTAAACACAAATATCACATCAGCGTTGAATACAAAAGTGACAATGCCGACATAAGCACAAGAAGAGTGAATCATCTAATAGTTTGTGGTTTGAGGGGCTCCTGGGAGACCAGTATTAGATTTCGATGCACCAGTGCAGGATGACTGTATTCCTTGGACCTTCGCATTGACCATGAAACACAGAAATTGCATCGGGATTGAGTACAAAAGGGACAATGCCGACTTAAGTACAAGAATATGAAATCTTCTAAGAGTTTAAGGCTTGATCGGCTCCTGGGAGACCAGTATTAGATTCCAATGCACCAGGGCAAGTTTACTGTATCCCTAGGACCTTCACATCGACCATGACACAAAAATCGCATCGGGATTGAATACAAGAGGCACAATGTCGACTTAAGTACAAGAAGAGTGATTCTTCTAAGATTTTCTGCTTTGAGCGGCTCCTGGGTGACCAGTATTAGATTCCGATGCACCAGAGCAGCTTTACTGTATCCCTTGGACCTTCACATTGTCCATGAAACACAGAAATTGCATCGGGATTGAATACTAAAGGGACAATGCCGACTTAAGAACAACAATATGAAATCTTCTAAGAGTTTGAGGTTTTATCGCCTCCAGGGAGACCAGTATTAGATTCCGATGCACCAGGGCAGGTTTACTGTATCCCTTAAACGTTCACAATTACAATGAAATACAGAAATTGCATCGGATTGAATAAAAAAGGGACAATGCAGACTTAAGTACAAGAAGAGTGATTCTTCTACAAGATAGTGGTTTGAGTGGCTCCTGTTAGACCAGTGTTAGATTCCGACTCACCAGTGCAGGTTTGCTGTATCCCTTGGACCTTCACATTGACCATGAAACACAAAAATCGCATCGGGATCGAATACAAAATGCACAATGCTGACTTAAGTACAAGAAAATAGGATCTTGTAAGAGTTTGAGTTTAGAGCGGCTCCTGAGAGATCAGTATTAGATTCCGAAGCACCAGTGCAGGTTTACTGTATCCCTTGGACCTTCACATTGACCATGAAACATAGAAATTGCATCGGGATTGAACACAAAAGGGACAATGCCAACCTAAGTACAAGTAGAGGGAATCGTCTAAGAGTTTGTGCTTTGAGGGGCTCCTGGGAGACCAGTATTAGATTCTGATGCACCAGTGCAGGTGTACTGTCTCAATTGGACATTCAGATTGACCATTAAACACAAATATTTAATCGGGGTTGAATACAAAAATTACAATGTCAACATAAGTACAAGAAAAGTGAATCTTCAAATAGTTTGTGGTTGAGGGGCTCCTGGGAGACCAGTACTAGATTCCGATGCACCAGTGCAGGTTTATTGTATACCTTTAACCTTCACATTGACCATGAAACCCAGATATTGTATCGGGATTGAATACAAAAGGGCCAATGCTTACTTAAGTACAAGAATATGAAATCCTCTAAGAGTTTGAGGTTTGATTGGCACCTGGGAGACCAGTATTACATTCCGATGCACCAGTGCAGGTTTACTGTATCCCTTGGACCTTCACATTGACCTGGAATCACAGAATTTGCATCGGGATTGAATACAAAAGCGACAATGCCGACTTAAGTACAAGAAGACAGAATCTTCTAAAATTTTCTGCTATGTGCGGCTCCTGGGAGAGCAGTATTAGATTCCGAAGCATCAGTGCAGGTTCACTGTATCCCTTGGACCTTCACATTGACCATGAAACACAGAAATCTATTGGGATTGAATACAAAAGGCACAATGCCGACTAAAGTACAAGAAGAGTGAATCTTCTAAGAGTTGGTGGTTTGGGCGGCTCCTAGGAGACCAGTATTAGAATCCTATGCACCAGTGCAGGTTTACTGAATCCTTGGACCTTCACATTGTTCATGAAACAGAGAAATCGCAACGGGATTTAATACAAAAGAGACAATGCCGACTTAAGCACAAGCAGATGGAATCGTCTAAGAGTTTGTGATTTGAGCGGCACCTGGGAGACCACAATTAAATTTCGATGCACCAGTGCAGGTGTACTGTATCCCTTGGACCTTCACATTGACCATGAAACACAGAAATTACATCGGGATTGAATACAAAAGGGACAATGCGGACTTAAGTACAAGAATATGAAATCTTCTTAGAGTTTGAGGTTTGATTGGCACCTAGGAGACCAGTATTAGATTCCGATGCACCAGTGCAGATTTACTGTATCCCTTGGACCTTCACGTTGACCATGAAACTTAGAAATCGCATCGGGATTGGATACAAAAAGCACAATGCCGACTTAAGTACAAGAAGAGAGAATCTTCTAAGAATTTGTGGTTTCAGCTGCTCCTAGGAACCAGTATTAGATTCCGATGCACCAGTGCATGTTAACTGTATCCGTTGGACCTTTAGTGACCATGAAACAGAGAAATCTCAACGCGATTGAATACAAAAGGGACAATACCGACTTAAGTACAAGAAGTGTGAATCTTGTAAGAGTTTGTGGTTTGAGCGGCTCCTGAGAGACCATAATGCGATTCTGATCCATCAGTGCAGGTTTACTGTATCCCTTGGACCTTCACATTGACCATGAAATACAGAAATCGCATCGGGATTGAATGCAAAATGGACGATGCCGACTGAAGTATAAGAAGAGTGAATCTTCTAAGAGTTTGCGGTTTGAGCGTCTCCTGGGAGACCAGTATTAGATTCCGATGTACCAGTATAGGTTTACTGTATCCTTTGAACCTTCACATTTACAATGAAACACAGAAATTGCATCAGGTTGAATACAAAATGGACAATGCCGTTTTAAGCACAAGAAGAGTGAATCTTCTAATAGTTTGTCGTTTGAGCGGCTCCTGGGAGACCAGTATTAGTTTCCGATGCACCAGTGCAGGTCTACTGTACCCCTTGGACCTCACACTGACCATGAAACACAAGAATCGAATCGTGATCGAATACAAAAGGCACATTGCCGAACTAAGTACAAGATAAGTGACTCTTCTAAGATTTTGTCGTTGAGCGGCTCCTGGGAGACCAGTATTAAATTCCGTCGCACCAGTGTAGGTTTACTGTATTACTTGGACCAGCACATTGACCATGAAGCACAGAAATCGCATCGGGATTGAGTACAAAATGCACAATGCCGACTTAAGTTCAAGAAGAGTGGATCTTCTAAGAGTTTGTGTTTTGAGTGGCTCCTGGGAGACCAGTATTAGATTCCGATGCACCAGTGCAGGTTTACCGTATCCCTTGAACGTTCACAATTACAATGAAATACAGAAATTTCATTGGATTGAATACAAAAGGGACAATGCCGACTTAAGTACACGAAGAGTGAATATTCTACGAGTTTGTGGTTTGAGCCGCTGCTGGGAGACCAGTATTAGATTCCGATTCACCAGTGCGGGTTTGCTGTATCCCTTGGACCGTCACATTGACAATGAAACACAAAAATCGAATCGGGATCGAATACAAATCGCATAATGCCGACGTAAGTACAAGATGAGTGACTCTTCTAAGAGTTTGTCCTTGGGCGGCCCCTGGGAGACCAGTATTAGATTCCGTTGCACCAGTTCAGGTTTACTGTATCCCTTGGACCTTCACATTGACCATGAAACACAGAAATCGCATCAGGATTGAATACAAAAGGCACAATGCCAACTTAAGTACAAGAAGAGTCAATCTTCGAAGAATTTATCGTTTGAGCGGCTCCTGGGAGACCAGTATTAGATTCCGATGCACCAGTGCAGCTATACTGTATCCCTTGGACCTTCACATTGTTCATGAAAAAGAGAAATCGGCACGGGATTGAATACAAAAGTGGCAATGCCGACTTAAGTACAAGCAGAGGGAATCGTGTAAGTGTTTGTGTTTTCAGCGTCTCCTGGGAGACCAGTATTACATTCCGATGCACCAGTGCAGGTGTACTGTATCCCTTGGACCTTCAGATTGACCATTAAACACAAATATTACATCGGGGTTGAATTCAAAAGGGACAATGCCGACATAAGTACAAGAAGAGTGAATCTTCTAATAGTTTTTGGTTTGAGAGGCTCCTGGGAGACCAGCATTAGATTCCGATGCACCAGTGCAGGTTTACTGTATCCCTTGGACCTTCACATTGACCATGAAACACAGAAATTGCATCGGGACTGAATACAAAAGGGACAATGTGGACTTAAGTACAAGAATATGAAATCTTCTAAGAGTTTGAGGTTTGATTGGCACCTGGGAGACCAGTATTTGATTCCGATGCACCAGTGCAGATTTGCTGTATCCCTTTGACCTTCACATTTACCATGAAAGCCAAAAATAGCATCGGGATTGAACACAAGTCGTACAATGCCGACTTAAGTACAAGATGAGTGTATCTTCTAGGAGTTTTATGTTTGAGCGGCTCCTGGGACACCAGTATTAGTCTCCGATGCACCAGAGCAGGTCTACTGTATTCCTTGGACCTTCACATTGACCATGAAACACAGAAATTGCATCGGGTTTGAATACAAAAGGGACAATGCCGACTTAAGTACAAGAAGAGTGAATCTTCTAAGAGTTTGTGGTTTGAGCGGCTCCTGTGAGAAGAGTATTGGATTCTGATGCACCAGTGCAGGTTTACTGTATCCCTTGGACCTCCACATTGACCATGAAACATAGAAATTGCATCGGGATAGAACACAAAAGGGACAGTGCCGACTTAAGTACAAGAAAATTGGATCTTCGAAGAGTTTGTGCTAAGAGGGGCTCCTGGGAGATCAGTATTAGATTCCGATGCACCAGTGGAGGTTTACTGTAATCCTTGGACCTTCATATTGATCATGAAACAAAGAAATTGTATCGGGATTGAACACAAAAGGGACAGTGCCGACTAAAGTACAAGCAGAGTGAATCGTCTAAGAGTTTGTGCTTTGAGCGGCTCCTGGAAGACCAGTGTTAGATTCCTATGCACCAGTGCAGGTGTACTGTATCCCTTGGACCTTCACATTGACCATTAAACACAAATATCACATCAGGGTTGAATACAAAAGGAACAATGCCGACATAAGGTCAAGAAGAGTGAATCTTCTAATAGTTTGTGGTTTGAGGGGCTCCTGGGAGACCAGTATTAGATTCCGATGCACCAGTGCAGGATGACTGTATCCCTTGGACCTTCGCATTGACCATGAAACACAGAAATTGCATGGGGATTGAGTACAAAAGGGACAATGCCGTCTTAAGTACAAGAATATGAAATCTTCTAACAGTTTACGGCTTGATCGGCTCCTGCGAGACCAGTATTAGATTCCAATGCACCAGTGCAAGTTTACTGTATCCCTAGGACCTTCACATTGACCATGACACAGAAATCGCATCGGGATTGAATACAAGAGGCACAATGTCGACTTAAGTACAAGAAGAGTGAATCTTTAAAGATTTTCTGCTTTGAGCGGCTCCTGGGAGACCAGTATTTGATTCCGATGCACCAGTGCAGGTTTACCGTATCCGTTGAACCTTCACATTGTCCATGAAACACAGAAATTGCATCGGGATTGAATACTAAAGGGACAATGCCGACTTTAGTACAACAATATGAAATCTTCTAAGAGTTTGAGGTTTTATCGCCTCCAGGGACACCAGTATTAGATTCCGATGCACCAGTGCAGGTTTACTGTATCCCTTAAACGTTCACAATTACAATGAAATACAGAAATTGCATCGGATTGAATACAAAAGGGGGCAATGCAGGCATCAGTACAAGAAGAGTGATTCTTCTACAAGTTTGTGGTTTGAGTGGTTCCTGGGAGACCAGTGTTAGATTCCGACTCACCAGTGCAGATTTGCTGTATCCCTTGGACCTTCACATTGACCAAGAAACACAAAAATCGCATCGGGATCGAATACAAAATGCACAATGCTGACATAAGTACAAGAAAATAGGATCTTCTAAGAGTTTGAGTTTAGAGCGGCTCCTAAGAGATCAGTATTAGATTCCGATGCAGCAGTGCAGGTTTACTGTATCCCTTGGACCTTCACATTGACTATGAAACATAGAAATTGCATCGGGATTGAACACAAAAGGGACAATGCCAACTTAAGTACAAGTAGAGGGAATCGTCTAAGAGTTTGTGCCTTGAGGGGCTCCTGGGAGACCAGAATTACATTCCGATGCACCAGTGCAGGTGTACTGTCTCACTTGGACCTTCAGATTGACCATTAAACACAATATATTTAATCGGGGTTGAATACAAAAATTACAATGCCGTCATAAGTACAAGAAGAGTGAATCTTCAAATAGTTTGTGGTTGAGGGGCTCCTGGGAGACCAGTACTAGATTCCGATGCACCTGTGCAGTTTTACTGTAACCCTTTAACCTTCACATTGACCATGAAACCCAGATATTGTATCGGGATTGAATACAAAAGGGACAATGCGGACTTAAGTACAAGAATATGAAATCCTCTAAGAGTTTGAGGTTTGATTGGCACCTGGGAGACCAGTATTAGATTCCGATGCACCAGTGCAGGTTTACTGTATATCTTGGATCTTCACATTGACCTGGAATCACAGAATTTGCATCGGGATTGAATACAAAAGGGACAATGCCGACTTAAGTACAAGAAGACAGAATCTTCTAAAGTTTTCTGCAATGTGCGGCTCCTGGGAGACCAGTATTAGATTCCGAAGCATCAGTGGAGGTTCACTGTATCCCTTGGACCTTCACATTGACCATGAAACACAGAAATCTATCGGGATTGAATACAAAAGGCTCAATGCCGACTTAAGTACAACAATATGAAATCTTCTAAGAGTTTAAGGCTTGATCGGCTCCTGGGAGACCAGTATTAGATTCCAATGCACCAGTGCAAGTTTACTGTATCCCTAGGACCTTCACATCGACCGTGACACAGAAATCGCATCGGGATTGAATACAAGAGGGACAATGTCGATTTAAGTACAAGAAGAGTGAATCTTCTAAGATTTTCTGCTTTGAGCGGCTCGTGGGAGACCAGTATTAGATTCCGATGCACCAGTGCAGGTTCACTGTATCCCTTGGACTTTCACATTGTCCATGAAACACAGAAATTGCATTGGGATGGAATACAAAATGGTCAATGCCGACTTAAGTTCAGGAGGAGAGAATCTTCTAAGAGTTTGTGCTTTCATCGGTTCCTGGGAGACCAGTATTAGATTCCGAAGTACCAGTGCAGCTTTACTGTATCCCTTGGACCTTCACATTGACCATATAACACAGAAAATGCATCGTGATTGAATATTAAAGGAACAATGCCGACTTATGTACAACAATATGAAATCTTCTAAGAGTTTGAGGTTTTATCGCCTCCAGGGAGACCAGTATTAAATTCCGAGGCACCAGTGCAGGTTTACTGTATCCCTTAAACGTTCACAATTACAATGAAATACAGAAATAGCACCGGATTGAATACAAAAGGGACCATGCAGACTTAAGTACAAGAAGAGTGATTCTTCTACGAGTGTGTGGTTTGAGCGGCTCCTGGGAGACCAGTGTTAGATTCTGACTCATCAGTGCAGGTTTGCTGTATCCCTTGGACCTTCACATTGACCATGAAACACAAAAATCGCATCGGGATCAAATACAAAAGGCATAATGCCGACGTAAGGACAAGAAGAGTGACTCTTCTAAGAGTTTGTCCTTGAGCGGCCCCTGGGAGACCAGTATTAGATTCCGTTGCACCAGTGCGGGTTTACTGTATCACTTGGACCTTCACATTGACCATGAAACACCGAAATTTCATCGGGATTGAACACAAAATGCACAATTCTGACTTAAGTACAAGATAATTGGAACTTCTAAGAGTTTGAGCTTAGAGCGGCTCCTGGGAAATCAGTATTAGATTCCGATGCACCAGTGCAGGTTTACTGTGTCACTTGGACCTTCACATTGACCATGAAACACAGAAATTGCATCGGGATTGAACACAAAAGGGACAATGCCAACTTAAGTACAAGTAGAGGGAGTCTTCTAAGAATTTGTGCTTTGAGCGTCTCCTGGGAGACCAGTATGAGATTCCGATGCACCAGTGCAGGTGTAGTGTCTCACTTGGACCTTCAGATTGACCATTAAACACAAATATTTAATCGGGGTTGAATACAAAAGGGACAATGCCGACATATGTAGAAGAAGAGTGAATCTTCTACTAGTTTGTGGTTTGAGGGGCTCCTGGGAGACCAGCATTAGATTCCGATGCACCAGTGCAGGTTTACTGTATCCCTTGGACCTTCACGTTGACCATGAAACACAGAAATTACATAGGGATTGAATACAAAAGGGACAATGCGGACTTAAGTACTAGAATATGAAATCTTCTAAGAGTTTGAGGTTTGATTGGCACCTGGGAGACCATTATTAGATTCCGATGCACCAGTGCAGATTTACTGTATCCCTTTGACCTTCACATTTACCATGAAACCCAGAAATAGGCATCGGGATTGAATACTAAAGGGGCAATGCCGACTTAAGTACAAGAATATGAAATCTTCTAAGAGTTTGAGGTTTGATCGCCTCCAGTGAGACCAGTATTAGATTCTGATGCACCAGTGCAGGTTTACTGTATCCTTGGACCTTCACATTGACCATGAAACACTGAAATTGTATCGGGTTTGAACACAAAAGGGACAATGCCGACTTAAGTACAAGAAGAGTGAATCTTCTAAGAGTTTGTGGTTTGAGCGGCTCCTGGGAGAATAGTATTAGATTCCGATGCACCAGTGCAGGGTTACTGTATCCCTTAAATGTTCACATACAATGAAATACAGAAATTGCATCGGATTGAATACAAAAGGGGCAATGCAGACTTAAGTACAAGAAGAGTGATTCTTCTATGAGTTTGTGGTTTGAGCGGCTCCTGGGAGACCAGTGTTAGATTCCGACTCACCAGTGCAGGTTTGCTGTATCCCTTGGACCTTCACATTGACCATGAAACACAAACATCGCATCGGGATTGAACACAAAATGCACAATGCTGACTTAAGTTCAAGAAAATTGGATCTTCTAAGAGTTTGAGCTTGGAGCGGCTCCTGGGAAATCAGTATTAGATTCCGATGCACCATTGCAGGTTTACTGTATCCGTTGGACCTTCACATTGTCCATGAAACACAGAAATTTGCATCGGGATTGAATACAAAATGGTCAATGCCGACTTAAGTACAAGAGGAGGGAATCTTCTAAGAGTTTGTCCTATGATCGGTTCCTAGGTGACCAGTATTAGATTCCGATGCACCAGTGCAGGTGTACTGTCTCACTTGGACCTTCAGATTGACCAATAAACACAAATATTTAATCGTAGTTGAATACAAAAGTTATAATGCCGACATAAGTACAAGAAGAGTGAATCTTGTAATAGTTTTTGGTTTGAGGGGCTCTTGGGAGACCAGCATTAGATTCCGATGCACCAGTGCAGGTTTACTGTATCCCTTGGACCTTCACGTTGACCATGAAACACAGAAATTACATAGGGATTGAATACAAAAGGGACAATGCGGAATTAAGTACTAGAATATGATGTCTTCTGAGTTTGACGTTTGATTGGCACCTGAGAGAACAGTATTAGATTCCGATGCACCAGTGCAGATTTACTGTATCGCTTTGACCTTCACGTTTACCATGAAACCCAGAAATAGCATCGGGATTGAATACTAAAGGGACAATGCCGACTTAAGCACAAGCAGAGGGAATCGTCTAAGAGTTGATGCTTTGAGCGGCTCCTGGGAGACCAGTATTAGATTCCGATGCACCAGTGCAGGTGTACTATATCCCTTGGACCTTCAGATTGACCATTAAGCACAAATATTACATCGGGGTTCAATACTAAAGGGACAATGCCGACTTAAGTACAAGAATATGAAATCTTCTAAGAGTTTGAGGTTTGATCGCCTCCAGGGAGACCAGTATTAGATTCCGAAGCACCAGTGCAGGTTTACTGTATCCTTGGAACTTCACATTGACCATGAAACACAGAAATTAAATCGGGTTTGAATACAGAAGGGACAATGCCGACTTAAGTACAAGAAGAGTGAATCTTCTAAGGGTTTGTGGTTTGAGCGGCTCCTGGGAGAATAGTATTAGATTCCGATGCACCAGTGCAGGTTAACTGTATCCGTTGGACCTTCACATTGTCCATGAAACACAGAAATTGCATCGGGATTGAATACAAAATGGACAATGCCGACTTAAGGACAAGAGGAGGGAATCTTCTAAGAGTTTGTGCTTTGATCGGTTCCTAGGAGACCAGTATTAGATTCCGAAGCACCAGTGAGCTTTAGTGTATCCCTTGGACCTTCTGATTGACCATATAACACAGAAATTGCATCGGGATTGAATACTAAAGGGACAATTCCGACTTAAGTACAACAATATGAAATCTTCTAAGAGTTTGAGTTTTTATCGCCTCCAGGGAGACCAGTATTAGATTCCGATTCACCAGTGCAGGATTACTGTATCCCTTAAACGTTCACAATTACAATGAAATACAGAAATAGCATCGGATTGAATACAAAAGGGACAATGCAGACTTAAGTACAAGAAGAGTGATTCTTCTAAGAGTTTGTGGTTTGGGCGGCTCCTGGGAGACTAGTATTAGATTCTGATGCGCCAGTGCAGGTTTACTGTATCACTTGGACCTTCGCATTGACCATGAAACACAGAAATCGCATCGGGATTGAACACAAAATGCACAATGCTGCCTTAAGTACAAGAAATTTGGAACTTCTAAGAGTTTGAGCTTAGAGCGGCTCCTGGGAAATCAGTATTAGATTCCGATGCACCGGTGCAGGTTTACTGTGTCCCTTGGACCTTCACATTGACCATGAAACGCAAAAATCGCATCGGGATCGAATACAAAAGGCATAATGCCGACGTAAGGACTAGAAGAGTGACTCTTCTAAGAGTTTGTCCTTGAGCGGCCCCTGGGAGACCAGTATTAGATTCCGATGCACCAGTGCAGCTGTACTGTCTCACGTGGACCTTCAGATTGACCATTAAACATAAATATTTAATCGGGGTTTAATACAAAAGGGACAATGCCGACTTAAGCACAAGCAGAGGGAATCGTCTAAGAGTTTGTGCTTTGATCGGTTCCTAGGAGACCAGTGTTAGATTCCGACTCACCAGTGCAGGTTTGCTGTATCCCTTGGACCTTCACATTGACCATGAAACACAAAAATCGCATCGGGATCGAATACAAAAGGCATAATGCCGACGTAAGAACAAGAAGAGTGACTCTTCTAAGTGTTTGTCCTTGAGCGGCCCCTGGGAGACCAGTATTAGATTCCGTTGCACCAGTGCAGGTTTACTGTATCACTTGGACCTTCACATTAACCATGAAACACAGAAATCGCATCGGGATTGAACACAAATTGCACCATGCTGACTTAAGTACAAGAAAATTGGAACTTCTAAGAGTTTGAGCTTAGAGCGGCTCCTGGGAAATCAGTATTAGACTCCGATGCACCAGTGCAGGTTTACTGTGTCCCTTGGACCTTCACATTGACCATGAGACACAGAAATTGCATCGGGATTGAACACAAAAGAGACAATGCCAACTTAAGTACAAGTAGAGGGAGTCGTCTAAGAATTTGTGCTTTGAGCGGCTCCTGGGGGACCAGTATTAGATTCCGATGCACCAGTGCAGGTGTACTGTCTCACTTGGACCTTGAGATTGACCATTAAACATAAATATTTAATCGGGGTTGAATACAAAAGGGACAATGCCGACATAAGTACAAGAAGAGTGAATCTTCAAATAGTTTGTGGTTGAGGGGCTCCTGGGAGACCAGTACTAGATTCCGATGCACCAGTGCAGGTTTACTGTATCCCTGTAAACATCACATTGACCATGAAACCCAGATATCGTATCGGGATTGAATACAAAGGGGACAATGCGGACTTAAGTACAAGAACATGAAATCTTCTAAGAGTTTGAGGTTTGATTGGCACCTGGGAGACCAGTATTAGATTCCGATGCTCCAGTGCAGGTTTACTGTATCCCTTGGATAATCACATTGACCTGGAATCACAGAATTTGCATCAGGATTGAATACAAAAGGTACAATGCCGACTTAAGTACAAGAAGACAGAATCTCCTAAAATTTTCTGCTATGTGCGTCTCCTGGGAGACCAGTATTAGATTCCGAAGCATCAGTGCAGGTTTACTGTATCCATTGGACCTTCATATTGACCATGAAACACAGAAATGGCATCGGGATTGAATACAAAAGTCACAATGCCGACTTAAGTACAAGAAGAGTGAATCTCCTAAGTGTTTGTGGTTTGGGCGGCTCCTGGGAGACCAGTATTAGATTCCGATGCACCAGTGCAGGTTTACTGTATCCTCGGACCTTCACATTGATCATGAAACAGAGATATCGCAACGGTATTTAATACAAAAGAGACAATGCCGACTTAAACACAAGCAGAGGGAATCGTCTAAGAATTTGTGATTTGAGCGGCTCCTGGGAGACCAGAATTAGATTCCGATGCACCAGTGCAGGTGTACTGTATCCCTTGGACTTTCAGATTAACCATTAAACACAAATATTACATCGGGGTTGAATACAAAAGGGACAATGTCGACATAAGTACACGAAGAGTGAATCTTCTAATAGTTTGTGGTTTGAGGGGCTCCTGGGAGACCAGCATTAGATTCCGATGCACCAGTGCAGATTTACTGTATCGCTTGGACCTTCACATTGACCATGAAACACAGAAATTACATCGGGATGAATACAAAAGGGACAATGCGGTCTTAAGCACAAGAATATGAAATCTTCTAAGAGTTTGAGGTTTGATTGGCACCTGGGAGACCAGTATTAGATTCCGATGCACCAGTGCAGATTTGCTGTATCCCTTTGACCTTCAAATTTACCATGAAACCCAGACATAGCATCGGGATTGAATACTAAAGGGACAATGCCGACTTAAGTACAAGAATATGAAATCCTCTAAGAGTTTAAGGCTTGATCGTCTCCTGGGAGACCAGTATTAGATTCCGATGCACCAGTGCAAGTTTACTGTATCCCTAGGACCTTCACGTTGACCTTGACACAGAAATCGCATCGGTATTGAAAACAAGAGGCACAATGTCGACTTTAGTACAAGAAGAGAGAATCTTCTAAGATTTTCTGCTTTGAGCGGCTCGTGGGAGACCAGTATTAGATTCTGATGCACCAGTGCAGGTTTACTGTATCCCTTGGACCTCCACATTGTCCGTGAAACACAGAAATTGCATCGGGATTGAATACAGAAGGGTCAATGCCGACTTAAGTACAAGAGGAGAGAATCTTGTAAGAGTTTGTGCTTTGATCAGTTCCTAGGAGACCAGTATTAGATTCAGAAGCACCAATGCAGCTTTACTGTATCCCTTGGACCTTCACATTGACCATATAACACAGAAATTGCATCGGGTTTGAATAGAATAGAGACAATGCCGACTTAAGTACAAGAATATGAAATCTTCTAAGAGTTTGAGGTTTGATCGCCTCCACGGAGACCACTATAAGATTCCGATGCACCAGTGCAGGTTTACTGTATCCCTTGGACCTTCACATTGACCATGAAACACAGAAATTGCATCGCGTTTGAGTAGAAAGGGACAATGCCGACTAAAGTACAAGAAGAGTGAGTCTTCTAAGAGTTTGAGCTTAGAGCGGCTCCCGGGAGATGAGTATTAGATTCCGATGCACCAGTGCAGGTTTACTGTATCCCTTGCACCTTCACAATGACCATGAAAAATAGAAATTGCATCGGGATCGAACACAAAAGGGACAATGCCAACTTAAGTACAAGTAGAGGGAATCGTCTAAGAGTTTGTGCTTTGAGCGGCTCCTGGGAGACCAGTATAAGATTCCGATGCTCCAGTGCAGGTGTACTGTCTCACTTGGACTTTCAGATTGAACATTAAACACAAATATTTAATCGGGGTTGAATACAAAAGGGACAATGCCGACATAAGTACAAGAAGTGAGAATCTTCAAATAGTTTGTGGTTGAGGGGCTCCTGGGAGACTAGTACTAGATTCCGATGCAACAGTGCAGGTTTACTGTATCCCTTTAACGTTCACATTGACCATGAAACCCAGATATTGTTTCGGGATTGAACAGAAAAGGGACAATGCGGACTTAAGTACAAGAATATGAAATCTTCTAAGAGTTTGAGGTTTGATTGGCACCTGGGAGACCAGTATTAGATTCCGATGCACCAGTGAAGATTTACTGTATCCCTTTGACCTTCACGTTTACCATGAAACCCAGAAATAGCATCGGGATTGAATACTAAAGGGACAATGCAGACTTAAGCACAAGCAGAGGGAATCGTCTAAGAGTTTGTGTTTTGAGCGGCTCCTGGGAGACCAGTATTAAATTCCGATGCACCAGTGCGGGTGTACTGTATCCCTTGGACCTTCAGATTGACCACGAAACAAAGAATTTGCATCGGGATTGAATACAAAATGCACAATGCCGACTTAAGTACAAGAAAATTGGATCTTCTAAGAATTTGTGCTTAGAGCGGCTCCTGGGAGATCAGTATTAGATTCCGATGCACCAGTGCAGGTTTACTGTATCCTTTGGACCTTCATATTGACCATGAAACATAGAAATTGCATCGGGATTGTACACAAAAGGGACAGTGCCGACTTAAGTAGAAGCAGAGTGAATCGTCTAAGAGTTTGTGCTTTGAGCGGCTCCTGGAAGACCAGTATTAGATTCCGATGCACCAGTGCAGGTGTACTGTATCCCTTGGACCTTCACATTAACCATTAAACACAAATATTACATCAGGGTTGAATACAAAAGGGACAATGCCGACATAAGCACAAGAAGAGTGAATCTTCTAATAGTTTGTGGTTTGAGGGGCTCCTGGGAGACCAGTATTAGATTTCGATGCACCAGTGCAGGATGACTGTATCCCTTGGACTTTGGCATTGACCATGAAACACAGAAATTGCATCGAGATTGAATACAAAAGGGACAATGCCGACTTAAGTACAAGAATAGCAAATCTTCTAATAGTTTAAGGCTTGATCGGCGCCTGGGTGACCAGTATTAGATTCCAATGTACCAGTGCAAGTTTACTGTATCCCTAGGACCTTCACATCGACCATGACACAGAAATCGCATCGGGATTGAATACAAGAGGCACAATGTCGACTTAAGTACAAGAAGAGTGAATCTTCTAAGATTTCCTGCTTTGAGCGGCTCGTGGGAGACCAGTATTAGATTCCGATGCACCAGTGCAGGTTTACTGTATCCCTTGGACCATCACATTGTCCATGAAATACAGAAATTGCATTGGGATTGAATTCAAAATGGTCAATGCCGACTTAAGTACAAGAGGAGAGAATATTCTAAGAGGTTGTACTTTGATCGATTGCTAGGAGACCAGTATTAGATTCCGAAGCACCAGTGCAGCTTTACTGTATCCCTTGGACCTTCACATTGACCATATAACACAGAAATTGGATCGGGATTGAATACTAAAGGGACAATGCCGACTTAAGTACAACAATATGAAATCTTCTAAGAGTTCGAGGTTTTATCGCCTCCAGGGAGACCAGTATTAGATTCCGATGCACCAGTGCAGGTTTACTGTATCCCTTAAACGTTCACAATTACAATGAAATACAGAAATTGCATCGGATTGAATACAAAAGAGACAATGCAGACTTAAGTACAAGAAGAGTGATTCTTCTACGAGTTTGTGGTTTGAGCGGCTCCTGGGAGATCAGTGTTAGATTCCGACTCATCAGTGCAGGTTTGCTGTATCCCTTGGACCTTCACATTGACCATGAAACACAAAAATTGCATTGGGATCGATTACAAAAGGCATAATGCCGACGTAAGAACAAGAAGAGTGACTCTTCTAAGAGTTTGTCCTTAAGCGGCCCCTGGGAGACCAGTATTAGATTCCGTTGCACCAGTGCAAGTTTACTGTATCACTTGGACCATCACATTGACCATGAAACACAGAAATCGCATCGGGATTGAATACAAAATGCACAATGCTGACTTAAGTACAAGAAAATTTGATCTTCTAAGAGTTTGAGTTTAGAGCGGCCCTTGGGAGATCAGTATTAGATTCCGATGCACCAGTGCAGGTTTACTGTATCCCTTGGATCTTCACATTGACCATGAAACATAGAAATTGCATCGGGATTGAACACATAAGGGACAATGCCAACTTCAGTACAAGTAGAGATAATCGTCTAAGTGTTTGTGCTTTGAGCGGCTCCTGGGAGACCAGTATTAGATCCGATTCACCAGTGCGGGTGTACTGTCTCACTAGGACCTTCAGATTGACCATTAAACAGAAATATTTAGTCGGGGTTGAATACAAAAGGGACAATGCGTACAAGAATATGAAATCTTCTAAGAGTTTGAGGTTTGATTGGCACCTGGGAGACCAGTATTAGATTCCGATGCACCAGTGCAGGTTTACTGTATCCCTTGGACCTTCACATTGACCATATAACACAGAAATTGCATCGGGATTGAATACAAAAGGAACAATGCCGACTTAAGTACAAGAAGACAGAATCTTCTAAAATTTTCTGCTATGTGCGGTTCCTAGGAGACCAGTATTAGATTCCGAAGCATCAGTGCAGGTTTACTGTATCCCTTGGACCATCACATTGACCATGAAATACAGAAATCGCATCGGGATTGAATACAAAAGGCACAATGCCGACTTAAGTACAAGAAGAGTGAATCTTCTAAGAGCTTGTGGTTTGGGCGGCTCCTGGGAGACCTGTATTAGATTCCGATGCACCAGTGCGAGTTTACTGTATCCTTGGACCTTCAAATTGATCATGAAACGGAGAATTCGCAACAGTATTTAATACAAAAGAGACAATGCCGACTTAAGCACAAGCAGAGGGTATCGTCTAAGAGTTTGTGATTTGAGCGGCTCCTGGGAGACCAGAATTAGATTCCGATGCACTAGTGCAGGTGTACTGTATCCCTTGGACCTTCAGATCGACCATTAAACACAAATATTACATCGGGGTTGTATACAAAATGGACAATGCCGACATAAGTACAAGAAGAGTGAATCTGCTAATAGTTTGTGGTTTGAGGGGCTCCTGGGAGACCAGCATTAGATTCCGATGCACCAGTGCAGGTTTACTGTACCCCTTTTACCTTCACATTGACCATGAAACACAGAAATTACATCGGAACTGAATACAAAAGGGACAATGCCGACTTAAGTACAAGAAGAGTGAATCTTCTAAGAGTTTGTGGTTTGAGCGGCTCCTGGGAGAATAGTATTAGATTCCGATGCACCAGTGCAGGTTTACTGTATCCGTTGGACCTTCACATTGTCCATGAAACACAGAAATTGCATCGGGATTGAATACAAAATGGTCAATGCCGACTTAAGTACAAGAGGAGAGAATCTTCTAAGAGTTTGTGCTTTTGATCGGTTCCTAGGAGACCAGTATTAGATTCCGAAGCACCAGTGCAGCTTTACTGTATCCCTTGGACCTTCACATTGACCATATAACACAGAAATTGCATCGGGATTGAATACTAAAGGGACAATGCCGACTTAAGCACAAGCAGAGGGAATCGTCTAAGAGTTGATGCTTTGAGCGGCTGCTGGGAGACCAGTATTAGTTTCCGATGCACCAGTGCAGGTGTACTATATCCCTTGGACCTTGAGATTGATCATGAAACAGAGAAATCGCAACGGGATTGAATACAAAAGGGACAATGCCGACTTAAGCACAAGCAGAGGGAATCGTCTAAGAGATTGTGTTTTGAGCGGCTCCTGGGAGACCAGTATTAAATCCCGATGTACCAGTGCAGGTGTACTGTATCCCTTGGACCTTCAGATTCACCATTAAGCAAAAATATTACATCGGGGTTGAATACTAAAGGGACAATGCCGACTTAAGTACAAGAAGACAGAATTTTCTAAAATTTTCTGCTATGTGCGGCTCCTTGGAGACCAGTATTAGATTCCGAAGCATCAGTGCAGGTTTGCTGTATCCCTTGGACCTCCACATTGACCATGAAATACAGAAATCGCATCGGTATTGAATACAAAAGGCACAATGCCGACTTAAGTACAAGAAGAGTGAATCTTCTAAGAGCTTGTGGTTTGGGCGGCTCCTGGGAGACCTGTATAAGATTCCGATGCACCAGTGTGGGTTTACTGTATCCTTGGACCTTCAAATTGATCATGAAAGGGAGAAATCGCAACAGGATTTAATACAAAAGAGACAATGCCGACTTAAGCACAAGCAGAGGGTATCGTCTAAGAGTTTGTGATTTGAGCGGCTCCTGGGAGACCAGAATTAGATTCCGATGCACCAGTGCAGGTGTACTGTATCCCTTGGACCTTCAGATCGACCATTAAACACAAATATTACATCGGGGTTGTATACAAAAGGGACAATGCCGACATAAGTACAAGAAGAGTGAATCTGCTAATTGTTTGTGGTTTGAGGGGCTCCTGGGACACCAGCATTAGATTCGGATGCACCAGTGCAGGTTTACTGTACCCCTTTTACCTTCACATTGGCAATGAAACACAGAAATTACATCGGAACTGAATACAAAAGGGATAATGCCGACTTAAGTACAAGAAGAGTGAATCTTCTAAGAGTTTGTGGTTTGAGCGGCTCCTGGGAGAATAGTATTAGATTCCGATGCACCAGTGCAGGTTTACTGTATCCGTTGGACCTTCACATTGTCCATGAAACACAGAAATTGCATCGGGATTGAATACAAAATGGTCAATGCCGACTTAAGTACAAGAGGAGAGAATCTTCTAAGAGTTTGTGCTTTTGATCGGTTCCTAGGAGACCAGTATTAGATTCCGAAGCACCAGTGCAGCTTTACTGTATCCCTTGGACCTTCACATTGACCATATAACACAGAAATTGCATCGGGATTGAATACTAAAGGGACAATGCCGACTTAAGCACAAGCAGAGGGAATCGTCTAAGAGTTGATGCTTTGAGCGGCTGCTGGGAGACCAGTATTAGTTTCCGATTCACCAGTGCAGGTGTACTATATCCCTTGGACCTTGAGATTGATCATGAAACAGAGAAATCGCAACGGGATTGAATACAAAAGGGACAATGCCGACTTAATCACAAGCAGAGGGAATCGTCTAAGAGATTGTGTTTTGAGTGGCTCCTGGGAGACCAGTATTAAATTCCGATGTACCAGTGCAGGTGTACTGTATCCCTTGGACCTTCAGATTCACCATTAAGCAAAAATATTACATCGGGGTTGAATACTAAAGGGACAATGCCGACTTAAGTACAAGAAGACAGAATCTTCTAAAATTTTCTGCTATGTGCGGCTCCTTGGAGACCAGTATTAGATTCCGAAGCATCAGTGCAGGTTTGCTGTATCCCTTGGACCTTCACATTGACCATGAAACACAGAAATGGCATCGGGATTGAATACAAAAGGGACAATGCTGACTTAAGTATGTGCAGGGAGGAGACCCCCAAGAGGGATCATTGCCGACAAAATTTTATTTAAATAAATTTTCAATGCATAATGTTCGGCCGTAGCCGGCTTGGGCATACTGTGGTGGAAGGTGCTGGCCGGAAGACCATGGTCGGCACATTCCTGCCACGTCCTCCTCGGTCAGACTCAAGTCCCACGGGTTGGTTGCGCTGACGGGAGCACGCTACTAGCAAGCCGCGTTGGCGGAATCAATCCTCCAATCAGAGACTAATCGTGTGATCACGTGGGGACGCGGCCGGGAGCGGCGAGGGCGACTTGGAAACAGCTCCGCGCTCTCTTAGCTTCTGACCTCGGCCCCGAGTAGTCGCTCCTCTAGCCTCTGCCTCTCTGATGAGCAGACGGCAACCCCTCTTGGGGCTGCTCAGCCCTACGTAGGCACTACTGTACCATCATTACAAGAATAAACTGGGTACATTCCACTCAATTAATTTTCATTTTACAACGCCCTCCGCTCCTGACTTCTATCCTGACGAACAAATGGTGTCAGAAGTGGGATGCGACCCACCTTACGGTTGTAAAATCAACTCATCAGTTGAGTATGAGTACTACGAAGGGGCCGAGTTTGAGCAATTAAGGGAAACTAGACCGAACGTGGCGAGGCTGCAGCGCGCCATGCACGTGCCAGCCGGGCGCCTGCGTTGGAGAATGTGCGTTGCCGCGCACTAGCGCGCCACAAGCGTGACGCAGTTCGCCGCCGGACGCGAGCCGAGGAGGGTCCGCGATGCAGTCACGCTCGCCGCCACCGCCGCCGCCGCTGTCCGTAGCTGCCACGGGTCACCGCCTGCGCCAGGGTCCGGAGTGTGGCCCTCGCGCCGCCCCGCCGTCGCAGCTGTCCGTGCTGTCGCCCGCCGCCTGCTGCGCCCACGCGTGATCAACGCGCCTGCCGCCGCTCGTCGACACCGCCGCCGTCCGTCGTCTGCACGCCACCAAATAATGTAAGTCGCTAGCGACGCTACGGTGGTGTAGATGCCCACACTATTGTAACATGCCGATCACCAGGCAGCAATCGGAGGCAGGAGCAGCCGGAGCGGATGAGGATCCCCTCTTGGCGCTGCAGTCCCAGTTAAATCAATTAATTCTGACTAACGCGGAGCTTAAGCAACAGATAGATGATCTCAAAATGGCTTCTCCGCAATCTAATGTTGCTAAGCCAGTGCTAGTGGAAGAACAGCCGAAGCAGGTGATTCCACCACTCACTAGTGCAGAATCACCTGTGGCAGTAGCCACCTCAACTTTGGTGCAGAGCTTCCCAGCAGTAGCGTTTATTCCGGCGTTCGCTGGAAAGCCGCACAGGATATTCAAACGCTTGTCCAGAATATCCAGGACATCGGAAAGCTTTGCGGTTGGCCAGATGAATTTCTCTTAAACGTGATGAAAATGAAACTCACTGGCGAAGCGCGGAACTACGTGCAGTCGGTCGAGAGCTTGAAAAATGCCCCTACCTTCCAGTCCCTTGCAACAGGGTTGATTGAAAGGTATACAGACAAACGTGGTACTAGTTACTATCGCGACTTGCTTTCCACCCTCAAGCAAAAAACGGGTGAAGATTTAGAAGCATTCGCGGACAGGATTCGAAGCGTTGCATGCCACACGTACGCACGAAGTGCCAGTTCTGCTCGTAACGAAGTTCTGTTGGAAGAATCAGAATGTCGTGCGATAGACGTGTTTATTCGTGGCATAAACCCTCAAATAGGGGGCGAAATCAAGGTAGCTTCCCCCCGCACCTTACACGAAGCCGTGCGATTAGCACTCTTGAGAGAGGAGGCGAGCCGATTTGTGGCCGTCTCCGCGCGGCAAAGTGAGCCCCGACGTGTCTTTTCGAACGATACTAAGTGTGGGCGCTGTAATAGACAAGGACATGTGGCAGAGCAATGTCGCGTGCCATATTGTCATCAGTGCAGGAACATGGGCCACCAAAGCGTGCATTGTCCAAATAGTAGGCCACAACCGCCTGCAAATTCCAGGCGAAATGCAAACCAACCACAGAATTCGGGAAACGGCCGCGGGGCAGGAAGTGCCACCCCTCCCGGCCCCCGTTAAAAATAGTGACCCCCCTAGTTGATAAGGGAATCACGCAGGTGGCAAGCGTGGTTGTCGATGGTGTTAGAGGCCGCAAACCAATACGCGTGCTAATTGACACAGGCGCACAGATCAGCTTGGCATTTTTATCGAAGAGAGATAAAAGAACATTGCAACTGTCGCGGTACCATATCAGTGGTATTGGTCCCGGCATAGTGAAACCTGATGGAAGCTGTTGCGTTGAGTTCATGTTGGACTCCACAGAATATGCTTTTACGATGGAGGTTGTACGAAACAGGCGCATGGATTACGACATCATCCTAGGAAGTGACTTTCTGCGTCATTTCCAGGGGGTTATTGACTATAGGTTAATACCGTCCAATTCGGCGACAACGTGCACCGTTTTGGACGTGACTGCACGTTGCGGGCGAGCGGAACTGGGAAAAAAGGATCCGTTTCCCAAGTTTCAGAGTCTCCCGTAACGATGCTAAAAGCCGATAATCCCGTGGAGATACCAGAAGGCACAGGAAAGATCCTTTGGGTGCCTGTCGGGATACGTAAATCCGAAGAGGTTCATTTCTTGGTAGATCCACTCTGCCAGAATGAAACTCTTGACCAGATGCAGGTCCACGTAAAACGTAGCCTGTGCAAAGCGCAGCAAGTACAGAAAGAAAATTGCGTACCCGTGTGTTTAGACAATTTTAGTCACAAGCAAGCTTTCATACCGCGTGGTACAGTATTAGCCAGCTTACAGGTTATCCCAGAAGATGAGTTGTCAAAGAGAACCCCTTCTCTGAAAATGAAAAAGACTGCTGCCGCCTCTCAACACCTTTTGACAATCACGTCACATCTGACAGATAAGTTTAAAGCTAAGCTTAGTCACCTCCCATTGCATGAACAAAAGCTAATAAATGAAGTATTGAATGAGTATTCATGGTTGTTTGAAGACAGGAAATATTTACCAGCAACAGATCTAATCCAACATGAGATTCCAACCGGAAATGCTAGGCCAATAGCTCAAAAAGGGTACCGAATTCCCTACCATCTTCAGTCAGTGGTAGAGGAAACTATACAACAGCAACTAGAAGCAGGAATAATACAACCCTCTTCTAGTGCGTGGTCTAGCCCAATTGTAGTCATTCCAAAGAAATCTATAGACGGAGAAAAATCCTATCGCCTCTGTGTAGACATGCGAGCAGTAAACAAAGTTACTACTCCAGATCATTATCCATTACCCCGGATCGATGAAACACTCGATCGTCTGGGCAATTGCCGGTACTTCACAACATTAGACATGCGCAGTGGGTATCATCAAATTCCAATTGCCCCTGAAGATCGAGCTAAGACAGCTTTTGTAGTTCCTGGCGGCTTATATGAATTCTTAAGGATGCCTTTCGGGCTTCGCAACGCACCAGCAACCTTTCAGCGATTTGCAGATCTGCTATTACGTGGGTTGAAACCTACTATGTGCCTTGTGTATCTTGATGATATAATTATATTTTCAAAATCCATTGCTGAACATGCTGAACATCTACGCAGTGTACTGTTGCGCTTGCAAAATGCTAATTTAAGCTTAAAATTAGAAAAATGTTCTTTTGCTCAATCACAAGTGCAGTATTTAGGTCATGTCATCAGTTCCAGCGGAGTCAAACCAGATCCACGATTAACTGAAGCATTAGACACTTTTTCTATTCCAACAAATTTAAAGGAATTACAATCCTTCCTTGGCCTTGCAAATTATTACCGCCGTTTTGTTAAAGATTATGCTACTATTACCAAACCACTTACTAAATTGTTGAAAAGGGATACTCCTTTTGTTTGGACGGATGAATGTTCGACCGCCTTTCAAACAGTGAAAACTATTTTAACTAGTTCACCTCTACTTGTTTACCCAGACTTCGCTGAACCTTTTATTTTATCTTGTGACGCATCTGATTTTGCTGTAGGATGTGTCCTAAGCCAAGTGCAAGATGGTGAGGAAAAACCCGTTGGGTATGCCTCTCGTCAACTGAATAAAGCAGAAACTAATTACAGTACTACAGAAAAGGAATTGCTTGCCCTTCTTTTTGGAATTAATTATTTTAGATGTTACCTCTATGGTCGCAAATTTACACTTCTTACCGATCACTCTGCTCTGCAGTGGTTATTGAATCTTAAAGACCCTAGCAGCAAACTTATGCGCTGGGCCATGAAACTGTCAGAATATGATTTTGAAGTTCGGCACAAGCCTGGTCGGTTGCATCAAAATGCTGATGCGTTAAGTAGAAAAGTGCGTGTCATTGAATCAGATGAGGTATCAATTGAAGAGTTAAAAGAAGCACAGCAGGTGGACGTTCAATGTCAAAGATACGCCACCTTCCCAGAATTTGAAGTAATAGACGACCTTTTGTATCGAAGAACTCCACATGGGAATCGTTTGGTAATACCGGAATGCTTGCAGCAACGTATAATACGGCAATGCCATGATACCATCCAAGCATGTCACAGCGGAAAACGCGCTACGAACGCTCGAATTGCGACACGTTATTGGTGGCAATACCGACAACGTGATGTGGACAGGTATGTAAGATCTTGCCTGCCGTGTGCACAACGAGCACAAAATAGGCATCCGCGAGTGCCGCTGCAAACACTTCCTCAGGCATCTTCACCCTTCGAAATTCTTGCTTTAGATTTCCAAGGTCCTTTTCCACAGTCGCAACAAGGTAACAAATACATTTTGTCTATTATTGATCACTTTTCACGTTATCTAATTTTGGTTCCCCTCCCCGACATGACAGCTGAAACTGTGGCGAGAGAGTTTGTAAATCGTGTGATACTACCTTTTGGAAGTCCTGATGCCATTTTAACGGATCAAGGAACCAATTTCATGTCTGCTTTATTTGTACAAGTTTGTAAACTATTAAGAATCAAAAAATGGCGTACAACTCCCTTCCATCCTAAAGCCAACGGTCGCGTTGAACGCGTACACCGTACAATTTGTAAAATGTTATCCTATTATGTTGCAAAAACGCACGCTGATTGGGACAGATATGTACCGTATATTTCTTCGGCATACAACACCCGAATACATGAATCCACAGGGTATACCCCTTACGAAGCTGTGTTTGGACCCCCGATGAATTCGCCGTTCGAAATAGACAAACTACCTCAAGGTGTAGAAATAAAGGAAGTATGAGGTTTAGCCCGCCGGCTAAAAGCGATCTGGTATAAGGTAAAGAGGAATAATATCAAAGCTACTAATAAACTGTTGCACAGGCAGAACAAAAATGCTGTTTTACCGACTTATCAGACAGGTGATTTAGTGTTACTACGAAACCCGGCAATCAAAAAGGGACGAACTAAAAAGTTCTCTCCCCGCTTTGAAGGCCCGTATCGGATTGTACGGTTGACCTCACCAGTCAATGCAGAACTGCAATTAACCGATCGTACGGTGATAGTGCACTTTGACCGCCTGCAACCTTACCACGGTAGGGCTGTGTCACCACAACAGGTCGCAGCCCCCGATCCGCCTGTGTCACCTCCACCTCAAGTAGAACAAAAACGAAATAAAAAACGGAGGAGATTACCTCCACAGGGTTGTAGATACCCTCTGCGGAATCGACACCCTTATGGGTTGAGGTCGCGTGATTAATCACGCCTAGTTAGAGTTTTATGATATGTTCTATTGCAGCTTAGTTTAAGTCATTTTCTCCAGGGACTTGGAAGCAAGATGTGCCTGCCCACCACGGAGTTCCCAGCCATTCTCAATTGTCAGTTTCCAGTCCGGTCATGTATTTTTGCTCATTTTTATATGTATGATTATGTTTTATGTTTTGCAAGCAATGCCACGCATTAGACGTCACGCAACTGACTTGCTTCAAATGCAACCATTACACTTGGTGTTGGTAGAACCGCGGCTGCTAACTCCGAATAATATTCTTCAATGTCCTCTATTGCCATCTATTTGGCAAACCAGTACATGTGGAGTATTTTTACTCCGAGCTTTTCTTAATACTTGTTACGTTGACGTCTAGTGTATTGAACTATATGTCCTAGTTCTGTATTTGCTGCAGCTATTCGTAAGTAATCGGAACAGATAAAGCCAGGACTTGAAATGCATACGCCTCGTACGCTTTGTTTACGGGACCAGCTGTTGACGGGGCAAAACATCAGCTGTCGCCTCCCCTCCTCTTCAGCGCTGTCCCGTCTCCTCGCCAAGAACTGGCCAGCGGCCATCATTCCTTCTCAGCCAGTAACAGCGCTCCGCGCGATGACGTATCTTATCACCACGTGCGCTGCCGCCTCCAGCGTCTCAACACGCAGCGCGTCCGAGTAGTTACAAAAACAAACCGCAAATTACTGCCCTATCCTCCGTGTATGACAGACTACAATGCACTTACCATCAGTTTATGTAACTAACAGCCTTTTTTTTTTAAAAAAAAAAACTCTTATGCTAGATAATTAGCAATTTCTAATTCATCGTTATTTCTGGTACACGCTAAGCGCGTGATATTTGTCGCTGCAGTAGCGACCGGTCTCTCGCGGCTACACGCCTTCTCACATAACCGCTGACGTGCCGTTGCCTACTCCGCACCTACGCCTGCGCTGCGCGCTCGCTAACAGCTCCAGGCTGGTTTCTTTCATGCAGCCGGAAGCCACGGCAAACAAAATTCATTCAAACATCCCAATAAATCTTAACATAAATATTAAATAGATGTGATTCATTGTTTAAATTCTTTTCCTCGTTTTGTTTCACATTAGCTGGATAAATCACACGAAGTTCTTAACGATTTACATTATTCTGCATACCTTAGTCTGCCAATCCTATAAGTGAAATTTCACTACTGCTTTGATTCATTGTATGAGTTACAAACTACAGCCCTAACCCTCTTACACATCGAACTGCCTTGGACAAGGCCAGATATGGGCAAACCAATACAATGCCACGGGTTTTTCACGCTACTGACGAGGCACAAACGACCAATCGTCCGGGCTGCCGTATATGGGTGGACGATTGTTCCTTGGTTGCTACGCAGTTATTTTTGCCCTCCCCATTTATTTTACTCTACCGCCGTGGTTATTGTTCTATCCTGTTTTCCTTCTTCTGTCGATGAGGAGGCCCCTACAACATGTTAGGTACCCTCTTCCGACAGTACCGGTCTTTTAGTCTTACCACCATTTACACCGAGATATTGCTCTCCCTTGTTGCAGTCTTGCCCCAAAATATCGGCCGATGATCCATTGTGAGATACGTACTTTGCCTCTAATTAGCCGGTGATGTAAGCGCTACGGGAACTGTGCCTAGTTGTCCTTTCAGTTCAATCTGTTATCGTCAGTTTTAAAACTAACACACACGCAGCCTAGCAGCCAGCCCCAGGTGGCCAGTGTTACATGTTAACGTTGAGCGTTCCGACTACTTACAGCATTATTATTATACATCATTGTGTTTTTATTTTCCTGTCAATATATATCATTGTGTTTAATTATGTCATTATGCTAGCGCTAGTGATTTATAGTTCATGATTTTCATTTTATGTAGTGTTATGTACTGCGCGCACAAAAAGTGACGCTATTTATGCATGTATGCTATTCTAGCTTCAGAGCTATTTTTATTGCTTGAACAGTCGACATTTCCCTAGTACAGCAGGTCGCTAATAACGCCGCTGATACTTTTATTACATGTATCGCAGGAAACCCACGCGTGCAAAGCAGGAAACCCATGTGCCTACACTAATTCTTAGTAAGTCAGACGGACGCCCTTAGGCCCGCTGAACCACGGTATCGCAGATAGATCCAATGCACTGCCTACCCCTCAATTATTAGACAGGTTGCCTTAGCACTGTCCGCAGTTTGCCCCATTGCCCTGCAAATTATATAATCATCAATCCAAGTCTGCAGATTGCACTAATGCACTGCTGAACCTAATAGTCGAGTCACTCGCAGGTAGCTCATAGGCACTGCGAACTTGTACTTACACGTCACCGAATCCTAGGCTCCTCGGTTGACCACAAAACAATTCATACATCAATTACCGTGAGACAATTTGCGCTCACACTACGCCTTTGGCACTCAACCACAAATGAACTGAGCCCCAGACGCTCTTTTATTACATTTTACACAACGCCACCTTCTTCTAGATGGCAATTCCATTGCAAAATCATCGGATTCTGCCAAAGATTCAGATACCGTTCCCCAGATGGCAGCCTTTTCCGTTGCTGAACGGATTAGTTGCTTTTCACCATCTGACAGTGCAAACTGCACTTTTAAGAACGATGTTGTTATATACACACACTGTCGGATTTTACTGACGTAGTCCCTTATGCACTTCGTCAACTTCCCCTGGCGGATTTCGTATCCGATTCGGAAGTTTATGTTCGGGAAATATTCCCTTTATCTTATTTCTTGTCAATTATTATTACTTCAATGTCATGTTTTATTGTTATCAATTTATAGTTATGATTAATGTTAGTACCCTTTATGGTTATACGCTATTTTTGTGTCATATTCGGTATTCCCTTTTAAGTTTCATTGTTTCTCGACTGGAAGTATCTCTGATAGCACCTATTGGCCTTCAATTCGTATCCACCATCAGCTACCATTAGTCACACATTTACACAACACTTCATACGCCCAATAACAACTTACAACACACTCACACTGTTCATATCCACACAACCTTGGTGTAACTCGTTGATGTTACCAGAGCTCTATTGTCATATACTAAGTACATGAACAAGGCTTTTATGGTTCATGCCCTCTGCTCTTCGGAAGGGGAAAGGGAAGTACGTACGTATGTACGTTATGTTCAGTAGCAGTTTCTTTTAATCAACAACGTAGTCAATTTACCTGTTGAACACTTAAGTTGTTCTGTTAAAATGGAATCAAACGTCTTTGTGACATCAGCTATTTGTGTATTATTGCTTTGCAATAAACTGTTACTTTTAAGTTGCACTTACAATGTCTTAGTCTCGGACGCAGAGCCACTAGCGCTCTCTGACGCTGTTATCTGAGCTCAGCACTCTGCCGGCTCAGCGCTGATAAAGCTGCGCTGCGCCGCCTCCACTGCTTCACACCCAGCCTCTGTATTCACGAGCAACAGACTCGCTCTCGCTAACATTCATTTCCGACTTCTATTGACCACTTCTGTAAGTAAAGATCCTTTGATTATTGAGTTAACTTGAGTTGTCCTACCCTCATTCGGGTTTTCTACAGCTGAAAAACCACTCAATATTATTTCTGAAATTTATGAAGTACTTCACCTGTTTCGCCGTGTCGAACCTTAGCGGGGTGGGTGCCCCTGCGTAGTGGCCAATGCGTGGGAGGTGCCTAGGCTGTGCAGGTTTACACCGCGATCACAGGATTCCTTCTCATTTTATTCATTCAACAAAAAAAAAAAAAGAAAAAAAAACTTTCTTCGTACAAAATCTCAAATTAATTGATGACACTTGGCCTTCGTCCCATAGCAGGTAGAAAAATTTTTCCAGCGAGTTACGCTTAGTCTGCGCTGTGTAGTACTGCCTCCGCGTTTAGCGTCTTTTTTTGCTGACGCGTGATTGATCAGCGGATACTCGGTGTCGAATTACACCATTGTCTTGCCGCCTTGCTACCCCCACGGCTGCCAAACTGTTGGTTGCCTGCCGTGATTCTACTTCGTGGCCTTCTTCATCAGTGAGCGTGACTGAACGGGTCCATCGTCGCTACTTGCCAGGTAATTATTGCTACAACGTTGTACCCCCTCTGTCATCTCTGAATTACTCATCAAGTAAGCCAGGAAATTTTTACTTGTAGGGTCACTAATACTTTCTCTCGCAGTCGACCGTTATCAACATTGGAAGCTGAAAGCAACCTCCCCTTTTACTATGCTGCGTTGGAGGTCCGACTTACCCGTAATTCGGACGGTATTCGGATGCGAATGAGGTTGCCAATCACGTGCGCAAATTGCGAATACGAGTGCTATCAAATATACACTTTTCCAGTCTCTTGGGCTACCCTTCATCACCATGTTGTTTGGCAGACTCAAGAATTTTTAATAGTTAGTCGGAATCGACAAACTCACGCCACTCTCACTCGCGCTGAACTATCCAGTTGCTTCCATACAACACATTACTTATGCTCCACGCTAATTTTACACACTAACACTACTGAGTGCGAGATGTCACTGTTTTTAGCTGAAACTACTACCCCTCCATGTCCTCGTGTTCTAGTCTCACTTCGTCAACCAATAATTCAGCCTGTTGGCAACAGTTTTCTGTTCGCTGTTCCACAGACTGTCACCGCCAACCTGGTGTGCCACCGTTCAATGTCAGAGACTGAATCGTACCGGATAACACTGAATAATAGTGGCCTAGTGTATAATAGTTCAAAATGTGACGTATACGCTGCTTCTATGAGGATATCAGCTCAATTGCACTCCACCTTTCATGTCACCATTCCCACATTTACCTTATACCTTCCTGAACTCTCTTTTAAAATCCATCGCCATGAGAAGATGAAGAATTTACCGAATACCAATGATTCAGATCTACTCCAATCGATCAATCATCTCCTTACCCAGGAACACAACCAAGTTGCTCTTGACCGAGTGGCCTCACATATTGCTGATTGGCACCAAACCAAGCGATTAACCACCGTTGTATTACCCAGCGCTGGTTCGGTAATCATCACTGTAATAATTCTGATTATAGTATCCTGGATACTCTGTAAAAGAGGGTTTTGCAAATGTTTCACTTCCTTCCGAGAAGTAGTACCACCCCCACAACCTGAAGGTGAATATCACACCTGAAACTACCTGCCAACCTTGGTGCATGCGATCAGGCATGACCCCCCCCCCCCCCCCCTTAGAATTAAGTTGTAGTCTAGGTGTCAGGTCAATGAACTAATTTTGTAATGGATTTGTATTTCTATGTAAAGTCTATGGAATCACAATTTAACTGTCGAGTTTTAACCCTCATGTAAGTTATTTTGTTTTCTCTTTAAATTTTTGTCATTTTGTAATGTTCTCATTCACCCACTTGGGCAATTACCATTGTAATCCTAGATTTAAGAACTCAAAGTAATATTACGGGGAAAACCCCCTTGTGACTATTAGGCCTGGGAGCATTCTCTCACCCCCACGAGGGTGGAGTGTTTCAGTGTGCTGTGCTCCGGTGCCCCTCATCATCGCCTGGGTACCCACCATCACTGATACCGCTGACACACATTCACAGCATGGCGCCGCCCCACTGCCGTCGCACCAACTTCACAAGTTTGTTATTCAAGAGCCTTCCTTCAGGCCCTTCAGGCCACTTTGTAACATTTGCACATATTAATATCACTATGTTATGTGACCCTTCATAATGATCATATATTTTTTAAATGGAATAATCGATTAGAATAAGCTCATTCATTTTCATCCAGAGAGCCTTCTTCGGAAGGGGAAAGGATGTGCAGGGAGGAGACCCCCAAGAGGGATCATTGCCGACAAAATTTTATTTAAATAAATTTTCAATGCATAATGTTCGGCCGTAGCCGGCTTGGGCATACTGTGGTGGAAGGTGCTGGCCGGAAGACCATGGTCGGCACATTCCTGCCACGTGCTCCTCGGTCAGACTCAAGTCCCACGGGTTGGTTGCGCTGACGGGGGCACGCTACTAGCAAGGCGCGTTGGCGGAATCAATCCTCCAATCAGAGACTAATCGTGTGATCACGTGGGGACGCGGCCGGGAGCGGCGAGGGCGACTTGGAAACAGCTCCGCGCTCTCTTAGCTTCTGACCTCGGCCCCGGGTAGTCGCTCCTCTAGCCTCTGCCTCTCTGATGAGCAGACGGCAACCACTCTTGGGGCTGCTCAGCCCTACGTAGGCACCACTGCACCATCATTACAAGAATAAACTGGGTCCATTCCACTCAATTAATTTTCATTTTACAACGCCCTCCGCTCCTGACTTTTATCCTGACGAACAAGTACATGAAGAGTGAATCTTCTAAGAGTTTCTGTTTTGGGCGGCTCCTGGGAGACCAGTATTAGATTCCGATCCACCAGTGCAGGTTTACTGTATCCTTGGACCTTCACATTGATCATGAAACAGAGAAATCGCAATGGGATTTAATACAAAAGAGCCAATGCCGACTTAAGCACAAGCAGAGGGAATCGTCTAAGAGTTTGTGATTTGAGCGGCTCCTGGGATACCAGAATTAGTTTCCGATGCACCAGTGCGGGTGTACTGTATCCCTTGGACCTTCAGATTGAACATTAAACACAAATATTACATCGGGGTTGAATACAAAAGGGACAATGCCGACATAACTACAAGAAGAGTGAATCTTCTAATAGTTTGTGGTTTGAGGGGATCCTGGGAGACCAGCATTAGATTCCGATGCACAAGTGCAGGTTTACTGTATCCCTTGGACCTTCAAATTGACCATGAAACCCAGAAATAGCATCGGGATTGAATACTAAAGGGACAATGCCGACTTAAGCACAAGCATAGGGAATCGACTAAGAGTTGATGTTTTGAGCGGCTCCTGGGAGACCAGTATTAGATTCCGATGCACCAGTGCAGGTATACTATATCCCGTGGACCTTCAGATTGATCATGAAACAGAGAAATCACAACGGGATTGAATACAAAAGGGACAATGCCGACTTAAGCACAAGCAGAGGGAATCGTCTAAGAGTTGATGCTTTGAGCGGCTCCTGGGAGAACAGTATTAAATTCCGATGCACCAGTGCGGGTGTACTGTATCGCTTGGACCTTCAGATTGACCATTAAGCACAAATATTACATCGGGGTTGAATACTAAAGGGAAAATGCCGACTTAAGTACAAGAATGTGAAATCTTCCAAGAGTTTCAGGTTTCATCGCCTCCAGGGAGACGAGTATTAGATTCTGATGCACCAGTGCAGGTTTACTGTATCCCTTGGACCTTCACATTGACCATGAAACACAGAAATTGCATCGGGTTTGAATACAAAAGGTACAATGCCGACTTAAGTACAAAAAGTGTGAATCTTCTATGAGTTTGTGGTTTGAGGGGCTCCTGGGAGACCAGTATTAGATTCCGATTCACCAGTGCAGGATGACTGTATCCCTTGGACCTTCGCATTGACCATGAAACACAGAAATTGCATCGGGATTGAATACAAAAGGGACAAAGCCGACTTAAGTACAAGAATATGAAATCTTCTAAGAGTTTACGGCTTGATCGGCTCCTGGGAGACCAGTATTAGATTCCGATGCAACAGTGCAAGTTTACTGTATCCCTAGGACCTTCACATTGACCATGACACAGAAATCGCATCGGTATTGAAAACAAGAGGCACAATGTCGACTTAAGTACAAGAAGAGTGAAACTTCTAAGATTTTCTGCTTTGATCGGCTCATGGGAGACCAGTATTAGATTCCGATGCACCAGTGCAGGTTTACTGTATCCCTTGGACCTCCACATTGTCCATGAAACACAGAGATTGCATCGGGATTGAATACACAAGGGTCGATGCCGACTTAAGTACAGGAGGAGAGAATCTTCTAAGAGTTTGTGATTTAATCAGTTCCTAGGAGACCAGTACTAGATTCCGAAGCACCAGTGCAGCTTTACTGTATCCCTTGGACCTTCACATTGACCATATAACACAGAAATTGCATCGGGTTTAAATACTAAAGAGCCAATGCCGACTTAAGTACAAAAATATGAAATCTTCTAAGAGTTTGAGGTTTGATCGCCTCCACGGAGACCAGTATTAGATTCCGATGCACCAGTGCAGGTTTACTATATCCCTTGCACCTTCACATTGACCATCAAACACAGAAATTGCATCGGGTTTGAATACAAAAGGGACACTGGCGACTAAAGTACAAGAAGAGTGAATCTTCTAAGAGTTTGCGGTTTGAGCGGCCCCTGGGAGAATAGTATTTGATTACAATGCTCGAGTGCAGGTTTACTGTATCCCTTGGACCTTCGCATTGACCATGAAACACTGAATTTTAATCGGAATTGAATACAAAAGGAACAATGCCCACCTATGTACAAGAAGAGTGAATCTTTAAAGAGTTTGTGGTTTGAGCGGCCCCTGAGATAATAGTATTAGATTCCGATGCACAAGTGCAGGTTTACTGTATCCCTTGGACCTTCGCATTGACCATGAAACACTGAATTTGCATCGGAATTGAATACAAAAGGGACAATGCCCACCTGAGTACAAGAAAAGTGAATCTTGTAAGAATTTGTGGTTTGTGCGGCTCCTGGGAGACCAGAATTAGATTCCGCTGCACTAGTGCAGGTTGACTGTAACCCTTGAACCTTCACATTTACCATGAAACACAGAAATTGCATCGGGATTGAATACAAAAGGGACAATGCAGACTTAAGTACAAGAAGAGTGAATCTTGAAAGAGTTTGTGGTTTGAGCTGCTCCTGGGAGAATAGTATTAGATGCCGATGCACCAGTGCAGCTTTACTGTATCTCTTGCACCTTCACATTGACCACGAATCACAGAATATCCATCGGGATTGAATACAAGAGGGACAATGCCGACTTAAGTACAAAAAGAGTGAATCCTCTAAGAGTTTGTGCTTTGAGCGGCTCCTGGGAGACCAGTATTAGATTCCGAGGCACCAGTGCAGGTTTACTGTATCCCTTGCGCCTTCCCGTTGACCATGAAACGCAGAGGTTGCATCGGGATTGAATTCAAAAGGGACATGCCGACTTAAGTACAGGAAGAGTGTATCTTCTAAGATATTGCTGTTTAAGCGGATCCAGGAACACCACTATAAGACTCCGATGCACCAGTGCAGGTTTACCGATCCCTTGGACATTCTCATTGACCATGAAACACAGAAATTGTATCGGGATTGAATACCAAAGTGTCAATGCCGACTTAAGTACAAGAAGAGTGAATCTTCTATGAGACTGTGATTTGATCGGTTCCTGGCAGACCAGTATTAGATTCCGATGCACCAGTGCAGGTTTACCGTATCCCTTGGACCTTCACACTGACCATGAAACACAGAAATTGCATGGGGTTTGAATACAAAAGGGACAATGCCGACTTAAGTATAAGAAGAGTGAATCTTCTAAGAGTTTGTCGTTTGAACGGCTCCTGGGAGACCAGTATTAGATTCCGATGGACCAGTGCAGGTTAACTGTATCCGTTGGACCTTCACATTGACCATGAAACACAAAAATTGCATCGGAATCGAATACAAAAGGAACAATGCCGACTTAATTACAAGAGGAGTGATTCTTCTAAGAGTTTGTGGTTTGGGCGGCTCCTGGGAAACCAGTATTAGATTCCGATGCACCAGTGCAGGTTTACTATATCCCTTGGAGCTTCACATTGATCATGAAACAGAGAAATTGCATCGGGATTGAATAATAATGGACAATGCCGACTTAAGTTCAAGAAGAGTGAATCTTCTATGCGTTTGTGCTTTGAGCGGCTCCTGGGAGACCAGTACTCTATTCCGTGGCACCAGTGCAGGTTTTCTGTATCTCTTGGACTTTCACATTGACCATGAAACAGAGAAATTGCTTCGGGATTGAATACAACAAGGACAATGCCGAAATAAGTACAAGAAGTGTGAATCTTCTAAGAGTTGTTGGTTTGAGCGGCGCCTAGGGGGCCAGTATTAGATTCCGATGCTTCAGTGTGGGTTTACTGTATCCCTTGGACCATCATATTGACCATGAAAAACAGAAATTACATCGGGATTGAATACAAAAGTGTCAATTCCGACTTAAGTAGAGGAAGAGTGACTCTTCTTAATGTTTGTACTTGAGCGGCTCCTGGTTGACCAGTATTAGATTCCGTTGCACCAGTGCAAATTTACTGTATCACTTGGACCTTCACATTGACCATGAAACACAGAACTCGCATCGGGATTGAATACAAAATGCACAATGCAGACTTAAGTACAAGAGAAGTTGATCTTCAAAGAGTTTGTCCTTAGAGTGGCACCTGGGTGATCAGTATTAAATTCCGATGCACCAGTGCTGGTTTACTGTATCCCTTGGTCCTTCACATTGACCATGAAACTCAGAAGTCGCATCTGGATTGAATACAAAGGGCACAATGGCGACTTAAGTACAAGGAGAGTGAATCATCTAACAGTTTGTGGTTTGAGCGACTCCTGGGAGACCATTATTAGATTCCGATGCACCAGTGCAAATTTACTGTATCACTTGGACCTTCACAATGACCATGAAACACAGAAATTGCATCGGGTTTGAATATAAAAGGGACAATGCCGACTAAAGTACAAGAAGAGTCAATCTTCTAAGAGTTTGTGGTTTGAGCGGCCCCTGGGAGAATAGTATTAGATGCCAATGCACGAGTGCAGGTTTACTGTATCCCTTGGACCTTCGCATTGACCATGAAACAATAAATTTTAATCGGAATTGAATACAAAGGGCACAATGGCGACTTAAGTACAAGGAGAGTGAATCTTCTAAGAGTTTGTGGTTTGAGCGACTCCTGGGAGACCATTATTAGATTCCGATGCACCAGTGCAAGGTTACTGTATCCCTTGGACCTTCACATTGACCATGAAAGACGGAAATTGCATCGGGATCGAATACAAAATGGACAATGCCGACATAAGTAGAAGAGGATTGATTCTTCTAAGAGTTTGTGCTTTGAGCGGCTAGACGGATACCGGTATTACATTCCGAAGCACCAGTGTAGCTTAATTGCATCCCTAGGACCTTCACATTGACCATGAAACACAGAAATTGCATCGGGATTGAATACAAAACGGACAATGCCGACTTAAGTTCATGAAGAGTGTATCTTCTAAGATTTTGCTGTTTAAGCTGATCCTGGGACACCAGTATAAGACTCCGATGGACCAGTGCAGGTTTACTGTATCCCTTGGACCTTCACACTGACCATGAAACACAGAAATTGCATGGGGTTAGAACACAAAAGGAACAATGCCGACTTAAGTACAAGAAGAGTGTATCTTCTAAGAGCTTGCTTTTTGAGCGGCTCCTGGGAGACCAGTGTTAGATTCCGATACACCAGTGCAGGTTTACCGTATCCCTTGGTCATTCTCATTGACCATGAAACAAAGAAATTGCATCGGGATTGAATACCAAAGTGTCAAAGCCGGCTTAAGTACAAGAAGAGTGAATCTTCTAGGCGATTGTGATTTGAGCGGGTCCTGGGAGACAAGTATTAGTTTCCGATGCACCAGAGCAGGTTTACTGTATCCCTTGGACCTTCACATTGACCATGAAACACAGAAATCGCAACGGGATGGAATACAAAAGGCACAATGTCGACTTAAGTACAAGAAGAGTGAATCATCTAAGAGTTTGTGATTAGATTGGCTCCTGGGAGACCGGTACTAGATTGCGATGCACCAGTGCAGGTTTACTGTATTCCTAGGACCTTCACATTAACCATGAAACACAGTAATCGCTTCGGGATTGAATACTAATGGGCAATGCCGACTTAAGTAGAAGAAGAGTGTATCTTCTAAGATTTTGTGGTTTGAGCGGCTCCTGGAAGAGCAGTGTTAGATTCCGATGCAGCAGTGCTGTTTTACTGTATCCCTTGTACCTTCACATTGACCATTATGAGCAAAAACTACATCGGGGTTGAATACAAAAGGGACAATGCCGACTTAAGAACAAGAAGAGTGAATCTTCTAA
Source organism: Schistocerca serialis cubense (assembly GCF_023864345.2). NCBI lineage: Eukaryota > Metazoa > Arthropoda > Insecta > Orthoptera > Acrididae > Schistocerca > Schistocerca serialis. The sequence continues at coordinate 1,084,014,552 of NC_064640.1, read as the reverse complement.
GAGTTTGTGGTTTGAGCGGCTCCTGCGAGACCAGTATTAGATTCCGATGGACCGGTGCAGGTTTACTGTATACCTTGGACCTTCACATTAACCATGATACACAGAAATTGCATCGGGATTGAGTACTAATGGACAATGCCGACTTAAGTACAAGATGTGTGTATCTTCTCTGAGTTTGTGTTTTGAGTGGCTCCTGGGAAACCAGTATCGTATTCCGCTCCACCAGTGCAGGTACTGTATCACTTGGACCTTTACTTTGTCCATGAAACACTGATATTGCATCAGGATAGAATACTAAATGGTATATGCCGCCATAACTACAAGAAGAGTGAATCTTCTAAGAGTTTGTGGTTTCAGCGGCTCCTGGGGGACCGGTATTGGATTCTGATGCACCAGTGCAGGTTTACTGTTTCCCTTGGACCTTTACATTGACCAAGAAATACAGAAATTGCATCGGAATTGAATACAAAAGTGTCAATGCCGACTTAAGTAGAAGAAGAGTGAGTATCCTAAGAGTTAGTGGTTTGAGCGGCTAATGGGAGACCAGTATTAGATTCCAATGCACCAGTGCAGGTTTACTGTATCGCTTGGACCTTCCCATTGACCATGAAACACAGAAATAGCATCGGGATCGAATACTAAAGGGACAATGCCGACTTAAGTACAAGAAGAGTGAATCTTCTAAGAGTTAGTGCTTTGAGCGGCTAGTGGGAGACCATTACTAGATTCCGATGTACCAGTGCAGGTTTACTGTATCGCTTGTATATTCACATTGACCATGAAACACAGAAAATGCATCGGGATCGAATACAAAAGGGACAATGCCGACTTAAGTACAGGAGGAGTGAATCTTCTTAGAGATTGTGCTAAGAGCGGCTCCTGGGAGATCAGTATTAGATTCCTATGCGCCAGTGCAGATTTACTGTATCCCTTGGATCTTCACATTGACCATGAAACACAGAAATCGCATCGTGTTGAATACAAAAGGAACAATGCCGACTCAAGTAGAAGAAAAGTGAATCTACAAAGAGTTTGTGGTTTGGGCGGACCCTCGGAGACCAGTATTAGATTCCGATGCACCATTGCAGGATTACTGTATCCCTTGGAGCTTAACATTGAACATGAAACACAGAAACTGCATCGGGATAAAATAATAATGGACAAAGCTGACTTAAGTAGAAGAAGAGTGAATCTTCTAAGAGTTTGTGTTTTGAGCGGCTCCTGGGAGACCAGAACTATATTTCGCTGCACCGGTGCAGGTTTACTGTATCCCATGGTCCTTCACATTGACCATGAAACACAGAAATTGCATCGTGTTGAATACAAAAGGAACAATGCCGACTCAAGTAGAAGAAAAGTGAATCTACAAAGAGTTTGTGGTTTGAGCGGCTAATGGGAGACCAGTATTAGATTCCGAAGCACCAGTGCAAGTGTACTGTATCCCTTGGACCTTCACAATGACCATGAAACACAGTTATTGCATCGGGATCGAATATCAAAGGGTCAATGCCGACTTAAGTACAAGAAGAATGTTTCTTCTAATATTTTGTGGTTTGAGCGGCTCCTGGGAGACCAGTATTAGATTCCGATGCACCAGACTCTGTTTACTGTATCCCTTGGACCTTCACATTTACCATGAAACACAGAAATTGTTACGGGATATAATGCAAAAGGCACAATGCCGACTTAATTACAAGAAGAGTGAATCATCTAAGAGTTTGTGGTTTGATCGGCTCCAGGGGGACCGGTCCTATATTGCGATGCACCAGGCAGGTTTACTGTATTCCTAGGACCTTCACATTGACCATGAAACACAGAAATCACATCGGAATTGAATTCAAGAGGCACAATGCCGACTGAAGTACAAGAAAGGTGAATCTTCTAAGAGTTTGTGCGTAGAGAGGCTCCTGGGAGATCAGTATTAGATTCCGATACACCAGAGCTGGTTTACTGTATCCCTTGGAACTTCACATCTATAATGAAAAATAGAATTTGCATCGGGATTGAGTATAAAAGGGACAATGCCGACATAAGTACAGGAGGAGTGAATCTTCTAAGAGTTTGTGCTTTGAGCGGCTAGTGGGAGACCAGTAATAGATTCCGATGCGCCAGTGCAGATTTACTGTATCCCTTGGACCTTCACATTGACAATGAAACACAGAAATTGCATGGTGTTGAATACAAAAGGAACAATGCCGACTGAAGTAGAAGAAAAGTGAATCTACTAAGAGTTTGTGGTTTGGGCGGATCCTGGGAGACCAGTATTAGATTCCGATGCACCATTGCAGGATTACTGTATCCCTTGGAGCTTCTCATTGAATATGAAACACAGAAATTGCATCAGGATAAAATAATAATGGACAATGCTGACTTAAGTACAAGAAGAGTGAATCTTCTAAGAGTTTGTGTTTTGAGCGGCTCCTGGGAGACCAGTACTATATTCCGTTGCACTGGTGTAGGTTAACTGTATCCCTTGGTCCTTCACATTGACCATGAAACACAGAAATTGCATCGGGAATGAATACAAAAGGCACAATGCCGACATAAGTACAAGAAGAGTGAATCTTCTAAGAGTTTGTGCTTTGAGCGGCTAGTGGGAGACCAGAATTAGATTCTGATGCACCAGTGCCGGTTTACTGTATTCCTTGGACCTTCACATTGACCATGAAACACAGAAATTGCAACAGGATATAATACAAAAGGCACAATGCCGACTTAAGTACAAGAAGAGTGAATCTTCTAAGAGTTTGTGGTTTGATCGGCTCCTGGGAGACCGGTCCTAGATTGCGATGCACCAGGCAGGTTTACTGTATTCCTAGGACCTTCACATTGACCATGAAACACAGAAAGCACATTGGGATTGAATACAAGAGGCACAATGCCGACTTAAGTACAAGAAAGGTGAATCTTGTAAGAGTTTATGCGTAGAGAGGCTCCTGGGAGATCAGTATTAGATTCCGATGCACCAGTGCTGGTTTACTGTATCCCTTGGAACTTCACATTGATAATAAAAAATAGAATTTGCATCGGGATTGAATATAAAAGGGACAATGCCGACATAAGTACAAAAAGAGTGAATCGTCCACGAGGTTGTGCTTTGAGCGGCTCCTGGGAGAACAGAATTAGATTCCTATGCACCAGTTTAGGTTTACTGTATCCCTTGGACATTCACATTGACCATGAAACACAGAATTCGCAATGGGATTGTATACAATAGGCACAATGTCGACTTAAGTACAGGAAGATTGAATCTTCTAAGATTTTCTGATTGGAGCGGTTCCTTGGAGACCAGTAATAGATTCCGATGCACCAGTGCAGTTTTACTGTATCCCTTGGAACTTCACATTGATAATGAAAAATAGAATTTGCATCGGGATTGAATATAAAAGGGACAATGCCGACATAAGTACAAAAAGAGTGAATCGTCCACGAGTTTGTGCTTTGAGCGGCTCCTGGGTGACAAGAATTTGAATCCGATGCACCAGTGCAGTTTTACTGTATCCCTTGGACCTTCACATTGACCATGAAACACAGAAATAGCATCGGTATTGAGTACAAAATGGAGAATGCCGACATAAGTACAAGAAGAGTGAATCTTCTAAGAGGTTGTGCTTTGAGCGGCCGCTGGGAGACCTGTATTGGATACCGATGCACCAGTGCAGGTTTACTGTATCCCTTGGACCTTCACAGTGACCATGAAACACAGACATTGCATCGGGATTGAATACTAAAGGGACAATGCCGACTTAAGTACAAAAAGAGTGAATCGTCTAAGAGTTGGTGTTTTGAGCGGATCCTGGGAGACCAGTTTTAGATTCCGATGCACCAGTGCAGGTTTACTGTATCCCTTGGAATTTCACGTTGACCATGAAACACAGAAATTGCATCGGGATTAAATACAAAAAGACAGTGCCATTTCAAGTACAAGAAGAGTGAATCTTCTAAGAGTTTGTGGTGAGAGCGGCTCCTGGGAGACCAGTATTAGACTCTGATTCACCAGTGCAGGTTTACGGTATCCCTTGGACCTTCACATTCACCATGAAACACAGAATATGCAACGGCATTGAGTACAGAAGGGACAATTCCGACTTAAGTACAAGAAGAGTGAATCTTCTAAGAGTTTGTGTTTTATCGGCTCCTGTGGGACCAGTATTAGATTCCGATGCACCAGTGCAGGTTTACTGTATCCCTTGGACCTTCACATTGACCATGAAACACAGAAATTGCATCGGGATTGAATACAAAAGGCACAATGCCGACTTAAGTACAAGAACAGTTAATCTACTAAAAGTTTGTGGTCTGAGCGGCTCCTGAGAAACCAGTACTAGACGCCGATGCACCTGTGCAGGTTTACTGTATACCTTGGACATTCGCATTCACCATTAAACACAGAAATTACATCGGGGTTGAATACATAATGAACAGTGCCGGCTTAAGTACAAGAAGAGTGAATCTTCTAAGAGTTTGTGGTGAGAGCGGCTCCTGGGAGACCAGTATTAGACTCTGATTCACCAGTGCAGGTTTACTGTATCCCTTGGACCTTCACATTCACCATGAAACACAGAATATGCATCGGCATTGAGTACAGAAAGGACAATTCCGACTTAAGTACAAGAAGAGTGAAGCTTCTAAGAGTTTGTGTTTTATCGGCTCCTGTGGGACCGGTATTAGATTCCGATGCAACAGTTCAGCTTTACTGTAACCCTTGGAACGTCACAATGACCATGAAACACAGAAATTCCATCGGGATTGAATACAAAAGGGACAATCCCGACTTAAGTACAAGAAGAGTGTATCTTCTAAGAGCTTGTAGTTTGAGCGGCTCCTGGGACACCAGTATTAGATTCAGATGCACCAGTGCAGGTTTACTGTATCCCTGGGACCTTCACATTAACCATGAAACACAGATATTGCATCGGGTTTGAATACAAAAGGGACAATGCCGACTTAAGCACAAGAAGAATGAATCTTCTATGAGTTTAAGGTTTGAGCGGCTCATGAGAGAGCAGTATTAGATTCCGATGCACCAGTGCAGGTTTACTGTATCCCCTGGACCTTCACATTGACCATGAAACACTGAAATTACATCGGGATTAAATACAAAATGGTCAATGCCAACTTAAGTACAAGAGGAGTGAATCTTCTAAGAGTTTGTACTTTGATTAGCTCCTGGGAGACCAGTATTAGATTGCGATGCACCAGTGCAGGTTTACTGTATCCCTTGGACCTTCAGATTGACCACGAAACACAGAAGTTGCATCGGGATTGTATACAAAAGGGACAATTTGACTTAAGTAAAAGAAGAGTGAATCTTCTAACAGCTTGCGGATTGAGCGGCTCCTGGGACACCACTATTAGATTCCGATGCACCAGTGCAGGTTTACTGTATCCTTTGGACCCTCACAATGACCATAAGAAACTGAAATTGCATCGGGATTGAATACAAAAGGGACAATGAACGACTTACTTACAACAAGAGTGAATCCTCTAAGAATTTGTGGTTTGAGCGGCTCCTGGGAGACCAGTATTAGATTCCGATGCACCAGTGCATGTTTACTGTATCCCTTGGACTTTCACATTGACCATGAAACACAGAAATTGCATCGGGATTGAATACAAAAGGACAATGCCGATTCAAGTACAAGAAGAGTGAATCTTTTAAGAGTTTGTGGTATGATCGGCTCCTGGGAGACCACTACTAGATTACGATGCTCCAGTGCAGGTTTACTGTATCCCTTGGACCTTCACATTAACCATGAAACACTGAAATTGCATCGCGATTGAATACAAAATGGACAATGAACGACTTAAGTACAAGAAGAGTGAATCTTCTAAGAGTTTGTGGTGTGAGCGGCTCCTGGGAGACCAGTTTTAGACTCCGATTCACCAGTGCAGGTTTACTGTATCCCTTGGACCTTCACATTCACCATGAAACACAGAATATGCATCGGCATTGAATACAAAAGGGACAATGCCGAGCTAAGTACAAGAAGAGTGAATCTTCTAAGAGTTTGTGCTTTTGTCGGCTCCTGTGGACCAGTATTAGATTCCGATGCACAAGTGCAGGTTTACTGTATCCCTAGGACTTTCACATTGACTATGAAACACAGAAATTGCATCAGGATTGAATACGAAACGACAATGCCGATTTAAGTACAAGAAGAGTGTATCTTGTAAGAGTTTGCGGTTTGAGCGGCTCCTGGGACACCAGTATTATACTCCGATGCACCAGTGCAGGTTTACTGTATCCCTTGGACCTTCACATTGACCATGGAATATAGAAATTGCATCGGGTTTGAATACAAAAGGGACGATGCCGACTTAAGTACAAGAATAGTGAATCTTCTTAGAGTTTGTTGTTGAACGGCTCATGGGCAGCCAGTATTAGATTCCAATGGACCAGTGCAGGTTTACTGTATCCCTTGGACCTTCAAATTGATCATGAAACACAGAAATTGCATCGGGATTGAATACAAAAGGGTCAATGGCGACTTAAGTACAAAAAGAGTGAATCTTCTAAGAGTTAGTGTTTTGAGCGGCTCCTGGGAGACCAGTTTTAGATTCCGATGCACCAGTGCAGCTTTACTGTATCCCTTGGAATTTCACGTTGACCATGAAACACAGAAATTGCATCGGGATTAAATACAAAAAGACAATGCCAATTCAAGTACAAGAAGAGTGAATATTCTAAGAGTTTGAGGTTTGATCGGCTCCTGGGAGACCAGTAATACATTCGATGCACCAGTGCAGGTTTACTGTATCCCTTGGACCTTCACATTAACCATGAAAGACAGAAATTGCATCACGATTGAATACAAAAGGGACAATGAACGACTTAAGTACAAGAAGAGTGAATCTTCTAAGAGTTTGTGGTGAGAGCGGCTCCTGGGAGACCAGTATTAGACTCTGATTCACCAGTGCAGGTTTACTGTATCCCTTGGACCTTCACATTCACCATGAAACACAGAATATGCATCGGCATTGAGTACAGAAGGGACAATTCCGACTTAAGTACAAGAAGAGTGAATCTTCTAAGAGTTTGTGTTTTATCGGCTCCTGTGGGACCAGTATTAGATTCCGATGCACCAGTGCAGGTTTACTGTATCCCTTGGACCTTCACATTGACCATGGAATATAGAAATTGCATCGGGTTTGAGTACAAAAGTGACAATGCCGACTTAAGTACATGAAGAGTGAAACTTCTAAGAGTTTGTTGTTGAACGGCTCATGGGAAGCCAGTATTAGATTCCAATGGACCAGTGCAGGACCTTCACATTGCCCATGAAACACAGAAATTGCATCGGGATTGAATATAAAAGGACAATGCCGACTGAAGTACAAAAAGAGCGAATCTCCTAAGAGTTTGTGCTCTGAGCGTCTCCTGGGACACCAGTATTAGATTGCGATGCACCAGTGCAGGTTTACTGTATCCCTTGGACCTTCACATTGACCATGAAACACAGAAATTGCATCGGGATTGAATACAAAAGGCACAATGCCGACTTAAGTACAAGAACAGTTAATCTACTAAAAGTTTGTGGTCTGAGCGGCTCCTGAGAAACCAGTACTAGACGCCGATGCACCTGTGCAGGTTTACTGTGTAGCTTGGACATTCGCATTCACCATTAAACACAGAAATTACATCGGGGTTGAATACATAATGAACAGTGCCGGCTTAAGTACAAGAAGAGTGAATCTTCTAAGAGTTTGTGGTGAGAGCGGCTCCTGGGAGACCAGTATTAGACTCTGATTCACCAGTGCAGGTTTACTGTATCCCTTGGACCTTCACATTCACCATGAAACACAGAATATGCATCGGCATTGAGTACAGAAAGGACAATTCCGACTTAAGTACAAGAAGAGTGAAGCTTCTAAGAGTTTGTGTTTTATCGGCTCCTGTGGGACCGGTATTAGATTCCGATGCAACAGTTCAGCTTTACTGTAACCCTTGGAACGTCACAATGACCATGAAACACAGAAATTCCATCGGGATTGAATACAAAAGGGACAATCCCGACTTAAGTACAAGAAGAGTGTATCTTCTAAGAGCTTGTAGTTTGAGCGGCTCCTGGGACACCAGTATTAGATTCAGATGCACCAGTGCAGGTTTACTGTATCCCTGGGACCTTCACATTAACCATGAAACACAGATATTGCATCGGGTTTGAATACAAAAGGGACAATGCCGACTTAAGCACAAGAAGAATGAATCTTCTATGAGTTTAAGGTTTGAGCGGCTCATGAGAGAGCAGTATTAGATTCCGATGCACCAGTGCAGGTTTACTGTATCCCCTGGACCTTCACATTGACCATGAAACACTGAAATTACATCGGGATTAAATACAAAATGGTCAATGCCAACTTAAGTACAAGAGGAGTGAATCTTCTAAGAGTTTGTACTTTGATTAGCTCCTGGGAGACCAGTATTAGATTGCGATGCACCAGTGCAGGTTTACTGTATCCCTTGGACCTTCAGATTGACCACGAAACACAGAAGTTGCATCGGGATTGTATACAAAAGGGACAATTTGACTTAAGTAAAAGAAGAGTGAATCTTCTAACAGCTTGCGGATTGAGCGGCTCCTGGGACACCACTATTAGATTCCGATGCACCAGTGCAGGTTTACTGTATCCTTTGGACCCTCACATTGACCATAAGAAACTGAAATTGCATCGGGATTGAATACAAAAGGGACAATGAACGACTTACTTACAACAAGAGTGAATCCTCTAAGAATTTGTGGTTTGAGCGGCTCCTGGGAGACCAGTATTAGATTCCGATGCACCAGTGCATGTTTACTGTATCCCTTGGACTTTCACATTGACCATGAAACACAGAAATTGCATCGGGATTGAATACAAAAGGACAATGCCGATTCAAGTACAAGAAGAGTGAATCTTTTAAGAGTTTGTGGTATGATCGGCTCCTGGGAGACCACTACTAGATTACGATGCTCCAGTGCAGGTATACTGTATCCCTTGGACCTTCACATTAACCATGAAACACTGAAATTGCATCGCGATTGAATACAAAATGGACAATGAACGACTTAAGTACAAGAAGAGTGAATCTTCTAAGAGTTTGTAGTGTGAGCGGCTCCTGGGAGACCAGTTTTAGACTCCGATTCACCAGTGCAGGTTTACTGTATCCCTTGGACCTTCACATTCACCATGAAACACAGAATATGCATCGGCATTGAATACAAAAGGGACAATGCCGAGCTAAGTACAAGAAGAGTGAATCTTCTAAGAGTTTGTGCTTTTATCGGCTCCTCTGGACCAGTATTAGATTCCGATGCACAAGTGCAGGTTTACTGTATCCCTAGGACTTTCACATTGACTATGAAACACAGAAATTGCATCAGGATTGAATACGAAACGACAATGCCGATTTAAGTACAAGAAGAGTGTATCTTGTAAGAGTTTGCGGTTTGAGCGGCTCCTGGGACACCAGTATTATACTCCGATGCACCAGTGCAGGTTTACTGTATCCCTTGGACCTTCACATTGACCATGGAATATAGAAATTGCATCGGGTTTGAATACAAAAGGGACGATGCCGACTTAAGTACAAGAATAGTGAATCTTCTTAGAGTTTGTTGTTGAACGGCCCATGGGCAGCCAGTATTAGATTCCAATGGACCAGTGCAGGTTTACTGTATCCCTTGGACCTTCAAATCGATCATGAAACACAGAAATTGCATCGGGATTGAATACAAAAGGGTCAATGCCGACTTAAGTACAAAAAGAGTGAATCTTCTAAGAGTTAGTGTTTTGAGCGGCTCCTGGGAGACCAGTTTTAGATTCCGATGCACCAGTGCAGGTTTACTGTATCCCTTGGAATTTCACGTTGACCATGAAACACAGAAATTGCATCGGGATTAAATACAAAAAGACAATGCCAATTCAAGTACAAGAAGAGTGAATATTCTAAGAGTTTGAGGTTTGATCGGCTCCTGGGAGACCAGTAATACATTCGATGCACCAGTGCAGGTTTACTGTATCCCTTGGACCTTCACATTAACCATGAAAGACAGAAATTGCATCACGATTGAATACAAAAGGGACAATGAACGACTTAAGTACAAGAAGAGTGAATCTTCTAAGAGTTTGTGGTGAGAGCGGCTCCTGGGAGACCAGTATTAGACTCTGATTCACCAGTGCAGGTTTACTGTATCCCTTGGACCTTCACATTCACCATGAAACACAGAATATGCATCGGCATTGAGTACAGAAGGGACAATTCCGACTTAAGTACAAGAAGAGTGAATCTTCTAAGAGTTTGTGTTTTATCGGCTCCTGTGGGGCCAGTATTAGATTCCGATGCACCAGTGCAGATTTACTGTATCCCTTGGACCATCACATGGACCATGGAATATAGAAATTGCATCGGGTTTGAATACAAAAGGGACAATGCCGACTTAAGTACAAGAAGAGTGAAACTTCTAAGAGTTTGTTGTTGAACGGCTCATGGGAAGCCAGTATTAGATTCCAATGGACCAGTGCAGGACCTTCACATTGCCCATGAAACACAGAAATTGCATCGGGATTGAATATAAAAGGACAATGCCGACTGAAGTACAAAAAGAGCGAATCTCCTAAGAGTTTGTGCTCTGAACGTCTCCTGGGACACCAGTATTAGATTGCGATGCACCAGTGCAGGTTTACTGTATCCCTTGGACCTTCACATTGACCATGAAACACAGAAATTGCATCGGGATTGAATACAAAAGGACAATGCCGACATAAGTACAAGAACAGTTAATCTACTAAAAGTTTGTGGTCAGAGCGGCTCCTGAGAAACCAGTACTAGACGCCGATGCACCTGTGCAGGTTTACTGTATACCTTGGACATTCGCATTCACCATTAAACACAGATATTACATCGGGGTTGAATACATAATGAACAATGCCGGCTTAAGTACAAGAAGAGTGAATCTTCCAAGAGTTTGTGGTTAGAGGGGCTCCTGGGAGACCCGTACTATATTCCGTTGCACCTGTACAGCTATACTGTATTCCTTGCACCTTACCATTGTCCATAAAACACAGAAATTGCTTCGGGATTGAATACAAAAAGGACACTGCCGATTTCAGTACAAGAAGAGTGGATCTTCTAAGAGTTTGTGGTTTGATCGTCTCCTTGGAGACCAGTACTAGATTCCGATGCACCATTGCAGGTTTACTGTATCCCTTGGACCTTCACATTAACCATGAAACACTGAAATTGCATCGCGATTGAATACAAAATGGACAATGAACGACTTAAGTACAAGAAGAGTGAATCTTCTAAGAGTTTGTGGTGAGAGCGGCTCCTGGGGGACCAGTATTAGACTCTGATTCACCAGTGCAGGTTTACTGTATCCCTTGGACCTTCACATTCACCATGAAACACAGAATATGCATCGGCATTGAGTACAGAAGGGACAATTCCGACTTAAGTACAAGAAGAGTGAATCTTCTAAGAGTTTGTGTTTTATCGGCTCCTGTCGGACCGGTATTAGATTCCGATGCACCATTTCAGCTTTACTGTATCCCTTGGAACGTCACAATGACCATGAAACACAGAAATTCCATCGGGATTGAATACAAAAGGGACAATCCCGACTTAAGTACAAGAAGAATGTATCTTCTAAGAGCTTGTGGTTTGAGCGGCTCCTGGGACACCAGTATTAGATTCAGATGCACCAGTTCAGGTTTACTGTATCCCTTGGACCGTCACATTGACCACGAAACACAGAAATAGCAGCGGGAATGAATACAAAAGGGACAATGCCGACTGAAATAGAAGGAGAATGAATCGTCTAAGATTTTGTGCATTGAGCGGCTCCTGGGAGACCAGTTTTAGATTCCGATGCACCAGTGCAGGTTTATTGTATCCCTTGGACCTTCAAATTGATTATGGAACACAGAAATTGCATCGAGGTGGAATACAAAATGGTCAATGCCACCTTAAGAACTAGAGGAGTGAATCTTCTAAGAGTTTGTGTTTTGATCGCCTCCTGGGAGACCAGTATTAGATTCCGATGCACCAGACTCTGTTTACTGTATCCCTTGGACCTTCACATTGACCATTAAATACAAAAATTACATCGGGGGATGAATACAAGAGGGACAATGACGACTTAGGGCCAAGAAGAGTGAAATTTCTAAGAGTTTGTGGTTTGAGCGGCTCCTGGGAGTTCAGTATTAGATACCTATGCACCAGTACAGGTTTACCGTATCCCTTGGACCTTCACATTGACCATAAAATACAGAAATTGCTTCGGGATTGAATACAAAAGGCACAATGCCGACTTAAGTACAAGAAGAGTGAATCTTTCAAGAGTTTGTGGTTTTAGCGGCATCTGGGAGACCAGTATTAGATTCCGATCCACCAGTTTAGGTTTACTGTATCCAGAGGACCTTCACATTGACCATGAAACACAGAATTCGGATCGGGATAGAATAGAAGAGGCACAATGTCGACTTAAGTACAAGAAGATTGAATCTTCTAAGATTTTCAGATATGAGCGGCTGCTGGGAGACCAGTATTAGATTCCGATGCACCAGTGCAGGTGTACTGTATCCCTTGTACCTTCACATTGACCATTAAATACAAAAATTATATCGGGGGATGAATACAAAAGGGCCAATGCCGACTTAGGGCCAAGAGGAGTGAAATTTCTAAGAGTTTGTGGTTTGAGCGGCTCCTGGGAGATCAGTATTACATACCGATGCACCAGTACCGGTTTACTGTATCCCTTAGACCTTCACATTGACCATGAAACACAGAAATTGCATCGGGATTGATTAGAGTAGGCACAATGCCGACATAAGTACAAGAAAAGTGTATGTTCTAAGAGTTTGCGGTTTTAGCGGCTCCTGGGACACCAGTATTAGACTCCGATGCACCAGTGCAGGTTTACTGTATCCCTGGGACCTTCACATTAACCATGAAACACAGATATTGCATCGGGTTTGAATACAAAAGGGACAATGCCGACTTAAGCACAAGAAGAATGAATCTTCTATGAGTTTTAGGTTTGAGCGGCTCATGAGAGAGCAGTATTAGATTCCGATGCACCAGTGCAGGTTTACTGTATCCCCTGGACCTTCACATTGACCATGAAACACTGAAATTACATCGGGATTAAATACAAAATGGTCAATGCCAACTTAAGTACAAGAGGAGTGAATCTTCTAAGAGTTTGTGCTTTGATTAGCTCCTGGGAGACCAGTATTAGATTGCGATGCACCAGTGCAGGTTTACTGTATCCCTTGGACCTTCAGATTGACCACGAAACACAGAAGTTGCATCGGGATTGTATACAAAAGGGAAAATTTGACTTAAGTAAAAGAAGAGTGAATATTCTAATAGCTTGCGGATTGAGCGGCTCCTGGGACACCACTATTAGATTCCGATGCACCAGTGCAGGTTTACTGTATCCTTTGGACCCTCACATTGACCATAAGAAACTGAAATTGCATCGGGATTGAATACAAAAGGGACAATGAACGACTTACTTACAACAAGAGTGAATCCTCTAAGAATTTGTGGTTTGAGCGGCTCCTGGGAGACCAGTATTTGATTCCGATGCACCAGTGCATGTTTACTGTATCCCTTGGACTTTCACATTGACCATGAAACACAGAAATTGCATCGGGATTGAATACAAAAGGACAATGCCGATTCAAGTACACGAAGAGTGAATCTTTTAAGAGTTTGTGGTATGATCGGCTCCTGGGAGACCACTACTAGATTACGATGCTCCAGTGCAGGTTTACTGTATCCCTTGGACCTTCACATTAACCATGAAACACTGAAATTGCATCGCAATTGAATACAAAATGGACATTGAACGACTTAAGTACAAGAAGAGTGAATCTTCTAAGAGTTTGTGGTGTGAGCGGCTCCTGGGAGACCAGTTTTAGACTCCGATTCACCAGTGCAGGTTTACTGTATCCCTTGGACCTTCACATTCACCATGAAACACAGAATATGCATCGGCATTGAATACAAAAGGGACAATGCCGAGCTAAGTACAAGAAGAGTGAATCTTCTAAGAGTTTGTGCTTTTATCGGCTCCTGTGGACCAGTATTAGATTCCGATGCACAAGTGCAGGTTTACTGTATCCCTAGGACTTTCACATTGACTATGAAACACAGAAATTGCATCGGGATTGAATACGAAACGACAATGCCGATTTAAGTACAAGAAGAGTGTATCTTGTAAGAGTTTGCGGTTTGAGCGGCTCCTGGGACACCAGTATTATACTCCGATGCACCAGTGCAGGTTTACTGTATCCCTTGGACCTTCACATTGACTATGGAATATGGAAATTGCATCGGGTTTGCATACAAAAGGGACGATGCCGACTTAAGTACAAAAAGAGTGAATCTTCTAAGAGTTTGTGCTTTGAGTGTCTCCTGGGACACCGGTATTAGATTCCGATGCACCAGTGCAGGTTTACTGTATCCCTTGGACCTTCACATTGACATGAAACACAGAAATTACATCGGGATTGAATACAAAAGACACAATGCCGACTTAAGTTCAAGAACAGTGAATCTTCTAAGAGTTTGCGATTTGAGCGGCTCCTGAGAAACCAGTATTAGACTCCGATGCACCAGTGCAGGTTTACTGTATCCCTTGTACCTTCGCATTCACCATTAAACACAGAAATTACGTCGGGGTTGAATACATAATGAACAATGCTGACTTAAGTACAAGAAGAGTGAATCTTCTAAGAGTTTGTGGTTAGAGGGGCTCCTGGGAGACCAGTACTAGATTCCGTTGCACCTGTGCAGCTATACTGTATTCGTTGCACATCCCCATTGTCCATAAAACACAGAAATTGCTTCGGGATTGAATACAAAAGGGAAACTGGCGATTTAAGTACAAGAAGAGCGGATCTTCTATGAGTTTGTGGCTGGATCGTCTCCTTGGAGACCAGTACTAGATTCCGATACACCATTGCAGGCTTGCTGTATCCCTAGGACCTTCACATTGACCATGAAATACAGAAATCGCATCGGGATTGAATACAAGTGGCACAATGCCGAATTAAGTACAAGAAAAGTGAATCTTCTAAGATTATCTGCTTTAAGAGGCTCCTGGGAGACCAGTATTAGATTCCGATGCACCAGTTGATTTTTACTGTATCCCTTGGAACGTCACATTGACCATGAAACACAGAAATTCCATCGGAACTGAATACAAAAGAGACAATCCCGACTGAAGTACAAGAAGAGTGTATCTTCTAAGAGCTTGTGGTTTGAGCGGCTCCTGGGACACCAGTATTATAATCAGATGCACCAGGTAAGGTTTACTGTACCCCTTGGACCGTCATATTGCCCATGAATCATAGAAATTGCATCGGGAATGAATACAAAAGGACAATGCCGACTGAAGTACAAGAGGAGTGAATGGTCTAAGAGTTTTTGCTTTGAGCGGCTCCTGGGAGACCAGTTTTAGATTCCGATGCACCAGTGCAGCTTTACTGTGTTTCCTTTGGAATTTCACATTGAGCATGAAACACAGAAATTGCATCGAGATTGAATACAAAAGGGTTTAATGCAAACTTAAGTACTAGAGGAGTGAATCTTCTAAGAGTTTGTGTTTGGATCGCCTCCTGGGAGACCAGTATTAGATTCCGATGCAGCAGTGCAGGTTTACTGTATCCCTTTGACCGTCAAATTGATTATGAAACACAGAAGTTGTATCGGGATTGAATACAAAAGGGACAATGCCGACTTTAGTACAAGAATAGTCTATCTTCTAAGAGTTTTCGGTTTGAGCGGCTCCTCGGACACCAGTATTAGACTCCGATGCACCAGTGCAGGTTTACTGTATCCCTTGGACCTTCACCTTGATCATGAAACACAGAATTTGCATCGGGATTGACTACAAAAGGGACAATCCTGACTTAAGCACAACAAGAGTGAATCTTCTAAGAGTTTGTGCTTTGTGGGGCTCCTGGGAGACCAGTATTAGATTCCGATGCACCAGTGCAGGTTTACTGTATCCTTTTGACCTTCACATTGACCATGAAACACAGAAACATCATAGGCATTGAATACAAAAGGGACAATGCCGAATTAAGCACAAAAAGAGTGAATCATCTGAGAGTTTGTGCTTTGAGCGACTGCTGGGAGACCAGTATTAGATTCCGATGCACCAGTGCAGGTTTACTGTATCCCTTGGACCTTCACATTCACCGTGAAACACAGAAAATGCATCGGCATTGAATACAAAATGGACAATGCCGACTTAAGTACAAGAAGAATGAATCTTCTAAGAGTTTGTGCTTATATCGGCTCCTTGGAGACCAGCATTAGATACCGATGCACCAGTGCAGGTTTACTGTATCCCTTGGACCTTCACATTGACCATGAAACACAGAAATTGCATAGGCATTGAATACCAAAGGGGCAATGCCGACTTAAGCACAAAAAGAGTGAATCTTCTAAGAGTTTGTGCTTTGAGGGGCTCCTGGGAGACCAGTATTAGATTCCGATGCACCAGTGCAGGTTTACTGTATCCTTTTGACCTTCACATTGACCATGAAACACAGAAACATCATAGGCATTGAATACAAAAGGGACAATGCCGAATTAAGCACAAAAAGAGTGAATCTTCTAAGAGTTTGTGCTTTGAGCAGCTCCTGGGAGACCAGTATTAGATTCCGATGCACCAGTGCAGGTTTACTGTTTCCCTTGCAATTTCAAATTGACCATGAAACACAGAAATTGCTTCGGGATTGAATACAAAAGGGTCAATGCCAACTTAAGTACAAAAGGAGTGAATCTTCTAACAGTTTGTGTTTTGATCGGCTCCTGGGAGACCAGTATTAGATTCCGATGCACCAATGCAGGTTGACTGTATCCCTTGGACTTTCACATTGACCATGAAACACAGAAATCGCATTGGGATTGAATACAAAAGGCACAACGCAGACTTAAGTACAAGAAGATTGAATCTTCTAAGAGTTTGTGGTTTGAGCGGCTCCTGGGAGACCAGTATTAGATTCCGATACACCAGTACTGGTTTACTGTCTCCCTTGGACCTTCACATTGACCATGAAACACAGAAATTGCATCGGGATTGAATACAGGATAGAAAATGCCGACATAAGTACAAGCACAGTGAATCTTCTAAGAGTTTGTGCTTTGAGCGGCTCCTGGGAAACCTGTATAATACTCCGATGCACCAGTGCAGGTTTACTGAATCCCTTAAACCTTCACATTGACCATTAAACACAGAAATTACATTGGGGTTGAATACATAATGAACAACGCTGTCTTAAGTACAAGAAGAGTGAATCTTCTAAGAGATTGTACTTTGAGGGGCTCCTGGGAGACAGGTATTAGATTCCGTTGTACCTGTGCAGCTATACTGTATCCCTTGCACCTTCTCATTGACCATGAAACACAGAAATTGCTTCGGGATTGAATACAAAAGGACACTTCCGATTTAAGTACAAGAAGTTGGATCTTCTAAGAGTTTGTGGTTTGATCGTGTCCTGGAAGACCTCTACTTGATTCCGACGCACCAGTTAGGTTTACTGTATCCCTAGGACCTTCACATTGACCATGAAACACATTTATCGCATCGAGGTTGAATACAAGAGGCACAATGCCGACTTAAGTACAACAAGAGTGAATCATCTAAGAATATCTGCTATAGAGGCTCCTGGGAGACAAGTATTAGATTCCGATGCACCAATGCAGGTTTACTGTATCCCTTGGACCTTCACATTGACCATGAAACACAGAAATTCCATCGGCTTTGAATAGAAAAGGGACAATGCCGACGTAAGTACAAGAAGAGTGAATCTTCTAAGAGTTTGTGGTTTGAGCGGCTTTTGGGAGACCAGTAAAAGATACCGATGCACCAGTGCAGGTTTACGGTATCCCTCGGACCTTCACATTGACCATGAAACACAGAAATTGCATCGGGATTGAATACAAAAGGGACAATGCTGACTTGAATACAAGAATAGTGTATCTTCTAAGAGTTTTCGTTTTGATCTGCTCCTTGGCCACCAGTATTAGACTCCGATGCACCAGTGCAGGTTTACTCTGTTCCTTGGACCTTCACATTGACCATGAAACACAGAAATTGCATCGGGATTGAATACAAAAGGTACAATGCCGACTGAAGTACAAGAAGAGTGTATCTTCTAAGAGTTACTGCTTAGAGCGGCTCCTAAGCGACCAGTATTAGATTCCGATGCACCAGTGCAGGTTTACTGTATCCCTTGGACCTTCACATTGACCATGAAACACAGAAATTACAATGGGATTGAATACAAAACGGACAGTGACGGCTAAAGTACAAAAACAGTGAATCTTCTAAGAGGTTGTGGTTTGAGTGGCTCCTGTGAGACCAGTATCACATTCCAATGCCCCAGTGCAGGTTTACTGTATCCCTTGGACCTTCACATTGACCATGAAACACAGAAATTGCATCGGCATAAAATACAAAAAGGGCAATGCCAACTTAAGTACAAGAAGATTGAAATATCTAAGAATTTGTGATTTGAGCGGCTCATGGGAGACCAGTATTAGATTCCGATGCCCCAGTGCAGGTTTACTGTATCCTTTGGACCTTCACATTGACCATGAAATACAGAAATTTCATCGGGTTTGATTTCAAAAGGGACAACGCCGACTCAAGTAAAAGAAGAGTGAAACTTCTAAGAGTTTGTGATTTGAGCGGCTCATGGGAGACCAGTATTAGATTCCGATGCCCAGTGCAGGTTTACTGTATCCCTTGGACCTTCACATTGACCATGAAACACAGAAATTGCATCGGCATAGAATACAAAATGGACAATGCCGACTTAAGTACACGAAGAGTGAATCTTCTAAGAGTTTGTGCTTTGAGCAGCTCCTGGGTGACATGAACTAGATTCCGATGCACCAGTGCACGTTTACTGTATCCCTTGGACCTTCACATTGACCATGAAACACAGAAATCGCAACGGGATTGAATACAAAAGGCACAACGCAGACTTAAGTACAAGAAGATTGAATCTTCTAAGAGTTTGTGGTTTGAGCGGCTCCTGGGAGAACAGTATTAGAATCCGATGCACCAGTGCCGGTTTACCTTATCCGTTGGACCTTCACATTGACCATGAAACGCAGAAATTGCATCGGCATTGAATTCAAAAGGGACAACGCGACTTAAGTACAAGAACAGTGAATCTTAAAAGATTTTCTGCGCTGAGCGGCTCCTGGGAGACCAGTATTAGATTCCGATGCACCAGAGCAGGTTTACTCTATCCCCTGGACCTTCACATTGACCATGAAACACAGAAATTGCATCGGGATTGAATACAAAATGTACAATGCCGACTGAAGTACAAGAAGTGTGTATCCTTTAAGAGTTACATCTTAGAGCGGCTCCTAAGCGACCAGTATTAGATTCCGATGCACCAGTGCAGCTTTACTGTATCCCTTGGACCTTCAAATTGATCATGAAACACAGAAATTGCATCGGAGTTGAATACAAAAGGGACAATGCCGACTTAAGTACAAGAAGAGTGAATCTTCTAAGAGGTTGTGCTTTGATCAGCTACTGGGAGACCAGTAATAGATTCTGATGCACCAGTGCAGGTTTACTGTATCCCTTGGAACTTCACATTGACCATGAAACACAGAAATAGCATCAGAATTGAATACAAAAGGGTTAATGCCGACTTATGTACAAGAAGAATGTTTCTTATAAGAGTTTTCGGTTTGAGCGGCTCCTGGGACTCCAGTATTAGACTCCGATGCACCAGTAAAGGTTTACTGTAGCCCTTGGACCTTCACATTGACCATGAAACACAGAAATTGCATTGGGATTGAATACAAAAGGCACAAAACAGATTTAAGTACAGGAAGAGTGAATCTCTTATGAGTTTGTGCTTGAGCGGTTCCTGGGAGACCAGTATTAGATTCCGATTCACCAGTGCACGTTTACTGTATACCTTGGACCTCCACATTGACCATGAAACACAAAAATGGCATCGGGATTGAATACAAAAGGCACAATGCCGACGTAAGTACAAGAAGAGTGAATCTTCTATGAGATTGTGATTTTAGCGGCTCCTGGGAGACCAGTATTAGATTCCGATGCACCATTGCAGGTTTACTGTATCCCTTGGTCCTTCACATTTTCCATGAAACACAGAAATTGCATCGGAATAGAGTACAAAAGGGACAATGCCGACTTAAGTACACGAAGAGAGAATCTTCTAAGAGTTTGTGCTTTGAGCGGCTCCTGGGTGACCTGAACTACACTCCGATGCACCAGTGCATGTTTACTGTATCCCTTGGACCTTCACATTGACCATGAAACACAGAAATCGCAACGGTATAGAATACAAAATTCACAATGTCGACTTAAGTACAAGAAGGGTGAATCTTCTAAGAGTTCGTGCTTTGAGCCGCTCCGGGGGGAACAGTATTAGAATCCGAAGCACCAGTGCCAGTATACTGTATCCGTTGGGCCTCCACATTGACCATGAAAAACAGAAAATCCATCGACATAGAATACAAAAGGGACAACGCCGATTTAAGTACAAGAATAGTGCATCTTCTAAGAGTATGTGGTTTGAGCGGCTCCTGGGAGATCAGTATTAGATACCGATGCACCAGTGCACGTTTACTGTATCCCTTGGAACTTCACATTGACCATGAAACACAGAATTTGCATCGGCATTGAATACAAAAGGGACAATGCCGACTTAAGTACAAGAAGAGTGAATCTTCTAAGATTTTCTGCTTTGAGCGGCTCCTGGGAGACCAGTATTAGATTCCGATGCACCAGTGCAGGTTTACTGTATCCCTTGGAATTTCGCGGTGACCATGAAACACAGAAATTGCATTGAGATTGACTACAAAAGGGTCAATGGCATCTTAAGTACTAGAGGAGTGATTCTTCTAAGAGTTTGTGTTTTGATCGGCTCCTGGGAGACCAGTATTAGATTCCGATGCAGCAGTGCAGGTTTACTGTTTCCCTTAGACCTTCAAATTGATCATGAAACACCGAAATTGCATCGGGATTGAATACAAAAGGGACAATGCCGACTTAAGTACAAGAATAGTGCATCTTCTAAGAGTTTTCTGTTTGAGCGGCTCCTCGGTCACCAGTATTAGACTCCGATGCACCAGTGGAGGTTTACTGTATCCCTTGGACCTTCACATTGATCATGAAACACAGAATTTGCATCGGGATTGAATACAAAAGGGACAATCCCGACCTATATATAAAAAGAGTGAATCTTCTAAGAGTTTGTGCTTATATCGGCTCCTGGGAGAGCAGTATTAGATTCCGATGCACCAGTGCAGGTTTACTGTATCCCTTGGAATTTCATATTGACAATGAAACACAGAAATTGCTTCGGGATTGAATACAAAAGGGACACTGCCGATTTAAGTACAAGAAGAGTGGATCTTATAAGAGTTTGTGGTTTGATCGTCTCCTGGGGGACCAGTACTAGATTCCGATGCACCAGTGCAGGTTTACTGTATCCCTAGGACCTTCACATTGACCATGAAACACAGAAATTGCATCGGGGTTGAATACAAGTGGCACAATGCGAACTTAAGTGCAAGAAGAGTGAATCTTCTAAGTTTATCTGCTTTAAGAGGCTCCTGGGAGACCAGTATTAGATTCCGATGCACCAGTTCAGGTGTACTGTGTTCCTTGGACCGTCACATTGACCATGAAACACAGAAATTGCGTCGGGATTGAATACAAAAAGGACAATCCCGACCTAAGTACAATAAGAGTGTATCTTCTAAGAACTTGTGGTTTGAGCGGCTCCTGGGACACCTATATTAGATTGCGATGCACCAGTGCAGGTTTACTGCATCCCTTGGACATTCACATTCACCATGAAACACAGAAATTGCATAGGCATTTAATACAAAAGGGACAATGCCGACTTAAGTACAAGAAGACTGAATCCTCTAAGAGTTTGTGCTTTGAGCGGCTCCTGGGTGACCTGAACTAGATTCCGATGCACCAGTGCATGTTTACTGTATCCTTTGGCCCTTCACAATGACCATGAAACACAGAAATCGCAACGGGATAGAGTACAAAAGGCACAATGCCGACTTAAGTACAAGAAGAGTGAATCTTCCAAGAGTTCGTGCTTTGAGCGGCTCCTGGGAGACCAGTATTAGAATACGATGCACCAGTGCCGGTTTACTGTATCCCTTGGACCTTCACATTCAATATGAAACACAGAAATTGCATAGGCATATAAGAGAAAGGGACAATGCCGAATTAAGTACAGGAAGAGTGACTCC
Source organism: Schistocerca serialis cubense (assembly GCF_023864345.2). Classification (NCBI taxonomy): domain Eukaryota; kingdom Metazoa; phylum Arthropoda; class Insecta; order Orthoptera; family Acrididae; genus Schistocerca; species Schistocerca serialis. Next base: position 1,083,992,267 of record NC_064640.1, on the reverse strand, counting down.
TCTAAGAGTTTGTGCTTTGAGCGGCTCCTGGGAGACCAGTATTAGATTCCGTTGCACCAGTGCAGGTATACTCTATCACTTGGACCTTCCCATTGACCATGAAATACAGAAATTTCATCGGGATTGAATACAAAAGGGACACTGCCGATTCAAGTACAAGAAGAGTGAATCTTCTAAGAGTTTGTGGTTTGAGCGGCTCCTGGGAGACTAGTATTAGATTCCGATGCACCAGTGCAGGTTTACTGTATCCCTTGGAATTTCACATAGCCCATGAACCACAGAAATTGCATCGGGATGGAATACAAAAGGGTCAATGCCAACTTAAGTACAAAAGGAGTGAATCTTCTAAGAGGTTGTGTTTTAACCAGCTACTGGGAGACCAGTATTAGATTCCGATGGACCAGTGCAGGTTTGCTGTATCCCTTGGACTCTTACATTGACCATTAAACACAGAAATTACATCGGGGTTGAATACAAAAGGGACAATGCCGACTTAAGTACAAGAAGAGTGAATCTTCTAAATGTTTGTGGTTTGAGCGGCTCCTGGGAGACCAGTATTAGATTCCGTTGCACCAGTGCAGGTATACTTTGTCCCTTGGACCTTCCCATTGACCATGAAATACAGAAATTGCATGGGGATTGAATACAAAAGGGACACTGCCGATTCAAGTACAAGAAGAGTGAATCTTCTAAGATTTTGTGGTTTGATCGGCTCCTCGGAGACCAGTACTAGATTCCGATGCACGAGTGCAGGTTTACTGTATCCCTTGGACTTTCACATTGACCATTAAACACAGAAATTACATCGTGGTTGAATACAAAAGGGACAATGCCGACTTAAGTACAAGAAGAGTGAATCTTCTAAGAGTTTGTGGTTTGCGCGGCTCCTGGGAGACCAGTATTAGACTCCGATGCACCAGTGCAGGTTTACTGTATCCGTTGGACCTTCACATTCACCATGAAACACAGAAAATGCATCGGGATTGAATAAAAAACGGACAGTGATGACTTAAGTACAAAAAGAGTGAATCTTCTAAGAGTTTGTTGTATTAGCGGCTCCTGGGAGATTAGTATTAGATTCCGATAAACCAGTACAGGTTTACTGTATCCCTTGGACGTTCACATTGACTATGGAACACAGAAATTATATCTGGGTTGAATACATAATGAACAATACCGACTTAAGTATAAGAAGAGCGAGTCTTCTAAGAGTTTGTAGTTTCAGGGGCTCCTGGGAGACCAGTGTTAGATTCCGTTACACCTGTGCAGCTATACTGTATCCCTTGCACCTTCCCATTGACCATGAAACACAGAAATTGCTTCGGGATTGAATACAAAAGGGACACTTCTGATTTAAGTACAAGAAGAGTGAATCTTCTAAGAGTTTGTGGTTTGATCGTCTCCTGGTAGACCAGTACTAGATTCCGATGCACTAGTACATGTTTACTGTATCCCTAGGACCTTCACATTGACCATGAAACACAGAAATCGCATCGGGATTGAATACAAGAGGCACAATGCCGACTTTAGTACAGGAAGAGTGAATCTTCTAAGAATATCTGCTTTAAGAGGCTCCTGGGAGACAAGTATTAGATTCCGATGAACCAGTTCTGGTTTACTGTATCCCTTGGACCGTCACAATGACTATGAAACACAGAAATCGCATTGGGATTGAATACAAAAGTCACAAAGCAGACTTAAGTTCAGGAAGTGTGAATCTTTTAAGAGTTCGTGCTTTGAGCGGCTCCTGGGAGACCAGTATGAGATTCCGATTCACCAGTGCAGGCTTACTGTGTCCCTTGGACCTTCAAATTCACCATGAAATACAGAAATTGCATCGGATTTGAATTCAAAAGGGACAATGCCGACTTAAGTACAAGAAGAGTGAATCTTCTAAGAGTTTGTGGTTTGAGGGGCTCCTGGGAGACCAGTATCAGATTCCGTTGCACCTGCGCAGCTATAGTGTATCCCTTGCATCTTCCCATTGACCATGAAACACAGAAATTGCTTCGGGATTGAATACAAAAGGGACACTGCCGATTTAAGTACAAGAAGAGTGGACCTTCTAAGAGTTTGTGGTTTGATCGTCTCCTGGGAGAGCAGTACTAGATTCCGATGCACTAGTGCAGGTTTACTGTATCCCTAGGACCTTCATATTGACCATGAAACACAGAAATCGCATCGGGATTGAATACAAGAGGCACAATGCCGACTTAAATACAAGAAGAGTGAATCTTCTAAGATTATCTGCTTTAACCGGCTCCTGGGAGACCAGTATTAGATTCCGATGCACCAGTTCAGGTTTACTGTATTCCTTGGACCGTAACATTGACCATGAAACACAGAAATGGCATCGGGATTGAATACAAAAGAGACATTCCCGACCAAAGTACAAGAAGAGTGTATCATCTACGGGCTTGTGGTTTGAGCGGCTCCTGGGACACCAGTATTAGATTCCGATGCACCAGTGCACGTTTACTGTATCCCTTGCACCTTCACATTGACCATGAAACACAGAAATTTCATCGCGATTAATAATAAAAGGGAAAATGATCGACTTAAGTACAAGAAAAGCAAGTCTTCTAAGAGTTTGTGATTAGAGCGCTTCATGGGAGACGAGAATTAGATACCGATGCACCAGTGCAGGTTTACTGTTTCCCTTGGATCTTCACATTGACCATGAAACACAGAAATTGCATCGGCATTGAATACAAAAGGGACAATGCCGACTTAAGTACAAGAAGAGTGAATCTTCTAAGACTTTCTGCTTTGAGCGGCTTCTGGGAGACCAGAATTAGATTCCGATGCACCAGTGCAGGTTTACTGTATCCCTTGGAATTTCACATTGGCCATGAAACACAGAAATTGGATTGAGTTTGAATATAAAAGGGTCAATAGCAACTGAAGTACTAGAGGAGTGATTCTTCTAAGAGTTTGTGTTTCGATCTTCTCCTGGGAGACCAGTATTAGATTCCGATGCAGCAGTGCAGGTTTACTGTATCCCTTGAACCTTCAAATTGAACATGAAACACAGAAATTGCATCGGGATTGAATACAAAGGTACAATGACAACTTAAGTACGAGAATAGTGTATCTTCTAAGAGTTTTCTATTGGAGGGGCTCCTCGGACACCAGTATTAGACTCCGATGCAGCAGTTGCAGGTTTACTGTACCCCTTGGACTTTCACACTGACCATGAATCAGAGAAATTGCATCGGGATTGAATAGAAAAAGTACAATGCCGACTTAAGTACAATAAGAGTGTATCTTCTAAGAGTTACTGCTCAGAGCGGCTCCTAAGCGACCAGTATTAGATTCCGATGCACCAGTGCAGGTTTACTGTATCCCTTGGACTTTTACATTGACCATTAAACAAAGAAATTACATCGTGGTTGAATACAAAAGGGACAATTCCGACTTAAGTACAAGAAGAGAGAATCTTCTAAGAGTTTGTGGTTTGAGGGGCTCCTGGGAGACCAGTATTTGATTCCGTTGCACCTGTGCAGCTATACTGTATCCCTTGGACCTTCCCATTGACCATGAAACACAGAAATTGCTTCGGGATTGAATACAAAATGGACACTTAAGAGTCTGTGGTTTGATCGTCTCCAGGGAGACCAGTACTAGATTCCGATGCACCAGTGCATGTTTGCTGTATCCCTAGGACCTTCACATTGACCATGAAACACAGAAATAGCATCGGGATAGAATACAAGAGGCACAATGCCGACTTTAGTACAAGAAGAGTGAATCTTCTAAGAATATCTGCTTTAAGTGGCTCCTGGGAGACAAGTATTAGATTCCGATGCACCAGTTCTGGTTTACTGTATCCCTTGGACCGTCACATTGACTATGAAGCACAGAAAGCGCATTGGGATTGAATACAAAGGCACAAAGCAGAATTAAGTACAGGAAGTGTGAATCTTTTAAGAGTTCGTGCTTTGAGCGGCTCCTGGGAGACCAGTATTAGATTCCGATTCACCAGTGCAGGTTTACTGTGTCCCTTGGACCTTCAAATTGACCATGAAATACAAAAGTTGCATCGGATTTGAATTCAAAAGGGACAATGCTGACTGAAGTACAAGAAGAGTGAAACTTCTAAGAGCTTGTGATTTGAGCGGCTCATTGGAGACCAGTATTTGATTCCGATGCCCCAGTGCAGGTTAACTGTATCCCTTGGACCTTCAAATTGACCAAGAAACACAGAAATTGCATCGGCATAGAAAACAAAATGGACAATGCCGACTTAAGTACAAGAAGAGTGAATCTTCTAAGAGTTTGTGGTTTGAGGTGCTCCTGGGAGACCAGTATCAGATTCCGTTGCACCTGCGCAGCTATAGTGTATCCCTAGCACCTTCCCATTGACTATGAAACACAGAAATTGCTTCGGGATTGAATACAAAAGGGACACTGCCGATTTAAGTACAAGAAGAGTGGACCTTGTAAGAGTTTGTGGTTTGATCGTCTCCTGGGAGACCAGTACTAGATTCCGATGCACTAGGGCAGGTTTACTGTATCCCTAGGACCTTCATATTGACCATGAAATACAGAAATCGCATCGGGATTGAATACAAGAGGCACAATGCCGACTTAAGTACAAGAAGAGTGAATCTTCTAAGATTATCTGCTTTAACCGGCTCCTGGGAGACCAGTATTAGATTCCGATGCACCAGTTCCGGTTTACTGTATTCCTTGGACCGTAACATTGACCATGAAACACAGAAATGGCATCGGGATTGAATACAAAATTGACAATCCCGACCAAAGTACAAGAAGAGTGTATCTTCTAAGAACTTGTGGTTTGAGCTGCTCCTGGGACACCAGTATTAGATTCCGATGCACCAGTGCAGGTTTACTGTATCCCTTGCACCTTCACATTGACCATGAAACACAGAAATGTCATCGCGATTAATAATAAAATGGAAAATGAACGACTTAAGTACAAGAAGAGTGAGTCTTCTAAGAGTTTGTGCTTTGAGCGGCTCCTGGGAGACCAGTATTAGATTCCGATGCACCAGTGCAGGTTAACTGTATCCCTTGGAATTTCACATTGACCATGAAACACAGAAATTGCATCGTCATTGAATACAAGAGGGTCAATGCCAACTTAAGTACAAGAGGAGTGAATCTTCTAAGAAGTTGTGCTTTGATCAGCTACTGGGGGACCAGTATTAGATTCCGATGCACCAGTGCAGGTTTGCTATATCCCTTGGACCTTCAAGTTGACCATGAAATACAGAAATTGCATCGAGTTTGAATACCAAAGGGACAATGCCGACTTAAGTACAAAAAGAGTGAATCTTCTAAGAGTTTGTGATTTGAGCGACTCATGGGAGAGCAGAATTAGATTCCGATGCACCAGTGCAGGTTTACTGTATCCCTTGGACTTTTACATTGACCATTAAACACAGAAATTACATGGGGGTTGAATACAAAAGGGACAATGCCGACTTAAGTACAAGAAGAGTGAATCTTCTAAAAGTTTGTGGTTTGAGCGGCTCCTGGGAGACCAGTATTAGATTCCGTTGCACCAGTGCAGGTATACTCTATCACTTATACCTTCCCATTGACCATGAAATACAGAAATTTCATCGGGATTGAATACAAAAGGGACACTGCCGATTCAAGTACAAGAAGAGTGAATCTTCTAAGAGTTTGTGGTTTGAGCGGCTTCTGGGAGACCAGTATTAGATTCCGATGCACCAGTGCCGGTTTACTGTATCCCTTGGACCTTCACATTCAATATGAAACACAGAAATTGCATAGGCATATAATAGAAAGGGACAATGCCGAATTAAGTACAAGAAGAGTGACTCCTCTAAGAGTTTGTGCTTTGAGCGGCTCCTGGGAGACCAGTATTAGATTCCGATGCACCAGTGCAGTTTTACTGTATCCCTTGGACTTTCACATTGATCATGAAACACAGAAATTGCATCGGGATTGGATACAAAACGGACAGTGACGACTTAGGTACAAGTAGAGTGTATCTTCTCAGAGTTTGTGGTTTGAACGGCTCCTGGGACGACAGTATTAGACTCCGATGCACCAGTGCAGGTTTAATGTATCCCTTGGACCTTCAAATTGACCTTGAAATACAGAAATTGCAACGGGTTTGAATTCAAAAGGGACAACGCCGACGTCAGTACAAGAAGAGTGAGTCTTCTAAGAGTTTGTGATTGGAGCGACTCTTGGGAGATCAGTATTAGATACCGATGCATCAGTGCAGGTTAACTGTATCCCTTGGAACTTCACATTGACCATGAAACATAGAAATTGCATCGGGATTGAATACAAAAGGGACAATACCGACTTAAGTACAAGAATAGTGTATGTTCTAAGAGTTTTCGGTATGAGCGGCTCCTCGGCCTCAGTATTAGACTCCGATGCACCAGTGCATGTTTACAGTATCCCTTGGACCTTCACATTCACCATGAAACACAGAAATTGCATTGGGATTGAATAAAAAAGGTACAATGCCGACTTAAGTACAAGAAGAGTGTATCTTCTAGGAGTTACTGCTTAGAGCGGCTCCTAAGCGACCAGTATTAGATTCCGATGCACCAGTGCAGGTTTACTGTATCCCTTGGACTTTCACATTGACCATGAAACACAGAAATCGCATCGGGATTGAATACAAGAGGCACAATACCGACTTAAGTACAACAAGAGTGAATCTTCTAAGAATATCTGCTTTAAGAGGCTCCTGGGAGGCGAGTATTAGATTCCGATGCACCAGTTTTGGTTTACTGTATCCCTTGGACCGTCACATTGACCATAAAACACAGAAATCGCAATGGGATTGAATACAAAAGGCACAAAGCAGACTTAAGTACAGGAAGTGCGAATCTTTTAAGAGTTCGTGCTTCGAGCGGCTCCTGGGAGACCAGTATTAGATTCCGATTGACCAGTGCAGGTTTACTGTATCCCTTGGACCTTCAAATTGACCATGAAATATAGAAATTGCAGTGGAGTTGAATTCAAAAGGGACAATGCCGACTTAAGTACAAGAAGAGTGAAACTTCTAAGAGCTTGTGATTTGAGCGCCTCATGGGAGACCAGTATTAGATTCCGATGCCCCAGTTCAGGTTTACTGTATCCCTTGGACCTTCAAATAGACCATGAAATACAGTAATTGCATCGGATTTGAATCCAAAATGGACAATGCCGACTTAAGTACAAGAAGAGTGAAAGTTGAAGAGTTTGTGATTTGAGCGGCTAATGGGAGACCTGTATTAGATTCCGACGCCCCAGTGGAGGTTTACTGTATCCCTTGGAACTTCACATTGACCGTGAAACACAGAAATTGCATCGGCATTAAATACAAAAGGGACAAAGCCAACTTAAGTACAAGAAGAGTGAATCTTCTAAGATTTTCTGGTTTGAGCGGCCCCTGGGAGACCAGTATTAGATTCCGATGCACCAGAGCAGGTTTACTGTACCGTTTGGACCTTCACATTGACCATGAAACACAGAAATTGCATTGAGATTGAATTCAAAAGGGACAATGCCGACTTAAGTACAAGAAGAGTGTATCTTTTAAGGGTTACTGCTTATAGCGGCTCGTAAGCGACCAGTATTAGATTACGATGGACCAGTGCAGGTTTACTGTATCCCTTGGACCGTCAAATTGACCATGAAACACAGAAATTACATCGGGATTGAATACAAAACGGACAGTGACGGCTCAAGTACAAAAAGAGAGATTTTTCTAAGAGGTTGTGGTTTGAGTGGCTTCTGGGAGACCAGTATTAGATTCCGATGCACCAGTGCCGGTTTACTGTATCCCTTGGACCTTCACATTCACCATGAAACACAGAAATTGCATAGGCATTGAATACAAAAGGGACAATGCCGACTTAAGTACAAGAAGAGTGAATCCTCTAAGAGTTTATGCTTTGAGCGGCTCCTGGGAGACCAGTATTGAATTCCGATGCACCAGTTCAGTTTTACTGTATCCCTTGGAATTTCAAATTGACCATAAAACAGAGAAATTGCATCGGGATTGAATAGAAATTGGTCAATGCCCTCTTAAGTACAAGAGGAGTAAATCTTCTATTAGTTTGTGCTTTGATTGACTCCTGGGAGAGCAGTATTACAGTCTGATGCACCAGTGCAGGTTTACTGTATCGCTTGGACTCTCACATTGACCATGAAACACAGAAATTGCATCGAGATTGGATACAAAACGGACAGTGACGACTTAAGTACAAGTAGAGTGTATCTTCTAAGAGTTTGTGGTTTGAGCGGCTCCTGGGACAGCAGTATTAGACTCCGATTCACCAGTGCAGGTTAACTGTATCCCTTGGACCTTCAAATTGACCTTGAAATACAGAAATTGCATCGGGTTTGAATTCAAAAGAGAGAATGCCGACTTAAGTACAAGAAGATTGAATCTTCTAAGAGTTTGTGCTTTGAGCGGCTCCTGGGAGACCAGTATTAGATTCCGATTCACCAGTGCAGGTTAACTGTATACCTTGGACTTTCACATTGACCATGAAACACAAAAATCGCATCGGGATTTAATACAAAAGGCACATGCCGACGTAAATACAAGAAGAGTGAATCTTCTAAGAGATTGTGATTTTAGTGGCTCCTGGGAGACCAGTATTAGATTCCGCTGCACCAGTGCAGGTTTACTGTATCCCTTGGACCTCCACATTGACCATGAAACACAGAAATTGCATCGGCATAGAATATAAAATGCACAATGCCGACTTAAGTACACGAAGAGTGAATCTTCTAAGAGTTTGTGCTTTGAGCGGCTCCTGGGTGACCTGAACTACATTCATATGCACCAGCGCATGTTTACTGTATCCCTTGGACCTTCACATTGACCATGAAACACAGAAATCGCAACGGGATAGAATACAAAAGGCACAATGCTGACTTAAGTACGAGAAGAGTGAATCTTCTAAGAGTTCATGATTTGAGCGGCTCCTGGGAGACCATTATTAGAATCGGATGCTCCAGTGCCGGTTTACTGTATCCCTTGGTCCTTCACATTGACCATGAAACACAGAAAATGCATCGGCATTGAATACAAAAGGGACAACGCCAACTTAAGTACAAGAAGAGTGAGTCTTCTAAGGGTTTGTGGTTGGAGCGGCTCTTGGGAGATCAGTTTTAGGTACCGATGCACCAGTGCAGGTTTACTGTATCCCTTGGAACTTCACCATGACCATGAAACACAGAAATTGCATCGGGATTGAATACAAAAGGGACAATGCCGACTAAAGTACAAGAATAGTGTATGTTCTAAGAGTTTTCGGTTTGAGCGGCTCCTCAGCCACCAGTATTAGACTCCGATGCACCGGTGCAGGTTTACTGTATCCCTTGGACCTTCACATTGACCATGAAACACAGAAATTGCATCGGGATTGAATACAAAAGGTACAATGCCGACTTAAGTACAATAAGAGTGTATCTTCTAAGAGTTACTGCTTAGAGCGTCTCTTTTGCGACCAGTAATAGATTCCGATGCACCAGTGCAGGTTTACTGTATCCCTTGGACCTTCACATTGACCATGAAACACCGAAATTACTTCGAGATTGAATACAAAACGGACAATGCCGACTTAAGTACACAAAGGGTGAATCTTCTAAGGGTTTGTGCTTTGAGCGGCTCCTGGGTGACCTGAACTAGATTCCGATGCACCAGTGCATGTTTGCCTTATCCCTTGGACCTTCACATTGACCATGAAACACAGATGTCGCAACGGGATAGAATACAAAAGGCGCAATGCCGACTTAAGTGTAAGAAGAGTGAATCTTCTAAGAGTTCGTGATTTGAGCGGCTCCTGGGAGAACAGTATTAGAATCCGATGCACCAGTGCCGGTTTACTGTTCCCCTTGGAACTTCACGTTGACCATGAAACACAGAAATTGCATCGGCATTGAATACAAAAGGGACAATGTCGACTAAAGTACAAGAATAGTGTATGTTCTAAGAGTTTTCGGTTTGAGCGGCTCCTCGGCCACCAGTATTAGACTCCGATGCACCGGTGCAGGTTTACTGTATCCCTTGGACCTTCACACTGACCATGAAACACAGAAATTGCATCGGGATTGAATACAAAAGGTACAATGTCGACTTAAGTACAAGAAGAGTGTATCTTCTAAGAGTTGCCGCTTAGAGCGGCTACTAAGCGACCAGTATTATGGTCCGATGCACCAGTGCAGGTTTACTCTATCCCTTGGACATTCACATTGTCCATGAAACACAGAAATTCCATCGGGATTGAATACAAAACAAACAGTGACGACTTAAGTACAAAAGGAGTGAGTATTCTAAGAGTTTGTGGTTTGAGCTGCTCCTGGGAGACCGGTATTAGATTCCGATACACCAGTACAGGTTTACTGTATCCTTTAAACCTTCACATTGACCATGAAACACAGAAATTGCATCGGAATTAAATACAGAAGCGAAAATGACGACATAAGTACAAGAACAGTGAATATTCTAAGAGTTTGTGCTTTGAGCGGCTCCTGGGAAACCAGCATTAGACTCCGATGCACCAGAGCAGGTTTACTGTATCCCTTGGACCTTCACATTGACCATTAAACACAGAAATTACAGCGGGGTTGAATACATAATGAACAATGCTGATTTATATACAAGAGGAGTGAATCTTCTAAGAGTTTGTGGATTGTGGGGCTCCTGGGAAACCAGTATTAGATTTCGATGCACCTGTGCAGCTTTACTGTATCCCTTGCACCTTCCCATTGACCATGAAACACAGAAATTGCTTCGGGATTGAATACAAAAGGGACACTGCCGATTTAAGTACAAGAAGAGTTGACCTTCTAAGAGTTTGTGGTTTGATCGTCTCCTGGGAGACCAGTACTAGATTCCGATGCACAAGTGCAGATGTACAGTATCCCTAGGACCCTCACATTGACCATGAAACTCAGAAATCGCCTCGGGATTGAATACAAGAGGCACAATGCCGACTTAAGTACAAGAAGAGTGAATCTTCTAAGATTATCTGCTTCAAGAGGCTCCTGGGTGACCAGAATTAGATTCCGATGCACCAATTCTGGTTTACTGAATCCCTTGGTCCGTCACATTGACTATGAAACACAGAAATGGCATTGGGATTGAATACAAAAGGCACAAAGCAGACTTAAGTACAGGAAGTGTGAATCTTTTAAGAGTTTGTGCTTTGAGCGGCTCCTGGGAGACCAGTATTAGATTCCGATTCACCAATGCAGGTTTACTGTAACCCTTGGACCTTCAAATTGACCATGAAATACAGAAATTGCATCGGCATTGAATACAAAAGGGACAATGCCGACTTAAGTACAAGAAGAATGAATCCTCTAAGAGTTAGTGCATTGAGCGGCTCCTGGGAGACCAGTATTAGATTCCGATGCACAAGTGCAGGTTCACTATATCCCCTGGACCTTCAAATTGACCATGAAATACAGAAATTGCATCGGGTTTGAATACAAAAGGGACAATGCCGACTTCAGTACAAGAAGAGTGTATCTTCTAAGAGTTTTTGATTTGAGCGGCTCATGGGAGACCAGTATTAGATTCCGATGGACCAGTGCAGGTTGACTGTATCCCTTGGACCTTCACATTGACCATGAAACACAGAAATCGCATTGGGATTGAATTGAAAAGGCACAAAGCAGATTTAAGTACAGGAAGAGTGAATATTTTAAGAGTTTGTGCGTTGAACGGCTCCTGGGAGACCAGTATTAGAGTCCGATTCACCAGTGCAGGTTTACTGTATACGTTGGACCTTCACATTGACCATGAAACACAGAAATTGCATCGGCATAGAGTACAAAAGGGACAATGCCGACTTAAGTACTCGAAGAGTGAATCTTAAAAGAATTTGTGCTTTGAGCGGCTCTTGGATGACCTGAACTAGACTCTGATGCACCAGTGCATGTTTACTGTATCCCCTGGACCTTCACATTGACCATGAAACACAGACATCGCAACGGGATAGAATACAAAATGCACAATGCCGACTTAAGTACAAGAAGAGTGAATCTTCTAAGATTATCTGCTTTAAGAGGCTACTGGGAGACCAGTATTAGATTACGATGCACCAGTTCAGGTTTACTGTATCCCTTGGACCGTCACATTGACCATGAAACACAAAAGTTGCATCGGGAATGAATACCAAAGGCACAATGCCGACTTAAGTACAAGAAGAGTTAATCATCTAAACGTTTGTGCGTTGTGCAGTTTTTGGGAGACCAGTATTAGATTCCGATGCACCTGTGCATGTTTACTGCCTGCCTTGCACCTTCACATTGTCCATGAAATACAGAAATCGCAATGGGATAGAATACAAAAAGGACAATGCTGACTTAAGTACAAGAAGAATGAATCTTCTATGGATTTGTGGTTTGAGCGGCCCCTCGGAGATCAGTATTAGGAATCGATGCTTCAGTGCAGTTTTATTGTATCCCTTGGAACTTCAAATTGACCATGAAACACAGAAATTGCATCGGCATTGAATACAAAATGGACAATGCCGTCTTAAGTACAAGAAGAGTGAATCTTCTAAGATTTTCTGCTTTGAGCGGCTCCTGAGAGACCAATATTAGATTCCGATGCACCAGTGCAGGTTTACTGTATCCCTTGGAATTTCACATTGACCATGAAACACAGAAATTGCATTGATATTGAATACAAAAGGGTCAATGCCAACTTAAGTACTAGAGGAGTGAATCTTTTAAGAGTTTGTGTTTTGATTGGCTCCTGGGAGACCAGTATTGGATGCCGATGCAGCAGTGCAGGTTTACTGTATCCCTTGGACCTTCAAATTGATCATGAAACACAGAAATTGCATCGGGATTGAATACAAAAGGTACAATGTCAACTTAAGTACAAGAAGAGTGCATCTTCTAAGAGTTACTCCTTAGAGCGGCTATTAAGCGACCAGTACTATAGTCCGATGCACCAGTGCAGGTTTACTGTATCCCTTGGACCTTCACATTGACCATGAAACACAGAAATTCCATCGGGATTGAATACAAAACGGACAGTGACGACTTAAGTACAAGAGGTGTGAATCTTCTAAGAGTTTGTAATTTGAGCGGCTCCAGGGAGACCAGTATTAGATTCCGATACACCAGTAGAGGTTTACTGTACTCTTAAACCTTCACATTGAGCATGAAACACAGAAATTGCATCGGGACTGAATACAGAAGCGAAAATGCCGACATAAGTACAAGAACAGTGAATATTCTAAGAGTTTGTGCTTTGAGCGGCTCCTGGGAAACCAGCATTAGACTCCGATGTACCAGAGCAGGTTTACTGTATCCCTTGGACCTTCACATTGACTATTAAACACAGAAATTACATCGGGCTTGAATACATAATGAACAATGCCGACTTATATAGAAGAAGAGTGAAACTTCTAAGAGTTTGTGGTTTGAGGGGCTCCTGGGAGGCCAGTATTAGTTTTCGTTGCACCTGTGCAGCTATACTGTATTCCTTGCACCTACCAATTGGTCATGAAACACAGAAATTGCTTCGGGATTGAATACAAAAGGGACACTGCCGATTTAAGTACAAGAAGAGTTGATCTTCTAAAAGTTTGTGGTTTGATCGTCTCCTGGGAGACAAGTACCAGATTCCGATTCACCAGTGCAGGTGTACAGTATCCCTAGGACCTTCACATTGACCATGAAACACAGAAATCGCATCGGGATTGAATACAAGAGGCACAATGCCGACTTAAGTACAAGAAGAGTGAATCTTCTAAGATTATCTGCTTTAAGAGGCTCCTGGGAGACCAGAATTAGATTCCGATGCACCAGTTGTGGTTTACTGTATCCCTTGCACCGTCACATTGACTATGAAACACAGAAATCGCATTGGGATTGAATACAAAAGGCACAAAGCAGACTTAAGTACAGGAAGTGTGAATATTTTACGAGTTTGTGCTTTGAGCGGCTCCTGGGAGACCAGTATTAGAATGCGATTCACCAGTGCTGGTTTACTGTATCCCTTGGACCTTCAACTTGACCATGAAATATAGAAATTGCATCGGATTTGAATTCAAAAGGGATAATGCCGACTTAAGTACAAGAAGAGTGAAACTTCTATGAGTTTGTGATATGAGTGGCTCATGGGAGACCAGTATTAGATTCCGATGCCCCAGTGCAGGTTTACTGTATCCCTTGGACCTTCACATTGACCATGAAACACAGAAATTGCATCGGCATAGAATACAAAATGGACAATGCCGACTTAAGTACACGAAGAGTGGATCTTCTAAGACTTTGTGCTTTGAGCGGCTCCTGGGTGACCTGATCTAGATTCCGATGCACCAGTGCATGTTTACTGTATCCCTTGGACCTTCACATTGACCATGAAACACAGAAATCGAAACGGGATAGAATACAAAAGGCACAATGCCGACTTAAGTACAAGAAGAATGAATCCTCTAAGAGTTCGTGCTTTAAGCGGCTCGTGGGAGAACAGTATTAGAATCCGATGCACCAGTGCCGGTTTACTGTATCTCTTGGACCTTCACATTGACCATGAAACACAGAAAATGCATCGGCATTGAATGCAAAAGGGACAACGCCGACTTAAGTACAAGAAGAGTGAATCTTCGAAGAGTTTGTGGTTTGAGCGGCTCCTGGGAGACCAGTATTAGATTCCGATGCACCAGAGCAGGTTTACTGTATCCCTTGGAATTTCACATTGACCATGAAACACAGAAATTGCATTGAGATTGAATTCAAAAGGGTCAATGCCAACTCAAGTACTAGTGGAAGGAATCTTCTAATAGTTTGTGTTTTGATCGGCTCCTGGGAGAGCAGTAATGGATTCCGAAGCAGCAGTGCAGGTTTACTGTATCCCTTGGACCTTCAAATTGATCATGAAACACAGAAATTGCATCGGTATTGAATACATAAGGGACAATGCTGACTTAAGTACTAGAACAGTGTATCTTATAAGAGTTTTCGGTTTGAGCGGCTCTTCGGCCACCAGTATTAGGCTCCGATTAAGCAGGGCAGGTTTACTATATCCCTTGGACCTTCACAATGACCATGAAATACAGAAATGGCATCGGGATTGAATACAAAAGGTACAATGCCGTCTGGAGTACAAGGAGAGTGTATATTCTAAGAGTTACTGCTTAGAGCGGCTCTTAGCCGACCAGTATTAGATTCCGATGGACAAGTGCAGGTTTACCGTATCCCTTTGACCTTCACATTGACCATGAAACACAGAAATTACATCGGGATTGTATATAATACGGACAGTGACGACTTACGTAAAAAAAAGAGTGATTCTTCTAAGAGGTTGTGGTTTGAGTGGCTCCTGGAAAACCAGTATTAGACTCCGAAGCACCAGTGCAGGTTTACTGTATCCCTTGGTCCTTCACATTGACCATTAAACACAGAAATTACTTCGGGGTTGAATACATAATGAACAATGCCGACTTAACTACAAGCAGAAGGGAACCTTCTAAGAGTTTGTGGTTTGAGGGGCTCCTTGGAGACCAGTACTAGATACCGTTGCACCTGCGCAGCTATACTGTATCCCTTGCACCTTCCCATTGACCATGAAACACAGACATTGCTTCGGGATTGACTAGAAAAGGTACACTGTCGATTTCAGTACAAGAAGAGTGAATCTTCTAAGAGATTGTGATTTTAGCGGCTCCTGGGAGACCAGTATTAGATTCCGATGCACCACTGCAGGTTTACTGTATCCCTTGGACCTTCACATTGACCATGAAACACAGAAATTACATCGGCATAGGGTACAAAAGGTACAATGCCGACTTAAGTACTCGAGGAGTGAATCTTCTAAGAGTTTGTGCTTTGAGCGGCTCCTGGGTGACCTAAACTAGACTCTGAAGCACCACTGCTTGTTTACTGTATCCCTTGGACCTTCATATTGACCATAAAACACAGAAATCTAAGAGTTTGTGCTTTGAGCGGCTCCTGGGTGACCTAAACTAGACTCTGATGCACCAGTGCTTGTTTACTGTATCCCTTGGACCTTCATATTGACCATAAAACACAGAAATCGCAACGGGATAGAATACAAAACGCACAATGTACAAAAGGTACAATGCCGACTTAAGTACTCGAGGAGTGAATCTTCTAAGAGTTTGTGCTTTGAACGGCTCCTGGGTGACCTAAACTAGACTCTGATGCACCACTGCAGGTTTACTGTATCCCTTGGACCTTCACATTGACCATGAAACACAGAAATTACATCGGCATAGAGTACAAAAGGTACAATGCCGACTTAAGTACAAGAAGAGTGAATCTTCTAAGATTATCTGCTGTAAGAGGCTCCTGGGAGACCAGTATTAGATTCGGATGTGGCATTTCAAGTTTACTGTATCCCTTGGACCATCACACTGACCATGAAACACAAAAGTTGGATCGGGAATGAATACCAAAGGCACAATGCCGACTTAAGTACAAGAAGAGTAAATCATCTCAGAGTTTGTGCGTTGTGCAGTTATTGGGAGACCAGTATTAGATTCCGATGCACCTGTGCATGTTTACTGTATCCCTTGGACCTTCACATTTTCCATGAAACACAGAAGTCGCAACGGGATAGAATACAAAAGGGACAATGCCGACTTGAGTACAAGAAGAGTGAATCTTCTAAGAGTTCGTGTTTGAGCGGCTCCTGGGAGAAAAGTATTAGAATCCGATGCACCTGTGCAAGTTTACTGTATTCCTTGGACCTTCACATTGACCATGAAACACAGAAAATGCATCGGTATTGAATACAAAAGGGACAACGCCGACTTAAGTACAAGAAGAGTGAATCTTCTAAGATTTTGTGGTTTGAGCGGCTCCTGGGAGATCAGTATTAGGTACCGATGCACCAGTGCAGGTTTACTGTATCCCTTGGAACTTCACATTGACCATGAAACACAGAAATTGCATCGGCATTGAATTCAAAAGGGACAATGCCGAATTAAGTACAAGAAGAGTAAATCTTCTAAGATTTTCTGCTTTGAGCGGCTCCTGGGAGACCAGTATTAGATTCCGATGCACCAGTGCAGTTTTACTGTATCCCTTGGAATTTCACATTGACCATGAAACACAGAAATTGCATTGAGATTGAATGCAAAAGGGTCAATGCCAACTGAAGTACTAGAGGAGTGAATCTTCTAAGAGTTTGTGTTTTGATCGGCTCCTGGGAGACCAGTATTAGATTCCGATGCAGCAGTGCAGGTTTTCCGTATCCCTTGGACCTTCAAATTGATCACTAAACACAGAAATTGCATCGGCATTGAATACAAAATGGACAATGCCGACTTAAGTACAAAAGGAGTGAATCTTCTAAGAGTTTGTGGTTTGAGCGGGTCGTGGGAGACCAGTATTAGATTCGGATACACCAGTACAGGTTTACTGTATCCGTTAAACCTTCACATTGATCATGAAACACAGAAATTGCATCGGGATTGAATACAGAAACGAAAATGCCGACATAAGCACAAGAACAGAGAATGTTCTAAGAGTTTGTGCTTTGCGCGGCTCCTGGGAAACCAGTATTAGACTCCGATGCACCAGTGCAGGTTAACTGTATCCCTTGGACCTTCACATTGACCATTAAACACAGAAATTACATCGGGGTTGAATACATAATGAACAATGCCGACATATATACAAGAAGAGTGAATCTTCTTAGAGTTTGTATTTTGAGGGGCTCCTGGGAGACCAGTATCAGATTCCGTTGCACCTGTGCAGCTATACTGTATCCCTTGCAGCTTCCCATTGACCATGAAACACAGAAATTGCTTCGGGATTGAATACAAAAGGGACACGGCCGATTTAAGTACAAGAAGAGTGGATCTTCTAAGAGTTTGTGGTTTGATCGTCTCCTGGGAGACCAGTACCAGTTTCCGATGCACCAGTGCAGGTGTACTGTATCCCTAGGACCTTCACATTGACCATGAAACACAGAAATCGCATTGGGATTGATACATGAGGCACAATGCCGACTTAAGTACAAGAAGAGTTAATCTTCTAAGATTATCTGCTTTAACAGGCTCCTGGGAGACCAGAATTAGATTCCGATGCACCAGTTCAGGTTTATTGTATCCCATGGACCGTCACATTGACTATAAAACACAGAAATTGCATCGGGATCGAATGCAACAGGGACAATCCCGACTTAAGTACAAGAAGATTGTATCTTCTAAGAACTTGTGGTTTGATCGGCTCCTGGGACACCAGTATTAGATTCCGATGCACCCGTGCAGGTTTACTTTATCCCTTGCACCTTCACCTTCATCATGAAACACAGAAATTCCATCGCGACTATAAATAAATGGGACAATGAACGATTTAAGTACAAGAAGAGTGAATGTTCTGAGAGTTTGTGGTTTGAGCGGCTCCTGGGAGACCAGTATTAGAATCCGATGCACCAGTGCAGGTTTACTGTATCCCTTGGACCTTCACATTGACCTTGAAACACAGAAATTCCATCGGGATTGAATACAAAAGGGACAATGCCAACTTAAGTACAGGAAGAGTGAATCTACTATAAGTTTGTGGTTTGAGCGGCGCCTGGGAGACCAGTATTAGATTCCGATGCACCAGTGGAGGTTTACTGTATTTCTCGGAGTTCCATATTGACCATGAAACACAGAAATTGCATCGGGATTGATTACAAAAGGCACAATTCCGACATAAGTCCAAGAAGAGTGAATCTTCTAAGAGATTGTGATTTCAGCGGCTCCTGGTACACGAATATTAGACTCCGCTGCACCAGTGCAGGTTTACTGTATCCCTTGGACCTTCAAATTGACCATGAAATACAGAAATTGCATCGGGTTTGTATACAAAAGGGACAATGCCGAATTAAGTACAAGAAGAGTGAAACTTCTAAGAGTTTGTGATTTGAGCGGCTCATGGGAGACCAATATTAGATTCCGATGCACCAGTGCAGGTTCACTGTATCCCTTGGACTTTCACATGGACCATTAAACACAAAAATCGCATCGGGATTGAATACCAAGGGCACAATTCCGACTTAAGTCCAAGAAGCGTGAATCTTCTAAGAGATTGTGATTTTAGCGGCTCCTGTGAGACCGGTATTAGATTCCGATGCCCCAGTGCAGGTTTACTGTATCCCTTGGACCTGCACATTGACCATGAAACACAGAAATTGCATCGGCATAGAATACAAAAGGGACAATGCCGTCTTAAGTACACGAAGAGTGACTCTTCTATGAGTTTGTGCTTTGAGCGGCTCCTGGGTGACCTGAACTAGATTCCGATGCACCAGTGCAGGTTTACTGTAGTCCTTCGACCTTCACGTTGACTAGAAACACAGAAAATGCACCAGCATTGAATACAAAAGGGACAACGCCGACTTAAGTACAAGAACAGTGAATCTTCTAAGAGTTTGTGGTTTGAGCGGCACCTGGGAGATCAGTATTAGATACCGATACACCAGTGCAGGTTTACTGTATCCCTTGGAACTTCACATTGACCATGAAACACAGAAATTGCATCGGCATTGAATACAAAAGGGACAATGCCGACTTAAGTACAAGAACAGTGAATCTTCTAAGATTTTCTGCTTTGAGCGGCTCCTGGGAGACCAGTATTAGATTCCGATGCACCAGTGCAGGTTTACTGTATCGCTTGGAATTTCACATTGACCATGAAACACAGAAATTGCATTGAGATTCAATACAAAATGGTCAATGCCAACTTAAGTACTAGAGGAGTCAATCTTCTAAGAGTTTGTGTTTTGATCGGCTCCTGGGAGACCAGTATTAGATTCCGATGCAACAGTGCAGGTTTACTGTATCCCTTGGACCTTGCCCCCAGGGGCTCGGCATTCATTTGCTGAGTACGGGCTTGGCGACCCCGGGGTCCTGAGCTGGGGACTGGTCGGCGCCGCCAGTCTCCTGTCACGGTAACCCCCGGACATGCTTCAGCGACCACCGTATGGCGCGGCGGTGGAATGTTGTGTGCTGCGGGGAATGGTAATCTTGGCTTGACCGCCTGGATTGCGAGGAAGGCCGACCTCTCTAAAAACCCCTCAATCTTCCGGTGTGCTCCGCGCCTATGAGATGCATGGCTGTTGAGGTGGAACAGTCGCAAGCGGGCAACCTCTGGGGCACATGCCGCACCCCAGTTGTGTAAGGCTTACTCAGGCACGCGGGGCTCTGTCTGAGCGGACCTTTAGTTCCCTAGCTGCTCATGGTACCGCAATGGACCCTTCGACCTCTACATTTCCCCCTACCAGTGGCTTGGGTGGGCCACTGGTAGGAAAACACACCCCATCGAAGAAACGACTTCGTGCTGCGAGTCCTCCAGCGCCTAGTGTTGATCGAGATTTGTCAGACTGTCGTAACAGAGCACATGCTGATAATCAGAATGTGTTTTTGATTATTAAACGGAAGGAGGGTAGCTTTGAGAGGGTTTCTCCCTTTTACATCCACAAGGGTCTTGAGGGAATTGCAGGAACACTTAAATCTGTGAAGCGACTGCCCAATGGGACTCTGTTAGTTGAGACATCTAGTTCCCGTCAAGTCGCTTCTCTTCGGAAAGCAACCTGTCTCGGTGAGTACGCTATCGAGACCGTGCTTCACTCCACTCTGAACTACAGTAAGGGTGTTGTGACATGTAGGGACCTGGTGGATATCCCCACAGACGAGTTAAAATCTGAATGGGCTGATGAAGGTATTGTTGACGTGCAGCATATTATGAAACGAGTCGATGGGGACCTAGTCAAATCCGACTCGTTTATTCTCACGTTCAGTTGCCCACGACTCCCAGAGCATGTTAAAGCAGGGTTCTTACGTTTGCCAGTAAGGCCATATTTCCCCAACCCAATGAGCTGCTTTAAATGTCAGCGCTTTGGGCATACTACGTTGGGGTGCAATGGGATAGCCACTTGTGGTAAATGTGGTCAGCCTGCCCATGAAGGAGCTGATTGTTCATCGCCTGTGAAGTGCGTGAATTGCTCTGGGAGTCATCTTGTTTGGAGCTGGGTCTGCCCCATCTATCTCGACGAACGGAAGATACAGGAGATTAAAACATCTAAGCGCATCCCCTATGGTGAGGCCAAGAAGCTCTTTAAGGCCATGCAACCTCCTGTGTTTACTACATCTTTCGCTTCCGTTCTGAAAAAACCCGTACAAATGGCCACTGTTGCTATGCAAACGGAGGTTGCTAGTGTTAGCACTAATACCTGCATTTGCCAGTGCACTTGTGCTGCTGCGGTTGTTTTGCAACCTGCAGCTCTCCCCGCAATGTCGGACAAGGCTGTGGTTGCTGACATTGGGGTACTTCCTCCCTCTCCCCATATGGGGCCTTCTGCCCAGGCGAGTAATGCTCTGCCTGTTGACAAGGCTCTGCCTTCTAAGCCCCCCAAGACGAAGACGCCGAAGCTGAGGGTTTTGCCACCTGCGGAGCCTAGTCAGGGTCGGTCCGATGACGAGGCCATCGTACTGTCTGACGTCTCCCATGGGTCGTCATCGGAGCTGATGGACATTGACGTCGACCGGGATCGATCTTCTCGCCCCAGGAATAAATCTCCGGCCAGTGCGGGCTCTCCTCCAAAGCCCAGAGGCAGGGTGAGAGTTCAGCCCCCCTGATCACTGGCTCCCATATTACAGTGGAACCTGAATGGGTTCAGGACGCATGTGGCCGAATTACAGCGCCTTGTACGAGAGTGCCCTTTGTGCTTATGTCTCCAAGAGACACATTTTCGGGCCACTGATGCTCCTTCTTTACGGGGCTATACCGTCTATCGGAAAGATGATCTGACGGGGGAAAGGACAAAGGGTGGTGTTGCGGTTTTTGTCCGTGACATGCACCCCTCCTCTGAGCTCCCTCTCGTTACAGACTTGCAAGCAGTTGCAGTTGACCTTCTTGTGGGTCGGAGGCTCACAGTCTGTTCACTTCACTTACCACCTCAGGATGCGATAGACTCTGAAGCTCTCGCAGACCTTATTAGCCAACTCCCCTGCCCATTTCTTCTTCTGGGGGACTTCAATGCTCATAATGTCTTATGGGGCTCTTCGACTACTTGCCCCAGGGGTCGCATTCTGGAAAGCCTCATGATGTCTGAAGAACTGTGCATCAACTGTGCGTCAACTCTGGTGCTCCCACTCATTTCTGTACTGCTTCTGGGTCGTCATCAGCTATTGACCTTTCTTTTTGCTCTCCAGCACTCGCGGATTCTGCTCTGTGGGAGGTTGCTGCTGACCTCCATTCTAGTGACCACTTTCCCCTTTGGATTCGCCTCCTGAATGAGGCTATGGCATTTCCGGTACCGCCCCGGTGGCACCTCTGCAGGGCTGACTGGACACTTTTCAGCCAACTGGCTGTTTTGGAACACCGTGCCAGCGTCCACGAATGGGTAGACCATGTTACAGCCGTGATCTCCCATGCTGCTGAATTGTCAATCCCACGGTCATCCGGTCATCCCAAGAGGCGTCCTGTCCCTTGGTGGACCACTGAGTGCCGCTCAGCTATCCGAGCCCGCCGTGCAGCTCTGCGCCGCTTCAGGTGCCGTCCCTCAGCTGACAATCTTGCGGCCTTTCGGGTGGCAAGGGCCAAGGCGCGGCGAGTGGTTAAAGAGAGCAAACGACGGTCCTGGCAATCGTTCTTGAACTCCATCTCCCGCTCCACTAGTTCTACGAAAGTATGGGAAGCCATCAGGAGAATTTCCGGGAAACTCGGCCAGCTACCTGTCACGGCATTGCTGCATCAGGGAAGTCTCCTCACGGCGCCGAGAGACATTGCCCAGACACTGGCCATGCATTTTGCGGAATCTACCTCTACTATTAACTGTGATCCGGATTTCTGCCTGTACCGCACTGCCATCGAGAGGGGTTACTTGGACTTCCGGTCTCCAAATTCTGAACCCTACAACTGCCCCTTCACAATGTGGGAACTGGATTCGGCTCAGTCTGAGGCTCATGATACTGCGCCTGGCCATGATCAAATCCGGTACAGCATGCTGCAGCACTTCTTACTGCCTTCCAAGGAAGTTCTCCTGACTTTTTTTAATATGATATGGTTATCTGGCACGTACCCTGACTCGTGGAAGGAGGCGATTTTGATCCCCCTCCTCAAACCGGGGAAGGACCGAACGCATCCCAGCAGTTACCGAAGTATTGCTTTGACGAGCTGTGTCGGGAAGACGTTAGAACGCATGGTCAACCGTCGCCTGGTTTGGCTGCTCGAAACCAGGCAGCTCCTGAGCCCCTCGCAGTGTGGCTTTCGGAGATGTCGTTCAACTATAGACAACTTGACCCTGCTTGAGGCGGCCATCCAGCAGGCCTTCCTCCGTAACCAGCATTGTCTCGGTGTCTTCTTTGACATTCATAAGGCGTATGACACTACTTGGCGCCGCCATATCCTCAATCAACTCCATGAGTGGGGTTTTCGTGGCCGTCTCCCCATCTTCCATCGGTCCTTTCTTTCCCACCGCCTCTTCCGATATAGGGTTGGTAATGTGCTATCTGATTTGTATGTGCAGGAGAATGGTGTTCCTCAGGGAAGCGTTTTAAGTGTCACCCTCTTTGCCGTCGCCATTAACAGTATCACGTCCACTATCCGGAGTCCTGCCCAATGCTCCTTGTTTGTGGACGATTTTGCTGTTTTCTGTTCTTCCTCCAGCCTTGTCACTGCTAGTCAGCAGTTGCAGCTTACGATACAGCGATTAGAGGCATGGACTGCGAAGACAGGTTTTACCTTTTCTGCCGACAAATGTGTGTGTGTTCATTTTAATCGTTCTCGACGTCTTTTTACCTCCCCTGAATTGCGTCTGAGGGACATCAATCTTCCTTTTAGCGACACTGTGCGGTTCCTGGGCCTCACTTTTGATTCCAAACTGTCGTGGTTGCCTCACCTTAAAGACCTCAAGGTGCGGACCCTGAAGGCACTGAATATTTTGAAGTGTCTGAGCCATCGGTCCTGGGGAGCAGATCGGGCACGTCTGCTGCAGTTTTATAGGGCTTTCGTCCGATCGCGTCTTGACTATGGTTGCACCATGTATGGGTCAGCAAGGCCTTCGTATCTGAAGATACTTGACGCAGTACACCATGAGGGTATCAGGCTGGCCACTGGTGCCTTCCGTACCAGTCCCATCCCCAGCCTGTGTGCTGAGGCAGGGGAACCGCCGCTCGCCATCCGGCGGAAACTCCTCATGGTGCGACGGGTGTGTCAATTCCTTGCCT
The DNA here is from genome assembly GCF_023864345.2 of Schistocerca serialis cubense. NCBI lineage: Eukaryota > Metazoa > Arthropoda > Insecta > Orthoptera > Acrididae > Schistocerca > Schistocerca serialis. The sequence continues at coordinate 1,083,968,103 of NC_064640.1, read as the reverse complement.
GTCCTACATCCCCTGCGTACCCTACCGTTGCCCGACCGCCTATGGAACGTCTCTTTTCCAGTCGTCCCAGGGCAACGAGACCACTTGGGATTCGTGCCAAGCATTTGCTTGAGTCCCTTGGTGTGGAGCGTGTGGCCCCCCAACGACAAGGTTTTACTCGCCTGCCTCCCTGGTTGCTCCAGAGGCCCAGCGTCCTTTTAGACTTGTCGGAGTACCGGAGGAGCTGCACTCCTGCGTTTGTTTTTACCGCCTTATTTTATGACATTTTAAACCAGTATCCCGACCATGTACCAGTATTTACGGATGGCTCTAAACAGGGGGACTCTGTTGGTTGTGCTGTTGTTTTCCCTGTTCGACTCGTCAAGTTACGGCTTCCTGCGGCGTTTACCATCTTTGATGCCGAATTGTTTGCGATCTTGCGGGCATTGGAGCAGATGAGATGTGTTCCCAGTCGTAAGTTCCTAATCTGTTCTGACTCCATGAGTGCCCTTCAGACAATGCAACACTTGTACCCAGCGGATACGGTCGTCCAGAACATCCATGATGCCCTACTCCACCTGCAGCGGCAGGGGAAGGAGGTTTCCTTCTGCTGGGAGCCGGGGCACGTGGGTATTAGGGGAAACGAGCTGGCGGATGTGGCTGCCAAAGATGCATGTTCCCTCCCTCACGTTGTTGACTGTGCCGTCCCCCTCCATGCTGTTACCTCCCTCCTGCGTTTTCGCGTTATGCGTCAGTGGGAAGAGGAGTGGCTGGCAGTCGGTGAAAATAAGCTGCGTCTGGTCAAGGCCACCACGCGGCCATGGCGTACGTCCTACCAGTCATGCAGGCGGGATGAGGTTCTCCTCACTCGCCTCCGCATCGGGCACAGTCCCTTCACACATGGTTCTTTACTCCGGCGGGAGGATCCCCCCCTCTGCAGTGCTTGTGGCGTCCAGATTGCTGTCCGCCACATTTTACTTGACTGTCTTTTATTCTCTGACCAGAGGGCGGTGGTTTCTTTGCCACCGGATTTGCCCTCTATTTTGAAAGACGACGCAACGTCTGTGTTTAAGGTTTTACGGTTTTGTGTCCTGTCCAATTTGTTGCCACGGCTTTTAGGGAGAGGTTTTTAATGTGCTGCTGGATGCCTGGCTCACCCAGATTTTAGGTAAGAGGTCAACCAGTCACGTCTACCTCCTTGTTTCCCTTCGGTTTCTGTCCTCCCTTCCTTGTGTTTACTTTCCTTTTTTAGTGCACTCCTTCTCCTCTTGTTTTGCCTCTGTATGTGAGGATTTGGAACTGCATCAGGTCTGTGTCTTTTAGCTGTCCCCCTGTTCGTTGTTCGTCTTAGTCCCTTCACTGCATGTGTTCCTGTTTTTATGCGTTTGGGCGCTGATGACCCCGATGTTTAGCGCCCGTAAACCTCAAACACACACACACACACACACACCTTGGACCTTCAAATTGATCATGAAACCCAGAAATTGCATTGGGATTGAATACAAAAGGGACAATGCCGACTTCAGTATAAGAATAGTGTATCTTCTAAGAGATTCCGGTTTGAGCGGCGCCTCGGACACCAGTATCAGACTCCGATGCACCAGTGCAGGTTTACTGTATCCCCTGGACCTTCACATTGACCATGAAACACAGAAATTGCATCGTCATTGAATACAAAAGGCACAATGCTGACTTAAGTACAAGAGGAGTGAAACTTCTAAGAGTTCGTGACATGAGCGAATCCTGGGAGCCCAGTATTAGATTCCGATGCACCAGTGCAGGTTTACTGTATCCCTTGGACCTTCACATTAACCATGAAACACAGATATCGCAATGGGATAGAATACAAAAGGCACAATGCCGACTTAAGTACAAGAAGAGTGAATCTTCTAAGAGTTCGAGCTTTGAGCGACTCCTGGGTGACCAGTATTAGATTCCGATGCACCAGTGCAGGTTTACTGTATCCCTTGGACCTTCAAATTGACCATGAAACACAGATATCGCAACGTGATAGAATACAAAAGGCACAATGCCGACTTCAGCACAAGAGGAGTGAATCTTCTAAGAGTTCTTCCTTTGAACGAATCCTGGGAGACCAGTATTAGATTCCGATGCACCAGTGCAGGTTTACTGCATCCCTTGGACCTTCACATTGACCATGAAACACAGAAATTGTATCCGGAGTGAATACAAAATGGACAATGCGGACTTAAGTACAAGAAGAGTGAATCTTCTAAGAGTTTGTGGTTTGAGCGGCTCGTGGGAGACCAGTATTAGATTCCGATACACCATTGCTTGTTTACTGCATCGGCTGGGACATCACATTCACTATGAAACACAGAAATTGCATCGGGATTGAATACAAATGAGACAATGCCCACTTAAGTACTAGAAGAGCGAATCTTCTAAGAGTTTGTGATTTGAGCGGCTCCTGGGAGACCAGTATTAGATTACGATGCACCTATGGAAGTTTACTGTATCCCTTGGACCTTCACATTGACCATGAAACATAGAAATCGCAACGGGATAGACTACAAAAGGCACAATGATGACTTAAGTACGAGAAGAGTGAATCTTGTAAGAGTTCGTGCTTTGAGCGGCTTGTGGAAGACCAGTATTAGATTCCGATTCACCAGTGCAGGTTTACTGTATTCATTGGACCTTCACATTGACGATGAAACACAGAAATTGCATCGGGACTGAATACAAAAGGGGCAATGCCGACTTAAGTACAAGAAGAGTGAAACTTCTAAGAGTTTGTGCTTTGAGCGCCTCCTGTTAGACCAGTATTAGATTCCGATGCACCAGTGCAGGTTTACTGTATCCCTTGCCCTTAACATTGACCATGATACACAGAAATTAAATCGGGATTGAATACAAATGGACAATGCTGACATAAGTACAAGAAGAGTGAATCTTTTAAGAGTTTGTTCATTGAGCGCCTCCTGGGAGAATAGTATTAAATTCCGATGCACCAGTTCATGTTTCCTGTATCCCTTAGACCTTCACATTGTCCATTAAACATAGAAATGACATAGGGATTGAAAACAAAAGGGACAATGCCGACTTAAGTACAAGAAGATTGATTCTTCTAAGAATTTGTGGTTTGAGCGGCTCCTGGGAGACCAGTATTAGATTCCGATGCACCAGTGCAGGTTTAAAGTATCCTTTTGACCTTCCCATTGACCATGAGACACAGAAAACGCAACGGGATAGAATACAAAAGTCACAATGCCGACTTATGAGCAAGAAGAGTGAATCTTCCAAGAGGTTGTGCTTTAAGCGACTCCTGGGAGAGCAGTATTAGAATCCGATGCACCAGTGCAGGTTTACTGTATCCCTTGGACCTTCACATTGACCATGAAACACAGAAATTCCATCGGGATCGAATACAAAAGGGACAATGCCGACTTAAGTACAAGAAGAGTGAATCTACTATAAGTTTGTGGTTTGAGAGGCGCCTGGGAGACCAGTATTAGATTCCGATGCACCAGTGCAGGTTCACAGTATCCCTTGACCTCCTTATTCACCGTGAATCACAGAAATTGCATCGGGATTGAATAGAAATGGACAGTGCCGACTTAAGTACAAGAAGAGTGAATCTTCTATGAGTTCGAGCTATGAGCGACTTCTGGGAGACCAGTATTTGATTACGATGCAGCAGTGCAGGTTTATAGTTTCCCTTGGGCCTTGACATTGACCTTGAAGCACAGAAATTGTATCGGGATTGAATACAAAAGGGACAATGCCGACTTAAGAACAAGAAGAGTGAATCTTCTAAGAGTTTGTGATTTGAGCGGCTCCTGGGAGAATAGTATTAGATACCATTCCACCAGTGCAGGTTTACTGTATCCCTTGGACCTTCACATTGACCATAAAACACAGAAATATCATCGGGATTGAATACAAAAAGGACATTGCCGACTTAAGTACAAGAAGAGTGAATCTTCTAAGAGTTTGTGATTGCAGCGGCTCCTGGGAGACCAGTTATAGATTCCGATGCACCAGTGCAGGTTTACTGTATCCCTTGCCCTTTACATTGACCATGATACACAGAAATTACATCGTCATTGAATACAAACAGCACAATGCCGACATAAGTACAAGAAGAGTGAAACTTCTAAGAGTTCGTGCCATGAGCGAATCCTGGGAGCCCAGTATTAGATTCCGATTAACCAGTGCAGGATTACTGTATCCTTTGGACCTTCACATTGACCATGAAACACAGAAATTGCATCGGGATTGAAAACAAAAGGGACAATGGCGACTTAAGTAAAGAAGAGTGAATCTTCTAAGAGTTATTGATTTCAGCGGCGCCTGGGAGACCACTTATAGATTCCGATGCACCAGTGCAGGTTTACTGTATCCCCAGGACCTTCACATTGACCATGAAACACAGAAATTGCATCGGGATTGAATACAAATGTGACAATGCCCACTTAAGTACTAGAAGAGCGAATCTTCGAAGAGTTTGTGATTTGAGCGGCTCCTGGGAGACCAGTATTAGATTACGATGCACCTATGGAAGTTTACTGTATCCCTTGGACCTTCACATTGACCATGAAACACAGAAATTGCATCGGGATTGATAAAAAAGGGACAATGCCGACTTAAGTACAAGAAGAGTGAATCTACTAAGAGTGTATGGTTTGAGCGGCTCCTGGGAGACCAGTATTAGATTCCGATGCACCAGTGCAGGTTTACTGTATCCCTTGCCCTTTACATTGACCATGATACACAGAAATTAAATCGGGATTGAATACAAATGGGCAATGCTGACATAAGTACAAGAAGAGTGAATCCTTTAAGAGTTTGTGCTTTGAGCGCCTCCTGGGAGACCAGTATTAGATTCCGATGCACCAGTGCAGGTTTCCTGTATCCCTTAGACCTTCACATTGACCATTAAACATAGAAATGACATAGGGATTAAATGCAAAATGGACAATGCCGACTTATGTGCAAGAAGAGTGAATCTTCCAAGAGGTTGTGCATTAAGCGTCTCCTGGGAGAGCAGTATTAGAATCCGATGCACCAGTGCAGGTTTACTGTATCCCTTGGACCTTCACATTGATCGTGAATCACAGAAATTGCATCGGGATTGAAAACAAAAGGCACAATGCCGACTTAAGTACAACAAGAGTGAATATTCTAAGAGTTCGTGCTTTGAGCGACTCCTGGGAGACCAGTATTAGATTCCGATGCACCAGTGCTGGATTACTGTATTCATTGGCGCTTCACATTGACCATGATACACAGAAAGTAAATCGGGATTGAATGCAAATTGGCAATGCTGACATAAGTACAAGAAGAGTGAATCTTTTAAGAGTTTGTGCTTTGAGCGCCTCCTGGGAGACCAGTATTAGATTCCGATGCACCAGTGCAAGTTTACCGTATCCGTTTGACTTTCCCATTGACCATGAGACACAGAAAACGCAACGGGATGGAATACAAAAGTCACAGTGCCGACTTATGTACAAGAAGAGTGAATCTTCCAAGAGTTTGTGCTTTAAGCGACTCCTGGGAGACCAGTATTAGATTCCGATGCACCAGTGCAGGTTTACTGCATCCCTTGGACCTTCACATTGACCATGAAACACAGAAATTGCATCGGGATTGAATACAAATGGACAATGCCGACTTATGTACAGGAAGAGTGAATCTTCTTAGAGTTTATGCTTTGAACGTCTCCTGGGAGACCAGTATTAGATTCCGATGCACCAGTGCAGGTTTACTGAATCCCTTGAAACACCACATTGACCACGAAACACAGAAATTGCTTCGGGATTGAATACAAAAGGCACAATGCCTTCTTAAGAGCAAGAAGAGTGAATCTTCTAAGAGTTTGCGGTTTGAGCGGCTGCTGGGAGACTAGTATTAGAATCCGATGCACCCGTGCAGGCTTACTGTATACTTTGGACCTTCAATTGACCATGGAACATAGAAATTGCATCGGGATCGAATACAAAAGTGATATTGCCGACTTAAGTACAAGAAGAGTGAATCTTCTAAGAGTTTGTTATTTGGGCGGCTCCCGGGAGACCAGTATTATATTCCGATCTACCAGTGCATTTGTACTGAATCCCTTGGACCTTCACATTGACCATGGAACACAGATAATGCATCGGGATTGAATACAAAAGGGATAATGCCGACTTAAGTGCAAGATGAGTGAATCTGCTAAGAGTTTGTGCTTTGAGCGCCTCCTGAAGGACCAGTATTAAATTCCGATACACCAGTTCAGGTTTACTGCATCCCTTGTACCTTCACATTGACCATGAAACACAGAAATTGCACCGGGATTGAATAAAAAATGGACAACGCCGAGTTAAGTACAAAAAGAGTGAATCATCTAAGAGTTTGTGATTTGAGCGTCTCCTGGAAGACCAGTATTAGATTCCGGTACACCAGTGCTGGTTTACTGTATCCCCTGGACTATCCCATTCACCATGAAACACAGATATAGCATCTAGACTGAATACAAAAGGGGCAACGCCGACTTGAGTACAAGAAGAGTGAATCTACTACGAGTTGTGGTTTGAGCGGCTCCTGGAAGACCAGTACTAGATTCAGATGCACCAACGCTGGTATTCTGTATCCCTTGGACCTTCACATTGACCATGAGACACAGAAATTGCATCGGGATTGAATACAAATGGACAATGCCGACTTATGTATACGAAGAGTGAATCTTCTTAGAGTTTATGCTTTGAATGGCTCCAGGGAGACCAGTATTAGATTCCGATGCACCAGTGTAGGTTTACTGTATTCCATTTACCATCACATTGACCATGAAACACAGGAATTGCATCGGGATTGAATACAAAAGGGACAATGCCGACTTAAGGACAAGAGGAGTGATCCTTCTAAGATTTTGTGGTTTGAGCGGCTCCTGGGAGACCAGTATTAGATACCGATGCACCAGTGGAGGTTTTCTGTATCCCTTGGAACTTCACATTGACCATGTAACACAGATATAGCATCGGGATTGAATTCAAGAGGGACAATGACGACTTAAGTACAAGAAGATTGAATCTTCAAAGAGTTAGTGATTTGAGCGGCTCCTTGGAGACCAGTATCAGATTCCGATGCACCAGTGCAGGTTCACTGTATCCCTTGCACCTTCACATTGACCATGAAACACAGAAATTGTATCGGGATTGAATACAAAAGGGACAATGCCGACTTAAGTACAAGAAGAGTGTATCTTTTAAGAGTTTGTGCTTTAAGCGCCTCCTGGGAGACCAGTATTAAATTCCGATGCACCAGTTCAGGTTTCCTGTATCCCTTAGACCTTCACATTGACCATTAAACACAGAAATTACATAGGGATTGAATACAAAAGGGACAATGCCGACTTAATTCCAAGAAGATTGAATCTTCTAAGAATTTGTGGTTTGAGCGGCTCCTGGGAGACCAGCATTAGATTCCGATGCACCAGTGCAGGTTTGCCGTATCCTTTCGAGCTTCCCATTGACCATGAGACACAGAAAACGCAACGGGATGGAATACAAAAGTCACAATGCCGACTTATGTACAAGAAGAGTGAATCTTCCAAGATATTGTGCTTTAAGCGGCTCCAGGGTCACCAGTATTAGATTCCGATGCACCAGTGCAGGTTTACTGCATCCCTTGGACCTTCACATTGACCAGGAAACACAAAATTGCATCGGGATTGAATACAAATGGACATTGCCGACTTATGTACAGGAAGAGTGAAACTTCCTAGAGTTTATGCTTTGAACGGCTCCAGGGAGACCAGCATTAGAATCCGATGCGCCAGTGCAGATTTACTGTATCCATTGAAACACCACATTGACCATGAAATACAGAAATTGCTTCGGGATTGAATACAAAAGGGACAATGCTGACTTAAGTACAAGAAGAGTGAATCTTCTAAGATGTTGTGGTTTGAACGGCTCCTGATAGACTAGTATTAGAATCCGATGCACCTGTGCAGGCTTACTGTATACCGTGGACCTTCACATTGACCATGGAACACAGAAATTGCATCGGGATTGAATACAAAAGGGACCATGCCGACTTAAGTACAAGAAGAGTGAATCTTCTAACAGTTTGTGGTTTGAGCGGCTCCTCGGACATCAGTATTAGATTCCGAAGCACCAGTGCAGGTTTACTGTATCCCTTGGAACTTCACTTTGACCATGAAACACATAAATTGCATCGGGATTGAAACCAAAGGGACAATGCCTACTTAACTACAGGAAGAGTGAATCGTCTAAGAATATGTGGTTTGAGAAGCTCCTGGGAGAGCAGTATTAGATTCCGATGCACCAGTGCAAGTTTACTGTATCCCTTTGACCTTCCCATTGACCATGAAACACAGAAATTGCATCGGGACTGAATACAAAAGGGGCAATGCCGACTTAAGTACAAAATGAGTGAATCTTCTTAGAGTTTGTGGATTGAGCGGCTCCTGGGTTTCCAGTATTAGATTCCGATGCATCAGTGCAGGTTTACTGTATCCCTTGGACCTTCACATTGACCATGAAACACAGAAATTGCATCGGGATTGGATACAAATGGACAATGCCGACTTATGTACAGGATGAGTGAATCTTCTTAGAGTTTATGCTTTGAACGGCTCCTGGGAGACCAGTATTACATTCCGATGCACCAGTGCAGGTTTACTGTATCCCTTGGAACACCACATCGACCATGAAACACAGAAATGTCTTCGGGATTGAATACAAAAGGGACAATGCCGACTTAAGTACAAGGAGAGTGAATCTGCGCAGAATTTGTGGTTTGAGCGGCTCCTGGGAGACCAGTAATAGAATCCGATGCACACGTGCAGGTTTACTGTATACCTTGGACCTTCGTATTGACCATGGAACACAGAAATTGCAACGGGATTGAATACAAAAGTGACAATGCCGACTTAAGTACAAGAAGAGTTAATCTTCTAAGAGTTTGTGATTTGACCGGCTCCCGGGAGACCAGTATTAGATTCCGATGCACCAGTGCAGGTTTACTGTACCCCTTGGACCTTCACATTGACCATGAGACACAGATATTGTATCGCGATTGAATACAAAAGGGACAATGCCGACTTAAATAAAAGAAGAGTGAATCTTCCAAGAGTTTGTGTTTTTTCTGGCTCCTGGGAAGCCAGTATTAGATTCCGATACACCAGTGCAGGTTTACTGTATCCCTTGGACCTTCACATTGACCATGAATCACAGAGATTGCATCGTGATTGAATACAAAAAAGACAATGCTGACTTAAGTACAAGAACAGTTAATCTACTATGAGTTTGTTGTTTGAGCGGCTCCTGGGAGACCAGTAGTAGATTCCGATGCTCCAGCGCAGGTTTACAGTTTCCCTTGGACCTTCACATTGACCATGACACACAGAGTTTGCATCGTTTTCAATACAAATGTACAATGCCGGCTTATGTACAGGAAGAGTGAATCTTCTTAGAGTTTGTGCATTGAACGGCTCCTGGGAGACCAGTATTAGATTCCGATGCACCAGTGCAGGTTTACTGTATCCCTTGAACCACCTCATTGTCCATGAAACACAGAAATTGCTTCGGGATTGAATACAAAAGGGACAATGCCGACTTAAGTACAAGAAGAGTGAATCTTCTAAGTTTTTGTGGTTTGAGCGGCTCCTGGGAGACCAGTATTAGAATCCGATGCACCAGTGCAGGTTTACTGTATACCGTGGACCTTTACATTGACCATGGAACACAGAAATTGCATCGGGATTAAATACAAAAGTGACAATGCCGACTTAAGAAGAAGGAGAGTGAATCTCCCAAGAGTTTGTGGTTTGATCGCCTCCTGGGAGGCCAATATTAGTTTCCGATGCACCAGTGCAGGTTTACTGTATCCCTTGTACTTTCACATTGACCATGAAACACAGAAATTGCATCGGGATTGAATACAAAAGTGACAATGCCGACTTAAGTACAAGAAGAGTGAATCTACTAAGAGTTTGTGCATTGAGCGGCTCCTGTCAAACATGTATTATTTTCCGATTCACCAGTGCAGGTTTACTGTATCCCACGCACCTTCACATAGACCATGAAACACAGAAATCGCAACGGGATAGAATACAAAAGGGACAATGCCGACTTAAGAACAGGAAGAGTTAATCTTCTACGAATTTGTGGTTTGAGCGGCTCCAGGGAGAGCAGTACTAGATTCGGATGCACCAGTGCAGGTTTAATGTATCCCTTGGACCTTCACATTGACCATGAAACACAGAAATTGCATCGGGATTGAATACAAAAGGGACAATGCCGACTTAAGTACAGGAAGCGTGAATCTTCTAAAAATTTGTGGTTTGAGGGGCTCCTGGAAGACCAGTATTATATTCCGATGCACCAGTGCAGGTTTACTGTATCCTTTTGACCTTCCCATTGAGCATGAAACACAGAACTTGCATCGGGATTGAATACAAAAGGGACAATGCTGACCTAAGTACAAGAAGAGTGAATCTCCTAAGAGGTTGTGATTTGAGCGCCTATTGGGAAACCAGTATTAGATTCCGATGCACCAGTGCAGGTTTACTGTATCCATTGGACAATCACATTGACGATGAAACACAGAAATTCCATCGAGACTTAATAGAAAAGTGACAATGCCGACTTAAGTACAAGAAGAGTGAATCTTCTAAGAGTTTCTGGTTCGAGCGGCTCCTGGCAAACCAGTATTAGATTTCGAAGCACCGACGTACGTTTACTGTATCCCTTGGACCGTTTCATTGACCATGAAACACAGATATTGCATCGGGACTAAATACAAGAGGGACAATAACGACTTAAGTACAAGAAGAGTGAATCTTTTAAAAGTTCTTGATTTGAGCGGCTCCCGGGACACCAGTATTAGATTTCGATGCACCAGTGGAGGTTTACTGTATCCCTTGGACCTTCACGTTGACCATGAAACCCAGAAATCGCAACGGGATGGAATAAAAAAGGCACATTGCCGACTTAAGTACAAGAAGAGTGAATCTTCTAAGAGATCGTGCTTTGATCGGCTCCTGGGAGACCAGTATTAGATTCTGATGCACCAGTGCAGGTTTACTGTATCCCTTGGACCTTCTCATTGACCATGAAATACAGAAATTGCATCGGCATTGCATGCAAAAGGGACAATGTCGACTTAAGAAAAAGAAGAATGAATCTTCTAAGAGTTTCTGGTTTGAGTGGGTCCTGGCAAACCAGTATTAGATTCCGATGCACCAGTGCAGGTTTACAGTATCCCTTCGACCTTCACATTGACCATGATACACAGAAATTGTATCGGGATTGAATAGAAAAGGGACAAGGCCTACTTAAGTACAAGAAGAGTGAATCTTCTAAGAGTTTGTGCTTTGTGCATCTCCTGGGAGACCAGTATTAGATTCCGAAGCACCGACGTAGGTTTACTGTATCCCTTGGACCGTTACATTGACCAAGAAACACAGAAATTGCATCGGGATTGAATACGTAAGGGACAATGCCGACTTAAGTACAAGAAGAGTGAGTCTTCTAAGAGTTTGTGATTTGAGCGGCTCCTGGGAAACCAGTATTAGATTCCGATGCACCAGTGCAAGTTTACTGTATCCCTTGGACCTTCCCATTAACCATGAAACTCACAAATTGCATTGGGATTGAATACTAAAGGTACAATGCGGACCTAAGTACAAGAAGAGTGAATCTCCTAAGAGGTTGTGATTTGAGCGCCTACTGGGAGACCAGTATTAGATTCCGATGCACCAGTGCAGGTTTACTGTATCCCTTGCACCTTCACATTGACCATGAAACACAGAAATTGTATCGGGATTGAATACAAAAGGGACAATGCCGACTTAAGTACAAGAAGATTGAATCTTCTAAGAATTTGTGGTTTGAGCGGCTCCTGGGAGACCAGCATTAGATTCCGATGCACCAGTGCAGGTTTGCCGTATCCTTTCGAGCTTCCCATTGACCATGAGACACAGAAAACGCAACGGGATGGAATACAAAAGTCACAATGCCGACTTATGTACAAGAAGAGTGAATCTTCCAAGATATTGTGCTTTAAGCGGCTCCAGGGTCACCAGTATTAGATTCCGATGCACCAGTGCAGGTTTACTGCATCCCTTGGACCTTCACATTGACCAGGAAACACAAAATTGCATCGGGATTGAATACAAATGGACATTGCCGACTTATGTACAGGAAGAGTGAAACTTCCTAGAGTTTATGCTTTGAACGGCTCCAGGGAGACCAGCATTAGAATCCGATGCGCCAGTGCAGATTTACTGTATCCATTGAAACACCACATTGACCATGAAATACAGAAATTGCTTCGGGATTGAATACAAAAGGGACAATGCTGACTTAAGTACAAGAAGAGTGAATCTTCTAAGATGTTGTGGTTTGAACGGCTCCTGATAGACTAGTATTAGAATCCGATGCACCCGTGCAGGCTTACTGTATACCGTGGACCTTCACATTGACCATGGAACACAGAAATTGCATCGGGATTGAATACAAAAGGGACCATGCCGACTTAAGTACAAGAAGAGTGAATCTTCTAACAGTTTGTTTTTTGAGCGGCTCCTCGGACATCAGTATTAGATTCCGAAGCACCAGTGCAGGTTTACTGTATCCCTTGGAACTTCACTTTGACCATGAAACACATAAATTGCATCGGGATTGAAACCAAAGGGACAATGCCTACTTAACTACAGGAAGAGTGAATCGTCTAAGAATATGTGGTTTGAGAAGCTCCTGGGAGAGCAGTATTAGATTCCGATGCACCAGTGCAGGTTTACTGTATCCCTTTGACCTTCCCATTGACCATGAAACACAGAAATTGCATCGGGACTGAATACAAAAGGGGCAATGCCGACTTAAGTACAAAATGAGTGAATCTTCTTAGAGTTTGTGGTTTGAGCGGCTCCTGGGTTTCCAGTATTAGATTCCGATGCATCAGTGCAGGTTTACTGTATCCCTTGGACCTTCACATTGACCATGAAACACAGAAATTGCATCGGGATTGGATACAAATGGACAATGCCGACTTATGTACAGGATGAGTGAATCTTCTTCGAGTTTATGCTTTGAACGGCTCCTGGGAGACCAGTATTACATTCCGATGCACCAGTGCAGGTTTACTGTATCCCTTGGAACACCACATCGACCATGAAACACAGAAATGTCTTCGGGATTGAATACAAAAGGGACAATGCCGACTTAAGTACAAGGAGAGTGAATCTGCTCAGAATTTGTGGTTTGAGCGGCTCCTGGGAGACCAGTAATAGAATCCGATGCACACGTGCAGGTTTACTGTATACCTTGGACCTTCGTATTGACCATGGAACACAGAAATTGCAACGGGATTGAATACAAAAGTGACAATGCCGACTTAAGTACAAGAAGAGTTAATCTTCTAAGAGTTTGTGATTTGAGCGGCTCCCGGGAGACCAGTATTAGATTCCGATGCACCAGTGCAGGTTTACTGTACCCCTTGGACCTTCACATTGACCATGAGACACAGAAATTGTATCGCGATTGAATACAAAAGGGACAATGCCGACTTAAATAAAAGAAGAGTGAATCTTCTAAGAGTTTGTGTTTTTTCTGGCTCCTGGGAAGCCAGTATTAGATTCCGTTACACCAGTGCAGGTTTACTGTATCCCTTGGACCTTCACATTGACCATGAATCACAGAGATTGCATCGTGATTGAATACAAAAAAGACAATGCTGACTTAAGTACAAGAACAGTTAATCTACTATGAGTTTGTTGTTTGAGCGGCTCCTGGGAGACCAGTAGTAGATTCCGATGCTCCAGCGCAGGTTTACAGTTTCCCTTGGACCTTCACATTGACCATGACACACAGAGTTTGCATCGTTTTCAATACAAATGTACAATGCCGGCTTATGTACAGGAAGAGTGAATCTTCTTAGAGTTTGTGCATTGAACGGCTCCTGGGAGACCAGTATTAGATTCCGATGCACCAGTGCAGGTTTACTGTATCCCTTGAACCACCACATTGTCCATGAAACACAGAAATTGCTTCGGGATTGAATACAAAAGGGACAATGCCGACTTAAGTACAAGAAGAGTGAATCTTCTAAGTTTTTGTGGTTTGAGCGGCTCCTGGGAGACCAGTATTAGAATCCGATGCACCAGTGCAGGTTTACTGTATACCGTGGACCTTTACATTGACCATGGAACACAGAAATTGCATCGGGATTAAATACAAAAGTGACAATGCCGACTTAAGAAGAAGGAGAGTGAATCTCCTAAGAGTTTGTGGTTTGATCGCCTCCTGGGAGGCCAATATTAGTTTCCGATGCACCAGTGCAGGTTTACTGTATCCCTTGTACTTTCACATTGACCATGAAGCACAGAAATTGCATCGGGATTGAATACAAAAGTGACAATGCCGACTTAAGTACAAGAAGAGTGAATCTACTAAGAGTTTGTGCATTGAGCGGCTCCTGTCAAACATGTATTATTTTCCGATTCACCAGTGCAGGTTTACTGTATCCCACGCACCTTCACATAGACCATGAAACACAGAAATCGCAACGGGATAGAATACAAAAGGGACAATGCCGACTTAAGAACAGGAAGAGTTAATCTTCTACGAATTTGTGGTTTGAGCGGCTCCAGGGAGAGCAGTACTAGATTCGGATGCACCAGTGCAGGTTTAATGTATCCCTTGGACCTTCACATTGACCATGAAACACAGAAATTGCATCGGGATTGAATACAAAAGGGACAATGCCGACTTAAGTACAGGAAGCGTGAATCTTCTAAAAATTTGTGGTTTGAGGGGCTCCTGGAAGACCAGTATTATATTCCGATGCACCAGTGCAGGTTTACTGTATCCTTTTGACCTTCCCATTGAGCATGAAACACAGAACTTGCATCGGGATTGAATACAAAAGGGACAATGCTGACCTAAGTACAAGAAGAGTGAATCTCCTAAGAGGTTGTGATTTGAGCGCCTATTGGGAAACCAGTATTAGATTCCGATGCACCAGTGCAGGTTTACTGTATCCATTGGACAATCACATTGACGATGAAACACAGAAATTCCATCGAGACTTAATAGAAAAGTGACAATGCCGACTTAAGTACAAGAAGAGTGAATCTTCTAAGAGTTTCTGGTTCGAGCGGCTCCTGGCAAACCAGTATTAGATTTCGAAGCACCGACGTACGTTTACTGTATCCCTTGGACCGTTTCATTGACCATGAAACACAGAAATTGCATCGGGACTAAATACAAGAGGGACAATAACGACTTAAGTACAAGAAGAGTGAATCTTTTAAAAGTTCTTGATTTGAGCGGCTCCCGGGACACCAGTATTAGATTTCGATGCACCAGTGGAGGTTTACTGTATCCCTTGGACCTTCACGTTGACCATGAAACCCTGAAATCGCAACGGGATGGAATAAAAAAGGCACATTGCCGACTTAAGTACAAGAAGAGTGAATCTTCTAAGAGGTCGTGCTTTGATCGGCTCCTGGGAGACCAGTATTAGATTCTGATGCACCAGTGCAGGTTTACTGTATCCCTTGGACCTTCTCATTGACCATGAAATACAGAAATTGCATCGGCATTGCATGCAAAAGGGACAATGTCGACTTAAGAAAAAGAAGAATGAATCTTCTAAGAGTTTCTGGTTTGAGTGGGTCCTGGCAAACCAGTATTAGATTCCGATGCACCAGTGCAGGTTTACAGTATCCCTTCGACCTTCACATTGACCATGATACACAGAAATTGTATCGGGATTGAATAGAAAAGGGACAAGGCCTACTTAAGTACAAGAAGAGTGAATCTTCTAAGAGTTTGTGCTTTGTGCATCTCCTGGGAGACCAGTATTAGATTCCGAAGCACCGACGTAGGTTTACTGTATCCCTTGGACCGTTACATTGACCAAGAAACACAGAAATTGCATCGGGATTGAATACGTAAGGGACAATGCCGACTTAAGTACAAGAAGAGTGAGTCTTCTAAGAGTTTGTGATTTGAGCGGCTCCTGGGAAACCAGTATTAGATTCCGATGCACCAGTGCAAGTTTACTGTATCCCTTGGACCTTCCCATTAACCATGAAACTCACAAATTGCATTGGGATTGAATACTAAAGGTACAATGCGGACCTAAGTACAAGAAGAGTGAATCTCCTAAGAGGTTGTGATTTGAGCGCCTACTGGGAGACCAGTATTAGATTCCGATGCACCAGTGCAGGTTTACTGTATCCCTTGCACCTTCACATTGACCATGAAACACAGAAATTGTATCGGGATTGAATACAAAAGGGACAATGCCGACTTAAGTACAAGAAGATTGAATCTTCTAAGAATTTGTGGTTTGAGCGGCTCCTGGGAGACCAGCATTAGATTCCGATGCACCAGTGCAGGTTTGCCGTATCCTTTCGAGCTTCCCATTGACCATGAGACACAGAAAACGCAACGGGATGGAATACAAAAGTCACAATGCCGACTTATGTACAAGAAGAGTGAATCTTCCAAGATATTGTGCTTTAAGCGGCTCCAGGGTCACCAGTATTAGATTCCGATGCACCAGTGCAGGTTTACTGCATCCCTTGGACCTTCACATTGACCAGGAAACACAAAATTGCATCGGGATTGAATACAAATGGACATTGCCGACTTATGTACAGGAAGAGTGAAACTTCCTAGAGTTTATGCTTTGAACGGCTCCAGGGAGACCAGCATTAGAATCCGATGCGCCAGTGCAGATTTACTGTATCCATTGAAACACCACATTGACCATGAAATACAGAAATTGCTTCGGGATTGAATACAAAAGGGACAATGCTGACTTAAGTACAAGAAGAGTGAATCTTCTAAGATGTTGTGGTTTGAACGGCTCCTGATAGACTAGTATTAGAATCCGATGCACCCGTGCAGGCTTACTGTATACCGTGGACTTTCACATTGACCATGGAACACAGAAATTGCATCGGGATTGAATACAAAAGGGACCATGCCGACTTAAGTACAAGAAGAGTGAATCTTCTAACAGTTTGTTTTTTGAGCGGCTCCTCGGACATCAGTATTAGATTCCGAAGCACCAGTGCAGGTTTACTGTATCCCTTGGAACTTCACTTTGACCATGAAACACATAAATTGCATCGGGATTGAAACCAAAGGGACAATGCCTACTTAACTACAGGAAGAGTGAATCGTCTAAGAATATGTGGTTTGAGAAGTTCCTGGGAGAGCAGTATTAGATTCCGATGCACCAGTGCAGGTTTACTGTATCCCTTTGACCTTCCCATTGACCATGAAACACAGAAATTGCATCGGGATTGGATACAAATGGACAATGCCGACTTATGTACAGGATGAGTGAATCTTCTTCGAGTTTATGCTTTGAACGGCTCCTCGGAGACCAGTATTACATTCCGATGCACCAGTGCAGGTTTACTGTATCCCTTGGAACACCACATCGACCATGAAACACAGAAATGTCTTCGGGATTGAATACAAAAGGGACAATGCCGACTTAAGTACAAGGAGAGTGAATCTGCTCAGAATTTGTGGTTTGAGCGGCTCCTGGGAGACCAGTAATAGAATCCGATGCACACGTGCAGGTTTACTGTATACCTTGGACCTTCGTATTGACCATGGAACACAGAAATTGCAACGGGATTGAATACAAAAGTGACAATGCCGACTTAAGTACAAGAAGAGTTAATCTTCTAAGAGTTTGTGATTTCAGCGGCTCCCGGGAGACCAGTATTAGATTCCGATGCACCAGTGCAGGTTTACTGTATCCCTTGAACCACCACATTGTCCATGAAACACAGAAATTGCTTCGGGATTGAATACAAAAGGGACAATGCCGACTTAAGTACAAGAAGAGTGAATCTTCTAAGTTTTTGTGGTTTGAGCGGCTCCTGGGAGACCAGTATTAGAATCCGATGCACCAGTGCAGGTTTACTGTATACCGTGGACCTTCACATTGACCATGGAACACAGAAATTGCATCGGGATTAAATACAAAAGTGACAATGCCGACTTAAGAAGAAGGAGAGTGAATCTCCTAAGAGTTTGTGGTTTGATCGCCTCCTGGGAGGCCAATATTAGTTTCCGATGCACCAGTGCAGGTTTACTGTATCCCTTGTACTTTCACATTGACCATGAAACACAGAAATTGCATCGGGATTGAATACAAAAGTGACAATGCCGACTTAAGTACAAGAAGAGTGAATCTACTAAGAGTTTGTGCATTGAGCGGCTCCTGTCAAACATGTATTATTTTCCGATTCACCAGTGCAGGTTTACTGTATCCCACGCACCTTCACATAGACCATGAAACACAGAAATCGCAACGGGATAGAATACAAAAGGTACAATGCCGACTTAAGAACAGGAAGAGTTAATCTTCTACGAATTTGTGGTTTGAGCGGCTCCAGGGAGAGCAGTACTAGATTCCGATGCACCAGTGCAGGTTTAATGTATCCCTTGGACCTTCACATTGACCATGAAACACAGAAATTGCATCGGGATTGAATACAAAAGGGACAATGCCGACTTAAGTACAGGAAGCGTGAATCTTCTAAAAATTTGTGGTTTGAGGGGCTCCTGGAAGACCAGAATTATATTCCGATGCACCAGTGCAGGTTTACTGTATCCTTTTGACCTACCCATTGAGCATGAAACACAGAACTTGCATCGGGATTGAATACAAAAGGGACAATGCCGACCTAAGTACAAGAAGAGTGAATCTCCTAAGAGGTTGTGATTTGAGCGCCTATTGGGAAACCAGTATTAGATTCCGATGCACCAGTGCAGGTTTACTGTATCCATTGGACAATCACATTGACGATGAAACACAGAAATTCCATCGAGACTTAATACAAAAGTGACAATGCCGACTTAAGTACAAAATGAGTGAATCTTCTTAGAGTTTGTGGTTTGAGCGGCTCCTGGGTTTCCAGTATTAGATTCCGATGCATCAGTGCAGGTTTACTGTATCCCTTGGACCTTCACATTGACCATGAAACACAGAAATTGCATCGGGATTGGATACAAATGGACAATGCCGACTTATGTACAGGATGAGTGAATCTTCTTCGAGTTTATGCTTTGAACGGCTCCTGGGAGACCAGTAAATACATTCCGATGCACCAGTGCAGGTTTACTGTATCCCTTGGAACACCACATCGACCATGAAACACAGATATGTCTTCGGGATTGAATACAAAAGGGACAATGCCGACTTAAGTACAAGGAGAGTGAATCTGCTCAGAATTTGTGGTTTGAGCGGCTCCTGGGAGACCAGTAATAGAATCCGATGCACACGTGCAGGTTTACTGTATACCTTGGACCTTCGTATTGACCATGGAACACAGAAATTGCAACGGGATTGAATACAAAAGTGACAATGCCGACTTAAGTACAAGAAGAGTTAATCTTCTAAGAGTTTGTGATTTGAGCGGCTCCCGGGAGACCAGTATTAGATTCCGATGCACCAGTGCAGGTTTACTGTACCCCTTGGACCTTCACATTGACCATGAGACACAGAAATTGTATCGCGATTGAATACAAAAGGGACAATGCCGACTTAAATAAAAGAAGAGTGAATCTTCTAAGAGTTTGTGTTTTTTCTGGCTCCTGGGAAGCCAGTATTAGATTCCGTTACACCAGTGCAGGTTTACTGTATCCCTTGGACCTTCACATTGACCATGAATCACAGAGATTGCATCGTGATTGAATACAAAAAAGACAATGCTGACTTAAGTACAAGAACAGTTAATCTACTATGAGTTTGTTGTTTGAGCGGCTCCTGGGAGACCAGTAGTAGATTCCGATGCTCCAGCGCAGGTTTACAGTTTCCCTTGGACCTTCACATTGACCATGACACACAGAGTTTGCATCGTTTTCAATACAAATGTACAATGCCGGCTTATGTACAGGAAGAGTGAATCTTCTTATAGTTTGTGCATTGAACGGCTCCTGGGAGACCAGTATTAGATTCCGATGCACCAGTGCAGGTTTACTGTATCCCTTGAACCACCACATTGTCCATGAAACACAGAAATTGCTTCGGGATTGAATACAAAAGGGACAATGCCGACTTAAGTACAAGAAGAGTGAATCTTCTAAGTTTTTGTACTTTGAGCGGCTCCTGGGAGACCAGTATTAGAATCCGATGCACCAGTGAAGGTTTACTGTATACCGTGGACCTTCACATTGACCATGGAACACAGAAATTGCATCGGGATTAAATACAAAAGTGACAATGCCGACTTAAGAAGAAGGAGAGTGAATCTCCTAAGAGTTTGTGGTTTGATCGCCTCCTGGGAGGCCAATATTAGTTTCCGATGCACCAGTGCAGGTTTACTGTATCCCTTGTACTTTCACATTGACCATGAAACACAGAAATTGCATCGGGATTGAATACAAAAGTGACAATGCCGACTTAAGTACAAGAAGAGTGAATCTACTAAGAGTTTGTGCATTGAGCGGCTCCTGTCAAACATGTATTATTTTCCGATTCACCAGTGCAGGTTTACTGTATCCCACGCACCTTCACATAGACCATGAAACACAGAAATCGCAACGGGATAGAATACAAAAGGTACAATGCCGACTTAAGAACAGGAAGAGTTAATCTTCTACGAATTTGTGGTTTGAGCGGCTCCAGGGAGAGCAGTACTAGATTCCGATGCACCAGTGCAGGTTTAATGTATCCCTTGGACCTTCACATTGACCATGAAACACAGAAATTGCATCGGGATTGAATACAAAAGGGACAATGCCGACTTAAGTACAGGAAGCGTGAATCTTCTAAAAATTTGTGGTTTGAGGGGCTCCTGGAAGACCAGTATTATATTCCGATGCACCAGTGCAGGTTTACTGTATCCTTTTGACCTTCCCATTGAGCATGAAACACAGAACTTGCATCGGGATTGAATACAAAAGGGACAATGCCGACCTAAGTACAAGAAGAGTGAATCTCCTAAGAGGTTGTGATTTGAGCGCCTATTGGGAAACCAGTATTAGATTCCGATGCACCAGTGCAGGTTTACTGTATCCATTGGACAATCACATTGACGATGAAACACAGAAATTCCATCGAGACTTAATACAAAAGTGACAATGCCGACTTAAGTACAAGAAGAGTGAATCTTCTAAGAGTTTCTGGTTCGAGCGGCTCCTGGCAAACCAGTATTAGATTTCGAAGCACCGACGTACGTTTACTGTATCCCTTGGACCGTTTCATTGACCATGAATCACAGAAATTGCATCGGGACTAAATACAAGAGGGACAATAACGACTTAAGTACAAGAAGAGTGAATCTTTTAAAAGTTCTTGATTTGAGCTGCTCCCGGGACACCAGTATTAGATTTCGATGCACCAGTGGAGGTTTACTGTATCCCTTGGACCTTCACGTTGACCATGAAACCCTGAAATCGCAACGGGATGGAATAAAAAAGGCACATTGCCGACTTAAGTACAAGAAGAGTGAATCTTCTAAGAGATCGTGCTTTGATCGGCTCCTGGGAGACCATTATTAGATTCTGATGCACCAGTGCAGGTTTACTGTATCCCTTGGACCTTCTCATTGACCATGAAATACAGAAATTGCATCGGCATTGCATGCAAAAGGGACAATGTTGACTTAAGAAAAAGAAGAATGAATCTTCTAAGAGTTTCTGGTTCGAGTGGGTCCTGGCAAACCAGTATTAGATTCCGATGCACCAGTGCAGGTTTACAGTATCCCTTCGACCTTCACATTGACCATGATACACAGAAATTGTATCGGGATTGAATAGAAAAGGGACAAGGCCTACTTAAGTACAAGAAGAGTGAATCTTCTAAGACTTTGTAATTTGAGTGGCTCCTTGGAGGCCAGTATTATCTTCCGATGCACCAGTGTAGGTTTACTGTATCCCTTGGATCTTCACATTGACCAAGAAAGAAAGAAATTACATAGTGATTGAATACATAAGGGAAAATGCCGACTTAAGTACAAGAAGAGTTAATCTACTAAGAGTTTGTGGTTTGAGCGGCTCCTGGGAGACCAGTATTAGATTCCGATGCACCAGTGCAGGTTTACTGTATCCCTTGGACCTTCACATTGACCATGAAACACAGAAATTGCATCGGGATTGAATACAAATGGACAATGCCGACATAAGTACAAGAAGAGTGAATCTTCTAAGAGTTTGTGCTTTGTGCATCTCCTGGGAGACCAGTATTAGATTCCGAAGCACCGACGTAGGTTTACTGTATCCCTTGGACCGTTACATTGACCAAGAAACACAGAAATTGCATCGGGATTGAATACGTAAGGCACAATGCCGACTTAAGTACAAGAAGAGTGAGTCTTCTAAGAGTTTGTGATTTGAGCGGCTCCTGGGAAACCAGTATTAGATTCCGATGCACCAGTGCAAGTTTACTGTATCCCTTGGACCTTCCCATTAACCATGAAACTCACAAATTGCATTGGGATTGAATACTAAAGGTACAATGCGGACCTAAGTACAAGAAGAGTGAATCTCCTAAGAGGTTGTGATTTGAGCGCCTACTGGGAGACCAGTATTAGATTCCGATGCACCAGTGCAGGTTTACTGTATCCATTGGACCTTCACATTAACCATGAAACACAGAAATCGCAACGGGATAGGATACAAAATGCACAATGACGACATAAGTACGAGAAGAGGGAATCTTCTAAGAGTTCATGCTTGAGCGGCTTCTGGAAGACCACTATTAGATTCCGATGCACCAGTGCAGGTTTACTGTATTTATTGGACTTTCACATTGATCATGAAACACAGAAATTGCGTCGGGACTGAATACAAAAGGGACAATGCCGACTTAACTACAAGAAGAGTGAATCTTCTAAGAGTTCGTGATTTGAGCGGCTCCCGGGACTACAGTATTAGATTTCGATTCACCAGTGCAGGTTTACTGTACCCTTGGACCATCACATTGACCATGAAATACAGAAATTGCATCGGCATTGAATGAAAAAGGGACTATGCCGACTTAAGAACAAGAAGAGTGAATCTTCTAAGAGTTTGTGCTTTGAACGGCTCCTGGGAGACCAGTAGTAGATTCCGAAGAACCGGTGCAGGTTTACTGTATCCCTTGGATCTTCGCATTGACCATGAAACACAGAAATTTCATTGGGATTGAATACAAAAGCGACAATGCCGACTTAAGTACGAGAACAGTGAATCTTCTAAGAGTTTGTGGTTTGAGCGGCTCCTGGGGGACGAGTAATAGATTCCGATGCACCAGTGCAGGTTTGCTGTATCCCTTGGACGTTCACATTGACCATGAAACACTGAAATAGCTTCGGGAGTGAATACAAAAGGGTCAATGCCGACTTAAGTACAAGAAGAGTGAATCTACTATGAGTTTGTGGTTTGAGCGGCTCCTGGGAGGCCAGTATTAGATTCCGATGCACCAGTGCAGGTTTACTGTATCCCTTGGACCTTCACATTGACCATGAAACACAGAAATTTCTCGGGATTGAATACAAGATGGACAATGCCGACTTAAGTACAGGAAGAGTGAATCTTCTAATAGTTTGTGGTTTGAGGGGCTCCTCGGAGTCCAGTATTAGATTCCGACGCACCAGTGCTGGTTTACTGTGTCCCTTGGATCTTCCCATTGACCAAGAAACACAGAAATTGCATCGGGACTGAATACAAAAGAGACAATGCGGACTTAAGTACAAGAAGAGTGAATCTTCTAAGAGTTTCTAATTTGAAGGCTCCTGGGAGACCAGTATTAGACTCTGATGCACCAGTGCAAGTATACTGTATCCCTAGGACCTTCACATTGACCCTGAATCTCAGAAATCGCAACGGGATAGACTACAAAAGGCACAATTCCGACTTAAGTACTAGAAGAGTGATTCTTCTAAGAGTTCGTGATTTGAGCGGCTCCTGGGAGACCAGTATTGGATTCCGATGCACCAGTGCAGGTTTACTGTATCCCTTGGACCTTGGCATTGACCATGAAATACAGGAATTGCATCGGGATTATATACAACCGGGACATTGCCGACTTAAGTACAAGAAGAGTGAATCTTCTAAGAGTTAGTAGTGTGTGCGGCTCCTGGGAGACCAGTATTAGAATCCGATGCACCAGTGCAAGTTTACTTAATCCCTTGGAACTTCACATTGACCATGAAACACAGAAATTGCATCGGGATTGAATACAAAATGACAATGCCGACTACAATAGAAGAGGAGTGAATCTTCTAAGAGTTTGTGGTTTGAGCGGCTCCTGGGAGGCCAGTACTAGATTCGGATGCACCAGTGCAGGTTTACTGAATCCCTTGGACCTTCACATTGACCATGAAATACAAAAATCGCAACGGGATGGTATACAAAACGCACAATGCCGACTACAGTAGAAGAGGAGTGAATCTTCTAAGAGTTTGTGGTTTGAGCGGCTCCTGGGAGGCCAGTATTAGATTCCGATGCACCAGTGCTGGTTTACTGTATCCCTTGGATCTTCACATTTACGATGAAACACGGAAATCGCAATGGCATAGAATACAAAACTCACAATGCCGACTACAGTAGAAGAAGAGTGAATCTTCTAATAGATTGTGCTTTGAACGGCTCCTTCGAGATCAGTATTAGATTCCGATGCACCAGTGACGGTTTACTTAATCCCTTGGAACTTCACATTGACCATGAAACACAGAAATTGCATCGGCATTGAATACAAAATGACAATGCCGACTACAGTAGAAGAGGAGTGAATCTTCTAAGAGTTTGTGGTTTGAGCGGCTCCTGAGAGGCCGGTGTTAGATTCCGATGCACCAGTGCAGGTTTACTGTATCCCTTTGGACCTTCACATTGACCATGAAACACCGAAATTAATCGCGATTGAATACAAAAATGACAATGCTGCCTTAAGTACTTAAGAACAAGAAGAGTGAATCTTCAAACAGTTTGTGGTTTTAGCGGCTCCTGGGAGGACAATATTAGATTCCGATGCGCCAGTGCGGGTTTACTGTATCCCTTGGACCCTCACTTTGACCATGAAACACAGAAATCTCAACGTTATAGAACACAAAAGGCACAATGCCGACGTAAGTACAAGAAGAGTGAATCTTCTAAGAGTTTGTGCTTTGAGCGGCTCCTGGGAGACCAATACTACATCCGATGCTCGATGCCGGTAATTTCTATCACCAGGAAACACAGACTTTGCATCGGGATTGAATAGAAAAGGGACAATGCCGACTTAACTACAAGAGGAGTGAGTCTTCTAAAGGTTTGTAGTTTGAGCGGCTCGTGGGAGACCAGTATTACTTTCCGATGCACCAGTGCAGGTTTAGTATATCCCTTTGACCTTTACATTGACCATGAAACACAGAAATCGATATGGGATAGAATACAAAAATCACAATGACGACTTAAGTACAAGAAGAGTGAATCTTCTTATAGTTGGCGCTTTGAGCGGCTCCTGGGAGACCAGTATTAGATTCTGATGCACCAGTGCAGGTTTACTGTATCCGTTGGATCTTCACATTGACCATGAAACACAGAAATCGCAACGGTATTGAATACAATTGGCAGAAAGCCGACTGTAGTACAAGAAGCGTGAATCTTTTAAGAGTGTGTTGTTTGAGCGGATCCTGGGTGACCAGTATTAGATACCGATGCAGGAGTGCAGGTTTACTGTATCAATTGGACATTCACATTGACCATGAATTACCGAAATCCCATCGGGATTGAATACAAAAGACACAATGCCTACTTAAGTACAAGATCAGTGAATCTTCTAAGACTTTGTAATTTGAGCGGCTCCTTGGGGACCAGTATTAGATTCGGATGCACCAGTGCAGGTTTACTGTATCGCTTGGGTCTACACATTGACCATGAAACGCAGAAATTACATCGGGATATAATACAAAAGGGACAATGCAGACTTAAGAACAAGAAGAGTGAATCTTCTAAGAGTTTGTGGTTTGAGCGGCTCCTGGGAGACCAGTATTAGATTCTGATGCACCAGTGCTCGTTTAGTGTATCCCTTGGATATTCACATTGACCATGAAACACAGGAATCGCATCGGGATTGAATACAAAAGGGACAATGCCGACTTAAGTACAAGAAGAGTGAATCTTCCAAGAGTTTGTGTTTTAAGCGGCTCCTGGGAGACCAGTATTAGATTCCGAAGCACCAGTAGAGGTTTACTGCATCCCTTGGACCTTCACATTGACCATGAAACACAGAATTTGCATAGGGATTAAATACAAATGGGACAATGCTGACTTAAGTACAAGAAGAGTGACACTTCTAAGAGTTTGTGGTTTGAGCGGCTCCTGGGAGACCAGTATTAGATTCCGATGCACCAGTGCAGTTTTACTGTATCTTTTGGACCTTCACAGTGACCATGAAACACGTAAGTGTCATCGGGATTGATTACAAAAGGGACAATGCCGACTTAAGTACGAGAAGAGTGAACCTTCTAAGAGGTTGTGATTTGAGCGGCTCCTGGGAGACCAGTATTAGATTCCGATGCACCAGTGCAGGTTTACTGTATCCCTTGGACCTTCAACTTGACCATGAAACACCGAAAGTACATATGGATTGTATACAAAAGAGACAATGACGACTTAAGTACAAGAAGAGAGAATCTTCTAAGTGTTAGCGGTTTGAGCGGCTCCTGGGAGTCCAGTATTAGATTCCGATGCACCACTGCAGGTTTACTGTATCCCGTGGACCTTCACATTGCCCATGAAACACAGAAATCTAAACGGGATAGAGTACAAAAGGCACAATACCGACTTAAGTACAAGAAGAGATAATCTTGTAAGAGTTTGTGCTTTGAGCGGCTTTTCGGAGATCAGTATTAGATACCGATGCAACAGTGCCGGTTTACTGTATCAATTGGACCTGCACATTGACCATGAAACAGAGAAATCGCATCGGGATTGAATACATAAGACACAATGCCTACTTAAGTACAAGAAGGGTGAATCTTCTAAGAGCTTGTGGTTTGAGCGGCTCCTGGGAGACCAGGCTTGGGCCTACACATTGACCATGAAACACAGAAATTACATCAGGATATATTACAAAAGGGACAATGCCGACTTAAGCACAAGAAGAGTGTATCTTCTAAATGTTTGTGGTTTGAGCGGTTCCTGGGAGACCAGTATTAGATTCCGATGCACCAGTGGAGGTTTTGTGTATCCCTTGGATATTCACATTGACCAAGAAACACAGAATTTGAGTCGGGATTGAATACAAATGGGACAATGCCGTCTTAGACACAAGAAGAGTGAGTCTTCTAAGGGTTTGTGGATTGAGCGGCTCGTGGGAGACCAGTATTAGATTCCGATCCACCAGTGCATGTTTACTGTATCCGTTGGATCTTCACATTGACCATGAATCACAGAAATTGCATCGGGATTGGATACAAAAAGGACAAAGCCGACTTAAGTTGAAGAAGAGTGAATGTTCTAAGATTTTCTGCTATGTGCGGTTCCTGGGAGACCAGTATTAGATTCCGATGTACGAGTCCAGGTTTACTGTATCCCTTCGACCTTGACATTGACCATGAAATACAGAAATTGCATCGGGATTATATACAACAGGGACATTGCCGACTTAAGTACAAGAAGAGTGAATCTTCTAAGAGTTAGTAGTGTGTGCGGCTCCTGGGAGACCAGTATTAGTTTCCGATGCACCAGTGCAAGTTCACTTAATCCCTTGGAGCTTCACATTGACCATGAAACACAGAAATTGCATCGGGACTGAATACAAAAGAGACAATGCGGACTTAAGTACAAGAAGAGTGAATCTTCTAAGAGTCTCTAATTTGAAGGCTCCTGGGAGACCAGTATTAGTCTCCGATACACCAGTGCAAGTATACTGTATCCCTAGGACCTTCACATTGACCATGTATCTCTGAAATCGCAACGGGATAGACCACAAAAGGCACAATTCCGACTTAAGAACTAGAAGAGTGATTCTTCTAAGAGTTCGTGATTTGAGCGGCTCCTGGGAGACCAGTATTGGATTCCGATGCACCAGTGCAGGTTTACTGTATCCCTTGGACCTTGACATTGACCATGAAATACAGAAATTGCATCGGGATTATATACAACAGGGACATTGCCGACTTAAGTACAAGAAGAGTGAATCTTCTAAGAGTTAGTAGTGTGTGCGGCTCCTGGGAGACCAGTATTAGTTTCCGATGCACCAGTGCAAGTTTACTTAATCCCTTGGAGCTTCACATTGACCATGAAACACAGAAATTGCATCGGGATTGAATACAAAATGACAATGCCGACTACAGTAGAAGAGGAGTGAATCTTCTAAGAGTTTGTTGTTTGAGCGGCTCCTGGGAGGCCAGTACTAGATTCCGATGCACCAGTGCAGGTTTACTGAATCCCTTGGACCTTCACATTGACCATGAAACACAGAAATCGCAACGGGATGGTATACAAAACGCACAATGCCGACTACAGTAGAAGAGGAGTGAATCTTCTAAGAGTTTGTGGTTTGAGCGGCTCCTGGGAGGCCAGTATTAGATTCCGATGCACCAGTGCTGGTTTACTGTATCCCTTGGATCTTCACATTTACCATGAAACACGGAAATCGCAATGGCATAGAATACAAAACTCACAATGCCGACTACAGTAGAAGAAGAGTGAATCTTCTAATAGATTGTGCTTTGAACGGCTCCTTCGAGATCAGTATTAGATTCCGATGCACCAGTGACGGTTTACTTAATCCCTTGGAACTTCACATTGACCATGAAACACAGAAATTGCATCGGCATTGAATACAAAATGACAATGCCGACTACAGTAGAAGAGGAGTGAATCTTCTAAGAGTTTGTGGTTTGAGCGGCTCCTGAGAGGCCGGTATTAGATTCCGATGCACTAGTGCAGGTTTACTGTATCCCTTTGGACCTTCACATTGACCATGAAACAGCGAAATTAATCGGGATTGAATACAAAAATGACAATGCTGCCTTAAGTACTTAAGAACAAGAACAGTGAATCTTCAAACAGTTTGTGGTTTTAGCGGCTCCTGGGAGGACAATATTAGATTCCGATGCGCCAGTGCGGGTTTACTGTATCCCTTGGACCCTCACATTGACCATGAAACACAGAAATCTCAACGTGATAGAACACAAAAGGCACAATGCCGACGTAAGTACAAGAAGAGTGAATCTTCTAAGAGTTTGTGCTTTGAGCGGCTCCTGGGAGGCCAGTATTAGATTCCGATGCACCAGTGCAGGTTTACTGAATCCCTTGGACCTTCACATTGACCATGAAACACAGAAATCGCAACGGGATGGTATACAAAACGCACAATGCCGGCTACAGTAGAAGAGGAGTGAATCTTCTAAGAATTTGTGGTTTGAGCGGCTCCTGGGAGGCCAGTATTAGATTCCGATGCACCAGTGCTGGTTTACTGTATCCCTTGCATCTTCACATTAACCATGAAACACGGAAATCGCAATGGCATAGAATACAAAACTCACAATGCCGACTACAGTAGAAGAAGAGTGAATTTCTAATAGATTGTGCTTTGAACGGCTCCTTCGAGATCAGTATTAGATTCCGATGCACCAGTGACGGTTTACTTAATCCCTTGGAACTTCACATTGACCATGAAACACAGAAATTGCATCGGCATTGAATACAAAATGACAATGCCGACTACAGTAGAAGAGGAGTGAATCTTCTAAGAGTTTGTGGTTTGAGTGGCTCCTGAGAGGCCGGTATTAGATTCCGATGCACCAGTGCAGGTTTACTGTATCCCTTTGGACCTTCACATTGACCATGAAACACCGAAATTAATCGGGATTGAATACAAAAGGCATAATGCCGGCTTAAGTACAAGAAGAGTGAATCCTCTTAGTATTTCTGGTTTGAGCGGCTCCTGGCAGACCAGTATTAGATTCCGATGCCCCAGTGCAGGATTACTGTGCCCCTTAGACCTCCACATTGACCATGAAATACAGAAATTACATCGGAATTGAATACAAAAATGACAATGCTGCCTTAAGTACAAGAAGAGTGTATCTTCTAACAGTTTGTGGTTTTAGCGGCTCCTGGGAGGAAAATATTAGATTCCGATGCGCCATTGCGGGTTTACTGTATCCCTTGGACCCTCACATTGACCATGAAACACAGAAATCGCAACGGGATAGAACACAAAAGGCACAATGCCGACGTAAGTACAAGAAGAGTGAATCTTCTAAGAGTTTGTGCAATGAGCGTCTCCTGGGAGACCAGTAATAGATTCCGATGCACCAGTGCAAGTTTACTGTATCCCTTGCACCCTCACATTGACCATGAAACACAGAAATCGCAACGGTATTGAATACAATTGGCAGAAAGCCGACTGTAGTACAAGAAGCGTGAATCTTTTAAGAGTGTGTTGTTTGAGCGGCTCCTGGGAGACCTGTATTAGATTCCGACGCACCAGTGCAGAATTTACTGTATCCCTTGGACCTTCACATTGACCATGAAACACAGAAATCGCATCGGGATTGAATAAAAAAGGCACATTGCCTACTTAACTACAAGAACAGTGAATCTTCTAAGAGTTTGTGACTTGAACGGCACCTGGGAGACCAGTATTAGATTCCGATGCATTAGTGCAGGTTTACTGTATCCCTTGGACCTTCACATTGACCATGAAACACAGAATTTGCACCGGGATTGAATACAAGAGGGACAATGCTGATGTAAGTACAAGACGAGTGAATCCTCGAAGAGTTTGTGGTTTGAGCGGCTCCTGGTAGACCAGTATTAGATTCCGATGCAGCAGTACAGTTTTGCTGTATCTTTTGGACCTTCACAGTGACCATGAAACACATAAGTTGCATCGGGATTGATTACAAAAGGGAAAATGACGACTTAAGTACGAGAAGAGTGAATCTTCTAAGAGGTTGTGATTTGAGCGGCTCCTCTGAGAACAGTATTAGATTCCGATGCGCCAGTGCAGGAAGACTGTATCCCTTGGACCATCACATTGACCATGAAACACCGAAATTACATCTGGATTGTATACAAAAGAGACAATGACGACTTAAGTACAAGAAGAGAGAAACTTCTAAGAGTTGGCGGTTTGAGCGGCTCCTGGGTGGCCAGTATTATATTCTGATGCACCACTGCAGGTTTACTGTATCCCTTGGACCTTCACATTGCCCATGAAACACAGAAATCGCAACGGGATAGAATACAAAATGCACAATGCCGACTTAAGTACAAGAAGAGTGAATCTTGTAAGAGTTTGTGCTTTGAGCGGCTCCTGGGAGACCAATACTACATCCGATGCTCGATGCCGGTAATTTCTATCACCAGGAAACACAGACTTTGCATCGGAATTGAATAGAAAAGGGACAATGCCGACTTAACTACAAGTGGAGTGAGTCTTCTAAAGGTTTGTAGTTTGAGCGGCTCGTGGGAGACCAGTATTACTTTCCGATGCACCAGTGCAGGTTTAGTGTATCCCTTTGACCTTTACATTGACCATGAAACACAGAAATCGATATGGGATAGAATACAAAAATCACAATGCCGACTTAAGTACAAGAAGAGTGAATCTTCCAAGAGTTTGTGTTTTAAGCGGCTCCTGGGAGACCAGTATTAGATTCCGAAGCACCAGTACAGGTTTACTGCATCCCTTGGACCTTCAAATTGACCATGAAACACAGAATTTGCATAGGGATTAAATACAAATGGGACAATGCTGACTTAAGTATAAGAAGAGTGACACTTCTAAGAGTTTGTGGTTTGAGCGGTTCCTGGGAGACCAGTATTAGATTCCGATGCACCAGTGCAGTTTTACTGTATCTTTTGGACCTTCACAGTGACCATGAAACACGTAAGTGTCATCGGGATTGATTACAAAAGGGACAATGCCGACTTAAGTACGAGAAGAGTGAACCTTCTAAGAGGTTGTGATTTGAGCGGCTCCTGGGAGACCAGTATTAGATTCCGATGCACCAGTGCAGGTTTACTGTATCCCTTGGACCTTCAACTTGACCATGAAACACCGAAAGTACATATGGATTGTATACAAAAGAGACAATGACGACTTAAGTACAAGAAGAGAGAATCTTCTAAGTGTTAGCGGTTTGAGCGGCTCCTGGGAGGCCAGTATTAGATTGCGATGCACCACTGCAGGTTTACTGTATCCCGTGGACCTTCACATTGCCCATGAAACACAGAAATCTAAACGGGATAGAGTACAAAAGGCACAATACCGACTTAAGTACAAGAAGAGATAATTTTGTAAGAGTTTGTGCTTTGAGCGGCTTTTGGGAGATCAGTATTAGATTCCGATGCAACAGTGCCGGTTTACTGTATCAATTGGACCTGCACATTGACCATGAAACAGAGAAATCGCATCGGGATTGAATACATAAGACACAATGCCTACTTAAGTACAAGAAGAGTGAATCTTCTAAGAGCTTGTGGTTTGAGCGGCTCCTGGGAGACCAGGCTTGGGCCTACACATTGACCATGAAACACAGAAATTACATCAGGATATAATAAAAAATGGACAATGCCGACTTAAGCACAAGAAGAGTGTATCTTCTAAATGTTTGTGGTTTGAGCGTGTCCTGGAGACTAGTATTACATTCCGATGCCCCAGTGTAGGATTTCTGTATAACTTGGACCTTCACATTGACCATGAAACACAGAAATTGCATCGGGTCTGAATACAAAAGAGACAATGCGGACTTAAGTTAAAGAAGAGTGAATCTTCTAAGAGTTTCTAATTTGACGGCTCCTGGGAGACCAGTATTAGATTCCGATGCACCAGTGGATTTATACTGTATCCCTAGGACCTTCACATTGACCATGAATCTCAGAAATCGCAACGGGATAGAATACAAAAGGCACAATTCCGACTTAAGTACTAGAAGAGTGATTCTCCTAAGAGTTCGTGATTTGAGCGGCTCCTGGGAGACCAGTATTGGATTCCGATGCACCAGTGCAGGTTTACTGTATCCCTTGGACCTTCATATTGACCATGAAACATCGAAAGTACATCTGGATTGTATACAAAAGAGACAATGACGACTTAAGTACAAGAAGAGAGAATCTTCTAAGTGTTAGCGGTTTGAGCGGCTCCTGGGAGTCCAGTATTAGATTCCGATGCACCACTGCAGGTTTACTGTATCCCGTGGACCTTCACATTGCCCATGAAACACAGAAATCTAAACGGGATAGAGTACAAAAGGCACAATACCGACTTAAGTACAAGAAGAGATAATCTTGTAAGAGTTTCTGATTTGAGCGGCTTTTGGGAGACCAGTATTAGATTCCGACGCAACAGTGCCGGTATACTCTATCCTTTGGACGTTAACATTGACCAGGAAACACAGACTTTGTGTCGGGATTAAATACAAAAGGGACAATGCCGACTTAACTACAAGAGGAGTGAGTCTTCTAAGGGTTTGTAGTTTCAGCAGATCCTGGGAGACCAGTATTAGATTCCGATCCACCAGTGCATGTTTACTGTATCCGTTGGATCTTCACATTGACCATGAAACACAGAAATTGCATCGGGATTGGATACAAAAAGGACAAAGCCGACTTAAGTTGAAGAAGAGTGAATCTTCTAAGATTTTCTGCTATGTGCGGTTCCTGGGAGACCAGTATTAGATTCCGATGTACGAGTCCAGGTTTACTGTATCCCTTGGACCTTAACATTGACGATGAAACACAGAAATTGCATCGGGATATAATACAAATGGGACAATGCCGACTTAAGTAGAAGAAGAGTGAATCTTCTAAGAGTTTGCGGTTTGAGCGGCTCCTGGGAGAATGGTATTTGATTCCGATGCACCAGTGGTGGTTTACTGTATCCCTTCGACCTTCACATTGACCATGAAACACAGAATTTGAATCGAGATTGAATACAAAAGGGACCAAGCCAACTTAAGTACAAGAAGAGTGAATCTTCTAGGAGTTTGTGGTTTGAGCGGCTAATGTGAGGCCAGTATTAGATTCACATGCATCAGTGCACGTTTAGTGTATCCCTTGGATATTCACATTGACCATGAAACACAGGAATCGCATCGGGATTGAATACAAAAGGGACAATGCCGACTTAAGTACAAGAAGAGTGAATGTTCTAAGAGTTTGTGGTTTGAGCGGCTCCTGGGAGACCAGTATTAGATTCCGATGCACCAGTGCAGGTTTACTGTATCCCTTGGACCTACACATTGACCATGAAACACAGAAATCGCAACGGGATAGAATACAAAAGGCACAATGTCGACTTAAGGACAAGAAGGGTGAATCTTCTAAGAGTTTGTGGTTGAGCGGCTCCTGGGAGACCAGTATTAGATTCCGATGCACCAATGCACGTTTAGTGCATCCCTTGGATATTCACATTGACCATGAAGTACAGGAATCGCATCGGGATTGAATACAAAAGGGACAATGCCGACTTAAGTACAAGAAGAGTGAATCTTCTCAGAGTTTATGTTTTGAGCGGCTCCGGGGAGACCAGTATTAGATTCCGATTCACCAGTGCCAGTATCCTCTATCCCTTGGACCTTAACATTCACCAGGAAACACAGACTTTGCATCGGGATTGAATACAAAAGGGACAATGCTAACTTAACTACAGTAGGAGTGAGTCTTCTAATTGTTTGTAGTTTGAGCGGTTCCTCGGAGACCATTATTAGATTCCGATGCACCAGTGCAAGTTTACTGTATCAATTGGCCCTTACCATTGACCATGAAACACCGAAATCCCATCGGGATTGAATACAAAAACACAATGCCGACTTAAGTACAAGAAGAGTGAATCTTCTAAGAGTTTGTGTTTTGAGCGGCTCCTGGGAGACCAGTATTAGATATCGATGCCCCAGTGCTGGTTTACTGTATCCCTTGGACCTTCACATTGACCATGAAACACAGAAATCGCATTTGAATTGAATACAAAAGGCACAATGCCGACAAAAGGACAAGAAGAGTGAATCTTCTAAGACTATATGCTTTGAGCGGCTCCTGGGAGACTGGTATTAGAGCCGATGCTACAGTGCAGGTTTACTGTATCTCTTGGACCTTCACAGTCACCATGAAACACAGGAATTGCATCGGGAGAGAATACAGAAGTCATAATGGCGACTAAAGTATAAGAGGAATGAATCTTCTAAGAATTTGTAGTTTGAGCGGCTCCTGGGAGACCAGTATTAGATTCCGATGCACCAGTGTAGGTTTACTGTATCCCTTGGACCTTCTGATTGACCATGAAACACAGAAATTGCATTGGGATTGAATGCAAAAGCACAATGCTGACTTAAGTACAAGACGAGTGAATCTTCTAAGAGTTTATGGTTTGAGCGGCTCCTGGGAGTCGAGTATTAGATTCCGATGCACATGTGGAGAATTTACTGTATCCCTTGGAACTTCACATTGACCATGAAACACAGAAATCGCATCGGGATTGAATACAAAAGGCACAATGCCGACATAAGTACAAGAAGAGTTAATCTTTTAAGGGTTTGTGGTTAGAACGGCCCTGGGAGACTAGTATTAGATTCCGATGCACCAGTGCAGGTTTACTGTGTCCCTTGGACCTTCTCATTGACCATGAAACACAGAAATGTCATTGGAATTGAATACAAAAGCACAATGCTGACTTAAGTACAAGAAGAGTGATTCTTCTAAGAGTTTGTGGTTTGAGCGTTTTCTGGGTGACCAGTATTACATTCAAAAGCACTAGTGCAGGTTTAAGGTATCCCTTGGACATTCACATTGACAATGAAACACAGAAATCGCATCAGGATTGAATACAATGGGGACAATGCCAACTTAAGTACAACAAGAGTGTATCTTCTAAGAGATTGTGATTTGAGCGGCTGCTGGGAGACCAGTATTAGATTCCTATGCACCAGCGCATGTTTACTGTATCCCTTGGACCTTCACATTGACCATGAAACACAGAATTTGCATCGGGATTGAATGCAAATGGGACAATGCCGACTTAAGTACAAGAACAGTGAATCTTCTAGGAGTTTATGGTTTGAGCGGCTCCTGGGAGTCCAGTATTAGATTCCGATGCACCAGTGCAGTTTTACTGTATCCCTTGGATCTTCACATTGACCATGAAACACAGAAATTGCATAGGGATTGAATATGAAAGGGACAATGCTGACTTAAGTACGAGAAGAGTGAAACTTCTAAGAGATTATGGTTTGGGCGGCTCCCGGGAGACCAGCATTATATTCCGATGCAACAGTGCTGTTTTACTGTGTTCTTGGACCTTCACATAGACCATGAAACACTGAAATTTCATCAGGATTGAATACAGAAGGGACAATGCCGACATAAGTTCAAGAAGAGTGCATCTACTAGGAGTTTGCGGTTTGAGCTTCTCCTGGGAGACCCGTATTAGATTCCCATGCACCAGTGCAGGTTAACTGTATCCCTTGGACTTTCACATTGACCATGAAACACAGAAATTGCATAGGGATGGAATACAAAAGGCACAATGCCGACTTCAGTATATGAAGAGTTATTGTTCTAAGGGTTTGTGCTTTGAACGGCTCCTGGGAGGCCAGTATTAGATTCCGATGCACCAGTGCAGGTTTACTGTATACCTTGGACCTTCCCTTTGACCACGGAACACAGAAATCGCATTAGGATTGAACACAAAAGGGACAATGCCGACTTAAGGACAAGAAGATTGGATCTTGTAAGAATTTGTGCATTGAGCGTCTCCTGGGAGACCAGTATTAGATTCCGATGCACCAGTCCCGGTTTACTGTATCCCTTGGATTTTCGCATTAACCATGAAACACAGAAATTACATCTGGATTGAATACAAAAGGGACAATGCTGACATAAAAAGTACAAGAAGAGTGAATCTTCTAAGAAATTCTGGATTGAGCGGTCCTGGGATACCAGTATTAGGTTCCGATGCACCAGTGCAGGTTTACTGCATTAGTTGGACGTACACATTGATCATGAAACACAGAAATCGCTTTTGGATTGAATACCAAAGACACAATGCCGACTTAAATACAAGAACAGTGAATCTTCTAAAAGTTTGTGCCTTGAACAGCTCCTGGGAGACCAGTATTATATTCCGATGCACCAGTGCACTTTTACTGTATCCCTTGGACCTTTACATTGACCAAGAAACACAGAAATCATATTGGGATTGATTACAAAAGACACAATGCCGACTTAGGTACAAGAAGAGTGAATCTTCTAAGACTTTGTGTTTGAGCGCCTCCTGGGAGACCAGTATTAGATTCCGATGAACCAGTGCAGTTTTACTGTTTACCTTGGACCTTCACATTGACCATGAAACAGAGAAATTGCATCGGAATTGAATACAAAAGTGACAATGCCGACTTAAGTACGAGAAGAGTGAATCTTCTAAGAGATTGTGGTTTGAGCGGCTCCTGGGAGACCAGTATTAGATTCCGATGCACCAGTGCAGTTCTCCTGTATCCCTTGGACATTCACGTTGACCATGAAACACAGAAATTGCATCGGGATTGAATACAGAAGGTACAACGCCAACTTAAGTACGAGAAGAGTGAATCTTCTAAGAAATTGTGGTATGAGCGGCTCCTGGGAGACCAGTATTAGATTCCGATGCGCCAGTGGAGGAATACTGTATCCATTGGACCTTCACAGTCACCATGAAACACAGAAATTGCATCGGGATTGAATACGAAAGGGACAATGCCGACTTAAGTACGAGAAGAGTGAATCTTCTAAGAGATTGTGGTTTGAGCGGCTCCTGGGAGACCAGTATTAAATTCCGATGCACCAGTGCAGGTTTACTGTATATCTTGGACATTCACATTGACCATGAAACACCGAAATTACGGCGGGATTGTATACAAAAGGGACAATGACGATTTAAGTACAAGAAGAGTGAATCTTCTTAGAATTTGTGATTTGAGGGGCTCCTGGGAGACCAGTATTAGATTCCGATACACCATTGAAGGTTTACTGTATCCCTTGGACGTTCACATTGACGATGAAACACAGAAATTGCATCGGGATGTAATACAAAAGGTACAATGCCAACCTAAGTACAGGAAGAGTGAATCTTCTTAGAGTTTGTGGTTTGAGCGGTTCCTGGGAGACCAGTATTAGATTCCGATGCAGCAGTGCAGGTTGACTGTATCCCTTGGACATTCACATTGACCATGAAACACAGAAATTGCATCGGGATATAATGCAAAAGGGACAATGCCGACTTAAGTACAAGAAGAGTAAATCATCCAAGAGATTCTGGTTTGAGCGGCTCCTGGGAGACCAATATCAGATTCAGATGCAACAGTGCAGGTTTACTGTGTCCCTTGAACCATCACATTGACCATGAAACACAGAAATTGCAAAGGGATTGAATTCAAAAGGCACAATGCAGACTAAAGTACCTAGTAGAGTGAATCTTCTAAGAGATTGTGGTTTGAGCGGTTCCTGGGAGGCCAGTATTAGATTCCGTTGCACCAGTGCAGGTTTACTGTATCCATTGGAACTTCACATTGACCATGAAACACAGAAATTGCATCGGGGTTGAATACAAAAGGGAGAAAAACGACTTAAGTACGAGAAGAGTGAATCTTCTAAGATATTGTGGTTTGAGTGGCTCCTGGGATACCAGTATTAAATTCCGATACACCAGTTCAGGTTTACCGTATCCCTTGGACCTTCACATTGACCATGAAACACCGAAATTACATCGGGATTGTATACAAAAGGGATAATGACGACTTAGCTACAAGAAGACTGAATAATCGAAGAGTTTGTGGATTGTGCGGCTCCTGGGAGACCAGTATTAGATTCCGTTGCACCAGTGCAGAATTTACTGTATTCCTTGGACCTTCACATTGACCATGAAACACAGAAATCGCAATGGGATTGAATACATAACGGAGAATGCCGACTTAAGGACAAGAAGAGTGAATCCTCTAAGTGTTTGTGCTTTGAGCATCTCCTGGGAGACCAGTATTAGATCCCGATGCACCAGTGCCGGTTTACTGTATCCCTTGTACCTTCACATTGACCATCAAACACAGAAATAGCATCGGTAATGAATGCAAAAGGACAATGCCGACTTAAGTACATGAAGAGTGAATCTTCTAAGTGTTTGTGGTTTGAGCGGCTCCTGGCAGACCACTATTAGATTCCGATGCACCAGTGCAGGTTTACTGCATCCCTTGGACTATCACATTGATCATGAAACAAAGAAATCACTTTAGGATTGAATACAGAGTACACAATGCCGACTTAAGTACAAGAACAGTGTATCTTCTAAGAGTTTGTGCCTTGAACGGCTCCTGGGAAACCAGTATTAGATTCCGATGCACCAGAGCACTTTTACTGTATCACTTGGACCTTCACATTGACCGTGAAACACTGATAACGCATTGGGATTGAATACAAAAGACACAATGCCGACTTAAAGACAAGAATAGGAAATCTTGTAAGAGTTTGTGGTTTGATCGGCTTCTGTGAGATTAGTATTAGATTCCGATGCACCAGTGCAGGTTTACTGTATCCCTTGGACCTTCACATTGACCATGAAACACAGAAATCGCAACGGGACAGATTACAAAAAGCACAATGCCGACTTAAGTACAAGAAGATTGAATCCTCTAAGTGTTTGTGCTTTGAGCGGCTCCTGGGAGACCAGTATTAAAAACCGATGCACCAAAGGAGTTTTAGTGTATCCCTTTGACATTCACATTGACAATTAAACACAGAAATCGCATCGGGATTGAATGCAATAGGGACAATGCCGACTTAAATAGAAGAAGAGTGAATCATCTAAGATATTCGGATTTGAGCGGCTTCTTGGAGACCAGTATTAGATTCCGATGCACCAGTGCGGGTTTACTGTATCCCTTGGACTTTCACATTGACCATGAAACACAGAATTTGCATCGGGATTGAGTACAAATGGGACAATGCCGACTTAAGTACAAGAAGAGTGAATCTTCTAAGAGTTTGTGCTTTGAACGGCTCCTGGGAGACCAGCATTAGATTACAATGCACCAGTGCAGGGTTACTGCATCCATTGGAACTTCAGATTGACCATGAAACACAGAAATTGCATCGGGATTGAATACAAAAGGGAGAATGCTGACTTTAGTACGAGAGGGGTGAATCTTCTAAGAGATTTTGGTTTGAGCGGCACCTGGGATACCAGTATTAGATTCCGATACACCAGTGCAGGTTTACCGTATCCCTTGGACCTTCACATTGACCATGAAACACCGAAATTACATCGGGATTGTATACAAAAGGGATAATGACAACTTAACTACAAGAAGAGTGAATCTTCGAAGAATTTGTGGTTTGTGCAGCTCCTGGGAGACCAGTATTAGATGCCGTTGCCCCAGTGCTGGTTTACTGTAACCCGTGGACCTTCACATTAAACATGAAACACAGAAATTGCATCGGGATTGAGTAGAAAAGGGACAATGCCAACTTAAGTACAAGAAGAGTGAATTTTCTAAGTGTTTGTGTTTTGAGCTTCTGCTGGGAGACCAGTATTAGATTCCGATGCACTAGTGCAGGTTTACCGTATCCCTTGGACCTTCACATTGACCATCAAACACAGAAATCGCAATGGGATTGAATACATAACGGTCAATGCCGACCTAAGGGCAAGAAGAGTGAATACTCTAAGTGTTTGTGCTTTGAGCATCTCCTGGGATACCAGTATTAGATTCCGATGCACCAGTGCCTGTTTACTGTATACCTTGCACCTTCACATTGACCATCAAACACAGAAATTGAATCGGGAATGAACACAAAAGGACAATGCCGACTTAAGTACATGAAGAGTGAATCTTCTAAGTGTTTGTGATTTGAGCGGCTCCTGGCAGACCAGTATTAGATTCCGATGCACCATTGAAGGTTTACTGAATCCCTTGGACCTTCACATTGACGATGAAACACAGAAATTGCATCGGTATGTAATACAAAAGGGACAATGCCAACTTATGTACAGGAAGAGTGAATCTTCTTAGAGTTTGTGATTTGAGCGGTTCCTAGGAGACCAGTATTAGATTCCGATGCACCAGTGCAGGTTGACTGTATCCCGGGGACCTTCACATTGACCATGATACACAGAAATTGCAAGAGATTGAATACAAAAGGCACAATGCCGACTTAAGTACCTAGTAGAGTGAATCTTCTAAGAGATTGTGGTTTGAGCGGTTCCTGGGAGGCCAGTATTAGATTCCGTTGCACCAGTGCAGGTTTACTGTATCCATTGGAACTTCACATTGACCATGAAACACAGAAATTGCATGGGGGTTGAATACAAAAGGGAGAAAGCCGACTTCAGTACGAGAAGAGTGAATCTTCTAAGATATTGTGGTTTGAGTGGCTCCCGGGATACCAGTATTAAATTCCGATACACCAGTGCAGGTTTACCGTATCCCTTGGACCTTCACATTGACCATGAAACACGGAAATTACATCGGGATTGTATACAAAAGGGATAATGACGACTTAGCTACAAGAAGACTGAATCTTCGAAGAGTTTGTGGTTTGTGCGGCTCCTGGGAGACCAGTATTAGATTCCGTTGCGCCAGTGCAGAAATTACTGTATCCCTTGGACCTTCACATTGACAATGAAACACAGAAATCGCAAAGGGATTGAATACATAACGGAGAATGCCGACTTAAGGACAAGAAGAGTGAATCCTCTAAGTGTTTGTGCTTTGAGCATCTCCTGGGAGACCAGTATTAGATTCCGATGCACCAGTGCCGGTTTACTGCATGCCTTGCACCTTCACATTGAACATCAAACACAGAAATTGCATCGGGAATGAATACAAAAGGACAATGCCGACTTAAGTACATGAAGAGTGAATCTTCTAAGTGTTTGTGGTTTGAGCGGCTCCTGGCAGACCACTATTAGATTCCGATGCACCAGTGCAGGATTACTGTATCCCTTGGACCTTCACATTGATCATGAAACAAAGAAATCGCATTAGGATTGAATACAGAGTACACAATGCCGACTTAAGTACAAGAACAGTGTATCTTCTAAGAGTTTGTGCCTTGAACGGCTCCTGGGAAACCAGTATTAGATTCCGATGCACCAGAGCACTTTTACTGTTTCACTTGGACCTTCACATTGACCATGAAACACAGGAAACGCAGTGGGATTGAATACAAAAGACACAATGCCGACTTAAAGACAAGAATAGGAAATCTTGTAAGAGTTTGTGGTTTGATCGGCTCCTGTGAGATTAGTATTAGATTACGATGCACCAGTGCAGGTTTACTGTATCCCTTGGACCTTCACATTGACCATGAAACACAGAAATTGCATCAGGATATAATACAAATGGGACAATGCCGGCTTAAGTACAAGATGAGTGAATCTTCTAAGAGTGTGTGGTTTGAGGGTCCCCTGGGAGACCAGTATTTGATTCCGATGCACCAGTGCAGAATATACTGTATCCCTTGAACCTTCACATTGACCATGAAACACAGAAATCGCAATGGGATTGAATACATAACGGTCAATGCCGACTTAAGGGCAAGAAGAGTGAATACTCTAAGTGTTTGTGCTACGAGCATCTCCTGGGAAACCAGTATTAGATTCCGATGCACCAGTGCCTGTTTACTGTATCCATTGCACCTTCACATTGACCATCAAACACAGAAATTGCATCGGGAATGAACACAAAAGGACAATGCCGACTTAAGTACATGAAGAGTGAATCTTCTAAGTGTTTGTGGTTTGAGCGGCTCCTGGCAGACCACTATTAGATTCCGATGCACCAGTGCAGGTTTACTGTATCCCTTCGACCTTCACATTGATCATGAAACACAGAAATCGCATTGGTATTGAATACAAAGGACACAATGACGACTTAAGTACAAGAACAGTGTATCTTCTAAGAGTTTGTGCCTTGAACGGCTCCTGGGAAACCAGTATTAGATTCCGATGCACCAGAGCCCTTTTACTGTATCACTTGGACCTTCACATTGACCGTGAAACACAGAAAACGCATTGGGATTGAATACAAAAGACACAATGCCGACTTAAAGACAAGAAAAGGAAATCTTTTAAGAGTTTGTGGTTTGATCGGCTCCTGTGAGATTAGTATTAGATTCCGACGCACCAGTGCAGGTTTACTGTATCCCTTGGACCTTCACATTGACCATGAAACACAGAAATCGCAACGGGACGGATTAAAAAAAGCACAATGCCGACTTAAGTACAAGAAGAGTGAATCGCCTAAGTGTTTGTGCTTTGAGCAGCTCCTGGTAGACCAGTATTAAAAACCGATGCACCAAAGCAGTTTTAGTGTATCCCTTGGACATTCACATTGACAATTAAACACAGAAATCGCATCGGGATTGAATGCAATAGGGACAATGCCGACTTAAGTAGAAGAAGAGTGAATCATCTAAGAGATTGGGATTTGAGCGGCTCCTCGGAGACCAGTATTAGATTCCGATGCACCAGTGCGGCTTTACTGTATCCCTTGGACTTTCACATTGACCATGAAACACAGAATTTGCATCGGGATTGAGTACAAATGCGACAATGCCGACTTAAGTACAAGAAGAGTGAATCTTCTAAGAGTTTGTGCTTTGAACGGCTCCTGGGAGACCAGCATTAGATTACAATGCACCAGTGCAGGGTTACTGTATCCATTGGAACTTCACATTGACCATGAAACACAGAAATTGCATCGGGATTGAATACAAATGGGAGAATGCCGACTTAA
Source organism: Schistocerca serialis cubense (assembly GCF_023864345.2). NCBI lineage: Eukaryota > Metazoa > Arthropoda > Insecta > Orthoptera > Acrididae > Schistocerca > Schistocerca serialis. Next base: position 1,083,924,437 of record NC_064640.1, on the reverse strand, counting down.
GTACGAGAAGGGTGATTCTTCTAAGAGATTTTGGTTTGAGCAGCACCTGGGATACCAGTATTAGATTCCGATACACCAGTGCAGGTTTTCGGTATCCCTTGGACCTTCACATTGACCATTAAACACCGAAATTACATCGGGATTGTATACAAAAGGGATAATGACGACTTAACTACAAGAACAGTGAATCTTCGAAGAGTTTGTGGTTTGTGCGGCTCCTGGGAGACCAGTATTAGATGCCCTTGCACCAGTGCTGGTTTACTGTAACCCGTGGACCTTCACATTGACCATGAAACACAGAAATTGCATCGTAATTGAGTAGAAAAGGGACAATGCCAACTTAAGTACAAGAAGAGTGAATCTTCTAAGTGTTTGCGTTTTGGGCTTCTGCTGGGAGACCAGTATTAGATTCCGATGCACTAGTGCAGGTTTACTGTATCCCTTGGACCTTCACATTGACCATGAAACACAGAAATTGCATCAGGATATAATACAAAAGGGACAATGCCGGCTTAAGTACAAGATGAGTGAATCTTCTAAGAGTTTGTGGTTTGAGGGGCCCCTTGGGGACCAGTATTAGATTCCGATGCACCAGTGCCTGTTTACTGTATCCATTGCACCTTCACATTGACCATCAAACACAGAAATTGCATCGGGAATGAACACAAAAGGACAATGCCGACTTAAGTACATGAAGAGTGAATCTTCTAAGTGTTTGTGGTTTGAGCGGCTCCTGGCAGACCAGTATTAGATTCCGATGCACCATTGAAGGTTTACTGTATCCCTTGGACCTTCACATTGACGATGAAACACAGAAATTGCATCGGTATGTAATACAAAAGGGACAATGCCAACTTAAGTACAGGAAGAGTGAATCTTCTGAGAGTTTGTGGTTTGAGCGGTTCCTGGGAGACCAGTATTAGATTCCGATGCACCAGTGCAGGTTGACTGTATCCCTTGGACATTCACATTGACCATGAAACACAGAAATTGAATCGGGATATAATGCAAAAGGGACAATGCCGACATAAGTACAAGAAGAGTAAATCATCCAAGAGATTGTGGTTCGAGCGGCTCCTGGGAGACCAATATTAGATTCAGATGCACCAGTGCAGGTTTACTGTATCCCTTGGACCTTCACATTGACCATGAATCACAGAAATTGCAACGGATTGAATACAAAAGGCACAATGCCGACTTAAGTACCTAGTAGAGTGATTCTTCTAAGAGATTGTGGTTTGAGCGGTTCCTGGGAGGCCAGTATTAGATTCCGTTGCACCAGTGCAGGTTTACTGTATCCATTGGAACTTCACATTGACCATGAAACACAGAAATCGCAATGGGATTCAATACATAACGAACAATGCCGACTTAAGGGCAAGAAGAGTGAATACTCTAAGTGTTTGTGCTTTGAGCATCTCCTGGGAGACCAGTATTGGATTCCGAAGCACCAGTGCCTGTTTACTGTATCCCTCGCACCTTCGCATTGGCCATCAAACACAGAAATTGCATCGGGAATGAACAGAAAAGGACAATGCCGACTTAAGTACATGAAGAGTGAATCTTCTAAGTGTTTGTGGTTTGAGCAGCTCCTGTGAGACCAGTATTAGATTCCGATGCACCAGTGCATGTATACTGTATCCCTTGGACCTTCTCATTGACCATGAAACACAGAAATCGCAACGGAACAGATTACAAAAGGCACAATGCCGACTTAAGTACAAGAACAGTGAATCTTCTAAGTGTTTGAGCTTTGAGCGTCTCCTGGGAGACCAGTATTAAATACCGATGCACCAAAGCAGTTTTAGTGTATCCCTTGGACATTCACATTGACAATTAAACACAGAAATCGCATCGGGATTGAATGCAATAGGGACAATGCCGACTTAAGTAGAAGAAGAGTGAATCATCTAAGAGATTCGGATTTGAGCGGCTCCTCGGAGACCAGTATTAGATTCCGATGCACCAGTGCGGGTTTCCTGTATCCCTTGGACTTTCACATTGACCATGAAACACAGAATTTGCATCGGGATTGAGTACAAATGGTACAATTCCGACTTACGTACAAGAAGAGTGAATCTTCTGAGAGTTTGTGCTTTGAACGGCTCCTGGGAGACCAGCATTAGATTACAATGCACCAGTGCAGGTTTACTGTATCCATTGGAACTTCACATTGACCATGAAACACAGAAATTGCATCGGGATTGAATACAAATGGGAGAATGCTGACTTAAGTACGAGAAGAGTGAATCTTCTAAGAGATTGTGGTTTGAGCGGCTCCTGAGATACCAGTATTAGATTCCGATACACCAGTGCAGGTTTACCGTATCCCTTGGACCTTCAAATTGACCATGAAACACCGAAATTACATCGGGATTGTATACAAAAGGGATAATGACGACTTTACTACAAGAAGAGTGAATCTTCGAAGAGTTTGTGGTTTGTGCGGCTCCTGGAAGACCAGTATTAAATTCCGTTGCACCAGTGCTGGTTTACTGTAACCCGTGGACCTTCACATTGACCATGAAACACAGAAATTGCATCGGGATTGAGTAGAAAAGAGACAATGCCAACTTAAGTACAATAAGAGTGAATCTTCTAAGTGTTTGTGTTTTGAGCTCCTCCTGGGAGACCAGTATTAGATTCCGATGCACCAGTGCAGGTTTACTGTATCCCTTGGACCTTCACATTGACCATGACACACAGAAATTGCATCAGGATATAATACAAAAGGGACAATGCCGGCTTAAGTACAAGATGAGTGAATATTGTAAGAGTTTGTGGTTTGAGGGGCCCCAGGGAGACCAGTATTAGATTCCGATGCACCAGTGCAGAATTTACTGTATCCGTTGGACCTTCACATTGACCATGAAACACAGAAATCGCAGTGGGACTGAATACATAACGGAGAATGCCGACTTAAGGACAAGAAGAGTGAATCCTCTAAGTGTTTGTGCTCTGAGCATCTCCTGGGAGACCAGTATTAGATTCCGATGCACCAGTGCCGTTTTACTGTATCCCTTGCACCTTCACATTGACCATCAAACACAGAAATTGCATCGGGAATGAATACAAATGGACAATGCCGACTTAAGTACATGAAGAGTGAATCTTCATAGTGTTTGTGGTTTGAGCGGCTCCTGGCAGACCACTATTAGATTCCGATGCACCAGTGCAGGTTTACTCTATCCCTTCGACCTTCACATTGATCATGAAACACAGAAATCGCATTGGGATAGAATACAGAGTACACAATGCCGACTTAAGTACAAGAACAGTGTATCTTCTAAGAGTTTGTGCTTTGAACGGCTCCTGGGACACCAGCATTAGATTACAATTCAGCAGTGCAGGTTTACTGCATCCATTGGAACTTCACATTGACCATGAAACACAGAAATTGCATCGGGATTGAATACAAAAGGGAGAATGCCGACTTAAGTACGAGAATGGTGAATCTTCTAAGAGATTTTGGTTTGAGCGGCTCCGGGGATACCAGTATTAGATTCCGGTACTCCAGTGCAGGTTTACCGTATCCCTTGGACCTTCACATTGACCATGAAACACCGAAATTACATCGGGTTTGTATACAAAAGGGATAATGACGACTTAACTACAGGAAGAGTGAATCTTCGAAGAGTTTATGGTTTCTGCGGCTCCTGGGAGACCAGTATTAGATGCCGTTGCACCAGTGCTGGTTTACTGTAACCCGTGGACCTTCACATTGACCATGAAACACAGAAATTGCATCGGGATTAAGTAGAAAATGGGCAATGTCAACTTAAGTACAAGAAGAGTGAATCTTCTAAGTGTTTGTGTTTTGAGCATCTGCTGGGAGACCAGTATTAGATTCCGATGCACTAGTGCAGGTTTACTGTATCCCTTGGACCTTCACATTGACCATGAATCACAGAAATTGCATCAGTATATAATACAAAAGGGACAATGCCGGCTTAACTACAAGATGAGTGAATTTTCTAAGAGTTTGTGGTTTGAGGTACCCCTGGGAGACCAATATTTGATTCCGATGGACCAGTGCAGAATTTACTGTATCATTTGGACCTTCACATTGACCATGAAACACAGAATCGCAATGGGATTGAATACATAACGGACAATGCCGACTTAAGGACAAGAAGAGTGAATCCTCTGAGAGTTTGAGATTTGAGCGTCTCCTGGGAGACCAGTATTAGATTCCGATGCACCAGTGCCGGTTTACTGTATCCCTTGCACCTTCACATTGACCATCAAACACAGAAATTGCATCGGGAATGAATACAAAAAGACAATGCCGACTTAAGTACATCTAGAGTGAATCTTCTAAGTGTTTGTCGTACGAGCGGCTCCTGGCAGCCCAGTATTAGATTCCGATGCACCAGAGCACTTTTACTGTATCACTTGGACCTTCACTTTGACTGTGAAACAGAGAAAACGCATTGGGATTGAATACAAAATACACAATTCCGACTTAAAAACAAGAATAGGAAATCTTGTAAGAGTATGTGGTTTGAGCGGCTCCTGTGAGACCAGTATTAGTTTCCGATGCACCAGTGCAAGTTCACTGTATCCCTTGGACCTTCACATTGACCATGAAACACAGGAATCGTAACGGGACCGATTACAAAAGGCACAATGCCGACTTAAGTACAAGAAGAGTGAATCTTCTAAGTGTTTGTGCTTTGACCGGCTCCTGGGAGACCAGTATTAGAAACCGATGCACCAAAGCAAATTTAGTGTATCCCTTGGACATTCACATTGGCCATGAAACACAGAAATCGAATCGGGGTTGAATGCAATAGGGACAATGCCGACTTAAGTAGAAGAAGAGTGAATCATCTGAGAGATTCTGATTTGAGCGGCTCCTCGGAGACCAGTATTAGATTCCGATGCACCAGTGCGGGTTTACTGTATCCCTTGGACTTTGACATTGACCATGAAACACAGAATTTGCATCGGGATTGAGTACAAATGGGACAATGCCGACTTAAGTACAAGAAGAGTGAATCTTCTAAGAGTTTGTGCTTTGAACGGCTCCTGGGAGACCAGCATTAGATTCCGATGCACCAGTGCTGGTTTAATTTATCCCTTGGACCTTCACATTGGCCATGAAACATAGGAATTGCATCAGGATATAACACAAAAGGAACAATGCCGACTTAAGCACAAGAAGAGTGAAACTTCTAAGAATTTGTGTTATAGGCTTCTCCTGCAAGACCAGTATAAGATTCCGATGCACTAGTGCAGGTTCACTGAGTCCCTTGCACCTTCACATTGACCATGATACACAGAAATTGCATCATAATATAATACAAAAGAGCAATGCCGACTTAAGCACAAGAAGAGTGAAACTTCTAAGAATTTGTGTTTTGACCGGCTCCTGGGAGACCAGTATTAGATTTCGATGCACCAGTGCAGATTTACTGCATCCCCTTGACTTTCACATTGACCATGAAACACAGAAATCGCAACGGGATAGATTACCAAAGGCACAATGCGACTTAAGTACAAGAAGAGTGAATCTTATTAGAGTTTGTGATTTGAGCGGCTCCTGGGAGACCAGTATTAGATTCCGATGCACCAGCGCAGGTTTACTGTATCCCTTGGACCTTCATATTGACCATGAAACACAGAATTTGCGTCGGGATTTAATACAAATGGGACAATGCCGACTTAAGTAAAAGAAGAGTGAGTCTTCTAAGGGTTTGGGGCTTGATCGGCTCGTGAAAGACCAGTATTAGATTCCGATGAACCACTGCTGGTTTACTGTATCCCTTGGACCTTCATATTGACCATGAAACACAGAAATGGCACCGGGATTGAATACAGAAGGCACAATGCCGACTTAAGTACAAGAAGAGTGAATCTTCAAGGAGTTTGTGGTTTGTGCGGCTCCTGGGAGACCAGTATTAGATTCCGATGCACCAGTGCAGGTTTACTGTATCCCTTGGACCTTAACATTGACGATGAAACACAGAAATAGCATCGGGATATAATTAAAAAGGGACAATGCCGACTTAAGTACAATATGAGTGAAACTTCTAAGACATTGTGGTTTGAGCGGCTCCTGGGAGGCCAGTATAAGATTCCGATGCAGGTTTACTGAATCCATTGGAACTTCACATTGACCATGAAACATAGTAATTGCATCGGGATTGAATACTAAAGGGAGAATGAAGACTTAAGTACGAAAAGAGTGAATCATCTAAGAGATTGTGGTTTGAGCTTCTCCTGGGATACCAGTATAAAATTCCGATACACCAGTGCAGGTTTACCGCATCCCTTGGACCTTCACATTGACCATGAAACACCGAAATTACATCGGGATTGTATATAAAAGGGATAATGACGACTTAACTACAAGAAAAGTGAATCTTCTAAGATCTTGTGGTTTGTGCGGCTCCTGGGAGACCAGTATTAGATTCCGTTGCACCAGTGCTGGTTTACAGCAACACGTGGACCTTCACATTGACCATGAAACACAGAAATTGCATCGGGATTGAATAGAAAAGGGACAAAGCCGATTTAAGGACAAGAAGAGTGAATCTTTTAAGAGTTTTCGCTTTGAGCTTCTCCTGGGAGACCAGTATTAGATTCCGATGCACCAGTGCAGAATTTACTGTATCCCTTGGACCTTCACATGGACCATGAAACACAGAAATCGCAATGGGATTGAATACATAACCGACAATGCCGACTTAAGGACAAGAAGAGTGAATCTTCTAAGAGTCTGTGCTTTGAGCATCTCCTGGGAGACCAGTATTAGATTCCGATGCACCAGTGCCGGTTTACTGTATCCCTTGCACCATCACATTGACCATCAAACACAGAAATATCATCGGGAATGAATACAAAAGGACAATGCCGACTTAAGTACAAGAAGAGTGAATCTTGTAAGTGTTTGTGGTTTGAGCGGCTCCTGGCAGACCAGTATTAGATTCCGATGCACCAGTGCCGGTTTTCTGTATCCCTTGGACCTTCACATTGATAATGAGACACAGAAATCGCATTGGGATTGAATACAAAAGACACAATGCCGACATAAGTACAAGAACAGTGAATCTTCTTAGAGTTTGTGCCTTGAACGTCTCCTGGGAGACCAGCATTAGATTCCAATACACCAGTGCACTTTTACTGAATCCCTTGGACCCTCTCATTGACCATGAAACACAGAAAACGCATTGGAATTGAATACAAAAGACACAATGCCGACTTAAAGACAAGAATAGGAAATCTTGTAAGAGTTTGTGGTTTGAGCGGCTCCTGGGAGACCAGTATTAGATTCCAATGCACCAGGGAAGGATTACTGTATCCCATGGAACTTCACATTGACGATAAAACACAGAAATTGCATCTGGATATAATACAAAAGGGACAATGCCGACTTAAGTACAAGAAGATTGAATCTTCTAAGAGTTTGTGGTTTGAGCGGCTCCTAGGAGACCTGTCTTAGATTCCGATGCACCAGTGTCGGTTTACTGTATACCATGCACCATCACATTGACCATGAAACACAGAAATTGCATTGGGATTGAATACAAAAGAAACAGTGCCGACTTAAGTAAGAGAAGAGTGAATCTTCTAAGAGGGTGTGGTTTGAGCGGCTCCTGGGAGACCAGTATTAGATTCCGATGCACCAGTGCCGAATTTACTGTATCCCTTGGACCTTCACATTGTCCATGAAACACAGAAATCGCATCAGGATTGAATACAAAAGGCACAATGCCGAATTAAGTACATGAAGAGTAAATGTTCTAAGGGTTTGTGATTAGAACGGCTCATGGGAGACCAGTATTAGATTCCAATGCACCAGGGAAGGATTACTGTATCCCATGGAACTTCACATTGACGATAAAACACAGAAATTGCATCTGGATATAATACAAAAGGGACAATGCCGACTTAAGTACAAGAAGATTGAATCTTCTAAGAGTTTGTGGTTTGAGCGGCTCCTAGGAGACCTGTCTTAGATTCCGATGCACCAGTGCATTTTTACTGTATCCCTTGCACCTTCACATTGACCATGAAACACATAAATTGCATTGGGATTGAATACAAAAGGGACAATGCCGACATAGGTACAAGAAGAGTGAATCTTCTAAGAGTTTGTGCATTAGGCTTCACGTGGGATACCAGTATTAGATTTCGATGCACCAGTGCAGGTTTACTGTATCCCTTAGACCTTCATATTGACACTGAAACACAGAATTTGTATCGGGATTGAATACAAAAGGGACAATGCCGACTTAAGTACGAGAAGCGTGAATCTTCTAGGAGATTGTGGTTTGAGCGGCTCCTGGGAGACCATTATTAGATTCCGATGCACCACTGCAGGTTTACTGTATCTCTTGCACCTTCACATTGTCCATGTAGTACAGAAATCGCAACGGGATACGAAGACACAATGCCGACTTAAGTGCAAGAAGAGTGAATCTTCTAAGAGTTTGTAGTTTGAGCCGCTCCTGGGAGACTAGTATTAGATTCTGATGCAACAGTGCAAACATACTGTATCCCTTGGTCCTTCACAGTTACCATGAAACAGAGAAATTGCATCATGATTGAATACAGAATGCACAATGCCGACTTAAGTACAAGAAGAGTGTATCATCTAAGAGTTTGTGGTTTGAGGGGCTCCTGGGAGACCAGTATTAGATTCCGATGCATCAGTGCAGGTATACTGTATCCCTTGGACCTTCACATTGACGATGAAAAACAGATATTGCATCGGGATATAATATAAAAGGGACAATGCAGACTTCAGTACAAGAAGAGTGAATCGCCTAAGAGTTTCTGGTTTGAGCGGCTCCTGGGAGATCAGTATTAGATTCCAATGCACCAGTGCAGGGTTACTGTATCCCTTGGACCTTCACTTTGACGATGAAACACGGAAATGGCATCGGGATATAATAAAAAATGGACAATGCCGACTTAAGTACAAGAAGAGTGAACCGCCTAAGAGTTTGTGGTTTGAACGGCTCCTGGAAGACTAGAATTAGATTGCGATGCAACAGTGCAGTTTTACTGTATCCCTTCGACCTTCACATTGACGATGAAATACAGAAATCGCATCGGGATTGAATGCAATAGGGACAATACCGACTTATGTACAAGAAGAGTGAATCATCTAAGAGATTGTGATTTGAGCGGCTCCTCGGAGACCAGTATTAGATTCCGATGCACCAGTGCAGGTTTACTGTATCCCTTGGATATTCACATTGACCATGAAACACAGAAATTGAATTGGGATTGAATACAAGAGAAACAATGCCGACTTAAGTACAAGAAGAGTGAATCTTCTAAGAGTTTGTGGTTTGAGCGGCTCCTGGGAGACCAGTATTAGATTCCGAAGCACCAGTGCAGGTTTACTGTATCCCTTGGACCTTCACATTGACGATGAAACACAGAAATGGCATCGGGATATAATATAAAATGGACAATGCCGACTTAAGTACAAGAAGTTTGAATCGCCTAAGAGTTTGTGGTTTGAACGGCTCCTGGGAGACCAGTATTAGATTCCAATGCACCAGTGCAGGTTTACTGTAGCCCCTGGACCTTCACATTAACGATGAAACACAGAAATTGCATCGGGATATAACACAAAAGGGACAATCCCGACTTAAGTACAAAAAGAGTCACTCTTCTAAGAATTTGTTGTTTGAGCGGCTCCTGGGAGACCAGTATTAAAAGCCGACGCAACAAAGCAGTTTTAGTGTTTCCCTTGGACATTCTCATTGACCATGAAACACAGAAATCGCATCGGGATTGAATGCAATAGGGACAATGCAGACTTAAGTACAAGTAGAGTGAATCATCTAAGAGATTGTGATTTGAGCGGCTCCTCATAGACCAGTATTAGATTCCGATGCACCAGTGCATCTTTACTGTATCCCTTGGACCTTCACATTGACGACGAAACACAGAAATTGCATCGGGATTGAATACAAAAGGGACAATACCGACTTAAGTACGAGAAGAGTGAATCTTCTAAGAGATTGTGGTTCGAGCACCTCCTGGGAGGCCAGTATTAGACTCCGCTGCTCCAGTGCAGGTTTACTGTATCCCTTGGACCTTCACATTGACCATGAAACACTGAAAATACATCGGGATTATATACAAAAGGGACAATCACGAGTTAAGTACAAGAAAAGTGAATCTTCAAAGAGTTTGTGATTTGAGCGGCTCCTGGGACACCAGTATTAGATTCAGATGGACCAGTGCAGGTTTACTGTATCTCTTGCACCTTCACAGTGACCATGTAACACAGAAATCGCAACGGGATAGAAAGGCACAATGCCGACTTATGTACAAGAAGGGCGAATCTTGTAAAAGTTTGAGGTTTTAGCGGCTCCTGGGAGACCAGCATTTGATTCCAATGCAGCAGTGCACGTTCACTGTATCAAATGGACCTTCACATTGACCATGAAACACCGAAATCCCATCGGAATTTAATACAAAAGACACAATGCTGACTTAAGTACAAGAAGAGTTTATCTTCTAAGAGTTTGTGGTTTGAGCGGGTTCTGGGAGACCAGTATTAGATTCCGATGCACCAGTGCAGGTTTACTGTATCCCTTGGACCTTCACATTGACCATGAAACACAGAAATTGCATCGGGATTGAATACATAACGGACAATGCCGACTTAAGTACAAGAAGAGTGTATCTTCTAAAAGTTAGTGGTTTGACCGGCCCCTGGGAGACCAGAATCAGATTCAGATTGTCCAGTGCAGGTTAACTGTATCCCATGGACCTTCACATTTACCATGAATCACAGAAATCGCATTTGGATTTAATACAAAATTCACAATGCCGACATCAGGACCAGAAGAGTGAATCTTCTAAGAGTTTGTGATTTGTGCGGCTCCTAGGAGACTAGTATTAGATTCCGATGCAACAGTGGAGGTATACTGTGTCACTTGGTCCTTCACAGTTACCATGAAACACAGAAATTGCATCGGGATTGAATAAAGAAGGCACAATGCCGACATAAGTACAAGAAGAGTGAATCTTCTAAGATTTTGTGGTTTGAGCGGCTCCTGGGAGACCAATATTACATCCCGATGCACCAATGCAGGTTTACTGTATCCCTTGGACCTACACATTGACGATGAAACACAGAAATTGCATCGGGATATAATGTAAAAGGGACAATGCCGACTTAAGTACAAGAAGAGTGAAACGCCTAAGAGTTTGTGGTTTGAGCGGCTCCTGGGTGACCAGTATTAGATTCCAATGCACCAGTGCAGGTTTACTGTATCCCTTGGACCTTCACATTGACGATGAAACACAGGAATTGCATAGGGATATAATACAAATAGGACAATGCCGACTTAAGTACAAAAAGAGTGACTCTTCTAAGAATTTGTTGTTTGAGCGGCTCCTGGGAGACCAGTATTACATTCCGGTGCCCCAGTCCTGGTTTACTGTATACCTTGAACCTTCACATTGACCATGAAACACAGAAATCGCATTGGGATTGAATACAAAAGGGACCATGCCGACATAAGGACAAGAAGAGTGAATCTTCTAAGAGTTAGTGCTTTGAGCGGCTCCTGGGAGACCAGTATTAGAAACCGATGCACCAAAGCAGTTGTAGTGTATCCCTTGGACATTCACATTGACCATGAAACACAGAAATTGCATCGGGATTGAATGCAATACGGACAATGCCGACTTAAGTACAAGAAGAGTGAATCATCTAAGAGAATGTGATTTGTCCGGCTCCTCGGAGACCAGTATTTGATTCCGATGCACCAGTGCAGGTTTACTGTATCCCTTGGACCTTCACATTGACCATGAAACACTGAAATTACACCGGGATTGTATACAAAAGGGACAATCACGAGTTAAGTACAAGAAGAGTGAATCTTCAAAGAGTTTGTGATATGAGCGGCTCCTGGGAGACCAGTATTACATTCAGATGGACCAGTGCAGGTGTACTGAATACCTTGGACCTTCGCATTGACCATAAATCACTGAAATTACATCGGGATTGTATACAAAAGGGACAATGACCAGTTAAGTACAAGAAGAATGAATCTTCAAAGAATTTGTGATTTGAGCGGCTCCTGGGAGACCAGTATAAGATTCAGATGCACCAGTGCAGGTTTACTGTATCCCTTGGACTTTCAAATTGACCATGAAACACCGAAATTATATTGGGATTGTATACAAAAGAGACAATGACGACTTAAGTACAAGAAGAGTGAATCGTTTAGTAGATTGTGGTTTGAGCGACTCCTGGGAGGCCAGTATTAGATTCCGATGCACAACTGCAGGTTTACTGTATCTCTTGCACCTTCACATTTTCCATGTAACGCAGAAATGGCAACGGGATAGAAAGGCACAATGCCGACTTATGTACAAGAAGAGTGAATCATCTAAGACAATGTGATTTGAGCGGCTCCTCGGAGACCAGTATTAGATTCCGATGCACCAGTGCAGGTTTACTGTACTCCGTGAACTTTCACATTGACCATGAAACACAGAATTTGCATCGGGATTGAGTACAAATCTGACAATGCCGACTTAAGTACAAGAAGAGTGAATCTTCTAAGAGTTTGTGGTTTGAGCGGCTCCTGTGAGACCTGTATTAAATTCCGATGCACCAGTGCAGGTTTACTGTATCCCTTGGACCTTCACATTGATGAAGAAACAGAGAAATTGCATCGGGATATATTATAAAAGGGACAATGGCGACTTAAGTACAAGAAGAGTGAATCGCCTAAGAGTTTGTGGTTTGAGCGGCTGCTGGGAGACCAGTATTAGATTCCGACGCACCAGTGCAGGTTTATTGCATTCCTTGGACCTTCACATTGACGATGAAACAGAGAAATTGCATCGGGATATATTATAAAAGGGACATTGGCGACTTAAGTACAAGAAGAGTGAATCTCCTATGAGATTGTGGTTTGTGCGGCTCCTGGGAGACCAGTATAAGACCCCGGTGCTCCAGTGCAGGTTTACTGTATCCCTTGGACCTTCACATTGACCATAAATCACTGAAATAACATCGGGATTGTATACAAAAGGGACAATGACCAGTTAAGTACAAGAAGAATGAATCTTCAAAGAATTTGTGATTTGAGCGGCTCCTGGGAGACCAGTATAAGATTCAGATGCACCAGTGCAGGTTTACTGTATCCCTTGGACTTTCAAATTGACCATGAAACACCGAAATTACATTGGGATTGTATACAAAAGAGACAATGACGACTTAAGTACAAGAAGAGTGAATCGTCTAGTAGATTTTGGTTTGACCGGCTCCTGGGAGGCCAGTATTAGATTCCGATGCACCACTGCAGGTTTACTGTATCTCTTGCACCTTCACATTGTCCATGTAACACAGAAATTGCAACGGGATAGAAAGACACAATGCCGACTTATGTACAAGAAGAGTGAATCTTGTAAACGTTTGTGCTTTGAGCGGCTCCTGGGAGACAAGTATTGGATTCCACTGCAGCAGTGCAGGTTCACTGTATCAATTGGACTTTCACATTGACCATGAAACACCGAAATCCCATCGGGATTGAATACAAAAGACACAATGCTGACTTAAGTACAAGAAGAGTGAATCTTCTAAGAGTTTGTGGTTTGAGCGGGTTCTGGGAGAGCAGTATTAGATTCCAATGCACCAGTGCAGGTTTACTGTATCCCTTGGACATTCACATTGACCATGAAACACAGAAATTGCATCGTGTTTGAATACATACCGGACAATGCCGACCTATGTACAAGAAAAGTGATTCTTCTAAAAGTTTGTGGTTTGAGCGATCCCTGGGAGACCAGTATCAGATTCAGATTGACCAGTGCTGGTTTTTCTGTACCCCATGGCCCTTTACATTGACCATGAAGCACACAAATCGCATTTGGACTTAATACAAATGGCACAATGCCGAAATAAGGACCAGAACAGTGAATCTTCTATGAGTTTGTGATTTGAACGGCTCCTAGGAGACTAGTAGTAGATTCCGATGCAATAGTGCAGGTATACTGTATCCCTTGGGCCTTCACAGTTACCATGAAACACACTAATTGCATCGGGATTGCATACAGAAGGCACAATGCCGACTTAAGTACAAGAAGAGTGAATCTTCTAAGACTTCGTGCTTTGAACGGCTCCTGGGTGACCAGTATTTGATTCCGATGCACCAGTGCAGGTTTACTGTATCCCTTGGACCTTCACATTGACGATGAAACACAGAAATTACATCGGGATTGTATACAAAAGGGACAATCACGAGTTAAGTACAAGAAGAGTGAATCGCCTAAGAGTTTGTGGTTTGAGCGGCTCCTGGGTGACCAGTATTAGATTCCAATGTACCAGTGCAGGTTTACTGTATCCCTTGGACCTTCAAATTGACGGTGAAACACAGAAATTGCGTCGGGATATAATTCAAATGGGACAATGCCGACTTAAGTAAAAAAAGAGTGACTCTTCTAAGAATTTGTTGTTTGAGCGGCTCCTGGGAGACCAGTATTAGATTCCGCTGCCCCAGTGCTGGTTTACTGTATCCCTTGGACCTTCACATTGAACATGAAACACAGAAATCGCATTGGGATTGAATACAAAAGAAACCATGCCGACATAAGGACAAGAAGAGTGAATCTTCTAAGAGTTAGTGCTTTGAGCGGCTCCTGGGAGACCAGTATTAGAAACCGATGCACCAAAGCAGTTTTAGTGTATCCCTTGGACATTCACATTGACCATGAAGCACAGAAATCGCATCGGGATTGAATGCAATAGGGACAATGCCGACTTGAGTACAAGAAGAGGGAATCTACTAAGAGTTTGTGCTTTAGGCTTCTCCTGGGGAACCAGTATTAGATTCCGATGCACTAGTGCAGGTTTTCTGTATCCCTTGGACAATCACATTGTCCATGAAACACAGAAATTGCATCGGTATTGGAAAAAAAGGGACTATGCTGACATAAGTACTAGAAGAGTGAATCTTATAAGAGTTTGCGTTTTAGGATTCTCCGTGGAGACCAGTATTTGATTCCGATGCACTGGTGCAGGTTTACTGTGTCCCTTGGACCTTCACATTGACCATGAAACACAGAAATTGCATCAGGATATAATACAAAAGGCACAATGCGCCTTAAGTACAAGGAGAGTGAATCCTCTAAGAGTTTGTGGTTTGAGCGGTTCCTGGGAGACCAGTATTAGATTCCGATGCACCAGTGCAGGTTTAGTGTATCCCTTGGATATTCACATTGACCAACAAACACAGAATTTGAGTCGGGATTGAATACAAATGGGACAATGCCGTCTTAGACACAAGAAGAGTGAGTCTTCTAAGGGTTTGTGGATTGAGCGGCTCGTGGGAGACCAGTATTAGATTCCAATGCACCAGTGCACGTTTACTGTATCCCGTGGATATTCACATTGGCGATGAAACACAGAAATTGCATCGGGATATAATACAAAAGGGACAATGCCGACCCAAGTATAAGAAGGGTAAATCTTCTAAGAATTTGTTGTTTGAGCGGCTCCTGGGAGACCAGTATTAGATTCCGATGCAACAGTGCAGGGTTACTGTATCCCTTCGACCATCACATTGACAATGAAATACAGATATTGCATCGGGATATATTACAAAAGGGACAATGCCGACTCAATTATAAGAAGAGTGAATATTCATAGAGTTTGTGCATTGAGCGGCTACTGGGAGACCAGTATTAGTTTCCGATGCACCAGTGCAGGTTTACTGTATCCCTTGGACCTTCAAATTGACCATGAAACACAGAAATTGCATCGGGTAATACAAAAGGGACAATGCCGACTTAAGTACAAGAAGAGTGAAGCTTCTAAAAGTTTGTGATTTGAGTAGCTTCTGGGAGACCAATATTAGAATCCGATGCACCAGTGCAGGTTTCCTGTATCCCTTGGACCTTCACATTGGCATTAAACACAGAAATTGCATTGGGATTGAATACAAAAGAAACCATGTCGACTTACGTACAAGAAGAGTGAATCTTCTGAGAGTTTGTGGTTTGAGCGGCTCCTGGGAGACCAGTATTAGATTCCGATGCACCAGTGCAGTTTTAATGTATCCCTTGGACCTTCACATTGACCATGAAACACAGAAATTGCATCGGGATTGAATACAAAATGGACAATGCCGACTTAAGTACGAGAAGAGTGAATCTTCTAAGAGATTGTGGTTTGAGCGGCTCCTGCGAGAGCAGTATTAGATTCCGATACACCAGTGCATGTTTACTGTATCCCTTGGACCAACACATTGACAATGAAACACAGATATTGCATCGGGATATAATACAAAATTGACAATGCCGACTTAAGTACAAGAAGAGTGAATTTTCATAGAGTTTGTGCATTGAGCGGCTCCTGGGAGACCAGTAACAGTTTCCGATGCACTTTTTCAGGTTTACTGTATCCCTTGAACCTTAAAATTGACCATGAAACACAGAAATTGCATTGGGATTGAATACAAAAGAAACAATGCCGACTTAAGTACAAGAAGAGGGAATCTTCTAAGAGTTTGTGGTTTGAGCGACTCCTGGGAGACCAGTATTACATTCCCATGCACCAGTGCCGGTTTACTGTATCGCATGGACCTTCACATTGACGATGAAACACAGAAGTTGCATCGGCTAATACAAAAGGGACAATGCAGACTTATGTACAAGAAGAGTGAAGCTTCTAAATATTTGTGCTTTGAGCTGCTCCTGGGAGACCAGTATTAGAATCCGATGCACCAGTACACGCTTCCTGTAACCCGTGGACCTTCACATTGACAATGAAACACAGAAATTGCATCGGCTAATACAAAAGGGACAATGCAGACTTATGTACAAGAAGAGTGAAGCTTCTAAATGTTTGTGCTTTGAGCTGCTCCTGGGAGACCAGTATTAGATTCAGATGCACCAGTGCTGGTTAACTGTATCCCTTGGACCTTCACATTGACCATGAAACACAGAAATTGCATTGGTATTGAATACAAAAGGGACAATGACGAATTAAGTACAATAAGAGTGAATTTTCTAAGAGTTTATGTTTTTAGCTTCTCCTGGGAGACCAGTATTAGATTCCAATGCACTAGTGTTGGTTTACAGTATCTCTTGGACCTTCACATTGACCATGAAACACAGAAATTGCATCAGGATATATTACAAAAGGGACAATGCGGACTTAAGTACAAGAAGAGTGAATCTTCTAAGAGTTTGTGCTTTGACCGGCTCCTGGGAGACCAGTATTAGATTCCTCTGCACCAGTGCAGGTTTACTGGATCCCTTGGACCTTCACATTGACCATGAAACACAGAAATCGAAAAGGGATTGATTACAAAAGACACAATGCCGACTTAAGTACGATAAGAGTATATCTTGCAAGAGTTTGTTGTTTGAGCGGCTTCTGGGAGACCAGTATTAGATTCAGATGCACCAGTGCGGGTTTAGTGTATCCCTTGGATATTCACATTGACCAAGAAACAAAGAAATCGCATCTGGATTGAATACAATAGGGACAATGCCGACTAAAGTACAAGAAGAGTGAATCTTCTAAGAGTTAGTGTTTTGACTGGCTCCTGGGAGACCAATATTAGATTCCAATGTACCAGTGTAGGTTAACTGTATCCCTTCGACCTTCACATTGACCATGAAACACAGAAATTGCATTGGGATTGAATACAAAAGAAGCAATGCCTACTTAAGTACAAGATGAGTGAATCTTCTATGAGTTTGTGGTTTGAGAGACTCCTGGGAGACCAGTATTATATTCCCATGCACCAATGCAGGTTTACTGTATCCCTTGGACCTTCGATTGAAGATGAAATACAGAAATTGCATCGGGTAATACAAAAGGGATAATGCCGACTCAAGTATAAGAAGGGTGAATCTTCTAAGAATTTGTTGTTTGAGCGGCTCCTGGGAGACCAGTATTAGATTCCGATGCAACAGTGCAGGTTTACTGTATCCCTTCGACCAACACATTGACAATGAAACACAGATATTGCTTCGGGATATAATACAAAAGGGACAATGCCGACTTAAGTACAAGAAGAGTGAATTTTCATAGAGTTTGTGCATTGTGCGGCTCCTGGGAGGCCAGTATTAGTTTCCGATGCACCATTGCAGGTTTACTGTATCCCTTGAACCTTCAAATTGACCATGAAACACAGAAATTACATTGGGATTGAATACAAAAGAAACAATGCCGACTTAAGTAAAAGAAGAGGGAATCTTCTAAGAGTTTGTGGTTTGAGCGACTCCTGGGAGACCAGTATTACATTCCCATGCACCAGTGCCGGTTTACTGTATCGCATGGACCTTCACATTGACGATGAAACACAGAAGTTGCATCGGCTAATACAAAAGGGACAGTGCAGACTTATGTACAAGAAGAGTGAAGCTTCTAAATGTTTGTGCTTTGAGCTGCTCCTGGGAGACCAGTATTAGAATCCGATGCACCAGTACACGTTTCCTGTATCCCTTGGACCTTCACATTGACAACGAAACACAGAAATTGCATCGGCTAATACAAAAGGGACAATGCAGACTTATGTACAAGAAGAGTGAAGCTTCTAAATGTTTGTGCTTTGAGCTGCTCCTGGGAGACCAGTATTAGAATCCGATGCAACAGTACAGGTTTCCTGTATCCCTTGGACCTTCACATTGACCATGAAGCACAGAAATTGCATTGGGATTGAATACGAAAGAAACAATGCCGACTTAAGTACAAGAAGAGTGAATCTTCTAAGAGTTTGTGGTTTGAGCGGCTCCTGGGAGACCAGTATTAGATTCCGATGCACCAGTGCAGATTTAATGTATCCCTTGGACCTTCACATTGACCATGAGACACAGAAATTGCATCGGGATTGAATACAAAAAGGACAATTCCGACTTAAGTACGAGAAGAGAGAATCTTCTAAGAGATTGTGGTTTGAGCGGCTCCTGGGAGACCAGTATTAGATTCCGATGCACCAGTGCATGTTAACTGTATCCCTTCGAACTTCACATTGACCATGAAACACAGAATTTGCATCGGTATTGGGTACAAATGGGACAATGCCGACTTAAGTACAAGAAGAGTGAGTCTTTAAAGAGTTTAGATTTGACCGGCTCCTGGGAGAACTGTATTAGATTCCGGTGCACCAGTGCAGGTTAACTGTATCCCTTCGACCTTCACATTGACCATGAAACACAGAAATTGTATCGGGTAATATAAAAGGGACAATGCCGACTTAAGTACGAGAAGAGCGAAGCTTCTAAGTGTTTGTGACTTGAACGGCTCCTGGGAGACCAGTATTAGATTCCGATGCACCAGCGCAGAATTTACTGTATCCCTTGGACCTTCACATTGACCATGAAACACAGAATTCGCATCAGGATTGAATACAAAAGGCACCATGACGACTCAAGTATATGATGAGGAAATGTTCTACGGGTTTGTGATTACAATGGCTCCTGGGAGACCAGTATTAGATTCCGATGCACTACAGCAGGTTTACTGTGTCCCTTGGACCTTCACATTGACTATGAAACACAGAAATTGCATCAGGATATAATACAAAAGGTACAACGCCGACTTAAGTACAAGAAGAGTGGATCTTCTAAGATTTAGTGCTTTGACCGGCTCCTGTGAGACCAGTATTAGATTTCGATGCAACAGTGCAGGTTTACTGTATCCCTTGGACCTACACGTTGACCATGAAACACAGAATTTGCATCGGGATTGAGTACAAATGGGAAAATGCAGACTTAAGTACAAGAAGAGTGAATCTTCTAAGAGATTGTGGTTTGTGCGGCTCCTGGGAGGCCAGTATTAGATTCCGATGCACCAGTGCTGGTTTACTGTATCCCTTGGACCTTTAAATTGACCATGAAACACAGAAATTGCATTGGCATTGAATACAAAAGGGACAATGTCGACCTAAGTACAAGAAAAGTGAATCTTCTAAGAGTTTGTGTTTTGAGCTTCTCCTGGGAGACCAGTATTAAATTCCGATGCACTAGTGCAGGTTCACAATATCCCTTGGACCTTCACATTGAGGATCAAACACAGAAATTGTATCAGGTAATACAAAAGGGACAATGCCGACTTAAGTAGAAGAAGAGAGAATCTTCTAAGAGTTTGTGATTTGAGAGACTCCTGGGAGACCAGTATGAGATTCCGATGCACCAGCGCAGAATTTACTGTATCCCTTGGACCTTCACATTGAACATGAAACACAGAATTCGCATCTGGATTGAATACAAAAGGAACCATGACGGCTCAAGTACATGATGAGTAAATGTTCTAAGGGTTTGTGATTAAAACGGCTCCCGGGAGACCAGTATTAGATTCCGATGCACCAGTGCAGGTTAACTGTATCCCTTCGACCTTCACATTGACCATGAAACACAGAATTAGCATCGGGATTGAGTACAAATGGGACAATGCAGACTTAAGTACAAGAAGAGTGAATCTTTAAAGAGTTTAATCTTTGACCGGCTCCTGGGAGACCTGTTTTAGATTCCGATGCACCAGTGCAGGTTTACTGGATCCCTTGGACCTTCACATTGACCATGAAACACAGAAATCGCAACGGGATTGATTACAAAAGACACAATGCCGACTTAAGTACGAGAAGAGTGAATGTTCTAAGAGTTTGTGGTTTGAGCGGCTTCTGGGGTACCAGTATTAGATTGAGATGCTCCAGTGCAGGTTTAGTGTATCCCTTGCATATTCACATTGACCGAGAAACACAGAAATCGCATCTGGATTGAATACAAAAGGTACAATGCTGACTGAAGTACAGGAATAGTGAATCTTCTAAAATTTAGTGTTTTGACTGGCTCCTGGGAGACCAGTATTAGATTCCGATCTACCAGTGCAGGTTAAGTGTATCCCTTCGACCTTCACATTGACCATGAAACACAGAAATTGCTTTGGGATTGTATACAAAAGGAGCAATGCCTACTTAAGTACAAGAAGAGTGAATCTTCTAAGAGTTTGTGGTTTGAGAGACTCCTGGGAGACCAGTATTATATTCCCATGCACCAATGCAGGTTTACTGTATCCCTTGGACCTTCACATTGACGATGAAACACAGAAATTGCATCGGGTAATACAAAAGGGACAATGCCGACTTAAGTACGAGAAGAGTGAAGCTTCTAAGACTTTGAGACTTGAACGGCTCCTGGGAGACCAGTATTAGATTCCGATGCACCAGCGCAGAATTTACTGTATCCCTTGGACCTTTACATTGACCATGAAACACAGAATTCGCATCAGGATTGAATACAAATGGCACCATGACGGCTCAAGTACATGATGAGAAAATGTTCTAAGGGTTTGTGATTAGAACGGCTCCTTGGAGACCAGTATTAGATTCCGATGCACCAGCGCATAATTTACTGTATCCCTTGGACCTTCACATTGAACATGAAACACAGAATTCGCATCTGGATAGAATACAAAAGGTACAATCCTGACATAAGTACAAGAAGAATGAATCTTCTAAGAGTTTATGTTTTAGGCTTCTCCTGGGAGACCAGTATTAGATTCTGATGCACTAGTGCAGGTTTACAATATCCCTTGGACCTTCACATTGAGGATCAAACACAGAAATTGTATCAGGTAATACAAAAGGGACAATGTCGACTTAAGTAGAAGAAGAGAGAATCTTCTAAGAGTTTATGGTTTGAGCGGCTCCTGGGAGAGCAGTATCAGATTCCGATGTACCAGTGCAGGTTTACTGTATCCCTTGGACCTTCACATTGACCATGAATCACAAAAATTGCATTGGGAATGAATACAAAAGAAACAGTGCCGACTTAAGTAAGAGAAGGGTGAAACGTCTAAGAGTTTGTGGTTTGAGCGGCTCCTGGGAGACCAGTATTAGATTCCGATGCATCAGTGCAGAATTTACTGTATCCCTTGGTCTTTCACATTGACCATGAAACACAGAAATCGCATCTGAATTGAATACAAAAGGTAGAATGCAGACTTAAGTACAAGAAGAGTGAATCTTCTAAGAGTTAGTGTTAAGACCGGCTCCTGAGAGACCAGTATTAGATTCCGATGTACCAGTGCAGGTTAACTGTATCCCTTCGACCTTCAAATTACCATGAAACACAGAAATTGCATTGGAATTGAATACAAAAGAAGCAATGCCTACTTAAGTACAAGAAGAGTGAATCTTCTAAGAGTTTGTGATTTGAGAGACTCCTGGGAGACCAGTATTAGATTCCGATGCACCAGCGCAGAATTTACTGTATCCCTTGGACCTTCACATTGAACATGAAACACAGAAATCGCATCTGGATTGAATACAAAAGGAACCATGACGGCTCAAGTACATGATGAGTAAATGTTCTAAGGGATTGTGATTAGAACGGCTCCCGGGAGACCAGTATTAGATTCCGATGCACCAGTGCAGGTTAACTGTATCCCTTCGACCTCCACATTGACCATGAAACACAGAATTAGCATCGGGATTGAGTACAAATGGGACAATGCCGACTTAAGTACAAGAAGAGTGAATCTTTAAAGAGTTTATTCTTTGACCGGCTCCTGGGAGACCTGTTTTAGATTCCGATGCACCAGTGCAGGTTTACTGGATCCCTTGGACCTTCACATTGACCATGAAACACAGAAATCGCAACGGGATTGATTACAAAAGACACAATGCCGACTTAAGTACGAGAAGAGTGAATGTTCTAAGAGTTTGTGGTTTGAGCGGATTCTGGGGTACCAGTATTAGATTGAGATGCTCCAGTGCAGGTTTAGTGTATCCCTTGCATATTCACATTGACCGAGAAACACAGAAATCGCATCTGGATTGAATACAAAAGGTACAATGCTGACTGAAGTACTGGAATAGTGATTCTTCTAAAATTTAGTGTTTTGACTGGCTCCTGCGAGACCAGTATTAGATTCCGATCTACCAGTGCAGGTTAACTGTATCCCTTCGACCTTCACATTGACCATGAAACACAGAAATTGCATTGGGATTGTATACAAAAGGAGCAATGCCTACTTATGTACAAGAAGAGTGAATCTTCTAAGAGTTTGTGGTTTGAGAGACTCCTGGGAGACCAGTATTATATTCCCATGCACCAATACAGGTTTACTGTATCCCTTGGACCTTCACATTGACGATGAAACACAGAAATTTCATCGGGTAATACAAAAGGGACAATGCCGACTTAAGTACGAGAAGAGTGAAGCTTCTAAGACTTTGTGACTTGAACGGCTCCTGGGAGACCAGTATTAGATTCCGATGCACCAGCGCAGAATTTACTGTATCCCTTGGACCTTTACATTGACCATGAAACACAGAATTCGCATCAGGATTGAATACAAATGGCACCATGGCGGCTCAAGTACATGATGAGAAAATGTTCTAAGGGTTTGTGATAAGAACGGGTCCTGGGAGACCAGTATTAGATTCCGATGCACCAGCGCATAATTTACTGTATCCCTTGGACCTTCACATTGAACATGAAACACAGAATTCGCATCTGGATAGAATACAAAAGGTACAATCCCGACATAAGTACAAGAAGAATGAATCTTCTAAGAGTTTATGTTTTAGGCTTCTCCTGGGAGACCAGTATTAGATTCCGATGCACTACTGCAGGTTCACTATGTCCCTTGGACCTTCACATTGACTATGAAACACAGAAATTGCATCAGGATATAATACAAAAAGGACAATGCCGACTTAAGTACAAGATGATTGAATCTTCAAAGATTTTGTGCTTTGACCGGCTCCTGTGAGACCAGTAATAGATTTCGATGCAGCAGTGCAGGTTTACTGTATCCCTTGGACCTACACGTTGACCATGAAACACAGAATTTGCATCGGGATTGAGTACAAATGGGACAATGCCGACTTAAGTACAAGAAGAGTGAATCTTCTAAGAGTTTGTGGTTTGAGCGGCTCCAGGGAGATTAGTATTAGAAACCGATGCACCAAAGCAGTTTTAGTGCATCCCTTGGTCATTCACATTGACCATGAAACACAGAAATAGCATCGGGATTGAATACTAAAGGGACAATGCCGACTTAATTACGAGAAGAGTAAATCTTCTAAGAGATTGTGGTTTGAGCGGCTCCTGGGAGACCAGTATTAAATTCCGATGCACCAGTGCATGTTCAGTATATCCCTTGGACATTCACATTGACCATGAAACACTGAAATTGTATCGGGATTGAATACAGAAGGGACAATGCCGACTTAAGTACAAGAAGATTGAATCCTCTAAGAGTTTATGGTTTGAGCGGCTCCTGGGAGACCAGTATTAGATGCCGATGCACCAGTGCTGGTTAACTGTATCCCTTGGACCTTTAAATTGACCATGAAACACAGAAATAGCATTGGGATTGAATACAAAAGGGACAATGTCGACTTAAGTACAAGAAGAGTGAATCTTCTAAGAGTTTGTGTTTTGAGCTTCTCCTGGGAGACCAGTATTAGATTCCGATGCACTAGTGCAGGTTTACAGTATCCCTTGGACCTTCACATTGACGATGAAACACAGAAATTGCATCAGGTAATACAAAAGGGACAATGCCGACTTAAGTAGAAGAAGAGCGAATCTTCTAAGAGTTTACGGTTTGAGCGGCTCCTGGGAGAGCAGTATTAGATTCCGATGCACCAGTGCAGGTCTACTGTATCCCTTGGACCTTCACATTGACCATGAAACACAGAATTGCATTGGGATTGAATACAAGAGAAACAATCCCGACTTAAGTACAAGGAGAGTGAGTCTTCTAAGAGTTTGTGGTGGGAGCGTCTCCTGGGAGACCAGTATTAGATTCCCATGCACCAGTATAGGATTACTGTATCCCTTGGACCTTCACATTGACGATGAAACACAGAAATTGCATCAGGTAATACAAAAGGGACAATGCCGACTTAAGTAGAAGAAGAGCGAATCTTCTAAGAGTTTATGGTTTGAGCGGCTCCTGGGAGAGTAGTATTAGGTTCCGATGCACCAGTGCAGGTTTACTGTATCCCTTGGACCTTCACATTGACAATGAATCACAAAAATTGCATTGGGATTGAATACAAATGAAACAGTGCCGACTTATGTAAGAGAAGGGTGAAACGTCTAAGAGTTTGTGGTTTGAGTGGCTCCTGGGAGACCAGTATTAGATTCCGATGCATCAGTGCAGAATTTACTGTATCCCCTGGTCTTTCACATTGACCATAAAACACTGAAATCGCATCTGGATTGAATACAAAAGGGACAATGCCGACTTAAGTACAAGAAAAGTGAATCTTCTAAGATTTAGTGATTTGACCGGCTCCTGGGAGACCAGTATTAGATTCCGATGTACCAGTGCAGGTTAACTTTTTCCCGTCGACCTTCACATTGACCATGAAACACAGAAATTGCATTGGGATTGAATACAAAAGAAGCAATGCCTTCTTAAGTACAAGAAAGATGAATCTTCTTTGAGTTTGTGATTTGAGAGACTCCTGGGAGACCAGTATTAGATTCCGATGCACCAGCGCAGAATTTACTGTATCCCTTGGACCTTCACATTGACCATGAAACACAGAATTTGCATCGTGATGAGTACAAATGTGACAATGCCGACTTAAGTCAAAGAATAGTGAATCTTCTAAGAGTTCGTGGTTTGAGCGGCTCCTGGTAAACCAGTATTAGATTTCGAAGCACCAGTGCAGGTTTACTGTATCGCTTGGCCCTACACATTGACCATGAAAAATAGAAATTGCATCGGGATTGAATACAAAAGGGACAATGCCGACATAAGTACAAGAAGTGTGAATCTTCTAAGAGTTTGTGTTTTAGGCTTCTCCTGGGGGACCAGTATTTGATTCCGATGCACTAGTGCAGGTTCACTGCGTCCCTTGGACCTTCACATTTACCATGAAACACAGAAATTGCAACGTGATTGAATACAAAAGGGACAATGCCGACATATGAACACGAATAGTGAATCTACTAAGTGTTTGTGTTTTAGGCTTCTCCTAGGAGACCAGTATTAGATTCCGATGTACCAGTGCAGGTTTACTGTAACACTTGGACCTTCACAATGACCATGAAACACAGAAATAGCATCGGGATTGAATACAAACGGGACAATGCCGACTTAAGTACGAGAAGAGTGAATCTTTTAAGAGATTGTGGTTTGAGCGGCTCCTGGGGGACCGGAATTAGCTTCCGATGCACCCGTGCAGGTTTACTGTACCCCTTGGACCTTCACATTGACCAAGAAACACAGAAATTGCAACGTGATTGAATACAAAAGGGACAATGCCGACATATGAACACGAAGAGTGAATCAACTAAGTGTTTGTGTTTTAGGCTTCTCCTGGGAGACCAGTATTAGATTCCGATGTACCAGTGCAGGTTTACTGTAACACTTGGACCTTCACATTGACCACGAAACACAGAAATTGCACCAGGATATAATTCAAAAGGGACAATGCCGACATAAGTACAAGATGAGTGAATCTTCTAAGAGTTTGTGCTTTGACCGGCTCCTGGGAGGCCAGTATTAGATTTCGATGCACCAGTGCAGATTTACTGTATCCCTTGGACCTTCATATTGACCATGAAACACAGATTTTGCGACGGGATTGAATACAAATGGGACAATGCCGACTTATGTACAAGAAGAGTGAAACTTCTAAGAGTTTGTGGTTTGAGCGGCTCCTGGGAGACCAGTATTAGATGTCGATGCACCAGTGCAGTTTTGCCGTATCTCTGGGACCTTCATAGAGACCGTGAAACACATAAGTTGCTTCGGGATTGATTACAAAAAGGACAATGCCGACATAAGTACAAGAAGAGTGAATCTTCTAAGAGTTTGTGATTTGAGCGGCACCTGGGAGACGATTATGGATTCCGATGCACCCGTGCAGGTCTACTGTATCCCTAGGACCTTCACGTTGACCATAATTCACAGAAATCGCAACGGGATGGAATACAAAAGGCACAATGCCGACTTAAGTACAAGAAGACTAAATCCTTTAAGAGTTTGTGCTTTGAGCGGCTCCTGGGAGTCCAATATTAGATTCCGATGCACCAGTGCAGGTTTACAGTATCAACTGGACCGTCACATTGACCATGAAACAACGAAATCCCATCGGGATTGAGTACAAAAGACATAATGACGACCTAAGTACAAGAAGAGTGAATCTTCTAAGAGTTTGTGGTTTGAGCGGCTCCTGGGAGACAAGTATTAGATTCCTAAGCACCAGTGCAGGTTTACTGTATCCGTTGGATACTCACATTGACGATGAAACACAGAAATTGCATCGGGATAGAATACAAAAAGGACAATGCCGACTTAAGTACAAGAAGAGTGAATCTTCTAAGAGTTTGTGATTTGAGCTGCTCCTGGGAGACCAGTATTAGATTCCGATGCAGCAGTGGAGTTTCACTGTATCAATTGGACCTTCACATAGACCATGAAACACCGAAATCCCATCGGGATTGAATACAAAAGACACAACGCCGACTTTAGTACAAGAAGAGTGAATCTTCTAAGAGTTTTTTGGTTTGAGCGGGTCCTGGAAGACCAGTATTAGATTCCAATGCACCAGTGCAGGTTTACTGTATCCCATTGGCCTTCACATTGACCATGAAACACAGAAATCGCATCGGGATTGATAACAAAAGGCACCGTGCCGAAATAATAACAAGAAGAGTGAATCTTCTAAGAGTTAGTGCTTTAAGCGGCTTCTGGAAGACTAGTATTAGATTCCGATGCAACAGTGCAGGTTTATTGTATCCCTTGGAACTTTACAGTTACCATGAAACACTAAAATTGCATCGGGATTGAATACACAAGGCAATATGCCGACTAAAGTATAAGAAGAGTGAATCTTCAAAGAGTTTTTTGGTATGAGCGGCTTCTGGGAGACCAGTATTATATTCCGATGCCACAGTGCAGGTTTACTGTATCCCTTCGACATTCACATTGACGATGAAACACAGATATTGCATCGGGATATAATACAAAAGGGCCAATGCCGACTTAATAACAAGAAGAGTGAATCTTCTAATAATTTGTGGTTTGAGCGGCTCCTGGGAGACCAGTATTAGATTCCGATGCACCAGTGCAGTTTTACCGTATCCCTTGGACCTTCACAGTGACCATGAAACACATAAGTTGCATCGGGATTGATTTCAAAAAGGACAATGCCGCCTTAAGTACAAGAAGAGTGAATCTTCTAAGAGTTTGTGGTTTGAGCGGCTCCTGGGAGACGATTATTAGATTCCGACGCACCCGTGCAGGTTTACTGTATCAATTGGACCTTCACATTGACCATGAAACACAGAGATCGCATCGGGATTGAATGCAAAATGCACAATGCCGACTTAAGTACGAGAAGAGTGAATCTTCTAAGAGATTGTGGTTTGAGCGGCTCCTGGGAGACCTGTTTTAGTTTCCGATGAACCAGTGGACTTTTACTGTATCCCGTGGACCTTCACATTGACCATGTAACACAGAAATCGCATTGGGATGAATACAAAAGTCACAATGCCAACTCAGGTACAAGAAGAGTGAATCTTGTAAGAGTTTGTGGTTTGAGCGGCTCCTGGGGGACCAGTATTAGATTTCGATGCACCAGCGCATGTTTACTGTATCCCTTGGACCATCACATTGACCATGAAACGCAGAAATTGCATCGGGATTCGATTCAAAATGGGGCAATGTCGACTTAAGTACAAGAATAGTGAATCTTCTTAGAGTTTGTGTTTTTAGCGGCTCCTGGGAGACCAGTATTGGATTCCGATGCACTAGTGCCGGTTTACTGCATCCCTTGGACTTTGACATTGACCATGAAACTCAGAAATTGCATCGTTATTGAATACATAAAGCAGAATGCCGACTAAAGTATAAGATGAGTGAATGTTCTAAGAGTTTGTGGTTTGAGCTGCTCCTGGGAGTCCAGTATTAGATTTTCATGCACCAGTGCAGGTTTACTGTATCCCTTGGACATTCACATTGACCATGAAACACAGAAATCGCAACGCGATAGATTATAAAAGGCACAATGCCTACTTAAGTACAAGAAGAGTGAATCTTCTAAGAGTTTGTGGTTTGAGTGGCTCCTGGGAGACCAGTATTAGATTCCGATGCACCAGCGCATGTTTACTGTATCCCTTGGACCATCACATTGACCATGAAACGCAGAAATTGCATCGGGATTCGATTCAAAATGGGGCAATGTCGACTTAAGTACAAGAATAGTGAATCTTCTTAGAGTTTGTGTTTTTAGCGGCTCCTGGGAGACCAGTATTGGATTCCGATGCACTAGTGCCGGTTTACTGCATCCCTTGGACTTTCACATTGACCATGAAACTCAGAAATTGCATCGTTATTGAATACATAAAGCAGAATGCCGACTAAAGTATAAGATGAGTGAATGTTCTAAGAGTTTGTGGTTTGAGCTGCTCCTGGGAGTCCAGTATTAGATTATCATGCACCAGTGCAGGTTTACTGTATCCCTTGGACATTCACATTGACCATGAAACACAGAAATCGCAACGCGATAGATTATAAAAGGCTCAATGCCTACTTAAGTACAAGAAGAGTGAATCTTCTAAGAGTTTGTGGTTTGAGTGGCTCCTGGGAGACCAGTATTAGATTCCGATGCACCAGTGCAAGTTTAGTGTATCACTTGGATATTCACATTGACCAAGGAACACAGAAATCGCATCTGGATTGAATGTAAAAGACACAATGCCGACTTAAGTACAAGAGGAATGAATCTTCTAAGAGTTTGTGCTCTGAGCGGCTCCTGGGAGACCATTATTAGATTCCGATTAACCAGTGCAAGGTTTACTGTATCAATTGGACCTTCCCATTGACCATGAAGCACAGAGATCTCATCGGGATTGAATGCAAAATCACAATGCCGACTTAAGTAGAAGAAGAGTGAATCTTCTAAGAGTTTGTGGTTTGAGTGGCTCCTGGGAGAGCAGTATTAGATTCCCATGCACCAGTGCAGTTTTACCGTATCCCTTGGACCTTCACAGTGAAAATGAAACTGATATGGTGCATCGGGATTGATCACAAAATGGACAATGCCGACTTAAGTACAACAAGAGTGAATCTTCGAAGAGTTTGTGGTTTGAGCGGCTCCTAGGAGACGAGTATTAGATTCCGATGCATCAGCGCAGGTTCACTGTATCCCTTGGAACTTCAGATTGACCATGAAACACAGAAATCGCAACGGGATAGAATACAAAAGGAGCAATGCCAAATTAAGTACAAGAAGAGTGAATCTTCTAAGAATTAGTGCTTTGACCGGCTCCTGGGAGACCAGTAATAGATTCCGATGCACCAGAGCAGGTTTTTCTGAATCAATTGGACCTTCACGTTGACCATGAAACACAGAGATCGCATCGGGATTGAATGCAAAAGGCACAATGCCGACTTAAGTACAAGAAGAGTGAATCTTCTAAGAGTTTGTGATTTGAGCGGCTCCTGGAAGACCAGTATCACTTTCCGATGCTCCAGTGCAGGTTTACTGTATCCCTTGGACCTTCACATTGACCATGAAACACAGAATTTGAATCGGGATTGAATACAAATGGGACAATGCCGACTTAAGTACAACAAAAGAGAATTTACTAGGAGTTTGTGGTTTGAACGGCTCCTGGGAGACCAGAATTAGATTGCGATGCACCAGTGCAGATTTACCGTATCTCTTGGACCTTCACAGTGGCCATGAAACACATAAGATGCATTGGGATTGATTACAAAAAGGACAATGCCGACTTAA
The DNA here is from genome assembly GCF_023864345.2 of Schistocerca serialis cubense. Lineage (NCBI taxonomy): Eukaryota > Metazoa > Arthropoda > Insecta > Orthoptera > Acrididae > Schistocerca > Schistocerca serialis. The sequence continues at coordinate 1,083,893,718 of NC_064640.1, read as the reverse complement.
GTACAAGAAGAGTGAACCTTCTAAGAGTTTGTGGTTTGAGCTGCTCCTGGGAAACGAGTATTAGATTCCGATGCACCAGTGCAGGTCTACTGTATGCCTTGGAGCTTCACATTAACCATGAAACAGAGAAATCGCAACGGGATAGAATACAAAAGGCACAATGACGACTTAAGTACAAGGGGAGTGAATCTTCTAAGAGTTTGTGCTTTGAGCGGCTCCACGGAGACCATTATTAGATTTCGATGCACCAGTGCAGGTTTACTGTATCAATTGGACCTTCCCATTGACCATGAAACACAGAGATCGCATCGGGATTGAATGCAGAAGCACAATGATGACTTAAGTAGAAGAAGAGTGAATCTTCTAAGAGTTTGTGGTTTGAGCGGTTCATGGGAGACCAGTATTAGATTCCAGTGTACCAGATCAGGTTTACTGTATCCCTTGGACCTTCACAATGACCATGAAACCCAGAATTCGCATCCGGACTGAATACAAAGGGCACAAAGCCGACTTAAGTAGAAGAAGAGTGAATCTGCTCTCAGTTTGTGCTTCAGCGGCGCCTGGGAAAACAGTATTAGATTCCGATGCACCAGGGCAGGTTTACTGTATCCGTTGGACTTTCACATAGGCAATGAAATACAGAAATTGCGTCGGGATTGAATACATAAGGGACAATGCCGACCAAAGGAAAAGAAGAGTGAAACTTCTAAGAGTTTGTGCTTTGAGCGGCTCCTAGGCACCAGTAATAGATTCGGATGCACCAGTGCAGGATTACTGTATCCCTTGGACCTTCACATTGACCATGAAACACAGAAATTGCATTGGGATTGAATACAAAGACACAATGTCGTCTTAAGGACAAGAAGAGTGAATCTTGTAAGAGTTTGTGCATTGAGCGGCTCCTGGGGGACCAGTATTAGATTTCAATGCACCAGTGCGGTTAACTGTATTCCTTGGACCTTCACATTGACCATGAAACACAGAAATTGCATCGGTATTGAATACAAAATGGACAATGCCGATATAAGTACAAGAAGAGTGAATCTTCTAAGAGTTGGTGGTTTGAGCGGTTCATGGGAGACCAGTATTAGATTCCAGTGTACCAGATCAGGTTTACTGTATCCCTTGCACCATCACAATGACCATGAAACCCAGAATTCGCATCTGGACTGAATACAAAGGGCACAAAGCCGACTTAAGTAGAAGAAGAGTGAATCTGCTCTCAGTTTGTGCTTCAGCGGCGCCTGGGAAACCAGTATTAGATTCCGATGCACCAGGGCAGGTTTACTGTATCCCTTGGACTTTCACATTGGCAATGAATTACAGAAATTGCGTCGGGATTGAATACATAAGGGACAATGCCGACCAAAGGAAAAGAAGAGTGAAACTTCTACGAGTTTGTGCTTTGAGCGTTCCTGGGAGACCAGAATAAGTTTCCGATGGTCCAATGCAGATTTACTGTTTCCCTTGTATCTTCACATTGACATGAAACACAGAAATTGCATCGGGATTGAATACAAAAGGGACAATGCTGACTTAAGTACAAGAAGAGTGAGTCTTCTAAGAGTTTGTGTTTTGAGCGGCTCCTAGGGACCAGTAGTAGATTCGGATGCACCAGTGCAGGATTACTGTATCCCTTGGACCTTCACATTGACCATGAAACACAGAAATTGCATTGGGATTGAATACAAAGACACAATGCCGTCTTAAGGACAAGAAGAGTGAATCTTGTAAGAGTTTGTGCTTTGAGCGGCTCCTGGGGGACCAGTATTAGAATTAGATGCACCAGTGCGGTTAACTGTATTCCTTGGACCTTCACATTGACCATGAAACACAGATATTGGATCGGGATTCAATTCAAAAGGGGCAATGCCGACTTAAGTACAAGAGGAGTGAATCTTCTTAGAGATTGTGTTTTGAGCGACTCCTGGGTGACTATTATTAGTTTCCGATGCACCAGTGCAGATGTACTGTATCCCTTGGACCTTCACATTGACCATGAAACACAGAAATTGCTTCGGTATTGAATACAAAATGGACAATGCCGATATAAGTACAAGAAGAGTGAATCTTCTAAGAGTTTGTGGTTTGAGCGGCTCCTGGGAGACCAGTATTAGATTCGGATGCACCAGTGCCGCTTTAGTGTATCCCTTGGACATTCACATTGACCATGAAACACTGAAATCGCATCGGGATTGAATTCAATATGGACAATGCCGACTTAAGTACAAGAAGAGTGAATCATCTAAGAGATTGTGATTTGAGCGGTTCCTCGTAGACCAGTATTAAATTCCGATGCACCAATGCAGGTTTACTGTATCCCTTGGACCTTCCCATTTACCATGAAACACCGAAATTCCATCGGGATTGTATACAAAATGGACAATGACGACTTAAGTACAAGAAGAGTAAATCTTCTAAGAGTTTGTGCTTTGACCGGCTCCTGTGAGACCAGTATTAGACTCTGATGCACCAGTGCAGGTTTACTGGAACCCGTGGACCTTCACATTGACCATGAAACACAAAATCGCAGCGGGATTGATTATAAAAGCCACAAAGCCGACATAAGTACCAGAATAGTGAATCTTCTAAGAGATTGTGGTTGGAGCGGCTCCTGGGAGACCAGTATCAGATTCCGATGCACCAGTGCAGGTTTACTGTATCCCTTGGACCTTCGCATTGACTATGAAACACATAAGTTGCATCGGGATTGATTACAAAATGGATAATGCCGACTTAAGTATAAGAAGAGTGAATCTTCTAAGAGATTGTGGTTTGAGCTGGTCCTGGGAGACGAGTATTAGATTCCGACGCACCAGTGCAGGTTTACAGTATCCCTTGGAGCTTCACATTAACCATGAAACACTGAAATGGCAACGGGATAGAATACAAAAAGCACAATGCCGACTTAAGTACAAGAGGAGTGAATCTTCTAAGTGTTTGTGCTTTGAGCGGCTCCTGGGAGACCATTATTAGATTCCGATGCACCAGTGCAGGTTTACTGGATCCCTTGGACCTTCACATTGACCATGAAACACAGAAATTGCATTTGAACGGAATACAAAAGGGACAATGCCGTTTTAAGTACAAGAGGACTGAATCTTCTAAGAGATTGTGCTTTGAGCGGGTCCTGGGACACCAGTATTAGATTCCGATGCACCAGTGCCCGTTTACTCTATCGCTTGAACCTTGACATTGACCATGAAACACAGAATTTGCATCGGGATTGAATTCAAAAGGGACAATGCCGACTTAAATACAACAAGTGTGAATCTTCTAAGAGTTTGTGATTTGAGCGCCTTCTGGGAGACCTAAATTAGATTCCAATGCACCAGTGCAGGTTTACTGTATCCCTTCTTGGACCTCCACAGTGACCATGAAACACAGAAATCACATTGGGATTGAATACAAAAGGAACAATGCCGACTTAAGGACAAGAAGAGTGAATCTTGTAGGAGATTGTAGTTTCAGCGGCACCTGGGGGACCAGTATTAGATTTAGATGTACCAGTGCGTTTAACTGTATCCCTTGGACCTACACATTGACCATGAAAACAGAAATTGCATCGGCATTCAATTCAATAGGGGCAATGTCGATTTAAGTACAAGATGAGTGAATCTTCTAAGAGTTTGTGGTTTGAGCGGCTCCTGGGCGACCAGTAATAGATTCCGATGCACCAGTGCAGATGTACTGTTGCCCTTGGACCTTCTCATTGACCATGAAACGCAGGAATTTCATCGGTATTCAATTCAAAAGGGGCAATGTCGATTTAAGTACAAGAAGAGTGAATCTTCTAAGAGTTTGTGGTTTGAGCGGCTCCTGGGAGACCAGTATTAGATTCCGATGCACCTGTACTGTTTTACTGTATCCCTTGGACCTTGACATTGACCATGAAACACAGAAATAGTATCGAGATTGAATACAAAAGGGACATTGACGACTTTAGTACGAGAAGGGTGAATCTTCTAAGAGATTGTGGTTTGAGCGGCTCCTGGGAGACCAGTATTAGTTTCCGATGCTCCAGTGCAGGTTTACTGTATCCCTTGGACCTTCACATTGACGATGAAACAACGAAATTACATCGGGATTGTATAAAAAAGGGACAATGACGACTTAAGTACAAGAAGAGTAAATCTTCTAAGAGTTTGTGCTTTGACCGGCTTCTGGGAGACCAGTATTAGATTCCGATGCACCAGTGCAGGTTTACTGGATCCCTTGGACCTTTACATTGACCATGGTACACAGACATCGCAGCGCGATTGATTACAAAAGGCACAATGCCGACTTAAGTGCAAGAAGAGTGAATCTTCTAAGAGTTTGTGATTTGAGCGGCTCCTGGGAGACCAGTATCAGATTCCGATGCACCAGTGCTGGTTTACTGTATCCCTTGGACCTTCACATTGACCATGAAACACAGGATTTGTATCGGGATTGAATACAAATGGGACAATGACGACTTAAGTACAAGAAGAGTGAATCTTCAAATAGTTTGTGGTTTGAGCTGCTCCTGGGTAACGAGTATTAGATTCCGATGCACCAGTGCAGGTTTACTGTATCCCTTGGAGCTTCACATTAACCATGAAACACAGAAATCGAAACGGGATAAAACAAAAAAGCACAATGACGACTTAAGTACAAGGGGAGTGAATCTTCTAAGAGTTTGTGGTTTGAGCGGCTCCCGGGAGACCAGAATTAGATTCCGATTCTCCAGTGCAGGTTTACTGTATCCCTTGGAATTTCACATTGACCATGAAACCCAGATATTGCATCGGGATTGGATACAAATAGTCCAATGCCGACTTAAGTACAAGAAGAATGAATCTTCTATGAGTTTGTTGTTTGAGCGGTTCATGGGAGACCAGTATTAGATTCCATTGTACCAGATCAGGTTTACTGTATCCCTTGGACCCTCACAATGACCATGAAACCCAGAATTCGCATCTGGACTGAATATAAAGTGCTCAAAGCCGACTTAAGTAGAAGAAGAGTGAATCTGCTCAGAGTTTGTGCTTCAGCGGCGCCTGGGAAACCAGTATTAGATTCCGATGCACCAAGGCAGGTTTACGGTATCACTTGGACTTTCACATTGGCAATGAAATACAGAAGTAGCGTCGGGATTGAATACATAAGGGACATGCCGACCAAAGGAAAAGAAGAGTGAATCTTCTAAGAGTTTGTGCTTTGAGCGGCTCCTGGGAGACCAGAATTAGATTCCGATGCACCAGTGCAGTTTTACCGTATCCCTTGGACCTTCACAGTGACCATGAAACACATAAGTTGCATCGGGATTGATTACAAAAAGGACAATGCCGACTTAAGTATAAGAAGTGTGAATCTTCTAAGAGATTGTGGTTTGAGCTGCTCCTGGGAGACGAGTATTAGATTCCGATGCACCAGTGCAGGTTCGCTGTATCCCTTGGACCTTCACATTGACCATGAAACACAGAGATCGCATGGGCATTGAATGCAAAAGCACAATGCCGACTTAAGTTCAAGAATATTGAATCTTCTAAGAGTTTGTGGTATGAGCGGCTCCTAGGAGACCAGTAATAGTTTCCGATGCACCACTGCATGTTTAATGTATCCGTTGGACCTTCACATTGACCATGAAACACAGAAATTGCATCGGGATTAAAATCAAAAGGGACAATGCCGACTTAAGTACAATAAGAGTGAATCTTCTAAGAGCTTGTGGTTTGAGCGGCTCCTGGGAGACCAGAATTTGATTCCGATTCTCCACTGCAGGTTTAGTGTATCCCTTGGACCTTCACATTGACCATGAAACACAGATATTGCATCGGGATTGAATACAAAAGGACAATGCTGACTTAAGTACAATAAGAGTGAATCTTCTAAGAGTTTGTGGTTTGAGCGGCTCCTGGGAGACCAGGTTTAGATTCCGATGCACCAGAGCATGTTTACTGTATCCCTTGGACCTTCACATTCACCATGAAACACAGAAATCGCGTCGGGATTGAATACAAAAGGCACAATGCCTTCTTAAGTACACGAAGAGTGAATCTTCTAAGGGTTTGTGATTTGAGCGGCTCCTGGTAGATCAGTATTTGATTCCGATGCACCACTGCAGGTTTACTGTATCCCTCGGACCTTCACATTCACCATGAAACACAGAAATCGTATATGGATTGAATACAGAAGGCACAATGCCGACTTATGTACAAGAAGAGTTAATCTTCCTAGAGTTGTGCTTGGGCGGCTCCTGGGAGACAAGTATTAGATTCCGATGCAGCAGCGCTGGTTTACTGTATCCCTTGGACCTTGACATTGACCATGAAACACAGTAATGGCTTTGGGATTGAATACAAAACAGGCAATGCCGACTTAAGTACAAGAGGAATGAATCTTCTAGGAATTTGTGGTTTGAGCGGCTCCTGGGTGACCAGTATTAGATTCCGATGCACCAGTGCAGGTTTACTGTATCCCATGGAACTTCACATTGACCATGACACACAGAAATTGCATCGGTATTGAATACAAAAGGGACAATGCTGACTTAAGTGCAAGAAGAGTGAATCTTCTAAAAGTTTGTGGTTTGAGCGGCTCCTGGAAGACCAGTATTAGATTCCGATGCACACGTGGAGGTTTACTCTATCAATTGGACCTTCACATTGACCATGAAACACAGAAGTTGCATCGGGATTGAATTAAAAGGGACAATGCCGACATAAGTACAAGAAGAAAGAATCTTCTAAGTGTTTTTGGTTTGAGCGGCTCCTGGGAAACCAGTATTAAATTCCGATGCACCAGTGCAGGTATACTGTATCACTTGGACCTTCACATTGACCATGAATTACAGAAATTGCATCAGGATTGAATACAAAAGGGACAATGCCGACTTAAGTACAAGGAGAGTGAATCTTCTAAGAGTTTGTGGTTTTTAGCTTCACCTGGGGGACCAGTATCACATTCCGAGGCACCAGTGCAGGATAACTGTATCCCTTGGACCTTCACATTCATCATGAAACACAGAAATTGCATCGGGGTAGAATACAAAACGGGCAATGTTGACTTAAGTACAAGAAGAGTGAATCTTCTAAGAGTTTGTGCTTTGGGCGGCTTCTGGGAGATAAGTTTTAGATACCGATGCACCCGTGCAGATTCACTGTATTCCTTGGACTTTCACATTGACCAAGAAACACAGAAATTAGATCGGGATTGGATAGAAAAGGAAAATGACGACATTAATACAAGAGGATTGAATCTTCTAAGTGTCAGTACTTTGAGCGGCTCCTGGGAGACCAGTATTAGATTCCGATGCACCAGTGCAGGTTTACTCTATCCCTTGGACCTTCACATTGACCATGAAACACAGAAATGGCATCGGGATAGAATACAAAACGGGCAATGCCGACCTAAGTACAAGAAGAGTGAATCTTCTAAGAGTTAGTGCTTTGAGCGGCTCCTGGGAGACCAGTTTTAGAATCCGATGCACCCGTGCAGGTTCACTGTATTCCTTGGACCTTCACATTGACCATGAAACACAGAAATTGCATCGGGATTGAATACAAAAGGGACAATGCCGGCTTAAGTACAAGAAGAGTGAGTCTTCTAAGAGTTTGTGCTCTGAGCGGCTCCTGGGAGACCACAATTAGATTCCGATGCTCCAGTGCAGGTTTACTGTATCCCTTGGACCTTCACATTGACCACGAAACTCAGAAATTGCATCGGGATTGAATACAAATAGAGCAATGAAGACTTAAGTACAAGAAGAGTGAATATTCGAAGAGTTTGTGGTTTTTAGCTTCACCTGGGAGATCAGTATTACATTCTGATGCACCAGTGCAGGATTACTGTATCCCTTGGAACTTCACATTGACCATGAAACACAGAAATGGCATCGGGATAGAATACAAAACGGGCAATGCCGACCTAAGTACAAGAAGAGTGAATCTTCTAAGAGTTTGTGCTTTGAGCGGCTCCTGGGAGACCAGTTTTAGAATCCGATGCACCCGTGCAGGTTCACTGTATTCCTTGGACCTTCACATTGATCATGAAACACAGAAATTAGATCGGGATTAAATACAAAAGGAAAATGCAAGAAGACTGAATCTTCTAAGACTCTGTGCTTTCAGCGGCTCCTGGGAGACCAGTATTAGATTCAGATGCACCAGTGCAGCTTTACTGTATCATCTGGACTTTCACATTGACCATGAAACACAGAAATCGCATCGGGACTGAATAAAAAGGCACAATGCCGACTTAAATACAAGAAGAGTGAATCTTCAAAGAGTTTGTGCTTTGAGCGGCTCGTGGGAGACCAGTATTAGGTTCCGATGCACCTCTGCATGCTTACTGTACTCTTTGGAACTTCACATTGAGCATGAAACACAGATATCTCATCGGGATTGAATATAAAATGCACAATGCCGGCTGAAGTACAAGAAGAGTGAATCTTCTAAAAGTTTGTGCTTTGAGCGGCTTCTGGGAGACCAGTAATAGATTCCGATGCACCAGCGCAGGTTAACTGTATCCCTTGGACCTTCATATTGACCATGAAACACAGAATTAGCATCGGGATTGAATACAAAGAGGACAATTCCGACACAAGTACAATAACAGTGAATCTTCTAAGAGTTTGTGCTTTGAGCGGCTCCTGGGTGACCAGTATTAAATTCCGATGCACCAGTGCAGGTTTATTGTATCCCTTGGAACTTCACATTGACCATGAAACACAGAAATTGCATCGGGATTGAATACAAAAGGCACAATGCCGTCTTAAGTACAAGAGGAGTGAATCTTCTAAGAGTTTGTGGTTCGAGCGGCTCCTGGGAGACCAGTATTAGATTCCGATGCACCAGTGCCGGTTTACTGTATCCCTTGGACCTTCACATTCACCATCAAACACAGAAATCGCATCGGGATTGAATACAAAAGGCACAATGCCGACTTAAACACAACAAGAGTGAATCTTCTAAGAGTTTGTGCTTTCTGCGGCTCCTGGGAGACCAGTATTAGATTCCGACGCAAAAGTGCAGGTTTACTGTATCCCTTGGATTTTCACATTGACCTTGAAACACAGATTTAGCACCGGGATTGAATTCAAAAACTACAGTCCCGTCTTAAGTACAAGAAGAGTGAATTTTCTAAGAGTTTGTGGTTTGAGCGGCTTCTGTGAGACCAGTATTGGATTCCGATGTGCCAGTGCAGGTTTACTGCATCCCTTGGACCCTCGCATAGACCATGAAACACAGAAATTGCATCGGGATTGAATACCAAAGGGACGATATCGACTTAAGTACAAGAACAGAGAATCTTCCAAGAGGCTGTGCTTTGAGCGGCTGATGGGAGACCAGAATTAGATTCCGAATCACCGACGCAGCTTTACAGTATCTCTTGGACAGTCACATTGACCATGAAACACAGATATTGCATCGGTATTGAATACAAATAGGTCAATTGCGACTTAAGTATAAGAAGAGTGAATCTTCTAAGTGTTTGTGCTTTGAGCAGCTCCTAGGAGACCAGTATTACATTCCGATGCACATGTGCAAGTTAACTGTATCCCTTGGACCTTCACATTGACCATGAAACACAGAAATTGCATAGGGATTGAATACAAAAGGGACAATGCCAACTTAAGTAAAAGAAGAGTGAATCTTCTAAGAGATTGTGATTTGAGCGGCTCCTGGGAGACCAGTATTAGATTCCGATGCACCAGTGCAGGTTTGGTGTATTCCTTGGACATTCACATTGACCATGAAACCCAGAAATGGCATCGGGATTAAAAACAAAACGGACAATGCCGACATAAGTACAGGAAGAGTGAATCTTCTACGACTCTGTGCTTTGAGCGGCTCCTGGGTGACCAAATTAGATTCCGATGCACCAGTGCAGTTTCAATGTTTCAATTGGACCTTCACATTGAACATAAAAAAAACATAAAAATCACATCGGGATTGAGTACAACAAGCACAATGCCGACTTAAGTAGAAAAACAGTGAAACTACTAAGAGTTTGAGCTTTTAGAGGCTCCTGGGAGAGCAGTGTTTGATTCCAATGCTGCAGTGCAGGTTTACTGTATCCCTTAGACCTTCATATTGACCATGAGACACAGAATTAGCATCGGGATTGAATACAAAAGGGACAATTCTGACTTAAGTACAATAAAATTTAATCTTCTAAGAGTTGTGCTTTGAGCGGCTGCTGGGAGACCAGTATTAAATTCCAATGCACCAGTGGAGGTTTACTGTATCCCTTGGAACTTCACATTGACCATGAAACACAGAAATTGCATCGGGATTGAATACAAAAGGGACAATGCCGACAAAAGTACAAGAGGAGTGAATCTTCTAAAAGTTTGTGTTTCGAGCGGCTCCTGGGAGACCAGTATTAGATTCCGATGCACCACTGCAGGTTTACTGTATCCCTTGGACCTTTACATTCACCATGAAACACAGAAATCGCATCAGGATTGAATACAAAAGGCACAATGCCAACTTAAGTACAACAAGAGTGAAACTTCTAAGAGTTTGTGTTTGAGCGGCACCTGGGAGACCAGTATTAAATTCCGATGAAACAGTGCCGGATTACTGTATCCCTTGGACCATCACATTGACCATGAAACACAGAAATTGCATCGGGACTGAATACAAAATGGACAATGCCGACTTAATTAAAAGAAGAGTGAATCTTCTCAGAGTTTGTGTTTTGAGCGGCTCTTTTGAGACCAGTATTAGATTCCGATCCAACAGTGCAGGACTACTGTATCCCTTGGACCTTCACATTTAGCAAGAAACACAGAAATTCAATCGGGATTGAACATAAAAGGTGCAATGCCGGCTTAAGTACAAGTAGAATGAATCTTCTAAGAGTTTGTGGTTTGATCGGCCCCTGGGAGACCGGTATTAGATTCCGATGCACCAGTGCAGGTTTACTGTATCCCGTAGACCATCACATTGACCGTGAAACACAGAAATCGCATGGGGATTGAATACACATTGCACAATGCCGGCTGAAGTACAAGAAGAGTGAATCTTCTAAAAGTTTGTGATTTGAGTGGCTCCTGGGAGACCAGTATTAGATTCCGATCCACCTCTGCATGCTTACTGTACTCTTTGGAACTTCACATTGACCATGAAACACAGATATCGCATCGGGATTGAATTTAAAATGCACAATGCCGGCTGAAGTACAAGAAGAATGAATCTTCTAAAAGTTTGTGCTTTGAGCGGCTCCTGGGAGACCAGTATTAGATTCCGATGCACCAGCGCAGGTTAACTGTATCCCTTGGACCTTCACATTGACCATGAAACACAGAAATGGCATCGGGATTGAATACAAAACGGACAATGCCGACTTAAGTTCTGGAAGTGTAAATCTTCTAAGCGTTTGTGATTTGAGCGGCTCCTGCAACACCAGTATTAGTTTCCGATAAACCAGTGCAGTTTTACTGTGTCCCGTGGACCTTGACATTGACCATGAAACACAGAAATTGCATCGGGATTGAATACAAACGGGACAATGCCGACTGAAGTAAAAGAAGAGTGAATCTTCTAAGAGTTTGTGCTTTGAGCGGCTCCTGGGGGACCACAGTTAGATTCCGGTCCTCCAGTGCAGGTTTACTGTATCCTTATGGACCTTCACATTGACCATGAATCTCTGAAATTACATCGGGATTGAATACAAATAGAGCAATGAAGACTTAAGTGCAAGAAGAGTGAATATTCGAAAAGTTTGTGTTTTTTAGCTGCACCTGGGAGACCAGTATTACATTCTGATGCACCAGTGCAGGATTACAGTACTCCTTGGACCTTCACATTGACCATGAAACACAGAAATGGCATCGGGATAGAATACAAAACTGGCAATGCCGACTGAAGTACAAGAAGAGTGAATCTTCTAAGAGTTTGTGCTTTGAGCGGCTGCTGGGAGACCAGTTTTCGTATCCGATGCACCCGTGCAGGTTCACTGTATTCCTTGGACCTTCACATTGACCATGAAACACAGAAATTAGATCGGGATTGAATAGAAAAGGAAAATGACGACATAAATACAAGAAGATTGAATCTTCTAAGACTGTGTGCTCTGAGGGGCTCCTGGGAGACCAGTATTAGATTCAGATGCACCAGTGCAGCTTTACTGTATCAATTGGACTTTTACATTGACCATGAAACACAGAAATCGCATCGGGATTGAATAAAAAGGCACAATGCCGACTTAACTACAAGAAGAGTGAATCTTCTAAGAGTTTGTGCTTTGAGCGGCTCCTGGGAGACCAGTATTAGATTCCGATACACCAGGGCAGGTTTTGTGTATCCCTTGGACCTTCACATTGACCATGAATCACAGAAATTGCATCGGGATTGAATACAAAAGGCACAATGCTGTCCTAAGTACAAGAAGAGTGAATCTTCTAAGAGTTTGTGCTTTGAGGGGTCTTGGGAGACCAGTATTAGATTCCGATGCACCTCTGCATGCTTACTGTACTCTTTGGAACTTCACATTGACCATGAAACACAGATATCGCATCGGGATTGAATATAAAATGCACAATGCCGGCTTAAGTACAAGATGAGTGAATCTTCTAAAAGTTTGTGCTTTGAGCGGCTCTTGGGAGACCAGTATTAGATTCCGATGCACCAGCGCAGGATAACTGTATCCCTTGGACCTTAACATTGACCATGAAACACAGAAATGACATCGGGATTGAATACAAAACGGACAATGCCGACTTAAGTTCAGGAAGTGTGAATCTTCTAAGCGTTTGTGCTTTGAGCGGCTCCTGCGACACCAGTATTAGTTTCCGATACACCAGTGCAGTTTTACTATGTCCCGTGGACCTTCACATTGACCATGAAACACAGAAATTGCATCGAGATTGAATACAAACGGGACAATGCCGGCTTAAGTACAAGAAGAGTGAATCTTCTAAGAGTTTGTGCTTTGACCGGCTGCTGGGAGACCAGTATTAAATTCCAATGCACCAGTGGAGGTTTACTGTATCCCTTGGACTTTCACATTGACCATGAAACACAGAAATTGCATCGGGATTGAACACAAAAGGGACAATGCCGACTAAAGTACAAGAGGAGTGAATCTTCTAAGAGTTTGTGTTTCGAGCGGCTCCTGGGAGACCAGTATTAGATTCCGATGCACCGCTGCAGGTTTACTGTATCCCTTGGACCTTTACATTCACCATGAAACACAGAAATCGCATCAGGATTGAATACAAAAGGCACAATGCCGACTTAAGTAGAAGAAGAGTGAATCTTCAAAGTGTTTGTGCTTTGAGCGTCTCCTAGGAGACCAGTATTACATTCCGATGCACATGTGCAGGTTAACTGTATCCTTTGGACCTTCACATTGACCATGAAACACAGAAATTGCATCGGGATTGAATACAAAAGGGACAATGCCGACTGAAGTAAAAGAAGAGTGAATCTTCTAAGAGTTTGTGATTTGAGCGGCTCCTGGGAGACCAGTATTAGATTCCGATGCACCAGTGCAGGTTTAGTGTATCCCTTGGACATTCGCATTGACCATGAAACCCAGAAATGGCATCGGGATTGAATACAAAACGGACAATGCCGACTTGAGTATAATAAGAGTGAATCTTCTAAAAGGTTGTGCTTTGAGCGGCTCCTGGGAGACCAGTATTAAATTCCGACGCACCAGTGCACGTTTACTGTATCCCTTGGACCTTCACATTGACCATGAAACACAGAAATTACATCGGGATCGAATAAATTAATCACAATGCCAACCTAAGCACTAGAAGAGTGAACCTTCTAAGAGTTCGTATTTTGAGCGGCTCCTGGGCGACCAGTATTAGATTCCGATGCACCAGTGCAGGATTACTGTATCCTTTGGACCTTCACATTGACCACGAAACTCCGAATTACCATCGGTATTGAATACAAAAGGGACAATTCCGACATTAGTAAAATAGGAGTGAATCTTCTAAGACTTTGTGCTTTGAGCGGCTCCTGGGAGACCAGCATTAAATTCCGATGCAACAGTGCCGGATTACTGTATCCCTTGGACCATCACATTGACCATGAGACACAGATATTGCATCGGGACTGAATACAAAAGGGACAATGCCGACTTAAGTACAAGAAGAGTGAATCTTCTCAGAGTTTGTGTTTTGAGCGGCTCTTTTGAGACCAGTATTAGATTCCGATCCAACAGTGCAGGACTACTGTATCCCTTGGACCTTCACATTTAGCAAGAAACACAGAAATTCAATCGGGATTGAACATAAAAGGTGCAATTCCGGCTTAAGTACAAGAAGAGTGAATCTTCTAAAAGTTTGTGCTTTGAGCGGCTCCTGGGAGACCAGTATTAGATTCCAATGCACCAGCGCAGGTTAACTGTATCCCTTGGACCTTCACATTGACCATGAAACACAGAAATGGCATCGGGATTGAATACAAAACGGACAATGCCGATTTAAGTTCAGGAAGTGTGAATCTTCTAAGCGTTTGTGCTTTGAGCGGCTCCTGCGACACCAGTATTAGTTTCCGATACACCAGTGCAGTTTTACTGTGTCCCGTGGACCTTCACATTGACCATGAAACACAGAAATTGCATCGGGATTGAATACAAACGGGACAATGCCGACTGAAGTAAAAGAAGAGTGAATCTTCTAAGAGTTTGTGCTTTGAGCGGCTCCTGGGAGACCACAGTTAGATTCCGGTGCTCCAGTGCAGGTTTACTGTATCCCTTGGACCTTCACATTGAGCATGAAACTCAGAAATTGCATCGGGATTGAATACAAATAGAGCAATGAAGACTTAAGTACAAGAAGAGTGAATATTCGAAGAGTTTGTGGTTTTTAGCTGCACCTGGGAGACCAGTATTACATTCTGATGCACCACTGCAGGATTACTGTACCCATTGGACCTTCACATTGACCATAAAACACAGAAATGGCATCGGGATAAAATACAAAACGGGCAATGCCGACTTAAGTACAAGAAGAGTGAATCTTCTAAGAGTTTGTGCTTTGAGCGGCTCCTGGGAGACCAGTTTTAGAATCCGATACACCCGTGCAGGTTCACTGTATTCCTTGGACCTTCACAATGACCATGAAACACATAAATTAGATCGGGATTGAATACAAAAGGAAAATGACGACATAAATACAAGAAGATTGAATCTTCTAAGACTCTGTGCTTTGAGCGGCTCCTGGGAGACCAGTATTAGATTCAGATGCACCAGTGCAGCTTTACTGTATCAATTGGACTTTCACATTGACCATGAATCACAGAAATTGCATCGGGATTGAATACAAAAGGCACAATGCCGTCCTAAGTACAAGAAGAGTGAATCTTCTAAGAGTTTGTGCTTTGAGGGGCTCCTGGGAGACCAGTATTAGATTCCGATGCACCTCTGCATGCTTACTGTACTCTTCGGAACTTCACGTTGACCATGAAACACAGATATCGCATCGGGATTGAATATAAAATGCACAATGCCGGCTGAAGTACAAGAAGAGTGAATATTCTAAAAGTTTCTGCTTTGTGCGGCTTCTGGGAGACCAGTATTAGATTCCGATGCACCAGCGCAGGTTAACTGTATCCCTTGGACCTTCACATTGACCATGAAACACAGAAATGGCATCGGGATTGAATACAAAACGGACAATGCCGACTTAAGTTCAGGATGTGTGAATCTTCTAAGCGTTTGTGCTTTGAGCGGCTCCTGCGACACCAGTATTAGTTTCCGATACACCGGTACAGTTTTACTGTGTCCCATGGACCTTCAAATTGACCATGAAACACAGAAATTGCATCGAGATTGAATACAAACGGGACAATGCCGACTTAAGTAAAAGAAGAGTGAATCTTCTTAGAGTTTGTGATTTGAGCGGCTCCTGAGAGACCAGTATTAGATTCCGATGCACCAGTGCAGGTTTAGTGTATCCCTTGGACATTCACATTGACCATGAAACCCAGAAATGGCATCGGGATTGAAAACAAAACGGACAATGCCGACTTAAGTACAGGAAGAGTGAATCTTCTACGAGTCTGTGCTTTGGGCGGCTCCTGGGAGACCAAATTAGATTCCGATGCACCAGTGCAGGTTCACTGTATCAATTGGACCTTCACATTGAACATAAAAAAAAACACAAAAATCACATCGGGATTGAGTACAACAAGCACAATGCCGCCTTAAGTACAAAAACAGTGAAACTACTAAGAGTTTGAGCTTTTAGCGGCTCCTGGGAGAGCAGTATTTGATTCCGATGCTACAGTGCACGTTTGCTGTATCCCTTGGACCTCCACATTGACCATGAAACACAGAAATCGCATCGGGATTGAATACAAAAGGCACAATGCCGCCTTAAGTACAAGAAGAGTGCAGGACTACTGTATCCCTTGGACCTTCACATTTACCAAGAAACACAGAAATTCAATCGGGATTGAACATAAAAGGTGCAATGCCGACTTAAGTACAAGTAGAATGAATCTTCTAAGAGTTTGTGGTTTGATCGGACCCTGGGAGACCGGTATTAGATTCCGATGCACCAGTGCAGGTTTACTGTATCCCGTAGTCCATCACATTGACCGAGAAACACAGAAATCGCATGAGGATTGAATACACATTGCACAATGCCGGCTGAAGTACAAGAAGAGTGAATCTTCTAAGAGTTTGTGGTTTGAGCGGCTCCTGGGAGAGCACAATTAGATTCCGATGCTCCAGTGCAGGTTTACTGTATCCCTTGGACCTTCACAATGACCATGAAACTCAGAAATTGCATCGGGATTGAATACAAATAGAGCAATGAAGACTTAAGTACAAGAAGAGTGAATATTCGAAGAGTTTGCGGATTTTAGCCGCACCTGGGAGACCAGTATTACATTCTGATGCACCAGTGCAGGATTACTGTACCCCTTGGACTTTCATATTGACCACGAAACTCAGAAATGGCATCGGAATAGAATACAAAACGGGCAATGCCGACTTAAGTACAAGAAGAGTGAATCTTCTAAGAGTTTGTGCTTTGAGCGGCTCCTAGGAGACCGGTATTAAATTCCGATGCAACAGTGCCGGATTACTGTATCCCTTGGACCATCACATTGACCATGAAACACAGAAATTGCATCGGGACTGAATACAAAAGGAAAATGCCGACATAAATACAAGAAGATTGTATCTTCTAAGACTCCGTGCTTTGAGCGGCTCCTGGGAGACCAGTATTAGATTTAGATGCACCAGTGCAGGTTTACTGTATCAATTGGACTTTCACATTGACCATGAAACACAGAAATCGCATTGGGATTGAATAAAAAGCCACAATGCCAACTTAAGTAAAAGACGAGTGAATCTTCTAAGAGTTTGTGCTTTGAGCGGCTCCTGGGAGACCAGTATTAGATTCCGATGCACCAGCGCAGGTTAACTGTATCCCTTGGACCTTCACATTGACCATGAAATACAGAAATGGCATCGGGATTGAATACAAAACGGACAATGCCGACTTAAGTTCAGGAAGTGTGAATCTTCTAAGCGTTTGTTTTTTGAGCGGCTCCTGCGACAGCAGTATTAGATTCCGATACACCAGTGCAGTTTCACTGTGTCCCGTGGACCTTCACATTGAACACGAAACACAGAAATTGCATCGGGATTGAATACCAAAGGGACGATATCGACTTAAGTACAAGAACAGAGAATCTTCCAAGAGGCTGTGCTTTGAGCGGCTCCTGGGAGACCAGAATTAGATTCCGAATCACCGACGCAGGTTTACTGTATCCCTTGGACAGTCACATTGACCATGAAACACAGATATTGCATCGGGATAGAATACAAATAGGTCAATGCCGACTTAGGTACAAGAAGAGTGAATCTTCTAAGTGGTTGTGCTTTGAGCGGCTCCTGGGAGACCAGTGTTAGATTGCGATGCACCAGTGCAGGTTTAGTGTATCCCTTGGACATTCACATTGACCATGAAACCCAGAAATGGCATCGGGATTGAAAACAAAACGGACAATGCCGACTTAAGTACAGGAAGAGTGAATCTTCTACGGGTCTGTGCTTTGGGCGGCTCCTGGGCGACCAAATTAGATTCCGATGCACCAGTGCAGATTCACTGTATCAATTGGACCTTCACATTGAACATAAAAAAAACACAAAAGTCACATCGGGATTGAGTACAACAAGCACAATGCCGACTTAAGTACAAAAACAGTGAAACTACTAAGAGTTTGAGCTTTTAGCGGCTCCTGGGAGAGCAGTATTTGTTTCCGATGCTACAGTGCAGGTTTTCTGTATCCCTTGGACCTCCACATTGACCATTAAACACAGAAATCACATCGGGATTGAATACAAAAGGCACAATGCCGCCTTAAGTACAAGAAGAGTTAATCTTCTAAGAGCTTGTGCTTTGAGCGGCTCCTGGGAAACAAGTATTAAATTCCGAAGCACCAGTGCAGGTTTACTGTATCCCTTGGACCTTCACATTGACCATGAAACACAGAAATTGCATCGGGATTGAATATAAAAGGGACAATGCCGCCTTAAGTACAAGAAGAGTGAATCTTCGAAAAGTTTGTGCTTTGAGCAGCTCCTGTGAGACCAGTATTAGATTCCGATGCACCAGTGCAGGTTTACTGTATCCCTTGGACCTTCATATTTACCATGAAACACAGAAATGTCATCGGGATTGAATACCAAAGGACGATATCGACTTCAGTACAGGAAGAGAGAATCTTCCGAGAGGTTGTGCTTTGAGCGGATCCTGGGATACCAGAATTAGATTCCGAATCACCGGCGCAGTTTTACTGTATCCCTTGGACAGTCACATTGACCATGAAACACAGATATTGTATCGTGATTGAATACAAATAGGTCAATGCCGACTTCAGTATAAGAAGAGTGAATCTTCAAAGTGTTTGTGCTTGAGGGGCTCCTAGGAGACTAGTATTACATTCCGATGCACATGTGCAGGTTAACTGTATCCCTTGGATCATCACATTGATCATGAAACACAGAAATTGCATCGGGCTTGAATGCAAAAGGAACAATGCCGACTTAAGTAAAAGAACAGTGAATCTTCTAAGAGTTTGTGATTTGAACGGCTCCTAAGAGACCAGTTTTAGATTCCGATGCACCAGTGCAGGTTTAGTGTATCCCTTGGACATTCGCATTGACCATGAAACCCAGAAATGGCATCGGGATTGAATACAAAACGGGCAATGCCGACTTAAGTACAGGAAGAGTGAATCTTCTACGAGTCAGTGCTTTGAGCGGCTCCTGGGAGACCAAATTAGATTCCGATGCACCAGTGCAGGTTCACTGTATCAATTGGACCTTCACATTGACCATAAAAAAAACACAGAAATCACATCGGGATTGAGTACAACAAGCACAATGCTGACATAAGTACAAAAACAGTGAATCTACTAAGAGTTTGAGCTTTTAGCGGCTCCTGGGAGAGCAGTATTTGATTCCGATTCTACAGTGCAGGTTTGCTGTATCCCTTGGACCTCCACATTGGCCATGTAACACAGAAATGGCATCGCGATTGAATACAAAACGGACAATGCCGACTAAAGTACAATAGGAGTGAATCTTCTAAAAGGTTGTGCTTTGAGCGGCTCCTGGGAGACCAGTATTAAATTCCGATGCACCAGTGCACGTTTACTTTATCCCTTGAACCTTCACATTGACCATGAAACACAGAAATTACATCGGGATCGAATAAAACAGTCACAATGCCAACTTAAGCACTAGAAGAATGAACCTTCTAAGAGTTCGTACTTTGAGCGGCTCCTGGGCGACCAGTATTAGGTTCCGGTGCACCAGTGCAGGATTACTGTATCCCTTGGACCTTCACATTGACCACGAAACTCCGAATTACCATCGGTATTGAATACAAAAGGGACAACTCCGACATTAGTACAATAGGAGTGAATCTTCTAAGACTTTGTGCTTTGAGCGGCTCCTGGGAGACCAGTATTAAATTCCGATGCAACAGTGCCAGATTACTGTATCCCTTGGACCATCACATTGACCATGAAACACAGAAATTGCATCGGGACTGAATACAAAATACACAATGCCAACCTATGTACAAGAAGAGTGAATCTTCTAAGAATCAGTAATTTGAGCGGCTGCTGGGAGACCAGTATTAGATTCCGATGCACCAGTGCAAGTTTACTGCTTCCCTTGGGCCTTCACATTGACTATGAAACACAGCAATTGCAACAGGATTGAATACAAAGTTACAATGCGAACGTTAGTACGTGTAGAGTAAATCTTCTAAGAGTTTGTGCTTTGAGAGGCTCCTGGGTGACCAGAATTAGATTCTGATGTGCCAGTGCAGGTTTACTGTATCCCTTGGACCTTCACATAGTCCATGAAACACAGAAATAGCATCAGGATTTAATACAAAACGGACATGGCCGACTTAAGTTCAGAAAGAGTGAATCTTCTAAGCGTTTGTGCTATGAGCGGCTCCTGGCAGCCCAGTATTAGATTTCGATGCACCAGTGCTGGTTTACTGTATCCCTTGGACCTTCACTTTGACCATGAAACTCAGAAATTGCATCGGGATTGAATACAACATGGACAATGCCGACTTAAGTACAAGAAGAGTGAATCTTCTAAGAGTTTGTGGTATGAGCGGCTCCTGGGAGACCAGTATTAGATTCCGATGAACCAGTGAAGGTTTACTGTATCCCTTGGACTTTCACATTGACCTTGAAACACAGAAATTGCATCGGGATTGAACGTAAAAGGTGCAATGCCGGCTTATGTACAAGAAGAGTGAATCTACTAAGAGTTTGTGGTTTGAGCGGCTCCTGGGAGATCTGGAATAGATTCCGATTCACCAGTGTAGGTTTACTGTATCACGTGGACCGTGTTATTCACCATGAAACAGAGAAATTGCATTGGGATTGAATAAAAAAGGCACAATGCCGACTTAAGTGTAGGAAGAGTGAATCTTCTAAGAGTTTGTGGTTTGATCGGCTCCTGGGAGACCGGTATCAGATTCCGATGCACCAGTGCAGGTTTACTGTATCCCTTGGACCTTCACATTGGCCATGAAACACTGAGATTGCATCGGGATTAAATACAAAAGGGACAGTGCCGACTTAAATTCATGAAGAGTGAATCTTCTAAGATTTTGTGGTTTGAGCGGCTCCTGGGAGACCTGGAATAGATTCCGATGCACCAGTGCATGTTTACTGTATCCCTTGGACCGTCACATTTAAAATGAAACACAGAAATTACAGCGGGATTGAACATGTAAGGGACAATGCCGAATTATGTACAAGAACAGTGAATTTTCTTAGAGTTTGTGGTTTGGCGGCTCCTGGGAGGCCAGTATTAGATTCCGATGCACCAGTGCAGGTTTACTGTAGCCCTTGGTTCTTCACATTGACCATGAAACACAAAAATTGCATCTGGATTGAATACAAAAGTGACAATGGCAACTTAAGTACAAGAAGAGTGAATCTTCTCAGCGTTTGTGATTGATCGGCTCTTTTGAGACCAGTATTACAATTCGATGCATTAGTGCAGGATTACTGTATCCCTTGGACCTTCACATTTACCATGAAACACAGTAATTCCATCGGGATTGAACATAAAAGGGACAAAGCCGACTTAAGTACTTGAGGAGTGAATCTCCTAAGAGTTTGTGCTTTGAGCGGCTCCTGAGAGATAATTATTAGACTCCGATGCACCAGTGCAGGTTTACTGTATCGCTTGGACCTTCACATTGAACGTGAAACACAGAAATTGCATCGTATTGAATACAAAATGTACAATGCCGACATAAGTACAAGAAGAATGAATCTTCTAGGAGTTTGTTCTTTGAGCGGCTCCTGGGAGACCAGTATTAGATTCCGATGCATCAGTGCAGGTTTACTGTATCATTTGGACCTTCCCATTGATCATGAAACACAGAAATTGCATCGGGATTGAATACAGAATGCACAATGCAGGCTGAAGTACAAGAAGAGTGAATCTTCTAACAGTTTGTGTTTTGAGCGGCTCCTGGGAAACCAGTATTAGATTCCGATGCACCAGTGCAGGTGTACTGTATCCCTTGGACATTCACATTGACCATGAAACACAGCAATTGCATCAGGATTAAATACAAAATGCACAATGCCATCTTATGTACAAGAAAAGTGAATCTTCTAAGAGATTGTAGTTTGAGCGGCGGCTGGGAGACCAGAATTAGATTTGGATGCACCAGTGCAGGTTTAATGTATCGCTTGGACCTTCACATTGACCATGAAACACAGTAATTGCAACAGGATTGAATACAAAAGGCACTATGCGAACATAAGTACGTGTAGAGTGAATCTTCTAAGAGTTTGTGCTTTGAGAGGCTCCTGGGTGACCAGTATTAGATTCCGATGCACCAGTGCTGGTTTGCTGTATCCCGTGGACCTTCACATTGACCATGAAACTGAGAAATTGCATCGGGATTAAATACAAAAGGGACAATGCCGACTTAAGTACAAGATGAGTGAATATTCTTAAACCTTGTGGTATGAGCGGCTCGTGGGAGACCAGTATTACATTCCGATGCACCAATGCAGGTTTACTGTATCCCTATGATCTTTACATTGACCATGAAACACAGCAATTGCATCGGGATTGAATACAAAAGGGACAATGCCGACTTGTGTACAAGAAAAGTGAATCTATTAGATTTTGCGGTTTGATCGACTCCTGGGAGACCATTATTAGATTCCGATGCAGCAGTGCAGGTCAGCTGTATCCCTTGGACCTTCACATTGACAATGAAACACAGAAATTGCATCGGGATTGAATACAAAAGGGACAATGCCGACTTAAAATAAAGAAGAGTGAATCTTCTAAGAGTTTGTGGTTTGAGTGGCTCCTAGGAGACCTGAATTGCATTCCGTTGCGCCAGTGCATGTTTACTGTATCCCGTGGACCTTCACATTGACCGTGAAACACAGAAATGGCATCGGGATTGAGTTCAAAATGCACAATGCCGATTTAGTACAAGAAAAGTGTATCTCCTAAGAGTTTGTGCTTTGAGCAGCTCCTGGCAGACCGGCATTAGATTCCGATGCACCAGTGCATGTTTTCTGTATCCCTTGGACCTTCACATTGACCATGAAACACAGCAATTGCATCAGGATTAAATACAAATTGCACAATGCCAAGTTATGTACAAGGAGACTGAATCTTGTAATACTTTGTGCTTTGAGCGGCTCCTGGGAGATCAGTATTAGATTCCGATGCACCAGTGCAGGTTTACTGTATCCCTTAGACCTTCACATTGACCATGAAACACAGCAATTGCAACGGGATTGAATACAAAATGCTTAATGACGGCTGAAGTAAAAGAAGTGTGAATCTTCTAAGAGTTTGTGCTCTGAGCGGCTCCTGGGGAACCAGTATTAGATTCCGATGCACCAGTGCAGGTTTACTGTATCCTTTGGACCTTCACAATGACCATGAAACACAGAAATTGCATCGGGATTGAATACTAAAGGCACAATGCCGACTTAAGTACAATAAGAGTGAATCTTCTAAGAATTTGTGGTTTGAGTGGCTCCTGGGAGACCAGTATCAGATTGCGATACACCAGTACTGGTTTACTGTATCATTTGTACTTTCCCTTAGACCGTGAAACACAGAAATTGCATCGGGATTGAATACAAAAGGCACAATGCCAACCTATGTACAAAAAGAGTGAATCTTCTAAGAAATTGTAGTTTGAGCGGCTGCTGGGAGACCAGAATTAGATTCGGATGCACCAGTGCAGGTTTACTGTATCGCTTGGACCTTCACATTGACCATGAAACACAGCAATTGCAACAGGATTGAATACAAAAGGCATTATGCGAGCATAAGTACGTGTGGAGTGAATCTTCTAAGAGTTTGTGCTTTGAGAGGCTCCTGGGTGACCAGTATTAGATTCCGATGCACCAGTGCAGGTTTACAGTATCCCTTGAGACCTCACATTAACCGTGGAACACAGAAATCGCATCAGGATTGAATTCAAAATGCACAATGCCGACTTAAGTACAAGAAGAGTGAATATACAAAGAGTTTGTGCTTTGTGCGGCTCCTGGCGGACCAGTATTAGATTCCGATGCACCAGTGCTGGTTTACTGTATCCCGTGGACCTTCACATTGACCATGAAACTGAGAAATTGCATCGGGATTAAATACAAAAGGGACAATGCCGACTTAAGAACAAGATGAGTGAATATTCTTAAACCTTGTGGTATGAGCGGCTCCTGGGAGACCAGAATTACATTCCGATGCACCAGTGCAGGTTTACTGTATCCCGTTGACCTTCACATTGACGGTGAAACACAGAAATGGCATCTGGATTGAATTCAAAATGCACAATGCCAACTTAGTACAAGAAAAGTGAATCTAGTAAGAGTTTGTGCTTTGAGCAGCTCCTGGCAGACCGGCATCAGCTTCCGATGCAGCAGTGCATGTTTACTGTATCCCTGGGACCTTCACATTGACCATGAAACACAGCAGTTGCATCGGGATTGAACACAAAGGGCAAAATGCCAACTTATGTACAAGAAGAGTGAATCCTCCAAGAGTTTGTGGTTTGTGCGGCTCCTGGGAGATCAGTATTAGATTCCGATGCACCAGTGCAGGTTTACTGTATCCCTTAGACCTTCACATTGACCATGAAACACAGCAATTGCAACGGGATTGAATACAAAATGCACAATGCCGGCTGAAGTAAAAGAAGTGTGAATCATCTAAGATTTTGTGCGCTGAGCGGCTCCTGGGGAACTAGTATTAGATTCCGATGCAGCAGTGCAGGTTTACTGTATCCCTTGGACCTTCACATTGATCAAGAAACAAAGCAATTGCAACGGGATTGAATAGAAAAGGCACAATGCACACTTAAGTACAAGAAGAGTGAATCTTCTAAGACATTGTGCTTTGAGCGGCTCCTGGGAGACCAGTGTTATATTCTGATGGACCAGTGCAGGTTACTGTATCCCTTGGACCTTCACATTGACCATGAAACACAGAAATTGCATCGGGATTGAGTACAAAAGGGACAATGCCGACTCAAGTGCAAGAAGGGTGAATCTTCTAAGAGTTTGTTGTTTGAGTGGCTCCTGGGGCAACAGTATTAGATTACGATGCACTAGTGCAGGTTATCTGTATGCCTTGGGCCTGCATATTGACCATGAAACACAGAAATCGCATCGGGATTGAATTCAAAAGGGACAATGCTGACTTAAGTACAATAAGAGTGTATCTTTTGAGAGTTTGTGGTTTGATCGGATCCTGGGTGACCAGTATTAGATTCCGTTGAACCAGTGCAGGTTTACTGTATCCCTTGGACCTTTACATTGTCCATGAAACACAGAAATCGCATCGGCATTGAAAAAAAAATTCCCAATGGCGACTTCAGTACAAGAAAAGTGAATCTTCTGGGAGTTTGTGCTTTGAGCGGCTCCTGGGAGAACAGCATTAGTTTCCGATTGCACCAGTGCAGGTTTGATGTATCTCTTGGACCTACTCATTGAACATGAAATGCAGCAATTGCATTGGTAATGAATACAAGAGGCACAATGCCAACTTAAGCACAAGGAGAGTGAATGTAAAAGAGTTTGTGCGTTGAGCGGCTCCTGGGAGACCATTATTAGATTCCGATGCACCAGTGCAGGTCCACTGTATCCCTTGGACCTTCACATTGGCAATTTAACACAGAAATTGCATTGGGATTGAATACAAAAGGGACAATGCCGACTTAAATTACAGAAGAGTGAATCTTGTAAGAGTTTGTGGTTTGAGCGGCTCCTGTGAGAGCTGGATTAGATTCCGATGCACCGGTTC
Organism: Schistocerca serialis cubense; assembly: GCF_023864345.2. Lineage (NCBI taxonomy): Eukaryota > Metazoa > Arthropoda > Insecta > Orthoptera > Acrididae > Schistocerca > Schistocerca serialis. The sequence goes on along the minus strand of NC_064640.1, from coordinate 1,083,867,936 downwards.
ATGTTTACTGTATCCCGTGGACCTTCACATTGACCGTGAAACAGAGAAATCGCATCGGGATTGGATTCAATTTGCACAATGCCGACTTAGTACAAGAAGAGTGAATCTACTAAGAGTTAGTGCTTTCAGCGGCTCCTGGCAGACCGGCATTAGATTCCGATGCACCAGTGCATGTTTACTGTATCCCTTGGACCTTAACATTGACCATGAAACACAGCAATTGCATCGGGATTAAATACAAAATGCACAATGCCAACTTAAGTATAATAAGAGTGAATCCTCTAAGACATTTTGGTTTGAGCGACTACTGGCAGAGCAGTATTTGATTCCGATGCACTTGTGCAGGTTTACTGTATCACTTGTACCTTCACATTGACCATGAAATACAGCAATTGCATCGGTAATGAATGCAAAAGGCACAATGCCTACATAAGTACAAGAAGAGTGAATCTTCTAAGAGTTTGTGGTAAGCAGCTCCTGTTAGACCGGTATTAGACTCCGATGCACCAGTGCAGGTTTACTGTATCCATTGGACCTTACATTGACCATGAAACACAGAAATTGCATCGGGATTGAATACAAAATGGACAATGGCGACTTAAGTACAATAAGAGTGAATCTACTAAGAGTTTGTGGTTTGATCGGCTCCTGGGACACCACTATTCGATTCCGATGCACCAGTGCAGGTTTAGTGTATCCCTTGGAACTTCACATTATTCACGAATCACAGAAATTGCATCGGGATTGAATAAAAAAGAACCAATGCCGGCTTCAGTACGAGTAGAGTGAATCTTCAGAGAGATTGTGGTTTGAGCGGCTCCTGGGTGACAAGTATTAGATTCCGATGCACCAGTGCAGGTTTACTGAATCCATTGGACCTTCACATTGACCACGAAATACAGCAATTGCATCGGGTATGAATACAAAATTCACAATGCCTACATATGTATAAGAAGAGGGATTCTTCTAAGAGTTTGTGGTGAGCAGCTCCTGGGAGACCAGTATTAGACTCCGATGCACCAGTGCAGGTTTACTGTATCCCTTGGGTCTTTACATTGACCATGAAACACAAAAATTGCATCGGGATTGAATACAAAATGGACAATGCCAACTTAAGTATAATAAGAGTGAATCTTTTAAGATTTGGTGGTTTGATCGGCTCCAGGGAGACCAGTATTAGATTCCGATGCACCAGTGCAGGTTTACTGTATCCCTTGAACCTTCACAATGTCCATGATACACAAAATCGCATCGGTATTGAATACAAAAGGCACAATGCCGACTTAAGTACTAAAAGAGTGAATCTTCTAAGTGTTTGCGCTTTGAGCGGCTCCTGGGAGATCATTACTAGATTCCGATGCACCAGTGCAGGTTAACTGTATCCCTGGGACCTTCACATTGACCATGAAACACAGCAGATGCATCGGGATTGAATACAAAGGGCAAAATGCCAACTTATGTACAAGAAGAGTGAATCCTCTAAGAGTTTGTGGTTTGTGCGGCTCCTGGGAGATCAGTATTAGATTCCGATGCACCACTGCAGGTTTACTGTATCCCGTGGACCTTCACATTGACCATGAAACACAGCAATTGCATTTGGAATGAATACAAAAGGCAAATTGGCAACTTAAATACAAGAAGAGTGAGTCTTCTAAGAGTGAGTTGTTTGAGCGGCTCCTGGCAGACCAGTATTAGATTCCGATGCACCAGTGCAGGTTTACTTTATCCCTTGGACCTTCACGTTGACGATGAAACACAGAAATTGCGTCGGGATTGAATACAAATACGACAATGCCGACTTAAGTGCAATAAGAGTGAAACTTCTAAGAATAGTGGTCTGATCGGCTCCTGGGAGACCACTATTAGATTTTGATGCACCAGTGCAGGTTTACTGTATCCGTTGTATCCTCACATTGTCCATGAAACACAGAAAGCGCATCGGGATTGAAAAAAAATAAGGCCCAATGCCGACTTCAGTACAAGAAGAGTGAATCCTCTAAGAGTTTGTGCTTTGAGCGGGTCCCGGAAGTCCAGTGCTATATTCCGATGCACCAGTGCAAGTTTGCTGTATCCATTGGACCTTACACTGACCATGAAACACAGAAATTGCATCGGGATTGAATACAAAATGGACAATGGCGACTTAAGTACAATAAGAGTGAATCTTCTAAGAGTTTGTGGTTTGATCGGCTCCTGGGACACCACTTTTCGATTCCGATGCACCAGTGCAGGTTTAGTGTATCCTTGGAACTTCACATTATTCACGAAACACAGAAATCGCATCGGGATTGAATAAAAAAGAACCAATGCCGGCTTCAGTACGAGTAGAGTGAATCTTCTGAGAGATTGTGGTTTGAGCGGCTCCTGGGTGACAAGTATTAGATTCCGATGCACCAGTGCAGGTTTACTGAATCCATTGGACCTTCACATTGACCACGAAATACAGCAATTGCATCGGATATGAATACAAAATTCACAATGCCTACATATGTACAAGAAGAGGGATTCTTCTAAGAGTTTGTGGTGAGCAGCTCCTGGGAGACAAGTATTAGACTCCGATGCACCAGTGCAGGTTGTCTGTATCCCTTGGGCCTTTACGTTGACCATGAAACACAAAAATTGCATCGGGATTGAATACAAAATGGACAATGCCAACTTAAGTATAATAAGAGTGAATCTTTTAAGATTTGGTGGTTTGATCGGCTCCAGGGAGACCAGTATTAGATTCCGATGCACCAGTGCAGGTTTACTGTATCCCTTGAACCTTCACAATTTCCATGATACACAAAATCGCATCGGTATTGAATACAAAAGGCACAATGCCGACTTAAGTACTAGATGAGTGAATCTTCTAAGTGTTTGCGCTTTGAGCGGCTCCTGGGAGATCAGTTCTAGATTCCGATGCACCAGTGCAGGTTAACTGTATCCCTGGGACCTTCACATTGACCATGAAACACAGCAGATGCATCGGGATTGAATACAAAGGGCAAAATGCCAACTTATGTACAAGAAGAGTGAATCCTATAAGAGTTTGTGGTTTGTGCGGCTCCTGGGAGATCAGTATTAGATTCCGATGCACCACTGCAGGTTTACTGTATCCCGTGGACCTTCACATTGACCATGAAACACAGCAATTGCATTTGGAATGAATACAAAAGGCAAATTGGCAACTTAAATACAAGAAGAGTGAGTCTTCTAAGAGTGAGTTGTTTGAGCGGCTCCTGGCAGACCAGTATTAGATTCCGATGCACCAGTGCAGGTTTACTTTATCCCTTGGACCTTCACGTTGACGATGAAACACAGAAATTGCGTCGGGATTGAATACAAATACGACAATGCCGACTTAAGTGCAATAAGAGTGAAACTTCTAAGAATAGTGGTCTGATCGGCTCCTGGGAGACCACTATTAGATTTTGATGCACCAGTGCAGGTTTACTGTATCCGTTGTATCCTCACATTGTCCATGAAACACAGAAAGCGCATCGGGATTGAAAAAAAATAAGGCCCAATGCCGACTTCAGTACAAGAAGAGTGAATCCTCTAAGAGTTTGTGCTTTGAGCGGGTCCCGGAAGTCCAGTGCTATATTCCGATGCACCAGTGCAAGTTTGCTGTATCCATTGGACCTTACACTAACCATGAAACACAGAAATTGCATCGGGATTGAATACAAAATGGACAATGGCGACTTAAGTACAATAAGAGTGAATCTTCTAAGAGTTTGTGGTTTGATCGGCTCCTGGGACACCACTTTTCGATTCCGATGCACCAGTGCAGGTTTAGTGTATCCTTGGAACTTCACATTATTCACGAAACACAGAAATCGAATCGGGATTGAATAAAAAAGAACCAATGCCGGCTTCAGTACGAGTAGAGTGAATCTTCTGAGAGATTGTGGTTTGAGCGGCTCCTGGGTGACAAGTATTAGATTCCGATGCACCAGTGCAGGTTTACTGAATCCATTGGACCTTCACATTGACCACGAAATACAGCAATTGCATCGGATATGAATACAAAATTCACAATGCCTACATATGTACAAGAAGAGGGATTCTTCTAAGAGTTTGTGGTGAGCAGCTCCTGGGAGACAAGTATTAGACTCCGATGCACCAGTGCAGGTTGTCTGTATCCCTTGGGCCTTTACGTTGACCATGAAACACAAAAATTGCATCGGGATTGAATACAAAATGGACAATGCCAACTTAAGTATAATAAGAGTGAATCTTTTAAGATTTGGTGGTTTGATCGGCTCCAGGGAGACCAGTATTAGATTCCGATGCACCAGTGCAGGTTTACTGTATCCCTTGAACCTTCACAATTTCCATGATACACAAAAATGGCATCGGTACTGAATACAAAAGGCACAATGCCGACTTAAGTACTAGATGAGTGAATCCTCTAAGTGTTTGCGCTTTGAGCGGCTCCTGGGAGATCAGTACTAGATTCCGATGCACCAGTGCAGGTTTACTAAATCCCTGGGACCTTCACATTGACCATGAAACACAGCAGATGCATCGGGATTGAATACAAAAGGCAAAATGCCAACTTATGTACAAGAAGAGTGAATCCTCTAAGAGTTTGTGGTATGTGCGGCTCTGGGAGATCAGTATTAGATTCCGATGCACCACTGCAGGTTTACTGTATCCCTTGGACCTTCACATTGACCATGAAACACAGCAATTGCAACGGGATTGAATACAAAATGCACAATGCTGGCTGAAGTAAAAGAAGTGTGAATCATCTAAGAGTTTGTGCTCTGAGCGGCTCCAGGGGAACCAGTATTAGATTCCCATGCACCAGTGCAGGTTTACTGTATCCCTTGGACCTTCACATTGATCAATAAACAAAGCAATTGCAACGGGATTGAATAGAAAAGGCACAATGCCAACTTAAGTACAAGGAGAGTGAATCTTCTAGGAAGTTGTGGTTTGAGCGGCTCCTGGGAGACCAGTATTAGATTCCGATGCACCAGTGCAGGTTTACTCTATCACTTGGACCTTCACATTGACCATGAAACTCAGAAATTGCATCGGAGTTGAATACAAAAGTGACAATGCCGACTTAAGAACAAGGAGAGTGAATCTTCTACGGATTTGTGGTTTGAGCGGCTCCTGGAAGATCATCTTTAGATTCCGTTGGCACCAGTGCAGGTTCACTGTATCCCTTGGACCTGCACATTGACCATGAAACAAAGAAACTATATCGGGATTGAATACAAAATTGACAATGCCGACTTAAGTACAAGAAGAGTGAATCCTCTAAGACATTGTGGTTTGAGCGGCTACTGGGAGAGCAGTATTTGATTCCGATGCACTTGTGCAGGTTTAGTGTATCACTTGGACCTTCCAATTGACCGTGAAACAGAGAAATTGCTTCGGGATTGAATACAAAGGCACATTGCCGAATTAAGTAAAAGAAGAGAGAATCTTCTAAGAGTTCGTGGTATGAGAGGCTCCTGGGAGACCAGTATTAGATTCCGATGCACCAGTGCAGGTTTACTGTATCCCTTGAACCTTCACATTGTCCATGAAACACAGAAATTGCATCAAGATTGAGCAAAAAGCGCTGAATGCCGACTTCAGTACGAGAAGAGTAAATCTTGTGAGAGCTTGTGGTTTGAGCGGCTTCTTCGTGACCAGTATTGGATTCCGATGCACCAGGGCAGGTTTGCTGTATCCATTGGAACTTCACATTGAGCATGAAATACAGCAATTGCATCGGTAATGAATACAAAAGGCACAATGCCTACATAAGTACAAGAACAGTGAATCTTCTAAGAGTTTGTGGTGAGCAGCTCCTGTTAGACCAGTATTAGACTCCGATGCACCAGTGCAGGTTTACTGTATCCCTTGGGCCTTCACATTGACCATGAAACACAGAAATCGCATCGGGATTGAAGACAAAATGGACAATGACGACTTAAGTACAATAAGAGTGGACCTTTTAAGAGTTTGCTATGTGATTGGCTCCAGGGAGACCAGTATTAGATTCCGATGCACCAGTGCAAGTTTACTGTATCCTTCGGACCTTCACATTGACCATGATACACCATATCGCATCGGTGTTGAATACAAAATGCACAATGCCGACTCAAGTACTAGAAGAGTGAATCTTCTAAGTGTTTGCGCTTTGAGCGGCTCCTGGGAGACCAGTATTAGATTCCGATGCATCAGTGCAGGTTTACTGTGTCCCTTGGAGCTTCATATTGACCATGAAACACAACAATTGCAACGGGATTGAATACAAGTGGCACAATGCCAATTTAAGGACAAGAAGAGTGAATATTCTAAGAGTTTGTGCTTTGAGCGGCTCCTGGGAGACCAGTATTAGATTCCGATGCACCAGTGGAAGTTTACTGTATCTCTTGGACCTTCACATTGACCATGAAACACAGCAATTGCATCGGGATTGAATACAAAAGGCACAATGCCAATTTATGTACAATAAGAGTTAATCTTGTAAGAGTTTGTGGTTTGAGCGGCTCCTGGGAGACCAGTATTAGATTCCGATGCATCAGTGCAGGTATACTGTATCCCTTAGACCTTCACATTGACCATGAAACACAGCATTTGCAACAGGATTGAATACAAAATGCACAATACCGGCTGAAGTACAAGTGAGTGAATCTTCTAAGAGTTTGTGCTCTGAGCGGCTGCTGGGGGACCAGTATTAGATTCCGATGCACCAGTGCAGGTTTAGTGTATCCCTCTAACCTTCACATTGAACATGAATCACAGCAATTGCATCAGGAATGAATACAAAAGGCACATTGCCAACTTAAATACAAGAAGAGTGAGTCTTCTAAGAGTTAGTTATTTCGGCGGCTCCTGGCAGACCAGTATTAGATTCCGATGCACCAGTGCAGGTTTACTATATTCCTTGGACCTTCACGTTGACCATGAAACACTGATATTGCGTTGGGATTGAATACAAATACGACAATGCCGACTTAAGTGCAATAAGAGTGAAACTTCTAAGAATAGTGGTTTGATCGGCTCCTGGGAGACCACTATTAGATTTTGATGCACCAGTGCAGGTTTACTGTATCCCTTGGATCCTCACATTGTCCATGAAACACAGAAAGCGCATCGGGATTGAGAAAAAAAGCCCAATGCCGACTTCAGTACAAGAAGAGTGAATCTTCAAAGAGTTTGTGCTTTGAGCGGGTACCGGCAGTCCAGTGCTATATTCCGATGCACCAGTGCAGGTTTGCTGTATCCATTGGACCTTCACATTGACCACGAAACGCAGAAATTGCATCGGGATTGAATAGAAAATGGACAATGGCGACTTAAGTACAATAAGAGTGAATCTTCTAAGAGTTTGTGGTTTGATCGGCTCCTGGGATACCACTATTCGATTCCGATGCACCAGTGCAGGTTTAGTGTATCCCTTGGAACTTCACATTGTCCACGAAACACAGAAATCGCATCGGGATTGAATAAAAAAGAACCAATGCCGACTTCAGTACGAGTAGAGTGAATCTTCTGAGAGATTGTGGTTTGAGCGGCTCCTGGGTGACAAGTATTAGATCCCGATGCACCAGTGCAGGTTTACTGTATCCCTGGGACCTTCACGTTGACCATGAAACACAGCAGTTGCATCGGGATTGAACACAAACGGCAAAATGCCAACTTATGTACAAGAAGAGTGAATCCTCTAAGAGTTTGTGGTTTGTGCGGCTCCTGGGATATCAGTATTAGATTCCGATGCAGCAGTGCAGGTTTACTGTATCCCTCAGACCTTCACATTGACCATGAAACACAGCAATTGCAACGGGATTGAATACAAAATGCACAATGCCGGCTGAAGTAAAAGAAGTGTGAATCATCTAAGAGTTTGTGCTCTGAGCGGCTCCTGGGGAACCAGTATTAGATTCCGATGCACCAGTGCAGGTTTACTGTATCCCTTGGACCTTCACATTGATCAAGAAACAAAGCAATTGCAACGGGATTGAATAGAAAAGGCACAATGCCAACTTAAGTACAAGAAGAGTGAATCTTCTAAGACATTGTGCTTTGAGCGGCTCCTGGGAGACCAGTATTATATTCTGATGGACCAGTGCAGGTTTACTGTATCCCTTGGACCTTCACATAGTCCATGAAACACAGAAATTGCATCGGGATTGAGTACAAAAGGGACAATGCCGACTCAAGTACAAAAATGGTGAATCTTCTAAGAGTTTGTGGTTTGAGCGGCTCCTGGGGCAACAGTATTAGATTCCGATGCACTAGTGCAGGTTATCTGTATCCCTTGGGCCTGCATATTGACCATGAAACACAGAAAACGCATCGGGATTGAATTCAAAAGGGACAATGCTGACTTAAGTACAATAAGAGTGTATCTTTTAAGAGTTTGTGGTTTGATCGGATCCTGGGAGACCAGTATTAGATTCCGGTGCACCAGTGCACGTTTACTGTATCCCTTGGACCTTCACATTGTCCATGAAACACGAAATCGCATCGGTATTGAATACAAAATGCACAATGCCGGCTGATGTAAAAGAATTGTGAATCATCTAAGAGTTTGTGCTCTGAGCGGCTCATGGGGCACCAGTACCGTATTAGATTCCGATTCACTAGTGCAGGTTTGCTGTATCCATTGGACCTTCACATTGACCATGAAATACAGCAATTGCATCGTAATGAATACAAAAGGCACAATGCCTACATAAGTACAAGAAGAGTGAATCTTCTAAGAGTTTGTGGTGAGCAGCTCCTGTTAGACCGGTATTAGACTACAATGCACCAGTGCAGGTTTACTGTATCCCTTGGGCCTTCACATTGACCATGAAACACAGAAATCGCATCGGCATTGAAGACAAAATGGACAATGCCGGCTTAAGTACAGTAAGAGTGAACCTCTTAAGAGTTTGTGGTTTGATTGTCTCCAGGGAGACCAGTATTAGATTCCGATGCACCAGTGCAGGTTTACTGTATCCATCGGACCTTCACATTGACCATGATACAATATATCGCATCGGTATTGAATACAAAATGCACAATGCCGACTTAAGTACTAGAAGAGTGAATCTTCTAAGTGTTTGCGCTTTGAGCGGCTCCTGGGAGACCAGTATTAGATTCCGATGCATCAGTGCAGGTTTACTGTGTCCCTTGGAGCTTCACATTGACCATAAAACACAACAATTGCAACGAGATTGTATACAAGGGGCACAATGCCAATTTAAGTACAAGAAGAGTGAATATTCTAAGAGTTTGTGCTTTGAGCGGCTCCTGGGAGACCAGTATTAGATTCCGATGCACCAGTGGAAGTTTACTGTATCTCTTGGTCCTTGACATTGACCATGAAACACAGCAATTGATTCGGGATTGAATACAAAAGGCACAATGCCAACTTATGTACAGTAAGAGTGAATCTTCTAAGAGTTTGTGGTTTGAGCGGCTCCTGGGAGACCAGTATTAGATTCCGATGCACGAGTGCAGGATTACTGTATCCCTTAGACCTTCACATTGACCATGAAACACAGCATTTGCAACAGGATTGAATACAAAGTGGACAATACCGGCTGAAGTACAAGAAGAGTGAGTCTTCTAAGAGTTTGTGCTCTGAGCGGCTCCTGGGGAACCAGTATTAGATTCCGATGCACCAGTGCAGGTTTAGTGTATCCCTCTGACCTTCACATTGAACATGAATCACAGCAATTGCATCAGGAATGAATAGAAAAGGCACATTGCCAACTTAAATACAAGAAGAGTGAGTCTTCTAAGAGTTAGTTGTTTGAGCGGCTCCTGGCAGACCAGTATTAGATTCCGATGCACCAGTGCATGTTTACTATATCCCTTGGACCTTCACGTTGACCATGAAACACATAAATTGCGTCGGGATTGAATACAAATCCGACAATGCCGACTTAAGTGCAATAAGAGTGAAACTTCTAAGAATAGTGGTTTGATCGGCTCCTGGGAGACAACTATTAGATTTTGATGCACCAGTGCAGGTTTACTGTATCCCTTGGATCCTCACATTGTCCATGAAACACAGAAAGCGCATCGGGATTGAAAAAAAAAAAAGGCCCAATGCCGACTTCAGTACAAGAAGAGTGAATCCTCTAAGAGTTTGTGCTTTGAGCGGGTCCCGGCAGTCCAGTGCTATATTCCGATGCACCAGTGCAGGTTTGCTGTATCCATTGGACCTTACATTGACCATGAAACACAGAAATTGCATCGGGATTGAATACAAAATGGACAATGGCGACTTAAGTACAATAAGAGTGAATCTTCTAAGAGTTTGTGGTTTGATCGGCTCCTGGGACACCACTATTCGATTCCGATGCCCCAGTGCAGGTTTAGTGTATCCCTTGGAACTTCACATTGTCCACGAAAAACAGAAATCGCATCGGGATTGAATAAAAAAGAACCAATGCAGGCTTCAGTACGAGTAGAGTGAAACTTCTGAGAGATTGTGGTTTGAGCGGCTCCTGGGTGACAAGTATTAGATCCGGATGCACCAGTGCAGGTTTACTGAATCCATTGGACCTTCACATTGACCACGAAATACAGCAATTGCATCGGGTATGAATACAAAAGGCACAATGCCTACATATGTACAAGAAGAGGGATTCTTCTAAGAGTTTGTGTTGAGCAGCTCCTGGGAGACCAGTATTAGACTCCGATGCACCAGTGCAGGCTTGCTGTATCCCTTGGGCCTTTACATTGACCATGAAACACAAAAATTGCATCGGGATTGAATACAAAATGGACAATGCCAACTTAAGTATAATAAGAGTGAATCTTTTAAGATTTGGTGGTTTGATCGGCTCCAGGGAGAACAGTATTATATTCCGATTCACCAGTGCAGGTTTACTGTATCCCTTGGACCTTCACAATGTCCATGATACACAAAATCGCATCGGTATTGAATACAAAAGGCACAATGCCGACTAAAGTACTAGAAGAGTGAATCCTCTAAGAGTTTGTGGTTTGTGCGGCTCCTGGGAGATCAGTATTAGATTCCGATGCACCACTGCAGGTTTACTGTATCCCTTAGAACTTCACATTGACCATGAAACACAGCAATTGCAACGGGATTGAATAGAAAAGGCACAATGCCAACTTAAGTACAAGAAGAGTGAATCTTCAAAGACTTTGTGCTTTGAGCGGCTCCTGGGAGACCAGTATTAGATTCCGATGCACCAGTGCAAGTTTACTTTATCGCTTGGATATTCACAATGACCATGTAACATAGAGTAGCATCGGGAATAAATACAAAGGGCACAATGCCGTCTTAACTACTAGAAGAGTGAATCTACGAAGACTTTGTGCTTTGAGCGGCTCCTGGGGGACCAGTATTAGATTCCGATGCACCAGTGCAGGTTTACTCTATCCCTTGGACCTGCACATTGACCATGAAACACACTATTTCATCGGGATTGAATACAAAAGGCAATATGCCAACTTAAGTACAAAAGTGGTGAATCTACTAAGAGATTGTGGTTTCAGCGGCTCCTGGGAGACCAGTATTAGATACCGAAGCACCAGTGCAGATTTACTGTATCCCTTGGACCTTCACATTGACAATGAAACACAGAAATTGCTTCGGGATTAAATACAAAATGGACTTTGCCGACATATGTATAGGAAGAGTGAATCTTCTAAGGATTTGTACTTTGCGCGGTTCCTGGGGGCCAGTATTAGATTCCGATTTACCAGTGCAGGTTTACTGTATCCCTTGGACCTTCACATTGACCATGAAACACTGAAATCGCATCGAGATTGAATACAAAAGGCACAATACTGACATAAGTGTTAGAAGAGTGAATCTTCTAAGATTTTCTGCTTTGAGCGGCCCCTGGGAGACCAGTTTTAGATTCCGATGCACCAGTGCTGGTATACTGTATCCCTCGGTCTTTCACTCTTACCATGAAACACAGAAATAGCATCGGGATTGAATACAAAAAGGGCAATGCCGACTTAAGTCCAAGAAGAGTGAATCTTCTATGAGTTTGTGGTTTGAGCGGCTTCTGGGAGATCAGTATTAGATTCCGATGCACCAGTGCCAGGTTACTGTATCCCTTCGACCTTCACAATCACCATGAAACACAGAAAACGCATCGGGATTGAATACAAAAGGCACAATGCCGACTTAAGTACAAGAAGATTGTATCTTCTAAGAGTTTGTGGTTTTAGCGGCTCTTGGGAGACCAGTATTACATTCCGATGCACCAGTGCAGGTTTACTTTATCCCTTAGAACTTCACATTGAAAATGACAAACAGAAATTGCATTGAGATTGAATACAAAAGGGACCATGCCGACTTAAGTACAAGAAGAGTGAATCTTCTCAGAGTTTGTGGTTTGAGCGGCTCCTGGGAAACCAGTATTAGATTCCAATGCACCAGTGCCCGTTTACTGTATCCCTTGGACCTTCACATTGTCCATGAATCACCTCAATTGCATCGGGACTGAATACAAAATACACAATGCCAACTGAGGTACACGAAGAGTGAAACTTCAAAGAGTTTGTGCTTTGAGCGGTTCCTGGGAAACCAGTATTAGATTCCGATGCACCAGTGCAGGTTCACTGTATCCCTTGGACCTTCACATTGACCATGAAACACAGCAATTGCATCGGGATTGAATACAAAAGGCACAATGCCAACTTAAGTACAAGAAGAGTGAATCTTCAAGAGTTAGTGCTTTGAGCGGCTCCTGGGAGACCAGTATTAGATTCAGATGCACAAGTGCAGGTTTACTGTATACCTTGGACCTGCACATTAACCATGAAACACAGAAATCGCATCGGGATTGAATACAAAAGGGCAATGCCGACTTAAATTCAAGAAGGGTGATTCTTCTAATAGTTTGTTCTTTGAGCGACTCCTGGGAGACCAGTAATAGATTCCGATGCACCAGTGCATGTTTACTGTATCCCTTATACCTTCACATTGACCATGAAAGACAGCATTTGAATCGGGAATGAATACAAAAGGCACATTGCCAACTTAAGTACAGGAAGAGTGAATCTTTTAACACTTTGTGGTTTAAGCGGCTCCTGGGAGACCAGTATTAGACTCCGATTCACCAGTGCAGGATTACTGTATCCCGTGGACCTTCACATTGACCATGAATCAGAGAAATTACATCGGGATTAAATACAAAATCACAATGCCGACTTAAGTACAAGAGGAGTGAATCTTCTAAGAGGATGTGGTTTGAGCGGCTCCTGGAAGACCTGTATTAGATTCCGATACACCATTGTAGGTTCAGTGTACCCCTTGGACCTTTACATTGACCATGAAACACAGAAATTAGATCGGGATTGAATACAAAAGGGACAATGCCGACTTAAGTACAAGAGGTGTGAATCTTCAAAGAATTTGTGGTTTTATCGGCTCCTGGGAGACCAGTATTAAATTCGGATGCACCAGTGCAGGTTTACTGTATCCCTTGGACATTCACATTGACTGTGAAACACAGTAATCGAATCGGGATTGAATACAAAATGGGCAATGCCGACGTAAGTACAAGAAGAGTGAATCTGCTATGAGTTAGTGGTTTGAGCGGCTCCTGGGAGACCAGTATTAGATTCCGATGCACCAGAGCAAGTTTACAGTATCACTTGGACCTACATTGACCGTGATAGAGCGAAATTCCGTCGGGATATAATACAAAAGGCACATACCGACTTAAGTACAGGAAGAGTGAATCCTCTAAGCGTTTGTGGTATTAGCGGCTCCTGGTAAACTAGTATTAGATTCCGATGCACCAGTGCAGGTTTACTGTATCCCTTGGACCACACATTGACCATGAAACAGCGCAATTGCATGGGGATTGAATACAAAAGGCACAATGCAAACTTAAGTACAAGAAGAGCGAAACATCTAAATCTATGTGCTTTGAGCGGCTCCTGGGAGACCAGTATCAGATTCCGATGCACCAGTGCAGGTTTACTGTATTCCCCGGACATTCACATTAACCACGAAACACAGAAATTGCATCGGGATTGAATACAAAAGGGAGAATGCCGATTTAAGCACAATAAGAGTGTATCTTCTAACAGTTTGTGCTTTGAGCAGCTCCCTGGAACCCAGTATTAGATTCCGATGCACCAATGCACGTTAACTGTATCCCGTGGATCTTCACATTGGCCATGATACACAGCAATTGCAACGGGTTTGAACACTAAAGGCAAAATGAAAACTTAAGTACAAGAAGAGTTAATCTTCTAAGAGTTTGTGTTTGAGCGGGTCCTGGGAGACCAGAATTAAATTCCGATGCACCAGTGCAGGTTTACTGTATTCTTTGGACTTTCACATTGTCAGTGAAACACAGAAATCGCAACGGGATTGAATACAAGAGGCACAATGCCGACTTGATTCCTAGAAGAGTGGATCTTCAAAGGGTTTGTGGTTTGAGGGGCTCCTGGGAGACCAGTTGAGATTCCGATGCACCAGTGCAGGTTTAGTGTATCCCTTTGAAATTCACATTGACCATGAAACACAGAAATTACATCGGGATTGAATACAAAACGGGCATTGGCGAATTAAGTACAAGAAGAGTGAACCTTCTAAGAGGTTGTAGCTTGAGCGGCTCCTGGGAGACCAGTATTAAATTCCGATACACCAGTGCAGGTTTACTGTATCCCTTGGACCTTCACATTGACCATGAAACACATAAATCGCATCGGGATTGAAAACAAAACTCACAATGCCGGCTGAAATACAAGAAGAGTGAATCTTCTAAGAGTTTATGCTTTGAGTGGCTACTGGGAGGCCAGTATTAGATTCTGATGCACCAGTGCAGGTTTACTGTATCCCTTGGACCGTCACATTCACCATGGAACACAGATATTACATCGGGATTGAATACAAAAGGGACAATGCCGACTTACTTTAAAGAAGAGTGAATCTTCTTAGAGTTTGTGGTTGGAGCAGCTCTTGGGAGGTCAGTATTAGAGTCCGATGCTCTAGTGCAGGTTTACTGGTTCATTTGGACCTTCACTTTGTCCATGAAAAACCGCAATTGCATCGGGATTGAATACAAAAATGTCAATGCCAACTGAAGTACAAGAAGAGTGAATCTCCTAAGAGGTTGTGCTTTGAGCGGCTCCTGGGAGACCAGTATTAGATTACGATGCACCAATGCTGGTTTACTGTATCCCTTGGACCTTCACATTGACCATGAAACACATGAATCGCATCGGGATTGAAAACAAAACGCACAATGCCGGCTGAAGTACAAGAAGAGTGAATCTTCTAAGAGTTTGTGGTTCAGGCGGCTACTGGGAACCCAGAATTAGATTGCGATGCACTAGCGAAGGTTTACGGTATTCCTGGACCTTCACATTGACCATGAAACACAGCAATTGCATCAGGATTGAATACAATAGGCACTATGCCAACTTAAGTACAAGAGGAGTGTATCTTCTAAGTGTTTGTGGTTTGAGCGGCTCCTGGGAGACCAGTATTAGATTCCGATTAACCAGTGCAGGTTTACTGATCCCTTGGAGATTCACATTGACCATGAAACACAGAAATTGCATCAGGATTGAATACAATGTGGACAAGTCCGACTTAATTACAAGAAGAGTGCGTCTTCTAAGAGTTTGTGCTTTGATCGGCTCCTGGGAGACCAGTATTAGATTCTGATGCACCAGTGCATGTTTACTGTATCCGTTGGACCTTCACATTGTCCATGAAACACAGATATCGCATCGGGATTGAATAGAAATCGCGCAATGCCGTTATAAGTACAAGAAGAGTGAGTCTTCTAAGAGTTTGTGCTTTGAGCGGCTCCTGGAAGTCCAGTATTAGATTCCGTTGCACCAGTGCAGGTTAACGGCATCCCTTGGACCTTCACATTGACCATGAAACACAGCAATAGCATCGGTTTGAATACAAAAGACACATTTCCAAAATAAGTATAAGAAGAGTGAATCTACTAAGAGTTTGTGGTTTGAGCGGCTCCTGGGAGACCAGTATTAGATTCCGATGCACCAGTGCAGGTTTACTGTATCCCTTGGCCCTTCACATTGACCATGAAAAACAGAAAATACGTCGGATTGAATACAAAAGGGACAATGCCGACTTAAGTACAAGAAGAGTGAATCTTCTAAGTGTTTGTGTTTTGAGCGGCTCCTGGGAGACCATTATTTGATTACGATGCACCAGTGCATGTTAACTGTATCCCTTGGACCTTCACGTTGACCATGAAACACAGAAATTGCATTGGGATTGAATAGAAAAGGGATAATGCCGACTTAAGTAAAAGAAGAGTGAATCTTGTAAGAGTTTGTGATTTGAGCGGCTCCTGGGAATCCAGTATTAGATTCCGATGCACCAGTTCAGGTTTACTCTATCCCTTGGACCTTCGCAATGGCCATGAAACACAGAATTAGCATCGGGTTAGAATACAAAAGGCAAATGCCGACTTCAGTACAGGAAGAGTGAATCTTCTAAGAGTTAATGCGTTGAGCGGTCCTGGGAGACCAGTATTAGATTCCAATGCACCAGTGCAGGTTTACTATATCCCTTGGACCTTCACATTGACCATGAAACAAAGAAATTACATCGGGATTGAATACAAAATGGACACTGCCGACTGAAGTACAAGATGAGTGAATCTTCTAAGACTTTATGGTTTGAGCGGCTCCTGGGAGACCAGTATTACATTTTGATGCACCAGTGCAGGTTTACTCTATCCCTTGGACCTTCACATTGACCATGAAACACAAAATTAGCATTGGGTTTGAATACAAAAGGGACAATTCCAACTTAAGTAAAGGATGAGTGAATCTTCTAAGAGTTTGTGTTTTTCACGGCTCCTGGGAGACCAGTATTGTAGTCCGATGAACCAGTGCATGTTTACTGTATCCCTAGGACCTTCAGATTGACCATGAAGCACAGAATATACATCGGGAATGAATACAAATGCGACAATGCCGACTGAAGTAAAAAGGGGAGTGAATCTTCTAAGATTTTGTGGTTTGAGCGGCTCCTGGGAGATCAGTATTAGATTCCTAAGCACCAGTGCAGGTTTACTCTATCCCTTGGACCTTCACATTGACCATGAAACACACAATTAGCATCGGTATTGAATACAAAAGGGACAATGCCGGCTTCAGTTCAAGAGGAGTGAATCTTCTAAGAGTTTGTGGTTTGAGCGGCTCCTGGGGACTAGTATTATATTCCGATGCACCAGTGCAGGTTTACTGTATCCATTGGACTTTCACATTGACCATGAAACACAGAAATTTCATCTGGAGTTAATACAAAAGGGACAATGCCGACATAAATACAAGAAGGGTGAATCTTCTAAGATTTTGTGGTTTGAGCGCCTTCTGAGAGACCAGTATTAGATTCCGATGAACCAGTGCTGGTTTACTGTATCTCTTGGACCTTCACATTGATCATTAATCAAAGAAATCGCATCGCGATTGAATACAATAGGCACAATGTCGGCTGAAGTACAAGAAGAGTGAATCTTCTAAGAGGTTGTATCTTGAGCGGCACCGGGGAGACCTGTATTAGATTCTGATACACCAGTGCAGGCTTACTGTATCCCTTCGACCTTCACATTGACCATGAAACACACAAATCGCTTCGCGATTGAATACAAAAGGCACAATGCGGACTTAAGTACAAGATGAATGAATCTTCTATGAGTTTGTGGTTTTTGCGGGTCCTGGGAGACCAGTATTAGATTCCGATATACCAGTGCAGGTTTACTGTATCCCTTGGACCTTCACATTGACCATGAAGAACTGCAATTGCATCGGGATTGGATACAAAAGGCACAATGCCAACTGAAGTACAAGAAGACTGAATCTTCTAAGAGTTGTTTCTTTGAGCGGCTCCTGGGAGACCAGTATTAGATTCCGATGCACCAGTGCAGGTTTACTGTATCCCTTGGTAAATCACATTGACTATGAATCACAGAAATTGCATCGGGATTGAAAACAAAAGACACATTGCCGGCTGAAGTACAAGAAGAGTGAATCTTGTAAGAGTTTGTGGTTTGAGCGGCTCCTGGGAAACGAGTATTAGATTCCAATGCACCCGTGCAAGTCTACTGTATCCCT
Organism: Schistocerca serialis cubense; assembly: GCF_023864345.2. Lineage (NCBI taxonomy): Eukaryota > Metazoa > Arthropoda > Insecta > Orthoptera > Acrididae > Schistocerca > Schistocerca serialis. The sequence goes on along the minus strand of NC_064640.1, from coordinate 1,083,849,900 downwards.
TGAACCTTCAAATTGACCATGAAATACAGCAATTGCATCGGGATTGAATACAACAGGCACAATGCCATCTTAAAGACAAGAAAAGTGAATCAACTAAGAGTTTGTGGTTTGAGCGGGTCCTGGGAGACCAGTATTAGATTCCGATGCACCAGTGCAGGTTTACTGTATTCCTTGGACCTTCACATTGACCATGAAACACAGAAATTGCATCGGGATAGAATAGAAAGGGGACAATTACGACTTAAGTTCAAGAAGAGTGAATCTGCTAAGAGTTTGTGTTTTGATCGGCTCCTGGGATACCAGTATTAGATTCCGATGGGCCAGTGCAGGTTTACTGTATCCCTTGGAACATCACATTGACCATGAAATACATAATTCGTATCGGGATTGAATACAAAAGCACAATGCCGACTTAAGTACAAGAGGAGTGAATCTTCTAAGAGTTTGTGGTTTGAGCGGCTCCTGGGAAAAGAGTATTAGATTCCGATGCACCCGTGCAAGTCTACTGTATCCCTTGAACCTTAACATTCACCATTAAATACAGCAATTGCATCGGGATTGAATACAACAGGCACAATGCCAACTTAAGAAGAAACCAAGAGGATCTTCTTAGAGTATGTGCTTTGGGCGGCTCCTGGGAGACCAGTATTAGATTCCGATGTACCAGTGCAGGTAACTGTATCCCTTGGACCTTCACATTGACCATGAAACACAGCAATTGCATCGGGATTGAATAAAAAAGGCGCAATGCCAACTGAAGTACTAGAAGAGTGAATCTTCTAAGAGTTGGTTCTTTGAGCGGCTCCTGGGAGACCAGTATTAGATTCCGATGTACCAGTGCAGGTCTACTGTATCCCTTGGACCTTCACATTGACCATGAAACACAGAAATCGCATTGAGATGAATACAAAAGGTACAATGCCGGCTGAAGTACAAGAGGAGTGAATCTTCTAAGAGTTTGTGGTTTGACCGGCTGCTGGGAAACCAGTATTAGATTCTGATGCCCAGTGCAGGTTTACTGTATTCTTTGGATCTTCACATTGACCATGAAAAACAGACATTGCATTGGATTGAATACAAAAGGGACAATGGCGACTTAAGTACTGAAGAGTGAATCTTCTAAGTGTTTGTGGTTTGAGCGGCTCTTGGGAGACCAGTATTACATTCCGACGCACCAATGCACGTTTACTGTATGCCTTGGACCGTCACATTGTTCATAAAACTCAGAAATTGCATCGGTATTGAATACAATGTAGAATATGCCGACATAAGTACACGAAGAGCGAATCATATTTGAGTTTGTGGTTTGATCGGCTCCTGGGAGACAAGTATAAGACTCCTATGCACCAGTGCAGGTTTACTGTATTCCTTGGACATTAACATTCTCCATGAAACACAGATATCGCATCGGGATTGAATACAAAAGGCAGAATGCTGACTTAAGTACAAGAAGGGTGAGTCTTCTAAGAGTCTGTGATTTGAGCGGCTCCTGGGAGACCAGTATTAGATTCCGATGCACCAGTGTAGGTTTACTGTATCCCTTGGACCTTCATATTGACCATGAAACGCAGATATTGCATCGAGATTGAATATAACGTGAACTATGCCAATTTATGTACAAGAAAAGTGAATCTTCTAAGAGTTTGTGATTTGTGCGGCTCCTGGGAAACCAGAATTAGATTCCGAAGCAACAGTGCAAGTTTGCTGTATCCTTTGGACCTTCACATTGACCATGAAACACAGAATTTGCATCGGGATTGAATACAAAAGGGACATGGCCGACTTAAGTACAAGAAGAGTGAATCTACTAAGAGTTTGTGTATGACCGGCTCCTGGTGGACCTGAATTATATTCCGATGCCCCAGTGTAGGTTCACTGTATCCCTTGGACCTCCGCATTAACCATGAAATACAGAAATGGCATCAGGATTGAATACAAATGCCACAATGCCAACTTAAGTACAAGAAAAGTGATTCTTGTAAGAGTTTGTGGTTTGAACGTCTCCTGGGAGACCAGTATTACATTCCGATGCACCACTGCAGGTTTACTGTATCCCCCGGACCTTCACAATGACCATGAAACACAGAATTTGCATCGTCATTGAATACAAAAGGGACAAAGCCAACTTAAGTACAAGGAGAGTGATTCATCTTTGAGTTTGTGGTTTGAGCGGCTCCTGGGACACCAGTATTAGATTCCGATGCACCACTGCGGTTTTACAGCATCCCCTGGAACTTCAGATTGACCATTAAAAGAGAAATTGCATCGGGATTGAATACAAAAGGGACAATGCCGACTTAGGTACAAGAAGAGTGAATCTTCTTAGACTTAGAGGTTTGAGCGGCTGCTGGGCGACCAGTGTTAGATTCCGATGCACCAGTGTAGGTTTACTGTACCCCTTGGACCTGCACATTGACCTTGAAACACTGAAATTATATCGGGATTGAATAGAAAAGAGACAATGCCAACTTAAGTACAAGACGAGTGAATCTTTTAAGAGTTTGTGGTTTGTGCGGCTCCTGGGAGTCCAGTATTAGATTCCGATGCACCAGTGCAGGTTTACTGTATCCCTTGGACCTTCACATTGACCATGAAACACAGAAATTACATCGGGATTGAATACAAAAGGGACAATGACGAGTTAAGTACAAGAAGAGTGAATCTTGTAGGAGGTTGTAGCTTGAGCGGCACCGGGGAGACCAGTATTAGATTCCGTTATTCCAGTGCAGGTTTACTGTATTCCTTGGAACTTCACATTGACCATGAAACACAGAAATCGCTTCACGATTGAATACAAAAGGCACATTGCCGGCTGAAGTACAAGAAGAGTGAATCATCTAAGACTTTGTGGTTTGAGCGGCTCCTGGGAAAAGAGTATTAGATTCCGATGCACCCGTGCAAGTCTACTGTATCCCTTGAACCTTAACATTCACCATTAAATACAGCAATTGCATCGGGATTGAATACAACAGGCACAATGCCAACTTAAGAAGAAACCAAGAGGATCTTCTTAGAGTATGTGCTTTGGGCGGCTCCTGGGAGACCAGTATTAGATTCCGATGTACCAGTTCCGGTAACTGTATCCCTTGGACCTTCACATTGACCATGAAACACAGCAATTGCATCAGGATTGAATAAAAAAGGCGCAATGCCAACTGAAGTACTAGAAGAGTGAATCTTCTAAGAGTTGGTTCTTTGAGCGGCTCCTGGGAGACCAGTATTAGATTCCGATGTACCAGTGCAGGTCTACTGTATCCCTTGGACCTTCACATTGACCATGAAACACAGAAATCGCATTGAGATGAATACAAAAGGTACAATGCCGGCTGAAGTACAAGAGGAGTGAATCTTCTAAGAGTTTGTGGTTTGACCGGCTGCTGGGAAACCAGTATTAGATTCTGATGCCCAGTGCAGGTTTACTGTATTCTTTGGATCTTCACATTGACCATGAAAAACAGACATTGCATTGGATTGAATACAAAAGGGACAATGGCGACTTAAGTACTGAAGAGTGAATCTTCTAAGTGTTTGTGGTTTGAGCGGCTCTTGGGAGACCAGTATTACATTCCGACGCACCAATGCACGTTTACTGTATGCCTTGGACCGTCACATTGTTCATAAAACTCAGAAATTGCATCGGTATTGAATACAATGTAGAATATGCCGACATAAGTACACGAAGAGCGAATCATATTTGAGTTTGTGGTTTGATCGGCTCCTGGGAGACAAGTATAAGACTCCTATGCACCAGTGCAAGTTTACTGTATTCCTTGGACATTAACATTCTCCATGAAACACAGATATCGCATCGGGATTGAATACAAAAGGCACAATGCTGACTTAAGTACAAGAAGGGTGAGTCTTCTAAGAGTCTGTGATTTGAGCGTCTCCTGGGAGACCAGTATTAGATTCCGATGCACCAGTGTAGGTTTACTGTATCCCTTGGACCTTCATATTGACCATGAAACGCAGATATTGCATCGAGATTGAATATAACGTGAACAATGCCAATTTATGTACAAGAAAAGTGAATCTTCTAAGAGTTTGTGATTTGTGCGGCTCCTGGGAAACCAGTATTAGATTCCGATGCACCAGTGCAGGTTTACTGTATCCCTTGGACCTTCACATTGACCATGAAACACAGAAATTACATCGGGATTGAATACAAAAGGGACAATGACGAGTTAAGTACAAGAAGAGTGAATCTTCTAAGAGGTAGTAGCTTGAGCGGCACCGTGGAGACCAGTATTAGATTCCGATACACCAGTGCAGGTTTAATGTATCCCTTGGACCTTCACATTGACTATGAAACACAGAAATCGCATCTCGATTTGAATACAAAAGGCACAATGCGGACTTAAGTACAAGGAGAATGAATCTTCTAAGAGATTGTAGTTTTAACGGGTCCTGGGAGACCAGTATTAGATTCCGATCCATCAGTGCAGGTTTACTGTATCCCTTGGACCTTCACATTGACCATGAAGCAATGCAATTGCATCGGGATTGAATACAAAAGGCACAATGCCAACTGAAGTACAAGAAGAGTGAATCTTCTAAGAGTTGTTTCTTTGAGCGGCTCCTGGGAGACCAGTATTCGATTCCGATGCACCAGTGCAGGTTTATTGTATCCCTTGGTCCATCACATTGACTATGAATCACAGAAATCGCTTAGGGATTGAAAACAAAAGGCACTTGGCCGGCTGAAGTACAAGAAGAGTGAATGTTCTAAGAGTTTGTGGTTGGTAGCGGCTCCTGGGAAACGAGTATTAGATTCCGATGCACCCGTGCAAGTATACTGTATCCCTTGGACCTTCACATTGACCATGAAATACAGCAATTGCATCGGGATTGAATACAACAGACACAATGCCAACTTAAGTTCAAGACGAGAGGATCTTCTAAGAAATTGTGCTTTGATCGGATCCTGGGAGACCAGTATTACATTCCGAAGTACCAGTGCAGGTTAACTGTATCCCTTGGACCTTCACATTGAATATGAAACACAGCAATTGCATCGGGATTGAATACAAAAGGCACAATGCCAACTGAAGTACAAGAAGAGTGAATCTTCCAAGAGTTGTTTCTTTGAGCGGCTCCTGGGAGACCAGTATTAGATTCCGAAGTACCAGTGCAGGTCTCATGTATGCCTTGGACCGTTACATTGTCCATGAAACTCAGAAATTGCATCGGGATTGAATACATTGGGGACTATGCCGACATAAGTACACGAAGAGTGAATTATCTTAGAGTTTGTGGTTTGATAGGCTCCTGGGAGACAAATATTAGACTCCGATGCACCAGTGCAGGTTTACTGTATCCCTTGGACCTTCACATTCTCCATGAAACACAGATATCGCATCGGGTTTGAATACAAAAGGCACAATGCTGACTTAAGTACAAGAAGAGTGAATCAACTAAGAGTTTGTGGTTTGAGCGGGTCCTGGGAGACCAGCAGTAGATTCCGATGCACCAGTGCAGGTTTACTGTATTCCTTGGACCTTCACATTGACAATGAACCACAGAAACTGCATCAGGATAGAATACAAAGGGGCAATTACGACTTAAGTACAAGAAGAGTGAATCTGCTAAGAGTTTGTGCTGTGATCGGCTCCTGGGAGACCAGTATTAGATTCCGATGGGCCAGTGCAGGTTTACTGTATCCCTTGGACCTTCACATTGACCATGAAACACAGAAATCGCATCGGGATTGAATACAAAAGACACAATAGCGGCTGAAGTACAAGAGGAGTGAATCTTCTAGGAGTTTGTGGTTTGAGCGGCTCCTGGGAAAGCAGTATTAGATCCTGATGCCCAGAGAAGGTTTACTGTATCCCTTGGACCTTCACATTGACCATGAAACACAGAATTTGCATCGGGATTGAATACAAAAGGGACATGCCCAACTTAAGTACAAGAAGAGTGAATCTACTAAGAGTTTGTGTATGACCGGCTCCTGGGGGACCAGTATTATATTCCGATGCAGCAGTGCAGGTTCACTGTATCCCTTGGACCTTCACGTTGACCATGAAACACGGAAATGGCATCGGGATTGAATACAAATGGCACAATGTCAACTTAAGTACAAGAAGAGTGAATCTTGTAAGAGTTTGTGGTTTGAACGTCTCCTGGGAGACCAGTATTACATTCCGACGCACCACTGCAGGTTTACTATATCCCTTATAGCTTCACATTAACCATGAATCACAGCATTTGGATCGGGATAGAATTCAAAACGCATAATGCCAACTTTTGTACTAGAAGAGTCAATCTTCTAAGAGTTTGTGGTTTGAGCGGCTCCTTGCAAACCAGTATTAGATTCCGATGGACCAGTGCAGGTTTACTGTATCCCTTGGACCTTCGCAATGACCACGAAACACAGAAATGGCATCGTGATTGAATAGAAAAGAGACAATGCCGACTTAAGTACATGAAGGGAGAATCTTCTAAGAGATTGTGGTTTTAAGCGGCTCCTGGGAGCCCAGTATTAGATTCCGATGCACCAGTGCGGGTTTACTGTATCCCTTGGCCCTTCACATTGACCACGAAAAACAGAGATTGCATCGGATTGAATACATAAGGGGCAATGCCGACTTAAATATTAAAACAGTGAATCGTCTAATTGTTTGTGGTTTGAGCGGCTCTTGGGAGACCAGTATTAGATTCCGATGCACCAGTGCAGGTTTACTGTATCGCTAGGACCTTCACATTGTCCATGAAACACAGATATCGCATCGGGATTGAATGCAAAAGGCACAATGCCGACTTAAGTACAAGAAGAGTGAACCTTCTAAGAGTTTGTGCTTTAAGCGGTTCCTGGGAAACCAGTATTAGATTCCGATGGCCAGTGCATGTTTACTGTATCCCTTGGACCTTCACATTGACCATGAAACACAGCAATTTCATCGGGATTGAATACAGAAGACACAATGCCAACTTAAGTGCAAGACGAGTGAGTCTTCTAAGAGGTTGTGTTTTGAGCGGCTCCTGGGAGACCAGTATTAGATTCCGATGCACCAGTGCAGGTTCACTGTATCCCTTGGACCTTCACATTGACCATGAAACACAGAAATCGCATCGGGATTGAATCCAAATGGACAATGCCGACTTAAGTACAAGAAGAGTGAATCTTTTAAGAGTTTGTGGTTTGATCGGCTCCTGGGAGACCAGTATTAGTTTCCGATGCACCAGCGCAGGTTTACTGTATCCCTTGGAACTTCGCATTGACCATGAAACACAGCAATTGCATCGTGATTGAATACAAAATGGACAATGCCGACTTAAGTACAAGAAGAGTGAATCCTCAATGAGCCTGTGGTTTGAGCGGATCCTGCGAAACCAATATTTGATTCCGATGCACCAGTGTAGGTTTACTGTACCCCTTGGACCTTCACATTGACCATGAAACACAGAAATTGCATCGGTATTGAACACAAAAGGGATAATGCCGACTTAAGTACATGAAGAGTGAATCTTCGAGGAGTTTGTGCCTTTAGCGGCTCCTGGGAGACCAGAATTAGATTCCGAAGCAACAGTGCATGTTTGCTGTATCCCTTGGACCTTCACATTGACCATGAACACAGAAATTGCATCGGGATTGAATACAACAGGGACATGGCCGACTTAAGTACGAGAAGAGTGAATCTACTAAGAGTTTGTGTATGACCGGCTCCTGGGGGACCAGTAATATATTCCGATGCACCTGTGCAGGTTCACTGTATCCCTTGGACCTTCACATTGACCATGAAACACAGAAATCGCATCGGGATTGAATACAAAATGGACAATGCCGACTTAAGTACAAGAAGAGTGAATCTTTTAAGAGTTTGTGGTTTGATCGGCTCCTGGGAGACCAGTATTAGTTTCCGATGCACCAGCGCAGGTTTACTGTATCCCTTGGAACTTCGCATTGACCATGAAACACAGCAATTGCATCGTGATTGAATACAAATGTCACAATGCCAACATAAGTAGAAGAAGAGTGAATCTTCTAAGAATTTGTGGTTTGAACGGCTCCTGGGAGACCAGTATTACATTCCGATTCACCACTGCTGGTTTACTGTATCCCTTATGCCTTCACATTAACCATGAATCATAGCATTTGGATCGGGATAGAATTCAAAACGCATAATGCCAACTTTTGTACAAGAAGAGTGAATCTTCTAAGAGTTTGTGGTTTGAGCGGCTCCTTGGAGACCAGTATGAGATTCCGATGCACCAGTGCAGGTTTACTGTATCCCTTGGACCTTCACAATGACCATGAAACACAGAAATGGCTTCGTGATGAATACAAAAGGAACAATGCCGACATAAGTACATGAAGGGACAATCTTCTAAGAGATTGTGGTTTGAGCGGCTCCTGGGAGGCCAGTATTAGATTCCGAAGCACCAGTGCGGGTTTACTGTATTTCTTGGACCTTCACATTGACCATGAAACAGAGATATTTCATCGGGATTGAATACAAAGGGAACAATGCCGACCTAAGTACAAGAAGAGTGGATCTTCTAAGAGCGTGTGGTTTGAGGGGCTCCTGGGAGACCAGTATTAGTTTCCGATGCAACAGTGTAGGTTTAATGTGCACCTTGGACCATTAGATTGACCTTGAAACACAGAAATTAGATCGGGATTGAATACAAAAGGACAATGCCGACTTAAGTACAAGAAGAATAAATCTGCTAAGAGATTGTGGCTTGTGCGGCTCCTGGGAGACTAGTATTCGGTTCCGATGCACCAGTGCAGGTTTACTGTATCACGTGGAACTTCACATTGATAATGAAACAGAGAAATTGCATCAGGATTTAATACAAAAGGCACAATGCCGACATAATACAAGAAGAGTGGATCTTCTAAGAGTTTCTCGTTGGAGCGGCTCCTGGGAGACCAGTATTAGATTCCGATGCACCAATGCATGTTTACTGTATCACTTGGACCTTCACATTGACCATGAAACGCAGAAATTGCATCGGGATTGAATACAAGGCGCCCAATGCCGTCTTAAGTACAAGAAGAGTGAATGTGCTGAGTGTTTGTGGTTTGAGCGGCACCTGTAAGACCAGTTTCATATTCCGATAGATCAGTGCAGCTTTACTATATCTCGTGGACCTTCACATTGACTGTGAAACACAGCAATTGCATCGGGATGGTATACAAAAGGGACAATACCGACTCAAAAATCAAGAAGTGTGACTCTTTTAAGAGTTTGTGGTTTGAGCGGTTCCTGGGAGCCAAGTATTAGATTCCGATGCACCAGTGCAGGTTTACTGTATCCCTTGGACCTTCACATTGTCCATGAAAGACAGAAATCGCATCGGGATTGAATAGAAAAGGGACAATGCCGACTTAAGTACAATAAAAGTGAATCTTCTAAGAGTTTGTGGTTTGAGCGGCACCTGGGAAACCAGTATTAGATTCAAATGCACCAGTGCAGGTTTACTGTATCGTTGGTACCTTCACATTGACCATGAAACGCAGCAATTGCATCGGGATTGAATGCAAAAGGCACAGTGCCAACTTAAGTACAAGAAGAGTGAATCTTCTAAGAGTTAGTGCTTTGAGCGGCTCCTGGGAGGCCAGTATTAGACTCCGAAGCACCAGTGCAGATTTACTGTATCCCTTGGACTTTGACATTGACCATGAAACACAGAAATCGCATCGGGATTGAATACAAATGGCACAATGCGTACTTAACTACAAGAGGAGTGAATCCTCTAAGTGTTTGTGCTTTGAGCGGCTCCTTGGAGACCAGTATTAGATTCCGCTGCACCAGTGCATGTGAACTGTAACCCTTGGACGTTCACATTGACCATGAAACACAGCAATTGCATAGGGACTGAATACAAAAGGGACAATGCAAACATAAGTACAGAAAGAGTGAATCTTCTTAGAGTGTGTTCTTAGAGCGGCGCCTGGGTGACCAGTATTTGATTCCGATGCACCAGTGCAGTTTTACTGTATCCCTTGGACCTTCACATTGACTACGAAGCACAGAAATCGCATCGGGATTGAATACAAAAATGGAAAATGCCGGCTAAAGTACAAGAAGTGTGAATCTTATAAGAGATTGTGGTTTGAGCGGCTCCTGATTATCCAGTGTTAGATTCCGATGCACCAGTGCAGTATTACTGTATCCCTTGGTCCTTGACATTGACCATGAAACACAGTAATTGCATCGGGATTGAATACAAAAGGCTCAATGCCAACTTAAGTAATAGAAGACTGAATCTTCTAAGAATTTGTGCTTTGAGCGGCTCCTGGGAGACCAGTATTAGATTCCGATGTACCAGTGAAGGTTTACTGCATCCCCTGGACCTTCACATTGAACATGAAATACAGAAATTGTATCGGGATTGAATACAAAGGGGACAATGCCGACTTAAGTACAAGAAGAGTGAATCTTCTAAGAATTTTTGCTTTGTGCGGCTCCTGGGAGACCAGTATGAAATTCCGATGCACCAATGCCGGTTTACTTTATCCCTTGGACCTCGCATTGACCACGAAACACAGAAATCGCATCGGGATTGATTAGAAAAGGCACAATGCCGGCGGAAGTAAATGAAGAGTGAATACTCTAAGAGCTTGTGGTTTGGGCGGCTCCTGGGAAACCAGTATTAGGTTCCGATGCACCAGTGAAGGTTTACTGTATCCCTTGGACCTTCACATTCTCAATGAAACACAGATATCGCATCGGGATTGAATACAAATGGCACAATGCCATCTTAAGTACAAGAAGAGTGAATCTTCTTAGAGTTTGTGCTTAGAGCGGCTCCTGGGAGGCCAGTATTAGATTCCGATGCACCAGGGCAGGTTTACTGTATCCCTTGGACCTTAACGTTGACCACGAAACACAGAAATCGCATCAGGATTGAATACAAAATGCACAATGCTAGCTGAAGTACAAGAAGTGTCAATCTTATAAGAGTTTGGGGTTTGAGCGGCTCCTGATTAACCAGTATTTGATTCCGATGCACCAGTTCAGTTTTACTGTATCCCTTGGACCTTGAAATTGACCATGAAACACAGATATCGCATCGGGATTGAATACAAAGGCACAATGCCAACTTACGTAGAAGAAGAGTGAATCTTCTAAGGGTTTGTGGTTTGAGCGGCTCCTGGGAGACCAGTATTTGATTCCGATGCACCAGTGCAGGTTTACTGTATCCCTTGGACCTTCACATTGACTACGAAGCACAGAAATCGCGTTGGGAGTGAATACAAAAATGTAAAATGCCGGCTAAAGTACAAGAAGTTAAATCCTATAAGAGCTTGTGGTTTGAGCGGCTCCTGATTATCCAGTATTAGATTCCGTTGCACCAGTGCAATTTTACTGTATCCCTTGGACCTTCACATTGACCATGAAACACAGCAATTGCATCGGGATTGAATACAAGAGCCTCAATGCCAACTTAAGGAATAGAAGACTGAATCTTCTAGGAATTTGTGCTTTGAGCGGCTCCTGGGAGACCAGTATTAGATGCCGATGCACCAGTGCAGGTTTACCATATCCCCTGGACCTTCACATTAAACAGGAAACAAAGAAATTGCCTCGGGATTGAATACAAAGTGGACAAGGCCGACTTAAGTACAAGAAGAGTGAATCTTCTAAGAGTATGTGGTTTGATATTCTCCTGCGAGACCTGTATTAGATTCCGATGCATCAGTGCAGGTTTACTGTATCCCTTGAACCTTCACATTGTCCATGAAAAACAGATATCGCATCGGGATTGAATACAAATGGCACAATGCCAGCTTAAGGACAAGAAGAGTGAATCTTCTAATAGTTTGTGGTTTGATCGGCTCCTGGGAGTCAAGTATTATATTCCGATGCACCGGTGCCGATTTATTGTGTCCCTTAGCCCTTCTAATTGTCCATGAAACACAGATATCGCAACGGGATTGAATACAAAAAACACAATGCCGACTGAAGTACAAGAAGAGTGAATCTTCCAGGAGTTTTTGGTTTGAGCGGGTCCTGGGAGACCAGTATTAGATTCCGATGCAAAAGTGCAGGTTTACTGTATCCCTTGGACCTTCACATTGACCATGAAACACAGAAATTAGATCGGGATTGATTACAAAATGCCTAATGCTGGCTGAAGTACAAGAAGTGTGAATCTTATAAGAGTTTGGGGTTTGAGCGGCTCCTGATTAACCAGTATTTGATTCCGATGCACCAGTTCAGTTTTACTGTATCCCTTGGACCTCGACATTGACCGTGAAACACAGCAATTGCATCGGGAGTGAATACAAAAGGCACAATGCCAACTTAAGTAATAGGAGACTGAATGTTCTAGGAATTTGTGCTATGAGCGGCTCCTGGGAGGCCAGTATTAGATTCCGAAGCACCAGTGCGGGTTTACTGTATTTCTTGGACCTTCACATTGACCATGAAACAGAGATATTTCATCGGGATTGAATACAAAGGGAACAATGCCGACCTAAGTACAAGAAGAGTGGATCTTCTAAGAGCGTGTGGTTTGAGGGGCTCCTGGGAGACCAGTATTAGTTTCCGATGCAACAGTGTAGGTTTAATGTGCACCTTGGACCATTAGATTGACCTTGAAACACAGAAATTAGATCGGGATTGAATACAAAAGGACAATGCCGACTTAAGTACAAGAAGAATAAATCTGCTAAGAGATTGTGGCTTGTGCGGCTCCTGGGAGACTAGTATTCGGTTCCGATGCACCAGTGCAGGTTTACTGTATCACGTGGAACTTCACATTGATAATGAAACAGAGAAATTGCATCAGGATTTAATACAAAAGGCACAATGCCGACATAATACAAGAAGAGTGGATCTTCTAAGAGTTTCTCGTTGGAGCGGCTCCTGGGAGACCAGTATTAGATTCCGATGCACCAATGCATGTTTACTGTATCACTTGGACCTTCACATTGACCATGAAACGCAGAAATTGCATCGGGATTGAATACAAGGCGCCCAATGCCGTCTTAAGTACAAGAAGAGTGAATGTGCTGAGTGTTTGTGGTTTGAGCGGCACCTGTAAGACCAGTTTCATATTCCGATAGATCAGTGCAGCTTTACTATATCTCGTGGACCTTCACATTGACTGTGAAACACAGCAATTGCATCGGGATGGTATACAAAAGGGACAATACCGACTCAAAAATCAAGAAGTGTGACTCTTTTAAGAGTTTGTGGTTTGAGCGGTTCCTGGGAGCCAAGTATTAGATTCCGATGCACCAGTGCAGGTTTACTGTATCCCTTGGACCTTCACATTGTCCATGAAAGACAGAAATCGCATCGGGATTGAATAGAAAAGGGACAATGCCGACTTAAGTACAATAAAAGTGAATCTTCTAAGAGTTTGTGGTTTGAGCGGCACCTGGGAAACCAGTATTAGATTCAAATGCACCAGTGCAGGTTTACTGTATCGTTGGTACCTTCACATTGACCATGAAACGCAGCAATTGCATCGGGATTGAATGCAAAAGGCACAGTGCCAACTTAAGTACAAGAAGAGTGAATCTTCTAAGAGTTAGTGCTTTGAGCGGCTCCTGGGAGGCCAGTATTAGACTCCGAAGCACCAGTGCAGATTTACTGTATCCCTTGGACTTTGACATTGACCATGAAACACAGAAATCGCATCGGGATTGAATACAAATGGCACAATGCGTACTTAACTACAAGAGGAGTGAATCCTCTAAGTGTTTGTGCTTTGAGCGGCTCCTTGGAGACCAGTATTAGATTCCGCTGCACCAGTGCATGTGAACTGTAACCCTTGGACGTTCACATTGACCATGAAACACAGCAATTGCATAGGGACTGAATACAAAAGGGACAATGCAAACATAAGTACAGAAAGAGTGAATCTTCTTAGAGTGTGTTCTTAGAGCGGCGCCTGGGTGACCAGTATTTGATTCCGATGCACCAGTGCAGTTTTACTGTATCCCTTGGACCTTCACATTGACTACGAAGCACAGAAATCGCATCGGGATTGAATACAAAAATGGAAAATGCCGGCTAAAGTACAAGAAGTGTGAATCTTATAAGAGATTGTGGTTTGAGCGGCTCCTGATTATCCAGTGTTAGATTCCGATGCACCAGTGCAGTATTACTGTATCCCTAGGTCCTTGACATTGACCATGAAACACAGTAATTGCATCGGGATTGAATACAAAAGGCTCAATGCCAACTTAAGTAATAGAAGACTGAATCTTCTAAGAATTTGTGCTTTGAGCGGCTCCTGGGAGACCAGTATTAGATTCCGATGTACCAGTGAAGGTTTACTGCATCCCCTGGACCTTCACATTGAACATGAAATACAGAAATTGTATCGGGATTGAATACAAAGGGGACAATGCCGACTTAAGTACAAGAAGAGTGAATCTTCTAAGAATTTTTGCTTTGTGCGGCTCCTGGGAGACCAGTATGAAATTCCGATGCACCAATGCCGGTTTACTTTATCCCTTGGACCTCGCATTGACCACGAAACACAGAAATCGCATCGGGATTGATTAGAAAAGGCACAATGCCGGCGGAAGTAAATGAAGAGTGAATACTCTAAGAGCTTGTGGTTTGGGCGGCTCCTGGGAAACCAGTATTAGGTTCCGATGCACCAGTGAAGGTTTACTGTATCCCTTGGACCTTCACATTCTCAATGAAACACAGATATCGCATCGGGATTGAATACAAATGGCACAATGCCATCTTAAGTACAAGAAGAGTGAATCTTCTTAGAGTTTGTGCTTAGAGCGGCTCCTGGGAGGCCAGTATTAGATTCCGATGCACCAGGGCAGGTTTACTGTATCCCCTGGACCTTAACGTTGACCACGAAACACAGAAATCGCATCAGGATTGAATACAAAATGCACAATGCTAGCTGAAGTACAAGAAGTGTCAATCTTATAAGAGTTTGGGGTTTGAGCGGCTCCTGATTAACCAGTATTTGATTCCGATGCACCAGTTCAGTTTTACTGTATCCCTTGGACCTTGAAATTGACCATGAAACACAGATATCGCATCGGGATTGAATACAAAGGCACAATGCCAACTTACGTAGAAGAAGAGTGAATCTTCTAAGGGTTTGTGGTTTGAGCGGCTCCTGGGAGACCAGTATTTGATTCCGATGCACCAGTGCAGGTTTACTGTATCCCTTGGACCTTCACATTGACTACGAAGCACAGAAATCGCGTTGGGAGTGAATACAAAAATGTAAAATGCCGGCTAAAGTACAAGAAGTTAAATCCTATAAGAGCTTGTGGTTTGAGCGGCTCCTGATTATCCAGTATTAGATTCCGTTGCACCAGTGCAATTTTACTGTATCCCTTGGACCTTCACATTGACCATGAAACACAGCAATTGCATCGGGATTGAATACAAGAGCCTCAATGCCAACTTAAGGAATAGAAGACTGAATCTTCTAGGAATTTGTGCTTTGAGCGGCTCCTGGGAGACCAGTATTAGATTCCGATGCACCAGTGCAGGTTTACCATATCCCCTGGACCTTCACATTAAACAGGAAACAAAGAAATTGCCTCGGGATTGAATACAAAGTGGACAAGGCCGACTTAAGTACAAGAAGAGTGAATCTTCTAAGAGTATGTGGTTTGATATTCTCCTGCGAGACCTGTATTAGATTCCGATGCATCAGTGCAGGTTTACTGTATCCCTTGAACCTTCACATTGTCCATGAAAAACAGATATCGCATCGGGATTGAATACAAATGGCACAATGCCAGCTTAAGGACAAGAAGAGTGAATCTTCTAATAGTTTGTGGTTTGATCGGCTCCTGGGAGTCAAGTATTATATTCCGATGCACCGGTGCCGATTTATTGTGTCCCTTAGCCCTTCTAATTGTCCATGAAACACAGATATCGCAACGGGATTGAATACAAAAAACACAATGCCGACTGAAGTACAAGAAGAGTGAATCTTCCAGGAGTTTTTGGTTTGAGCGGGTCCTGGGAGACCAGTATTAGATTCCGATGCAAAAGTGCAGGTTTACTGTATCCCTTGGACCTTCACATTGACCATGAAACACAGAAATTAGATCGGGATTGATTACAAAATGCCTAATGCTGGCTGAAGTACAAGAAGTGTGAATCTTATAAGAGTTTGGGGTTTGAGCGGCTCCTGATTAACCAGTATTTGATTCCGATGCACCAGTTCAGTTTTACTGTATCCCTTGGACCTCGACATTGATCGTGAAACACAGCAATTGCATCGGGAGTGAATACAAAAGGCACAATGCCAACTTAAGTAATAGGAGACTGAATGTTCTAGGAATTTGTGCTATGAGCGGCTCCTGGGAGACCAGTATTAGATTCCGATGCACCAGTACGGGTTTACTGTATCCCCTGGACCTTCACATTGAACATGAAACACAGAAATTGCATCGGGATTGAATACAAAGGGGACAATTCCGACCTATGTACAAGAAGAGTGAATCTTCTAAGAATTTGTTGTTTGATCAGCTCCTGGGACTCCAGTTTTAGATTCCGATGCACCAGTGCAGGTTTACTGTATCCCTTGGACTCTCACATTGTCCATGACGCACAGATATCGCATCGGGACTGTATACAAAAGGCAAAATGCCGACTTAAGTACAAGAAGAGTGAATCTTCTAAGAATTTTTGCTTTGGGCTGCTCCTGGGAGACCAGTATTAAATTCCGATGCACCAATGCCCGTTTACTGTATCCGTTGGACCTCGCATTGACCACGAATCACAGAAATCTCATCGGGATTGATTTGAAAAGGGACAATGCCGGCAGAAGTAAATGAAGAGTGAATACTCTAAGAGCCTGTGAATTGGGCGGCTCCTGGGAAACCAGTATTAGATTCCGATGCACCAGCGCAGATATACTGTATCCCTTGGACCTTCACATTGACCATGAAACACAGCAATTGCATCGGGATAGATACAAAAGGCACAGTGCCAACTTAAGTACAAGAAGAGTGAATCTTCTAAGAGTTTGTGATTTGAGCGGCTCCTGGGAGACCAGTATTAGATTCCGAAGCACCAGCGCAGGTTTGCTGTATCCCTTGGACCTTCACATTGACCATGAAACACAGCAATTGCACCGGGATTGATAGTAAAGGCACAGTGCCAACTTAAGTACAAGAAGAGTGAATCTTCTAAGAGTTTGTGATTTGAGTGGCTCCTGGGATACCAGTAATAGATTCCGATGCATCAGTGGAAAATTACTGTATCCCTTGGAACTTAACGTTGACCACGAAGCACAGAAATCGCATCGGGATTGAATACAAAATGCCCAGTGCTGGCTGAAGTACAAGAAGTGTGAATCTTATAAGTGTTTGGGGTTTGAGCGGCTCCTGATTAACCAGTATTTGATGCCGATGCACCAGTTCAGTTTTACTGTATCCCTTGGACCTCGACATTGACCATGAAACACAGGAATTGCATCGGGAGTGAATACAAATGGCACAATGCCAACTTAAGTACTAGAAAACTGAATCTTCTAAGAATATGTGCTTTGAGCTGCTCCAGGGAGACCAGTATAAGATTCCGATGCACCAGTGAAGGTTTACTGTATCCCATGGACCTTCACATTGACCATGAAACACAGAAATTATATCGGGATTGAATACAAAATGGACAATGCCGACTTAAGTACAAGAAGGATGAATCATCTAAGAGTTTGTGGTTTGGGTTGCTACTGGGAGAACAGTATTAGTTTCCGATGCACCAGTGCTGGTTAACTGTATCACTTGGACCTTCGCATTGACCATGAAACAGAGAAATTGCATCGGGATAGGATACAAAAGGCACAATGCCAGCTGAAGTACAGGAATAGTGAATCTTCTTAGAGTTTGTGGTTTCAGCGAACCTGGGAAACCAGTATTAGATTCCGAAGCACCAGTGCAGGATTAATGTATCCCTTGGAACTTCACATTGACCATGAAACTCAGCAATTGCATCGGGATTGAATACAAAATGCACAATGCCAACTTAAGAACAAGAAGAGTGAATCTTCTAAGAGGTTGAGCCTTGAGCGGCTCCTGGGGAACAGTATTAGATTCCGATGCACCTGTGCAGGTTTACTGTATCCCTTGGACCTTCACATTGACCATGAAAAACAGAAATCGCATCGGATTAAATAGAAAAGCACAATGCTGACTTAAGTATGAGAAGAGGGAATCATCTAAGAGTTTGTGGTTTGATCGGCTCCTGGGAGTCCAGTTTCAGATTCCGATGCATCAGTGCAGGTTTACTGTATCCCTTGGACTCTCACATTATCCATTACGCACAGATATCGCATCGGGATTGAATAGAAAAGGCACAATGCCTACTTAAGTAATCGAAGAGTGAATCTTCTAAGAGTTTGTGATTTGAGCGGCTCCTGGGAGACCACTATTAAATTCCGATGCACCAATGCCGGTTTACTGTATCACTTGGACCTCGCATTGACCACGAAACACAGAAATCGCATCGGGATTGAATACAAAATATCTAATGCTGGCTGAAGTACAAGAAGTGTGAATCTTATAAAAAGTTTGGGGTTTGAGCGGCTCCTGATTAATAAGTATTTTATTCCGATGCACCAAATCAGTTTTACTGTATCCCTTGGACTTCGACATTGACCATGAACCACAGCTATTGCATCGGGAGTGTATACAAAAGGCACAATGCCAACTTAAGTACTAGAAGACTGAACCTTCTAAGAATTTGTGCTTTGAGCGGCTCCTGGGAGACCAGTATAAGATTCCGTTGCACCAGTGAAGGTTTACTGTATCCCTTGGACCTTCACATTGATCATGAAACACAGAAATTGCATCAGGATTGAATACAAAGGGGACAATGCCGACTTAAGAACATGAAGAGTGAATCGTCTAAGTGCTTGTGGTTTGAGCGGCTCCTAGGAGTCAAGTATTATATTCCGATGCACCGGTGCCCATTTATTGTTTCCCTTGGACCTTCTCATTGTCCATGAAAGACAGATATCGCATCGGGATTGAATACAAAAGGCAGAATGCCGACTTAAGTACAAGAAGAGTGAATCTTCTAAGTGTTTGTATTTTGAGCGGCTCCTGGGAGACCAGTATTAGATTCCGATGCAAAAGTGCAGGTTTACTGTATCCCTTGCACCTTCACATTGCCCATGAAACACAGAAATTAGATCGGGATTGAATACAAAATGGACAATGCAGACTTAAGTACTAGAAGGATGAATCATCCTAGAGTTTGTGGTTTGAGCGGCTACTGGGAGACCAGTATTAGTTTCCGATGCACCAGTGCTGGTTAACTGTATCACTTGGACCTTCGCATTGACCATGAAACAGAGAAATTGCATCGGGAAAGGATACAAAAGGCACAATGCCAGCTGAAGTACAGGAAGAGTGAATCTTCTTAGAGTTTGTGGTTTGATCGAACCTGGGAAACCAGTATTAGATTCCGAAGCACCAGTGCAGGATTACTGTATCCCTTGGAACTTCACATTGACCATGAAACTCAGCAATTGCCTCGAGATTGAATACAAAAGGCACAATGCCAACTTAAGAACAAGATTAGTGAATCTTCTAAGATTTTGTGCTTTGAGCGGCTCCTGGGGAACATTATTAGATTCCGATGTACCAGTGCAGGTTTACTGTATCCCTTGGACATTCAAATTGACCATGAAACCCAGAAATTGCATCGGGATTGAATACAAAAGGGACAACGCTTACTTAAGTACAAGAGGAATGAATCTTCTAAGAGTTTGTGGTCTGAGAGTATCCTGAGAGACCAGTATTAGATTCCGATGGACCAGTGCAGGTTTACTGTATCCCTTGGACCTTTACATTGACCATGAAAAACAGAAATCGTATCGGATTGAATAGAAAAGGGACAATGCCGACTTAAGTACAAGAAGAGTGAATCTTCCATGTGTTTGTGGTTTGAGCGGCTCCTGATAGACCAGTATTAGATTCCGATGCACCAGTACATGTTTACTATATCCCTTGGACCTTCCCATTGACCGTGAAACACAGCAATTGCATCGGGATTGAATACAAAACGAACATTGGCAACTTAAGGAAAAATAGAGCGAATCCTACAAGAGTTTGTGCTTTGAGCAGCCCCTGGGAAACCAGTATTAGATTCCCATGCCCAGGTGCAGGTTTACTGCATCCGTTGGACCGTCACATTGACCATGAAACACAGAGTTTGCATCGAGATTGAATACAAAGGGGACAATGCCGACTTAAGTACAAGAAGAGTGAATCTTCTAAGAGTTTGTGGTTTTATCTGCTCCTGGAAAACCTGTATTAGTGGAAGGTGTACTGTATCCCTTGGACTTTCACTTTGACCATGAAACACAGAAATCGCACTGGGATTGAATACAAAAGGCACAATGCCGGTTGAAGTACAAGAAGAGTGAATCTTCAAAGAGTTTCTGGTTTTAGCGGCTCCTAGGAAACCAGTATTAGATTCCGATGCACCAGTGCAGGTTTACTGTACCCTTGCACCTTCACATTGACCATGAAACACAGCAATTGCAAAGGGATTGAATACAAAAGGCACAATGCCGACTTAAGTACAAGAAGAGTAGATCTTCTAAGAGTTTGTGGTTTGAGCGGCTGCTGGGATACCACTATTAGTTTCCGATGAACCAGTGCTGGTATAATGCATCCCCTGGACCTTCACATTGACCATGAGAAACAGAAATTGCATCAGATTGAATACAAAAGGGACAATGCCGACTTAAGTACAAGAAGAGTGAATCCTCTAAGAATTTTTGCTTTAAGCGGCTTCTGGGAGACCAGTATTAGATTCCGATGCAAAAGTGCAGGTTTACTGTATCACTTGGACCTTCACATTGACCATGAAACACAGAAATTAGATCGGGATTGAATACAAAATGGACAATGCTGACTTAAGTACAAGAAGGGTGAATCATCTAAGACTTTATGGTTTGATCGTCTCCAGGGGGCCAAGTATTAGATTCCGATGCACCAATGTAGGTTTACTGCATTCCTTGGAACTTCACATTGTCCATGATACACAGATATTTCATCGGGATTTAATACAAAAGGCACAATACTGACTTAAGCACAAGAAGAGTGCATCTTCAGAGTGTTTTTGCATTGAGCGGCTCCTTTTAAACCAGTATTAGAATCCGTTGCACCAGTACATGTTTACTGTATCCCTTGGACCTTCCCATTGACCATGAAACACAGCAATTGCATCGGGATTGAGTACAAAACGCACATTGGACTTAAGGACAAATAGAGCGAATCCTCCAAGAGTTTGTGCTTTAAGCAGCCCCTGGGAAACCAGTATTAGATTCCGATGCACCAGTGCAGGTTTTCTGTATCCCCTGGACCTTCACATTGAACATGAAACACAGAAATTGCATCGGGATTGAATACAAAGGGGACAATGCCGACCTAAGTACAAGAAGAGTGAATCTTCTAAAAGTTTGGGGTTTGGTCGGCTCCTGGGGGTCCAGTTTTAGATTCCCATGCACCAGTGCAGGTTTACTGTATCCCTTGGACTCTCACATTGTCCATGACGCACAGATATCGCATCGGGATTGAATACAAAAGGCACAATGCCGACTTAAGTACAAGAAGAGTGAAGCTTCTAAGAATTTTTGCTTTGAGCGGCTCCTGGGAGACCAGTATTAGTTTCCGATGCACCAACGCCGGTTTACTGTATCCCTTGGACCTCGCATTGACCACGAAACACAGAAATCGCATCGGCATTGAATAGAATAGGCACAATGCCGGCAGAAGTAAATGAAGAGTGAATCTTCTAAGAGCTTGTGGTTTGGGTGGCTCCTGGGAAACCAGTATTAGATTCCGATGCACCAGTGCAGGTTTACTATATCCCTTGGACCTTCACATTGACCATGAAACACAGCGATTGCATCGGGATTGATACAAAAGGCACAGTGCATAGTTAAGTACAAGAAGAGTGAATCTTCTAAGGGTTTGTGTTTTGAGCGGCTCCTGGGAGACCAGTATAAGATTCAGATTCACCAGTGACAGTTTACTGTATCCCTTGGACCTTCACATTCTCCATGAAACACAGATATCGCATCGGGATTGAATACAAATGGCACAATGCCATCTTAAGTACAAGAAGAGTGAATCTTCTTAGAGTTTGTGCTTAGAGCGGCTCCTGGGAGACCAGTATTTCATTCCGATGAACCAGTGCAGGTTAACTGTATCCCTTGGACACTAGCATTGACCATGAAACTACAGCAATAGCATCAGTATTGAATACAAGAGGCACAATGCCAATATAAGTACATTAAGAGTGAATCTTCTAAAAGTATGTGTTTGAGCGGCAACTGGGAGACCAGCATTAGATTCCGATGCACCAGTGCAGGTTTACTGTATCCCACGGACCTTCACATTGACCATGAAACACAGAAATTGCATCGGGACTGAATACAAAAGGGACAATGCAGACTTAAGTACAAGAAGAGAGAATCTCCTAAGAGTTTGTGGTTTGAGCGGCTCCTGGGAGACCAGTATCAGATTCCGATGAACCAGTGAAGGTTTACTGTATCCTGTGGAACCTCACATTGACCATCAAAAACAGAAAATACTTCGGATTGAACACAAAAGGGGCAATGCCTGCTTTAGTACAAGAAGAGTGAATTTTCTAAGTGTTTGTGATTTGAGTGGCTCCTGGGGGACCATTTTTAGATTCCGATGCACCGGTGAGGGGTTAACTGTATCCCTTTGACCTTCACAATGACCATGAAACACAGATATTTCTTCAGAATTGAATACAAAGGGACAAAGCCGAGTTAAGTACAAGAAGAATGACTCTTCTAAGAGTTTGTGGTTTGATCATCTCCTGGGGGACATGTATTAGATACCGATGCAACAGTGCAGGTTTACTGCATCCGTTGTACATTCACATTGTCCATGAAACACAGATATCGCATCGGGATTGAATACAAAAGGCACAATGCTGACTTAAGTACAAGAAGATTGAATCTCCTATGTGTTTGTGATTTGAGGGGCTCCTGGGTGGTCAGTATTAGATTCCGATGCACCAGTGCACGTTTACTGCATCCCTTGGACCTTCACATTTACAATGAAACACAGAAATTGCATCGGGATTGAATACAAAGGGGACAATGCCGACTTAAGTACACGAAGAGTGAATCTTCTAAGAGTTTGTGGTTTGAGCGGCTCCTGGGAGTCAAGTATTATATTCCGATGCACCAGTGCCGATTTATTGTATCCCTTGGACCTTCTCATTGTCCATGACACACAGATATCGCTTCGTGATTGAATACAAAAGGCACAATGCCGACTTAAGTACAAGATGAGTGAATCTTCTAAGGGTTTGTGTTGTGACCGGCTCCTGGGAGACCAGTATTCGATTCCGATGCACCAGTGCAGGTTTACTGAATCCCTTGTACCTTCACATTGACCATGAAACACAGCAATTGCATCAGGATTGAATACAAAAGGCACAATGAAACTTAAGTCAAGAAGAGTGAACCTTCTAAGAGTTTGTCGTTTGAGCGGCTCCTGGGAGACCAGTATTAGATTCCGATGCAAAAGTGCAGGTTTACCTTATCCCTTGGACCTTCACATTGACCATAAAACAAAAAAATTGCATCGGGAGTGAATACAAAATGGACAATGTCGACTTAAGTACAAGAAGGATAAATCATCTAAGAGTTTGTGGTTTGAGCGGCTGCTGGGAGACCAGTACTAGTTTCCGATGCACCAGTGCCGGTTAACTGTATCAGTTGGACCTACGCATTGACCATGAAACAGAGTAATTGCATCGGGATAGGATACGAAACACAATGCCAGCTGAAGTACAGAAAGAGTGAATCTTCTTAGAGTTTGTGGTTTGAGTGAACCTGGGAAACCAGTATTAGATTCCGAAACACCAGTGCAGGATTACTGTGTCCCTTGAAACTTCACATTGACCATGAAACACTGCAATGGCATCGGGATTAAATACAAAAGGCACAATGCCAACTTAAGAACAAGAAGAGTGAATCTTCTAAGAGTTTGTGCTTTGAGCGGCTCCTGGTGAACAGTATTAGATTCCGATGCACCAGTGCAAATTTACTGTATCCCTTGGACCTTCACATTAACCATAAAACCTAGAAATTGCATCGAGATTGAATACAAATGGGACAATGCCGACTTAAGTACAAGAGGAATGAATCTTCTAAGAGTTTGTGGTCTGAGAGGCTCCTGAGATACCAGTATTAGATTCCGATGGACCAGTGCAGGTTTACTGTATCATTTGGTCCTTCACATTGACCATGAAAAAGAGAAATCGCATCGGATTGAATAAAATGGACAATGCCGACTTAAGTACAAGAGGAGTGAATCTTCCATGTGTTTGTGGTTTGAGCGGCTCCTGGTACACCAGTATTAGGTTCCGATGCACCAGTGCAGGTTTACTGTATCCCTTGGACCATCACATTGACCATGAAACACAGAAATTAGATCGGGATTGAATACAAAAGGGACAATGCCGACCTAAGTACAAGAAGAGTGAATCTTCTAAGAGGTTGTGGTTTGATCGGCTCCGGGGAGAATAGTATTAGATTCCGATGAACCACTGCAGGTTTACTGTGTCACATGGACCTTCACATTGACCATGAAACACAGTAATTGCATCGGGATTGAATACAAAAGTGACAATGCCGACTTAAGTACAATAAGAGTAATCTTCTAAGTACTTGTGGTTTTCGCGGCTCCTGGGAGACCACTATTAGATTCCGACGAACCAGTGCAGGTTAACTGCATCCCTTGGACCTTCACATTGGCCATGAAAAACAGAAACTCCATCGGATTGAATACAAAAGGGACAATGCCGACTTAAGTACAAGAAGAGTGAATCTTCTAAGAGGTTGTGGTTTGATCGGCTCCGGGGAGAATAGTATTAGATTCCGATGAACCAGTGCAGGTTATCTGTATCCCTGGACATCCATATTGTCCATGAGGCCCAGATATCGCATCGGGATTGAATACAAAAGGCACAATGCCAACTTAAGTACACGAAGAGTGGATCTTCTAAGAGATTGTGGGTTGAGCGGCTCCTGGGAGACCAGTATTAATTTCCGATGCACCAGTGCAGGTTAACTGTATCCCTTGGACCCTAGCATTGACCAGGAAACTGCAGCAATAGCATCAGTATTGAATACAAAAGGCACAATGCCAATATAAGTACTTTAAGAGTGAATCTTCTAAGAGTTTGTGTTTGAGCGGCTCCTGGGAGACCAGTATTCGATTCCGATGCACCATTGCAGGTTTACTGAATCCCTTGTAGCTTCACATTGACCATGAAACACAACAATTGCATCGGGATTGAATACAAAATGCACAATGAAAACTTAAGTCAAGAAGAGTGAACCTTCTAAGAGTTTGTCGTTTGAGCGGCTCCTGGGAGACCAGTATTAGATTCCGATGCTAAAGTGCAGGTTTACTGTATCCCTTGGACCTTCACATTGACCACAAAACAAAAAAATTGCATCGGGATTGAATACAAAATGGACAATGCCGACTTAAGTACAAGAAGGATGAATCATCTAAGAGTTTGTGGTTTGAACGGCTACTGGGAGACCAGTACTAATTTCCGATGCACCAGTGCTGGTTAGCTGTATCACTTGGACCTTCGCATTGGCCATGAAACAGAGTAATTGCATCGGCATAGGATATGAAACACAATGCCAGCTGAAGTACAGAAAGAGTGAATCTTCTTAGAGTTTGTGGTTTGAGTGAACCTGGAAAACCAGTATTAGATTCCGAAGCACCAGTGCAGGATTACTGTGTCCCTTGTAACTTTACATTGACCATGAAGCACTGCAATGGCATTGGGATTGAATACAAAAGTCACAATGCCAACTTAAGAACAAGAAGAGTGAATCTTCTAAGAGTTTGTGCTTTGAGCGGCTCCTGGGGATCAGTATTAGATTCCGATGCACCAGTGCAAATTTACTGTATCCCTTTGACCTTCACATTGACCATAAAACCAAGAAATTGCTTTGAGATTGAATACAAATGGGACAATGCCGACTTAAGTACAAGAGGAATGAATCTTCTAAGAGTTTGTGGTCTGAGAGGCTCCTGAGAGACCAGTATTAGATTCTTATGGACCAGTGCAGGTTTACTGTATCCCTTGGACCTTTACATTGACCATGAAAAACAGAAATGGCATCGGATTGAATAGGAAAGGACAATGCCGACTTAAGTACAAGAAGAGTGAATCTTCCATGTGTTCGTGGCTTGAGCGGCTCCTGGTAGACCAGTATTAGATTCCGATGCACCAGTGCAAGTTTACTGTATCCGTTGGACTTTCACATTGTCCATGAAGCACAGATATCGAATCGGGATTGAATACAAAAGGCACAATGCCAACTGAAGTACAAGAAGAAAGAATCTGCTAAGAGTTTCTACTTTGAGCGGGTCCTGGAAGACCAGTATTCAATTCCGATGCACCAGTGAAAGTTTACTGAATCCCTTAGACCTTCACATTGACCATGAAACACAGAATTTAGATCGGGATTGAATACAAATGTGACACTGCCGACCTAAGTACAAGAAGAGTGAATCTTATCAGAGTTTGTGGTTTGAGCGGCTCTTGGGAGACCAGTATTATATTCCGATGCACCAGTGCAGGTTTACTGTGTCACTTGGACCTTTACATTGACCATGAAACAGAGAAATTGCAACGGGATTGAATACAAAAGGCACAACGATCACTTCAGTACAAGAAGAGTGAATCTTCTAAGAGATTGTGGTTTGAGCGGCTCCTGGGAAACCGGTTTTAGATTTCGATGCACCAGTGCAGGTTTACTGCAACCCTTGGACTTCCACATTGACCATGAAATACAGAAATGAGATCGGGATTGAATACAAAAGGGACAATGCCGACCTAAGTACAAGAAGATAAATCTTCTATGAGATTATGGTTTGCGCGGCTCCTGGGAGACCAGTATTAAATTCCGACGAACTAGTGCAGGTTAACAGCAACCCTTGGACCTTCACATTGACCATGAAAAACAGAAATTGCATCGGAATGAATACAAAAGTAACAATGCCGACTTAAGTACAAGAAGAGTGAATCTTCTAAGAGATTGTGGTCTGATCGGCTCCGGGGAGACCAGTATTAGATTCTGCTGAACCTGAACAGTTTTTGCTGTATTCCTTGGACCTCTACATTGCCAATGAGGCCCAGATATCTCATCGGGATTGAATACAAAATGCACAATAACGACTTAAGTACAAGAAGAGGGAATCTTCTAAGAGTTTGAGCTTTGAGCGGCTCCTGGGAGACAAGTATTCGATTACGATGCACCAGAGAAGGTTACCTGTATCCCTTGGACCTTCACACTGTGCATGAAACAGAGATATCGCATCGGGATTGAATAGAATAGGCACAATGCCGACTTAAGTACAAGAAGTGTAAATCTTCTATGTGTATGTGATTTGAGCGACTCCTGGGTAACCAGTATTAGATTTCGATGCACCGGTGCAGCTTTACAGTATCCCTTGGACCGTCACATTGACCATGAAACACAGAATTTCCATCGAGATTGAATACAAAGGGGACAATCCTGACTTAAGTACAAGAAGAGTGAATCTTCTATGTGTTTGTGGTTTGAGCGGCTCCTTGGAGAACAGTATTAGATTCCGATGCTCCAGTGAAGGTTTGCTGTATCCCTTGGACCTTCACATTGACCATGAAACACAGAAATTGCATCGGGATTGAATACAAAAGGGTCAATGCAGACTTAAGTACAAGAAGAGTGAATCTTCTAAGAGTTTGTGGTTTGATGTGCTCCTGGAAAACCAGTATTAGTTTTCGAAGCACCAGTGAAGGTTTACTGTATCCCTTGGACCGTCACTTTGAACATGAAACACAGAAATCGCACTGGGATTGAAAAAAAAATTCAGAATGCCGGTTGAAGTACAAGAAGAGTGAATCTTCTGAGAGTTCCTGATTTGAACGGCTCCTAGGAAACCAGTATTAGATTCCGATGCAGCAGTGCAGGTTTGCTGTACCCTTGCACCTTCACATTGACCATGAAACACAGCAATTGCATCGGGATTGAATACAAAAGGTACAATGCCGACTTAAGTAGAAGAAGAGTAGATGTTCTAAGAGTTTGTGGTTTGAGCGGCTGCTGGGATTCCACCATTGGATTCCGATGAACCAGTGCTGGTTCAATGCATCCCTTGGACCTTCACATTGTCCATGAAAAACAGAAATTGCATCGTATTGAATACAAAAGGGACAATGCCGACTTAAGTACAAGAAGAGTGAATCTTTTAAGTGTTTGTGGTTTGAGCGGCTCCTGGGAGACCAGTATCAAATTCCGATGCACCAGTGAAGGGTTAACTGTATCCATTGGACCTTCACATTGACCATGATACACAGATATTGCATCGCGATTGAATACATATAGAACAATGCCGACTTAAGTACAAGAAAAGTGAATCTTCTAAGAGTTTGACGTTTAATCGTCTCCTGGGGGTCAAGTATCAGATTCCGATGCACCAGTGCAGGTTTACTGCATCCCTTGGACCTTCACCTTGTCCATGAAACACAGATATCACATCGGGATTGATTACAAAAGGCACAATGCCAACTTAAGTTCAGGAAGAGTGAAACTTCTAAGAGTTTGTGGTTTTAGCGGCTCCTGGAAAACCAGTATTAGATTCCGATGAACCAGTGCAGGTTTACTGTATCCCTTGGACATTTACATTGAGCATGAAAAACAGAAATTGCATTGGATTGAATACAAAAGGGACAATGCCGACTTAAGTACAAGAAGAGTGAATCTTCTAAGTGTTTGCGGTTTGAGCGGCTCCTGGGAGAGCAGTATTGGATTCCGATGCACCAGTGAAGCGTTATTTGTATCGTTTGGACCTTCACATTGAAAATAAAACACAGAAATTGCATCGGGATTGAATACAAAGGGGACAATGCCGACTTAAGTAGAAGAAGAGTGAATCTTCTTAGAGTTTGTGATTTGTGCGGCTCCTGCGAGAACAGTATTAGATTCCGAAGCACCAGTGCAGGTTTATTGTATCCCTTGGACCCTTACATTGACCATGAAAACAGAAATGGCATCGGACTGAATACAAAAGGAACAACGCAGACCTAAGTACAAGAAGAGTGAATCTTCTAAGTTATTGTGGTTTGAGCGGCTTCTGCGAGTCCAGTATTAGATTCCGATGCACCAGTGCTGGTTCACTGTATCCCTTGGACTTCCACATTGACCATGAAACACAGAAATTGCATCGGGATTGAATAGTAAAGGCACAATGCCGGCTGAAGTACAAGAAGAGTGAATCTTGTAAGAGTTTGTGGTTTGAGCGTCTCCTGGGAAACCAGTATTAGATTCCGTTGCACCAGTGCCGGTTTACTGTATCCCTTGGACCTTTACATTGACCATGAAAAACAGAAATCGCATCGGATTGAATAGAAAAGGACAATGCCGACTTAAGTACAAGAAGAGTGAATCTTCCATGTGTTTGTGGTTTGAGGGGCTCCTGGTAGACCAGTATTGAATTTCCGATGCACCAGTGCAGGTTTACTGTATCCCTTGGACCTTCACATTGTTTATGAAACACAGATATCGAATCGGGATTGAATACAAAAGGCACAATGCCATCTAAAGTACAAGAAGAGAGAATCTGCTAAGAGTTTCTACTTTGAGCGGCTCCTGGGTGTCCAGTATTAAATTCCGATGCACCAGTGAAATTTTACTGTATCCCTTGGACCTCCACATTGACCATGAAACACAGAAATGAGATCGGGATTCAATATAAAAGGGACAATGCCGACCTAAGTACAAGAAGATGAATCTTCTAAGAGATTATGGTTTGAGCGGCTCCTGGGAGAACAGTATTAGATTCCGACGAACCAGTGCAGGTTTACTGTATCCCTTGGTCGTTCACATTGACCATGACACACAGCAATCGCATCGGGATTGAATTACAAAAGGCATAATGCCAACTTAATGACAAGAAGAGTGAATCTTCTTAGCGTTTGTTTTTTGAACTGTTCCTGGGAAACCAGTATGAGATTCCGATGCACCAGTGCAGGTTTACTGTATCCCTTGGATCTTCACATTGACCATGACACACAGCAATCGCATCGGGATTGAATTACAAAAGGCATAATGCCAACTTAATGACAAGAAGAGTGAATCTTCTTAGCGTTTGTTTTTTGAACTGTTCCTGGGAAACCAGTATGAGATTCCGATGCACCAGTGCAAGTTTACTGTATCCCTTGGGCCTTCACATTGACCATGAAACACAGCAATCGCATCGGGATTGAATACAAAAGGTACAATGCTGGCTGAAGTACAAGCAAAGTAAATCTTCTAAGAGTTTCTGGTTTGAGCGGCTCCTGGGAATCCAGTATTAGGTTCCGATGTACCAGTGCAGGTTTACTGTATCCCTTGGACCTTTACATTGACCATGAAACATAGCAATAACATCGGGATTGAATACAAAAGGCACAATGCCAATTCAAGTACAAGAAGAGTGAATCGTCTAAGAGTTTGTGGTTCGAGCGGCTCCTGGGAGACCAGTATTAGATTCCGATGCACCAGTGGAGGTTTACTGCATCCCTTGGACCTTCACATTGACCATGACACACAGAAATTTCTTCAGGATTGAATACAAAGGGGCAATGCCGACTTAAGTACAAGAAGAGTGAATCTTCTAATAGATTCTGGTTTGAACTGTACCTGGGAAACCAGTATTAGATTCCGTGGCACCAGTGCAGGTTTACTGCATCCGTTGGACCTTCACATTGTCCATGAAACACAGATATCGAATCGGGATTGAATACAAAAGGCACAATGCCGACTTAAGTACAAGAAGAGTGAATCTCCTATGTGTTTGTGATTTGAGGTTCTCTGGAGTGACCAGCATTAGATTATGATGCACCAGTGCAGGCTTAGAGTATCCCTTGGACCTTCACATTGACCATGAAACACAGAATTTGCATCGAGATTGAATACAAGGTTGAAAAACCCGACTTAAGTACAAGAAGAGTGAATCTTCTACGTTTTTGTGGTTTGAGTTGCTCCTGGGTGACCAGTATTAGATTCCGATGCACCAGTACAGATTTACTGTATCCCTTGGACCTTAACATTGACTACGAAACACGGAATTTGCAACGAGATTGAATACAAAGGGGACAATGCCGACTTAAGTACAAGAAGAGTGAATCTTCTAAGAGTTTGTGGTTTGATCTGCTCCTGGAAGACCAGTATTAGTTTCCGATGCACCAGTGAAGGTTTACTGTATCCCTTGGACCTAAACAGTGGCCATGAATTACAGAAATTGCATCGGGATTGAATACAAAATGCACAATGCCGACTTAAGTACAAGAAGAGTGAATCTTCTAAGAGTTTGTGGTATGAGCGGCTCCTGGGAGACCAGTATTAGATTCCGATGAACCAGTGCAGGTATACTGTATCCCTTGGACGTTCAAATTGACCATGAAACACAGTAATTACATCGGGACTGAATACAAAAGCGACAATGCCGACTTAGGTACAAGATGAGTAATCTTCTAAGTGTTTGTGATTTTCGCGGCTCCTGGCAGAACAGTATTAGATTCCGACCAACCAGTGCAGGTTAACTGCATCCCTTGGACCTTCACATTGACCATTAAAAACACAAACTGCGTCGGATTGAATACAAAAGGGACAATGCCGACTTAAGTACGAGAAGAGTGAAACTTCTAAGAGGTTGTGGTTTGATCGGCTCCAGGGAGAACAGTATTAGATTCCGATGAACCAGTGCAGGTTTGCTGTATCCCTTGGACCTCCACATTGTCCATGAGGCCAAGATATCGCATCGGGATTGAATAGAATAGGCACAATGCCCACTTAAGTACAAGAAGAGTGGATCTTTTAAGAGTTTGTGCGTTGAGCGGCACCTGGGAGACCAGTATTATTTTCCGATGCACCAGTGCAGGTTAACTGTATCCCTTGGACCCTAGCATTGACCATGAAACACAGACATTGCATCGGGACTGAATACAAAAGGGACAATGCAGGCTTAAGTACAAGAAGAGTGAGTCTTCTAAGAGATTGTGGTTTGAACTTCTCCTGGGAAACCTGTATTAGATTCCGATGCACCAGTGCAGGTTTACTGTATCCCTTGGATCTTCACTTTGACCATGAAACACAGAAATTGCATCAGGACTGTATACAAAAGGGACAATGCCGACTTAAGTACAAGAAGAGTGAATCTTGTATGAGTTTGTGGCTCCTGGAAGACCAGTATTAGTTTTCCGATGCACCAGTGAAGGCTTACTGTATCCCTTGACCTTCACATTGACCATGAAACACTGCAATTTCATCGGGATTGAATACAAAAGGTACAATACCGACTTAAGTACAAGAAGAGTGAATCTTCTAAGTGGTTGTGGTTTGAGCGGCTCCTGGGAGACCAGTATTAGTTTCCGATGCACCAGTGAAGGGTTAACTGTATACCTTGGACCTTCACACTGACCATGAAACACAGAAATTGCATCGGGATAGAATACGAAGGGGCAATGCCGACGTAAGTACAAGAAGAGTGAATCTTCTAAGAGTTTGTGGTGTGAGCGGCTCCTGGGAGACCAGAATTAGATTCCGATGAACCAGTGCAGGTTTCTGTATCCCTTGGACCCTCACATTGCCCATGAAACACAGAAAGTGCATCGCGATTGAATACAAAGGGAACAATGCCGACTTAAGTGCAAGAAAAGTGAATCTTCTAAGAGTTTGTCGTTTAATCGTCTCCTGAGGGACAAGTATCAGATTCCGATGCACCAGTGCAGGTTTGCCGCATCCCTTGGACCTTCACCTTGTCCATGAAGCACAGAAATCACATCGGGATTGAATACGAAAGGCACAATGCCGATTTAAGTTCAGGAAGAGTGAATCTTCTAAGAGTTTGTGGTTTTAGCGGCTCCTGGAAAACCAGTATTAGATTCAGATGCACCAGTGCATGTTTACTGTACCCTTGGACCTTCACATTGACCATGAAACACAGCAATGGCATCGGGATTGAATACAAAAGCCACATTGGCAACTTAAGGACAATTAGAGCGAATCCTTCAAGAGTTTGTGTTTTGAGCAGCCCCTGGGAAACCAGTATTAGATTCCGATGCACCAGTGCAGGTTTACTGTATCCCTTGGACCTTCACATTGACCATGAAATACAGAAATTGCATAGGGATTGAATAGTTAAGGCATAATGCCGGCTGATGTACAAGAAGGGTGAATCTTGTAAGAGTTTGTGGTTTGAGCGGCTCCTGGAAAACCAGTACTAGATTCCGATGCGCCAGTGCCGGTTTACTGTATCCTTTGGACCTTTACATTGACCATGAAACACAGCAATTGTATCGGGATTGAACATAAAAGGCACAATGCTAACTGAAGTACAAGAAGAGTGGATCTTCTAAGAGTTTGTGCTTTGAGCGGCTCCTGGGAGACCAGTATTAGATTCCGATGCACCAGTGCAGGTATACTGTATACCTCGGACCTTTACATTGACCATGAAACACATAAATCGCACTGTAATTGAATACAAAAGGCAGAATGCCGGTTGAAGTACAAGAAGAGTGAATCTTGTTAGAGTTTCTGGTTTGAGCGGCTCCTAGGAAACCAGTATTAGATTCGGATGCACCAGTGCAGGATGACTGTACCCTTGAAAGTTCAGATTGACCATGAAGCACTGCAAATGTTTCGGGATTGAATTACAAAAGGCACAATGCCAACTTAATGACAAGAAGAGTGAACCTTTTAAGAGATTGTGTTTTGAGCCGCTCCTGGGAGACCAGTATTAGTATCCATTGCACCACTGCAGGTTTACTGTATCCCTTGGACTTTCACTTCGACCATGAAACACAGCAATTGCATCGGGATTGAATACAAAAGGCACAATGCCGACTAAAGTACAAGAAGAGTAGATCTAAGGGTTTGTGGTTTGAGCGGATCCTGGGATACCACTATTAGATACCGATGAACCAGTGCTGGTTTACTGCATCCCTTGGACCTTCACATTGACCATGAAAAACAGAAATTTCATTGGATTGAATACAAAGGGGACTATTCCGACTTAAGTACCACAAGAGTGAATATTCTAAGTGTTTGTGGTTTGAGCGGCTCCTGGGTGACCAGTATTAGATTCCGATGCACCGGTGAAAGGTTAGCTGTATCCCTTTGACCTTCACAATGAAAATGAAACACAGAAATTGCTTCGGGATTGAATACAAAGGGGACAATGCCGACTTAAGTACAAGAAGAATGAATCTTCGTAAAGTTTGTCGTTCAATCGTCTGCTGGGGGACACGTATTAGATTCCGATTCACCAGTGCAGGTTTACTGTATCCCTTAAACCCTTACATTGACCCTGAAAACAGAAATGGCATCGGACTGAATACAAAATGGATAAGGCCGACCTAAGTACAAGAAGAGTGAATCTTCTAAGTGATTGTGGTTTGAGCGGCTTCTGGGAGTCCAGTATTAGATTACGATGCACCAGTGCTGGTTTACTGTATCCCTTGGACCTTCACATTGACCATGAAACAAAGCAATTGCATCGGGATTCAATACAAAAGGCACAATGCCGACTTAAGTAAAAGAAGAGTGGATCTTCTAAGAGTTTGTGCTTTAAGCGGCTCCTGGGAGACCAGTATTAGATTCCGATGCACCAGTGCGGCTTTATTGTGTCACTTGGACCTTTACATTGCCCATGAAACAGAGAAATTGCATTGGGATTGAATACAAAAGGCACATTGCCGACTTAAGTTCAAGAAGAGTGAATCTTCTAAGAGTTTACATCTACATCTACATCAATACTCCGAGAGCCACCTTACGGTGTGTGGCGGAGGGTACTTGTTGTACGACTATCTGATCCCCACTTCCCTGTTCCATTCACGAATTGTGTGTGGGAAGAACGACTGCTTGTAAGTCTCAGTATTTGCTCTAATTTCTCGGATCTTTTCGTTGTGATCATTACGCGAGATATATGTGGGCGGTAGTAATATGTTGCCCATCTCTTCCCGGAATGTGCTCTCTCGTAATTTGTGGTTTGAGCGGCTCCTGGGAAACCAGTATTAGATTGCGATGCACCAGTGCCGGTTTACTGTATCAATTGGACCTTTACATTGACCATGAAACACAGCAGTGGTATCGGGATTGAATATAAAAGGCACAATATCAACTGAAGTACAAGAAGAGTGTAACTCCTAAGAGTTTGTGCTTTGAGCGGCTCCTGGGAGACCAGTATTAGATTTAGATGCACCAAAGAAGGTTTACTGTATCCCTTGGACAATCACATTGACCTTGAAACACAGCAATTGAATCGGGATTGAGTACAAAAGTCTCAATGCCAACGTAAGTACAAGAAGAGTGGATCCTCTAAGAATTTGTGGTTTGAGCGGCTCCTGGGAGACCAGTATTAGATTCCGATGAACCAGTGCTGGTTTACTGTATCCTTTGGACCTTCACATTGACCATGAAAACAGAAACTGCATCGGATTGAATACAAAAGCGACAAAGCCGACTTAAGTACAAGATGAGTGAATCTTCTAAGTCTTTGTGGTTTGAGCGGCACCTGGCAGACCAGTATTAGTATCCGATGCACCAGTGCAGGTTTACTGTATCCCTTGGTTCTCAACAGTGGCCATGAATTACAGAAATTGCATCGGGATTGAATACAAAGGGCACAATGGCGACTTAAGTACAAGAAGAGTGAATCTTCTAAGAGTTTGTGGTATGAGCGGCTCCTGGGAGAACAGTAATAGATTCCGATGAACTGTGCAGATTTACTGTATCGCTTGGACGTTCACATTGACCATGAAACACAGTAATTACTTAGGGACTGAATACAAAACGGACAATGCCGACTTAAGTACAAGAAGAGTGAATCTTCTAAGTGTTTGTGGTTTGAGCGGCTCCTGGGTGACCAGTATTAGATTCCGATGCACCGGTGAATGGTTAACTGTATCCCTTGGACCTTCATATTGACCATGAAACACAGAAATTGCTTCAGGATTGAATACAAAGGGGACAATGCCGACTTAAGTACAAGAAGAATGAATCTTCTAAAAGTTCGTCGTTTAATCGTCTCCTGGGGGACAAGTATTAGATTCCGATGCACCAGTGCAGGTTTGCTGCATCCTTTGGACCTTCACATTGTCCATGAAACACAAAAATCACATCGGGATTGAATACTAAAGGCACAATGTCGACTTAAGTACAAGAAGAGTGAATCTTCCAAGAATTTGTGGTTGGATCTGCCCCTGGGACACCAGAATTAGTTTCCGATGCAACAGTGCAGGTTTACTGCATCCCTCGGACCTTTACATTGTACATGATGCACAGATATCGCATCGGGATTGAATACAAAAGGCACAATGCCGACTTAAGTACAGGAAGAGTGAGTCTTCTAAAAGTTTGTGCTTTGAGCGGCACCTGGGAGACCAGTATTAGATTCCGATGCACCAGTGCAGGTTTACTGTATCCCTTGGACCTTCCCATTGACCATGAAGCACAGAAATCACATCGGGATTGAACACCAAAAGCACAATGCCGGCTGAAGTACAAGAAGAGTGAATTTTCTAAGAGTTTGTAGTTTTAGCGGCTCCTGGGAAACCAGTATAAGATTCGGATGCACCAGTGCAGGTTTACTGTAGCCTTGGACCTTCAAAGTGACCATGAAACACAGCAATTGCATCGGGATTCAATACAAAAGGCACAATGCCGACTTAAGTAAAAGAAAAGTGGATCGACTAAGAGTTTGTGCTTTGAGCGGCTCCTAGGAGCCCAGTATTAGATTCCGATGAAGCAGTGCAGGTTTACTGTATCCCTTGGACCTTCACATTGAGCATGAAAAACAGAAATTGTATCGGATTGAATACAAAAGGGACAATGCCGACGTAAGTTCAAGAAGAGTGAATCTTCTAAGTGTTTGCGGTTTGAGCGGATCCTGGGAGAGCAGTATTGGATTCCGATGCACCAGTGAAGCGTTATTTGTATCGTTTGGACCTTCACATTGAAAATAAAACACAGAAATAGCATCGGGATTGAATACAAAGGGGACAATGCCGACTTAAGTACAAGAAGAGTGAATCTTCTAAGAGTTTGTGATATGAGAGGCTCCTGCGAGACCAGTATTAGATTCCGATGCACCAGTGCAGGTTTACTGTATCCCTTGGACCCTTACCTTGATCCTGAAAACAGAATTGACATCGGACTGAATACATAAGGGACAAGGCCGACCTAAGTACAAGAAGAGTGAATCTTCTAAGTGATTGTGGTTTGAGCGGCTTCTGGGAGTCCAGTATTAGATTCCGATGCACCAGTGCTGGTTTACTGGATCCCTTGGACTTTCACATTGACCACGAAACACAGAAATTGCATCGGGATTCAATAGTAAAGGCACAAAGCCGGCTGAAGTACAAGAACAGTGAATCTTCTAAGAGTTTGTGGTTTGAGCGGCTCCTGGGAGACCAGTATTAGATTCCGACGAACCAGTGCAGGTTAACTGCATCCCTTGGACCTTCACATTGACCATGAAAATCCTATGTTCGTTGAGCGGCTCCTGGGAGACCAGTATTATTTTCCGATGCACCAGTGCAGATTAACTGTATCCCTTGGACCCTAGCATTGACCATGAAACACAGACATTGCATCGGGACTGAATACAAAAGGGACAATGCCGAAATAAGTACAAGAAGAGTGAATCTTCTAAGAGATTGTGGTTTGAACTGTTCCTGGGAAACCAGTATCAGATTTCGATGAACCAGTGCATGTTACTGTATCCCGTGGAACCTCACATTGACCATTAAAAACAGAAAATACTTCGGATTGAACACAAAAGGGGCAATGCCAGCTTTAGTACAAGAAGAGTGAATCTTCTAAGTGTTTGTGATTTGAGTGGCTCCTGGGAGACCAGTTTTAGATTCCGATGAAACGGTGAAGGTTTAACTGTATACCTTTGAGCTTCACAATGACCGTGAAACACAGAAATTGCTTCAGTATTGAATACAAAGGGGACAATGCCGACTTAAGTACAAGAAGAATGAATCTTCTAAGAGTTTGTGGTTTGATCGTCTCCTGGGGGACAAGTATTAGAATCCGTTGCACCAGTGCAGGTTTACTGCATCCGTTGGACCTTCACATTAACCATGAAACACAGATATCGAATCGGGATTGAATACAAAAGGCATAATGCCGACTTAAGTACAAGAAGAGTGAATCTCCTATGTGTTTGTAATTTGAGGGGCTCCTGGGTGACCAGTATTAGATTCCGATGCACTGGTGCAGGTTTACTGTATCCCTTGGTCCTTCACATTGAACATGAAACACAGAATTTGCATCGAGATTGAATACAAGGTTGACAAACCCGACTTAAGTACAAGAAGAGTGAATCTTCTACGTTTTTGTATTTTGAGTTGCTCCTGGGTGACCTGTATTAGATTCCGATGCACCGATGCAGGTTTACTGTATCCCTTGGACCTTAACATTGACTATGAAACACAGAATTTGCATCGAGATTGAATACAAAGGGGACGATGCCGACTTAAGTACAAGATGAGTGAATCTTCTAAGAGTTTGTGGTTTGATCTGCTCCTGGAAGACCAGTATTAGTTTCCGATGCACCAGTGAAGGTTTACTGTATCCCTTGGACCTTCACTTTGACCATGAAACACAGAAATCTCACTGGGATTGAATACAAAATGCAGAATGCCGGTTGAAATACAAGAAGAGTGAATCTATTAAGAGATTCTGGTTTGAGCGGCTCCTAGGAAACCAGTATTACATTAGGATGCACCAGTGCAGGTTTACTGTACCCTTGCAAGTTCAAATTGACCATGAAACACTGCAAATCCATCTGGATTGAATTACAAAAGGCACAATGCCAACTTAATGACAAGAAGAGTGAATCTTTTAAGAGTTTGTGTTTTGAACGGCTCCTGGGAGACCAGTATTAGAATCCGTTACACCACTGCAGGTTTACTGTATCCCTTGGACCTTCACATTGACCATGAAACACAGCAATTGCATCTGGATTGAATACAAAATGCACAATGCCAACTTAAGTACAAGAAGAATGAATCTTCTAAGAGTTTGTGATTTTAGCGGCTCCTGAGATGACCATTTTTAGATTCCGATGCACCAGTGAAGGGTTAACTGTATTGCATGGACCTTCACATTGACCATGAAACACAGATATTCCATCGGGATTGAATACAAAGGGGAGAATGCCGACCTAAGTACGAGAAGAATGACTCTTCTAAGAGTTAGTGGTTTGAGCGGCTCTTGGGAGACCATTATTAGATTCCGATGAACCAGTGCAGGTTTACTACACCCCTTGGACCTTCACATTGACCATGAAAAACAAAAATCGCATCAGATTGAATACAAAAGGGACAATGCCGACTTAAGTACAAGAAGAGTGAATCTTCTAAGAGTTTCTGGATTGAGCGGTTTCTAGGAAACCAGTATTAGATTCGGATGCACCAGTGCAGGTTTACTGTACACTTGC
The DNA here is from genome assembly GCF_023864345.2 of Schistocerca serialis cubense. Lineage (NCBI taxonomy): Eukaryota > Metazoa > Arthropoda > Insecta > Orthoptera > Acrididae > Schistocerca > Schistocerca serialis. The sequence goes on along the minus strand of NC_064640.1, from coordinate 1,083,810,434 downwards.
AACTTCACATTGACTATGAAACACAGCAAATGCATCGGGATTGAATTACAAAAGGCACAATGCAAACATAATGACAAGGGGAGTGAATCTTCTAAGAGTTTGTGGTTTGAGCGGCTCCTAGGAGACCAGTATTATGTTCCGATGTACCAGTGCAGGTTTGCTGTAATTCTTGGACCTTCACATTGACCATGAAACCCAGAAATTGCATCGGGATTGAATACAAAAGGGACAAGGCCGACCTATGTACAAGAAGAGTGAATCTTCTAAGTGATTGTGTTTTGAGCGTCTTCTGGGAGACCAGTATCAGATTCCGATGCACCGGTGCGGGTTTACAGTATCCCTTGGACCTTCACATTGACCACGAAACACAGAATTTGCATCGAGATTGAATACAAAGGGGACAAACCCGACTTAAGTACAAGAAGAGTGAATCTTCTATGTGTTTGTGGTTTGAGTGACCCCTGGGTGACCAGTATTAGATTCCGATGCACCAGTGAAGGTTTACTGTAACCCTTGGACCTTCACTTTGACCATGAAACACAGAAATCGCACTGGGATTGAATACAAAAGCAGAATGCCGGTTGAGGTACAAGAAGAGTGAATCTTCTAAGAGGTTCTGGTTTGAGCGGCTCCTGGGAGACCAGTATTAGATTCCGATGAAACGGTGAAGGTTTAACTGTATACCTTTGAGCTTCACAATGACCGTGAAACACAGAAATTGCTTCAGTATTGAATACAAAGGGGACAATGCCGACTTAAGTACAAGAAGAATGAATCTTCTAAGAGTTTGTGGTTTGATCGTCTTCTGGGGGACAAGTATTAGAATCCGTTGCACCAGTGCAGGTTTACTGCATCCGTTGGACCTTCACATTAACCATGAAACACAGATATCGAATCGGGATTGAATACAAAAGGCACAATGCCGACTTAAGTACAAGAAGAGTGAATCTCCTATGTGTTTGTGATTTGAGGGGCTCCTGGGTGACCAGTATTAGATTCCGATGCACTGGTGCAGGTTTACTGTATCCCGTGGTCCTTCACATTGAACATGAAACACAGAATTTGCATCGAGATTGAATACAAGGTTGACAAACCCGACTTAAGTACAAGAAGAGTGAATCTTCTACGTTTTTGTATTTTGAGTTGCTCCTGGGTGACCTGTATTAGATTCCGATGCACCAATGCAGGTTTACTGTATCCCTTGGACCTTAACATTGACTATGAAACACAGAATTTGCATCGTGATTGAATACAAAGGGGACGATGCCGACTTAAGTACAAGATGAGTGATGAGTTTGTGGTTTGATCTGCTCCTGGAAGACCAGTATTAGTTTCCGATGCACTAGTGAAGGTTTACTGTATCCCTTGGACCTTCACTTTGACCATGAAACACAGAAATCTCACTGGGATTGAATACAATATGCAGAATGCCGGTTGAAATACAAGAAGAGTGAATCTATTAAGAGATTCTGGTTTGAGCGGCTCCTAGGAAACCAGTATTACATTAGGATGCACCAGTGCAGGTTTACTGTACCCTTGCAAGTTCACATTGACCATGAAACACTGCAAATCCATCGGGATTGAATTACAAAAGGCACAATGCCAACTTAATGACAAGAAGAGTGAATCTTTTAAGAGTTTGTGTTTTGAGCGGCTCCTGGGAGACCAGTATTAGAATCCGTTGCACCACTGCAGGTTTACTGTATCCCTTGGACCTTCACATTGACCATGAAACACAGCAATTGCATCTGGATTGAATACAAAATGCACAATGCCAACTTAAGTACAAGAAGAATGAATCTTCTAAGAGTTTGTGATTTTAGCGACTCCTGAGATGACCATTTTTAGATTCCGATGCACCAGTGAAGGGTTAACTGTATTGCATGGACCTTCACATTGACCATGAAACACAGATATTCCATCGGGTTTGAATACAAAGGGGAGAATGCCGACCTAAGTACGAGAAGAATGAATCTTCTAAGAGTTAGTGGTTTGAGCGGCTTTTGGGAGACCATTATTAGATTCCGATGAACCAGTGCAGGTTTACTACACCCCTTGGACCTTCACATTGACCATGAAAAACAAAAATCGCATCAGATTGAATACAAAAGGGACAATGCCGACTTAAGTACAAGAAGAGTGAATCTTCTAAGAGTTTCTGGAATGAGCGGTTTCTAGGAAACCAGTATTAGATTCGGATGCACCAGTGCAGGTTTACTGTACACTTGCAACTTCACATTGACTATGAAACACAGCAAATGCATCGGGATTGAATTACAAAAGGCACAATGCAAACATAATGACAAGGGGAGTGAATCTTTTAAGAGTTTGTGCTTTGAGCGGCTCCTGGGAAACCAGTATTAGATTCTGTTGCCCCACTGCAGGTTTACTGTATCCCTTGGACCTTCACATTGACCATGAAACAGAGCAATTGCATCGGGATTGAATACAAAAGGCACAATGCCGACTAAAGTACAAGAAGAGTAGATCTTCTAAGAGTTTGTATTATGAGCGGCTCCTGGGATACCACTATTAGATTCCGATGCACCAGTGCAGGTTTACTGCATCCCTTGGCCCTTCACATTGTCCATGAAACACAGAAATCACATCGGGATTGAATACAAAAGACACAATGCCGACTTAAGTACAAGAAGAGTGAATCTTCCAAGAATTTGTGGTTTGATCTGCTCCTGGGAGACCAGAATTACTTTCCGATGCACTAGTGCAGGTTTACTGTATCCCTTGGACCTTCACATTGACCATGAAACACAGAACGTGCATTTGGACGGAATACAAAAGGGACATTGCCGACTTAAGTACAAGAAGAGTGAATCTTCTAAGAGTTTGTGGTTTGGGCGGCTCCTGGGAGACCAGTATTAGATTCCGATGCACCAGTGAAGCGTCATTTGTATCCTTTGGACGTTCACATTGAAAATAAAACACAGAAATGGCATCTGGACTGAAAACAAAGGGGACAATGCCGACTTAAGTACGAGAAGAGTGAATCTTCTAAGAATTTGTGTTTTGAGCGGCTCCTGCGAGACCAGTATTAGATTCCGATGCAAAAGTGCAGGTTTACTGTATCCCTTGGACCTTCACATTGAGCGTGAAAACAGAAATGGCATCAGACTGAATACAAAAGGGACAAGGCCGACCTAACTACAAGAAGAGTGAATCTTCTAAGTGATTGTGTTTTGAGCGGCTTCTGGGAGACCAGTTTCAGAATCCGATGCACTGGTGCAGGTTTACAGTATCACTTGGACCTTCACATTGACCATGAAACACAGAATTTGCATCGAGATTGAATACAAAGGGGACAAACCAGACTTATGTACAAGAAGAGTGAGTCTTCTAAGTGTTTGTTTTTTGAGTGGCTCCTGGGTGACCAGTATAAGATTCCGATGCACCAGTGGAGTATTACTGTATCCCTTGGACCTTCACTTTGACCATGAAACACAGAAATCGCACTGGGATTGAATAAAGAAGCAGAAAGCCGGTTGATGTACAAGAAGAGTGAATCTTCTAATAGTTTCTGGTTTGACCGGCTCCTAGGAACCAGTATTAAATTCCGATGCACCAGTGCAGGTTTACGGTACCCTTGCACCATCACATTGACCATGAAACACAGCAAATGCATCGGGATTGAAATACATAAGGCACAATGACTTCTTAATGACAACAAGAGTGAATCTTCCAAGAGTATGTGGTTTGATCTGCTCCTGGGAGACCAGTATTGAATACCGATGCACCAGTGAAGGGTTAACTGTATCCCTTGGACCTTCACATTGACCATGTAACACAGAAATTGCATAGGGATTGAATACGAAGGGGACAATACCGACTTAAGTACAAGAAGAGTGAATCTTCTAAGAGTTTGTGGTGTGAGCGGCTATTGGGAGACCAGTATTAGATACCGATGAGCCAGTGCAGGTTTACTGTATCCATTGGACCTTCACATTGACCATGAAACACAGAAGTTGCATCGCGATTGAATACAAAGATAACAATGCCGACTTAAGTACAAGAAAAGTAAATCTTCTAAGAGATTGTGGTTTGAGCGGCTCTTGGGAGACCATTATTAGATTCCGATGAACCAGTGCAGGTTTACTGTATCCCTTGGACCTACACATTGACCATGAGAAACAAAAATCGCATCGGATTGAATACAAAAGGGACAATGCCGACTTAAGTACAAGAAGAGTGAATCTTCTAAGAGTTTGTGGTTTGAGCGGCTCCTAGGGGACCAGTATTATGTTCCGATGTACCAGTGCAGGTTTGCTGTAATTCTTGGACCTTCACATTGACCATGAAACCCAGAAATTGCATCGGGATTGAATACAAAAGGGACAAGGCCGACCTATGTACAAGAAGAGTGAATCTTCTAAGTGATTGTGTTTTGAGCGTCTTCTGGGAGACCAGTATCAGATTCCGATGCACCGGTGCGGGTTTACAGTATCCCATGGACCTTCACATTGACCACGAAACACAGAATTTGCATCGAGATTGAATACAAAGGGGACAAACCCGACTTAAGTACAAGAAGAGTGAATCTTCTATGTGTTTGTGGTTTGAGTGGCCCCTGGGTGACCAGTATTAGATTCCGATGCACCAGTGAAGGTTTACTGTAACCCTTGGACCTTCACTTTGACCATGAAACACAAAAATCGCACTGGGATTGAATACAAAAGCAGAATGCCGGTTGAGGTACAAGAAGAGTGAATCTTCTAAGAGGTTCTGGTTTGAGCGGCTCCTGGGAGACCAGTATTAGATTCCAATGAACCAGTGCAGGTTTAGTGTATTACTTGGACCTTCACATTGACCATGAAACACAGAAATTGCAACGCGAATGAATAAAAAGGTAACAATGCCGACTTAAGTACAAGAAAAGTGAATCTTCTAAGAGATTGTGGTTTGATCGGCTCCTGGGAGACCAGTATCAGATTCCGTTGCACCAATGCAGTTTAACTGCATTCCTTGGAACTTCACATTGTCCATGAAACACAGATATCGCATCGGTTTTGAATTCAAAAGGCACAATGGCAGCTGAAGTACAAGAAGAGTGAATCTTCTAAGAGTTTGTGGGCTGAAAGGTTGCTGGGAATCGTGTATTAGATTCCGATGCACCAGTGCAGGTTTAATGTATCACTTGGACCATCACATTGACCATGAAACACAGCAATTGCATCGGGATTGAATACAAAAAGCACAATCCCAACTTAAGTACAAGAAGAGTGAATCTCCTAAGAGTTTGTGATTTTAGCGGCTCCTAGGGGACCAGTATTATTTTCCGATGCACCAGTGTAGGTTTACTGTATTTCTTGGACCTTCACATTGACCATGAAACCCAGATATTGCATCGGGAATGAATACAAAAGGGACAATGGCGACTTAAGTACACGAAGAGTGAATCTTCTAAGTGTTTGTGGTGTGTGCGGCTCCTGGGATACCAGTATTAGATTCCGATGAACCAGTGCAAGTTTACTGTATCCCTTGGACTTTCACATTGACCATGAAACACAGATATCGCATCGGGATTGAATACAAAAGGCACAATACCGACATAAGTACAAGAAGAGTAAATCTTACAAGAGTTTGTGGTTTGATCTGCTCCTGGGAGACCAGAATTAGTTTCCGATGCACCAGTGCAGGTTTACTGTATCCCTTGGACCTTCCTATTGACCATGAAACACAGCAATTGCATCTGTATTGAATACAAAATGCACAATGCCAACTTAAGTACAAGAAGAATGAATCTTCTAAGAGTTTGTGATTTTAGTGGCTCCTGAGATGACCATTTTTAGATTCCGATGCACCAGTGAAGGTTTAACTGTATCCCACGGACTTTCACATTGACCATGAAACACAGATATTCCATCGGGATTGCATACAAAGTGGAGAATGCCGACCTAAGTACGAGAAGAATGAATCTTCTAAGAGTTTGTGGTTTGAGCGGCTCTTGGGAGACCATTATTAGATTCCGATGAACCAGTGCAGGTTTATTGCACCCCTTGGACCATCACATTGACCATGAAAAACAAAAATCGCATCAGATTGAATACAAAAGGGACAATGCCGACTTAAGTACAAGAAGAGTGAATCTTCTAAGAGATTCCGGTATGAGCGGCTTCTAGGAAACCAGTATTAGAATCGGATGCACCAGTACAGGTTTACTGTACCCTTGCAACTTCACATTGACCATGAAACACAGCAAATGCATCGGGATTGAATTACAAAAGGAACAATGCAAACTTAATGACAAGGAGAGTGAATCTTTTAAGAGATTGTGCTTTGAGCGGCTCCTGGGAAACCAGTATTAGATTCCGTTGCACCACTGCAGGTTTACTGTATCCCTTGGACCTTCACATTGACCATGAAACACAGCAATTGCATCGGGATTGAATACAAAAGGCACAATGCCGACTAAAGTACAAGAAGAGTAGATCTTCTAAGAGTTTGTACTTTGAGCGGCTCCTGGGATACCGCTATTAGATCCCGATGAACCAGTGCTGGTTTAGTGCATCCCTTGGGCCTTCACATTGACCATGAAAAACAGAAATTTCATCGGATTGAATACAAAAGGGACTATGCCGACTTAAGTACAAGAAGTGTGAATCTTCTAAGTGTTTGTGGGTTGAGCGGCTCCTGGGAGACCAGTATTAGATACCGATGCACCGGTGAAGGGTTAACGGTATCCCTTTGACCTTCACAATGACCATGAAACACAGAAATCACATCGGAATTGAATACAAAAGGCACAATGCCGACTTAAGTACAAGAAGAGTGAATCTTCCGAGAATTTGTGGTTTGATCTACTCCTGGGAGACCAGAATTAGTTTCCGATGCACTATTGCAGGTTTACTGTATCCCTTGGACCTTTACATTGTCCATGGTGCACAGATGTCGCAATGGGATTGAATACAAAAAGCACAATGCCGACTTAAGTAGAGGTAGAGTGAGTCTTCTAAAAGTTTGTGCTTTGAGCGGCACCTGGGAGACCAGTATTAGATTCCGATGCACCAGTGCAGGTTTACTGTATCCCTTGGACCTTCACATTGACCATGAAACACAGAAATCGCATCGGGATTGAAAACCAAAGGCACAATGCCGGCTGAAGTACAAGAAGAGTGAATCATCTAAGAGTTTGTGGTTTTAGCGGCTCCTGGGAAACCAGTATAAGATTCCGATGCACCAGTGCAGGTTTACTGTACCCTTGGACCTTCGCATTGACCATGAAACACAGCAATTGCATCGGGATTGAATACGAAAGGCACAATTCCGACTTACGTAGAAGAAGAGTGGATCTTCTAAGAGTTTGTGCTTTGAGCGACTCTTAGGAGACTAGTATTAGACTCCAATGCACCAGTGCAGGTTTACTGTATCACTTGGACCTACACATTGACCATGAAACACAGAAATTGAATTTGGACGGAATACAAAGGGGACAATGCCGACTTAACTACAAGAAGAGTGAATCTTCCAAGAGTTTGTGGTTTGAACGGCTCCTGGGAGACCAGTATTAGATTCCGATGCACCAGTGAAGCGTTATTTGTATCCTTTGGACGTTCACATTGAAAATAAAACACAGAAATTGCATGGGGATTAAAAAGAAAGGGGACAATGCGGACTTAAGTACAAGAAGAGTGAATCTTCTAAGAATTTGTGTTTTGAGCGGCTCCTGTGAGACTAGTAATAGATTCCGATACAAAAGTGCAGGTTTACTGTATCCCTTGGACCTTCACATTGACCGTGAAAACAGAAATGGCATCCGACTGAATACAAAAGTGACAAGGCCGACCTAACTACAACAAGAGTGAATCTTCTAAGTGATTGTGTCTTGAGCGGCTTCTGGGAGACCAGTATCAAAATCCCATGCACCGGTGCAGGTTTACAGTATCCCTTGGACCTTCACATTGACCATGAAACACAGAATTTGCATCGAGATTGAATACGAAAGGGACAAACCAGACTTAAGTACAAGAAGAGTGAATCTTCTAAGTGGTTTTTTTTTTTTTTTTTGAGTGGCTCCTGGGTGACCAGTATAAGATTCCGATGCACCAGTGGAGGATTACTGTATCCCTTGGACCTTCACTTTGACCATGAAACACAGAAATTGCACTGGGATTGAATACAGAAGCAGAAAGCCGGTTGAAGTACAAGAAGAGTAAATCTTCTAAGAGTTTCAGGTTTGACCGGCTCCTAGGAACCAGTATTAGATTCCGATGCACCAGTGCAGGTTTACTGTACCCTTGCACCTTCACATTGACCATGAAACACAGCAAATGCATCGGGATTGAATTACAGAAGGCACAATGCCTATTTAATGACAAGAAGAGTGAATCTTCCAAGGGTTTGTGGTTTGATCTGCTCGTGGGAGACCAGTATCGGATTCCGATGCACCAGTGAAGGGTTAACTGTATCCCTTGGACCTTCACATTGACCGTGAAAACAGAAATGGCATTGGACTGAATACAAAAGGGACAAGGCCGACCTAAGTACAAGAAGAGTGAATCTTCTAAGTGATTGTGTATTGAGCGGCTTCTGGGAGACCAGTATCAGATTCCGATGCACCGGTGCAGATTTACAGTATCCCTTGGACCTTCACATTGACCACGAAACACAGAATTTGCATCGAGATTGAATACAAAGGGGACAAACCCAACTTAAGTACAAGAAGAGTGAATCTTCTAAGAGTTTGTGATTTTAGCGGCTCCTGAGAGACCATTTTTAGATTCCGATGCACCAGTGAAGGGTTAACTGTATCCCATGGACCATCACATTGACTATGAAACACAGATATTCCATCGGGATTGAATACAAAGGGGAGAATGCCGACCTAAGAACAAGAAGAATGAATCTTCTAAGAATTTGTGGTTTGAGCGGCTCTTGGGAGACCATTATTAGAGTCCGATGAAGCAGTGCAGGTTTACTGTATCCCTTGGACCTTCACATTGACCATGAAAAACAAAAACCGCATCGGATTGAATACAAAAGGGAGAATGCCGACTTAAGTACAAGAAGAGTGAATCTTCTAAGAGTTTCTGGTTTGAGCGGCTCCTAGGGGACCAGTATTATGTTCCGATGCACCAGTGTAGGTTTACTGTATTTCTTGGAACTTCACATTGACCATGAAACCCAGATATTCCATCGGGATTGAATACAAAGGGGAGAATGCCGACCTAAGTACAAGAAGAATGAATCTTCTAAGAATGTGTGGTTTGTGCGGCTCTTGGGAGACCATTATTAGATTCCGATGAACCAGTGTAGGTTTACTGTATCCCTTGGACCTTCACAATGACCATGAAAAACAAAAATCGCATCGGATTGAATACAAAAGGGACAATGCAGACTTAAGTACAAGAAGAGTGAATCTTCTAAGAGTTTGTGGTTTGAGCGGCTCCTAGGGGACCAGTATTATGTTCCGATGCACCAGCGTAGGTTTACTGTATTTCTTGGACCTTCACATTGACCATGAAACCCAGATATTGCATCGGGATTGAATACAAAAGGGACAATGCCGACTTAAGTACAAGAAGAGTGAATCTTCTAAGAGTTTGTTGTTTGAGCGGCTCCTGCGAGACCAGTATTAGATTCCGATGCACCAGTGCAGGTTTACTGTATCCCTTGGACCTTCACATTGACTGTGAAAACAGAAATGGCATCGGACTGAATATAAAAGGGACAAGGCCGACCTAAGTACAGGAAGAGTGAATCTTCTAAGAGTTTGTGGTTTGAGCGGGTCCTAGGGTACCAGTATTATGTTCCGATGCACCAGTGTAGGTTTACTGTATTTCTTGGACCTTCACATTGACCACGAAACCCAGATATTGCATCGGGATTGAATACAAAAGGGACAATGCCGTCTTCAGTACAAGAAGAGTGAATCTTCTAAAAATTTGTGGTTTGAGCGGCTCCTGCGAGACCAGTATCAGATTCCGATGCACCGGTGCATGTTTACAGTATTCCTTGGACCTTCACATTGACCACGAAACACAGAATTTGCATCGAGATTGAATACAAAGGGGACAGACGCGACTTAAGTACAAGAAGAGTAAATCTTCTATGTATTTGTGGTTTCAGTGGCTCCAGGGTGACCAGTATTAGATTCCGATGCACCAGTGAAGGTTTACTGTATCCCTTGGACCTTCACTTTGACCATGAAACACAGAAATCGCACTAGGATTGAATACAAAAGCAGAATGCCGGTTGAAGTACAAGAGGAGTGAATCTTCTAAGAGTTTCTTGTTTGAGCGGCTCCTAGGAAACCAGTATTAGATTCCGATGCACCAGTGCAGATTTACTGTACCCTTGCACCTTCACATTGACTATGAAACACTGCAAATGCAACGGGGTTGAATTACAAAAGGCACAATGCCAACTTAATGACAAGAAGAGTAGATCTTCTAAGAGTTTGTGGTTTGAGCGGCTCCTGGGATACCACTATTAGACTCCGATGAACCAGTGCTGGTTTACTGCATCGCTTAGACCTTCACATTGACCATGAAAAACAGAAATTGCATCGGATTGAATACAAAAGGGGCAATGCCGACTTAATTACAAGAAGAGTGAATCTTCTAAGTGTTTGTGGATTGAGCGGCTCCTGGGAGACTAGTATTCCATTCCGATGCACCAGTGAAGGGTTAACAGTATCCCTTGGACCATCGCATTGACCATGAAACACAGAAATTGCGTTGGGATTGAATACGAAGGGGACAATGCCGACTTAAGTACTAGAAGAGTGAATCTTCTTTAGAGTTTGTGGTGTGAGCGGATCCTGGGAGACCAGTATTAGATTCCGCAGAACCAGTGCAGGTTTACTGTATCCCTTGGACCTTCACATTGACCATGAAACACAGAAATCGCATCGGGATTGAATACAAAAGGCACAATGCCAGCTGAAGTACAAGAATAGTGAATCCTCTAAGAAGTTGTGGGTTGACGGTTGCTGGGAATCCAGTATTAGATTCCGATGCACTAGTGCAGTTTTAATGTATCCCTTGGACCATCACATTGACCATGAATCACAGCAATTGCATCGGGATTGAATACAAAATGCACAATCCCAACTTAAGTACAAGAAGAGTGAATCTTCTAAGAGTTTATGATTTTAGCGGCTCCTGGGAGACCACTTTTAGATTCCGATGCACCAGTGAAGGGTTAACTGTATCCCATGGACCATCACATTGACCATGAAACACAGATATTCCATCGGGATTGAATACAAACTGGGAATGCCGGCCTAAGTACAAGAAGAATGAATCTTCTAAGAGTTTGTGGTTTGAGTGGCTCCTGGGAGACCGTTATTAGATTCTGATGAACCAGTGCAGGTCTATTGCATCCCTTGGACCTTCACATTGACCATGAAAACAAAAATCGCATCGGATTGAATACAAAAGGGACAATGCCGACTTAAGTACAAGAAGAGTGAATCTTCTATGAGTTTGTGGTTTGAGCGGTTTCTGGGATACCAGTATTAGATTCCAATGCACCAGTGCAGGCATACTGTATCACTTGGACCTTCACATTGATCAAGAAACACAGCAATTGCATCGGGATTAAATACAAAAAGCACAATCCCAACTTATGTACAAGAAGAGTGAATCTTCTAAGAGTTTGTGGTTTGATCGTCTCCTGGGAGAAAAATATTAGATTCCGTTGCAACAGTGCAGGTTTACTGCATTCCTTGGACCTTCGAAATGTCCATGAGACACAGATATCGCATCGGGATTGAATAAAAAAAGGCATAATGCCGACTTAAATACATGAAGGATGACTCTTCTAAGAGTTTGTGGTTTGAGTGGCTCCTGGGAAGTCAGTATTAGACTCCGATGAACCAGTGCAGGTTTACAGTATCCCTTAGACATTCACATTGACCACGAAACACAGAATTTTCATCGAGATTGAATACAAACGGGACACACCCGACATAAGTACAAGAAGGGTGAATCTTCTATGTGTTCATGGTTCGAGTGGCCCTGGGTGACCAGTATTAGATTTCGATGCACCAGTGAAGGTTTACTGTATTCCTTGGACCTTCACTTTGACCATGAAACACAGAAATCGCACTGGGATTGAATACAAAAGCAGAATGCCGGTTGAAGTACAAGAAGAGTGAATCTTCTAAGAGTTTCTGGTTTGAGCGGCTCCTGGGAGACCAGTATTAGATTCCGATGAACCAGTGCAGGTTTACTGTGTTCCTTGGACCTTCACATTGACCATGAAACACAGAAATTGCATCGCGATTGAATAAAAAGGTAACAATGCTTACTTAAGTAGAAGAAAAGTGAATCTTCTAAGAGATTGTGGTTTGATCGGCTCCTGGAAGACCAATATTAGATTACGTTGCACCAATGCAGGTTGACTGCATTCCTTGGAACTTCACATTGTCCATGAAACACAGATATCGCATCGGGATTGAATACAAAAGGCACAATGCCAGCTGAAGTACAAGAAGAGTGAATCTTCTAAGAGTTTGTGGGTTGAACGGTTGCTGGGAATCCAGTATTAGATTCCGATGCACCAGTGCCGGTTTAATGTATCACTTGGACCATCACATTGGCCATGAAACACAGCAATTGCATCGGGATTGAATACAAAAAGCACAATCCCAACTTAAGTACAAGAAGAGTGAATCTTCTAAGAGTTTGTGGTTTTAGAGGCTCCTGGGAGTCCATTTTTAAATTACGATGCACCAGTGAAGGGTTAACTGTATCCCATGGACCTTCACATTGACTATGAAACACAGATATTCCATCGGGATTGAATACAAAGGGGAGAATGCCGACCTAAGTACAAGAAGAATGAATCTTCTAAGAATTTGTGGTTTGAGCGGCTCTTGGGAGACCATTATTAGATTCCGATGAAGCAGTGCAGGTTTACTGTATCCCTTGGACCTTCACATTGACAATGAAAAACAAAAACCGCATCGGATTGAATACAAAAGGGACAATGCCGACTTAAGTACAAGAAGAGTGAATCTTCTAAGAGTTTGTGGTTTGAGCGGCTCCTGCGAGACCAGTATTAGATTCCGATGCACCATTGCAGGTTTACTGTATCCCTTGGACCTTCTCATTGACTGTGAAAACAGAAATGGCATCGGACTGAATACAAAAGGGACAAGCCCGACCTAAGTACAAGAAGAGTGAATCTTCAAAAGAGTTTGTGGGTTGAGCGGCTCCTAGGGGACCAGTATTATGTTCCGATGCACCAGTGTAGGTTTACTGTATTTCTTGGACCTTCACATTGACCATGAAACCCAGATATTGCATCGGGATTGAATACAAAAGGGACAATGCCGACTTAAGTACAAGAAGAGTGAATCTTCTAAGAGTTTGTGGTTTGAGCGGCTCCTGCGAGACCAGTATCAGATTCCGATGCGCCGGTGCAGGTTTACAGTATTCCTTGGACCTTCACATCGACCACGAAACACAGAATTTGCATCGAGATTGAATACAAAGGGGACAAACGCGACTTAAGTACAAGAAGAGTAAATCTTCTATGTGTTTGTGGTTTCAGTCGTTCCTGGGTGACCAGTATTAGATTCCGATGCACCAGTGAAGGTTTACTGTATCCCTTGGACCTTCACTTTGACCATGAAACACAGAAATCGCACTGGGATTGAATACAAAAGCAGAATGCCGGTTCAAGTACAAGAAGAGTGAATCTTCTAAGAGTTTCTTGTTTGAGCGGCTCCTAGGAAACCAGTATTAGATTCCGATGCACCAGTGCAGGTTTACTGTACCCTTGCACCTTCACATTGACTATGAAACACAGCAAATGCATCGGGGTTGAATTACAAAAATCACAATGCCAACTTAATGACAAGAAGAGTAGATCTTCTAAGAGTTTGTGGTTTGAGCGGCTCCTGGGATACCACTATTAGATTCTTTAACGAAATCGTCGAAATGAATGGGATTGATTTGAAATTTCGTTAAAGAAGAATAATAAATTTTATCTTTTGCTTTTAAGTTAATTTTCTTTCGTGCGAACTTTGTTGTAGAACCACTCTCTTATTTTCGTGTGGAAATAAAAATTTTTACTTTCTTATTTATTACGTACATTTAAAGAAAAAATAATATTTACGTGAACTCATATGAACTGGTTAAGAGTATTAGGTTGAGAATTGAGTCCTTTAAATCATTCGGCCTTGGCATACACTTTCCTAATGCAGTGGGTTTTTTGTTAAATATTTTTACTGAATTTTATCCCGGCACTAGCCATAGAACACAAGATTACCTCTATTAGCAGAAAATGTTTTAATTATTGCCAAGCCGACATTTATCACTGATCAAACCTACTTCATTACACATTTAAGATATTTTGAAAGAACCAAACTGTTTAAATTTCAATGTTAACTAACATTAGCTATCCGCCTACGAATGCACAAACGTATAATTAATTCAAATTTTATCAGCCACAGGATCACTGAAAAAGAAGAACAATTTCTTAATTCACCATTGATTTTTATGCATCTGTTCCCGATTTACGGGTTTGGTATTGTTGGTCGCGGCACAGCCCAGCAACACCGCTAAAAAAATGCTGAAAAATTCTTAAAGAAATTTTGTAGATGACGTGGGCAAGCTAATTTACATAAATAATTCACACTTTTGAGAAACTCTAATATATTTAGATCAAACAACAATACAACTCACATTAATTCGTAACGCATCATCTAATGGCGGCTAAGTCCAGACAGAGACAAAAGAAGTCTACCCATTCGTAAAAAACTCTTTCACAGTGTCCTACCGAAATGACTTCTGAACAGAGAAGACCAAAGAATACATAATGCATTGTGCTTAAATAGTATTGCTGACTATTAACATTTCTTTGCAAATTGACGATATTATTCTCTTCTGGCAACATATCTCTGCTATCGCAAATACTGACACATTTTACAATCACATAATGAATACAGAAAATTTCCTATCCTAAATACAGAGAAATATTACAACAAAAAATATAAGGAGAATAACAAATGTCTTTTACACCACATTCAGTAATATTTTTGTTCAATAATTACGATATATACAACTTGCCCAGAGCGGCGTATATGGTACAAATAAACTCTTGTTCTTTAATAACGTGAGTTTGCCAGGGAACGTTACATTGCCCCCTGGCAGCATTTGGCAAAGAGTTTTTACACTTTGACACAATGGTGCCAGTAACGTTCTTTACACTTGTATATTTTACGGAATGGCTCTTTTATTTAGTCCCAGGGTTATATAAGTTCATGGCTCCCCCATTTGGGCGTAGGCAAACAGGAAACCTGGGCAAAACTGTGCCGGAGTCCAGCCATCCCAGTTTGTTCATGGTCAATATTGTCTCTTTAGCAGTTATTCATTTGAATTGAATGCAGTTCGTCACAAACGGTTACACAATTACACAATATCACAGTCACATACAGTTCGACTGAAGTTTTTTGTGTGTGATACTCTTATTCTTGTGATACACTACAAGGTCACTTGTCCTACGTAGTAAATGTTCAATGTTTATCGAAATGAAGTCATTGACATGTTATTCAGTTTATGTGAACATAAAAAAAAATCAATAATGCTGTATTTGGTGAGCGGAGTGATTGTTGAGCGGCGCTCGGCGCGGCGCGCTGACTCCGTGTAGGTCACCGCCCCCGGCGTTGACAGCTACGGCGCGGAGGGGCGTGGCTGTCTGTCTGGTCTGCTACGGGCTGCTGCGGCCGCTGCATAGCTGATGTAGCCGGATGCGCGTTGGATATCCGCTCGGCCGTGCGACGTCTTCTTGCAGTGCTCCAGGAAACATGCAACAAGTTCAGAAACAGTGTACTATCCTTATAGGCATTTTTCCTGCTGTGGGAAAGAACGCACACAGTTAGTGGCAGTTATTACTCAGTAGGCCTTCACTAGTCTGGTTTGCACAATGTTTCGTTGTCACAGTAACACGTTTTATGGGCATACAATATTTTTCACCATGTCATGACTTGTCATTAGTCACACGCAAGTTTTCACCTTTGGACAAAATGTATCTCTGTAGTCAATGCGCTTTCCTAGCGTCCCTTGACACACAAAGAGTTAAAGTTTGACACTAGCTTGATCCACCGTCCGTTATCGGTTCACTGTTCGTGTCGTGCTAGTTCCTTGTTCACTTGCACACACGGCGATGACACAGTTTTTTATTACTTATACTCAACTACTCCGTGACGTATTGCTGCAGGTTTAACAGTCACTTTCTGTCTCTGCCGCACAATACTGCACTTTTGTTTAAGTTCCTTTATTTTTATTTACAATGTCCGCTGTGCAATTTTTTTTTTTTAATAGCACATTCGTAACTCTTTACCAAGGTGTGATATTTGAGTACATGGTAACAAAATATTAAAATTTGGTATTAGTTTGCCCAAAAGTCATCTATATTCGTGTTCGAGTAGATTTTATTTGTGCATTCCAGCCGGATTCAGGCATATTGTTCAATAACTCCTTTGAACTCATGTCACACTTTACTATCAACGTCCTACGTAACTACAGTGTAGTCTCTGTAGGCAAAAATTGACTTGGACTGTATCTGGCTAGCTCTTTTTTACTGTTTGAATCTGCACATGCTTCAATTGAAGCTTCTTTGTGCGTAACTTTGCATTACATAAATTTGCAACAAGTTTGCCTCCCGTGGTGCCCCCGGGTCACTACTGGGTGCATTATTTTCTCTAATAACGTTGGTGAGATAATAAAGTTCTCAGGGCCTCATATTATTGATATTATTCTGGGTTCGAATCTGTCAATCTGACAACTACACTTATATACATACATACACATAATAGAAAAGATTGTGCCAAGAAATATTTCAAATTTGGGCACATAGAAAATATGTAGTACACTAACTAATCATTACTAAAATGTTCTTTTTGATTGAACTCTGTCACAGCTTAACACTACAAATAATTGCACTAATCAGATTATCTGTGCAAACATTTAGAGCATGTTCTAGATAACACAAATTAAAAGAGTACATAACACAAATATCCATACACATGAGAAAATCAATCATATTCTTATAACTAAACACTTCTACACTAGTACATTATCTCTAAAGATCACACATCATTAATGTTCATTATTTACAAAAGAATGGTGTCCACATAGGACTATTAGTCTTTTACTGTAGGAATGCTTTCACATCCTTACGCGGATACAGTCCCCGTACTCTTCCTGAGTGGGGATCTGCTAAGAGATAGCTACACTCATGTGGCACACTTACTACTCTAAAAGGTCCATTGTACACCAATTGCCACTTGCTATTCTGTTTCAAGGATGCCGAGGACTTAGGATGATTGCGTAAGAGTACCAAGTCCCCAACACTAAATTTTTGGTTATTCGTCACATGTCGATTACATTTTTCTTTCCTTTCCTGAGCGCACCTGGTAAGGTTGCACCCTGCTTTTCTTATCTTCTCTTCCTTAGGCTCAGGAATGACTGGGACCTTAGGCAAAGGTGCCAGCCACTCATTCAAAACTCTATTATTATTCATTATAATCTCGTTTGGTGGATACCCCGTAGAAGCATGCGGGGTTGCGTTGTGAACTTCTACAAACTTAGGTATCAGATCTGGCCATCTTGTGTGTTTATATGCAATGTATAACCTGAAAAATTTATTTAACTCTCCAAATGTTCGTAAAAAAAAACTTTTTTCTTCTTGGGCCAAGGAATGGAGTATGAGGCTCGACAGTAAGTTTTGTGAGGCTTCACCTCGATATTGTACTGATATCCCTTAACAGTTCCTGGTCGTTCTGAAAATACATCGGCATAATTAAATAATAACTGTACCAACTCCTGCTGTTGCATAGAGTTCAAATTCTCGGACTGTGATACTTTGTTCGCAAGTGCGTCCACATTTGCTTTTAATTGATCACCTTGTACGTCAGGATAATAGAGATTCTGTCCTAGACAATGATTGTCTAAATGTAGTATCGACTGATTCCTACACTTTATGTTAATATCATTACAATTAGGTACAGGTACCTCTTCAGATCTGAGCATGGACAATTCAATTCTCCTACCAGCATTCATCTAGCTTAATTTTCTCCGAGAAAGGTCGATTATTGCGTCCCTTTCTCTTAAAAAATCTACCCCCAAAATGCAGGCTACCTTTAAACCCTTTACTACCAGGAATGAGCACGCTATGGCTTCATCCCCTAAATACATCTCTACCCGCACTTGGAGTTTAATTATTTGTCGCTGTGCACTTATGGCTCCAGTGACTTTACAATTATTCACGGGAAAAGTCAGCATACGCCTTTCCTTTCCCAGTACTTTGAATAAGTCGATACTCATAACACTGACAGTAGCACCTGTATCTACGACCGCTTGCACATCAATATTGTTAATTTTGATCTCTATTATCGCTTGTACTTTGTCTTTGTGCTCCTTTATGCGCGTGGATGGTTCAGTTATTAATTCATCTCCCATCTGTACCCCGTCATTATACCTAAGGATACAGATGTTGTTCGGTGTTTTGTTCTGTGTCGGGCTGCTCTCACTCCAAACCTCAGCCGACGATGGAGAGCGTATCTCGGCTGCATCTAGTTTGTTGAATTATTGCTAGTGGATGGGCGTGGCTGCTCTGTGTCACTGACCTCCACTATGTGCACGTTGTGTTGCGTCGGCCGCCACGGTTGCGCAATTGGCGCATTTTGTGGTGGCGGTCGGTTATTGTCATATCTATCACTGTTTTGCCGGTCCGGACTGGGCCTCTGGTTCTGCGGCCAAGTTCGGTCTGCATCATTATAAGTATTAGTGTTGCTCGGCCCCCTGGCATTTTTCCATCTATTATTGCTTGGTGGGCCTGTCTCATACCGGTCATCGAACCTCCTTTTCCGGTCATTATTCACCGGCGGACTGTTGCCGTTCCGGTCTCTACCTCTATTTCCGTTTTGTGCATAATCTCGTCTCCTATTATTACCTCCGCCGTTTCCGTTACTTGGTGGAGGCGTGTTAATTCTACCATTTCTATAACCATTTCCGTTACTTCTAGCCTGTTCAGAGGCTGCCTTAACGTCCTCCTGAATCAGGTCAATTGAGTCCAGAACAGACAAGAAATGTTCCATATCATTTTCAGGCACGTGTATAAGTTTTTCCGTTACATGTATCGGCAAGTGTGATTTCAAAAGTCTGATCAAATCCCGGGATGAAATCTGTTCGTCCCAGTAACGGGTCTTATTAATGTACTTCTCGAAATATTTTCGCAAATTGCCTAGCCGTGGAGAATACGGCTCTGGATTATATACCTCCTTCCGTAATCTCTCCTGGATACATGTTGACCAATATTTGGCCAAGAATGCTTTTTCAAATTGCTCATATGTATCGCAACTATCAGCTGCTTCGGTTGCCCATAATGCAGCATCTCCTTGTATGTAGGACATAACGAACTGTATTTTCTGGGTGTGACTCCAAACGCTAGGCAAAATGTTTCTAAATCCCTTGATAAACACTACAGGGTGAACAGATTTCTTCTCCGTTGTAAAGATCTGAAACTGTCGGTTCCTAATCAAGCTTTCTTCAATCATTACTTTGGAATGACATTTATTTGTTTCGCTTACATTGGTTTCCTGTTCTGTCTCTCAGTCGCAATTTTTTACTGCAGTATTTATATGCCTATCATTGTTGGGCCTGGCTGGCGTGACATACGCCTGTGCCTCGTCATGCCGCAAGCTAAGCTCCATTTCGGCAAGACGACGGTCCACACTCCGCTGCCACAGCGGAATGTCTTTGTGCACTATCTTTTTTAGATCCTGCACATCCGCACTTGAGCCCACATCTCTGGCCTCAATTGCGGCGTGCACTTTCTGATCTATTTCTTTTATGACCTCATGCCGCAAGCTAAGCTCCATTTCGGCAAGACGACGGTCCACACTCCGCTGCCACAGCGGAATGTCTTTGTGCACTATCTCTTTTAGATCCTGCACATCCGCACTTGAGCCCACATCTCTGGCCTCAATTGCGGCGTGCACTTTCTGATCTATTTCTTTTATGACTTCATTTTCTACTTTGTGCACTTGTTCGATCACTTTGTTCTCAATTACTTGAGTTGTGTCAATTTCCAATTGCTCGACTCTGTTAGTCAGGACACTAATTTCCTCTACGATATTGGCGTTAGCCACTTGAATACTGTCTACTCTTTCGCTTATTTCATGCACTGTTTTGGGTATGGTTTCATATTTTTGTTTCAAACTAACAAGCTCACTTTGCATAACTTCTAAAGTTTGCATCAACTGCAAGTCCCTCTCATGCAGGCGTCGGTCACGCTCTGCTTGTTTAGCATCACGTTCTTTATCACGCTCTGCTTGTTTAGCATCACGTTCTTTATCGCGTTCTGCTTGTTTGCATGCAAATTCAGCTACCAATCTCTGGTCACGCTCGGCTTGCATATATACAAATTCAGCTTGGAAATTGAGCATGCCCTCGAACATAACTCTTAATGATTGCACTTCTGACATCACACCACTCTCTGGTCCGTGTCCAGTGCTTGCGGATGGCACAGTATTTCCGCTATCAACTGAATCACTGGGTGGCAGTGGCAACATTTCTTGTCCTTCTGCCTCCAGATTCTCACATTGTACTTCCTGAAGTACGTCACTAACATTACTTTGTGTCCCACTTTCCAATTCGGTATCACTACTTACTGACTGTTGCTCATTATCCATGTTGATATCTTTCTGACTACGCAATCTAACCATAGTAAACAAAAGAAATAAAATCTGAACTAAATATCCTAACACTCAGGTTTCACTGACACAATCACACAAGAAATGGACATTAACTAATACACACTTACTATATACTACAATGACTAACTACCTAAATGTCCTGTTATTTTAAAACAAAGTACTAACAACAAGCACACCACTAATGATCCGAGAACACTGCACTGAGGCTACTTTACTACCCACAGGACAACTACACTGTAGCTTTACCTTTTGGTGATCTACCTTGGGTGCAGCTGCCCCCTGAAATTGTGGTAGGTAATTAATTTTTCGAAATATTGAGCTCTCTTCTTCAGCTTGCCTCTGGGTACATAGTGTTCTCATGCAAAAAATCATTCACAGGTATTACCACACAATATTGGTTATGCAATACATACAATACATAGAAAAATTATTAAAAGTTCTGCAACAAAGTTCGACTATATTAATTCCCTAGTTATCTCACGGGTATTTAGTGGCCACTGCATATTCGAGCCCCACGTTGGGCGCCAATTTAACGAAATCGTCGAAATGAATGGGATTGATTTGAAATTTCGTTAAAGAAGAATAATAAATTTTATCTTTTGCTTTTAAGTTAATTTTCTTTCGTGCGAACTTTGTTGTAGAACCACTCTCTTATTTTCGTGTGGTAATAAAAATTTTTACTTTCTTATTAATTACGTACATTTAAAGAAAAAATAATATTTACGTGAACTCATATGAACTGGTTAAGAATATTAGGTTGAGAATTGAGTCCTTTAAATCATTCGGCCTTGGCATACACTTTCCAGATGCAGTGGGTTTTTTGTTAAATATTTTTACTGAAGTTTATCCCGGCACTAGCCATAGAACACAAGATTACCTCTATTACCAGAAAATGTTTTAATTATTGCCAAGCCGACATTTATCACTGATCAAACCTACTTCATTACACATTTAAGATATTTTGAAAGAACCAAACTGTTTAAATTTCAATGTTAACTAACATTAGCTATCCGCCTACGAATGCATGAACGTATAAATAATTTACGTTAAATACAAGAGCCGCTCAAACCACAAACTCTTAGAAGATTCATTCTTCTCGTACTTAGGTCGGCATTCTCCACTTTGTATGCAATCCCGATGGAATATCTGTGTTTCATGGTCAATGTGAAGGTCCATGGAATACAGTTAACCCTTCACTGGTGCATCGGAATCTAAAAATGGTCATCTCAGGTGCCGCTAAAATCACAAACTCTTAGAAGATTCATTCTTCTTGTACTTAAGTTGGCATTGTGCATTTTGGATTCAATACAGATGCAATTGCTGTGTTTCATGGTCAATAGGAAGGTCCAAGGGATACAGTAAACCTGCACTGGTGCATCGGAAACTAATTCTGGTCTCCCAGGAGTAGATCAAATCACAAACTCTTGTAAGATTTACTCTTCTTGTACTTATGTCGGCATTGTGCCTTTTGTATTCAATCCCGATGCGATATCTGTGTTTCATGGTCAATGTGAAAGTCCAAGGGATACAGTAAAGTCTCACTGGTTCATCGGAATCTAATACTGGTATCCCAGGAGCCGCACACACCACAAACTCTTAGAAGATTCACTCTTCTTGTACTTAAGTCGGCATTGTCCCCTTCGTATTCAATCCCGATGCAATTTCTGTGTTTCATGGTCAATGTGAAGGTCCAAGGAATACTGTAAACCTGCACCGGTGCATCGGAATCTGATACTGGTCTCCCAGAAGCCGCTCAAAACACAATCACTTAGAAGATTCACTCTTCTTGTACTTAGGTCGGCCTTGTCCCTTTTGTATTCAGTCCGATGCCATTTCTGTTTTCACAGTCAATGTGAAGGTCCAAGGGATACAGTAAACCTGCACTGGTGCATCGGAATCTAAGACTGGTCTCGCAGGAGCCGCTAAAATCACAAACTCTTAGAAGATTCACTCTTCTTGTACTTAAGTTGGGATTGTGCTTTTTGTATTCAATCCCGATGCAATTGCTGTGTTTCATGGCCAATGTGATGGTCCAAGTGATACATTAAACCTGCACTGGTGCATCGGAATCTAATACTCGATTCCCAGCAACCTTTCAGCCCACAAACTCTTAGAAGATTCACTCTTCTTGTACTTCAGCTGGCATTGTGCCTTTTGTATTCAAAACCGATACGATATCTGTGTTTCATGGACAATGTAAAGTTCCAAGGAATGCAGTTAACCTGCATTGGTGCAACGGAATCTAATACTGGTCTCCCAGGAGCCGATCAAACCACAATCTCTTAGAAGATTCACTTTTCTTGTACTTAAGTCGGCATTGTTACCTTTTTATTCAATCGCGATGCAATTTCTGTGTTTCATGGTCAATGTGAAGGTCCAAGTAATACAGTAAACCTGCACTGGTTCATTGGAATCTAATACTGGTCTCCCAGGAGCCGCTCAAACCAGAACCTCTTAGAAGATTCACTCTTCTTGTACCTCAACCGGCATTCTGCTTTTGTATTCAATCCCAGTGCGATTTCTGTGTTTCATGGTCAAAGTGAAGGTCCAAGGGTTACAGTAGACCTTCACTGGTGCATCGGAATCTAATACTGGTCACCCAGGGGCCACTCAAACCACAAACACATAGAAGATTCACTCTTCTTGTACTTAAGTCGGCTTTGTCCCCTTTGTATTCAATCTCGATGCAGATTCTGTGTTTTGTGGTCAATGTGAAGGTCCAAGGGATACTGTAAACCTGCACCGGTGCATCGGAATCTGATACTGGTCTCCCAGAAGACGCTCAAAACACAATCACTTAGAAGATTCACTCTTCTTGTACACAGCTCGGCCTTGTCCCTATTGTATTCAGTCCGATGCTATTTCTGTTTTCACGGTCAATGTAAAGGTCCAAGGGATACAGTAAACCTGCACTGGTGCATCGGAATCTGATACTGGTCTCGCAGGAGCCGCTCAAACCACAAACTCTTAGAAGATTCACTCTCCTTGTACTTAAGTCGGCATTGTCCCTTTTGTATTCAATACCGATGCAATTTCTGGGTTTCATGGTCAATGTGAAGGTCCAAGAATTACAGCAAACCTGCACTGGTACATCGGAACATAATACTGGTCCCCTAGGAGCCTCTTAAACCACAAACTCTTAAAGGATTCACTCTTCTTGTACTTGAGTCGGCATTGTCCCTTTTGTATTCAATCCGATGCGATTTTTGTTTCTCATGGTCAATGTGAAGGTCCAAGGGATACAGTAAACCTGCACTGGTTCATCGGAATCTAATAATGGTCTCCCAAGAGCCGCTCAAACCACAATCTCTTAGAAGATTTACTTTTCTTGTACTTAAGTCGGAATTGTTACCTTTGTATTCAATCACGATGCAACTTCTGTGTTTCATGGTCAATGTGAAGGTCCAAGGGATACAGTAAACCTGCACTGGCTCATCGGTATCTAATACTGGTCTCCCAATAGCCGCTCACACCACAAAGTCTTAGAAGATTCACTCGTCTTGTACTTAAGTCGGTATTGTCCCCTTCGTATTCAATCCCTATGCAATTTCTGTGTTACATGGTCAATGTGAAGGTCCAAGGGATACAGTTAACCCTTCACTGGTGCATCGGAATTCAATACTGGTCTCCCAGGAGCAGATCAAACCACATACTCTTGGAAGATTCACTCTTGTTGTCATTAAGTAGTCATTGTGCCTTATGTAATTCAATCCCGATGCATTTGCTGTGTTTCATGGTCAATGCGAAGGTGCAAGGGTACCGTAAACCTGCACTGGTGCATCGGAATTTAATACTGGTTCCTAGGAGCCGGTCAAACCAAAAACTATTAGAAGGTTAACTCTTCTTGTACTTCAGCCGGCTTTCTGCTTCTGTATTCAATCCCAGTGCGATTTCTGTGTTTCATGGTCAAAGTGAAGGTCCAAGGGATACAGTAATACTTCACTGGTGCATCGGAATCTTATACTGGTCACCCAGGAGCCACTCAAAAAATAAACACTTAGAAGATTCACTCTTCTTGTACTTAAGTCTGGTTTGTCCCCTTTGTATTCAATCTCGATGCAAATTCTGTGTTTCATGGTCAATGTGAAGGTCCAAGGGATACAGTAAACCTGCACTTTTGCATCGGAATCTAATACTGGTCTCGCAGGAGCCGCTCAATACACAAATTCTTAGAAGATTCACTCCTCTCGTACTTAAGTCGGCATTGTCCCCTTTGTTTTCAATCCCGATGCAATTTCTGTGTTTTATTTTCAATGTGAACGTCCAAGGGATACAAAAAAACGCTTCACTGGTGCATCGGAATCTAATACTGGTCTCCCAGGAGCCGCCCAAACCACAAACTCTTAGAAGATTCACTCTTCTTGTACTTAAGTCGGCAATGTCCCTTTTGTATTCCGTCCAAATGCACTGTCTGTGTTTCATGGTCAATGTGAAGGTCCAAGGGATACAGTAAACCTGCACTAGTGCATCGGAAAGTAATTCTGGTCTCCCAGGAGCAGATCAAACCACAAATTCTTGGAAGATTCACTCTTCTTGTACTTAAGTCGGCATAGTGACTTTTGTATTCAATCCCGATGTGATTTCTGTGTTTCATGGACAATGTGAAGGGCCAAGGGATGCAGTAAACCTGCACTGGTGCATCGGAATCTAATACTTGCCCCCAGGAGACGATTAAACGACAAACTTTTAGAAGATTCATTCTTCTTGTACTGAAGTCGGCATAGTCCCTTTTGTATTCAATCCCACGAAATTTCTGTTTTTCATGGTCAATGTGAAGGTCCAAGGGATGCACTAAACCAGCACTGGTTCATCGGAATCTAATAGTGTATCCCAGGAGCCGCTCATAATACAAACTCTTAGCAGATCTACTCATCTTGTACTTTAGTCGGCATTGTGCCTTTTGTATTCAATCCCGATGCAATTGCTGTGTTTCATGGTCAATGTGAAGGTCCAAGGGATACAGTAAACCTGCAGTGGGGCAACAGAATCTAATACAGGTTTCCCAGGAACCGCTCAAAGCACAAACTCTTAAAAGAACTCACTCCCCTTGTCATTAAGTTTGCATTGTGCCTTTTGTAATTCAATCCCGATGCATTTGCTGTGTTTCATAGTCAATGTGAAGTTGCAAGTGTACAGTAAACCTGCACTGGTGCATCCGAATCTAATACTGGCTTCCTAGAAACCGCTCATTCCAGAAACTCTTAGAAGATTCACTCTTCTTGTACTTAAGTCGGCATTGTCCCTTTTGTATTCAATCTGATGCGATTTTTGTTTTTCATGGTCAATGTGAAGGTCCAAGGGGTGTAGTAAACCTGCACTGGTTCATCAGAATCTAATAATGGTGTCCCAAGAGCCGCTCAAACCACAAACTCTTAGAAGATTCATTCTTCTCGTACTTAGGTCGGCATTCTCCCTTTGTATTCAATCCCGATGGAATATCTGTGTTTCATGGTCAATGTGAAGGTCCATGGAATACAGTTAACCCTTCACTGGTGCATCGGAATCTAAAAATGGTCATCTCAGGAGCCGCTAAAATCAGACACTCTTAGAAGATTCATTCTTCTTGTACTTAAGTTGGCATTGTGCATATTGTATTCAATCCAGATGCAATTGCTGTGTTTCATGGTCAATAGGAAGGTCCAAGGGATACAGTAAACCTGCACTGGTGCATCGGAAACTAATTCTGGTCTCCCAGGAGCAGATCAAACCACATACTCTTGTAAGATTCACTCTTCTTGTACTTAAGTCGGTATTGTGCCTTTTGTATTCAATGCCGATGCGATATCTGTGTTTTATGGTCACTGTGAAAGTCCAAGGGATACAGTAAACTTGCACTGGTTCATCGGAATCTAATACTGGTCATCCAGGAGCCGCACACACCACAAACTCTTAGAGGATTCACTCTTCTTGTACTTAAGTCGGCATTGTCCCATTCGTATTCAATCCCGATGCAATTTCTGTGTTTCATGGTCAATGTGAAGGTCCAAGGGATACAGTTAACCCTTCACTGGTGCATCGGAAAATAATACTGGTCTCCCAGGAGCCGCTCAACGCACATAGGACTTTCATGGTCAATGTGAAGGTCCAAGGTATGCAGTTAACCTGCACTGGTTCGTCGGAATCTAATACTGTTCTCCCAGGAGCCGCAAAAACCACAAACACTTAGAAGATTACTCTTCTTCTACTTAAGGCGGCATTGACATCTTGTATTCAGTCCCGATGTAATTACTGTGTTTCATGGTCAATGTGAATGTCCAAGGGATACAGTAAACCTGCACTGGTTCATCGGAATCTAATACTGTTCTCCCAGGAGCCGCTCATACCACAAACTCTTAGAAGATTCACTCATCTTGTACTTAAGTCGGCATTGTCGCTTTTGTATTCAATCCGATGCAGTTTCTGTTTTCGTGGTCAATGTGATGGTCCTAAGGATACAGTAAACCTGCACTGGGTCATCGGAATCTAATACTGGTCTCCCAGGAGCCGCTAAAACCACAAATTCTTAGAGGATCCACTCTTCTTGTACTTAAGTTGGCATTGAGACTTTTGTGTTCAATCCCGATTCAATTGCTGTGTTTCAAGGTCAATGTGATTGTCCAAGGGATACAGTAAACCTTCTTTGGTGCATCGAAATCTAATACTGGTCTCCCAGGAGCCGCTCAAAGCACAAACTCTTAGAAGATCCACTCTTCTTGTACTTCAGTTGGCATTGTGCCTTTTATAATCAATCCCGATACAATTGCTGTGTTTCATGGTCATTGTAAATGTCCAACGGATAAAGTAAACCGGCACTGGTGCATCGGAATCTAATACTGGTTTCCCAGGAGCCGCTCAAACTACAAAATCTTAGAAGATTCACTCTTCTTGTACTTAAGTCGGCAATGTGCCTTTTGTATTCAATCCCAATGCAATTTCTCTGTTTCATGGGCAATGTAAAGGTCCAAGTGAAACAGTGAACCTGCACTGGTGTATCGGAATCTAATACTGGTCTCCCAGGAGCCGCTCAAACCACAAACTCTTAGAAGATTCACTCTTCTTGTACTTTAGCCGGCTTTGTGCCTTTACTATTGAATCCCGATGCGATTTCTGTGTTTCATGGTCAATTCGAAGGTCCAAGAGATGCAGTAAACCAGAACTGGTTCATCGGAATCTAATAGTGATATCCCAGGAGCCGCTCAAATCACAAACTCTTAGAAGATCTACTCTTCTTGTACTTTAGTCGGCATTGTGCATTTTGTATTCAATCCCGATGCAATTGCTGTGTTTCATGGTCAATGTGTAGGTCCAAGGGATACAGTAAACCTGCAGTGGTGCAACGGATTCTAATACTGGTCTCCCAGGAGCCGCTCAAAACACAAACTCTTAAAAGATTCACTCTTCTTGTCATTAAGTTGGCATTGTGCCTTTTGTAATTCAATCCCGATGCATTTGCAGTGTTTCATGGTCAATGTGAAATTGCAAGGGTACAGTAAACCTGCACTGGTGCATCCTAATGTAATACTGGTTTCCTAGGAGCCGCTCAAACCGGAATCTCTTCATAGATTCACTCTTCTTGTACTTCAACCGGCATTCTGCATTTTGTATTCAATCCCAGTGAGATTTCTGTGTTTCATGGTCATAGTGAAGGTCCAAGGGATACAGTAAACCTTCACTGGTGCATCGGAAACTAATACTGGTCTTCCAGGAGCAGATCAAACCACAAACTCTTAGAAGATTCACTCATCTTGTACTTAAGTCGGCATCGTCCCCTTTGTATTCAATCTCGATGCAAAATCTGTGTTTCATAGTCAATGTTAAGGTCCAAGGGATACAGTAAACCTGCATCGGTGCATCGGAATCTAATACTGGTCACCCAGGAGCAACTCAAAATACAAAAACGTAGAAGATTCACTCTTCTTGTACTTAAGTCGGGTTTGTCAACCTTGTATTCAATCTCGATGCAAATTCTGTGTTTCATGTTCAATGTGAAGGACCAAGGGATACAGTAAACCTGCACCAGTGCATCGGAATCTAATACTGGTCACCCAGGAGCCCCTCAAATCACAAACACATAGGAGATTCACTCTTCTTGTACTTAAGTCGGCATTGTGCCTTTTGTATTCAATCCCGATTCGATATCTGTGTTTCATGGACAATGTGAAGGTCCAACGGATGCAGTAAACCTGCACTGGTGCAACGGATTCTAATACTTGTCCCCCAGGAGACGATCAAACCATAAACCCTTAGAAGATTCATTCTTCTTGTACTTACGTCGGCATTGTCCCCTTTGTATTCAATCCTGAAGCAATTTCTGTGTTTCACGGTCATTGTGAAGGTCAAAGGTATACAGTTAAACCTTCACCGTTTCATCGGAATCTAAAACTGGTCTCCCAGGAGCCACTCAAATCACAAACACTTAGAAGATTCACTCTTCTTGTACTAAAGCTGGCATTGCCCCTTTTGTGTTCAATCCGAAGTATTTTCTGTTTTTAATGGTCAATGTGAGGTTCCACGGGATACAGTAAACATGCACTGGTTCATCGAAATCTGATACTGGTTTCCCAGGAATAGTTCAAACCACAATCTCTTAGAAGATTCTCTCTTCGGGTACTTAAGTCGGCATTGTCCCTTTTGTATTCAGTCCCGATGCAATGTCTGTGTTTCATGGTCAATGCTTGGGTCCAAGGGATACAGTTAACCTGCACTGGTGCATCGGAAAATAATACTGGTCTCCCAGGAGCCGCTCAACGCACATAGGATTTTCATGATCAATGTGAAGGTCCAAGGGATGCAGTTAACCTGCACTGGTTCGTCGGAATCTAATACTGTTCTCCCAGGAGCCGCGAAAAAGACAAACACTTAGAAGATTACTCTTCTTCTACTTAAGTCGGCATTGTCCTTTTGTATTCCGTCCCAATGTAATTACTGTGTTTCATGGTCAATGTGAACGTCCAAGGGATACAGTAAACCTGCACTGGTTCATCGGAATCTAATACTGTTCTCCCAGGAGCCGCTCATACCACAAACTCTTAGAAGATTCACTCATCTTGTACTTAAGTCGGCATTGTCGCTTTTGTATTCAATCCGATGCAGTTTCTGTTTTCGTGGTCAATGTGATGGTCCAAAGGATACAGTAAACCTGCACTGAGTCATCGGAATCTAATACTGGTCTCCCAGGAGCCGCCCAAACCACAAATTCTTAGAGGATCCACTCTTCTTGTACTTAAGTTGGCATTGAGACTTTTGTATTCAATCCCGATTCAATTGCTGTGTTTCAAGGTCAATGTGATTGTCCAAGGGATACAGTAAACCTTCTTTGGTGCATCGAAATCTAATACTGGTCTCCCAGGAGCCGCTCAAAGCACAAACTCTTAGAAGATCCACTCTTCTTGTACTTCAGTTGGCATTGTGCCTTTTATAATCAATCCCGATACAATTGCTGTGTTTCATGGTCCATGTAAATGTCCAACGGATAAAGTAAACCGGCACTGGTGCATCGGAATCTAATACTGGTTCCCAGGAGCCGCTCAAACTACAAAATCTTAGAGGATTCACTCTTCTTGTACTTAAGTCGGCAATGTGCCTTTTGTATTCATTCCCAATGCAATTTCTCTGTTTCATGGGCAATGTAAAGGTCCAAGTGACACAGTGAACCTGCACTGGTGTATCGGAATCTAATACTGGTCTCCCAGGAGCCGCTCAAACCACAAACTCTTAGAAGATTCACTCTTCTTGTACTTCAGCCGGCTTTGTGCCTTTACTATTGAATCCCGATGCAATTTCTGTGTTTCGTGGTCAATGTGAAAGTCCAAGGGATCCAGTAAACCAGCACTGGTGCATCGGAATCTAATACTGGACTCCCAGAAGCCCCTCAAACCACAATCACTTAGAAGATTCACTCTTCTTGTACTTAGGTCGACCTTGTCCCTTATGTATTCAGTCCGATGCCATTTCTGTTTTCAGGATCAAGGTAAGGGTCCAAGGGATACAGTAAACCTGCACTGGTGCATCGGAATCTAATACTGGTCTCGCAGGAGCCTCTCATATCACAAACTCTTAGAAGATTCACTCTTCTTGTACTTAAGTCGGCATTGTCCCCTTTGTATTCAATCCCGATGCTATTTCTGTGTTTTATTTTCAATGTGAAGGTCCAAACGATACAAATAACGCTTCACTGGTGCATCGGAATCCAATACTGCTCTCCCAGGATCCGCTCAAACCGCAAACACTTAGAAGATTCACTCTTCTTGAACTTACGTCGGCATTGTCCCTTTTGTATTCAATCCGATACAATTTCTGTTTTTCATGCTCAATGTGAAGGTCCAAGGGATACAGTAAACCTGCACTGCTTCATCGGAATCTAATACTGGGCTCCCAGGAGCCGCTCAAAGCACAAACTCTTAGTCGATCCACTCTTCTTTTACTTAAGTCGGCATTGTGCCTTTTGTATTGAATCCCGATGCAATTGCTGTGTTTCATGGTCAATGTGAAAGTCCAAGGGATACAGTAAGCCTGCACTGGTGCATCGGAATCTAATACTGGTTTCCCAGGGGCTGCTCAAAGCACAAACTCTTGGAGGATTCGCTCTAATTGCCTTATGTTGCCAATGTGCCTTTTGTATTCAATCCCGATGCAATTGCTGTGTTTCATGGTCAATTTGAAGGTCCAAGGGTACAGTAAACCTGCACTGGTGCATTCGAATCTTATACTGGTTTCCCAGGAGCCGCTAAAACTACAAACTCTTAGAAAATTCACTCTTCTTGTACTTCAGCCGGCATTGTGCCTTTGGTGTTCAATCCCGATGTGATTTCTGTGCTTCATGGTCAATGGGAAGGTCCAAGGGATACAGTAAACCTGCACTGGTGCAACGGAATCTAATACTGGTCTCCCAGGTGCCGCTCAAAGCACAAACTTTTAGAAGACTCACTCTTCCTGTACTTAAGTCGGCATTGTGCCTTTTGTATTCAATCCCGATGCGATATCTGTGCATCATGTACAATGTAAAGGTCCCAGGGATGCAGTAAACCTGCACTGGTGCATCGGAAACTAATTCTGGTGTCCCAGGGGCAGATCCAACCACAAATTCTTGGAAGATTCACTCTTCTTGTACTTAAGTTGACATTGTGCCTTTTGTATTCAATCCCGATGTGATTTTTGTGTTTCATGGACAATGTGAAGGTCCAAGGGATGCAGCAAACCTGCGCTGGTGCATCGGAATCTAATACTTGTCCCCCAGGAGACGATTAAACGACAACTTTTAGAAGATTCATTCTTCTTGTACTTTAGTCGGCATTGCCCCCTTTGTATTCAATCCTGAAGCAATTTCTGTGTTTCATGTTCATTGTGACGTCAAAGGGATACAGTTAACCATTCACCGGTGCATCGGAATCTAATACTGGTCACGCAGGAGCCGCTCAAACCACAAACACTTAGAAGATTCACTCTTCTTGTACTTAAGTCGGCATTGTCTCTTTTGTATTCAGTCCCGATGTAATTACTGTGTTTCATGGTCAATGTGAACGTCCAAGCGATACAGTAAACCTACACTGTTCATCGGAATCTAATACTGATCTCCCAGGAGCCGCTCATACCACAAACTCTTAGAAGATTCACTCTTCTTGTACTTAAGTCGCCATTGTGCCCTTTGTATTCAATCCCGATGCAATTTCTGTAATTCATGGCCACTGTTGAGAACCAAGGGATACAGTAAACCTGAACTGGTGCATCGGATACTAATACTGGTCTGCCAGGTGCCGCTCAAACCACAAAGGCTTAGAAGATTCACTCATCTTGTACTTAAGTCGGCATTGTCGCTTTTGTATTCAATCCGATGCAGTTTCTGTTTTCATGGTCAATGTGAAGGTCCAAAGGATACAGTAAACCAGCACTGGTTCATCGGAATCTAATACTGGTCTCCCAGGAGCCGCTCAAACCACAAATTCTTAGAGGATCCACTCTTCTTGTACTTGAGTTGGCACTGAGACTTTTGTATTCAATCCCGATTCAATTGCTGTGTTTCAAGGTCAATGTGATTGTCCAAGGGATACAGTAAACCTTCTTTGGTGCATCTAAATCTAATACTGGTCTCCCAGGAGCCGCTCAAAGCACAAACTCTTAGGAGTTCCACTCTTCTTGTACTTCAGTTGATATTGTGCCTTTTATATTCAATCCCGATACCACTGCTGTGTTTCATGGTCAATGTAAAGGTCCAATGGATACAGTAAACCGGCACTGGTGCATCGCAATCTAATACTGGTTTCCCAGGAGCCGCTCAAACCACAAATTACGAGAGAGCACATTCCGGGAAGAGATGGGCAACATATTACTACCGCCCACATATATCTCGCGTAATGATCTCATTGAAAAGATCCGAGAAATTAGAGCAAATACGGAAACTTACAAGCAGTCGTTCTTCCCACGCACAATTCGTGAATGGAACAGGGAAGGGCGGATCAGATAGTGGTACAATAAGTACCCTCCGCCACACACCGTAAGGTGGCTCTCGGAGTATTGATGTAGATGTAGATGTAAACTCTTAGAAGATTCACTCTTCTTGTACTTAAGTCGGCAATGTGCCTTTTGTATTCAATCCCAATGCAATTTCTCTGTTTCATGGGCAATGTAAAGGTCCAAGTGACACAATAAAGCCGCACTGGTGCATCGGAATCTAATGCTGGTCTCCCAGGAGCCGCTTAAAGCACAAACTCTTAGAAGATCCACTCTTCTTTTACTTAAGTCGGCATTGTGCCTTTTGTATTGAATCCCGATGCAATTGCTGTGTTTCATGGTCAATGTGAAGGTCCAAGGGATACAGTAAACCAGCACTGGTGCGTCGTAATCTAATACTGGACTCCCAGAAGCCGCTCAAACCACAATCACTAAGAAGATTCACCCTTCTTGTACTTAGGTCGGCCTTATCCATTTTGTATTCAGTCCGATGCCATTTCTGTTATCAGGGTCAATGTAAAGGTTCAAGGGATACAGTAAACCTGCACTGGTGAATCGGAATCTTATACTTGTCCCCCAGGAGACGATTAAACGACAAACTTTAAGAAGATTCATTCTTCTTGTACTTGAGTCGGCATTGTCCCCTTTGTATTCAATCCTGAAGCAATTTCTGTGTTTCATTTTCATTGTGAAGGTCAAAGGGATACAGCTAACTTTTCACCGGTGCATCGGAATCTAATACTGGTCACTCAGGAGCCGCTCAAACCACAAACACTTAGAATATTCACTCTTGTGGTACTTAAGTCGGCATAGTCCCCTTTGTATTCAATCCAATGAAATTTCTGTTCTTCATGGTCAATGTGAAGGTCCAAGGGATGCAGTAAACCAGCACTGGTTCATCGGTATCTAATAGTGGTATCCCAGGAGCCGCTCAAACCACAAACCCTTAGATCTACTCTTCTTGTACTTTAGTCGGCATTGTGCCTTTTGTATTCAATCCCGATGCAATTGCTGTGTTTCATGGGCAAAGTGAAGGTCCAAGGGATACAGTACACCTGCAGTGGTGCAACGGATACTAATACTGGTCTCCCAGGAGCCGCTCAAAACATAATCTCTTAAAAGGTTCACTCTTCTTGTCATTAAGTTGGCATTGTGCCTTTTGTAATTCAATCCCGAAGCATTTGCAGTGCTTCATGGTCAATCTGAACATTCAAGGGTACAGTCATCCTGCACTGGTGCATCCGAATCTAATACTGGTTTCCTAGGAGCCGCTCAAACCAGAAACTCTTACAAGATTCACTCTTCTTGTACTTCAACCGGCATTCTGCCTTTTGTATTCAATTACAGTGCGATTTCTGTGTTTCATGGTCAATGTAAAGGTCCGAGGTATACAGTAAACCTGCACTGGTGCATCTGAATCTAATACTGGTCTCCCAGGAGCTGCTCAAACCACAAATTCTTAGAGGATCCACTCTTCTTGTACTTAAGTTGGCATTGAGACTTTTGTATTCAATCCCGATACAATTGCTGTGTTTCATGGTCAATGTAAAGGTCCAAAGGATACAGTAAACCGGCACTGGTGTATCGGAATCTAGTACTGGTTTCCCAGGAGCCGCTCAAACCACGAACTCTCACAAGATTCACTCTTCTTGTACATCAGCCGGCATTGTGCCTTAACTATTCAATCCCGATGCAATTTCTGTGTTTCATGGTCAATGTGAAAGTCCAAGGGATACAGTAAACCAGCACTGGTGCATCGAAATCTAATACTGGACTCCCAGAAGCCGCTCAAACCACAATCACTTAGAAGATTCACTCTTCTTGTACTTAGGTCGGCCTTGTCCATTTTGTACTCAGTCCGATGCCCATTCTGTTTTCAGGGTCAATGTAAGGGTCCAAGGGATACAGTAAACCTGCACTGGTGCATCGGAATCTAATACTGTTCTCGCAGGAGCCTCTCAGATCACAAACTCTAAGAAGATTCACTCTTCTTGTACCTAAGTCGGCATTGTCCCCTTTGTATACATTCCCGATGCAATTTCTGTGTTTTATTTTCAATGTGAAGGTCCAAACAATACAAATAACGCTTCACTGGTGCATCGGAATCCAATACTGCTCTCCCAGGAGCCGTTCAAACCGCAAACACTTAGAAGATTCACTCTTCTTGTACTAAAGTCGGCATTGTCCCTTTTGTATTCAATCCGATGCAATTTCTGTTTTTCATGCTCAATGTGAAGGTCCAAGGGATACAGTAAACCTGCACTGGTTCATCGGAATCTAATACTGGTCTCCCAGGATCCGCTGAAAGCACAAACTCTTAGAAGATCCATTCTTCTTTTACTTAAGTCGGCATTGCGCCATTTGTATTGAATCCCGATGCAATTGCTGTGTTTCATGGTCAATGTGAAGGTCCAAGGGATACAGTAAACCTGCACTGGAGAATCGGAATCTAATACTGGTTTCCCAGGGGCTGCTCAAAACACAAACTCTTGGAGGATTCACTCTAATTGTCCTTAAGTTGCCAATGTGCCTTTTGTATTCAATCCCGATGCAATTTCTGTGTTTCATGGTCAGTGTGAAGGTCCAAGGTATACAGTTAACCCTTCACTGGTGCATCGGAATCTAATACTGGTCTCCCAGGAGCCGATCAAACCACAAACACTTAGAAGATGCACTCTTCTTGTACTTAAGTCGGCATTGTACCTTTTGTATTCAATCCCGATGCAATTGCTGTGGTTCATGGTCAATGTGAAGGTCAAGGGATACAGTAAGCCTTCACTGGTGTATCGGAAACTAATACTGGTCTTCCAGGAGCCACAAACTCATACAAGATTCACTCTTCTTGTACTTAAGTCGGCATTGTCCCTTTTGTATTCAGTCCCGATGCAATTTCCGTGTTTCATGGTCAATGTGAAGATCCAAGGGATACAGTAAACCTGCACTGGTTCATCGTAATCTAATACTGTTCTCCCTGGAGCCGATCAAACCACAACCTCTTAGAAGATTCACTCTTCTCGTACTTAAGTCGGCATTGTCCCTTTTGTATTCAATCCGACGCAGTTTCTGTTTTTAATGGTCAATGTGATGGTCCAAGGGATGCAGTTAACCTGCACTGGTTGGTCGGAATCTAATACTGTTCTGCCAGGAGCCGCGAAAATCACAAACACTTAGAAGATTACTCATCTTGTACTTAAGTCGGCATTGTCGCTTTTGTATTCAGTCCCGATGTAATTACTGTGTTTCATGGTCAATTTGAACGTCCAAGGGATACAGTATACCTGCACTGGTTCATCGGAATCTAATACTGGTCTCCCAGGAGCCTCTCATACCACAAACTCTTAGAAGATTCACTCTTCTTGTACTTAAGTCGGCATTGTGCTTTTTGTATTGAATCCCGATGCAATTTCTGTAATTCATGGCCACTGTTAAGGTCCAAGGGATACAGTAAACCTTCACTGGTGCATCGGAAACTAATACTGGTCTTCCAGGAGCAGATCAAACCACAAACTCTTAGAAGATACACTCTTCTTGTACTTAAGTCGGCAATGTCCCCTTTGTATTCAATCTCGTTGCAAATTCTGTGTTTCGTAGTCAATGTTAAGGTCCAAGGGATACAGTAAATCTGTACCGGTGCATCTGAATCTAATACTGGTCACCCAGGAGCAACTCAAACCAAAAAACGTAGAAGATTCACTCTTCTTGTACTTAAGTCGGGTTAGTCAACCTTGTATTCAATCTCGACACAAATTCTGTGTTTCATGGTCAATGGGAAGGTCCAAGGGATACTCTAAACCTTCACCGGTGCATCAGAATCTAATACTGGTCACTTCAGAGAACCTCAAATCACAAACACATAGGAGATTCACGCTTCTTGTACTTAAGTCGGCATTGTGCCTTTTGTATTCAATCCCGATTCGATATCTGTGTTTCATGGACAATGTGAAGGTCCAACGGATGCAGTAAAGCTGCACTGGTGGAACGGAATCTAATACTGGTTTCCCAGGAACAGTTCAAACCACAATCTCTTAGAAGATTCACTCTCCTTGTACTTAAGTCGGCATTGCCCCTTTGTATTCAATCCTGAAGCAATTTCTGTGTGTCATGGTCAATGTGAAGGTCCAAGGGATACAGTAAACCTCCACTGGTGCATCGGAATCTAATACTGGTCTCCCAGGAGCCGCTCTAACCACAAACTTTTAGACGATTCACTGTTTTTGTACTTATATTGGCATTGTGCCTTTTGTATTCAATCCCGATGTTATTGCTGTGTTTCATGGTCAATGTAAAGGTCCAAGGGATACAGTAAACCTGCACTGGTACATCGGAATCTAATACTGGATTCCCAGGAGCCGCTCAAACCAGAAACTCTTAGAAGATTTACTCTGCTTGTACTTCAGCCAGCATTGTACCTTTTGTATTCAATCCCGATGCGATTGCTGTGTTTCATGGTCAATGTGAAGGCCCAAGGGATACAGTAAACTTGCACTGGTGCATCGGAATCTCATACTGGTTTCCCAGGAACAGTTCAAAAAACAAACGCTAAGAAGATTCACTCTTCTTGTCATTAAGTTGGCATTATGCCTTTTGTAATTCAATCCCGATGCGATTGCTGTGTGTCATGGTCAATGTGAAGGTCCAAGGGATACAGTAAACTTGCACTGGTGCATCGGAATCTCATACTGGTTTCCCAGGAACAGTTCAAACAACAAACGCTTAGAAGATTCACTCTTCTTGTACTTAAGTCGGCATTGTCCCTTTTGTATTCAGTCCCGATGCAATGTCTGTGTTTCATGGTCAATGCTAATGTCCAAGGGATACAGTAAACCTGCACTGGTGCATCGGAAACTACTACTGGTCTCCCAGGAGCTGCACAACTCACAAAATCTTAGATGATCCACTCTTCTTGTACTTAAGTTGACATTGTGCCTTTTGTATTCAATTCCGATTTGATTTCTGTGTTTCATGGTCAATGCGAAGGTCTGAGGGATACAGTAAACCTGCACTGGAGCATCGCAATCTAATACTGGTCTCGCAGGAGCCGCTCAAAGCACAAACCCTTAGAAGATTCATTCTTCTTGTACTTAAGTCGGCATTGTGCCTATTCTATTCAATCCCGATGCGATATCTCTGTTTCATGCACAGTGTGAAGGTCCAAGGGATACAGTTAACGTGCTCTGTTGCATCGAAATCGAATACTTGTCTCCCAGGAGCCGCTCAAAGCTCAAACTCATAGATGATTCCCTCTTCTTGTACTTAAGTCGGCATTGTGCATTTTGTATTCAATCCCGTTGCGATATCTAAGCCTCATGGGCAATGTAGAGGTCCATGGGATACAGCAAACCTGTTCTGGTTCAGCGGAATCTAATACTGGTCTCACCGGAGCCGATCAAACCACAATCTCTTAGAAGATTCACTCTTCTTGTACTTATGTCGGCATTGTCACTTTTGTATTCAATCCGATGCCATTTCTGTTTTTCATGGTCAATGTGAAGGTCCAACGGATGCAGTTAACCTGCACTAGTTCGTTGGAATCTAATACTGGTCTCCCAGGAGCCGCGCAAACCACAAACACTTAGAAGATTTCTCTTCTTGTACTTAAGTCGGCATTGTCCCTTTTGTATTCAGTCCCGATGCAACTACTATGTTTCATGGTCAATGTGAACGACCAAGAGATACAGTAAACCTGCACTGGTTCGTCGGAAGCTAATACTGTTCTCGCAGGAGCCGCTCAAACCATAATCTCTTAGAAGATTCATCTTCTTGTACTTAGGTCGGCATTGTCCCTTTTATATTCAATCCCGATCTCATTTCTGTGTTTCATGGTCAATGTGGAGGTCCAAGGGATACAGTAAAATTGCACTGGTGCATCAGAATTTAATACCGGACACCCAGGAGCCGCTCAAAGTAGAAACTCTTAGCAGATTCTCTCTTCTTGTACTTTAGATGGCATTGTGCCTTTTGTATTCAATCCCGATTCGATATCTGTGTTTCATGGACAATGTGAACGTCCAAGGGATACAGTAAACCTGCACTGGTGCATCGGAAATTCAATACTGGTCTACCAGGAGCCCCTCAAACCACAAACACATGGAAGATTCACTCTTCTTGTACTTAAGTAGGCACTGTCCTTTTCTATTCAATCCGATGCGATTTCTGTTTTTCATGGTCAATGTGAAGGTCCAAGGGATACAGTAAACCGGCACTGGTGCATCGGAATCTAATACTGGTTTCCCAGGAGACGCTCAAACCACAAACTCTTATAAGATTCACTCTTCTTGTACTTCAGCCGGCATTGTGCCTTTACTATTCAATCCCGATGCAGTTTCTGTGTTTCATGGTCAATGTGGAAGTCCAAGGGACACAGTAAACCAGCACTGGTGCATCGGAATCTAATACTGGACTCGCAGAAGCCGCTCAAACCACAATCACTTAGAAGATTCACTCTTCTTGTACTTAGGTCGGCGTTGTCCCTTTTGTATTCAGTCCGATGCCATTTCTGTTTTCATGGTCAATGTAAGGGTCCAAGGGATACAGTAAACCTGCACTGGTGCTTCGGAATCTAATA
Source organism: Schistocerca serialis cubense (assembly GCF_023864345.2). Lineage (NCBI taxonomy): Eukaryota > Metazoa > Arthropoda > Insecta > Orthoptera > Acrididae > Schistocerca > Schistocerca serialis. Next base: position 1,083,770,760 of record NC_064640.1, on the reverse strand, counting down.
CTGTTCTCGCAGGAGCCGTTCAAATCACAAACTCTAAGAAGATTCACTCTTCTTCTACTTAAGTCGGCATTGTCCCCTTTGTATTCAATCCCGATGCAATTTCTGTGTTTTATTTTCAATGTGAAGGTCCAAACGATACAAATAACGCTTCACTGGTGCATCGGAATCCAATACTGCTCTCCCAGGAGCCGCTCAAACCGCAAACAGTTAGAAGATTCACTCTTCTTGTACTTAAGTCGGCATTGTCCCTTTTGTATTCAATCCAATGCAATTTCTGTTTTTCATGCTCAATGTAAATGTCCAAGGGATACAGTAAACCTGCACTGGTTCATCGGAATCTAATACTGGTCTCCCAGGAGCCGCTCAAAGCACAAACTCTTAGAAGATCCACTATTCATTTACTTAAGTCGGCATTGTGCCTTTTGTATTCAATCCCGATGACATTGCTGTGTTTCATGGTCAATGTGAAGGTCCAAAGGTACAGGGAACATGCACTGGTGAATCTGAATCTAATACTGGTTTTCCAGAAGCCGCTAAAACCACAAACTCTTAGAAGATTCACTCTTCCTGAACTTAAGTCGGCATTGTGCCTTTTGTATTCAATCCCGATGTGATATCTGTGTTTCATGGACAAGGTGAAGGTCCAAGGGATGCAGTAAACCTGCACTGGTGCATCGGAATCTGATACTTGTCCCCCAGGAGACGATTAAACGTCAAACTCTTAGAAGATTCACTTTTCTTGTACTTAAGTCGGCATTGTTCTCTATGAATTAAATCGCGATGCAATATCTGTGTATCATGGTCAATGTGAAGGTCCAAGGGATACATTTAACCCTTCACTGGTGCATCGGAATTTGATACTGGTCTCCCAGGAGCCGCTCAAACCTCAAACACTTAGAAGATTCACTCTTCTTGTACTTAAGTCGGCATTGTCCCTTTTGTATTCAATCTGATGCAATTTCTGTTTCTCATGGACAATGTGAAGGTCCAAGGGATGCATTGAACCAGCACTGGTTCATCGGAATCCAATAGTGGTATCCCAGCAGCCGCTCAAACCACAAACTCCTAGAAGATCTACTCTTCTTCTACTTAAGCCGGCATTGTACCTTTTGTATTCAATCCCGATGCAATCGCTGTGTGTCATGGTCAATGTGAAGGTCCACGGGATACAGTAAACCTGCAGTTGTGGAACGGAATGTAATACTGGTTTCCCAGGAGCCGCTCAAAGCACAAAGTCTTGGAAAATTCACTCTTCTTGCCATTAAGTTGGCATTGTGCCTTTTGTAATTCAATCCCGATGCATTCGCTGTGTTTCATGGTCAATGTGAAGGTGCAAGGGTACAGCAAACCTGCACTGCTGGATCGGAATCTAATACTGGTTTCCTAGGAGCCGTTCAAATCAGGAACTCTCAGAAGATTCACTCTTCTTGTACTTCAACCGGCATTCTGAATTTTTTTTTCAATCCCAGTGCGATTTCTGTGTTTCATGTTCAAAGTAACGGTGCAAGGGATACAGTAAACCTTCACTGGTGCTTCGAAAACTAATACTGGTTTTCCAGGAGCAGATCAAACAACAAACTCTTAGAAGATTATCTCTTCTTGTACTTAAGTCTGCATTGTCCCTTTTGTATTCAATCCCGATGCAATTTCTGTGTTTCATGGTCAATGTGAAGGTCCAAGGGATACAGCAAACCTTCACTGGAGCATCGGAATCTAATACTGGTCTCCAAGGAGCCGCTCAAACCACAAACACATTGAAGATTCACTCTTCTTGTACTTAAGTCAGGTTTGTCCCCTTTGTATTCAATCTCGATGCAAATTCTGTGTTTCATGGTCAATGTGACGGTCCAAGGGATACTGTAAAGCTGCACCGGTGCATCGAAATCTAATACAGGTTACCCAGGAGCCGCTCAAATCACATACACATAGAAGATTTACACTCCTTGTACTTAATGAGGCATTGTGCCTTTTCAATTCAATCCCGATGCGATATCTGTCTTTCATGGACAATGTGAAAGTCCAACGGATGCAGTAAACTTGCACAGGTGCATCGGAATCTAATACTTGTCCCCCAGGAGACGATCAAACCACAAACCCTTAGAAGATTCATTCTTCTTTTACTTAAGTCAGCATTGTTCCCTTTGTATTCAATCCTGATGCAGTTTCTGTGTTTCATGATCATTGTGAAGGTCAATGGGATACAGTTAACCCTTCACTGGTGCATTGGAATCTAAAACTGGTCTCCCAGGAGCCACTCAAATCACTAACAATTAGAAGATTCACTCTTCTTGTAATGAAGCTGGCATTTCCCCTTTTGTGTTCAATCCGAAGTATTTTCTGTTTTTGATGGTCAATGTGAGGTTCCACGGGATACAGTAAACCTGCACTGGTTCATCAGAATCTGATACTGGTCTCCCAGGAGCCGCTCAAACCACAAACTCTTAGAAGATTCATTCTTCATGTAATTAAGTCGGCATTGTCCCTTTTGTATTCAGGCCCGATGCAATTTCTGTGTGTCATGGTCAATGTGAAGGTCCAAGGGATACAGTAAACCTCCACTGGTGCATCGGAATCTAATACTGGTCTCCCAGGAGCCGCTCTAACCACAAACTATTAGATGATTCATCCTTCTTGTACTTAAGTCGGCATTGTCCATTTTGTATTCAATCCCGATGTAATTTCTTTGTTTTATGGTCAATGTGAAGGTCCAAGGGATACAGTAAACCTGCACTTTTGCATCGGAATCTAATACCGGTCTCCCAGGAGCCGCTCAAACCAGAAACTCTTAGAATATTTACTCTGCTTGTACTTCAGCCAGCATTGTGCCTTTTGTATTCAATCCCGATGGGATTGCTGTGTTTCATGGTCAATGTGAAGGTCCAAGGGATAGAGTAAACTTGCACTGGAGCATCGGAATCTCATACTGGTTTCCCAGGAACAGTTCAAACAACAAACGCTTAGAAGATTAACTATTCTTGTACTTAAGTCGGCATTGTCACTTTTGTATTCAGTCCTGACGCAATGTCTGTGTTTCATGGTCAATGCTAAGGTCCAAGGGATACAGTAAACCTGTACTGGTGCATCAGAAACTAATACTGGTCTCCCAGGAGCCGCACAACGCACAAACTCTTAGATAATCCACTCTTCTTGTACTTAAGTTGACATTGTGCCTTTTGTATTCAATTCCGATGCGATTTCTGTGTTTCATGGTCAATGCGAAGGTCCAAGGGATACCGTAAACCGAAACTGGTGCATCGCAATCTAATACCGGTCTCCCAGGAGCCGTTCAAAGCACAAACCCTTAGAAGTTTCAGTCTTCTTGTACTTAAGTCGGCATTGTGCCTATTCTATTCAATCCCGATGCGATATCTCTGTTTCATGCACAGTGTGAAGGTCCAAGGGATACAGGTAACCTTCTCTGGTGCATCGAAATCGAATACTTGTCTCCCAGGAGCCGCTCAAATCTCAAACTCTTAGAAGATTCCCTCTTCTTGTACTTAAGTCGGCATTGTGCCTTTTGTATTCAATCCCGATGAGATATCTGGGACTCATGGACAATATGGATGTCCAGGGATACAGATAACCTGCACTGGTTCATCGGAATCTAATACTATTCTCCCAGGAGCCGATCAAACTACAACCTCTTAGAAGATTCACTCTTCTTGTACTTAAGTCGGCATTGTCTCTTTTGTATTCAGTCCTGATGCAATGTCTGTGTTTCATGGTCAATGCTAAGGTCCATGGGATACAGTAAACCTGCACTGGTGCATCGGAATCTAATACTGGTTTCCCAGGAGCTGCTCAAACCACAATCTCTCAGAAGATTCACTCTTCTTGTACTGAAGCCTTCGTTGTGACTTTTGTATTCTACCCCTATGCAATTTCTCTGTTTCAAGGTCAATGTAAAGGTCCAAGGGATACAGTAAACCTGCACTGGTGCATCGGAATCTAATATTGGTCTCCCAAGAGCCGCTCAAACCACAAACTCTTAGAAGATTCGCTCTTCGTGTACTTAGGTCGGCAGTGTCCCATTTGTATTCAATCCCGATCTAATTTCTGTGTTTCATGGTCAATGTGAAGGTCTAAGGGATACAGTAAACTTGCACTGGTGCATCGAAATTGAATACTAGTCTTCCAGGAGCCGCTCAAAGTAGAAACTCTTAGCAGATTCTCTCTTCTTGTACTTTAGTTGGCATTGTGCCTTTTGTTTTTAATACCGATTCGATATCTGTGCTTCATGGACAATGTGAAAGCCCAAGGGATACAGTATAGTTGCACTGGTGCATCGGAATTTAGTAGTGGTCCCCCAGAAGTCGATCAAACCACAAACACATAGAAGATTCACTCTTGTTGTACGTAAGTCGGCACTGCCCCTTTGTGTTCAGTCCCAATGAAATTTCTGTGTTTCATGGTCAATGTGATGGTCCAAGGGATACAGTAAACCTGCACTGGTGCATCGGAACCTAATACTGGTATACCAGGAGCCGCTCAAACCACAAACACATGGAAGATTCACTCTTCTTGTACTTAAGTCGGCATTGTCCATTTTATTCAATCCGATGCGATTTCTCTTTTTCATGGTCAATGTGAAGGACCAAATGATACCGTCAACCTGCACTGGTCCATCGGAATCTAATACTGGTATCTCAGGAGCCTCTCAGACCACAAACTCTTAGAAGATTCATTCCTCTTGTACTTAAGTCGGCATTGTCCCATTTGTATTCAATCTCGATGCAATTTCTTGGTTTTATGGTTAATGTGAAGGTCCAAGGGATACAGTAAATTTGCACTGGTGCATCGGAATCTAACACTGTTCACCAGGAGCCGCTCAAAGCACAAACTCTTAGAAGATTCACTCTTCTTGTTCTTAAGTTGGCATTGTGCCTTTTGTATTCAATCCCGATGCCATTGCAGTGTTTCATGATCAATGTGAAGTTTCAAGGGACACAGTAATCCTGCACTGGTGCTTCGGAATCTAATACTGGTTTCCCAGGTTCACTCAAACCACAAACTCTAAGAAGATTCACTCTTTCTGTACTTCAGCTGGCATTGTGTTTCGTATCCTATCCCGATGCAATTACTCTGTTTCATGGTCAATGCGAAGGTCCAAGTGATACAGTTAACCAGCACTGGTGCATCGGAAACTAGTACTGGTCTCCCAGCAGCCGCTCAAACCACAAACTCTTAGATTATTTATCCTTCTTGCACTTAAGTCGGCATTGTTCATTTTGTATTCACTCCCGATGCAATTTTATTGTTTTATGGTCAATGTGAAGGTCCAAGGGATACAGTAAACCTGCACTTTTGCATCGAAATCTAATACTGGTCTCCCAGGAGCCGCTGAAACGACAAACTCTTAGAAGATTCACTCTTCTTGACTTAAGTTTCATTGTGCCTTTTGTATTCAATCCTGATGCAATTGCTGTGTTTCATGGTCAATGTGAAGGTACAAGGGATTCAGTAAACCTGCACTGGTGCATCGGAATCGAATACTGGTCTCCCAGGAGCCGGTCAAAACACAAACCCTTAGAAGATTCACTCTTCTTGTACTTAAGTCGGCATTGTGCCTTTTGTATTCAATCACGAAGCGATATCTGTGTGTCATGGACAATGAGAAGGTCCAAGGGATACAATAAATCGGCACTGGTGCATCGGAATATAATACTTGACTCCCAGGAGCCGCTCAAACCACAAACTCTTAGAAGATTCACTCTTCGTGTACTTAAGTCGGCATTGTCCCCTTTGTATTCAATCCCGATGCAATTTCTGTGTTTCATGGTAAATGTGAAGGTCCAAGGGATGCAGTAAACGTGCACTGGTGCATCGGAATCTAATACTGACCACCCAGGAGCCCCTCAAATCACAAACACATAGGAGATTCAATCTTCTTGTACTTAAGTCAGCATTGTGCCTTTTGTATTCAATCCCGATGCGATATCTGTGTTTCATGGACAATGTGAATGTCCAACGGATGCAGTAAACCTGCACTGTTGCATCGGTATCTAATACATGTCCCCCAGGAGATGATCAAACCACAAACTCTTAGAAGAGTCATTCTTCTTGTACTTAACTCGGCTTTGTCCCTTTGTATTCAATTCTGAAGAAATATCTGTGTTTCATGGTCATTGTGAAGGTCAAAGGGATACAGTTAACCCCTCACCAGTGCATCGGAATCTAAAAATGGTCTCCCAGGAGCCACTCAAATCACAAACACTTAGAAAATTCACTCTTCTTGTACTAAAGCAGGCATTGCCCCTTTTGTGTTCAATCCGAAGTATTTTCTGTTTTTGATGGTCAATGTGAGGTTCCACGGGATACAGTAAACCTTCACTGGTTCATCGGAATCTGATACTGGTCTCCCAGGAGCCGCTCAAACCACAAAATCTTAGGAGATTCACTCTTCTTGTACTTAAGTCTGCATTGTCACTTTTGTATTCAGTCCCGATGCAATTTCTGTGTTTCATGGTCAATGTGAAGGTCCGCGGGATACAGCAAACCTCCACTGGTGCATCGGAATCTAATGCTGGTCACCCAGGACCCGCTCCAACACATACTTTCAGAAGATTCACTCTTAATGTACTTATATTGGCATTGTGCCTCTTGTATTCAATACTGATGCTATTGCTGTAGTTTCATGGTCAATGCTAGGGTCCAAGGGATACAGTTAACCTGCACTGGTGCATCGGAATGAAATACTGGTCTCCCAGGAGCCGCTCAAAGCAAAAATTCTTAGAAGATTCACTCTTCTTGTACTTAAGTCGGCATTGTGCCTTTTGTATTCAATCCCGATGCGATATCTGTGCGTCATGGACAATGTGAGAGTCCAAGGGATACAGTAAACCTGCACTGGTGCATCGGAATCTAAAACTGGACCCCCAGGAGCCGACCAAACCCCAAACTTTTAGAAGATTCACTCTTCTTGTACTTAGGTCGGCATTGTCCCCTTTGTATTCAATCCCGATGCAATTTCTGTGTTTCATGTTCAATGTGAAGGTCCAGGGAATACAGAAAACCTGCACTGGTGCATCGGAATCTATTACTGGTTTCCCAGGGGCTGCTCAAAGTACAAACTCTTGGAGGATTCGCTCTATTTGTCCTTAAGTCGAATGTGCGTTTTGTACTCAATCCCGATGCAATTGCTGTGTTTCATGGTCAATGGGAAGGTCCAAGGGATACAGTAAACATGTACTGGTGCAACGGATTCTAATACTGGTGAAAAAGGAGCCGCTCAATGCAAAAACACTCTGAAGATGCACTCTTCTTGTGCTTAAGTCGGTATTGTGCCTTTTGTATTCAATCCCTTTGCAATTGCTGTGTTTCATGGTCAATGTGAAGGTGCAAGTGATACAGTAAACTTGCACTTTTGCATCGGAATCTAATACTGGTCTCCCAGAAGCCGCTTAAAGCAAAAATTCTTAGAGGATTCACTCTTCTTGTACTTAAGTCGGCATTGTCCATTTTGTATTCAATCCCGATCTAATTTCTGTGTTTCATGGTCAATGTGAAGGTCCAGGGGATGCATTATACCAGCACTGGTTCATCAGAAACTAATAGTGGTATCCCAGCAGCCGCTCAAACCACAAACTCTTAGAAGATCTACTCTTCTTGTACTTAAGTCAGCATTGTGCCTTTTGTATTCAATCCCTTTGCAATTGCTGTGTTTCATGGTCAATGTGAAGGTGCAAGGGTACAGTAAACCTGCACTGGGGCATCGGAATCTAATACTGGTTTCCTAGGAGCCGCTAAAACCAGAAACTCTTCGAAGATTCACTCTTCTTGTACTTCAACCGGCATTGTGCCTTTTGTATTCAATCCCAGTGCGATTTCTCTGTTTCATGGTCAAAGTGAAAGTCCAAGGGATACAGTACACCTTCCACTAATACAGGTTTTCCAGGAGCAGATCAAACCACAAACTCTTAGAAGATTCACTCTTCTTGTACTTAAGTCGGCATTGTCCCCTTTGTATTCGATCTCGATGCAAACTCTGTGTTTCATGGTCAATGTGACGGTCCAACGGATGCAGTAAACCTGCACCTGGGCATCGGAATCTAATACTGGTTTCCCAGGGGCTGCTCAAAGCACAAACTCTTGGAGGATTCGCTCTATTTTTCCTTAAGTTGCCAATGTGCGTTTTGTATTCAATCCCGATGCAATTGCTGTGTTTCATGGTCATTGGGAAGGTCTAAGGGATATAGTAAACATGTACTATTGCATCGGAATCTAATACTGGTCTATCAGGAGCCGCTCAAACCACAAACACATGGAAGATTCACTCTTCTTGTACTTAAGTCGGCATTGTCCTTTTCTATTCAATCCGATGCGATTTCTGTTTTTCATGGTCAATGTAAAGGTCCAAGGGATACAGTAAACCTGCACTGGTCCATCGGAATCTAATACTGGTCTCTCAGGATACTCTCAGACCACAAACTCTTAGAAGATTCATTCCTCTTGTACTTAAGTAAGCCTTGTCCCTTTTGTATTCAATCCCGATGCAATTTCTGGGTTTCATTGTCAATTTGAAGGTCCAAGGGATACAGTAAACCTGCACTGGTACATCGGAATCTAATAATGTTCCCCAGGAGCCGCTCAAAGCACAAAATCTTAGAAGATTCACTCTTCTTGTTCTTAAGTTGGCATTGTGCCTTTTGTATTCAATCCCGATGCAACTGCTGTGTTTCATGGTCAATGTGAAGTTCCAAGGGATACAGTAATCCTGCACTGGTGCTTCGGAATCTAATACTGGTTTCCCAGGTTCGATCAAACCACAAACTCTAAGAAGATTCACTCTTCCTGTACTTCAGCTGGCATTGTGCCTTTTGTATCCTATCCCGATGCAATTTCTCTGTTTCATGGTCAATGCGAAGGTCCAAGTGATACAGTTAACCAGCACTGGTGCATCGGAAACTAATACTGGTCTCCCAGTAGCCGCTCAAACCACAAACTCTAGGATGATTCATCCTTCTTGTACTTAAGTCTGCATTGTCCATTTTGTATTCAATCCCGATCTAATTTCTGTGTTTCATGGGCAATGTGAAGGTCCAAGGGATACAGTAAACCTGCACTTTTGCATCGGAATCTAATACTGGTCTCCCAAGAGCCGCTCAAACCACAAACTCTTAGAAGATTCACTCTTCTTGTACTTAAGTTGGCATTGTGCCTTTTGTATTCAATCCCGATGCAATTGCTGTGTTTCATGGGCAATGTGAAGGTACAAGGGATTCAGTAAAACCTGCACTGGTGCATCGGAATCTAATACTGGTCTCCCAGGAGTCGCTCAAAATACAAACACTTAGAAGATTCACTCTTCTTGTACTTAAGTCGGCATTGTGCCTTTTGTATTCAATCCCGATGCGATATCTGTCTTTCATGGACAATGAGAAGGTCCAAGGGAAACAATAAATGGGCACCGGTGCATCGGAATATAATACTTGACTCCCAGGAGCTGATCAAACCATAAACTATTAGAAGATTCACTCTTCTTGTCCTTAAGCTGGCATTGTGCCATTTGCATTCAATCCCGATGCGATATCTGTGTTTCATGGACAATGTGAAGGTTCATGGGATACAGTAAACCTGCACTGATGCATCGGAATCTAATATAGGTCTCGCAGGAGAATATCAAACCACATACTCTTAGAAGATTCACTCTTCTTGTACTTAAGTCGGCCTTGTCCACTTTGTATTCAATCCCGAGGCACTTTCTTTGTTTCCTGTTTAATGTGAAGGTCCAGGGGATACGGTAAACCTGCACTGGTGCATCGGAATCTAATACTGGTCTCCCAGGAGCCGCTCAAAGCACAAATTCCTAGAAGATTCAGTCTTCTATTACTTAAGTTGGCATTGAGCCTCTTGTATTCAATCCCGATGCAATTGCTGTGTTTCATGGTCAATGTGAAGGTCCAAGGGATACAGTAAAATTGCACTGGTGCAACGGAATCTAATACTGGATAATCAGGAGCCGCTCAAACCACAAGCTCTTATAAGATTTACACTTCTTGTACTTTAGCCGGCATTTTGCATTTTTGTATTCACTCCCAACGCGATTTCTGTGCTTCGTAGTCAATGTGAAGGTCCAATGGATACAGTAAACCTGCACTGGTGCATCGGAATCAAATACTGGTCTCCCAGGAGCCGCTCTAAGCACAAACTCTAAGAAGATTCACTCTTCTTGTACTTAAGATGGCATTGTGCCATTTGTATTCAATCCCGATGCGATATCTGTGTTTCATGGAGAATGTGAAGGTCCAAGGGATACAGTAAACCTTCACTGGTGCATCTGAATCTTATACTGGTCTCCCAGGAGCCGCTCAAACCACAAACCCTTGGAAGATTCACTCTTCTTCTACGTAAGTCGGCATTGCGCCTTTGTATTCAATCCCGATGCGATATCTGTGTTTCATGGTCAATTTCAAGGTCCAAGGGATACAGTAAAACAGAACTAGTGCATCGGAATCAAATACTATTTAATCAGGCGCCGCTCAAACCCCAAACTCTTATAAGATTGACACTTCTTGTACTTCAGCTAGCATTGTGCATTTTGTATTCAATCCCGATGCGATTTCTGTGTTTCGTGGTCAACGTTAAGGTCCAAGGGATACAGTAAATCTGCACTGGTGCATCGGAATCTAATACTGGCCTCCCAGGAGCCGCTTTAAGCACAAACTCTTAGAAGATTCACTCTTCTTGTACTTAACTATGCACTGTGCCTTCTGTATCAATCCCGATGCAATTGCTGTGTTTCATGGTCAATGTGAAGGTCCAAGGGATACAGTAAACCTGCACTGGTGCATCGGAACCTAATACTGGTTTCCCAGGAGCCGCCCAAACCACAAGCTCTTAGAGTATTCACTCTTCATTTACTTCCGCCGGCATTGTGCCTTTTATAATCAATCCCGATGCGATTTCTGTGTTTCGTGGTCAATGCGAGGTCCAAGGGATAAAGTAAACCGGCATTGGTGCATCGGAATTTAATACTGGTCTCCCAGGAGCCGCACAAAGCAAAAATTCTTAGAAGATTCACTCATCTTGTACTTAAGTCGGCATTGTCCCCTTTGTATTCAATCCCGATACAATTTCTGTATTTCATGTTCAATGTGAAGGTCCAGGGGATGCAGTAAACCTGCACTGCTGCATCGGAATCTAATACTGGTCTCCCAGGAGCCGCTCAAAGCACAAATTCTTAGAAGATTCAGTCTTCTATTACTTAAGTTGGCATTGAGCCTTTTGTATTCAATCCCGATGCAATTGCTGTGTTTCATGGTCAATGTCAAGGACCAAGGGATACAGTAATACTGCACTGGTGCACCGGAATCTAACACTGGATAATCAGGAGCCGCTCAAACCACAATCTCTTATAAGATTCACACTTCTTGTACTTTAGCCGGCATTTTCCATTTTTGTATTCAATCCCGAACCGATTTCTGTGCTTCGTAGTCAATGTGAAGGTCCAAGGGATACAGTAAGCCTGCACTGGTGCATCGGAATCAAATACTGGTCTCCCAGGAGCCGCTCTAAGAACACACTCTAAGAAGATTCACTCTTTTTGTACTTAAGTTTGCATTGTCCCTTTTGTATTCAATCCCTATGCAATTGCTGTGTTTCATGGTCAATGTGAACGTCCAAGGGTTACAGTTCACCTGCACTGGTCCAGCGGAATCTAATACTGGTCTCCAAGGAGCCGCTCAAAGCACAAACACTTAGAAGATTCACTCCTCTTGTAGTTAAGTAGGCATTGTGCCATTTGTATTCAATCCCGATGCGATTTCTGTGTTTCATGGTCAATGTCAAAGTCCAAGGGATACAGTACATCTGCACTGGTGCTTCGGAGTCTAATACTGGCCTCCCAGGAGCCGCTCAAAGCACTAACTCTTAGAAGATTCACTCTTCTTGTACTTCAGTTGGCACTGTGCCTTTTGCATTCAATCCCGATGCCATTGCTGTGTTTCATGGTCAATGTGAAGGTACCAAAGATACAGTAAACCTGCTCTGGTGCATTTGAATCTAATACTGGTTTCCCAGGTGCCGCTCAAACCACAAACTCTTAGAAGATTCACTCTTATTGTACTTAAGTCGGCATTGTCCCTTTTCTATTCAATCCCGATGCGATTTCTGTCTTTCATGGACAATGTGAAGGTCCAAGGGATACAGTAAACCTGCACTGGTGCATCGGAATCTAATAGTTGGCTCCCAGGAACCGCTCAAACTACAAACTCTTAAAAGAGTCACACTTCTTGATTTTTAAGTCGGTATTGTCTCGTTTGTATACCATCCCGATGCAATTGCTGTGTTTCACGGTCAATGTGAAGGTCCACGAGATATAGTAAAGCTGCACTGATCTATCGGAATCTAAAACTGGTCTTACAGTAGCCGCTCAAACCACAAACACTCAGCACATTCACTCTTCTTGTACTTAAGACGGCATTGGGCGCCTTGTATTCAATCCCGATGCAATTTCTGCGTTTCATGGTCAATGTGAAGGTCCAAGTGATACAGTAAACATGCATTGGTGCATCGGAATCTAATACTGGTCTCCCAGGAGCCGCTCCAACGACAAACTCTTAGAAGATCCACTCTTCTTGTATTATGTCGGCATTGTGCCTTTTGTATTAAATCCCGATGCAATTTCTCTGTTTCATTATCAATGTGAAGGTCCACGTGATACAGTAAACCTGCACTGGTGCATCGGAACCGAATACTAGTCTCCCAACGGCCGCACAAGCCACAATCTCTTAGCAGATTTATTCTTCTTGTACTTAAGTCGGCATTGTCCCTTTTGTATTCAATCCCGATCTAATTTCTGTGTTTCATGGTCAATGTAGTGGTCCAAGGTGCACATTAAACCTACACTGTTGCATCGGAAACTAATACTGGTCTCCCAGGAGCCCCTCAAACCACACGCTCTTAGAAGATCCACTCTTCTTGTACTTAGGTCGGTATTGTTCCCTCTGTATTCAATCGCGATGAAATATCTCTGTTTCATGGTCAATGTGAAGGTCCAAGAAATACAGTAAAAACGCACTGGTGCATCGGAATCTAATACTGGTCTCCAAGGAGCCGCTCAAACCACAAACTCTTCCGATGCTTCTCTTCAGGTTTACTGTATACTTTGGACCTTCTTATTGACGATGAAACACAGAAATTGCATCGGAATTAAATACAAAAGGCACAATGCCGACTTACGTACAAGAAGACTGACTCTTCTTACTGTCTATGTTTTGAACCATTCCTGTTACACTAGTTTTGGATTCCGATGCTTCACTTCAGGTTTACTGTATACCTCTGACCTTATTGCCGATGAAACACAGAAATTGCATCGGAATTAAATACAAAAGGCACAATGCCGACTTAGGGACAAGAAGACTGACTCTTCTTACTGACTATGTTTCGAACCATTCCTGTGACACTAGTTATTGATTCCGATGCTTCTCTTCAGGATAACTGTATCCCTCTGACCTTCTTATTGACGATGAAACACTGAAATAGCATCGGAATTAAATACAAAAGCCACAATGCCGACTTAAGTACAAGAAAACTGATTCTTCTTACTGTCTATGTTTTGAACCAATCCTGTGACACTAGTTGTAGATTCCGATGCTTCACTTCAGGTTTACTGTATCCCTTGGACCTTCTTATTGACGATGAAACACAGAAATAGCATCGGAATCAAATACAAACGGCACAATGCCGACTTAAGTACAAGAACGCTGACTCTTCCTACTGTCTAAGTTTTGAACCATTCCTGTGACACTAGTTATAGATTCCGATGCTTCATTTCAGCTTTACTGTATCTCTTGTACCTCCTTATTGACGATGAAACACAGAAATTGCATCGGAATTAAATACAAAAGGCACAATGTCGACTTAAGTAAATAAAGACCGACTCTTCTTATTAACAATGATTTGAACCATTCCTGTGACACTAGTTATAGATTCCGATGGTTCACTTCAGGTGTACTGTATCCCTTGGACATTCTTATTGACGATGAAACACAGAAATTGCATCGGAATTAAATACAAAAGGCACAATGACGACATAAGTACAAGAAGACTGACTCTTCATACTGACTATGTTTTGAACCATTCCTGTGACACTAGTTATAGATTCCGATGCTTCACTTCAGGTTTACAGTATCCCTTGGACATTCTTATTGACGATGAAACACAGAAATTGCATCGGAATTAAATACAAAAGGCAAAATGACGACTTAAGTACACGAAGACTGACTCTTCTTACTGTCTATGTTTTGAACCAATCCTGTGACACTAGTTATAGATTCCGATGCTACAATCCAGGTTTACTGTATCCCTTGGACCTACATATTGACGATGAAACACAGAAATTGCATCGGAAATAAATACAAAAGGCACAATGCCGACTTAAGGACAAGAAGACTGACTCTTCTTAGTGTCTTTGCTTTGAACCATTAGTGTGACACTAGTTATAGATTCCGATGCTTCACTCCAGTTTTACTGTATCCCTTGGACCTTGTTATTGATGATGAAACACAGAAATTGCATCGGAATTAAATAGAAAAGGCACAATGGCGACTTAAGTACAAGAAGACTGACTCTTCTTACTGACTATGCTTTGAACCATTCCTGTGACACTAGTTATAGATTCCGATGCTTCACTTCAGGTTTGCTGTATACCTTGGACCTTCTTATTGACGATGAAACATAGAAATTGCATCGGCATTAAATACAACAGGCACAATGCCGACTTAAGTACAAGAAGACTGACTCTTCCTACTGTCTATGTTTTTAACCATTTCTGTGACACTAGTTATAGATTCCGATGCTTCACTTCAGGTTTGCTGTATCCCTCTGACCTTATTGCCGATGATACACACAAATTGCATCGGAATTAAATACAAAAGGCACAATGCCGACTTAAGGACAAGAAGACAGACTCTTCTTACTGACTATGTTTTGAACCATTCCTGTGACACTAGTTATAGATTCCGATGCTTCACTTCAGGTTTACTGTATCCCTCTGACCTCCTTATTGACGATGAATCACAGAAATTACATCGGAATTAAATACAAAAGCCACAATGCCGACTTAAGTACAAGAAGACTGACTCTTCGTACTGTCTATGTTAGGAACCATTCCTGTGACACTAGTTATAGATTCCGATGCGTCACTTCAGTTTTACTGTTTAACTTGGACCTTCTTATTGACGATGAATCACAGAAATTGCATCGGAATTAAATAGAAAAGGCACAATGCCGACTTAAGTACAAGAAGACTGACTCTTCTTACTGTCTATATTTTGAACCATTCCAGTGACACTAGTAATAGATTCCGATGCTTCACTAAAGGTTTACTGTTTCCCTTGGACCTTCTTTTTGACGATGAAACACTGATATTGCATCGGAATTAAATACAAAATGCACAATGCCGACTTAAATACAAGAAGACCGACTCTTCATACTGTCTATGTTTTGAACCATTACTGTGACTCTAGTTATAGATTCCGGTGCTTCACTCCAGGTTTACTGTATCCCTTGGACCTACTTATTGACGATGAAACACAGAAATTGCAACGGAATTAAATACAAAAGGCACAATGCGGACTTAAGGACAAGAAGACTGACTCTACTTACTGACTATGTTTTGAACAATTCCTGTGACACTAGTTATAGATTCCGATGCTTCACTTCAGGTTTACTGTATCCCTCTGACCTTCTTAGTGGCGATGAAACACAGAACTTGCATCGGAATTAAATAGAAAAGGCACAATGCCGACTTAAGTACAAGAAGACTGACTCTTCTTCCTGTCTATGATTTGAACCAATCCTGTGACACTATTTGTAGATTCCGATGCTTCACTTCAGGTTTACTGTATCCTTTGGACCTTCTTATTGACGATGAAACACAGAAATTGCATCGGAATTAAATACAAAAGGCAAAATGCCGACTTAAGTACAAGAACACTGACTTTTCCTACTGGCTATGTTTTGAACCAATCCTGTGACACTAGTTATAGATTCCGACGCTTCACTTCAGGTTTACTGTATGCCTTGTACCTTCTTTTTGACGATGAAACACAGAAATTGCATCAGAATTAAATACAAAAGGCACAATGCCGACTTAAGTACATGAAGACCGACTCTTCTTATTGACAATGATTTGAACCATTCCTGTGATACTAGATTCCGATGCTTCACTTCAGGTTTACTGTACCCCTTGGACATTCTTATTAACGATGAAACACAGAAATTGCATCGGAATTAAATACAAAAGGCACAATGCCGACTTAAGTACAAGAAGACTGACTCTTCTTACTGACTATGTTTTGAACCATTCCTGTGACACTAGTTATAGATTGCGATGTTTCACTCCAGGTTTACTATATCCCGTGGACCTTCTTATTGACGATGAAACACAGAAATTCCATCGGAAATAAATACAAAAGGCACAATGCCGACTTAAGCACAAGAAGACTGACTCTTCTTACTGACTATGCTTTGAACGATTCCTGTGACACTAGTTATAGATTCCGATGCTTCACTTCAGGTTTGCTGTATACCTTGGACCTTCTTATTGACGATGAAACATAGAAATTGCATCGGCATTAAATACAAATGGCACAATGCCGACTTACGTACAAGAAGACTGACTCTTCCTACTGTCTATGTTTGAACCATTCCTGTGACACTAGTTTTGGATTCCGATGCTTCACTTCAGGTTTACTGTATCCCTCTTACCTTCTTATTGACGATGAAACACAGAAATTGCATCGGAATTAAATACAAAAGGCACAATGCCGACTTAAGTACAAGAAGACGGACTCTTCCTACTGTCTATGTTTTTAACCATTCTTGTGACACTAGTTATAGTTTCCGATGCTTCACTTCAGGTTTACTGTATCCCTCTGACCTTATTGCCGATGAAACACACAAATTGCATCGGAATTAAATACAAAAGGCACAATGCCGACTTAAGGACAAGAAGACTGACTCTTCTTACTGACTATGTTTTGAACCATTCCTGTGACACTAGTTATAGATTCCGATGCTTGACTTCAGGTTTACTGTATCCCTCTGACCTTCTTAGTGGCGATTAAACACAGAAATGGCATCGGAATTAAATAGAAAAGGCACAATGCCGGCTTAAGTACAAGAAGACTGACTCTTCTTGCTGTTTTTGTTTTGAACCATTCCATTGGCACTAGTTACAGATTCCGATGCCTCACTCCAGGTTTACTGTATCCCTTGGACCTTCTTGTTGACGATGAAACACAGAAATTGCATCGGAATTAAATAGAACAGGCACAATGCCGACGTAAGTACAAGAAGACTGACTCTTCTTACTGACTATGGTTTGAACCATTCCTGTGACACTAGTTATAGATTCCGATGCCTCACTTCAGGTTTACTGTATCCCTTGGACCTTCTTATTGACTATGAAACACAGAAATTGCATCGGAATTAAATACAAAAGGCAAAATGCCGACTTAAGTATACGAAGACTGACTCTTCTTACTGTCTATGTTTTGAACCATTCCTGTGACACTAGTTACAGATTCCTATGCTACACTCCAGGTTTACTGTATCCCTTGGACCTTCTTATTGACGATGAAACAAAGAAATTGCATCGGAATTAAATACAAAGGGCACAATGTCGACTTAAGTACAAGAAGACTGACTCTTCTTCCTGACTGTGTTTTGAACCAATCCTGTGACACTAGTTATAGATTCCGATGCTTCACCTCAGGTTTACTGTATCCCTCTGACCTTCTTATTGACGATGAAACACAGAAATTGCATCGGAAATAAATAGAAAAGGCACAATGTCGACTTAAGTACAAGAGGACTGACTCTTCTTACTGTCAATGTTTTGAACCATTCCTGTGACTCTAGTGATAGATTCCGATGCTTCACTCCAGGTTTACTGTATCCCTTGGACCTTCTTATTGACGATGAAACACAGAAAGTGCATCGGAATTAAATAGAAAAGGCACAATGCCGACTTAAGTACAAGAAGACTGACGCTTCTTACTGACTATGTTTTGAACCATTCCTGTGACACTAGTTATAGATTCCGATGCTTCACTTCTGGTTTGCTGTATACCTTGGACCTTCTTATTGACGATGAAACACAGAAATTGCATCGGAATTAAATACAAAAGGCAAAATGCCGACTTAAGTATACGAAGACTAACACTTCTTACTGTCTATGTGTGGAATTATTCCTGTGACCCTAGTTATAGATTCCTATGCTACAGTCCAGGTTTACTGTATCCCTTGGACCTTCTTATTGACGATGAAACACAGAAATTGCATCGGAATGAAATACAAAGGGCACAATGCTGACTTAAGTACAAGAAGACTGACTCTTCCTCCTGACTGTGTTTTAAACCATTCCTATGACACTAGTTATAGATTCCAATGCTTCACTTCAGGTTTACTTTATCCCTCTGACCTTCTTAGTGGCGATGAAACACAGAAATTGCATCGGAATTAAATACAAAAGGCACAATGCCGACTTAAGGACTAGAAGACTGACTCTTCTTACTGACTATGTTTTTTAACCATTCCTGTGACACTAGTTATAGATTCCGATGCTTCACCTCAGGTTTACTGTATCCCTCTGACGTTCTTATTGACGATGAAACACAGAAATTGCATCGGAATTAAATACAAAAGCCACAATGCCGACTTAAGTACAAGAAGACTGACTCTTCATACTGTCTATGTGTGGAACAATTCCTGTGACACTAGTTATAGATTCCGATGCTTCACTTCAGGTTTACTGTTTCCCTTGGACCTACTTATTGACGATGAAACACAGAAATTACATTGGAATTAAATACAAAAGCCACAATGCCGACTTAAGTACAAGAAGACTGACTCTTCGTACTGTCTATGTTTGGAACCATTCCTGTGACACTAGTTATAGATTCCAATGCTTCACTTCAGGTTTACTGTATAACTCTGACGTTCTTATTGACGATGAAACACAGAAATTGCATCGGAATTAAATACAATAGCCACAATGCCGACTTAAGTACAAGAAGACTGACTCTTCGTACTGTCTATGTGTGGAACCATTCCTGTGACACTAGTTATAGAATCAGATGCTTCACTTCAGGTTTACTGTTTCCCTTGGACCTTCTTATTGACGATGAATCACAGAAATTGCATCGGAATTAAATACAAAAGGCACAATGTCGACTTAAGGACAAGAAGACTGAATCTTCTTACTGACTATGTTTTGAACCATTCGTGAGACACTAGTTATAGATTGCGATGCTGCACCTCAGGTTTACAGTACCCCTCTGACCTTCTTATTGACGATGAAACACAGAAATTGCATCGGAATTAAATACAAAAGCCACAATGCCGACTTAAGTATGAGATGACTGACTCTTCCTACTGTCTATGTTTTGAACCATTTCTGTGACACTAGTTATAAAGTCCGATGCTTCACTTCAGGTTTACTGTATCCCTTGGACCTTCTTATTGACGATGAAACACAGAATTTGCATCGGAAATAAATAGAAAAGGCACAATGTCGACTTAAGTACAACAGGACTGACTCTTCTTACTGTCTAAGTTTGAACCATTCCTGTGACACTAGTTATAGATTCCGGTGCTTCACTTCAGGTTTGCTGTATACCTTGGACCTTCTTATTGACGATGAAGCACAGAAATTGCATCGGAATTAAATACAAAAGGCACAATGCCGCCTTACGTACAAGAAGACTGACACTTCCTACTGACTATGATTTGAACCATTCCTGTGACACTAGTATTGGATTACGATGCTTCACTTCAGGTTTACTGTATCCCTCTGACGTTCGTATTGACGATGAAACACAGAAATTGCATTGGAATTAAATACAAAAGCCACAATGCCGACTTAAGTACAAGAAGACTGACTCTTCGTACTGTCTATGTGTGGAACCATTCCTGTGACACTAGTTACAGATTACGATGCTTCACTCCAGGTTTACTGTATCCCTTGGACCTTCTTATTGACGATGAAATACAGAAATTGCATCGGAATTAAATACAAAGGGCACAATGCCGACTTAAGTACAAGAAGACTGACTCTTCTTCCTGACTGTGCTTTAAACCATTCCTGTGACACTAGTTATAGATTCCAATGCTTCACCTCAGGTTTACTGTATCCCTCTGACCTTCTTACTGACGATGAAACACAGAAATTGCATCGGAATTAAATACAAAAGGCACAATGCCGACTTAAGGACAAGAAGACAACTCTTCTTACTGACGATGTTTTGAACCATTCCTGTGACACTTGTTATAGATTCCGATGCTTCACCTCAGGTTTACTGTATCCCTCTGGCATTCTTATTGACGATGAAACACAGAAATTGCATCGGAATTAAATACAAAAGCCACAATGCCGACTTAAGTACAAGAAGACTGACTCTTCGTACCGTCTATGTGTGGAACCATTCCTGTGACACTAGTTATAGATTCCGATGCTTCACTTCAGGTTTACTGTTTCCCTTGGACCTTAGTATTGACGATGAAACACAGAAATTGCATTGGAATTAAATACAAAAGCCACAATGCCGACTTAAGTACAAGAAGACTGACTCTTCGTACTGTCTGTGTTTGGAACCATTCCTGTGATACTAGTTATAAATTCCGATGCATCACTTCAGGATTACTGTATAACTCTGACGTTCTTATTGACGATGAAACACAGAAATTGCATCGGAATTAAATACAATAACCACAATGCCGACTTAAGTACAAGAAGACTGACTCTTCGTACTGTCTGTGTGTGGAACCATTCCTGTGACACTAGTTATAGATTCCGATGCTTCACTTCAGGTTTCCTGTTTCCCTTGGACCTTCTTATTGACGATGAATCACAGAAATTGCATCGGAATTAAATACAAAAGGCACAATGTCGACTTAAGGACAAGAAGACTGACTCTTCTTAGTGACTATGTTTTGAACCATTCCTGTGACACTAGTTATAGATTGCGATGCTTCACTTCAGGTTTACTGTATACCTCTGACGTTCTTATTGACGATGAAACACAGAAATTGCATCGGAATTAAATACAAAAGCCACAATGCCGACTTAAGTACAAGAAGACTGACTCTTCGTACTGTCAATGTGTGGAACCATTCCTGTGACACTAGTTACAGATTCCGATGCTTCACTTCAGGTTTACTGTTTCCCTTGGACCTTCTTATTGACGATGAAACACAGAAATTGCATCGGAATTAAATACAAAAGGCACAATGCCGACTTAAGTATGAGATGGCTGACGCTTCCTACTGTCTATGTTTTGAACTATTTCTGTGACACTAGTTATAAAGTCCGATTCTTCACTTCAGGTTTACTGTATCCCTTGGACCTTCTTAATGACGATGAATCACAGAAATTGCACCGGAATTAAATACAAAAGGCACAATGCCGACTTAAGTACGAGAAGACTGACACTTCTTAGTGTCTATATTTTGAACCATTCCAGTGACACTAGTTATAGATTCCGATGCTTCACTTCAGGTTTAATGTATCCCTTGGACATTCTTATTGACGATGAAACACAGAAATTGCATCGGAATTAAATATAAAAGGCACAATGCCGACTTAAGTATACGAAGACTGACTCTTCATACTGTCTATGTTTTGAACCATTCCTGTGACACTAGTTGTAGATTCCTATGCTACACTCCAGGTTTACTGTATCCCTTAGACCTTCTTATTGACGATGAAACACAGAAATTGCATCGGAATTAAATACAAAGGGCACAATGCCGACTTAAGTACAAGAAGACTGACTCTTCTTCCTGACTGTGCTTTGAACCATTCCTGTGACACTAGTTATAGATTCCGATGCTGCACCTCAGGTTTACAGTACCCCTCTGACCTTCTTATTGACGATGAAACACAGAAATTGCATCGGAATTAAATAGAAAAGGCACAATGCTGACTTAAGTACAAAAAGACTGACTCTTCTTACTGATTATAGTTGGAACCATTACTGTGACACTAGTTATAGATTCCGGTGCTTTACGTCAGGTTTACTGTATACCTTGGACCTTCTTATTGACGATGAAACACAGAAATTGCATCGGAATTAAATACAAATTTCACAATGCCGACTTAAGTACAAGAAGACTGACTCTTCCTACTGCATATGTTCGATTCATTACTGTGACACTAGTTGTGGATTCCGATGCTTCACTTCCGATATGCTGTATCCATCTGACCTTCTTATTGACGAAGAAACACAGAAATTGCATCGGAATTAAATACAAAAGGCACAATGTCG
Source organism: Schistocerca serialis cubense (assembly GCF_023864345.2). Lineage (NCBI taxonomy): Eukaryota > Metazoa > Arthropoda > Insecta > Orthoptera > Acrididae > Schistocerca > Schistocerca serialis. Next base: position 1,083,748,489 of record NC_064640.1, on the reverse strand, counting down.
ACTTAAGTACAAGAGGACTGACTCTTCTTACTGTCTATGTTTTAAACCATTCCTGTGACTCTAGTGATAGATTCCGATGCTTCACTCCAGGTTTACTGTATCCCTTGGATCTTCTTATTGACGATGAAACACAGAAATTGCATCGGAATTAAATACAAAATGCACAATGCCGACTTACGTACAAGAAGACTGACACTTCCTACTGTCTATGTTTTGAACCATTCCTGTGACACTAGTTTTGGATTCCGATGCTTCACTTCAGGTTTACTGTATCCCTCTGACCTTCTTATTGACGATGAAACACGGAATTAAATAGAAAAGCCACAATGCCGACTTAAGTACAAGAAGACTGACTCTTCGTACTGTCTATGTGTGGAACCATTCCTGTGACACTAGTTATAGATTCAGATGCTTCACTTCAGGTTTACTGTATCCCTTGAACCTTTTTATTGACGATGAAACACGGAAATTGCATCGGAATTAAATACAAAAGGCACAATGCCGACTTAAGTACAAGAAGACTGACTCTTCCTAGTGTCTATGTTTTTAACCATTCCATTGACACTAGTTATAGATTCCGATGTTTCACTCCATTTTTACTGTATCCCTTGGACCTTGTTATTGACGATGGAACACATAAATTGCATCGGAATTAAATAGAAAAGTCACAATGCCATCTTAAGTACTAGAAGACTGACTCTTCTTAATGACTATGTTTTGAACCATTCCTGTGACACTAGTTATAAATTCCCATTCTTCACTTCAGGTTTACTGTATCCCTTGGACCTTCTTATTGACGGTGAAACACGGAAATTGCATCGGAATTAAATAAAAAAGGCACAATGCCGACTTAAGGACAAGAAGACTGACTCTTCCTACTGTCTATGTTTTGAACCATTCCAATGAAACTAGTTATAGATTACGATGCTTCACTCCAGGTTTACTGTATCCCTTGGACCTTCTCATTGACGATGAAACACTGATATTGCATCGGAATTAAATAGAAAAGCCACAATGCCGACTTAAGTACAAGAAGACTGACTCTTTGTACTGTCAATATGTGGAACCATTCCTGTGACACTAGTTATAGATTCCGATGCTTCACTTCAGGTTTACTGTTTCCCTTGGACCTTCTTATTGACGATGAAACACAGAAATTGCATCGGAATTAAATAGAAAAGCCACAATGCCGACTTAAGTACAAGAAGACTGACTCTTCGTACTGTCAATGTGTGGAACCATTCCTGTGACACTAGTTATAGATTCCGATGCTTCACTTCAGGTTTACTGTTTCCCTTGGACCTTCTTATTGACGATGAAACACAGAAATTGCATCGGAATTAAATACAAAAGAAACAATGCCGACTTAAGTATGAGATGACTGACTCTTCCTACTGTCTATGTTTTGAACCATTTCTGTGACACTAGTTATAAAGTCCGATGCTTCACTTCAGGTTTACTGTATCCCTTGGAACTTCTTATTGCCGATGAATCACAGAAATTGCACCGGAATTGAATACAAAAGGCACAATGCCGACTTAAGTACAAGAAGACTGACTCTTCATACTGTCTATATTTTGAACCATTCCAGTGACACTAGTTATAGATTCCGATGCTTCACTTCAGGTTTACTGTATCCCTTGGACCTTCTTATTGACGATGAAACAAAGAAATTGCATCGGAATTAAATACAAAAGGCACAATGACGACTTAAGTATACGAAGACTGACTCTTCTTACTGTCTATGTTTTGAACCATTCCTGTGACACTAGTTATAGATTCCTATGCTACACTCCAGGTTTACTGTATCCCTTGGACCTTCTTATTGACGATGAAACACAGAAATTGCATCAGAATTAAATACAAAGGGCACAATGCCGACTTAAGTACAAGAAGACTGACTCTTTTTCCTGACTGTGTTTTGAACCATTCCTGTGACACTAGTTATAGATTCCGATGCTTTACGTCAGGTTTACTGTATACCTTGGACCTTCTTATTGACGATGGAACACATAAATTGCATCGGAATTAAATAGAAAAGTCACAATGCCATCTTAAGTACTAGAAGACTGACTCTTCTTAATGACTATGTTTTGAACCATTCCTGTGACACTAGTTATAAATTCCCATTCTTCACTTCAGGTTTACTGTATCCCTTGGACCTTCTTATTGACGGTGAAACACGGAAATTGCATCGGAATTAAATAAAAAAGGCACAATGCCGACTTAAGGACAAGAAGACTGACTCTTCCTACTGTCTATGTTTTGAACCATTCCAATGAAACTAGTTATAGATTACGATGCTTCACTCCAGGTTTACTGTATCCCTTGGACCTTCTTATTGACGATGAAACACAGAGATTGCATCGGAATTAAATACAAAAGGCACAATGCCGACTGAAGGACAAGAAGACTGACTCTTCTTACTGACTATGTTTTGAACCATTCCTGTGTCACTAGTTATAGATTCCGATGCTTCACCTCAGGTTTACTGTATCCCTCTGACGTTCTTATTGACGATGAAACACAGAAATTGCATCGGAATTAAATACGAAAGCCACAATGCCAGCTTAAGTACAAGAAGACGAACTCTTCGTACTGTCTATGTGTGGAACCATTCCTGTGACACTAGTTATAGATTCCGATGCTTCACTCCAGGTTTACTGTATCCCTTGGACCTTCTTATTGACGATGAAACACAGAAATTGCATCGGAATTAAATAGAAAAGGCACAATGCTGACTTAAGTACAAAAAGACTGATTCTTCTTACTGATTATAGTTGGAACCATTCCTGTGACACTAGTTATAGATTCCCATTCTTCACTTCAGGTTTACTGTATACCTCTGACGTTCTTATTGACAATGAAACACAGAAATTGCATCGGAATTAAATACAAATGGCACAATGCCGACTTAAGTACAAGAAGACTGACTCTTCGTACTGTCAATGTGTGGAACCATTCCTGTGACACTAGTTATAGATTCCGATGCTTAACTTCAGGTTTACCGTATCCCTTGGACCTTCTTATTGACGATGAAACACTGATATTGCATCGGAATTAAATACAAAAGGCACAATGCCGACTTAAGTACAAGAAGACCGACTCTTCTTACTGTCTATGTTTTGAACCATTATTGTGACTCTAGTTATAGATTCCGGTGCTTCACTCCAGGTTTACTGTATCCCTTGGACCTACTTATTGACGATGAAACACAGAAATTGTATCGGAAATAAATACAAAAGGCACAATGCCGACTTAAGGACAAGAAGACTGACTCGTCTTACTGACTATGAATTGAACCATTCCTGTGACACTAGTTATAGACTCCGATGCTTGACTTCATGTTTTCTGTATCTCTCTGACCCTCTTATTGACGATGAAACACAGAAATTGCATCGGAATTAAATACAAGAGGCACAATGCCGACTTAAGTACAAGAAGACTGACTCTTCTTACTGTCTATGTTTTGAACCAATCCTATGACACTAGTAGTAGATTCCGATGCTTCACTTCAGGTTCACTGTATCCCTTGGACATTCCTATTGACGATGAAACACAGAAATTGCATCGGAATTAAATACAAATGGCACAATGCCGACTTAAGTACAAGAAGACTGACTTTTCGTACTGTCTATGTTTGGAAACATTCCTGAGATACTAGTTATAGATTCCGATGCGTCACTTCAGGTTTACTGTTTCCCTTGGACCTACTTATTGACGATGAATCACAGAAATTTCATCGGAATTAAATAGAAAAGGCACAATGCCGACTTAAGTACAAGCAGATTGACTCTTCTTACTGTCTATATTTTGAACCATTCCAGTGACACTAGTTATAGATTCCGATGCTTCACTTCAGGTTTACTGTTTCCCTTGGACCTTCTTATTGACGATGAAACACAGAAATTGCGTCGGAAATAAATAGAAAAGGCACAATGTCGACTTAAGTACAAGAAGACTGACTCTTCTTCCTGACTGTGTTTTAAACCATTCCTGTGACACTAGTTATAGATTCCAATGCTTCACCTCAGGTTTACTGTATCCCTCTGACCTTCTTATTGACGATGAATCACAGAAATTGCATCGGAATTAAATAGAAAAGGAACAATGCAGACTTAAGTTCAAAAAGACTGACTCTTCTTACTGATTATAGTTTGAACCATCCTGTGACACTAGTTATAGATTTCGATGCTTTACGTCAGGTTTACTGTATACCTTGGACCTTCTTATTGACGATTAAACACAGAAATTGCATCGGAATTAAATACAAATGGCACAATGCCGACTTAAGTACAAGAAGACTGACTCTTCCTACTGCATATGTTTGAACCATTCCTGTGACACTAGTTGTGGATTCCGATGCTTCACTTCCGGTTTACTGTATCCCTCTGACCATCTTATTGACGATGAAACACAGAAATTGCATCGGAATTAAATACAAAAGGCACAATGCCAAGTTAAGGACAAGAAGACTGACTCTTCTTACTGAGTATGTTTTGAACCATTCCTGTGACACTAGTTATAGATTCCGATGCTTCACTTCAGGTTTACTGTATCCCTTGGACCTTCGTATTGACGATGAAACACAGAAATTGCATCGGATTTAAATACAAAAGGCAAAATGCCTACTTAAGTACACGAAGACAGACTCTTCTTACTGTCTATGTTTTGAACCATTCCTGTGACACTAGTTATAGATTCCGATGCTCCACTTCAGGTTTATTGTATCCCTGTGACCTTCTTATTGACGATGAAACACAGAAATTGCATCGGAAATAAATAGTAAAAGCACAATGTCGACTTAAGTATAAGAGGACTGACTCTTCTTACTGTCTATGTTTTGAACCATTCCTGTGACTCTAGTGATAGATTCCGATGCTTCACTCCAGGTTTACTGTATCCGTTGGACCTTCTTATTGACGATGAAACACAGAGATTGCATCGGAATTAAATAGAAAAGGCACAATGCCGACTTACGTACAAGAAGACTGACACTTCCTACTGTCATTGTTTTGAACCATTCCTGTGACACTAGTTTTGGATTCCAATGCTTCACTTCAGGTTTACTGTATCCCTCTGACCCTCATATTGACGATGAAACACAGACATGGCATCGGAATTAAATACAGAAGGCACAATGCCGAATTAAGTACAAGAAGACTGACTCTTCCTACTGTCTATATTTGAACCATTCCTGTGACACTAGTTATGGATTCCGATGCTTCACTTCAGGTTTACTGTATCCCTCTGACCTTATTGCCGATGAAACACAGAAATTGCATCGGAATTAAATACAACAGGCACAATGCCGACTTAAGTATGAGATGACTGACTCTTCCTACTGTCTATGTTTTGAACCATTTCTGTGACACTAGTTATAGAGTCAGATGCTTCACTTCAGGTTTACTGTATCCCTTGGACCTTCTTATTGACGATGAATCACAGAAATTGCATCGGAATTAAATACAAAAGGCACAATGTCGACTTAAGGACAAGAAGACTGACTCTTCTTACTGACTATGTTTTGAACCATTCCTGTGACACTAGTTATAGATTCCGATGCTTCACTTCAGGTTTACTGTATACCTCTGACGTTCTTATTGACAATGAAACACAGAAATTGCATCGGAATTAAATGCAAAAGCCACAATGCCGACTTAAGTACAAGAAGACTGACTCTTCGTACTGTCAATGTGTGGAACCATTCCTGTGACACTAGTTATAGATTCCGATGCTTCACTTCAGGTTTACTGTTTCCCTTGGACCTTCTTATTGACGATGAAACACAGAAATTGCATCGGAATTAAATACAAAATGCACAATGCCGACTTAAGTATGAGATGACTGTGTCTTCCTACTGTCTATGTTTTGAACCATTTCTGTGACACTAGTTATAAAGTCCGATGCTTCACTTCAGGTTTACTGTATCCCTTGGACCTTCTTATTGACGATGAATCACAGAAATTGCACCGGAATTAAATACAAAAGGCACAATGCCGACTTAAGTACAAGAAGACTGACTCTTCTTACTGTCTATATTTTGAACCATTGCAGTGACACTAGTTATAGATTCCGATGCTTCACTTCAGGTTTACTGTATCCCTTGGACCTTCTTATTGACGATGAAACACAGAAATTGCATCGGAATTAAATACAAATGGCACAATGCCGACTTAAGTATACGAAGACTGACTCTTCTTACTGTCTATGTTTTGAACCATTCCTGTGACACTAGTTATAGATTCCTATGCTACACTCCAGGTTTCCTGTATCCCTTGGACCTTCTTATAGACGATGAAACACAGAAATTGCACCGGAATTAAATACAAAGGGCACAATGCCTACTTAAGTACAAGAAGACTCACTCTTCTTCCTGACTGTGTTTTGAACCATTCCTGTGACACTAGTTATAGATTCCGATGCTGCACCTCAGGTTTACTATATCCTTCTGACCTTCTTATTGACGATGAAAAACAGAAATTGCATCGGAATTAAATAGAGATGGCTTAATGCCGACTTAAGTACAAGAAGACTGACTCTTCTTACTGTCTATGTTTTGAACCCTTCCTGTGACACTTGTTATAGATTCCGATGCTTCACTCCAGGTTTACTGTACCCCTTGGACCTTCTTATTGACGATGAATCACAGAAATTGCACCGGAATTAAATACAAATGGCACAATGCCGACTTAAGTACAAGAAGACTGACTCTTCCTACTGCATATGTTTTGTACCATTACTGTGACACTAGTTTTGGATTCCGATGCTTCACTCCAGGTTTACTGTATCCCTTGGACCTTGTTATTGACGATGGAACACATAAATTGCATCGGAATTAAATGGAGAAGTCACAATGCCATCTTAAGTACTAGAAGACTGACTCTTCTTAATGACCATGTTTTGAACCATTCCTGTGACACTAGTTATAGATTCCCATTCTTCACTTCAGGTTTACTTTATCCCTTGGACCTTCTTCTTCACGGTGAAACACGGAAATTGCATCGGAATGAAGTACAAAAGGCACAATGCCGACTTAAGTACAAGAAGACTGACTCTTCCTACTGTCTATGTTTTGAACCATTCCATTGACACTAGTTATAGATTACGATGCTTCACTCCAGGTTTACTGTATCCCTTGGACTTTCTTATTGACGATGAAACACTGATATTGCATCGGAATGAAATACATAAGGCACAATGCCGACTTAAGTACAAGAAGACCGACTCTTCTAACTGTCTATGTTTTGAACCATTATTGTGACTCTAGTTATAGATTCCGGTGCTTCACTCCACGCTTACTGTGTCCCTTGGACCTACTTATTGAGGATGAAACACAGAAATTGTATCGAAAATAAATACAAAAGGCACAATGCCGACTTAAGGACAAGAAGACTGACTCTTCTTACTGACTATGTTTTGAACCATTCCTGTGACACTAGTTATAGACTCCGATGCTTGACTTCATGTTTTCTGTATCCCTCTGACCCTCTTATTGGCGATGAAACACAGAAATTGCATCGCAATTAAATACAAGAGGCACAATGCCGACTTAAGTACAAGAAGACTGACTCTTCTTACTGTCTATGTTTTGAACCAATCCTGTGACACTAGTTGTAGATTCAGATGCTTCATTTCAGGTTCACTGTATCCCTTGGACCTTCTTATTGACGATGAAACACAGAAATTGCATCGGAATTAAATACAAAAGGAACAATGCCGACTTAAGTACAAGAAGTCTGACTCTTCGTACTGTCTATGTGTGGAACCATTCCTGTGACACTAGTTATAGATTCCGTTGCTTCACTTCAGGTTTACTGTATCCCTTCGACCTTCTTATTGGCGATGAAACACGGAAATTGCATCGGAATTAAATACAAAAGGCACAATGCCGACTTAAGTACAAGAAGACTGACTCTTCGTACTGTCAATGTGTGGAACCATTCCTGTGACACTAGTTATAGATTCCGATGCTTAACTTCACGTTTACTGTATCCCTTGGACCTTCTTATTGACGATGAAACACAGATATTGCATCGGAATTAAATACAAAAGGCACATTGCCGACTTAAGTACAAGAAGACCGACTCTTCTTACTGTCTATGTTTTGAACCATTATTGTGACTCTAGTTATAGGTTCCGGTGCTTCACTCCAGGTTTACTGTATCCCTTGGACCTACTTATTGACGATGAAACACAGAAATTGTATCGGAAATAAATACAAAAGGCACAATGCCGACTTAAGGACAAGAAGACTGACTCTTCTTACTGACTATGTTTTGAACCATTCCTGTGACACTAGTTATAGACTCCGATGCTTGACTTCATGTTTTCTGTATCTCTCAGACCCTCTTATTGACGATGAAACACAGAAATTGCATCGGAATTAAATACAAGAGGCACAATGCCGACTTAAGTACAAGAAGACTGACTCTTCTTACTGTCTATGTTTTGAACCAATCCTATGACACTAGTTGTAGATTCCGATGCTTCACTTCAGGTTCACTGTATCCCTTGGACATTCCTATTGACGATGAAACACAGAAATTGCATCGGAATTAAATACAAATGGCACAATGCCGACTTAAGTACAAGAAGACTGACTTTTCGTACTGTCTATGTTTGGAAACATTCCTGAGATACTAGTTATAGATTCCGATGCGTCACTTCAGGTTTACTGTTTCCCTTGGACCTACTTATTGACGATGAATCACAGAAATTGCATCGGAATTAAATAGAAAAGGCACAATGCCGACTTAAGTACAAGCAGATTGACTCTTCTTACTGTCTATATTTTGAACCATTCCAGTGACACTAGTTATAGATTCCGATGCTTCACTTCAGGTTTACTGTTTCCCTTGGACCTTCTTATTGACGATGAAACACAGAAATTGCGTCGGAAATAAATAGAAAAGGCACAATGTCGACTTAAGTACAAGAAGACTGACTCTTCTTCCTGACTGTGTTTTAAACCATTCCTGTGACACTAGTTATAGATTCCAATGCTTCACCTCAGGTTTACTGTATCCCTCTGACCTTCTTATTGACGATGAATCACAGAAATTGCATCGGAATTAAATAGAAAAGGAACAATGCAGACTTAAGTACAAAAAGACTGACTCTTCTTACTGATTATAGTTTGAACCATCCTGTGACACTAGTTATAGATTTCGATGCTTTACGTCAGGTTTACTGTATACCTTGGACCTTCTTATTGACGATTACACACAGAAATTGCATCGGAATTAAATACAAATGGCACAATGCCGACTTAAGTACAAGAAGACTGACTCTTCCTACTGCATATGTTTGAACCATTCCTGTGACACTAGTTGTGGATTCCGATGCTTCACTTCCGGTTTACTGTATCCCTCTGACCATCTTATTGACGATGAAACACAGAAATTGCATCGGAATTAAATACAAAAGGCACAATGCCAAGTTAAGGACAAGAAGACTGACTCTTCTTACTGACTATGTTTTGAACCATTCCTGTGACACTAGTTATAGATTCCGATGCTTCACTTCAGGTTTACTGTATCCCTTGGACCTTCGTATTGACGATGAAACACAGAAATTGCATCGGATTTAAATACAAAAGGCAAAATGCCTACTTAAGTACACGAAGACAGACTCTTCTTACTGTCTATGTTTTGAACCATTCCTGTGACACTAGTTATAGATTCCGATGCTCCACTTCAGGTTTATTGTATCCCTCTGACCTTCTTATTGACGATGAAACACAGAAATTGCATCGGAAATAAATAGTAAAAGCACAATGTCGACTTAAGTATAAGAGGCCTGACTCTTCTAACTGTCTATGTTTTGAACCATTCCTGTGACTCTTGTGATAGATTCCGATGCTTCACTCCAGGTTTACTGTATCCGTTGGACCTTCTTATGGACGATGAAACACAGAGATTGCATCGGAATTAAATAGAAAAGGCACAATGCCGACTTACGTACAAGAAAACTGACACTTCCTACTGACATTGTTTTGAACCATTCCTGTGACACTAGTTTTGGATTCCGATGCTTCACTTCAGGTTTACTGTATCCCTCTGACCCTCATATTGACGATGAAACACAGACATGGCATCGGAATTAAATACAGAAGGCACAATGCCGAATTAAGTACAAGAAGACCGACTCTTCCTACTGTCTATGTTTTGAACCATTCCTGTGACACTAGTTATGGATTCCGATGCTTCACTTCAGGTTTACTGTATCCCTCTGACCTTATTGCCGATGAAACACAGAAATTGCATCGGAATTAAATACAACAGGCACAATGCCGACTTAAGTATGAGATGACTGACTCTTCCTACTGTCTATGTTTTGAACCATTTCTGTGACACTAGTTATAGAGTCAGATGCTTCACTTCAGGTTTACTGTATCCCTTGGACCTTCTTATTGACGATGAATCACAGAAATTGCATCGGAATGAAATACAAAAGGCACAATGTCGACTTAAGGACAAGAAGACTGACTCTTCTTACTGACTATGTTTTGAACCATTCCTGTGACACTAGTTATAGATTCCGATGCTTCACTTCAGGTTTACTGTATACCTCTGACGTTCTTATTGACAATGAAACACAGAAATTGCATCGGAATTAAATACAAGAGGCACAATGCCGACTTAAGTACAAGAAGACTGACTCTTCTTACTGTCTATGTTTTGAACCAATCCTATGACACTAGTAGTAGATTCCGATGCTTCACTTCAGGTTCACTGTATCCCTTGGACATTCCTATTGACGATGAAACACAGAAATTGCATCGGAATTAAATACAAATGGCACAATGCCGACTTAAGTACAAGAAGACTGACTTTTCGTACTGTCTATGTTTGGAAACACTCCTGAGATACTAGTTATAGATTCCGATGCGTCACTTCAGGTTTACTGTTTCCCTTGGACCTACTTATTGACGATGAATCACAGAAATTGCATCGGAATTAAATAGAAAAGGCACAATGCCGACTTAAGTACAAGCAGATTGACTCTTCTTACTGTCTATATTTTGAACCATTCCAGTGACACTAGTTATAGATTCCGATGCTTCACTTCAGGTTTACTGTATCCCTTGGACCTTCTTATTGACGATGAAACACAGAAATTGCATCGGAATTAAATACAAATGGCACAATGCCGACTTAAGTATACGAAGACTGACTCTTCTTACTGTCTATGTTTTGAACCATTCCTGTGACACTAGTTATAGATTCCTATGCTACACTCCAGGTTTCCTGTATCCCTTGGACCTTCGTATAGACGATGAAAAACAGAAATTGCATCGGAATTAAATACAAAGGGCACAATGCCGACTTAAGTACAAGAAGACTGACTCGTCTTCCTGACTATGTTTTGAACCATTCCTGTGATACTAGTTATAGATTCCGATGCTGCACCTCAGGTTTACTATATCCTTCTGACCTTCTTATTGACGATGAAACACAGAAATTGCATCGGAATTAAATAGAGAAGGCTTAATGCCGACTTAAGTACAAGAAGACTGACTCTTCTTACTGTCTATGTTTTGAACCCTTCCTGTGACACTTGTTATAGATTCCGATGCTTCACTCCAGGTTTACTGTACCCCTTGGACCTTCTTATTGACGATGAAACACAGAAATTGCATCGGAATTAAATACAAAAGAAACAATGCCGATATAAGTACAAGAAGACTGACTCTTCTTACTGTCTATACTTTGAACCATTCCAGTGATACTAGTTATAGATTCCGATGCTTCACTTCTGGTTTACTGTATCCCTTGGACCTTCTTATTGACGATGAAACACAGAAATTGCATCGGAATTAAATTCAAAAGACACAATGCCGACTTAAGTACCAGAAGACAGACCCTTCTTACTGTCTATGTTTTGAACCATTCCGGTGACACTAGTTATAGACGCAGATGCTTGACTTCATGTTTACTGTATCCCTCTGATCCTCTTATTGACGATGAAACACAGAAATTGCATCGGAATTAAATACAAAAGGCACAATGCCGACTTAAGGACAAGAAGACTGACTCTTCTTACTGACTATGTTTTGAACCATTCCTGTGACCAAAGTTATAGATTCCGATGCTTCACCGCAGGTTTACTGTATCCCTCTGACCTTCTTATTGACGATGAAACACAGAAATTGCATCGGAATTAAGTAGAAAAGGGACAATGTCGACTTAAGTACAAGAGGACTGACTCTTCTTATTGTCTATGTTGTGAACCATTCCTGTGACTCTAGTGAAAGATTCCGATGCTTCACTCCAGGTTTACTGTATCCCTTGGACCTTCTTATTGACGATGAAACACAGAAATTGCATCGGAATTAAATACAAAATTCACAATGCCGACCTAAGTACAAGAAGACTGACTCGTCCTACTGACTATGTTTTGAACCATTCCTGTGACACTAGTTATAGATTCCGATGCTTCACCTCAGGTTTACTTTATCCCTCTGACGTTCTTATTGACGATGAAACACAGAATTAAATACAAAAGCCACAATGCCGACTTAAGTACAAGAAGACTGACTCTTCGTACTGTCTATGTGTGGAACCATTCCTGTTACACTAGTTATAGATTCCGATGCTTCACTTCAAGTTTACTGTATCCCTTGGACCTTCTTATTGACGATGAAACACGGAAATTGCATCGGAATTAAATACAAAAGGCACAATGCCGACTTAAGTAGAAGAAGACTAACTCCTCCTACTGTCTATGTTTCGAACCATTCCATTGTCACTAGTTATAGATTCCGATGCTTCACTCCAGGTTTACTGTATCCCTTGGACCTTGTTATTGACGATAAAACACATAAATTGCATCGGAATTAAATGGAAAAGTCACAATGCCGTCTTAAGTACAACAAGACTGAATCTTCTTAATGACTATGTTTTGAACCATTCCTGTGACACTAGTTATAGATTCCCATTCTTCACTTCAAGTTTACTGTATCCCTTGGACCTTCTTATTGACGATGAACACGGAAATTGCGTCGGAATTAAATACAAAAGGCACAATGCCGACTTAAGTACAAGAAGACTCACTCTTCCTACTGTCTATGTTTTGAACCATTCCATTGACACTACATACAGATTCCGATGCTTCACTCCAGGTTTACTGTATCGCTTGGGACTTCTTATTGACGATGAAACACTGATATTGCATCGGAATTAAATACAAAAGGCACAATGCCGACTTAAGTACAAGAAGACCGACTCTTCTTACTGTCATTGTTTTGAACCATTCCTGTGACACTAGTTTTGGATTCCGATGCTTCACTTCAGGTTTACTGTATCCCTCTGACCCTCATATTGACGATGAAACACAGACATGGCATCGGAATTAAATACAGAAGGCACAATGCCGAATTAAGTACAAGAAGACCGACTCTTCCTACTGTCTATGTTTTGAACCATTCCTGTGACACTAGTTATGGATTCCGATGCTTCACTTCAGGTTTACTGTATCCCTCTGACCTTATTGCCGATGAAACACAGAAATTGCATCGGAATTAAATACAACAGGCACAATGCCGACTTAAGTATGAAATGACTGACTCTTCCTACTGTCTATGTTTTGAACCATTTCTGTGACACTAGTTATAGAGTCAGATGCTTCACTTGAGGTTTACTGTATCCCTTGGACCTTCTTATTGACGATTAAACACAGAAATTGCATCGGAATTAAATACAAATGGCACAATGCCGACTTAAGTACAAGAAGACTGACTCTTCCTACTGCATATGTTTGAACCATTCCTGTGACACTAGTTGTGGATTCCGATGCTTCACTTCCGGTTTACTGTATCCCTCTGACCATCTTATTGACGATGAAACACAGAAATTGCATCGGAATTAAATACAAAAGGCACAATGCCAAGTTAAGGACAAGAAGACTGACTCTTCTTACTGACTATGTTTTGAACCATTCCTGTGACACTAGTTATAGATTCCGATGCTTCACTTCAGGTTTACTGTATCCCTTGGACCTTCGTATTGACGATGAAACACAGAAATTGCATCGGATTTAAATACAAAAGGCAAAATGCCTACTTAAGTACACGAAGACAGACTCTTCTTACTGTCTATGTTTTGAACCATTCCTGTGACACTAGTTATAGATTCCGATGCTCCACTTCAGGTTTATTGTATCCCTCTGACCTTCTTATTGACGATGAAACACAGAAATTGCATCGGAAATAAATAGTAAAAGCACAATGTCGACTTAAGTATAAGAGGACTGACTCTTCTTACTGTCTATGTTTTGAACCATTCCTGTGACTCTAGTGATAGATTCCGATGCTTCACTCCAGGTTTACTGTATCCGTTGGACCTTCTTATTGACGATGAAACACAGAGATTGCATCGGAATTAAATAGAAAAGGCACAATGCCGACTTACGTACAAGAAGACTGACACTTCCTACTGTCATTGTTTTGAACCATTCCTGTGACACTAGTTTTGGATTCCGATGCTTCACTTCAGGTTTACTGTATCCCTCTGACCCTCATATTGACGATGAAACACAGACATGGCATCGGAATTAAATACAGAAGGCACAATGCCGAATTAAGTACAAGAAGACCGACTCTTCCTACTGTCTATGTTTTGAACCATTCCTGTGACACTAGTTATGGATTCCGATGCTTCACTTCAGGTTTACTGTATCCCTCTGACCTTATTGCCGATGAAACACAGAAATTGCATCGGAATTAAATACAACAGGCACAATGCCGACTTAAGTATGAGATGACTGACTCTTCCTACTGTCTATGTTTTGAACCATTTCTGTGACACTAGTTATAGAGTCAGATGCTTCACTTCAGGTTTACTGTATCCCTTGGACCTTCTTATTGACGATGAATCACAGAAATTGCATCGGAATGAAATACAAAAGGCACAATGTCGACTTAAGGACAAGAAGACTGACTCTTCTTACTGACTATGTTTTGAACCATTCCTGTGACACTAGTTATAGATTCCAATGCTTCACTTCAGGTTTACTGTATACCTCTGACGTTCTTATTGACAATCAAACACAGAAATTGCATCGGAATTAAATACAAAAGCCACAATGCCGACTTAAGTATGAGATGACTGACTCTTCCTACTGTCTATGTTTTGAACCATTTCTGTGACACTAGTTATAAAGTCCGATGCTTCACTTCAGGTTTACTGTATCCCTTGGACCTTCTTATTGACGATGAATCACAGAAATTGCACCGGAATCAAATACAAAAGGCACAATGCCGACTTAAGTACAAGAAGACTGACTCTTCTTACTGTCTATATTTTGAACCATTCCAGTGACACTAGTTATAGATTCCGATGCTTCACTTCAGGTTTACTGTATCCCTTGGACCTTCTTATTGACGATGAAACACAGAAATTGCATCGGAATTAAATACAAATGGCACAATGCCGACTTAAGTATACGAAGACTGACTCTTCTTACTGTCCATGTTTTGAACCATTCCTGTGACACTAGTTATAGATTCCTATGCTACACTCCAGGTTTCCTGTATCCCTTGGACCTTCTTATAGACGATGAAACACAGAAATTGCATCGGAATTAAATACAAAGGGCACAATGCCGACTTAAGTACAAGAAGACTGACTCTTCTTCCTGACTATGTTTTGAACCATTCCTGTGATACTAGTTATAGATTCCGATGCTGCACCTCAGGTTTACTATATCCTTCTGACCTTCTTATTGACGATGAAACACAGAAATTGCATCGGAATTAAATAGAGAAGGCTTAATGCCGACTTAAGTACAAGAAGACTGACTCTTCTTACTGTCTATGTTTTGAACCCTTCCTGTGACACTTGTTATAGATTCCGATGCTTCACTCCAGGTTTACTGTATCCCTTGGACCTTGTTATTGACGATGGAACACATAAATTGCATCGGAATTAAATGGAGAAGTCACAATGCCATCTTAAGTACTAGAAGACTGACTCTTCTTACTGTCTATGTTTTGAACCAATCCTGTGACACTAGTTGTAGATTCAGATGCTTCATTTCAGGTTCACTGTATCCCTTGGACCTTCTTATTGACGATGAAACACAGAAATTGCATCGGAATTAAATACAAATGGCACAATGCCGACTTAAGTACAAGAAGACTGACTCTTCGTACTGTCTATGTTTGGAACCATTCCTGAGACACTAGTTATAGATTCCGATGCGTCACTTCAGGTTAACTGTATCCAATGTACCTTCTTATTGACGATGAAACACAGAAATTGCATCGGAATTAAATACAAAAGAAACAATGCCGATTTAAGTACAAGAAGACTGACTCTTCTTACTGTCTATACTTTGAACCATTCCAGTGATACTAGTTATAGATTCCGATGCTTCACTTCTGGTTTACTGTATCCCTTGGACCTTCTTATTGACGATGAAACACAGAAATTGCATCGGAATTAAATTCAAAAGACACAATGCCGACTTAAGTACCAGAAGACAGACCCTTCTAACTGTCTATTTTTTGAACCATTCCGGTGACACTAGTTATAGACTCAGATGCTTGACTTCATGTTTACTGTATCCCTCTGATCCTCTTATTGACGATGAAACACAGAAATTGCATCGGAATTAAATACAAAAGGCACAATGCCGACTTAAGGACAAGAAGACTGACTCTTCTTACTGACTATGTTTTGAACCATTCCTGTGACACAAGTTATAGATTCCGATGCTTCACCGCAGGTCTACTGTATCCCTCTGACCTTCTTATTTACGACGAAACACAGAAATTGCATCGGAATTAAGTAGAAAAGACACAATGTCGACTTAAGTACAAGAGGACTGACTCTTCTTATTGTCTATGTTTTGAACCATTCCTGTGACTCTAGTGATAGATTCCGATGCTTCACTCCAGGTTTACTGTATCCCTTGGACCTTCTTATTGACGATGAAACACAGAAATTGCATCGGAATTAAATACAAAATTCACAATGCCGACTTAAGTACAAGAAGACTGACTCGTCCTACTGACTATCTTTTGAACCATTCCTGTGACACTAGTTATAGATTCCGATGCTTCACCTCACATTTACTTTATCCCTCTGACGTTCTTATTGACGATGAAACACAGAATTAAATACAAAAGCCACAATGCCGACTTAAGTACAAGAAGACTGACTCTTGGTACTGTGTATGTGTGGAACCATTCCTGTTACACTAGTTATAGATTCCGATGCTTCACATCAGGTTTACTGTTTCCCTTGGACCTTCTTATTGACGATGAAACACAGAAATTGCATCGGAAATAAATAGAAAAGACACAATGTCGACTTAAGTACGAGAGGACTAACACCTCTTACCGTCTATGTTTTGAACCATTCCTGTGACTCTAATGATAGATTCCGATGCTTCACTCCAGGTTTACTGTATCCCTTGGACCTTCTTTTTGACGATGAAACACAGAAATTGCATCGAAATTAAATAGAAAAGGCACAATGCCGACTTAAGTACAAGAAGACTGACTCTTCTTACTGACTATGTTTTGAACCATTCCTGTGACACTAGTTATAGATTCCGATGCTTCACTTCAGGTTTGCTGTATACCTTGGACCTTCTTATTGACGATGAAACACAGAAATTGCATCGGAATTAAATTACAAAAGGCACAATGCCGACTTACGTACAAGAAGGCTGACACTTCCTACTGTCTATGTTTTGAACCATTCCCGTGACACTAGTTTTGGATTCCGATGCTTCACTTCAGGTTTACTGTATCCCTCTGACCTTCTTATTGACGATGAAACAAAGAAATTGCATCGGAATTAAATACAAAATTCACAATGCCTACATAAGTACAAGAAGACTGACTCGTCCTACTGACTATGTTTTGAACCATTCCTGTGACACTAGTTATAGATTCCGATGCTTCACCTCTGGTTTACTTTATCCCTCTGACGTTCTTATTGACGATGAAACACAGAATTAAATACAAAAGCCACAATGCCGACTTCAGTACAAGAAGACTGACACTTCGTACTGTCTATGTGTGGAACCATTCCTGTTACACTAGTTATAGATTCCGATGCTTCACTTCAGGATTACTGTATCCCTTGGATCTTCTTATTGACGAAGAAACACGGAAATTGCATCGGAATTAAATACAAAAGGCACAATGCCGACTTAAGTAGAAGAAGACTGACTCTTCCGGCTGTCTATGTTTTGAACCATTCCATTGACACTAGTTATAGATTCCGATGCTTCACTCCAGGTTTACTGTATACCTTGGACCTGGTTATTGACGATAAAACACATAAATTGCATCGGAATTAAATGGAAAAGTCACAATGCCGTCTTAAGTACAACAAGACTGAATCTTCTTAATGACGAAGTTTTGAACCATTCCTGTGACACTAGTTATAGATTCCCATGCTTAACTCAAGTTTACTGTATCCCTTGGACCTTCTTATTGACGATGAACACGGAAATTGCGTCGGAATTAAATACAAAAGGCACAATGCCGACTTAAGTACAAGAAGACTGACTCTTCCTACTGTCTATGTTTTGAACCATTCCATTGACACTAGTTACAGATTCCGATGCTTCACTCCAGGTTTACTGTATCGCTTGGACCTTCTTATTGACGATGAAACACTGATATTGCATCGGAATTAAATACAAAAGGCACAATGCCGACTTAAGTACAAGAAGACCGACTCTTCTTACTGTCTATGTTTTGAACCATTCCTGTGACCCTAGTTATATATTCCGGTGCTTCACTCCAGGTTTACTGTATCCATTGGACCTACTTATTGACGATGAAACACAGAAATTGCGTCGGAATTAAATACAAAAGGCACAATGCCGACATAAGGACAAGAAGACGGACTCTTCTTACTGACTATGTTTTGAACCATTCCTGTGACACTAGTTATAGATTCAGATGCGTCACTTCAGGTTTACTGTTTCCCTTGGACCTTCTTATTGACGATGAATCATAGAAATTGCATCGGAATTAAATGGAAAAGTCACAATGCCGTCTTAAGTACAACAAGACTGAATCTTCTTAATGACTATGTTTTGAACCATTCCTGTGACACTAGTTATAGATTCCGATGCGTCACTTCAGGTTTACTGTTTCCCTTGGACCTACTTATTGACGATGAATCTCAGAAATTGCATCGGAATTAAATAGAAAAGCACAATGCCGACTTAAGTACAAGCAGTCTGACTCTTCTTACTGTCTATATTTTGAACCAATCCAGTGACACTAGTTATAGATTCCGATGCTTCACATCAGGTTTACT
Organism: Schistocerca serialis cubense; assembly: GCF_023864345.2. NCBI lineage: Eukaryota > Metazoa > Arthropoda > Insecta > Orthoptera > Acrididae > Schistocerca > Schistocerca serialis. The sequence continues at coordinate 1,083,729,197 of NC_064640.1, read as the reverse complement.
GTTTCCCTTGGACCCTCTTATTGACGATGAAACACAGAAATTGCATCGGAAATAAATAGAAAAGACACAATGTCGACTTAAGTACGAGAGGACTAACACCTCTTACCGTCTATGTTTTGAACCATTCCTGTGACTCTAATGATAGATTCCGATGCTTCACTCCAGGTTTACTGTATCCCTTGGACCTTCTTTTTGACGATGAAACACAGAAATTGCATCGAAATTAAATAGAAAAGGCACAATGCCGACTTAAGTACAAGAAGACTGACTCTTCTTACTGACTATGCTTTGAACCATTCCTGTGACACTAGTTATAGATTCCGATGCTTCACTTCAGGTTTGCTGTATACCTTGGACCTTCTTATTGACGATGAAACACAGAAATTGCATCAGAATTAAATTACAAAAGGCACAATGCCGACTTACGTACAAGAAGGCTGACACTTCCTACTGTCTATGTTTTGAACCATTCCTGTGACACTAGTTTTGGATTCCGATGCTTCACTTCAGGTTTACTGTATCCCTCTGACCTTCTTTTTGACGATGAAACAAAGAAATTGCATCGGAATTAAATACAAAATTCACAATGCCGACTTAAGTACAAGAAGACTGACTCGTCCTACTGACTATGTTTTGAACCATTCCTGTGACACTAGTTATAGATTCCGATGCTTCACCTCTGGTTTACTTTATCCCTCTGACGTTCTTATTGACGATGAAACACAGAATTAAATACAAAAGCCACAATGCCGACTTCAGTACAAGAAGACTGACTCTTCGTACTGTCTATGTGTGGAACCATTCCTGTTACACAAGTTATAGATTCCGATGCTTCACTTCAGGATTACTGTATCCCTTGGATCTTCTTATTGACGAAGAAACACGGAAATTGCATCGGAATTAAATACAAAAGGCACAATGCCGACTTAAGTAGAAGAAGACTGACTCTTCCTGCTGTCTATGTTTTGAACCATTCCATTGACACTAGTTATAGATTCCGATGCTTCACTCCAGGTTTACTGTATACCTTGGACCTGGTTATTGACGATAAAACACATAAATTGCATCGGAATTAAATGGAAAAGTCACAATGCCGTCTTAAGTACAACAAGACTGAATCTTCTTAATGACGAAGTTTTGAACCATTCCTGTGACACTAGTTATAGATTCCCATGCTTCACTTCAAGTTTACTGTATCCCTTGGACCTTCTTATTGACGATGAACACGGAAATTGCGTCGGAATTAAATACAAAAGGCACAATGCCGACTTAAGTACAAGAAGACTGACTCTTCCTACTGTCTATGTTTTGAACCATTCCATTGACACTAGTTACAGATTCCGATGCTTCACTCCAGGTTTACTGTATCGCTTGGACCTTCTTATTGACGATGAAACACTGATATTGCATCGGAATTAAATACAAAAGGCACAATGCCGACTTAAGTACAAGAAGACCGACTCTTCTTACTGTCTATGTTTTGAACCATTCCTGTGACCCTAGTTATATATTCCGGTGCTTCACTCCAGGTTTACTGTATCCCTTGGACCTACTTATTGACGATGAAACACAGAAATTGCGTCGGAATTAAATACAAAAGGCACAATGCCGACTTAAGGACAAGAAGACTGACTCTTCATACTGACTATGTTATGAACCATAGATTCTGATGCGTCACTTCAGGTTTACTGTTTCCCTTGGACCTTCTTATTGACGATGAATCATAGAAATTGCATCGGAATTAAATGGAAAAGTCACAATGCCGTCTTAAGTACAACAAGACTGAATCTTCTTAATGACTATGTTTTGAACCATTCCTGTGACACTAGTTATAGATTCCGATGCGTCACTTCAGGTTTACTGTTTCCCTTGGACCTTCTTATTGACGATGAATCATAGAAATTGCATCGGAATTAAATAGAAAAGGCACAATGCCGACTTAAGTACAAGCAGACTGACTCTTCTTACTGTCTATATTTTGAACCATTCCAGTGACACTAGTTATAGATTCCGATGCTTCACTTCAGGTTTACTGTTTCCCTGGGACCTACTTATTGACGATGAAACACAGAAATTGCATCGGAAATAAATAGAAAAGGCACAATGTCGACTTAAGTACAAGCAGTCTGACTCTTCTTACTGTCAATGTTTTGAACCATTCCTGTAACTCTAGTGATAGATTCCGATGCTTCACTCCAGGTTTACTGTATCCCTTGGACCTTCTTATTGACGATGAAACACAGAAATTGCATCGGAATTAAATAGAAAAGGCACAATGCCGACTTAAGCATAAGAAGACAGTCTCTTCTTAATGACTATGTTTTGAACCATTCCTGTGACACTAGTTATAGATTCCGATGCTTCACTTCTGATTTACTGTATCCCTTGGACCTTCTTATTGACGATGAAACACTGATATTGCATCGAAATTAAATACAAAAGGCACATTGCCGACTTAAGTACAAGAAGACAGACTCTTCATACTGTCTATGTTTTGAACTATTACTGTGACTCTAGTTATACATTCCGGAGGTTCACTGCAGGTTTACTGTATCCCTTGGACCTACTTATTGACGATGAAACACAGGAATTGCAACGGAATTAAATACAAAAGGCACAATGCCGACTTAAGGACAAGAAGACTGACTCTTCTTACTGACTATGATTTGAACCATTCCTGTGACACTAGTTATAGACTCCGATGCTTGACTACATGTTTACTGTATCCCTATGACCCTCTTATTGACGATGAAACACAGAAATTGCATCGGAATTAAATACAAAAGGCACAATGCTGACATTAGTACAAGAAGACTGACTCTTCTTACTGACTATGTTTTGAACCATTCCTGTGACACTAGTTATAGATTCCGATGCGTCACTTCAGGTTTACTGTTTCCCTTGGACCTACTTATTGACGATGAATCACAGAAATTGCATCAGAATTAAATAGAAAAGCACAATGCCGACTTAAGTACAAGCAGTCTGACTCTTCTTACTGTCTATATTTTGAACCAATCCAGTGACACTAGTTATAGATTCCGATGCTTCACATCAGGTTTACTGTTTCCCTTGGACCTTCTTATTGACGATGAAACACAGAAATTGCATCGGAAATAAATAGAAAAGACACAATGTCGACTTAAGTACGAGAGGACTAACACCTCTTACCGTCTATGTTTTGAACCATTCCTGTGACTCTAATGATAGATTCCGATGCTTCACTCCAGGTTTACTGTATCCCTTGGACCTTCTTTTTGACGATGAAACACAGAAATTGCATCGAAACTAAATAGAAAAGGCACAATGCCGACTTAAGTACAAGAAGACTGACTCTTCTTACTGACTATGTTTTGAACCATTCCTGTGACACTAGTTATAGATTCCGATGCTTCACTTCAGGTTTGCTGTATACATTGGACCTTCTTATTGACGATGAAACACAGAAATTGCATCGGAATTAAATTACAAAAGGCACAATGCCGACTTACGTACAAGAAGGCTGACACTTCCTACTGTCTATGTTTTGAACCATTCCTGTGACACTAGTTTTGGATTCCGATGCTTCACTTCAGGTTTACTGTATCCCTCTGACCTTCTTATTGACGATGAAACAAAGAAATTGCATCGGAATTAAATACAAAATTCACAATGCCGACTTAAGTACAAGAAGACTGACTCGTCCTACTGACTATGTTTTGAACCATTCCTGTGACACTAGTTATAGATTCCGATGCTTCACCTCTGGTTTACTTATCCCTCTGACGTTCTTATTGACGATGAAACACAGAATTAAATACAAAAGCCACAATGCCGACTTCAGTACAAGAAGACTGACTCTTCGTACTGTCTATGTGTGGAACCATTCCTGTTACACTAGTTATAGATTCCGATGCTTCACTTCAGGATTACTGTATCCCTTGGATCTTCTTATTGTCGAAGAAACACGGAAATTGCATCGGAATTAAATACAAAAGGCACAATGCCGACTTAAGTAGAAGAAGACTGACTGTTCCTGCTGTCTATGTTTTGAACCATTCCATTGACACTAATTATAGATTCCGATGCTTCACTCCAGGTTTACTGTATACCTTGGACCTGGTTATTGACGATAAAACACATAAATTGCATCGGAATTAAATGGAAAAGTCACAATGCCGTCTTAAGTACAACAAGACTGAATCTTCTTAATGACGAAGTTTTGAACCATTCCTGTGACACTAGTTATAGATTCCCATGCTTCACTTCAAGTTTACTGTATCCCTAGGACCTTCTTATTGACGATGAACACGGAAATTGCGTCGGAATTAAATACAAAAGGCACAATGCCGACTTAAGTACAAGAAGACTGACTCTTCCTACTGTCTATGTTTTGAACCATTCCATTGACACTAGTTACAGATTCCGATGCTTCACTCCAGGTTTACTGTATCGCTTGGACCTTCTTATTGACGATGAAACACTGATATTGCATCGGAATTAAATACAAAAGGCACAATGCCGACTTAAGTACAAGAAGACCGACTCTTCTTACTGTCTATGTTTTGAACCATTCCTGTGACCCTAGTTATATATTCCGGTGCTTCACTCCAGGTTTACTGTATCCCTTGGACCTACTTATTGACGATGAAACACAGAAATTGCGTCGGAATTAAATACAAAAGGCACAATGCCGACTTAAGGACAAGAAGACTGACTCTTCTTACTGACTATGTTTTGAACCATTCCTGTGACACTAGTTATAGATTCAGATGCGTCACTTCAGGTTTACTGTTTCCCTTGGACCTTCTTATTGACGATGAATCATAGAAATTGCATCGGAATTAAATGGAAAAGTCACAATGCCGTTTTAAGTACAACAAGACTGAATCTTCTTAATGACTATGTTTTGAACCATTCCTGTGACACTAGTTATAGATTCCGATGCGTCACTTCAGGTTTACTGTTTCCCTTGGACCTTCTTATTGACGATGAATCATAGAAATTGCATCGGAATTAAATAGAAAAGGCACAATGCCGACTTAAGTACAAGCAGACTGACTCTTCTTACTGTCTATATTTTGAACCATTCCAGTGACACTAGTTATAGATTCCGATGCTTCACTTCAGGTTTACTGTTTCCCTGGGACCTACTTATTGACGATGTAACACAGAAATTGCATCGGAAAAAAATAGAAAAGGCACAATGTCGACTTAAGTACAAGAGGACTGACTCTTCTTACTGTCTATGTTTTGAACCATTCCTGTAACTCTAGTGATAGATTCCGATGCTTCACTCCAGGTTTACTGTATCCCTTGGACCTTCTTATTGACGATGAAACACAGTAATTGCATCGGAATTAAATAGAAAAGGCACAATGCCGACTTAAGCATAAGAAGACTGTCTCTTCTTAATGACTATGTTTTGAACCATTCCTGTGACACTAGTTATAGATTCCCATGCTTCTTTTCAGGTTTACTGTATCCCTTGGACCTTCTTATTGACGATGAAACACGGAAATTGCATCGGAATTAAATACAAAAGGCACAATGCCGACTTAAGTACAAGAAGACTGACTCTTCCTACTGTCTATGTTTTGAACCATTCCATTGACACTAGTTGTAGATTCCGTTGCATCACTTCAGGTTCACTGTATCCCTTGGACCTTCTTATTGACGATGAAACACAGAAATTGCATCGGAATTAAATACAAAAGCCACAATGTTGACTTAAGTACAAGAAGACTGACTCTTTGTACTGTCTATGTTTGGAACCATTCCTGAGACACTAGTTATAGATTCCGATTCGTCACTTCAGGTTTACTGTTTCCCTTGGACCTTCTTATTGACGATGAATCACAGAAATTGCATCGGAATTAAATAGAAAAGGCACAATGCCGACTTAAGTACAAGAAGACTGACTCTTCTTACTGTCTATATTTTGAACCATTCCAGTGACACTAGTTATAGATTCCGATGCTTCACTTCTGATTTACTGTATCCCTTGGACCTTCTTATTGACGATGAAACACTGATATTGCATCGAAATTAAATACAAAAGGCACATTGCCGACTTAAGTACAAGAAGACAGACTCTTCATACTGTCTATGTTTTGAACTATTACTGTGACCCTAGTTATACATTCCGGAGGTTCACTGCAGGTTTACTGTATCCCTTGGACCTACTTATTGACGATGAAACACAGGAATTGCAACGGAATTAAATACAAAAGGCACAATGCCGACTTAAGGACAAGAAGACTGACTCTTCTTACTGACTATGATTTGAACCATTCCTGTGACACTAGTTATAGACTCCGATGCTTGACTACATGTTTACTGTATCCCTATGACCCTCTTATTGACGATGAAACACAGAAATTGCATCGGAATTAAATACAAAAGGCACAATGCTGACATTAGTACAAGAAGACTGACTCTTCTTACTGACTATGTTTTGAACCATTCCTGTGACACTAGTTATAGATTCTGATGCATCACTTCAGGTTTGCTGTATCCCTCAGACCTTCATATTGACGATGAATCACAGAAATTGCATCGGAAATAAATAGAAAAGGCACAATGTCGACTTAAGTACAAGAGGACTGACTCTTCTTATTGTCTATGTTTGGAACCATTCCTGTTACACTAGTTATACATTCCGATGTGTCACTTCAGGTTTACTGTTTCCCTTGGACCTTCTTATTGACGATGAATCACAGAAATTGCATCGGAATTAAATACAAAAGGCACAATGCCGATTTAATAACAAGCAGACTGACTCTTCTTACTGTCTATAATTTGAACCATTCCAGTGACACTAGTTATAGATTCCGATGCTTCACTTCAGGTTTACTGTTTCCCTTGGACCTTCTTATTGACGATGAAACACAGAAATTGCATCGGAAATAAATAGAAAAGGCACAATGTCGACTTAAGTACAAGAGGACTGACTCTTCTTATTGTCTATGTTTGAACCATTCCTGTGACTCTAGTGATAGATTCCGATGCTTCACTCCAGGTTTACTGTATCCCTTGGACCTTCTTAATGACGATGAAACACAGAAATTGCATCGGAATGAAATAGAAAAGGCACAATGCCGACTTAAGTACCAGAAGACTGACTCTTCTTACTGACTATGTTTTGAACCATTCCTGTGACACTAGTTATAGATTCCGATGCTTCACTTCAGGTTTACTGTATCCCTCTGACCTTCTTATTGACGATGAAACACAGAAATTGCATCTGAATTAAATACAGAAGGCACAATGCCGACTTAAGTACAAGAAGACTCACACTTCCTACTGTCTACGTTTTGAACCATTCCTGTGACACTAGTTATGGATTCCGATGCTTCACTTCAGGTTTACTGTATCCCTCTGACCTTATTGCCGATGAAACACAGAAATTGCATCGGAATTAAATACAAAAGGCACAATGCCGACTTAAGGACAAGAGGACTGACTCTTCTTACTGACTATGTTTTGAACCATTCCTGTGTCACTAGTTATAGATTCCGATGCTTCACTTCAGGTTTACTGTATCCCTTGGACCCTCTTATTGACGATGAAACACAGAAATTGCATCGGAATTAAATACAAAAGCCACAATGCCGACTTAAGTACAAGATGACTGACACTTCGAACTGTCTATGTTTGGAACCATTCCTGTGACACTAGTTATATATTCCGATGCGTCACTTCAGGTTTACTGTTTCCTTGGACCTTCTTATTGACAATGAATCACAGAAATTGCATCGGAATTAAATACAAGCGGCACAATGCCGACTTAAGTACAAGAAGACTGATTCATCTTACTGTTTATATTTTGAACCATTCCAGTGACACTAGTTATAGATTCCGATGCTTCACTTCAGGTTTACTGTATCCCTTGGGCCTTCTTATTGACGATGAAACACTGATATTGCATCGGAATTAAATACAAAAGCACAATGCCGACTTAAGTACAAGAAGCCGGAGTCTTCATGCTGCCTATGATTTGAACGATTACTGTGACTCTAGTTATAGATTCCGGAGCTTCACTGCAGGTTTACTGTATCCCTTGGACCTACCTATTGACGATGAAACACAGAAATTGCAACGGAATTAAATACAAAAGGCACAATGCCGACTTAAGGACAAGAAGACTGACTCTTCTTACTGACTATGTTTTGAACCATTCCTGTGACACTAGTTATAGACTCCGATGCTTGACTTCATGTTTACTGTATCCCTATGACCCTCTTATTGACGATGAAACACAGAAATTGCATCGGAATTAAATACAAAAGGCACAATGCCGACTTTAGTACAAGAAGACTGACTCTTCTTACTGTATATGTTTGAACCATTCCTGCTACACTGGTTATAGATTCCGATGCTTCACTTCACGTTTACTGGATCCCTTGTACCTTCTTATTGACGATGAAACACAGAAATTGCATCGGAATTAAATACAAAAGGCAAAATGCCGACTTAAGTATACGAAGACTGACTCTTCTTACTGTCTATGGTTTGAACCATTCCTGTGACACTAGTTATAGATTCCTATGCTACACTCCAGGTTTACTGTATCTCTTGGACCTTCTTATTGACGATGAATCACAGAAATTGCATCGGAATTAAAAACGAAAGGCACAATGCCGACTTAAGTACAAGAAGACCGACACTTCTTACTGACTATGTTTTGAACCATTCCTGTGACACTAGTTATAAATTCCGATGCTTCACTTCAGGTTTACTGTATCCCTCTGACCTTCTTAGTGACGATGAAACACAGAAATTGCATCGGAATTAAATATAAAAGGCACAATGCCGACTTAAGTACAAGAAGACTGACTCTTCTTTCTGACTATGCTTTGAACCATTCTTGTGATACTAGTTATAGATTCCGATGCTTCACTTCAGGTTTAATGTATCCCTTGGGCCTTCGTATTGACGATGAAACACAGGAATTGCATCGGATTTAAATACAAAAGGTAAAATGCCGACTTAAGTACACAAAGACTGACTCTTCTTACTGTCTATGTTTTGAACCATTCCTGTGACACTAGTTATAGATTCCGATGCTTCACTTCAGGTTTATTGTATCCCTCTGACCTTCTTATTGACGATGAAACACAGAAATTGCATCGGAAATAAATAGAAAAGGCACAATGTCGACTTAAGTACAAGAGGACTGACTCTTCTTACTGTCTATGTTTTGAACGATACCTGTGACTCTAGTGATACATTCCGATGCTTCACTCCAGGTTTACTGTATCCCTTGGACCTTCTTATTGACGATGAAACACAGAAATTGAATCGGAATTAAATAGAAAAGGCACAATGCCGACTTAAGTGCAAGAAGACTGACTCTTCCTGCTGTCTATGTTTTGAACCATTCCATTGACACTAGTTATAGATTCCGATGCTTCACTCCAGGTTTACTGTATACCTTGGACCTGGTTATTGACGATAAAACACATAAATTGCATCGGAATTAAATGGAAAAGTCACAATGCCGTCTTAAGTACAACAAGACTGAATCTTCTTAATGACGAAGTTTTGAACCATTCCTGTGACACTAGTTATAGATTCCCATGCTTCACTTCAAGTTTACTGTATCCCTTGGACCTTCTTATTGACGATGAACACGGAAATTGCGTCGGAATTAAATACAAAAGGCACAATGCCGACTTAAGTACAAGAAGACTGACTCTTCCTACTGTCTATGTTTTGAACCATTCCATTGACACTAGTTACAGATTCCGATGCTTCACTCCAGGTTTACTGTATCGCTTGGACCTTCTTATTGACGATGAATCACTGATATTGCATCGGAATTAAATACAAAAGGCACAATGCCGACTTAAGTACCAGAAGACCGACTCTTCTTACTGTCTATGTTTTGAACCATTCCTGTGACCCTAGTTATATATTCCGGTGCTTCACTCCAGGTTTACTGTATCCCTTGGACCTACTTATTGACGATGAAACACAGAAATTGCGTCGGAATTAAATACAAGAGGCACAATGCCGACTAAAGGACAAGAAGACTGACTCTTCTTACTGACTATGTTTTGAACCATTCCTGTGACACTAGTTATAGATTCTGATGCGTCACTTCAGGTTTACTGTTTCCCTTGGACCTTCTTATTGACGATGAATCATAGAAATTGCATCGGAATTAAATGGAAAAGTCACAATGCCGTCTTAAGTACAACAAGACTGAATCTTCTTAATGACTATGTTTTGAACCATTCCTGTGACACTAGTTATAGATTCCGATGCGTCACTTCAGGTTTACTGTTTCCCTTGGACCTTCTTATTGACGATGAATCATAGAAATTGCATCGGAATTAAATAGAAAAGGCACAATGCCGACTTAAGTACAAGCAGACTGACTCTTCTTACTGTCTATATTTTGAACCATTCCAGTGACACTAGTTATAGATTCCGATGCTTCACTTCAGGTTTACTGTTTCCCTGGGACCTACTAATTGACGATGAAACACAGAAATTGCATCGGAAATAAATAGAAAAGGGACAATGTCGACTTAAGTACAAGAGGACTGACTCTTCTTACTGTCAATGTTTTGAACCATTCCTGTAACCCTAGTGATAGATTCCGATGCTTCACTCCAGGTTTACTGTATCCCTTGGACCTTCTTATTGACGATGAAACACAGAAATTGCATCGGAATTAAATAGAAAAGGCACAATGCCGACTTAAGCATAAGAAGACTGTCTCTTCTTAATGACTATGTTTTGAACCATTCCTGTGACACTAGTTATAGATTCCGATGCTTCACTTCTGATTTACTGTATCCCTTAGACCTTCTTATTGACGATGAAACACTGATATTGCATCGAAATTTAATACAAAAGGCACATTGCCGACTTAAGTACAAGAAGACAGACTCTTCATACTGTCTATGTTTTGAACTATTACTGTGACTCTAGTTATACATTCCGGAGGTTCACTGCAGGTTTACTGTATCCCTTGGACCTACTTATTGACGATGAAACACAGGAATTGCAACGGAATTAAATACAAAAGGCACAATGCCGACTTAAGGACAAGAAGACTGACTCTTCTTACTGACTATGATTTGAACCATTCCTTTGACACTAGTTATAGACTCATATGCTTGACTACATGTTTACTGTATCCCTATGACCCTCTTATTGACGATGAAACACAGAAATTGCATCGGAATTAAATACAAAAGTCACAATGCTGACATTAGTACAAGAAGACTGACTCTTCTTACTGACTATGTTTTGAACCATTCCTGTGACACTAGTTATAGATTCCGATGCGTCACTTCAGGTTTACTGTTTCCCTTGGACCTACTTATTGACGATGAATCACAGAAATTGCATCGGAATTAAATAGAAAAGCACAATGCCGACTTAAGTACAAGCAGTCTGATTCTTCTTACTGTCTATATTTTGAACCAATCCAGTGACACTAGTTATAGATTCCGATGCTTCACATCAGGTTTACTGTTTCCCTTGGACCTTCTTATTGACGATGAAACACAGAAATTGCATGGGAAATAAATAGAAAAGACACAATGTCGACTTAAGTACGAGAGGACTAACACCTCTTACCGTCTATGTTTTGAACCATTCCTGTGACTCTAATGATAGATTCCGATGCTTCACTCCAGGTTTACTGTATCCCTTGGACCTTCTTTTTGACGATGAAACCCAGAAATTGCATCGAAATTAAATAGAAAAGGCACAATGCCGACTTAAGTACAAGAAGACTGACTCTTCTTACTGACTATGTTTTGAACCTTTCCTGTGACACTAGTTATAGATTCCGATGCTTCACTTCAGGTTTGCTGTATACATTGGACCTTCTTATTGACGATGAAACACAGAAATTGCATCGGAATTAAATTACAAAAGGCACAATGCCGACTTACGTACAAGAAGGCTGACACTTCCTACTGTCTATGTTTTGAACCATTCCTGTGACACTAGTTTTGGATTCCGATGCTTCACTTCAGGTTTACTGTATCCCTCTGATCTTCTTATTGACGATGAAACAAAGAAATTGCATCGGAATTAAATACAAAATTCACAATGCCGACTTAAGTACAAGAAGACTGACTCGTCCTACTGACTATGTTTTGAACCTTTCCTGTGACACTAGTTATAGATTCCGATGCTTCACCTCTGGTTTACTTATCCCTCTGACGTTCTTATTGACGATGAAACACAGAATTAAATACAAAAGCCACAATGCCGACTTCAGTACAAGAAGACTGACTCTTCGTACTGTCTATGTGTGGAACCATTCCTGTTACACTAGTTATAGATTCCGATGCTTCACTTCAGGATTACTGTATCCCTTGGATCTTCTTATTGACGAAGAAACACGGAAATTGCATCGGAATTAAATACAAAAGGCACAATGCCGACTTAAGTAGAAGAAGACTGACTCTTCCTGCTGTCTATGTTTTGAACCATTCCATTGACACTAATTATAGATTCCGATGCTTCACTCCAGGTTTACTGTATACCTTGGACCTGGTTATTGACGATAAAACACATAAATTGCATCGGAATTAAATGGAAAAGTCACAATGCCGTCTTAAGTACAACAAGACTGAATCTTCTTAATGACGAAGTTTTGAACCATTCCTGTGACACTAGTTATAGATTCCCATGCTTCACTTCAAGTTTACTGTATCCCTTGGACCTTCTTATTGACGATGAACACGGAAATTGCGTCGGAATTAAATACAAAAGGCACAATGCCGACTTAAATACAAGATGACTGACTCTTCCTACTGTCTATGTTTTGAACCATTCCATTGACACTAGTTACAGATTCCGATGCTTCACTCCAGGTTTACTGTATCGCTTGGACCTTCTTATTGACGATGAAACACTGATATTGCATCGGAATTAAATACAAAAGGCACAATGCCGACTTAAGTACAAGAAGACCGACTCTTCTTACTGTCTATGTTTTGAACCATTCCTGTGACCCTAGTTATATATTCCGGTGCTTCACTCCAGGTTTACTGTATCCCTTGGACCTCCTTATTGACGATGAAACACAGAAATTGCGTCGGAATTAAATACAAAATGCACAATGCCGACTTAAGGTCAAGAAGACTGACTCTTCTTACTGACTATGTTTTGAACCATTCCTGTGACACTAGTTATAGATTCAGATGCGTCACTTCAGGTTTACTGTTTCCCTTGGACCTTCTTATTGACGATGAATCATAGAAATTGCATCGGAATTAAATGGAAAAGTCAGAATGATGTTTTAAGTACAACAAGACTGAATCTTCTTAATGACTATGTTTTGAACCATTCCTGTGACACTAGTTATAGATTCCGATGCGTCACTTCAGGTTTACTGTTTCCCTTGGACCTTCTTATTGACGATGAATCATAGAAATTGCATCGGAATTAAATAGAAAAGGCACAATGCCGACTTAAGTACAAGCAGACTGACTCTTCTTACTGTCTATATTTTGAACCATTCCAGTGACACTAGTTATAGATTCCGATGCTTCACTTCAGGTTTACTGTTTCCCTGGGACCTACATATTGACGATGAAACACAGAAATTGCATCGGAAAAAAATAGAAAAGGCACAATGTCGACTTAAGTACAAGAGGACTGACTCTTCTTACTGTCTATGTTTTGAACCATTCCTGTAACTCTAGTGATAGATTCCGATGCTTCACTCCAGGTTTACTGTATCCCTTGGACCTTCTTATTGACGATGAAACACAGAAATTGCATCGGAATTAAATAGAAAAGGCACAATGCCGACTTAAGCATAAGAAGACTGTCTCTTCTTAATGACTATGTTTTGAACCATTCCTGTGACACTAGTTATAGATTCCCATGCTTCTTTTCAGGTTTACTGTATCCCTTGGACCTTCTTATTGACGATGAAACACGGAAATTGCATCGGAATTAAATACAAAAGGCACAATGCCGACTTAAGTACAAGAAGACTGACTCTTCCTACTGTCTATGTTTTGAACCATTCCATTGACACTAGTTGTAGATTCCGGTGCATCACTTCAGGTTCACTGTATCCCTTGGACCTTCTTATTGACGATGAAACACAGAAATTGCATCGGAATTAAATACAAAAGCCACAATGTTGACTTAAGTACAAGAAGACTGACTCTTTGTACTGTCTATGTTTGGAACCATTCCTGAGACACTAGTTATAGATTCCGATTCGTCACTTCAGGTTTACTGTTTCCCTTGGACCTTCTTATTGACGATGAATCATAGAAATTGCATCGGAATTAAATAGAAAAGGCACAATGCCGACTTAAGTACAAGCAGACTGACTCTTCTTACTGTCTATATTTTGAACCATTCCAGTGACACTAGTTATAGATTCCGATGCTTCACTTCTGATTTACTGTATCCCTTGGACCTTCTTATTGACGATGAAACACTGATATTGCATCGAAATTAAATACAAAAGGCACATTGCCGACTTAAGTACAAGAAGACAGACTCTTCATACTGTCTATGTTTTGAACTATTACTGTGACTCTAGTTATACATTCCGGAGGTTCACTGCAGGTTTACTGTATCCCTTGGACCTACTTATTGACGATGAAACACAGGAATTGCAACGGAATTAAATACAAAAGGCACAATGCCGACTTAAGTACCAGAAGACTGACTCTTCTTACTGACTATGTTTTGAACCATTCCTGTGACACTAGTTATAGATTCCGATGCTTCACTTCAGGTTTACTGTATCCCTCTGACCTTCTTATTGACGATGAAACACAGAAATTGCATCTGAATTAAATACAGAAGGCACAATGCCGACTTAAGTACAAGAAGACTCACACTTCCTACTGTCTACGTTTTGAACCATTCCTGTGACACTAGTTATGGATTCCGATGCTTCACTTCAGGTTTACTGTATCCCTCTGACCTTATTGCCGATGAAACACAGAAATTGCATCGGAATTAAATACAAAAGGCACAATGCCGACTTAAGGACAAGAGGACTGACTCTTCTTACTGACTATGTTTGGAACCATTCCTGTGTCACTAGTTATAGATTCCGATGCTTCACTTCAGGTTTACAGTATCGCTTGGACCCTCTTATTGACGATGAAACACAGAAATTGCATCGGAATTAAATACAAAAGCCACAATGCCGACTTAAGTACAAGATGACTGACACTTCGTACTGTCTATGTTTGGAACCATTCCTGTGACACTAGTTATATATTCCGATGCGTCGCTTCAGGTTTACTGTTTCCTTGGACCTTCTTATTGACAATGAATCACAGAAATTGCATCGGAATTAAATACAAGCGGCACAATGCCGACTTAAGTACAAGAAGACTGATTCATCTTACTGTCTATATTTTGAACCATTCCAGTGACACTAGTTATAGATTCCGATGCTTCACTTCAGGTTTACTGTATCCCTTGGGCCTTCTTATTGACGATGAAACACTGATATTGCATCGGAATTAAATACAAAAGCACAATGCCGACTTAAGTACAAGAAGACGGAGTCTTCATACTGCCTATGATTTGAACGATTACTGTGACTCTAGTTATAGATTCCGGAGCTTCACTGCAGGTTTACTGTATCCCTTGGACCTACCTATTGACGATGAAACACAGAAATTGCAACGGAATTAAATACAAAAGGCACAATGCCGACTTAAGGACAAGAAGACTGACTCTTCTTACTGACTATGTTTTGAACCATTCCTGTGACACTAGTTATAGACTCCGATGCTTGACTTCATGTTTACTGTATCCCTATGACCCTCTTATTGACGATGAAACACAGAAATTGCATCGGAATTAAATACAAAAGGCACAATGCCGACTTTAGTACAAGAAGACTGACTCTTCTTACTGTATATGTTTGAACCATTCCTGCTACACTGGTTATAGATTCCGATGCTTCACTTCACGTTTACTGGATCCCTTGTACCTTCTTATTGACGATGAAACACAGAAATTGCATCGGAATTAAATACAAAAGGCAAAATGCCGACTTAAGTATACGAAGACTGACTCTTCTTACTGTCTATGGTTTGAACCATTCCTGTGACACTAGTTATAGATTCCTATGCTACACTCCAGGTTTACTGTATCTCTTGGACCTTCTTATTGACGATGAATCACAGAAATTGCATCGGAATTAAAAACGAAAGGCACAATGCCGACTTAAGTACAAGAAGACCGACACTTCTTACTGACTATGTTTTGAACCATTCCTGTGACACTAGTTATAAATTCCGATGCTTCACTTCAGGTTTACTGTATCCCTCTGACCTTCTTAGTGACGATGAAACACAGAAATTGCATCGGAATAAATATAAAAGGCACATTGCCGACTTAAGTACAAGAAGACTGACTCTTCTTACAGGCAATGTTTTGAACCAATCCTGTGACACTAGTTGTAGATTCCGATGCTTCACTTCAGGTTTACTGTATCCCTTGGACCTTCTTATTGACGATGAAACACAGAAATTGCATCGGAATTAAATAGAAAAGGCACAATGCCGACTTAAGTACATGAAGACTGACTCTTCTTTCTGACTATGCTTTGAACCATTCTCGTGATACTAGTTATAGATTCCGATGCTTCACTTCAGGTTTAATGTATCCCTTGGGCCTTCGTATTGACGATGAAACACAGGAATTGCATCGGATTTAAATACAAAAGTTAAAATGCCGACTTAAGTACACAAAGACTGACTCTTCTTACTGTCTATGTTTTGAACCATTCCTGTGACACTAGTTATAGATTCCGATGCTTCACTTCAGGTTTATTGTATCCCTCTGACCTTCTTATTGACGATGAAACACAGAAATTGCATCGGAAATAAATAGAAAAGGCACAATGTCGACTTAAGTACAAGAGGACTGACTCTTCTTACTGTCTATGTTTTGAACGATACCTGTGACTCTAGTGATACATTCCGATGCTTCACTCCAGGTTTACTGTATCCCTTGGACCTTCTTATTGACGATGAAACACAGAAATTGAATCGGAATTAAATAGAAAAGGCACAATGCCGACTTAAGTACAAGAAGACTGACTCTTCTTACTGACCATATTTTCAACCATTCCTGTGACACTAGTTTTAGATTCCGATGCTTCACTTCAGGTTTGCTGTAAACCTTGGACCTTCTTATTGACGATGAAACACAGAAATTGCATCGGAATTAAATACAAAAGGCACAATGCCGACTTACGTACAAGAAGACTGACTCTTAATACTGTCTAAGTTTTGAACCTTTCCTGTGACACTAGTTTTGAATTCCGATGCTTCACTTCAGGCTTACTGTATCCCTCTGACCTTCATATTGACGATGAATCACAGAAGTTGCATCGGAATTAAATACAGAAGGCACAATACCGACTTAAGTACAAGAAGACTGACTCTTCCTAATGTCTACGTTTTGAACCATTCATGTGTACTGGTTATGGATTCCGATGCTTCACTTCAGATTTACTGTATCCCTCTGACCTTATTGCCGATGAAACACGGAAATTGCATCGGAATTAAATACAAAAGGCACAATGCCGACTTAAGGACAAGAAGACTGACTCTTCTCACTGACTATGTTATGAACCATTCCTGTGACACTAGTTATAGATTCCGGTGCTTCATCTCAGGTTTACTGTATCCCTCTGACGTTCTTATTGACGATGAAACACAGAAATTGCATCGGAATTAAATACAAAAGATACAATGCCGACTTAAGTACAAGAAGACTGACTCTTCGTACTGTCTATGTGTGGAACCATTCCTCTGACACTAGTTATAGATTCCGATGCTTCACTTCAGGTTTACTGTTTCCCTTGGACCTTCTTATTGACGATGAAACACAGAAATTGCATCGGAATTAAATCCAATAGGCACAATGCCGACTTAAGTATGAGATGACTGACTCTTCCTACTGTCTATGTTTTGAACCATTTCTGTGACACTAGTTATAGCGTCCTATGCTTCACTTCAGGTTTACTGTATCCCTTGGACCTTCTTATTGACGATGAATCACAGAAATTGCATCGGAATTAAATACAAATGCACAATGCCGACTCAAGGACAAGAAGACTGACTCTTCTTACTGACTATGTTTTGAACCATTCCTGTTACACTAGTTATAGATTCCGAAGCTTCACTTCAGGTTTACTGCATACCTCATACCTTCTTATTGACAATGAATCGCAGAAATTGCATCGGAATTAAATACAAAAGGCACAATGCCGACTCAAGTATAAGAAGACTGACTCTTCCTACTGCCTATGTTTTGAACCATTCCTGTGACACTAGTTGTGGATTCCGATGCTTCACTTCAGGTTTCCTGTATCCCACTGACCTTCTTATTGACGATGAAACACAGAAATTGCATCGGAATTAAATACAAAAGGCACAATGCCAACTTAAGGACAAGAAGACTGACTCTTCTTTCTGACTATGCTTTGAACCATTCCTGTGACACTAGTTGTAGATTCCGATGCTTCACTTCAGGTTTAATGTATCCCTTGGGCCTTCGTATTGACGATGAAACACAGAAATTGCATCGGAATTAAATACAAAAGGCACAATGCCGACTTAAGGACAAGAAGACTGACTCTTCTTACTGACTATGTTATGAACCATTCCTGTGACACTAGTTATAGATTCCGATGCTTCACCTCAGGTTTACTGTATCCCTCTGACATTCTTATTGACGATGAAAAACAGAAATTGCATGGGAATTAAATACAAAAGATACAATGCCGACTTAAGTACAAGAGGATTGACTCTTCGTACTGTCTATGTGTGGAACCATTCCTGTGACAACAGTTATAGATTCCGATGCTTCACTTCAGGTTTACTGTTTCCCTTGGACCGTCTTATTGACGATGAACACGGAAATTGCATCGGAATTAAATACAAAAGGCACAATGCCGACTTAAGTATGACATGACTGACTCTTCTTACTGTTAATGTTTTGAACCATTTCTGTGACACTAGTTATAGCGTCCGATGCTTCACATCAGGTTTACTGTATCACTTGGACCTTCTTATTGACGATGAATCAAAGAAATTGCATCGGAATTAAATACAAATGCACAATGCTGACTTAAGGACAAGAAGACTGACTCTTCTTACTGACTATGTTTTGAACATTTCCTGTGACACTAGTTATAGATTCCGATGGTTCACTTCAGGTTTACTGTATACCTCTGACCTTCTTATTGACAATGAAACACAGAAATTGCTTCGGAATTAAATACAAAAGCCACAATGCCGACTTAAGTACAAGAAGACTGACTCTTCGTACTGTCTATGTGTGGAACCATTCCTCTGACACTAGTTATAGATTCCGATGCGTCACTTCAGGTTTACTGTATCCCATGGACCTTCTTATTGACAATGAAACACTGATATTGCATCGGAATTAAATACAAAAGGCACAATGCCGACTTAAGTACAAGAAGACCGACTCTTCTTACTGTCTATGTTTGAACCATTACTGTGACTCTAGTTATAGATTCCGGTGCTTCACTCCAGGTTTACTGTATCCCTTGGACCTACTTATTGACGAAAAAACACAGAAATTGCGTCGGAATTAAATACAAAAGGCACAATGCCGACTTAAGGACCAGAAGACTGACTCTTCTTACTGACTATGTTTTAAACCATTCCTGTGACACTAGTTATAGACTCCGATGCTTGACTTCATGCTCACTGTATCCCTCTGACCCTCTTATTGACGATGAAACACAGAAATTGCATCGGAATTAAATAGAGAAGGCACAATGCCGACTTAAGTACAAGAAGACTGACTCTTCTTACTGTCTATGTTTTGAACCAATCCTGTGACACTAGTTGTAGATTCCGATGCTTCACTTCAGGTTCACTGTATCCCTTGGACGTTCTTATTGACGATGAAACACAGAAATTGCATCGGAATTAAATAGAAAAGCCACAATGCCGACTTAAGTTCAAGAAGACTGACTCTTCGTACTGTCTATGCTTTGAACCATTACTGTGACTCTAGTTATAGATTCCGGTGCTTCACTCCAGGTTTACTGTATCCCTTGGACCTACTTAATGATGATGAAACACAGAAATTGCAACGGAATTAAATACAAAAGGCACAATGCCGGCTTAAGGGCAAGAAGACTGACTCTTCTTACTGACTATGTTTTGAACCATTCCTGTGACACTAGTTGTAGACTCCGATGCTTGACTTCATGTTTACTGTATCCCTATGACCCTCTTATTGACGATGAAACACAGAAATTGCATCGGAATTAAATACAAAAGGCACAATGCCGACTTTAGTACAAGAAGACTGACTCTTCTTACTGTATAAGTTTGAACCATTCCTGCTACACTGGTTATAGATTCCGATGCTTCACTTCAGGTTTACCTTATCCCTCTGACCTTCTTATTGACGGTGAAACACAGAAATTGCATCGGAATTAAATACGAAAGGCACAATGCCAACTTAAGTACAAGAAGACTGACTCTTCTTACTGACTATGTTTTGAACCATTCCTGTGACACTAGTTATAGATTCCGATGCTTCACATCTGGTCTACTGTATCCCTCTGACCTTTTTAGTGACGATGAAACACAGAAAATTGCATCGGAATTAAATAGAAAAGGCACAAAGCCGACTTAAGTACAAGAAGACTGACTCTTCTAACTGTCTATGTTTTGAACCTTTCCTGTGACACTTGTTATAGATTCCGATGCTTCACTCCAGGTTTACTGTATCCCTTGGATCTTCTTATTGACGATGAAACACAGAAATTGAATCGGAATTAAATACAAAAGGCACAATGCCGACTTAAGGACAAAAAGGCTGGCTCTTCTTACTGATTATAGTTTGAACCATTCCTGTGACACTAGTTATAGATTCCGATGCATTACGTCAGGTTTACTGTATACCTTGGAACTTCTTATTGACGATGAAACACAGAAATTGCATCGGAATTAAATACAAAAGGCACAATGCCGACTTAAGTACAAGAAGACTGGTTCTTCCAACTGCCTATGTTTTGAACCATTCCTGTGACACTAGTTGTGGATTCCGATGCTTCACTTCAGGTTTACTGTATCCCACTGACCTTCTTATTGACGATGAAACACAGAAATTGCATCGGAAATAAATAGAAAAGGGACAATGTCGACTTAAGTACAAGAGGACTGACTCTTCTTCCTGTCTATGTTTTGAACCATTCCTGTGACTCTAGTGATAGATTCCGATGCTTCACTCCAGGTTTACTATATCCCTTGGACCTTCTTATTGACGATGAAACACAGAAACTGCATCGGAATTAAATACAAAAGGCACAATGCCGACTTACGTACAAGAAGACTGACTCTTCCTACTGTCTATGTTTGAACCATTCCTGTGACACTAATGTTGGATTCCGATGCTTCACTTGAGGTTTACTGAATCCCTCTGACCTTCATATCGACGATGAAACACAGAAATTGCATCGGAATTAAATACAGAAGGCACAATGCCGACTTAAGTACAAGAAGACTGACTCTTCTTACTGTCTATATTTTGAACCATTCCAGTGACACTAGTTATAGATTCCGATGCTTCACTTCAGGTTTACTGTATCCCATGGACCTTCTTATTGACGATGAAACACTGATATTGCATCGGAATTAAATACACAAGGCACAATGCCGAGTTAAGTACAAGAAGACGGACTCTTCATACTGTCTATGTTCTGAACGATTACTGTGACTCTAGTTATAGATTCCTGAGCTTCACTGCTGGATTACTGTATCCCTTGGACCTACTTATTGAGGATGAAACACAGAAATTGCAACGGAATTAAGTACAAAAGGCACAATGCCGACTTAAGGACAAGAAGACTGACTCTTCTTACTGACTATGTTTTGAACCATTCCTGTGACACTAGTTGTAGACTCCGATGCTTCACTTCATGTTTACTGTATCCCTATGACCCTCTTATTGACGATGAAATACAGAAATTGCATCGGAATTAAATAGAAAAGGCACAATGCCGACTTAAGTACAAGAAGACTGACTCTTCTAACTGTCTATATTTTGAACCTTTCCTGTGACACTTGTTATAGATTCCGATGCTTCACTCCAGGTTTACTGTATCCCTTGGATCTTCTTATTGACGATGAAACACAGAAATTGCATCGGAATTAAATACAAAAGGCACAATGCCGACTTAAGTACAAAAAGGCTGACTCTTCTTACTGATTATAGTTTGAACCATTCCTGTGACACTAGTTATAGATTCCGATGCTTTACGTCAAGTTTACTGTATACCTTGGAACTTCTTATTGACGATGAAACACAGAACTTGCATCGGAATTAAATACGAAGGGCACTATGCCGACTTAAGTACAAGAAGACTGACTCTTCTTCCTGACTATATTTAGAACCATTCCTGTGACACTAGTTATAGATTCCGATGCAGCACCTCAGGTTTACTGTATCCCTCTGACCTTCTTATTGACGATGAAACACAGAAATTGCATCGGAATTAAATAGAAAGGGCACAATGCCGACTTAAGTACAAGAAGACTGACTCTTCTTACTGTCTATGATTTGAACCTTCCCTGTGACACTTGTTATAGATTCCGATGCTTCACTCCTGGTTTACTGTATCCCTTGGATCTTCTTATTGACGATGAAACACAGAAATTGCATCGGAATTAAATGGAAAAGACACAATGCCGACTTAAGTACAAAAAGACTGACTCTTCTTACTGATTATAGTTTGAACCATTCCTGAGACACTAGTTATAGAATCCGATGCTTTACGTCAGGTTTACTGTATACCTTGGACCTTCTTATTGACGATGAAACACAGAAATTGCATCGGAATTAAATACAAAAGGCACAATGCCGACTTAAGTACAAGAAGACTGACTCCTCCTACTGCCTATGCTTTGAACCATTCCTGTGACACTAGTTGTGGATTCCGACGCTTCACTTCAGGTTTAATGTATCCCACTGACCTTCTTATTGACGATGAAACACAGAAATTGCATCGGAATTAAATACAAAAGGCAAAATGCCGACTTAAATACACGAAGACTGACTCTTCTTACTCTCTATGTTTTGAACCATTCTTGTGACACTAGTTATAGATTCCGATGCTTCACTTCAGGTTTATTGTATCCCTCTGACCTTCTGATTGACGATGAAACACAGAAAATGCATCGGAAATTAATAGAAAAGGCAGAATGTCGACTTAAGGACAAGAGGACTGACTCTTCTTACTGACTATGTTTTGAACCATTCCTGTGTGACTAGTTATAGATTCCGATGCTTCACTTCAGGTTTGCTGTATACGTTGGACCTTCTTATTGACGATGAAACACAGACATTGCATCGGAATTAAATACAAACGGCACAATGCAGACTTACGTACAAGAAGACTGACTCTTCCTACTGTCTATGTTTTGAATCATTCCTGTGACACTAGTTGTGGATTCCGATGCTTCACTTCAAGCTTACTGTATCCCTCTGACCTTCATATTGACGATGAAACACAGAAATTGCATCGGAATTAAATACAAAAGGCACAATGCCGACTTAAGTACAAGAAGACTGACTGTTCCTACTGCCTATGTTTTGAACCATTCCTGTGACACTAGTTGTGGATTCCGACGCTTCACTTCAGGTTTACTGTATCCCACTGACCTTCTTATTGACGATGAAACACAGAAATTGCATCGGAATTAAATACAAAAGGCAAAATGCCGACTTAAGTACACGAAGACTGACTCTTCTTACTGTCTATGTTTTGAACCATTCCTGTGACACTAGTTATAGATTCCGATGCTTCACTTCACGTTTATTGTATCCCTCTGACCTTCTTATTGACGATGAAACACAGAAAATTAATCGGGAATAAATAGAAAAGGCAGAATGTCGACTTAAGGACAAGAGGACTGACTCTTCACACTGTCAATGATTTGAACCATTCCTGTGACTCTAGTGATAGATTCCGATGCTTCACTCCAGGTTTACTGCATCTCTTGGACCTTCTTATTGTCGATGAAACACAGAAATTGAATCGGAATTAAATACAAAAGGCACAATGCCGACCTTAGTACAAGAAGACTGACTCTTCTTACTGACTATGTTTTGAACCAATCCTGTGTCACTAGTTATAGATTCCGATGCTTCACTTCAGGTTTGCTGTATATGTTGGACATCCTTATTGACGATGAAACACAGAAATTGCATCGGAATTAAATACAAACGGCACAATGCAGACTTTTGTACGAGAAGACTGACTCTTCTTACTGTATATGTTTGAACCATTCCTGCTACACTGGTTATTGATTCAGATGCTTCACTTCAGGTTTACTGCAACCCTCTGACGCTCTTATTGACGGTGAAACACAAAAATTGCATCGGAATTAAATACGAAAGGCACAATGCCGATTTAAGTACAAGAAGACTGACTCTTCTTACTGACTATGCTTTGAACCATTCCTGTGACACTAGTTATAGATTCCGATGCTTCACTTCAGGTATACTGTATCCCTCTGACCTTCTTAGTGACGATGAAACACAGAAATTGCATCGGAATTAAATGGAAAAGGCACAATGCCGACTTAAGTACAAGAACACTGACTCTTCCTACTGGCTATGTTTTGAACGTTTCCTGTGACACTAGTTATAGATTCCGACGCTTCACTTCAGGTTTACTGTATCAGTTGTACCTTCTTATTGACGATGAAACACAGAAATTGAATCGGAATTAAATACAAAAGGCAAAATGCCGACTTTAAAATAGGAAGACTGACTCTTCTTACTGTCTATGTTTTGAACCATTCCTGTGACACTAGTTATAGATTCCAATGCTACACTCCAGGTTTACTGTATCCCTTGGACCTTCTTATTGACGATGAAACACAGAACTTGCATCGGAATTAAATACAAAAGGCACAATGCCGACTTAAGTACAAGAAGACCGACTCTTCTTACTCTTTATGTTTTGAACCATTACTGTGACTCTAGTTATAGATTCCTGTGCTTCACTCCAGGTTTACTTTATCCCTTGGACCTACTTATTGACGAAGATACACAGAAATTGCATCGGAATTAAATACAAACGGCACAATGCCGACTTAAGGACAAGAAGACTGACTCTTCTTACTGACTATGTTTGAACCATTCCTGTGACACTAGTTATAGACTCCGATGCTTGACTTAATGTTTACTGTATCCCTTGGATCTTCTACTTGACGATGAAACACTGAAATTGCATCAGAATTAAATACAAAAGGCAAAATGCCGACTTAAGTACAAGAAGACTGACTCTTCTTACTGTCTATGTTTTGAACTATTCCTGTGACACTAGTTATAGATTCCGACGCTTCACTTCAGGTTTACTGTTTCCCTTGGACCTTCTTATTGACGATGAATCACAGAAATTGCATCGGAATTAAATAGAAAAGGCACAATGCCGACTTAAGTACAAAAAGACTGATTCATCTTACTGAATATGTTATGAACCATTCCTGTGGTACTAGTTATAGATTTTGATGCTTCACTTCAGGTTTACTGTATCCCTCTGACCTTCATATTGACGATGAAACACAGAAATTGCATCGGAATTAAATACAGAAGGCACAATGCCGACTTAAGTACAAGAAGACTGAATCTTCCTACTGTCTATGTTTTGAACCATTCCTGTGACACTAGTTATGGATTCCGATGCTTCACTTCAGGTTTACTGTATCCCTCTGACCTTATTGCCGATGAAACACAGAAATTGCATCGGAATTAAATACAAAGGGCACAATGCCGACTTAAGGACAAGAAGACTGACTCTTCTTACTGACTATGTTATGAAAGATTCCTGTGACACTAGTTATAGATTCCGATGCTTCACTTCAGGTTTACTGTATACCACTGACCTTCTTATTGACGATGAAACACAGTAATTGCATCGGAATTAAATACAAAAGCCACAATGACGACTTAAGTACAAGAAGACTGACTCTTCGTACTGTCTATGTTTGGAACCATTCCTGTGACACTAGTTATAGATTCCGAACGTCACTTCAGGTTTACTGTTTCCCTTGGACCTTCTTATTGACGATGAATCACAGAAATTGCATCGGAATTAAATAGAAAAGGCACAATGCCGACTTAAGTACAAGAAGACTGACTCTTCTTACTGTCTATATTTTGAGCCATTCCAGTGACACTAGTTATAAATTCCGATGCTTCACTTCAGGTTTACTGTATCCCTTGGACCTACTTATTGACGATGAAACACTGATATTGCATCGGAATTAAATACAAAAGCTACAATGCCGACTTAAGTACAAGAAGACCGACTCTTCTTAGAGTCTATGTTTTGAACCATTACTGTGACTCTAGTTATAGATTCCGGTGCTTCACTCCAGGTTTACTGTATCCGTTGGACCTACTTATTGACGAAGAAACACAGAAATTGCATCGGAATTTAATACAAAAGACACAATGCCGACTTAAGTGCAAGAAGACTGACTCTTCTTACTGACTATGTTTTGAACCATTCCTGTGACACTAGTTATAGATTCCGATGCTTCACTTCAGGTTTACTGTGTACCTCTGACGTTCTTAATGACAATGAAACACAGAAATTGCATCGGAATTAAATACAAAAGCCACAATGCCGACTTAAGTACAAGAAGACTGACTCTTCGTACTGTCAATGTGTGGAACCATTCCTGTGACACTAGTTATAGATTCCGTTGCTTCACTTCAGGTTTGCTGTATACCTTGGATCTTCTTATTGACGATGAAACACAGTAATTGCATCGCAATTGAATACAAAAGGCACAATGCCGACTTACGTACAAGAAGACTGACTGTTCCTACTGTCTATGTTTTGAACCGTTCCTGTGACACTAGTTTTGGATTCCGATCCTTGACTTCAGGTTTACTGTATCCCTCTGACCTTCTTATTGACGATGAAACACAGAAATTGCATCGGAATTAAATACAGAAGGCACAATGCCGACTTAAGTACAAGAAGACTGAGTCTTCCTACTGTCTATGTTTTGAACCATTCTTGTGACACTAGTTATAGATTCCGATGCTTCACTTCAGGTTTACTGTATCCCTCTGACGTTATTGCCTTTGAAACACAGAAATTGCATCGGAATTAAATACAAAAGGCACAATGCCAACTTAAGGACAAGAAGACTGACTCTTCTTACTGACTATGTTTTGAAGTATTTCTGTGACACTAGTTATAGAGTCCGATGCTTCACTTCAGGTTTACTGTATCCCTTGGACCTTCTTATTGACGATGAAACACAGAAATTGCATCGGAATGAATTACAAAAGGCACAATGCCGACTTAAGAACAAGAAGACTGGCTCTTCTTACTGTCTATATTTTGAACTATTCCAGTGACACTAGTTATAGATTCCGATGCTTCACTTCATGTTTCCTGTATCCCTTGGACCTTCTTATTGACGATGAAACACAGAATTTGCATCGGAATTAAATACAAAGGGCACAATGCCAACTTAAGTACAAGAAGACCTACTCCTCTTACTGTCTATGTTTTGATCCATTACTGTGACTCTAGTTATAGATTCCCGTGCTATACTCCAGGTTTACTGTATCCCTAGGACCTACATTTTGATGATGTAACACAGAAATTGCATCGGAATTAAATACAAAAGGCACAATGGCAACTTAAGGACAAGAAGACTGAATCTTCTTACCGACTATGTTTTGAACCAT
This sequence comes from Schistocerca serialis cubense, assembly GCF_023864345.2. NCBI lineage: Eukaryota > Metazoa > Arthropoda > Insecta > Orthoptera > Acrididae > Schistocerca > Schistocerca serialis. The sequence continues at coordinate 1,083,701,471 of NC_064640.1, read as the reverse complement.
TCCTGTGACACTAGTTATAGATTCCGATGCTTCACTTCATGTTTACTGTATCCCTCTGACCCTCTTATTGACGATGAAACACAGAAATTGCATCGGAATTAAATACAAAATTCACAATGCCGACTTAAGTACAAGAAGACTGACTCTTCTTACTGTATATGTTTGAACCATTCCTGTGACACTAGTTATGGATTTCGATGCTTCACTTCAGGTTTAGTGTATCCCTCTGACCTTCTAATTGACGGTGAAACACAGAAATTGCATCGGAATTAAATACGAACGGCACAATGCCGACTTAAGTACAAGAAGACGGTCTCTTCTTACTGACTATGTTTTGAACCTTTCCTGTGACACTAGTTATAGATTCCGATGCTTCACTTCAGGTTTACTGTATCCCTCTGACCTTGTTATTGACGATGAAACACAGAAATTGCATCGGAATTAAATAGAAAAGGCACAATGCCGACTTAAGTACAAGAAAATTGACTCTTCTTACTGTCTATGTTTTGAACCAATCCTGTGACACTAGTTGTAGATTCCGATGCTTCACTTCAGGTTTACTGTATCCCTTGGACCTACTTATTGACGATGAAACACAGAAATTGCATCGGAATTAAATACAAATGCACAATGCCGACTTAAGTACAAGAACACTGACTCTTCCTACTGTCTATGTTTTGAACCATTCCTGTGGCACTAGTTATAGATTCCTACGCTTCACTTCAGGTTAACTGTATCCCATGTACCTTCTTATTGACGACGAAACACAGAAATTGCATCGGAATTAAATACAAAAGGCACAATGCCGATTTAAGTACAAGAAGACTGACTCTTCTTACTGTCTATACTTTGAACCATTCCAGTGATACTAGTTATAGATTCCGATGCTTCACTTCTGGTTTACTGTATCCCTTGGACCTTATTATTGACGATGAAACACAGAAATTGCATCGGAATTAAATTCAAAAGACACAATGCCGACTTAAGTACCAGAAGACAGATCCTTCTTACTGTCTATGTTTTGAACCATTCCGGTGACACTAGTAATAGACTCAGATGCTTGACTTCATGTTTACTGTATCCCTCTGATCCTCTTATTGACGATGAAACACAGAAATTGCATGGGAATTAAATACAAAAGGCACAATGCCGACTTAAGGACAAGAAGACTGACTCTTCTTACTGACTATGTTTTGAACCATTCCTGTGACACAAGTTATAGATTCCGATGCTTCACCTCAGGTTTACTGTATCCCTCTGACCTTCTTATTGACGATGAAACACAGAAATTGCATCGGAATTAAGTAGAAAAGGAACAATGTCGACTTAAGTACAAGAGGACTGACTCTTCTTAATGTCTATGTTTTGAACCATTCCTGTGACTCTAGTGATAGATTCCGATGCTTCACTCCAGGTTTACTGTATCCCTAGGACCTTCTTATTGACGATGAAACACAGAAATTGCTTCGGAATTAAATTGAAAAGGCACAATGCCGAGTTAAGTACAAGAAGACTGACTCTTCTTACTGACTATGTTTTGAACCATTCCTGTGACACTAGTTATAGATTCCGATGCTTCACTTCAGGTTTGCTGTATACCTTGGACCTTCTTATTGACGATGAAACACAGAAATTGCATCGGAATTAAATACAAAAGGCACAATGCCGACTTAAGTACAAGAAGACTGGCTCTTCTTACTGTCTATATTTTGAACTATATCAGTGACACTAGTTATAGATTCCGATGCTTCACTTCATGTTTCCTGTATCCCTTGGACCTTCTTATTGACGATGAAACACAGAATTTGCATCGGAATTAAATACAAAAGGCACAATGCCAACTTAAGTACAAGAAGACCTACTCCTCTTACTGTCTATGATTTGATCCATTACTGTGACTCCAGTTATAGAGTCCCGTGCTTCACTCCAGGTTTACTGTATACCTTGGACCTACATTTTGACGATGAAACACAGAAATTGCATCGGAATTAAATACAAAAGGCACAATGGCGACTTAAGGACAAGAAGACTGAATCTTCTTACTGACTATGTTTTGAACCATTCCTGTGACACTAGTTATAGATTCCGATGCTTCACGTCATGTTTATTGTATCCCTCTGACCCTCTTATTGACGATGAAACACAGAAATTGCATCGGAATTAAATACAAAAGCCACAATGCCGACTTAAGAACAAGAAGACTGAATCTTCCTACTGGCTATGATTTGAACCATTCCTGTGACACTAGTTATAGATTCCGACGCTTCACTTCAGGTTTACTGTATCCCTTGTACCTTCTTATTGACGATGAAACACAGAAATTGCATCGGAATTAAATACAAAAAGCAAAATGCCGACTTAAGTATACGAGGACTGACTCTTCCTACAGTCTATGTTTTGAATCATTCCTGTGACACTAGTTATAGATTCCTATGCTACACTCCAGGATTACTGTATCCCTTGGACCTTCTTATTGACGATGAAACACAGAAATTGCATCGGAAATAAATACGAAGGTCACTATGCCGACCTAAGTACAAGAAGACTGACTCTTCTTACTGTATATGTTTGGAACCATTCCTGTGACACTAGTTATAGATTCCGAACGTCACTTCAGGTTTACTGTTTCCCTTGGACCTTCTTATTGACGATGAATCACAGAAATTGCATCGGAATTAAATACAAAAGGCAAAATGCCGACTTAAGTACAAGAAGACTGACTCTTCTTACTGTCTATATTTTGAGCCATTCCAGTGACACTAGTTATAAATTTCGAAGCTTCACTTCAGGTTTACTGTATCCCTTGGACCTACTTATTGACGATGAAACACTGATATTGCATCGGAATTAAATACAAAAGGCACAATGCCGACTTAAGTACAAGAAGACCGACTCTTCTTACGGTCTATGTTTTGAACCATTACTGTGACTCTAGTTATAGATTCCGGTGCTTCACTCCAGGTTTACTGTTTCCGTTGGACCTACTTATTGACGAAGAAACACAGAAATTGCATCGGAATTTAATACAAAAGGCACAATGCCGACTTAAGGACAAGAAGACTGACTCTTCTTACTGTCTAAGTTTTGAACCATTCCATTGACACTAGTTATAGATTCCGATGCTTCACTCCAGGTTTACTGTATCCCTTGGACCTTCTTATTGACGGTTAAACACAGAAATTGCATCGGAATTAAATAGGAAAGGCACAATGAGGACTTAAGTACAAGAAGACTGACTCTTCTTACTGACTATGATTTGAACCATTCCTGTGACACTAGTTATAGATTCCGATGCTTCCCTTCAGGTTTATTGTATCCCTTTGACCTTCTTATTGACGATGAAACACAGAAATTGCATCGGAATTAAGTAGAAAAGGCACAATGTCGACCTAAGTACAAGAAGACTGACTCTGCTTATTGTCTATGTTTTGAACCATTCCTGTGACACTAGTTATGGATTCCGATGCTTCACTCCAGGTTTACTGTATCCCTTGGGCCTTCTTATTGACGATGAAACACAGAAATTGCATCGGAATTAAATACAAAAGGCACAATGCCGACTTTAGGACCAGAATACTGACTCTTCTTACTGTCAATGTTTTGAACCATTCCTGTGACACTAGTTATAGATTCCGATGCTTCACTCCAGGTTTACTGTATCCCTTGGACCTTGTTATTGACGATGAAACACAGAATTTGCATCGGAATTAAATAGAAAAGGCACAATGCCGACTTAAGTAAAAGAAGACTGACTTTTCTAACTGACTATGTTTCGAACCAATCCTGTGACACTAATTATAGATTACGATGCTTCACGTCAGGTTTACTGTATACCTTGGACCTTCTTATTGACGATGAAACACAGAAATTGCATCGGAATTAAATTCAAAATGCAAAATGCCGACTTAAGTAAAAGAAGATTGACGCTTCCTACTGTCTATGTTTTGAACCATTTCTGTGACACTAGTTTTGGATTCCGATGCTTCACTTCAGGTTTGCTGTATCCCTCTGATCTTCTTATTGACGATGAAAGACAGAAATAGCATCGGAATTAAATACAAAAGGCACAATGCCGACTTAAGGACAAGAAGACTGACTCTTCTTACTGACTATGATTTGAAATATTCCTGTGACACTAGTTATAGATTCCGATGCTTCACTCCAGGTTTACTGTATCCCTTGGACCTTCTTATTGACGATGAAACACAGAAATTGCATCGGAATTAAATACAAAAGGCACAATGCCGACTAAAGTGCAAGAAGACTGACTCTTCTTACAGTCTATGTTTTGAACCATTCCTGTGACACTAGTTATAGATTCCGATGCTTCACTTCAGGTTTACTGTATACCTCGGACCTTCTTATTGACGATAAAACACAGAAATTGCATCAGAATTAAATACAAAAGACACAACGCCGACTGAAGTACAAGAAGACTGACTGTTCCAACTGTCTATGTTTTGAACCACTCCTGTGACAATAGTTATAGATTCCGATGCTTCACTTCCGACCGTCTTATTGACGATGAAACACAGAAATTGCATCGGAATCAAATAGAAAGGGCACAATGCCGACTTAAGTTCTAGAAGCCTGACTCTTCCTACTGTCTATGTTTTGATCCATTCCTGTGACACTAGTTACAGATTCCGATGCTTCACTTAAGGTTTACAGTATCCCTCTGACCGTCTTATTGACGATGAAACACAGAAATTGCATCGGAATCAAATAGAAAGGGCACAATGCCGACTAAAGTACAAGAAGACTGACTCTTCTTACTGACTATGTTTTGAACCATTCCTGTGACACTAGTTATGGATTCCAATGCTTCACTTCAGGTTTACTGTATCCCTCTGACCTTCGTATTGACGATGAAACACAGAAATTGCATCGGAATTAAATACAAAAGGCACAATGCTGAATTAAGTACAAGAAGACTGACTCTTCTTACTGTCTATTTTAGAACCAATCCTATGACACTAGTTATAGACATCGATGCTTCACTCGACGTTTACTGTATCCCTTGGACCTTCTTATTATCGATGAAACACAGAAATTGCATCGGAATTAAATTCAAAAGGCACAATGCCGACTTAAGTGAAAGAAGTCTGACTCTTCCTACTGTCTATGATTTGAACCATTGCTGAGACACTACTTATAGATTCCGATGCTTCTTTCCAGGTTTACTGTATCCCTTGGACCTTCTTATTGACGATGAAACACAGAAATTGCATCCGAATTAAATAGAAAATGCACAATGCCGACATAAGTACAAGAAGACTGACTCTTATTAATGTCTATGTTTTGAACCATCCCTGTGACACTAGTTATAGATTCCGATGCTACACTCCAGGTTTACTGTATCCCTTGGTCCTTCTTATTGACGATGAAACACTGAAATTGCATCGGAATTAAATACAAAAGGCAAAATTCCGACTTAAGTACAAGAAGTGGACTCTTCTTACTGACTATGCTTTGAACCATTCATGTGACACTAGTTATAGATTCCGATGCTTCACTTCAGGTTTATTGTATCCATTTGACCTTCTTATTGACGATGAAACACAGAAATTGCATCGGAATTAAGTAGAAAAGGCACAATGTCGACGTAAGTACAAGAAGACTGACTCTTCTTATTGTCTATGTTTGAACCATTCCTGTGACACTGGTTATAGATTCCGATGCTTCACTCCAGGTTTACTGTATCCCTTGGGCCTTCTTATTGACGATGAAACACAGAAATTGCATCGGAATTAAATAGAAAAGGCACAATGCCGACTTAAGTACAAGAAGACTGACTCTTCTTACTGACTATGTTTTGAACCATTCCTGTGACACTAGTTATAGATTCAGATGCTTCACTTGGGGTTTACTGTATCCCTTGGACCTTCTTATTGACGATGGAACACAGTAATTGCATCGGAATTAAATACAAAAGGCACAATGCCGACTAAAGTACAAGACGACTGACTCTTCTAACAGTCTATGTTTTGAACCATTCCTGTGACACTAGTTATAGATTCCGTTGCTTCACTCCAGGTTTACTGTTTCCCTTGGACCTTCTTATTGACGATGAAACACAGGAATTGCATCATAATTAAATAGAAAAGGCACAATTTCGACTTAAGTACAAGAAGACTGACGCTTCTTACTGACTATGTTTTGAACCATTCCTGTGACACTAGTTAAAGATTCCGATGCTTCACTTGAGGTTTACTGTATCCCTTGAACCTTCTTATTGACGATGAACCACAGAAATTGCATCGGAATTAAATACAAAAGGCACAATGCCGACTAAAGTACAAGAAGACTGACTCTTGTTACAGTCTATGTTCTGAACCATTCTTGTGACACTAGTTATAGAAAGCGATGCTTAACTCCAGGTTTACTGTATCCCTTGGACCTTCTTGTTGACTATGAAACACAGAAATTGCATCGGAATTAAATAGAAAAGGCACAATGCCGACTTAAGGACAAGAAGACTGACTCTTCTTACTGACTATGTTTTGAACCATTCCAGTGACACTAGTTATAGATACCGGTGCTTCACTCCAGGTTTACCGTATCTCTTTGACCTTCTTATTGACGATGAAACACAGAAATTGCAACAGATTTAAATAGAAGAGGCACAATGCTGACTTAAGTACAAGAAGACTGACGCTTCTTACTGACTATGTTTTGAACCATTCCTGTGACACTAGTTATAGATTCCGATGCTTCACTACAGGTTTACTGTATCCCTTGGGCCTTCTTATTGACGATGAAACACAGATATTGCATCGGAATTAAATAGAAAAGGCACAATGCCGAAATAAGTACAAGAAGACTGACACTTCTTACTGGCTATGTTTTGAATCATTCCTGTGACACTAGTTATAGTTTCCGATGCTTCACTCCAGGTTTACTGTACCCCTTGGACCTTCTTATTGACGATGAAACACAGAAATTGCATCGGAATTAAATAGGAAAGGCACAATGAGGACTTAAGAACAAGAAGACTGACTCCTCTAACTGACTATGTTTTGAACCATTCCTGTGACACTAGTTATAAATTCCGATGCTTCACTTCAGGTTTATTGTATCCCTCTGACCTTCTTATTGACGATGAAACACAGAAATTTCATCGGAATTAACTAGAAAAGGCACAATGTCGACTTAAGTACAAGAAGACTGCTCTTCTTATTGTCTATGTTTTGAATCATTCCTGTGACACTAGTTATAGATTCCGATGCTTCACTCCAGGTTTACTGTATCCCTTGGACCATGTTATTGACGATGAAACACAGAAATTGCATCGGAATTAAATACAAAAGGCACAATGCCGACATAAGGCAAAGAGGACTGACTCTTCTTACTGACTATGTTTTGAACCATTCCTGTGACACTAGTTATAGATTCCGTTGCTGCACTTCAGGATTACTGTATACCTCGGACGTTCTTATTGACGATGAAACACAGAAAATGCATCGGAATTAAATAGAAAAGGCACAACGCCGACTTAAGTACCAGAAGACTGGCTGTTCCAACTGTCTATGTTTTGAACCATTCCTGTGACGCTAGTTATAGATTCCGATGCTTCACTACGGGTTTACTGTATCCCTATGACCGTTTAATTGACGATGAAAAATAGAAATTGTATCGGAATCAAATACAAAAGGCACAATGCCGACTTAAGTACTAGAGGCCTGACTCTTCCTACTGTCTATGTTTTGAACCATTCCTGTGACACTAGTTATAGATTCCGATGCTTGACTTCAGATTTACTGTATCCATTGGACCATCTTATTGACGATGAAACACAGAAATTGCATTGGAATTCAGTACAAAAGACACAATGCCGACTTAGCTACAAGAAGACTGACTCTTCTTACTGACTATAATTTGAACCATTCCTGTGACACTAGTTATAGATTCCGATGCTTCACTTCAGGATTACTGTATACCTCTGACCTTCTTAGTGACGATGAAACACAGAAATTGCATCGGAATTAAATACAAAGGGCACAATGCCGACTAAAGTACAAGAAGACTGACTCTTCTAACAGTCTATGTTTTGAACCATTCCTGTGACACTAGTTATAGATTCCGGTGCTTCACTCCAGGTTTACTGTTTCCCTTGGACCTTCTTATTGACGATGAAACACAGGAATTGCATCATAATTAAATACAAAACGCACAATGCTGATTTAAGTACAAGAAGACTGACGCTTCTTGTTGACTATGCTTTGAACCATTCCTGTGACACTAGTTAAAGATTCTGATGCTTCACTTGAGGTTTACTGTATCCCTTGGAACTTCTTATTGACGGTGAAACACAGAAATTGCATCGTAATTAAATAGGAAAGGCACAATGAGTACTTAAGTACAAGAAGACTGACTCTTCTTACTGACTATGTATTGAACCACTCCTGTGACACTAGTTATAGATTCCGATGCTTCACTTCAGGTTTATTGTATCCCTTTGACCTTCTTATTGACTATGAAACACAGAAATTGCATCGGAATTAAGTAGAAAAGGCACAATGTCGACTTAAGTACAAGAAGACTGACTCTTCTTATTGACTATGTTTTGAACCATTCCTGTGACACTAGTTATAGATTCCGATGCTTCACTCCAGGTTTACTGTATCCCTTGGGCCTTATTATTGACGATGAAACACAGAAATTTCATCGGAATTAAATAGAAAAGGCACAAAGCCGACTTAAGTACAAGAAGACTGACTCTTCTTACTGACTATGTTTGAACCAATCCTGTGACACTAGTTATAGATTACGATGCTCCACTTCAGGTTTACTGTATCCCTTGGACCTTATTATTGACGATGAAACACAGAAATTGCATCGGAATTAAATACAAAAGGCACAATGCCGACTTAAGTACAAGAAGACTGACTCTTCCTCCTGTCTATGTTTTGAACCATTCCTGTGACACTAGTTTTGGATTCCGATGCTTCACTTCAGTATTACTGTATCCCTCTGATCTTCTTATTGACGATGAAACACAGAAATAGCATCGGAATTAGATGCAAAAGGCACAATGCCGACTTAAGTACAAGAAGACTGACTCTTCCTACTGTCTATGTTTTGAACCATTCCTGTGACACTAGTTATAGATTCCGATTCTTCCCTCCAGGTTTACTGTATCCCTTGGACCTTCTTATTGACGATGAAACACAGAAATTGCATCGGAATTAAATACAAAAGGCACAATGCCGACTAAAGTACAAGAAGACTGACTCTTCTAACAGTCTATGTTTTGGACCATTCCTGTGACACTAGTTATAGATTCCGGTGCTTCACTCCAGGTTTACTCTTTCCCTTGGACCTTCTTATTGACGATGAAACACAGGAATTGAATCATAATTAAATACAAAAGGCACAATGCTGATTTATGTACAAGAAGACTGACGCTTCTTATTTACTATGCTTTGAACCATTCCTGTGACACCAGTTAAAGATTCCGATACTTCACTTGAGGTTTACTGTATCCCTTGGACCTTCTTATTGACGATGAAACACAGAAATTGCATCGGAATTAAATACAAAAGGCACAATACCGACTTAAGTACAAGATGACTGACTCTTCTTACTGTCTATGTTTTGAACCATTCCTGCGACACTAGTTATAGATTCCGATGCTTCACTCCAGGTTTACTGTATCCCTTGGACCTTCTTGTTGACTATGAAACACAGTAATTGCAACGGAATTAAATACAAAAGGCACAATGCCGACTTAAGGACAAGAAAACTGACTCTTCTTACTGACTATGCTTTGAACCATTCCAGTGACACTAGCTATAGATTCCGATGCTTCATTTCAGGTTTACTGTGTCATTCTGACCTTCATATTGACGATGAAACACAGAAATAGCATCGGAATTAAATACAAAAGGCACAATGCCGACTTAAGTACAAGAAGACTGACTCTTCTTACTGTCTAAGTTTTGAACCATTCCATTGACACTAGTTATAGATTCCGATGCTTCACTCCAGGTTTACTGTATCCCTTGGACCTTCTTATTGACGGTGAAACACAGAAATTGCATCGGAATTAAATAGGAAAGGCACAATGAGGACTTAAGTACAAGAAGACTGACTCTTCTTACTGACTATGATTTGAACTATTCCTGTGACACTAGTTATAGATTCCGATGCTTCCCTTCAGGTTTATTGTATCCCTTTGACCTTCTTATTGACGATGAAACACAGAAATTGCATCGGAATTAAGTAGAAAAGGCACAATGTCGACTTAAGTACAAGAAGACTGACTCTGCTTATTGTCTATGTTTTGAACCATTCCTGTGACACTAGTTATGGATTCCGATGCTTCACTCCAGGTTTACTGTATCCCTTGGGCCTTCTTATTGACGATGAAACACAGAAATTGCATCGGAATTAAATACAAAAGGCACAATGCCGACTTTAGGACCAGAATACTGACTCTTCTTACTGTCTATGATTTGAACCATTCCTGTGACACTAGTTATAGATTGCGATGCTTCACTTCAGGATTACTGTTTCTTTTAGACCATCTTATTGACGATGAAACACAGAGATTGCATCGGAATTAAATACAAAAGACACAATGCCGACTTAAGTACAAGAAGACTCACTCTTCCTACTGTCTATGTTTGAACCATTCCTGTGACACTAGTTATAGATTCCGATGCTTCACTTCAGGATAACTGTATCCCTCTGACTTTCTTATTGACGATGAAACACAGAAATTGCATCGGAATTAAATACAAACGGCACAATGCCGACTAAAGTACAAGAGGTCTGACTCTTCTTACTGTCTATGTTTTGAACCATCCCTGTGACACTAGTTATAGATTCTGATGCTTCACTCCAGGTTTACTGTATCCCTTGGTCCTTCTTATTGACGATGAAACACAGAAATTGCATCGGAATTTAATTCAAAAGCCACAATGCCGACTTAAGTACAAGAAGACTGATTCTTCTTACTGACTAAGTTTTGAACCGTTCCTGTGACACTAGTTATAAATTCCGATGCTTCACTTCAGGTTTACTGTATCCCTTGGACCTTCTTATTGACGATGAAACACAGATATTGCTTCGGAATTAAATAGAAAAGGCACAATGCCGACTTAAGTACAAGAAGACTGACTCTTCTTACAGTCTATGTATTGAACCATTCCTGTGACACTAGTTACAGATTCCGATGTTTCACTTCAGGTTTACTGTATCCCTCTGACCGTCTTATTGACGATGAAACACAGAAATTGCATCGGAATCAAATAGAAAGGGCACAATGCCGACTTAAGGTCTAGAAGCCTGACTCTTCCTACTGTCAATGTTTTGAACCATTCCTGTGACACTAGTTATAGATTCCGATGCTTCACTTCAGGTTTACTATATCCCTTGGACCTTCTTATTGACGATGAAACACTGAAATTGCATTGGAATTCAGTACAAAAGGCACAATGCCGACTTAATACAAGAAGACTGACTCTTCTTACTGACTATGCTTTGAAGCATTCCTGCGGCACTAGTTATAGATTCCGATGCTTAACTTCAGGATTACTGTATCCCTCTGACATTCTTATTGACGATGAAACATAGAAATTGCATCGGAATTAAATACAAACGGCACAATGCCGACTAAAGTACAAGAAGTCTGACTCTTCTTACTGTCTATGTTTTGAACCATCCCTGTGACACTAGTTATAGATTCCGATGCTTCACTTCAGGTTTACTGTATCCCTCTGTTCTTATTGCCGATGAAACACAGAAATTGCATCGGAATTAAATACAAAAGGCACAGTGCCGACTTAAGGACCAGAAGACTGACTCTTCTTACTGTCTATGTTTCGATCCATTCCTGTGACACTAGTTACAGATTCCGATGCTTCACTTCAGGTTTACAGTATCCCTCTGACCGTCTTATTGACGATGAAACACAGAAATTGCATCGGAATTAAATACAAAAAGCACAATGCCGACTTAAGTACAAGAATACTGACCCATCTTACTGTCTATGTTTGAACCGTCCCTGTGACACTAGTTATAGATTCCGATGCTTCACTCCAGGTTTACTGTATCCCTTGGACATTCGTATTGACGTTGAAACACAGAAATTGCATCGGAATTAAATACAAAAGGCACAATGCCGACTTAAGTACAAGAAGACTGACTCTTCTTACTGACTATGTTTTGAACCATTCCTGTGACACTAGTTATGGATTCCGATGCTTCACTTCAGGTTTACTGTATCCCTCTGACCTTCGTATTGACGATGAAATACAGAAATTGCATCGCAATTAAATACAAAATACACAATGCCGAATTAAGTACAAGAAGACTGTTTCTTCTTACTGTCTATTTTAGAACCAATCCTGTGACACTAGTTATAGATTCCGATTCTTCACTCCAGGTTTGCTGTATCCCTTTGATCTTCTTATTGATGATGAAACACAGAAATGGCATCGGAATTAAATACAAAAGGCACAATGCAGAATTAGGTACAAGAAGACTGACTCTTCTTACTGTCTATGTTATGATCCATTCCTGTGACACTAGTTATTGATTCCGATGCTTCATTCCAGGTTTACTGTATACCTTGGACCTTCTTATTGACGATGAAACACTGAAATTGCATCGGAATTAAATGCAAAAGGCACAATGCCGACTAAAGTACAAGAAGACTGATTCTTCTAACAGTCTATGTTTTGAACCATTCCTGTGACACTAGTTATAGATTCCGTTGCTTCACTCCAGGTTTACTGTTTCCCTTGGACCTTCTTATTGACGATGAAACACAGGAATTGCATCATAAAATAATAGAAAAGGCACAATTCCGACTTAAGTATAGGAAAACTGACGCTTCTTACTGAATATGTTTTGAACCATTCCTGTGACACTAGTTAAAGATTCCGATGCATCACTTGAGGTTTACTGTATCCCTTGGACCTTCTTATTGACGATGAAACACAGAAATTGCATCGGAATTATATACAAAAGGCACAATGCCGACCTAAGTACAAGAAGAATGACTCTTCTTACTGTCTATGTTTTGAACCATTCCTGTGACACTAGTTATAGATTCCGATTCTTCACTCCAGGTTTACTGTATCCCTTGGGCCTTCTTGTTGACTATGAAACACAGAAATTGCATCGGAATTAAATACAAAAGGCACAATGCCGACTTAAGGACAAGAAGACTGACTCTTTTTATTGACTATGTTTTGAACCATTCCAGTGACACTAGCTATAGATTCCGATGCTACAGTTCAGGTTTACTGTATCCCTCTGACCTTCTTATTGACGATGAAACACAGAAATTGCATCGGAATTAAATAGGAAAGGCACAATGAGGAATTAAGAACAAGAAGACTGACTCATCTTACTGACTAAGTTTTGAACCATTCCTGTGACACTAGTTATAGATTCCGATGCTTCACTTCAGGTTTATTGTATCCCTTGGACCTTCTTATTGACGATGAAACACAGATATTGCATCGGAATTAAGTAGAAAAGGCACAATGTCGACTTAAGTACAAGAAGACTGACTCTTATTACTGTCTATGTTTTGAACCATCCCTGTGACACTAGTTATAGATTCCGATGCTACACACCAGGTTTACTGTATCCCTTGGACCTTCTTATTGACGATGAAACACAGAACTTGCATCCGAATTAAATAGAAAATGCACAATGATGACTTAAGTACAAGAAGACTGACTATTCTTACTGACTATGCTTTGAACCATCCCTGTGACACTAGTTATAGATTCCGATGCTACCCACCAGGTTTCCTGTATCCCTTGGTCTTTCTTATTGACGATGAAACACAGAAATTGCATCGGAATTAAATCCAAAATCTAAATTCCGACTGAAGTACAAGAAGACTGACTCTTCTTACTGACTATGTTTTGATCCATTCCTGTGACACTAGTTATAAATTCCGATGCTTCACTTCAGGTTTGCTGTATCCCTTGGATCTTCTTATTGACGATGAAACACAGAAATTGCATCGGAATTAAATACAAAAGGCACAATGCAGAATTAAGTACAAGAAGACTGACTCTTCTTACTGTCTATGTTATTATCCATTCCTGTGACACTAGTTATAGATTACGATGCTTCACGTCAGGTTTACTGTATACCTTGGACCTTCTTATTGACGATGAAACAGAGAAATTGCATCGGAATTAAATTCAAAAGGCAAAATGCCGACTTAAGTACAAGAAGATTGACTCTTCCTACTGTCTATGTTTTGAACCATTTCTGTGACACTAGTTTTGGATTCCGATGCTTCACTTCAGGTTTACTGTATCCCTCTGATCTACTTATTGACGATGAAAGACAGAAATTGCATCGGAATTAAATACAAAAGGCACAATGCCGACTTAAGGACAAGAAGACTGACTCTTCTTACTGACTATGATTTGAAGTATTCCTGTGACACTAGTTATAGATTCCGATGCTTCACTCCAGGTTTACTGTATCCCTTGGACCTTCTTATTGACGATGAAACACAGAAATTGCATCGGAATTAAATACAAAAGGCACAATGCCGACTAAAGTACAAGAAGATTGACTCTTCTTACCGTCTATGTTTTGAACCATTCCTGAGACACTAGTTGTAGATTCCGATGCTTCTCTCCAGGTTTACTGTATCCCTTGGACCTTCTTATTGACGATGAAACACAGAAATTGCATCCGAATTAAATAGAAAATGCACAATGATGACTTAAGTACAAGATGACTGACTATTCTTTCTGACTATGCTTTGAACCATTCCTGTGACACTAGTTATAGATTCCGATGCCTCACTTAAGGATTACTGTATCCCTCTGACCTTCTTACTGACGATGAAACACAGATATTGCATCGGAATTAAATACAAAAGGCACAATGCCGACATAAGTACAAGAAGACTGACTCTTATTACTGTCTATGTTTTGAACCATCCCTGTGACACTAGTTATAGATTCCGATGCTACACTCCAGGTTTACTGTATCCCTTGGTCCTTCTTATTGACGATGAAACACTGAAATTGCATCGGAATTAAATACAAAAGGCAAAATTCCGACTTAAATACAAGAAGACTGACTCTTCTTACTGACTATGTTTGATCCATTCCTGTGACGCTAGTTATAAATTCCGATGCTTCACTTCAGGTTTACTGTATCCCTTGGATCTTCGTATTGACGATGAAACAAAGAAATTGCATCGGAATTAAATAAAAAAGGCACAATGCAGAATTAAGTACAAGAAGACTGACTCTTCTGACTGTCTATGTTTTGATCCATTCCTGTGACACTAGTTATAAATTCCGATGCTTCATTCCAGGTTTACTGCATCCCTTGGACCTTCTTATTGACGATGAAACACAGAAATTGCATCGGAATTAAATACAAAAGGCACAATGCCGACTAAAGTACAAGAAGACTGACTCTTGTTACAGTCTATGTTTTGAACCACTCTTGTGACACTAGTTATAGATACCGATGCTTTATTCCAGGTTTACTGTATCCCTTGGACCTTCTTGTTGACTATGAAACACAGAAATTGCATCGGAATTAAATACAAAAGGGACAATACCGACTTAAGGACAAGAAGACTGACTATTCTTACTGACTATGCTTTGAACCATTCCTGTGACACTAGTTATAGATTCCGATGCCTCACTTAAGGATTACTGTATCCCTCTGACCTTCTTACTGACGATGAAACACAGATATTGCATCGGAATTAAATACAAATGGCACAATGCCGACATAAGTACAAGAAGACTGACTCTTATTACTGTCTATGTTTTGAACCATCCCTGTGACACTAGTTATAGATTCCGATGCTACACTCCAGGTTTACTGTATCCCTTGGTCCTTCTTATTGACGATGAAACACTGAAATTGCATCGGAATTAAATACAAAAGGCATAATTCCGACTTAAGTACAAGAAGACTGACTCTTCTAACAGTCTATGTTTTGATCCATTCCTGTGACGCCAGTTATAAATTCCGATGCTTCACTTCAGGTTTACTGTATCCATTGGATCTTCTTATTGACGATGAAACACAGAAATTGCATCGGATTTAAATAAAAAAGGCACAATGCATATTAAGTACAAGAAGACTGACTCTTCTTACTGTCTATGTTTTGATCCAGTCCTGTGACACTAGTTATAGATTCCGATGCTTCATTCCAGGTTTACTGTATCCCTTGGACCTTCTTATTGACGATGAAACACAGAAATTGCATCGGAATTAAATACAAAAGGCACAATGCCGACTAAAGTACAAGAAGACTGACTCTTCTAACAGTCTATGTTTTGAACCATTCCTGTGACACTAGTTATAGATTCCGTTGCTTCACTCCAGGTTTACTGTTTCCCTTGGACCTTCTTATTGACGATGAAACACAGGAATTGCATCATAATTAAATAGAAAAGGCACAATGCCGAAATAAGTACAAGAAGACTGACACATCTTACTGTCTATGTTTTGAACCTTTCCTGTGACACTAGTTATTAATTCCGATGCTCCACTTCAGGTTTACTGTACCCTCTGACCTTCCAATTGCCGATGAAACACAGAAATTGCATCGGAATTAAATACAAAAGCACAATGCCGACTTAAGGACAAGAAGACTGACTCTTCTTACTGACTATGTTTTGAACTATTTCTGTGACACTAGTTATAGCTTCCGATGCTTCACTTCAGGTTTACTGTATCCCTCTGACCTTCTTACTGACGATGAAACACAGAAATAGCATCGGAATTAAATACAAAAGCCACAATACCGACTTAAGTACAAGAAGACTGACTCTTCTTACTGTCTATGTTTTGAACCATTCCTGTGACACTAGTTATAGATTCCGATGCTTCACTTCAGGTTTACTGTATCCCTCTGACCTTCTTATTGCCGGTGAAACACAGAAATTGCATTGGATTTAAATACGAAAGGTACAATGCCAACTTAAGTACAAGAAGACTGACTCTTCTTACTGACTATCTTTTGAACCATTCCTGTGACACTAGTTATAGATTCCGATGCTTCACTCCAGGTTTACTGTATCCCTTGGACCTTCTTATTGACGATGAAACACAGAAATTGCATCGGAATTAAATACAAAAGGCACAAAGCCGACTAAAGTACAAGAGGACTGACTCTTGTTACAGTCTATGGTTTGAACCATTCTTGTGACACTAGTTATAGATACCGGTGATTCACTCCAGGTTTACTATATCTCTTGGACCTTCTTATTGACGATGAAACACAGAAATTGCATCAGAATTAAATAGAAAAGGCACAATGCTGACTTAAGTACAAGAAGACTGACACATCTTACTGTCTATGTTTTGAACCTTTCCTGTGACACTAGTTATTAATTCCGATGCTTCACTTCAGCTTTACCGTAGCCTCTGACCTTCCTATTGCCGATGAAACACAGAAATTGCATCGGAATTAAATACAAAAGGCAAAATGCCGACATAAGGCAAAGAAGACTGACTCTTCTTACTGACTATGTTTTGAACCATTCCTGTGACACTAGTTATAGACTCCGATGCTTCACTTCAGGATTACTGTATACCTCGGACCTTCTTATTGACGATGAAACACAGAAATTGCATCGGAATTAAATAGAAAAGGCACAACGCCGACTTAAGTACCAGAAGACTGGCTGTTCCAACTGTCTATGTTTTGAACCATTCCTGTGACAGTAGTTATAGATTCCGATGCTTCACTACGGGTTTACTGTATCCCTATGCCCGTTTTATTGACGATGAAACATAGAAATTGCATCGGAATCAAATAGAAAAGGCACAATGCCGACTTAAGTACTGGAAGCCTGACTCTTCCTACTGTCTATGTTTTGAACCATTCCTGTGACACTAGTTATAGATTCCGATGCTTGACTTCAGATTTAGTGTATCCATTGGACCATCTTATTGACGATGAAACACAGAACTTGCATTGGAATTCAGTACAAAAGACACAATGAAGACTTAACTACAAGAAGACTGACTCTTCTTACTGACTATGCTTTGAACCATTCCTGTGACACTAGTTATAGATTCCGATGCTTCATTTCAGGATTACTGTATCCCTCTGACCTTCTTAGTGACGATGAAACACAGAAATTGCATCGGAATTAAATACAAAAAGCACAATGCCTACTGAAGTACAAGAATACTGACTCATCTTACTTTCTATGTTTTGAACCGTCCCTGTGACACTAGTTACAGATTCCGATGCTTCACTCCAGGTTTACTGTATCCCTTGGACCTTCTTATTGACGATGAAACACAGAAATTGCATCGGAATGAAATACAAAAGGCACAATGCCGACTTAACTACAAGAAGACTGACTCTTCTTACTAACTATGTTTTGATCTATTCCTGTGACACAAGTTATAAATTCCGATGCTTCAATTCAGGTTTACTGTATCCCTTGGATCTTCCTATTGACGATGAAACACAGAAATCGCATCGGAATTAAATACAAAAGGCACAATGCAGAATTAAGTACAAGAAGACTGACTCTTCTTACTGTCTATGATTTGATCCAGTCCTATGACACTAGTTATAGATACGGATTATTCACCCCAGGTTTACTGTATCCCTTGAACCTTCTTATTGACGATGAAACACAGAAATTGCATCGGAATTAAATACAAAGGGCACAATGCCGACTAAAGTACAAGAAGACTGACTCTTCTAACAGTCTATGTTTTGAACCATTCCTGTGACACTAGTTATAGATTCCGGTGCTTCACTCCAGGTTTACTGTTTCCCTTGGACCTTCTTATTGACGATGAAACACAGGAATTGCATCATAATTAAATACAAAACGCACAATGCTGATTTAAGTACAAGAAGACGGACGCTTCTTGTTGACTATGCTTTGAACCATTCCTGTGACACTAGTTAAAGATTCCGATGCTTCACTTGAGATTTACTGTATCCCTTGGAACTTCTCATTGACGATGAAACACAGAAAATGCATCGGAATTAAATACAAAAGGCACAATGCCGACTTAAGTACAAGAAGAATGACTCTTCTTACTGTCTATGTTTTGAACCATTCCTGCGACACTAGTTATAGATTCATTTGCTTCACTCCAGGTTTACTGTTCCTTTGGACCTTCTTGTTGACTATGAAACACAGAAATTGCATCGGAATTAAATACAAAAGGCACAATGCTGACTTAAGGACAAGAAAACTGACTCTTCTTACTGACTATGATTTGAAATATTCCTGTGACACTAGTTATAGATTCCGATGCTTCACTCCAGGTTTACTGTATCCCTTGGACCTTCTTATTGACGATGAAACACAGAAATTGCATCGGAATTAAATACAAAAGGCACAATGCCGAATTAAGTACAAGAAGACTGACTCTTCTTACTGTCTATTTTAGAACCAATCCTGTGACACTAGTTATAGACATCTATGCTTCACTCGACGTTTACTGTATCCCTTGGACCTTCTTATTGACGATAAAACACAGAAATTGCATCAGAATTAAATAAAAAGGACACAACGTCGACTTAAGTACAAGAAGACTGACTGTTCCAACTGTCTATGTTTTGAACCACTCCTGTGACAATAGTTATAGATTCCGATACTTCACTTCAGGTTTACAGTATTCCTCTGACCGTCTTATTGACGATGAAACACTGAAATTGCATCGGAATCAAATAGAAAGGGCACAATGCCGACTTAAGTTCTAGAAGCCTGACTCTTCCTACTGTCTATGTTTTGATCCATTCCTGTGACACTAGTTACAGATTCCGATGCTTCACTTCAGGTTTACAGTATCCCTCTGACCGTCTTATTGACGATGAAACACAGAAATTGCATCGGAATCAAATAGAAAGGGCACAATGCCGACTTAAGTACAAGAAGACTGACTCTTCTTTCTGACTATGTTTAGAACCATTCCTGTGACACTAGTTATGGATTCCAATGCTTCACTTCAGGTTTACTGTATCCCTCTGACCTTCGTATTGACGATGAAACACAGAAATTGCATCGGAATTAAATACAAAAGGCACAATGCCGAATTAAGTACAAGAAGACTGACTCTTCTTACTGTCTATTTTAGAACCAATCCTGTGACACTAGTTATAGACATCGATGCTTCACTCGACGTTTACTGTATCCCATGGACCTTCTTATAGTCGATGGAACACAGAAATTGCATCGGAATTAAATTCAAAATGCACAATGCCGACTTAAGTGAAAGAAGTCTGACTCTTCCTACTGTCTATGATTTGAACCATTCCTGAGACACTAGTTGTAGATTCCGATGCTTCTCTCCAGGTTTACTGTATCCCTTGGACCTTCTTATTGACGATGAAACACAGAAATTGCATCCGAATTAAATAGAAAATGCACAATGATGACTTAAGTACAAGAAGTCGGACTATTCTTACTGACTATGCTTTGAACCATTCCTGTGACACTAGTTATAGATTCCGAAGCCTCACTTAAGGATTACTGTATCCCTCTGACCTTCTTACTGACGATGAAACACAGATATTGCATCGGAATTAAATACAAAAGGCACAATGCCGACATAAGTACAAGAAGACTGACTCTTATTACTGTCTATGTTTTGAACCATCCCTGTGACACTAGTTATAGATTCCGATACTACACTCCAGGTTTACTGTATCCCTTGGTCCTTCTTATTGACGATGAAACACTGAAATTGCATCGGAATTAAATACAAAAGGCAAAATTCCGCCTTAAGTACAAGAAGACTGACTCTTCTTTCTGACTATGTTTTGATCCATTCCTATGACGCTAGTTATAAATTCCGATGCTTCACTTCAATTTTACTGTATCCCTTGGATCTTCTTATTGACGATGAAACACAGAAATTGCATCGGAATTAAATAAAAAAGGCACAATGCAGAATTAAGTACAAGAAGACTGACTCTTCTTACTGTCTAAGTTTTGATCCATTCCTGTGACACTAGTTATAAATTCCGATGCTTCATTCCAGGTTTACTGTATCCCTTGGACCTTCTTATTGATGATGAAACACAGAAATTGCATCGGAATTAAATACAAAAGGCACAATGCCGACTAAAGTACAAGAAGACTGACTCTTCTAACAGTCTATGTTTTGAACCATTCCTGTGACACTAGTTATAGATTCCGTTGCTTCACTCCAGGTTTACTGTTTCCCTTGGACCTTCTTATTGACGATGAAACACAGAAATTGCATTGGAATTCAGTACAAAAGACACAATGCCGACTTAACTACAAGAAGACTGACTCTTCTTACTGTCTATGTTTTGAACCATTCCTGTGACACTAGTTATAGATTCCGATGCTTCACTTCAGGTTTACTGTATCCCTCTGACCTTCTTATTGCCGGTGAAACACAGAAATTGCATTGGATTTAAATACGAAAGGCACAATGCCAACTTAAGTACAAGAAGACTGACTCTTCTTACTGACTATCTTTTGAACCATTCCTGTGACACTAGTTATAGATTCCGATGCTTCACTCCAGGTTTACTGTATCCCTTGGACCTTCTTATTGACGATGAAACACAGAAATTGCATCGGAATTAAATACAAAAGGCACAATGCCGACTAAAGTACAAGAAGACTGACTCTTGTTACAGTCTATGTTTTGAACCATTCTTGTGACACTAGTTATAGATACCGGTGCTTCAATCCAGGTTTACTATATCTCTTGGACCTTCTTATTGACGTTGAAACACAGAAATTGCATCAGAATTAAATAGAAAAGGCACAATGCTGACTTAAGTACAAGAAGACTGCCGCTTCTTACTGACTATTTTGAACCATTCCTGTGACACTAGTTATAGATTCCGATGCTTCACTTCAGGTTTACTGTATCCCTTGGACCTTCTAATTGTCGATGCAACATAGATATTGCATCTGAATTAAATAGAAAAGGCACAATGCCAAAATAAGTACAAGAAGACTGACACTTCTTACTGTCTATGTTTTGAACCTTTCCTGTGACACTAGTTATTAATTCCGATGCTCCACTTCAGGTTTACTGTAGCCTCTGACCTTCCTATTAGCGATGAAACACAGAAATTGCATCGGAATTAAATACAAAAGGCACAATGCCGACATAAGGCAAAGAAGACTGACTCTTCTTACTGACTATGTTTTGAACCATTCCTGTGACACTAGTTATAGATTCCGATGCTTCACTTCAGGATTACTGTATACCTCGGACCTTCTTATTGACGATGAAACACAGAAATTGCATCGGAATTAAATAGAAAAGGCACGACGCCGACTTAAGTACCAGAAGACTGGCTGTTCCAACTGTCTATGTTTTGAACCATTCCTGTGACACTAGTTATAGATTCCGATGCTTCACTACGGGTTTACTGTATCCCTATGACCGTTTTATTGACGATGAAACATAGAAATTGCATCGGAATCAAATAGAAAAGGCACAATGCCGACTTAAGTACTAGAAGCTTGACTCTTCCTACTGTCTATGTTTTGAACCATTCCTGTGACACTAGTTATAGATTCCGATGCTTGACTTCATATTTACTGTATCCATTGAACCATCTTATTGACGATGAAACACAGAAATTGCATTGGAATTCAGTACAAAAGACACAATGCCGACTTAACTACAAGAAGACTGACTCTTCTTACTGACTATGCTTTGAACCATTCCTGTGACACTAGTTATAGATTCCGATGCTTCATTTCAGGATTACTGTATCCCTCTGACCTTCTTATTGCCGGTGAAACACAGAAATTGCATTGGATTTAAATACGAAAGGCACAATGCCAACTTAAGTACAAGAAGACTGACTCTTCTTACTGACTATCTTTTGAACCATTCCTGTGACACTAGTTATAGATTCCGATGCTTCACTCCAGGTTTACTGTATCCCTCTGACCTTCTTAGTGACGATGAAACACAGAAATTGCATCGGAATTAAATACAAAAAGCACAATGCCTACTTAAGTACAAGAATACTGACTCATCTTACTTTCTATGTTTTGAACCGTCCCTGTGATACTAGTTACAGATTCCGATGGTTCACTCCAGGTTTACTGTATCCCTTGGACCTTCTTATTGACGATGAAACACAGAAATTGCATCGGAATGAAATACAAAAGGCACAATGCCGACTTAAGTACAAGAAGACTGACTCTTTTTACTGTCTATGATTTGAACCATTCCTGTGACACTAGTTATGGATTGCGATGCTTCACACCAGGTTTACCGTATCCCTTGGACCTTCTTATTGACGATGAAACACAGAAATTGCATCCGAATTAAATAGAAAAGGCACAATGATGACTTAAGTACAAGAAGACTGACTATTCTTACTGACTATGCTTTGAACCATTCCTGTGACACTAGTTATAGATTCCGATGCTTCACTTTAGGATTACTGTATCCCTCTGATATTCTTATTGACGATGAAACACAGATATTGTATCGGAATTAAATACAAAAGGCACAATGCCAACTTAAGTACAAGAAGACTGACTCTTCTTACTGACTATGTTTTGATCCATTCCTGTGACACTAGTTATAAATTCCGATGCTTCACTTCAGGTTTACTGTATCCCTTGGATCTTCTTATTGACGATGAAACACAGAGATTGCATCGGAATTAAATACAAAAGGAACAATGCAGTATTAAGTACAAGAAGACTGACTCTTCTTACTGTCTATGTTTTGATCCAGTCCTGTGACACTAGTTATAGATTCGGATTCTTCACCCCAGGTTTACTGTATCCCTTGAACCTTCTTATTGACGATGAAACACAGAAATTGCATCGGAATTAAATACAAAGGGCACAATGCCGACTAAAGTACAAGAAGACTGACTCTTCTAACAGTCTATGTTTTGAACCATTCCTGTGACACTAGTTATAGATTCCGGTGCTTCACTCCAGGTTTACTGTTTCCCTTGGACCTTCTTATTGACGATGAAACACAGGAATTGCATCATAATTAAATACAAAACGCACAATGCTGATTTAAGTACAAGAAGACTTACGCTTCTTGTTGACTATGCTTTGAACCATTCCTGTGACACTAGTTAAAGATTCCGAAGCTTCACTTGAGGTTTACTGTATCCCTTGGAACTTCTTATTGACGATGAAACACAGAAATTGCATCGGAATTAAATACAAAAGGCACAATGCCGACTTAAGTACAAGAAGACTGACTCTTCTTACTGTCTATGTTTTGAACCATTCCTGCGACACTAGTTATAGATTCCTTTGCTTCACTCCAGGTTTACTGTTCCTTTGGACCTTCTTGTTGACTATGAAACACAGAAATTGCATCGGAATTAAATACATAAGGCACAATGCCGACTTAAGGACAAGAAAACTGACTCTTCTTACTGACTATGTTTTGAACCATTCCAGTGACACTAGCTATAGATTCCGATGCTTCACTTCAGGTTTACTGTGTCACTCTGACCTTCTTATTGACGATGAAACACAGAAATAGCATCGGACTTAAATACAAAAGGCACAATGCCGACTTACGTACATGAAGACTGACTCTTCTTACTGTCTATGCTTTGAACCATTCGATTGACACTAGTTATAGATTCTGATGCTTCACTCCAGGATTACTGTATCCCTTGGACCTTCTTATTGACGGTGAAACACAGAAATTGCATCGTAATTAAACAGGAAAGGCACAATGAGTACTTAAGTGCAAGAAGACTGACTCTTCTTACTGACTATGTTTTGAACCACTCCTGTGACACTAGTTATAGATTCCGATGCTTCACTTCAGGTTTACTGTGTCCCTTGGACCTTCTTATTGACGATGAAACACAGAAATTGCATTTTAATTCAGTACAAAAGGCACAATGCCGACTTAAGTACAAGAAGACTGACTCTTCTTACTGATAATGCTTTGAACCATTCCTGTGACACTAGTTATAGATTCCGATGCTTAACTTCAGGATTACTGTATCCCTCTGACCTTCTTAGTGACGATGAAACACAGAAATTGCATCGGAATTAAATACAAAAAGCACAATGCCGACTTAAGTACAAGAATACTGACTCATCTTACTGTCTATGTGGTGAACCGTCCCTGTGACACTAGTTATAGATTCCGATGCTTCACTCCAGGTTTACTGAATCCGTTGGACCTTCGTATTGACGATGAAACACAGAAATTGCATGGGAATTAAATACAAAAGGCACAATGCCGACTTAAGTACAAGAAGACTGACTCTTCTTACTGACTATGTTTGAACCATTCCTGTGACACTAGTTATGGATTCCGATGCTTCTTTTCAGGTTTACTGTATCCCTCTGACCTTCGTATTGACGATGAAACACAGAAATTGCATCGGAATTAAATACAAAAGGCACAATGCCGAATTAAGTACGAGAAGACTGACTCTTCTTCCTGTCTATTTTAGAACCAATCCTGTGACACTAGTTATAGATACCGGTGCTTCACTCCAGGTTTACTGTATCTCTTGGACCTTCTTATTGACGATGAAACACAGAAATTGCATCAGAATTAAATTGAAAAGCCACAATGCTGACTTAAGTACAAGAAGATTGACGCTTCTTACTGACATTGTTTTGAACCATTCCTGTGACACTAGTTATAGATTCCGATGCTTCACTCCAGGTTTCCTGTATCCCTTGGACCTTCTTATTGACGATGAAACACAGAAATTGCATCCGAATTAAATAGAAAATGCACAATGATGACTTAAGTACAAGAAGACTGACTATTCTTACTGACTATGCTTTGAACCATTCCTGTGACACTAGTTATAGATTCCGGTGCTTCACTCCAGGTTTACTGTTTCCCTTGGACCTTCTTATTGACGATGAAACACAGGAATTGCATCATAATTAATTAGAAAATGCAAAATGCCGATTTAAGTAAAAGAAGCTTGACGCTTCTTATTGACTATGTTTTGAACCATTCCTGTGACACTAGTTAAAGATTCCGATGCTTCACTTGAGGTTTACTGTATCCCTTGGACCTTCTTATTGACGATGAAACACGAAATTGCATCGGAATTAAATACAAAACGCACAATGCTGACCTAAGTACAAGAAGATTGACTCTTCTTACTGTCTATGTTTTGAACCATTCCTGCTCACACTAGTTATAGATTCCGATGCTTCACTCCAGGTTTACTGTATCCCTTGGACCTTCTTGTTGACTATGAAACACAGAATTTGCATCGGAATTAAATACAAAAGGCATAATGCCGACTTAAGGACAAGAAAACTGACTCTTCTTACTGACTATGTTTTGAACCATTCCAGTGACACTAGCTATAGATTCCGATGCTTCACTTCTTGTTTACTGTGTCACTCTGACCTTCTTATTGACGATGAAACACAGAAATAGCATCGGAATTAAGTACAAAAGGCACAATGCCGACTTAAGTACAGAAAGACTGACTCTTCTTACTGTCTATAATTTGAACCATTCCATTGACACTAGTTATAGATTCCGATGCTTCACTCCAGGTTTACTGTATCCCTTGGTCCTTCTTATTGACGGTGAAACACAGAAATTGCATCAGAATTAAATTGGAAAGGCACAATGAGGACTTAAGTACAAGAAGACTGACTCTTCTTACTGACTATGTTTTGAACCATTCCTGTGACACTAGTTATAGATTCCAATGCTTCACTTCAGGTTTATTATATCCCTTTGACCTTCTTATTGACGATGTAACACAGAAATTGCATCGGAATTAAGTAGAAAAGGCACAATGTCGACTTAAGTACAAGAAGACTGACTCTTCTTATTGTCTATGTTTTGAACCATTCCTGTGACACTAGTTATAGATTCCGATGCTTCACTCCAGGTTTACTGTATCCCTTGGGCCTTCTTATTGACGATGAAACACAGAAATTGCATCGGAATTAAATAGAAAAGGCACAATGCCTACATAATTACAAGAAGACTGACCCTTCTTACTGACTATGCTTTGAACCATTCCTGTGACACTAGTTATAGATTACGATGCTTCACTTCAGGTTTACTGTATACCTTGGACCTTCTTATTGACGATGAAACACAGAAATTGCATCGGAATTAAATACAAAAGGCACGATGCCGACTTAAGTACAAGAAGACTGACTCTTCCTACTGTCTATGTTTTGAACCATTCCTGTGACACTAGTTTTGGATTCCGATGCTTCACTTCCGGTTTACTGTATCCCTCTGATCTTCTTATTGACGATGAAACACAGAAATTGCATCGGAATTAAATACAAAAGGCACAGTGCCGAAATAAGTACAAGAAGACTGACTCTTCCTACTGTCTATGTTTTGAACCATTCCTGTGACACTAGTTATAGATTCCGATGCTTCACTTCAGGTTTACTGTAACCCTCTGACCTTATTGCCGATGAAACACAGAAATTGCATCGGAATTAAATACAAAAGGAACAATGCCGACTTAAGGACCAGAAGACTGACTCTTCTTACTGTCTATGTTTTGAACCATTCCTGTGACACTAGTCATAGATTCCGATGCTTCACTTCAGGATTACTGTTTCTTTTGGACCTTCTTATTGACGATGAAACACAGAGATTGCATCGGAATTAAATACAAAAGGCACAATGCTGACTTAAGTACAAGAAGACTCACTCTTCCTACTGTCTATGTTTGAACCATTCCTGTGACACTAGTTATGGATTCCGATACTTCACTTCAGGATTACTGTATCCCTCTGACCTTCTTAATGATGATGAAACACAGAAATTGCATCGGAATTAAAAACAAAAGGCACAATGCCGACTAAAGTACAAGAAGTGAGACTCTTCTTACTGTCTATGTTTTGAACCATCCCTGTGACACTAGTTATAGATTCCGGTGCTTCACTCCAGGTTTACTGTATCCCTTGGTCCTTCTTATTGACGATGAAACACAGAAATTGCATCGGAATTAAATACAAAAGGCACAATGCCGACTTAAGTACAAGAAGACTGACTCTTCTTACTGACTAAGTTTTGAACCGTTCCTGTGACACTAGTTATAAATTCCGATGCTTCACTTCAGGTTCACTGTATCCCTTGGACCTTCTTATTGACGACGAAACACAGACATTGCTTCGGAATTAAATAGAAAAGGCACAACGCCGACTTAAGTACAAGAAGACGACTCTTCTTACAGTCTATGTTATCAACCATTCCTGTGACACTAGTTATAG
The DNA here is from genome assembly GCF_023864345.2 of Schistocerca serialis cubense. Classification (NCBI taxonomy): domain Eukaryota; kingdom Metazoa; phylum Arthropoda; class Insecta; order Orthoptera; family Acrididae; genus Schistocerca; species Schistocerca serialis. Next base: position 1,083,673,296 of record NC_064640.1, on the reverse strand, counting down.
ATTCCGATGCTTCACTTCAGGTTTACTGTATACCTCGGACCTTCTTATTGACGATGAAACAGAGAAATTGCATCAGAATTAAATACGAAAGACACAACGCCGACTTGAATACAAGAAGACTGACTGTTCCAACTGTCTATGTTTTGAACCATTCCTGTGACACTAGTTATAGATTCCGATGCTTCCCCTCAGGTTTACTGTGTCCCTCTGACAGTCTTATTGATGATGAAACACAGAAATTGCATCGGAATCAAATAGAAAGGGCACAATGCCGACTTAAGTTCTAGAAGCCTGACTCTTCCTACTGTCTACGTTTTGAACCATTCCTGTGACACTAGTTATAGATTCCGATGCTTCACTTCAGGTTTACTGTATCCCTTGGACCATCTTATTGACGATGAAACACAGAAATTGCATTGGAATTCAGTACAAAAGGCACAATGCCGACTTAACTACAAGAAGACTGACTCTTCTTACTGATAATGCTCTGAACCATTCCTGTGACACTAGTTATAGATTCCGATGCTTAACTTCAGGATTACTGTATCCCTCTGACCTTCTTAGTGACGATGAAACACAGAAATTGCATCGGAATGAAATACAAAAAGCACAATGCCGTCCTAAGTACAAGAATACTGACTCATCCTACTGTCTATGTTGTGAACCGTCCCTGTGACACTTGTAATAGATTCCGATGCTTCACTCCAGGTTTACTGTATCCCTTGGACCTTCGTATTGACGATGAAACACAGAAATTGCATGGGAATTAAATACAAAAGGCACAATAACGACGTAAGTACAAGAAGACTGACTCTTCTAACTGACTATGTTTTGAACCATTCCTGTGACACTAGTTATGGATTCCGATGCTTCACTTCAGGTTTACTGTATCCCTCTGATCTTCGTATTGACGATGAAACACAGAAATTGCATCGGAATTAAATACAAAAGGCACAATGCCGAATTAAGTACAAGAAGACTGACTCTTCTTCCTGTCTATTTTAGATCCAATCCTGTGACACTAGTCATAGACTCCGATGCTTCACTCCAGGATTACTGTATCCCTTGGACCTTCTTATTGTCGATGATACACAGAAATTGCATCGGAATTAACTACAAAAGGCACAATGCCGACTTAAGTGAAAGAAGTCTGACTCTTCTTACTGTCTATGTTTTGATCCATTCCTGTGACACTAGTTACAGATTCCGTTGCTTCACTCCAGGTTTACTGTTTCCCTTGGACCTTCTTATTGACGATGAAACACAGGATTTGCATCATAATTAAATAGAAAAGGCACAATTTCGACTTAAGTACAAGAAGACTGACGCTTCTTACTGACTATGTTTTGAACCATTCCTGTGACACTAGTTACAGATTTCGATGCTTCACTTGAGGTTTACTGTATCCCTTTGACCTTCTTATTGACGATGAAACACAGAAATTGCATCGGAATTAAATACAAAAGGCACAATGCCGACCTAAGTACAAGAAGACTGACTCTTCTTACTGTCTATGTTTTGAACCATTCCTGTGACACTAGTTATAGATTCCGATGCTTCACTCCAGGATTACTGTATCCCTTGGACCTTCTTGTTGACTATGAAACACAGAAATTGCATCGGAATTAAATACAAAAGGCACAATGCCGACTTAAGGACAAGAAGACTGACTCTTCATACTGACTATGTTTTGAACCATTCCAGTGACACTAGCTATAGATTCCGATGCTACACTTCAGGTTTACTGTATCCCTCTGACCTTCTTATTGCCGATGAAACACAGAAATTGCATCGGAATTAAATACAAAAGGCACAATGCCGACTTAAGGACAACAAGACTGACTCTTCTTACTGACTATGTTTTGAACTATTCCTGCGATACTAGTTATAGCTTCCGATGCTTCACTTCCGGTTTACTGTATCCCTCTGACCTTCTTATAGACGATGAAACTCAGAAATTGCATCGGAATTAAATACAAAAGGCACAATGCCGACTTAAGTACAAGAAGACTGACTCTTCTTACTGACTATGTTTTGAACCATTCCTGTGACACTAGTAATGGATTCCGATGCTTCACTTCAGGTTTACTGTATCCCTCTGACCTTCGTATTGACGATGAAACACAGAAATTGCATCGGAATTAAATACAAAAGGCACAATGCCGAATTAAGTACAATAAGACTGACTCTTCTTCCTGTCTATTTTAGAACCAATCCTGTGACACTAGTCATAGACTCCGATGCTTCACTCCAGGTTTACTGTATCCCTTGGACCTTCTTTTTGTCGATGATACACAGAAATTGCATCGGAATTAACTACAAAAGGCACAATGCCGACTTAAGTGAAAGAAGTCTGACTCTTCTTACTGTCTATGTTTTGATCCATTCCTGTGACACTAGTTATAGATTCCGTTGCTTCACTCCAGGTTTACTGTTTCCCTTGGACCTTCTTATTGACGATGAAACACAGGAATTGCATCATAATTAAATAGAAAAGGCACAATTTCGACTTAAGTACAAGAAGACTGACGCTTCTTACTGACTATGCTTTGAACCATTCCTGTGACACTAGTTACAGATTTCGATGCTTCACTTGAGGTTTACTGTATCCCTTTGACCTTCTTATTGACGATGAAACACAGAAATTGCTTCGGAATTAAATACAAAAGGCACAACGCCGACCTAAGTACAAGAAGACTGACTCTTCTTACTGTCTATGATTTGAACCATTCCTGTGACACTAGTTATAGATTCCGATGCTTCACTCCAGGTTAACTGTATCCCTTGGACCTTCTTGTTGACTATGAAACACAGAAATTGCATCGGAATTAAATACAAAAGGCACAATGCCGACTTAAGGACAAGAAGACTGACTCTTCATACTGACTATGTTTTGAACCATTCCAGTGACACTAGCTATAGATTCCGATGCTACACTTCAGGTTTACTGTATCCCTCTGACCTTCTTATTGACGATGGAACACAGATATTGCACCGGAATTAAATAGGAAAGGCACAATGAGGACTTAAGTACAAGAAGACTGACTCTTCTTACTGACAATGTATTGAACCATTCCTGTGACACTAGTTATAGATTCCGATGCTTCACTTCAGGTTTACTGTATCCCTCTGATCTTCTTATTGACAATGAAAGACAGAAATTGCATTGGAATTAAATACAAAAGGCACAATGCCGACTTAAGTACAAGAAGACTGACTCTTCTTACTGACTATGTTTTGAACTATTCCTGTGACACTAGTTATAGATTCCGATGCTTCACTTCAGGTTTACTGTAGACCTCTGACCTTATTGCCGATGAAACACAGAAATTGCATCGGAATTAAATACAAAAGGCACAATGCCGACTTAAGGACAACAAGACTGACTCTTCTTACTGACTATGCTTTGAACCATTCATGTGACACTAGTTATAGATTCCGATGTTTCACTCCAGGTTTACTGTATCCCTTGGACCTTCTTATTGGCGATGAATCATAGAAATTGCATCAGAATTAAGTAGAAAATGCACAATGATGACTTAAGTACAAGAAGACTGACTCTTCTTACTGTCTATGTTTTGAACCATCCCTGTGACACTAGTAATAGATTCCGATGCTTCACTCCAGGTTTACTGTATCCCTTGGTCTTTCTTATTGACGATGAAACAGAGAAATTGCATCAGAATTAAATACAAAAGACACAACGCCGACTTGAGAACAAGAAGACTGACTTTTCCAACTGTCTATGTTTTAAACCATTCCTGTGACACTAGTTATAGATTCCGATGCTTCACTTCAGGTTTACTGTATCCCTCTAACCGTCTTATTGACGATGAAACACAGAAATTGCATCGGAATCAAATAGAAAGTGCACAAAGCCGACTTAAGTTCTAGAAGCCTGACTCTTCCTACTGTCTATGTTTTGAACCATTCCTGTGACACTAGTTATAGATTCCGATGCTTCGCTTCAGGTTTACTGTATCCCTTGGACCTTCTTATTGACGATGAAACACAGATATTGCTTCGGAATTAAATAGAAAAAGCACAACGCCGACTTAAGTACAAGAAGACTGACTCTTCTTTCAGTCTATGTTTTCAACCATTCCTGTGACACTAGTTATGGATTCCGATGCTTCACTTCAGGTTTACTGTATACCTTGGACCTTCTTTCTGACGATGAAACGGAGAAATTGCATCAGAATTAAATACAAAAGACACAACGCCGACTTGAGTACAAGAAGACTGACTTTTCCAACTGTCTATGTTTTAAACCATTCCTGTGACACTAGTTATAGATTCCGATGCTTCACTTCAGGTTTACTGTATCCCTTGGACCTTCTTATTGACGATGAAACACAGATATTGCTTCGGAATTAAATAGAAAAAGCACAACGCCGACTTAAGTACAAGAAGACTGACTCTTCTTACAGTCTATGTTTTCAACCATTCCTGTGACACTAGTTATGGATTCCGATGCTTCACTTCAGGTTTACTGTATCCCTCTGACTGTCTTATTGACGATGAAACACAGAAATTGCATCGGAATCAAATAGAAAGGGCACAATGCCGACTTAAGTTCTAGAAGCCTGACTCTTCCTACTGTCTATGTTTTGAACCATTCCTGTGACACTAGTTATAGATTCCGATGCTTCACTTCAGGTTTACTGTATCCCTTGGACCTTCTTATTGACGATGAAACACAGAAATTGCATTGGAATTCAGTACAAAAGGCACAATGCCGACTTAACTACAAGAAGACTGACTCTTCTTACTGATAATGCTTTGAACCATTCCTGTGACACTAGTTATAGATTTCGATGCTTAACTTCAGGATTACTGTAACCCTCTGTCCTTCTTAGTGACGATGAAACACAGAAATTGCATCGGAATTAAATACAAAACGCACAATGCCGACTTAAGTACAAAAAGACTGACTCTTCTTACTGACTATGTTTTGAACCATTCCTGTGACACTAGTTATGGATTCCGATGCATCACTCCAGGTTTACTGTATCCCTTGGACCTTCGTATTGACGATGAAACACAGAAATTGCATGGGAATTAAATACAAAAGGCACAATAACGACTTAAGTACAAAAAGACTGACTCTTCTTACTGACTATGTTTTGAACCATTCCTGTGACACTAGTTATGGATTCCGATGCTTCACTTCAGGTTTACTGTATCCCTCTGACCTTCGTATTGACGATGAAACACAGAAATTGCATCGGAATTAAATACAAAAGGCACAATGCCGAATTAAGTACAAGAAGACTGACTCTTCTTCCTGTCTATTTTAGAACCAATCCTGTGACACTAGTTATAGACTCCGATGCTTCACTCCAGGTTTACTGTATCCCTTGGACCATCTTATTGTCGATGAAACACAGAAATTGCATCGGAATTAAATACAAAAGGCACAATGCCGACTTAAGTGAAAGAAGTCTGACTCTTCTTACTGTCTATGATTTGAACCATTACTGTGACACTAGTTATAGATTCCGATGCTTCACTCCAGGTTTTCTGTATCCCTTGGACATTCTTATTGACGATGAAACACAGAATTTGCATCCGAATTAAATAGAAAATGCACAATGATGACTTAAGTACAAGAAGACTGACTATTCTTACTGACTATGCTTTGAACCATTCCTGTGACACTAGTTATAGATTCCGATGCTTTACTTTAGGATTACTGTATCCCTCTGACATTCTTACTGACGATGAAACACAGATATTGCATCGGAATTAAATACCAAAGGCACAATGACGACTTAAGTACAAGAAGACTGACTCTTATTACTGTCTATGTTCTGAAGCATCCCTGTGACACTAGTTATAGATTCCGATGCTACACTCCAGGTTTGCTGTATCCCTTGGTCCTTCTTATTGACGATGAAACACAGAAATTGCATCAGAATTAAATACAAAAGGCAAAATTCCGACTTAAGTACAAGAAGACTGACTCTTCTTACTGACTATGTTTTGATCCATTCCTGTGACACTAGTTATAAAGTCCGATGCTTCACTTCAGGTTTACTGTATCCCTTGGATCTTCTTATTGACGATGAAACACAGAAATTGCATCGGAATTAAATACAAAAGCCACAATGCAGAATTAAGTACAAAAAGACTGACTCTTCTTATTGTCTATGTTTTGATCCATTCCTGTGACACTAGTTATAGATTCCGTCTCTTCACTCCAGGTTTACTGTTTCCCTTGGACCTTCTTATTGACTATGAAACACAGGAATTGCATCATAATTAAATAGAAAAGGCACAATTTCGACTTAAGTACAAGAAGACTGACGCTTCTTACTGACTATGTTTTGAACCATTCCTGTGACTCTAGTTAAAGATTCCGATGCTTCACTTGAGGTTTACTGTATCCCTTGGACCTTCTTATTGACGATGAAACACAGAAATTGCATCGGAATTAAATACAAAAGGCACAATGCCGACCTAAGTACAAGAAGACTGACTCTTCTTACTGTCTATGTTTTGAACCATTCCTGTGACACTAGTTATAGATTCCGATGCTTCACTCCAGGTTTACTGTATCCCTTGGACCTTCTTGTTGACTATGAAACACAGAAATTGAATCGGAATTAAATACAAAAGGCACAATGCCGACTTAGGGACAAGAAGACTGACTCTTCATACTGATTATGTTTTGAACCATTCCAGTGACACTAGCTATAGATTCCGATGCTACACTTCAGGTTTACTGTATCCCTCTGGCCTTCTTATTGACGATGAAACACAGAAATTGCACCGGAATTAAATAGGAAAGGCACAATGAGGACTTAAGTACAAGAAGACTGACTCTTCTTACTGACTATGTTTGAACCATTCCTGTGACACTAGTTATAGATTCCGATGCTTCACTTCAGGTTTACTGTATCCCTCTGATCTTCTTATTGACAATGAGAGACAGAAATTGCATCGGAATTAAATACAAAATGCACAATGCCGACTTAAGTACAAGAAGACTGACTCTTCTTACTGACTATGTTTTGAACTATTCGTGTGACACTAGTTATAGATTCCGATGCTTCACTTCAGGTTTACAGTAGACCTCTGACCTTATTGCCGATGAAACACAGAAATTGCATCGGAATTAAATACAAAAGGCACAATGCCGACTTAAGGACAAGAAGACTGACTCTTCTTACTGACTATGTTTTGAACTATTCCTGTGATAATAGTTATAGCTTCCGATGCTTCACTTCCGGTTTACTGTATCCCTCTGACCTTCTTATTGACGATGAAACACAGAAATTGCATCGGAATTAAATACAAAAGCAGCAATGCCGACTTAAGTACAAGAAGACTGACTCTTCTCACTGTCTATGTTTTGAACCATTCGTGTGACACTAGTTATAGATACCGATGCTTCACTTCAGGTTTACCGTTTCCCTTGGACCTTCTTATTGACGATGAAACACAGAAATTGCATCGGAATTAAATACAGAAGGCACATTGCCGACTTAAGTACAAGAAGACTGACTCTTCCTACTGTCTATGTTTGAACCATTCCTGTGACACTAGTTATAGATTCCGATGCTTCACTTCAGGTTTACTGTATCCCTCTGACCTACTTATTGCCGGTGAAACACAGAAATTGTATCGGATTTAAATACAAAAGGCACAATGCCAACTTAAGTACAAGAAGACTGACTCTTCTTACTGACTATGTTTTGAACCGTTCCTGTGACACTAGTTGTAAATTCCGATGCTTCACTTCAGGTTTACTGTATCCCTTGGACCTTCTTAATGACGATGAAACACAGATATTGCATCGGAATTAAATAGAAAAGGCACAATGCCAACTTAAGTACAAGAAGACTGACTCTTCTTACTGTTAATGTTTTGAACCATTCCTGTGACATTAGTTATAGATTCCGATGCTTCACTCCAGGTTTACTGTAACCCTTGGACCTTCTTATTGACGATGAAACACAGAAATTGCATCGGTATTAAATACAAAAGGCACAATGCCGACTAAAGTACAAGAAGACTGACTCTTCTTACAGTCTATGTTTTGAACCATTCTAGTGACACTAGTTATAGATACCGGTGCTTCACTCCAGGTTTACTGTATCTCTTGGACCTTCTTATTGACGATGAAACACAGAAATTGCATCAGAATTAAATTGAAAAGCCACAATGCTGACTTAAGTACAAGAAGATTGACGCTTCTTACTGACATTGTTTTGAACCATTCCTGTGACACTAGTTATAGATTCCGATGCTTCACTTCAGGTTTACTGTATCCCTTGGATCTTCTTATTGACGATGAAACACAGAAATTGCATCGGAATTAAATACAAAAGGCTCAATGCAGAATTAAGTACAAAAAGACTGACTCTTCTTATTGTCTATGTTTTGATCCATTCCTGTGACACTAGTTATAGATTCCGTCTCTTCACTCCAGGTTTACTGTTTCCCTTGGACCTTCTTATTGACTATGAAACACAGGAATTGCATCATAATTAAATAGAAAAGGCACAATTTCGACTTAAGTACAAGAAGACTGACGCTTCTTACTGACTATGTTTTGAACCATTCCTGTGACTCTAGTTAAAGATTCCGATGCTTCACTTGAGGTTTACTGTATCCCTTGGACCTTCTTATTGACGATGAAACACAGAAATTGCATCGGAATTAAATACAAAAGGCACAATGCCGACCTAAGTACAAGAAGACTGACTCTTCTTACTGTCTATGTTTTGAACCATTCCTGTGACACTAGTTATAGATTCCGATGCTTCACTCCAGGTTTACTGTATCCCTTGGACCTTCTTGTTGACTATGAAACACAGAAATTGAATCGGAATTAAATACAAAAGGCACAATGCCGACTTAGGGACAAGAAGACTGACTCTTCATACTGACTATGTTTTGAACCATTCCAGTGACACTAGCTATAGATTCCGATGCTACACTTCAGGTTTACTGTATCCCTCTGGCCTTCTTATTGACGATGAAACACAGAAATTACACCGGAATTAAATAGGAAAGGCACAATGAGGACTTAAGTACAAGAAGACTGACTCTTCTTACTGACTATGTTTGAACCATTCCTGTGACACTAGTTATAGATTCCGATGCTTCACTTCAGGTTTACTGTATCCCTCTGATCTTCTTATTGACAATGAGAGACAGAAATTGCATCGGAATTAAATACAAAATGCACAATGCCGACTTAAGTACAAGAAGACTGACTCTTCTTACTGACTATGTTTTGAACTATTCGTGTGACACTAGTTATAGATTCCGATGCTTCACTTCAGGTTTACTGTAGACCTCTGACCTTATTGCCGATGAAACACAGAAATTGCATCGGAATTAAATACAAAAGGCACAATGCCGACTTAAGGACAAGAAGACTGACTCTTCTTACTGACTATGTTTTGAACTATTCCTGTGATAATAGTTATAGCTTCCGATGCTTCACTTCCGGTTTACTGTATCCCTCTGACCTTCTTATTGACGATGAAACACAGAAATTGCATCGGAATTAAATACAAAAGCAGCAATGCCGACTTAAGTACAAGAAGACTGACTCTTCTCACTGTCTATGTTTTGAACCATTCGTGTGACACTAGTTATAGATTCCGATGCTTCACTTCAGGTTTACCGTTTCCCTTGGACCTTCTTATTGACGATGAAACACAGAAATTGCATCGGAATTAAATACAAAAGGCACATTGCCGACTTAAGTACAAGAAGACTGACTCTTCCTACTGTCTATGTTTGAACCATTCCTGTGACACTAGTTATAGATTCCGATGCTTCACTTCAGGTTTACTGTATCCCTCTGACCTACTTATTGCCGGTGAAACACAGAAATTGTATCGGATTTAAATACAAAAGGCACAATGCCAACTTAAGTACAAGAAGACTGACTCTTCTTACTGACTATGTTTTGAACCGTTCCTGTGACACTAGTTGTAAATTCCGATGCTTCACTTCAGGTTTACTGTATCCCTTGGACCTTCTTAATGACGATGAAACACAGATATTGCATCGGAATTAAATAGAAAAGGCACAATGCCGACTTAAGTACAAGAAGACTGACTCTTCTTACTGTTAATGTTTTGAACCATTCCTGTGACATTAGTTATAGATTCCGATGCTTCACTCCAGGTTTACTGTAACCCTTGGACCTTCTTATTGACGATGAAACACAGAAATTGCATCGGTATTAAATACAAAAGGCACAATGCCGACTAAAGTACAAGAAGACTGACTCTTCTTACAGTCTATGTTTTGAACCATTCTAGTGACACTAGTTATAGATACCGGTGCTTCACTCCTGGTTTACTGTATCTCTTGGACCTTCTTATTGACGATGAAACACAGAAATTGCATCAGAATTAAATTGAAAAGCCACAATGCTGACTTAAGTACAAGAAGATTGACGCTTCTTACTGACATTGTTTTGAACCATTCCTGTGGCACTAGTTATAGATTCCGATGCTTCACTTCAGGTTTACTGTATGCCTTGGAAATTCTTATTGCCGATGAAACACAGAAATTTCATCGGAAATAAATACAAAAGGCACAATGCCGACTTAAGTACAAGAAGACTGACTCTTCCTACTGTCCATGTTTTGGCCATTCCTGTGACACTAGTTATAGATTCCGATGCTTCACTTCAAGTTTACTGTATCCCTCTGACCTTCTTATTGACGATGAAACACAGAAATTGCATCGGAATTAAATACAATAGGCACAATGCCGACTTAACTACAAGAAGACTGACTCTTCTTACTGACTATGTTTCGAACCATTCTTGTGACACTAGTTATAGTTTCCGATGCTTCACTCCAGGTTTACTGTATCCCTTGGACCTTTTTATAGACAATGAAACACAGAAATTGCATCGGAATTAAATACAAAAGGCACAATGCCGAATTTAGTTCAAGAAGACTGACTCCTCTTACTGTCTATGTTTTGAACCATTCTTGTGACTCTAGTTATAGATTCCGATGCTTCACTTCAGGTTAACTGTATCCCTCTGACCTTTTTATTGACGATGAAACACAGAAATTGCATCGGAATTAAATATAAAAGGCACAATGCCGACTTAAGTACAAGAAGGCTGACTCTTATAACTGTCTATGTTTTGAACATGTCTGTGACACTAGTTATAGATTCCGAAGCATCACTTCAGGTTTACTGTATCCCTCTGACCTTCTTATTGACGATGAAAAACAGAAATTGCATCGGAATTAATTACAAAAGGCACAATGCCGACTTAACTACAAGAAGACTGACACTTCTTAATGACTATGTTTTGAACCTTTCCCGTGACACTAGTTATAGATTCCGATGCTTCACTTCAGGTTTACTGTATCCCTTGGACTTCTTATTGACGATGAAACACAGAAATTGCATCGGAATTAAATACAAAAGGCACAATGCCGACTGAGTACAAGAAGACTGACTCTTCTTACAGTATATGTTTAAAACCATTCCTTTGACACTAGTTTATTATTCCGATGCTTCACTCCAGGTTTACTGTATCCCTTGGTCCTTCTTGTTGACGGTGAAACACAGAAATTGCATCGGAATTAATTACAAAAGCACAATGCCGACTTAAGTACAAGAAGACTGACTCTTCTTACTGACTATGTTTGAACCATTCCTGTGACACTAGTTATAGATTCCGATGCTTCACTTCAGGTTTACTGTATCCCTTGGACCTTCTTACTGACGATGAAACACAGAAATTGCATCGGAATTAAATAGAAAAGGCACAATGCCGACTTAAGTATAAGAAGACTGACTCTTATCACTGTCTATGTTTTGAACCATTCCTGTGACACTAGTTATAGATTCCGATGCTTCACTACAGGTTTACTGAATCCCTTGGACCTTCGTATTGACGATGAAACACAGAAATTGCATCGGAATTACATACAAAAGGCACAATACCGACTTAAGTACAAGAAGACTGACTCTTTCTACTCTCAATGTTTTGAACCATTCCTGTGACACTAGGTATAGATTCCATTGCTTCACTTCAGGTTTACTGTATCCCTCTGATCTTCTTATTGACGATGAATCACAGAAATTGCATCGGACTTTCATACAAAAGGCACAATGCCGACTTAAGTACAAGACGACAGACTCTTCTAACGGTCTATCTTTTGAACCATTCCTATGACACTAGTTATAGATTCCGATGCTTCACATAAGGATTACTATATCCCTTGGACCTTCTTATTGACGATGAAACACAGAAATTGCATCGGAATTCAATACAAAAGGCACAATGCCGACTTAAGGACGAGAAGACTGACTCTTCTTACTGACTATGTTTCGATCCATTCCTGTGACACTAGCTATAGATTCCGATGCTTCACTTCAGGTTTACGGTATCCCTCTGACCTTCTTATTGACGATGAAACACAGAAATTGCATCGGAATTAAATACAAAAGGCACAATGCCGACTTAAGTACAAGAAGACTGACTCTTCTTAATGTCTATGTTTTGAAACGTTCCTGTGACACTAGTTAGAGATTCCGATGCTTCACTCCAGGTTTACTGTATCCCTTGGACCTTCTTATTGACGATGAAACACAGAAATTGCATCGGAATAAATAGAAAAGGCACAATGTCGACTTAAGTACAAGAAGACTGACTCTTCTTACTGACTATGTTCTGAACGATTCCTGTGACACTAGTTATAGATTCCGATGCTTCACTTCAGGTTTATTGTATCCCTCTGACCGTCTTATTGACGATGAAACACAGAAATGCATAGGAATTAAATAGAAAAAGCACAATGTCGACTTAAGTACAAGAAGACTGACTCTTCTCACTGTCTATGTTTTGAACCGTTCCTGTGACACTAGTTATAGATTCCGATGCTTCACTCCAGGTTTACTGTATCCCTTGGACCTTCTTATTGACGATGAAACACAGAAATTGCATCGGAATAAATAGAAAAGGCACAATGTCGACTTGAGTACAAGAAGACTGACTCTTCTTACTGACTATGTTCTGAACGATTCCTGTGACACTAGTTATAGATTCCGATGCTTCACTTCAGGTTTACTGTATACCTTGGACCTTCTTATTGACGATGAAACACAGAAATTGCATCGGAATTAAATACAAAAGGCGCAATGCGACTTAAGTACAAGAAGACTGACTCTTCCTACTGTCTATGTTTTGAACCATTCCTGTGACACTAGTTTTGGATTCCGGTGATTCACTTAAGGTTAACTGTATCCCTCTGCCCTTCTTATTGACGATGAAACTCAGAAGTTGCATCGGAACTAAATACAATAGGCACAATGCGACGTAGGTACAAGAAGACTGACTCTTCTCACTGTCTATGTTTTGAACCGTTCCTGTGACACTAGTTATAGAATACGATGCTTCACTCCAGGTTTACTGTATCCATGGACCTTCTTATTGACGATGAAACACGGAAATTGCATCGGAATTAAATACAAAAGGCACAAAGCCGACTTAAGTACAAGAAGACTGACTCTTCATACAGTCTATGTTTAAAACCATTCCTGTGACACTAGTTATAGATTCCGATGCTTCACTCCAGGTTTACTGTATCCCCCGGACCTTCTTATTGACGATGAAACACAGAAATTGCATCGGAATTAAATACAAAAGGCACAATGCCGACTTAAGTACAAGAAGACTGACTCTTCTTACTGACTATGATTTGAACCATTCCTGTGACACTAGTTACAGATTCCGATGCTTCACTTCAGGTTTACTGTATCCCTTGGATCTTCTTATTGACGATGAAACACAGAAATTGCATCGGAATTAAATAGAATAGGCACAATGCCGACTTAAGTACAAGAAGACTGACTCTTCCTACTGTAAATGTTTTGGAACATTCCTGTGACATTAGTTATAGGTTCCGATGCTTCACTTCAGGTTTACTGTAACCCTCTGATTTTCTTGTTGACGATGAAACACAGAAATTGCATCGGAAATAAATACAAAACGCACAATGCCGACTTAAGTACAAGAAGACTGACTCTTTCTACTCTCAATGTTTTGAACCATTCCTGTGACACTAGGTATAGATTCCATTGCTTCACTTCAGGTTTACTGTATCCCTCTGATCTTCTTATTGACGATGAATCACAGAAATTGCATCGGACTTTCATACAAAAGGCACAATGCCGACTTAAGTACAAGACGACTGACTCTTCTAACGGTCTATCTTTTGAACCATTCCTATGACACTAGTTATAGATTCCGATGCTTCACATAAGGATTACTGTATCCCTTGGACCTTCTTATTGACGATGAAACACAGAAATTGCATCGGAATTCAATACAAAAGGCACAATGCCGACTTAAGGACGAGAAGACTGACTCTTCTTACTGACTATGTTTCGATCCATTCCTGTGACACTAGCTATAGATTCCGATGCTTCACTTCAGGTTTACGGTATCCCTCTGACCTTCTTATTGACGATGAAACACAGAAATTGCATCGGAATTAAATACAAAAGGCACAATGCCGACTTAAGTACAAGAAGACTGACTCCTCTTAATGTCTATGTTTTGAACCGTTCCTGTGACACTAGTTATAGATTCCGATGCTTCACTCCAGGTTTACTGTATCCCTTGGACCTTCTTATTGACGATGAAACACAGAAATTGCATCGGAATAAATAGAAAAGGCACAATGTCGACTTAAGTACAAGAAGACTGACCCTTCTTACTGACTATGTTCTGAACGATTCCTGTGACACTAGTTATAGATTCCGATGCTTCACTTCAGGTTTATTGTATCCCTCTGACCGTCTTATTGACGATGAAACACAGAAATGCATAGGAATTAAATAGAAAAAGCACAATGTCGACTTAAGTACAAGAAGACTGACTCTTCTCACTGTCTATGTTTTGAACCGTTCCTGTGACACTAGTTATAGATTCCGATGCTTCACTCCAGGTTTACTGTATCCCTTGGACCTTCTTATTGACGATGAAACACAGAAATTGCATTGGAATAAATAGAAAAGGCACAATGTCGACTTGAGTACAAGAAGACTGACTCTTCTTACTGACTATGTTCTGAACGATTCCTGTGACACTAGTTATAGATTCCGATGCTTCACTTCAGGTTTACTGTATACCTTGGACCTTCTTATTGACGATGAAACACATAAATTGCATCGGAATTAAATACAAAAGGCGCAATGCGACTTAAGTACAAGAAGACTGACTCTTCCTACTGTCTATGTTTTGAACGATTCCTGTGACACTAGTTTTGGATTCCGATGATTCACTTAAGGTTAACTGTATCCCTCTGCCCTTCTTATTGACGATGAAACACAGAAGTTGCATCGGAACTAAATACAATAGGCACAATGCGACGTAGGTACAAGAAGACTGACTCTTCTCACTGTCTATGTTTTGAACCGTTCCTGTGACACTAGTTATAGAATACGATGCTTCACTCCAGGTTTACTGTATCCATGGACCTTCTTATTGACGATGAAACACGGAAATTGCATCGGAATTAAATACAAAAGGCACAAAGCCGACTTAAGTACAAGAAGACTGACTCTTCATACAGTCTATGTTTAAAACCATTCCTGTGACACTAGTTATGGATTCCGATGCTTCACTCCAGGTTTACTGTATCCCCCGGACCTTCTTATTGACGATGAAACACAGAAATTGCATCGGAATTAAATACAAAAGGCACAATGCCGACTTAAGTACAAGAAGACTGACTCTTCTTACTGACTATGATTTGAACCATTCCTGTGACACTAGTTACAGATTCCGATGCTTCACTTCAGGTTTACTGTATCCCTTGGATCTTCTTATTGACGATGAAACACAGAAATTGCATCGGAATTAAATAGAATAGGCACAATGCCGACTTAAGTACAAGAAGACTGACTCTTCCTACTGTAAATGTTTTGGAACATTCCTGTGACATTAGTTATAGGTTCCGATGCTTCACTTCAGGTTTACTGTAACCCTCTGATTTTCTTGTTGACGATGGAACACAGAAATTGCATCGGAAATAAATACAAAACGCACAATGCCGACTTCAGTACAAGAAGACTGACTCTTCTTAGTGTCTATGTTTTGAACCATTCCTGTGACACTAGTTATAGCTCCCGATGCTTCACTTCAGGTTTACTGTATCCCTTGCACCTTCTTAATGACGATGAAACACAGAAATTGCATCGGAATTAAATACAAAAGGCACAATGCCGACTTAAGTACAAGAAGACTGACTCCTCCTACTGTCTATGTTTTGAACCATTCCTGTGACACTAGTTATAGATTCCGATGCTTCACTTGAGGTTTACTGTTTCCCTTGGACCTTCTTATTGACGATGAAACACAGAAATTGCATCGGAATTAAACACAAAAGGCACAATGCCGGCCTAAGTACAAGAAGACTGACTCTTCTTACTGTCTATGACTTGAACCATTCCATTGACACTAGTTATAGATTTCGATGCTTCACTCCAGGTTTACTGTATCCCTTGGACCTTGTTATTGACGATGAAACACAGAAACTGCATCGGAATTAAATAGAAAAGACACAATGCCGACATAAGTACAAGAAGACTGACTCTTCTTACTGACTATGTTTTGAACCATTCCTGCTACACTAGTTATAGATTCCGATGATTCACTTCAGGTTTACTGTATCCCTTGGACATTGTTATTGACGATGAAACACAGAAACTGCATCGGAATTAAATAGAAAAGACACAATGCCGACATAAGTACAAGAAGACTGACTCTTCTTACTGACTATGTTTTGAACCATTCCTGTTGCACTAGTTATAGATTCCGATGCTTCACTTCAGGTTTACTGTATCCCTCTGGTCTTCTTATTGACGATGAAACACAGAAATTGCAACGGAATTAAATACAAAAGGCACAATGCCGACTAAAGTACAAGAAGACTGACTCTTCTTACTGTCTATGTTTTGAACCATTCCATTGACACTAGTTATAGATTCCGATGCTTCACTCCAGGTTTACTGTATCCCTTGGACCTTGTTATTGACGATGAAACACAGAAATTGCATCGGAATTAAATATAAAGGCACAATGCCCACTTAAGTACAAGAAGACAGACTCTTCTTACTGACTTTGTTTTGAACCACTCCTGTGACTCTAGTTATAGATTCCGATGCTTCACTTCAGGTTTATTGTATCCCTCTGACCTTCTTATTGACGATGATACACAGAAATTGCATTGGAATTAAATAGATAAGGCACAATGTCGACTTAAGTACAAGAAGACTGACTCTTCTCACTGTCTATGTTTTGAACCGTTCCTGTGACACTAGTTTTAGATTCCGATGCTTCACTCCAGGTTTACTGAATCCCTTGGACCTTCTTATTGACGATGAAACACAAAAATTGCATCGGAATAAATAGAAAAGGCACAATGTCGACTTGAGTACAAGAAGACTGACTCTTCTTACTGACTATGTTCTGAACGATTCCTGTGACACTAGTTATAGATTCCGATGCTTCACTTCAGGTTTACTGTATACCTTGGACCTTCTTATTGACGATGAAACACAGAAATTGCATCGGAATTAAATACAAAAGGCGCAATGCGACTTAAGTACAAGAAGACTGACTCTTCCTACTGTCTATGTTTTGAACCATTCCTGTGACACTAGTTTTGGATTCCGGTGATTCACTTAAGGTTAACTGTATCCCTCTGCCCTTCTTATTGACGATGAAACTCAGAAGTTGCATCGGAACTAAATACAATAGGCACAATGCGACGTAGGTACAAGAAGACTGACTCTTCTCACTGTCTATGTTTTGAACCGTTCCTGTGACACTAGTTATAGAATACGATGCTTCACTCCAGGTTTACTGTATCCATGGACCTTCTTATTGACGATGAAACACGGAAATTGCATCGGAATTAAATACAAAAGGCACAAAGCCGACTTAAGTACAAGAAGACTGACTCTTCATACAGTCTATGTTTAAAACCATTCCTGTGACACTAGTTATAGATTCCGATGCTTCACTCCAGGTTTACTGTATCCCCCGGACCTTCTTATTGACGATGAAACACAGAAATTGCATCGGAATTAAATACAAAAGGCACAATGCCGACTTAAGTACAAGAAGACTGACTCTTCTTACTGACTATGATTTGAACCATTCCTGTGACACTAGTTACAGATTCCGATGCTTCACTTCAGGTTTACTGTATCCCTTGGATCTTCTTATTGACGATGAAACACAGAAATTGCATCGGAATTAAATAGAATAGGCACAATGCCGACTTAAGTACAAGAAGACTGACTCTTCCTACTGTAAATGTTTTGGAACATTCCTGTGACATTAGTTATAGGTTCCGATGCTTCACTTCAGGTTTACTGTAACCCTCTGATTTTCTTGTTGACGATGAAACACAGAAATTGCATCGGAAATAAATACAAAACGCACAATGCCGACTTAAGTACAAGAAGACTGACTCTTTCTACTCTCAATGTTTTGAACCATTCCTGTGACACTAGGTATAGATTCCATTGCTTCACTTCAGGTTTACTGTATCCCTCTGATCTTCTTATTGACGATGAATCACAGAAATTGCATCGGACTTTCATACAAAAGGCACAATGCCGACTTAAGTACAAGACGACTGACTCTTCTAACGGTCTATCTTTTGAACCATTCCTATGACACTAGTTATAGATTCCGATGCTTCACATAAGGATTACTGTATCCCTTGGACCTTCTTATTGACGATGAAACACAGAAATTGCATCGGAATTCAATACAAAAGGCACAATGCCGACTTAAGGACGAGAAGACTGACTCTTCTTACTGACTATGTTTCGATCCATTCCTGTGACACTAGCTATAGATTCCGATGCTTCACTTCAGGTTTACGGTATCCCTCTGACCTTCTTATTGACGATGAAACACAGAAATTGCATCGGAATTAAATACAAAAGGCACAATGCCGACTTAAGTACAAGAAGACTGACTCCTCTTAATGTCTATGTTTTGAACCGTTCCTGTGACACTAGTTATAGATTCCGATGCTTCACTCCAGGTTTACTGTATCCCTTGGACCTTCTTATTGACGATGAAACACAGAAATTGCATCGGAATAAATAGAAAAGGCACAATGTCGACTTAAGTACAAGAAGACTGACCCTTCTTACTGACTATGTTCTGAACGATTCCTGTGACACTAGTTATAGATTCCGATGCTTCACTTCAGGTTTATTGTATCCCTCTGACCGTCTTATTGACGATGAAACACAGAAATGCATAGGAATTAAATAGAAAAAGCACAATGTCGACTTAAGTACAAGAAGACTGACTCTTCTCACTGTCTATGTTTTGAACCGTTCCTGTGACACTAGTTATAGATTCCGATGCTTCACTCCAGGTTTACTGTATCCCTTGGACCTTCTTATTGACGATGAAACACAGAAATTGCATTGGAATAAATAGAAAAGGCACAATGTCGACTTGAGTACAAGAAGACTGACTCTTCTTACTGACTATGTTCTGAACGATTCCTG
Organism: Schistocerca serialis cubense; assembly: GCF_023864345.2. Lineage (NCBI taxonomy): Eukaryota > Metazoa > Arthropoda > Insecta > Orthoptera > Acrididae > Schistocerca > Schistocerca serialis. The sequence continues at coordinate 1,083,653,745 of NC_064640.1, read as the reverse complement.
TGACACTAGTTATAGATTCCGATGCTTCACTTCAGGTTTACTGTATACCTTGGACCTTCTTATTGACGATGAAACACATAAATTGCATCGGAATTAAATACAAAAGGCGCAATGCGACTTAAGTACAAGAAGACTGACTCTTCCTACTGTCTATGTTTTGAACGATTCCTGTGACACTAGTTTTGGATTCCGATGATTCACTTAAGGTTAACTGTATCCCTCTGCCCTTCTTATTGACGATGAAACACAGAAGTTGCATCGGAACTAAATACAATAGGCACAATGCGACGTAGGTACAAGAAGACTGACTCTTCTCACTGTCTATGTTTTGAACCGTTCCTGTGACACTAGTTATAGAATACGATGCTTCACTCCAGGTTTACTGTATCCATGGACCTTCTTATTGACGATGAAACACGGAAATTGCATCGGAATTAAATACAAAAGGCACAAAGCCGACTTAAGTACAAGAAGACTGACTCTTCATACAGTCTATGTTTAAAACCATTCCTGTGACACTAGTTATGGATTCCGATGCTTCACTCCAGGTTTACTGTATCCCCCGGACCTTCTTATTGACGATGAAACACAGAAATTGCATCGGAATTAAATACAAAAGGCACAATGCCGACTTAAGTACAAGAAGACTGACTCTTCTTACTGACTATGATTTGAACCATTCCTGTGACACTAGTTACAGATTCCGATGCTTCACTTCAGGTTTACTGTATCCCTTGGATCTTCTTATTGACGATGAAACACAGAAATTGCATCGGAATTAAATAGAATAGGCACAATGCCGACTTAAGTACAAGAAGACTGACTCTTCCTACTGTAAATGTTTTGGAACATTCCTGTGACATTAGTTATAGGTTCCGATGCTTCACTTCAGGTTTACTGTAACCCTCTGATTTTCTTGTTGACGATGGAACACAGAAATTGCATCGGAAATAAATACAAAACGCACAATGCCGACTTCAGTACAAGAAGACTGACTCTTCTTAGTGTCTATGTTTTGAACCATTCCTGTGACACTAGTTATAGCTCCCGATGCTTCACTTCAGGTTTACTGTATCCCTTGCACCTTCTTAATGACGATGAAACACAGAAATTGCATCGGAATTAAATACAAAAGGCACAATGCCGACTTAAGTACAAGAAGACTGACTCCTCCTACTGTCTATGTTTTGAACCATTCCTGTGACACTAGTTATAGATTCCGATGCTTCACTTGAGGTTTACTGTTTCCCTTGGACCTTCTTATTGACGATGAAACACAGAAATTGCATCGGAATTAAACACAAAAGGCACAATGCCGGCCTAAGTACAAGAAGACTGACTCTTCTTACTGTCTATGACTTGAACCATTCCATTGACACTAGTTATAGATTTCGATGCTTCACTCCAGGTTTACTGTATCCCTTGGACCTTGTTATTGACGATGAAACACAGAAACTGCATCGGAATTAAATAGAAAAGACACAATGCCGACATAAGTACAAGAAGACTGACTCTTCTTACTGACTATGTTTTGAACCATTCCTGCTACACTAGTTATAGATTCCGATGATTCACTTCAGGTTTACTGTATCCCTTGGACATTGTTATTGACGATGAAACACAGAAACTGCATCGGAATTAAATAGAAAAGACACAATGCCGACATAAGTACAAGAAGACTGACTCTTCTTACTGACTATGTTTTGAACCATTCCTGTTGCACTAGTTATAGATTCCGATGCTTCACTTCAGGTTTACTGTATCCCTCTGGTCTTCTTATTGACGATGAAACACAGAAATTGCAACGGAATTAAATACAAAAGGCACAATGCCGACTAAAGTACAAGAAGACTGACTCTTCTTACTGTCTATGTTTTGAACCATTCCATTGACACTAGTTATAGATTCCGATGCTTCACTCCAGGTTTACTGTATCCCTTGGACCTTGTTATTGACGATGAAACACAGAAATTGCATCGGAATTAAATATAAAGGCACAATGCCCACTTAAGTACAAGAAGACAGACTCTTCTTACTGACTTTGTTTTGAACCACTCCTGTGACTCTAGTTATAGATTCCGATGCTTCACTTCAGGTTTATTGTATCCCTCTGACCTTCTTATTGACGATGATACACAGAAATTGCATTGGAATTAAATAGATAAGGCACAATGTCGACTTAAGTACAAGAAGACTGACTCTTCTCACTGTCTATGTTTTGAACCGTTCCTGTGACACTAGTTTTAGATTCCGATGCTTCACTCCAGGTTTACTGAATCCCTTGGACCTTCTTATTGACGATGAAACACAAAAATTGCATCGGAATTACATACAAAAGGCACAATACCGACTTAAGTACAAGAAGACTGACTCTTCCTACTCTCAATGTTTTGAACCATTCCTGTGACACTAGTTATAGATTCCATTGCTTCACTTCAGGTTTACTGTATCCCTCTGATCTTCTTATTGACGATGAAACACAGAAATTGCATCGGTATTAAATAGAAAAGACACAATGCCGACATAAGTACAAGAAGACTGACTCTTCTTACTGACTATGTTTTGAACCATTCCTGTTACACTAGTTATAGATTCCGATGATTCACTTCAGGTTTACTGTATCCCTTGGACCTTCTTATTGACGATGAAACACAGAAATAGCATCGCAATCAAATACAAAAGGCAAGATGCCGACTTAAGGACAAGAAGACTGACTCTTCTTACTGGCTTAGTTTTGAACCATTCCTGTGACACTAGTTATAGATTCCGATGCTTCACTTCAGGTTTACTGTATCCCTCTGATCTTCTTATTGACGATGAAACACAGAAATTGCATCGGAATTAAATACAAAAGGCACAATGCCGACTAAAGTACAAGAAGACTGACTCTTCTTACTGTCTATGTTTTGAACCATTCCATTGACACTAGTTATAGATTCCGATGCTTCACTCCAGGTTTACTGTATCCCTTGGACCTTGTTATCGACGATGAAACACAGAAATTGCATTGGAATTAAATAGATAAGGCACAATGTCGACTTAAGTACAAGAAGACTGACTCTTCTCACTGTCTATGTTTTGAACCGTTCCTGTGACACTAGTTATAGATTCCGATGCTTCACTTCAGGTTTACTGTATCCCTCTGACCTTATTGCGGATGAAACAAAGAAATTGCATCGGAATTAAATACCAAAGGCACAATGCCGACTTAAGTACAAAAAGACTGACTCTTCCTACTGTCTATGTTTTGACCATTCCTGTAACATTAGTTATAGATTCCGATGCTTCACTTCAGGTTTACAGTATCCCTCTGACCTTCTTATTGACGATGAAACACAGAAATTGCATCGGAATTAAATACAAAAGGCACAATGCCGATTTAACTACAAGAAGACTGACTCTTCTTACTGACTATGTTTTGAACCATCCTTGTGACACCAGTTATAGATTCCGATGCCTCACTCCAGGTTTACTGTATCCCTTGGACCTTCTTATTGACGATGAAACACAGAAATTGCATGGGAATTAAATACGAAATGCACAATGCCGACTTAAGTACAAGAAGACTGACCCTTCTTACTGTCTATGTTTTGAACCATTCCTGTGACACTAGTTATAGATACCGATGCTTCAATTTGGGTCTACTCTATCCCTTGGACCTTCTTATTGACGATGAAACACAGAAATTGCATCGGAATTAAATACAAAAGGCACAATGCCGACTTAAGTACAAGAAGACTGACTCTTCTTACTGTCTATGTTTAAGACCATTCCTGTGACACTAGTTATAGATTCCGATGCTTCACTTCAGGTCTCCTGTATCCCTCGGACCTTCTTATTGACGATGAAACACAGAAATTGCATCGGAATTAAATACAAAAGGCACAATGCCGACTTAAGTACAAGAAGACTGACTCTTCTTACTGACTATGTTTTGAACCATTCCTGTGACACTAGTTATAGATTCCGATGCTTCACTTCAGGTCTACTGTATCCCTTGGACCTTCTTATTGACGATGAAACACAGAAATTGCATCGGAATTAAATACAAAAGCCACAATACCGACTTAAGTACAAGAAGACTGACTCTTCTTACTGTCTATGTTTTGAACCATTCCTATGACACTAGTTATAGATTCCGATGCTTCACTTCAGGTGCACTGTATCCCTTGGACCTTCTTATTGACGATGAAACACAGAAATTGCATCGGAATTAAATACAAAGGGCACAATGCCGACTTAAGTACAAGAAGACTGACTGTTCCTACTGTAAATGTTTTGAACCATTCCTGTGACCCTAGTTATAGATTCCGATGCCTCACTTCAGGTTTACTGTATCCCTCTGATCTTCTTATTGACGATGAAACACAGAAATTGCATCGGAATTAAATACAAAACGCACAATGCCGACTTAAGTACAAGAAAACTGACTCTTCTTAGTGTCTATGTTTTGAACCATTCCTGTGACACTAGTTATAGATTCCGATGCTCACTTCAGGTTTACTGTATCCCTCTGACCATATTATTGACGATGAAACACAGAAATAGCATCGGAATTAAATACAAAAGGCACAATGCCGACTTAAGTACAAGACGACCGACTTTTCTTACTGTCTATGCTTTGAACCATTCCTGAGACACTAGTTATAGATTCCGATGCTTCACTTCAGGTTTACTGTATCCCTTGGACTTCCTTATTGACGATGAAACACAGAAATTGCATCGGAATTAAATACAAAAGGCACAATACCGACTTAAGTACAAGAAGACTGACTCTTCCTACTGTAAATGTTTTGAACCATTCCTGTGACACTAGTTATAGATTCCGATGCTTCACTTCAGGTTTACCGTATGCCTTGGACCTTCTTATTGACGATGAAACACAGAAATTGCATCGGAATTAAACACAAAAGGCACAATGACGACTTAAGTATAAAAAGACTGACTCTTCTTACTGACTAAGTTTTGAACCATTCCTGTGACACTAGTTATAGATTCCGATGCTCACTTCAGGTTTACTGTATCCCATGGACCTTGTTATTGACGATGAAACACAGAAATTTCATCGGAATTAAATAGAAAAGGCACAATGCCGACATAAGTACAAGAAGACTGACTCTTCTTACTGACTATGTTTTGAACCATTCCTGTAACACTAGTTATAGATTCCGATGATTCACTTCAGGTTTACTGTATCCCTTGGACCTTCTTGTTGACGATGAAACACAGTAATTGCATCGGAATTAAATACAAAAGGCAAGATGCCGACTTAAGTATACGAAGACTGACTCTTCTTACTGTCTATGTTTTGAACCATTCCTGTGACACTACTTATAGATTCCGATGCTACACTCCAGGTTTACTGTATCCCTTGGACCTTCTTATTAACGATGAAACACAGAAATTGCATCGGAATTAAATACAAAAGGCACAATGCCGACATCAGGACAAGAAGACTGACTCTTCTGTCTGACTTTGTATTGATTTATTCCTGTGACACTAGCTATAGATTCCGATGCTTCACTTCAGGTTTACTGTATCCCTTGGACCTTCTTATTGACGATGAAACACAGAAATTGCATCGGAATTAAATACAAAAGGCACAATGCCGACTTAAGTACAAGAAGACTGCCTCTTCCTACTGTCTATGTTTTGAACCATTCATGTGACACTAGTTATGGATTCCGATGCTTCACTTCAGGTTTACTTTATCCCTTGGATCTTCTTATTGACGATGAAACACAGAAATTGCATTGGAATTAAATACAAAAGGCATAATGCCGACTTAATAACATGAAGACCGACTCTCCCTACTGACTATGTTTTGAACCATTCCTGTGACACTAGTTACAGTTTCCGATGCTCACTTCAGGTTTACTGTATCCCTTGGACCTTCATATTGACGATGAAACACAGAAATTGTATCGAAATTAAATACAAAAGGCACAATACCGAATTAAGTACAAGAAGACTAACTCTTCTTACTGTCTATGTTTTGAATCATTCCTGCGACACTAATTATAGATTCCGATGCTTCACTCCAGGTTTACTGTATCCTTTGGACCTTCTTATTGACGATGAAACGCAGAAATTGCATCGGAATCAGGTACAAAATGCACAATGCCGACTTAAGGACATGAAGACTGACTCTTCGTACTGACTATGTTTGGAACCATTCCTGTGACACTAGCTATAGATTCCGATGCTTCACTTCAGGTTTACTGTAACCCTCTGACTTTCCTATTGACAATGAAACACAGAAATTGCATCGGAATTAGATACAAAAGGCACAATGCCGACTTATGTACAGGAAGACTGGCTCTTCTTACTGTCTATGTTTTGAAATATTCCATTGACACTAGTTATAGATTCCGATGCTTCACTCCAGGTTTACTGCATCCCTTGGACCATCTTATTGACGTTGAAACACAGAAATTGCATCGGAATTAAATACAAAAGGCACAATGCCGACTTAAGTACAAGAAGACTGACTCTTCTTACTGACTATGGTTTGAACCATTCCTGTGACACTAGCTATAGATTCCGATGCTTCACCTCAGGTTTACTGTATCCCTTGGACATTCTTATTGACGATGAAACACAGATATTGCATCGGAATTAAATACAAAAGGCAAAATGCCGACTTAAGTACACGAAGACTGACTCTTTTTACTGTCTATGTTTTGAACCATTCCTGTGACACTACTTATAGTTTCCGATGCTACACTCCAGGTTTACTGTATCCCTTGGACCTTCTTACTGACGATGAAACACAGAAATTGGATGGGAATTAATTACAAAAGGCACAATGCCGACTTAAGGACAAGAAGGCTGACTCTTCTTACTGACTTTGTTTTGAACCTTTCCTGTGACACTAGTTATAGATTCCGATGCTTCACTTCAGGTTTATTGTATCCCTCTGACCTTCTTATTGACGATGAAACACAGAAATTGCATCGGAATTGAATAGAAAAGCCACAATGTCGGCTTAAGTACAAGAAGACTGTCTCTTCTTACTGTCTATTTTTTGGACCATTCCTGCGACACTAGTTATAGATTCCGATGCTACACTCCAGGTTTACTGTATCCCTTGGACCTTCTTATTGACGATGAAACACAGAAATTGCATCGGAATGAAATACAAAAGGCACAATGCCCACTTAAGTACAAGAAGACTGACTCTTCCTACTGTCTATGTTTTGAACCATTCATGTGACACTAGTTATAGATTCCGATGCTTCACTTCAGGTGTACTGTATCCCTTGGATCTTCTTATTGACGATGAAACACAGAAATTGCGTCGGAATTAAATACAAATCCACAATGCCGACTTAAGTACATGAAGACCGACTCTCCCTACTGACTATGTTTGAACCATTCCTGTGACAGTAGTTATAGATTCCGATGCTTCACTTGAGGTTTACTGTATCCCTCTTACCTTCTTATTGACGATGAAACACAGAAATTGCATCGAAATTAGATTCAAAAGGCACAATGCCGACTTAAGTACAAGAAGACTGACTGTTCTTACTGTCTATGTTTTGAACCATTCCATTGACACTAGTTATAGATTCCGATGCTTCACTCCAGGTTTTCTGTATCCCTTTGGACCTTGTTATTGACGATGAAACACAGAAATTGCATCGGAATTAAATACAAAAGGCACAATGCCGACTTAAGTACAAGAAGAATGACTCTTCTTACTGACTATGGTTTGAACCATTCCTGTGACACTAGTCATAGATTCCGATGCTTCACCTCAGGTTTACTGTTTCCCTTGGACATTCTTATTGACGATGAATCACAGAAATTGCATCGGAATTAAATACAAAAGGCAAAATGCCGACATAAGTACACGAAGACTGACACTTCTTACTGTCTATGTTTTGAACCATTCCTGTGACACTAGTTATAGATTCCGATGCTTTACTCCAGGTTTACTGTATCCCTTGGACCTTCTTATTGACGATGAAAAACATAAATTGCATCGGAGTTTATTACAAAAGGCAAAATGCCGACTTAAGTACATGAAGACTGACTCTTCTTACTGTCTATGTTTTGAAAAATTCCTGTGACACTAGTTTCGGATTCCGATACTTCACTTCAGGTTAACTGTATCCCTCTGACCTTCTTATTGACGAAGAAACACAGAAATTGCATCGGAATTAAATTCAAAAAGCACAATGCCGACTTATGTACAAGAAGACTGACTCTTCCCACTGTCTATTTGAACCATTCCTGTGACACTAGTTATAGATTCCGATGCTTCACTTCAGGTTTACTGTTTCCCTTGGACCTTCTTATTGACGATGAAACACAGAAATTGCATCGGAATTAAATACAAAAGGCACAATGCCGACTTATGTACAAGAAGGCTGACTCTTCCTACTGTCTATGTTTTGAACCATTTCTGTGACACTAGTTATAGAGTCCGATGCTTCACTTCAGGTTTACTGTATCGCTTGGACATTCTTATTGACGGTGAATCACAGAAATTGCATCGTAATTAAATACAAAAGGCACAATGCCGACTTAAGTACAAGAAGACTAACTCTTCTTACTGTCTATGTTTTGAACCATTACTGTGCACAAGTTATAGATTCCGATGCTTTACTCCAGGTTTACTGTATCCCTTGGACCTTCTTATTGACGATGAGACACAGAAATTGCATCGGAATTAAATACAAAAGGCACAATTCCGACTTAAGTACATGAAGACTGTCTCTTCTTACTGACTATGTTTTGAACCATTCCTGTGCCACTAGTTATAGATTCCGATGCTTCACTTCAGGTTTACTGTATGCCTTGTACCTTCTTATTGACAAAGAAAAACAGAAATTGCATCGGAGTTTATTACAAAAGGCAAAATGCCGACTTAAGTACATGAAGACTGACTCTTCTTACTGTCTGTATTTTGAACCATTCCTGTGACACTAGTTATAGATTCCGATGCTTCACTTCAGGTTTACTGTATCCCATGGAACTTCTTATTGACGATGAAACACAGAAATTGCATCGGAATTAAATAGAAAAGACACAATGCCGCCTTAAGTACAAGAAGACTGACTCTTCTTACTGTCCATGTTTTGAACCATTCATGTGACACTAGTTATAGATTCCGATTCTTCACTTCAGGTTTACTGTATCAATTGGATCTTCTTATTGACGATGAAACACAGAAATTGCATCGGAATTAAATACAAAAGGCACAATGCCGACTTAATAACATGAAGACCGACTCTCTCGACTTACTATGTTTTGAACCATTCGTGTGACACTAGTTATAGATTCCGATGCTTCACTTGAGGTTTTGCTGTATCCCTTGGACATTCTTATTGACGATGAAACACAGAAATTGAATCGGAATTAAATACAAAAGGCACAATGTCGACTTAAGTACAAGAAGACTGACTCTTGTTACTGACTATGTTTTGAACCATTCCTGTGACACTAGTTAAGGATTCCGATGCCTCACTTCAGGTTTACTGTATCTCTTGGACCTTGTTATTGACGATGAAACACAGAAATTGCACCGGAATTAAATACAAAAGCCACAATGCGACATAGGTACAAGAAGACTGACTCTTCCTACTGTCTATGTTTTGAACCATTCCTGTGACACTAGTTTCGGATTCCGATGCTTCACTTCAGGTTAACTGTATCACTCTGACCTTCTTATTGACGATGAAACACAGAAATTGCACCGGAATTAAATACAAAACGCACAATGCCGACTTAAGAACAAGAAGACTGACTCTTCCCACTGTCTATTTGAAACATTCCCGTGACACTAGTTATAGATTCCGATGCTTCACTTCAGGTTTTCTGTTTCCCTTGGCCCTTCTTATTGACGATGAAACACAGAAATTGCATCGGAATTAAATGGAAAAGGCACAATGCCGACTTAAGTCCAAGAAGACTGACTCTTCTTACTGTCCATGTATTGAACCATTCATGTGACACTAGTTATAGATTCCGATGCTTCACTTCAGGTTTACTGTATCAATTGGATCTTCTTATTGACGATGAAACACAGAAATTGCATCGGAATTAAATACAAAAGGCACAATGCCGACTTAATAACATGAAGACCGACTCTCTCGACTTACTATGTTTTGAACCATTCGTGTGACACTAGTTATAGATTCCGATGCTTCACTTCAGGTTTACTGTATCCCTTGGACCTTCTTATTGACGATGAAAAACATAAATTGCATCGGAGTTTATTACAAAAGGCAAAATGCCGACTTAAGTACATGAAGACTGACTGTTCTTACAGTCTATATTTTGAACCATTCCTGTGACACTAGTTATAGATTCCGATGCTACACTCCAGGTTTACTGTATCCCTTGGACCATCTTATTGACGATGAAACACACAAATTGCATTGGAATTAAATACAAAAGGCACAATGCCGACTTAAGGACAAGAAGGCTGACTCTTCTTACTGACTTTGTTTTTAACCATTCCGTTGACACTAGTTATAGATTCCGATGTTTCACTTCAGGTTTATTGTATCCCTTTGACCTTCTTATTGACGATGAAACACAGAAATTGCATCGGAATTAAATAGAAAAGGCACAATGTCGACTTAAGTACAAGAAGACTGACTCTTCTTACTGTCTATGTATTGAACTATACCTGTGACACTAGTTATAGATTCCGATGCTTCACTCCAGGTTTAGTGTATCCCATGGACCTTCTTATTGACGGTGAAACACAGAAATTGCATCGGAATTAAATACAAAAGGCACAATGACGACTTAAGTACAAGATGACTTACTCTTCCTACTGTATATGTTTTGAACCATTCCTGTGGCACTAGTTATAGATTTCGATGCTTCACTCCAGGTTTACTGTATCCCTTGGGCCTTCTTATTGACGATGAAACACAGAAATTGCGTCGGAATTAAATACAAAAGGCACAATGCCGACTTAGTACAAGAGGACTGACTCTTCTTACTGACAATGATTTGAACCATTCCTGTGACACTAGTTATAGATTCCGATGCCTCACTTCAGGTGTACTGTATCTCTTGGACCTTGTTATTGACGATGAAACATAGAAATTGCATCGGAATTAAATACAAAAGGCACAATGCGACTTAGGTACAAGAAGACTGACTCTTTCTGCTGTCTATGTTTTGAACCATTCCTGTGACACTAGTTTCGGATTCCGATGCTTCACTTCAGGTTAACTGTATCCCTCTGACCTTCTTATTCACGATGAAACACAGAAATTGCATCGGAATTAAATACAAAAGGCACAATGCCGACTTAAGTACAAGAAGACTGACTCTTCCCACTGTCTATTTGAACCATTCCTGTGACACTAGTTATAGATTCAGATGCTTCACTTCAGGTTTACTGCTTCCCTTGCCCCTTCTTATTGACAATGGAACACAGAAATTGCATCAGAATTAAATACAAAAGGCACAATACCGACTTAAGTACAAGAAGACTGACTCTTCCTACTGTCTATGTTTTGAACCATTCCTGTGACACTAGTTATAGATTCCGATGCTTCACTTGAGGTTTACTGTATCCCTTGGACCTTCTTATTGACGATGAAACACAGAAATTGCATCGGAATTAAATACAAAAGGCACAATGCCGACTTAAGTAGAAGAAGACTGACTCTTCTTACTGACTATGATTTGAACCATTCCTGTGACACTAGTTGTAGATTCCGATGCTTCACTTCAGGTTTACTGTATCCCTTGGTCCTTCTTATTGCCGATGAAAAACAAAAATTGCATCGGAAAAATAGAAAAGGCACAATGCCGACTTAAGTACAAGAAGACTGACTCTTCTTACTGTCCATGTTTTGAACCATTCATGTGACACTAGTTATAGATTCCGATGCATCACTTCAGGTTTACTGTATCCCTTGGATCTTCTTATTGACGATGAAACACAGAAATTGCATCGGAATTAAATACAAAAGGCACAATGCCGACTTAAGTACTAGAAGACTGACTCTTCTTACTGACTATGTTTTGAACCATTCCTGTGACACTAGTTATAGATTCCGATGCCTCACTTCAGGTTTACTGTATCTCTTGGACCTTGTTATTGACGATGGAACATAGAAATTGCTTCGGAATTAAATACAAAAGGCACAATGCGACTTAGGTACAAGAAGACTGACTCTTCCTGCTGTCTATGTTTTGAACCATTCCTGTGACACTAGTTTCGGATTCTGATGCTTCACTTCAGGTTAACTGTATCCCTCTGACCTTCTTATTCACGATGAAGCACAGAAATTGCATCGGAATTAAATACAAAAGGCACAATGCCGACTTAAGTACAAGAAGACTGACTCTTCCCACTGTCTATTTGAACCATTCCTGTGACACTAGTTATAGATTCAGATGCTTCACTTCAGGTTTACTGTTTCCCTTGCCCCTTCTTATTGACGATGAAACACAGAAATTGCATCAGAATTAAATACAAAAGGAACAATGCCGACTTCAGTACACGAAGACTGACTCTTCCTACTGTCTATGTTTTGAACCATTCCTGTGACACTAGTTATAGATTCCGATGCTTCACTTGAGGTTTACTGTATCCCTTGGACCTTCTTATTGACGATGAAACACAGAAATTGCATCGGAATTAAATAAAAAAGGCACAATGCCGACTTAAGTAGAAGAAGACTGACTCTTCTTACTGACTATGATTTGAACCATTCCTGTGACACTAGTTGTAGATTCCGATGCTTCACTTCAGGTTTACTGTATCCCTTGGTCCTTCTTATTGACGATGAAAAACAAAAATTGCATCGGAAAAATAGAAAAGGCACAATGCCGACTTAAGTACAAGAAGACTGACTCTTCTTACTGTCCATGTTTTGAACCATTCATGTGACACTAGTTATAGATTCCGATGCATCACTTCAGGTTTACTGTATCCCTTGGATCTTCTTATTGACGATGAAACACAGAAATTGCATCGGAATTAAATACAAAAGGCACAATGCCGACTTAAGTACTAGAAGACTGACTCTTCTTACTGACTATGCTTTGAACCATTCCTGTGACACTAGTTATAGATTCCGATGCCTCACTTCAGGTTTACTGTATCTCTTGGACCTTGTTATTGACGATGGAACATAGAAATTGCTTCGGAATTAAATACAAAAGGCACAATGCGACTTAGGTACAAGAAGACTGACTCTTCCTGCTGTCTATGTTTTGAACCATTCCTGTGACACTAGTTTCGGATTCTGATGCTTCACTTCAGGTTAACTGTATCCCTCTGACCTTCTTATTCACGATGAAACACAGAAATTGCATCGGAATTAAATACAAAAGGCACAATGCCGACTTAAGTACAAGAAGAGTGACTCATCCCACTGTCTATTTGAACCATTCCTGTGACACTAGTTATAGATTCAGATGCTTCACTTCAGGTTTACTGTTTCCCTTGCCCCTTCTTATTGACGATGAAACACAGAAATTGCATCAGAATTAAATACAAAAGGCACAATGCCGACTTAAGTACAAGAAGACTGACTCTTCCTACTGTCTATGTTTTGAACCATTTCTGTGATACTAGTTATAGAGTCCGATGCTTCACTACAGGTTTAATGTATCCCTTGGACATTCTTATTGACGATGAATCACAGAAATAGCATCGGAATTAAATACAAAAGGCACAATGCCGACTTAAGTACAAGAAGACTGACTCTTCTTACTGTCTATGATTTGAACCATTACTGTGACACTAGTTATAGATTCCGATGCTTCACTCCAGGTTTACTGTATCCCTTGGACCTTCTTATTGACGATGAGACACAGAAATTGCATCGGAATTAAATACAAAAAGCACAATGCCGACTTAAGTACATGAAGACTGTCTCTTCTTACTCACTATGTTTTGAACCATTCCTGTGACACTAGTTATAGATTCCGATGCTTCACTTCAGGTTTACTGTATCCGTTGGACCTTCTTATTGACGATGAAAAACAGAAATTGCATCGGAGTTAATTACAAAAGGCAAAATGCCGACTTAAGTACATGAAGACTGACTCTTCTTACTGTCTATATTTTGAACCATTCCTGTGACACTAGTTATAGATTCCGATGCTACACTCCAGGTGTACTGTATCCCTTGGACCATCTTATTGACGATGAAACACACAAATTGCATTGGAATTAAATACAAAAGGTACAATGCCGACTTAAGGTCAAGAAGACTGACTCTTCTTACTGACTTTGTTTTGAACAATTCCTGTGACACTAGTTATAGATTCCGATGCTTCACTTCAGGTTTATTGTATCCCTCTGACCTTCTTATTGACGAAGAAACATAGAAATTGTATCGGAATTAAATACAAAAGGCACAATGCCGAATTAAGTACAAGATAACTTACTCTTCCTACTGTCTATGTTTTGAACCATTCCTGTGACACTAGGTATAGATTCCGATGCTTCACTTGAGGTTTACTGTAACCCTTGGACCTTGTTATTGACGATGAAACACAGAAATTGCATCGGAATTAAATACAAAAGGCACAATGCCGACTTAAGTACAAAAAGACTGACTCTTCCCACTGTCTATTTGAACCATTCCTGTGACACTAGTTATAGATTCCGATGCTTCACTTCAGGTTTAATGTTTCCCTTGGACCTTCTTATTGACGATGAAACACAGAAATTGCATCAGAATTAAATACAAAAGGCACAATGCCGACTTAAGTACAAGAAGACTGACTCTTCTTACTGTCTATGTTTTGAACCATTACTGTGACACTAGTTATAGATTCCGATGCTTGACTCCAGGTTTACTGTATCCCTTGGACCTTCTTATTGACGATGAGACACTGAAATTGCATCGGAATTAAATACAAAATGCACAATGCCGACTTAAGTACATGAAGACTGTCTCTTTTCACTGACTATGTTTTGAACCATTCCTGTGACACTAGTTATAGATTCCGATGCTTCACTTCAGGTTTACTGTATACCTTGGACCTTCTTATTGACGCTGAAACACAGAAATTGCATCGGAATAAAATAGAAAAGGCACAATGCCGACTTAAGTACAAGAAGACTGTCTCTTCTTACTGTCTATGTTTTGAACCATTACTGTGACACTAGTTATAGATTCCGATGCTTCACTCCAGGTTTACTGTATCCCTTGGATCTTCTTATTGACGATGAAACACAGAAATTGCATCGGAATTAAATGCAAAAGGCACAATGCCGACTTAATAACATGAAGACCGACTCTCCCGACTGACTATGTTTTGAACCATTCCTGTGACACTACTTATAGATTCCAATGCTTCACTTGAGGTTTACTGTATCCCTTGGACCTTCTTATTGACGATGAAACACAGAAATTGTATCGGAATTAAATACAAAAGGCAAAATGCCGAATTAAGTACAAGAAGACTAAGACTTCTTACTGTCTATGTTTTGAACCATTCCTGCGACACTAGTTATAGATTCCGATGCTCCACTCCAGGTTTACTGTATCCATTGGACATTGTTATTGACGATGAAACACAGAAATTGCAACGGAATTAAATACAAAAGGCACAATGCCGACTTAAGTACAAGAAGACTGACTCTTCTTACTCACAATGGTTTGAACCATTCCTGTGACACTAGTTATAGATTCCGAAGCTTCACCTGGGGTTTATTGTATCCCTCTGACCTTCTTATAGACGATGAAACACAGAAATTGAATCGGAATTAAATAGAAAAGGCACAATGTCGACTTAAGTACAAGAAGACTGACTCTTCTTACTGTCTATGTTTTAGACCATTCCTGCGACACTAGTTATAGATTCCGATGCTTCACTCCAGGTTTACTGTATCCCTTGGACCTCCTTATTGACGATGAAACACTGAAATTGCATCGGAATTAAATACAAAAGGCACAATGCCGACTTAAGTACATGAAGACCGACTCTACCTACTGACTATGTTTTGAACCATTCCTGTGACACTAGTTATAGATTCCTATGCTTCACTTGAGGTTTACTATATCCCTCGGACCTTCTTATTGACGATGAAACACAGAAATTGCACCGGAATTAAATACAAAAGGCAGAATGCCGACTTAAGTACAAGAAGACTAACTCTTCTTACTGTCTATGTTTTGTACCATTCCTGCGACACTAGTTATAGATTCCGATGCTTCACTCCAGGTTTACTGTATGCCTTGGACCTTCGTATTGACGATGAAACACAGAAATTGCATCGGAATCAAATACAAAAGGCACAATGCCGACTTAAGGACATGAAGACTGACTCTTCGTACTGACTATGTTTAGAACCATTCCTGTGACACTAGCTATAGCTTCTGATGCTTCACTTCATGTTTACTGTATCCCTCTGACCTTCTTATTGACGATGAAAAACAGAAATTGCATCGGAATTAGATAAAAAATGCACAATGCCGACTTAAGTACAAGAAGACTGACTCTTCTTACTGTCTATGTTTTGAACCATTCCATTGACACTAGTTATAGATTCCGATGCTTCACTCCAGGTTTACTGTATCACTTGGACATTGTTATTGACGACGAAACACAGAATTTGCAACGGAATTAAATACAAAAAGTACAATGCGGACTTAAGTACAAGAAGACTGACTCTTCTTACTCACTATGGTTTGAACCATTCCTGTGACACTAGTTAAAGATTCCGATGCTTCACCTGAGGTTTATTGTATCCCTCTGACCATCTTATAGACGATGAAACACAGAAATTGCATCGGAATTAAATAGAAAAGGCACAATGTCGACTTAAGTACAAGAAGACTGACTCTTCTTACTGACTATGTTTTAGACCATTCCTGCGACACTAGTTATAGATTCCGATGCGTCACACCAGGTTTACTGTTTCCCTTGGACCTTGTTATTGACGATGAAACACAGAAATTGCATCGGAATTAAATAGAAAAGGCACAATGCCGACTTAAGTACAAGAAGACTGACTCTTCTTACTGACTATGTTTTGAACCATTCCTGTGACACTAGTTGTAGATTCCGATGCTTCACTTCAGGTTTACTGTATCCCTTGGTCCTTCTTATTGACGATGAAAAACAAAAATTGCATCGGAAAAATAGAAAAGGCACAATGCCGACTTAAGTACAAGAAGACTGACTCTTCTTACTGTCCATGTTTTGAACCATTCATGTGACACTAGTTATAGATTCCGATGCATCACTTCAGGTTTACTGTATCCCTTGGATCTTCTTATTGACGATGAAACACAGAAATTGCATCGGAATTAAATACAAAAGGCACAATGCCGACTTAAGTACTAGAAGACTGACTCTTCTTACTGACTATGCTTTGAACCATTCCTGTGACACTAGTTATAGATTCCGATGCCTCACTTCAGGTTTACTGTATCTCTTGGACCTTGTTATTGACGATGGAACATAGAAATTGCTTCGGAATTAAATACAAAAGGCACAATGCGACTTAGGTACAAGAAGACTGACTCTTCCTGCTGTCTATGTTTTGAACCATTCCTGTGACACTAGTTTCGGATTCTGATGCTTCACTTCAGGTTAACTGTATCCCTCTGACCTTCTTATTCACGATGAAACACAGAAATTGCATCGGAATTAAATACAAAAGGCACAATGCCGACTTAAGTACAAGAAGAGTGACTCTTCCCACTGTCTATTTGAACCATTCCTGTGACACTAGTTATAGATTCAGATGCTTCACTTCAGGTTTACTGTTTCCCTTGCCCCTTCTTATTGACGATGAAACACAGAAATTGCATCAGAATTAAATACAAAAGGCACAATGCCGACTTAAGTACAAGAAGACTGACTCTTCCTACTGTCTATGTTTTGAACCATTTCTGTGATACTAGTTATAGAGTCCGATGCTTCACTACAGGTTTAATGTATCCCTTGGACATTCTTATTGACGATGAATCACAGAAATAGCATCGGAATTAAATACAAAAGGCACAATGCCGACTTAAGTACAAGAAGACTGACTCTTCTTACTGTCTATGATTTGAACCATTACTGTGACACTAGTTATAGATTCCGATGCTTCACTCCAGGTTTACTGTATCCCTTGGACCTTCTTATTGACGATGAGACACAGAAATTGCATCGGAATTAAATACAAAAAGCACAATGCCGACTTAAGTACATGAAGACTGTCTCTTCTTACTCACTATGTTTTGAACCATTCCTGTGACACTAGTTATAGATTCCGATGCTTCACTTCAGGTTTACTGTATCCGTTGGACCTTCTTATTGACGATGAAAAACAGAAATTGCATCGGAGTTAATTACAAAAGGCAAAATGCCGACTTAAGTACATGAAGACTGACTCTTCTTACTGTCTATATTTTGAACCATTCCTGTGACACTAGTTATAGATTCCGATGCTACACTCCAGGTGTACTGTATCCCTTGGACCATCTTATTGACGAAGAAACATAGAAATTGTATCGGAATTAAATACAAAAGGCACAATGCCGAATTAAGTACAAGATAACTTACTCTTCCTACTGTCTATGTTTTGAACCATTCCTGTGACACTAGGTATAGATTCCGATGCTTCACTTGAGGTTTACTGTAACCCTTGGACCTTGTTATTGACGATGAAACACAGAAATTGCATCGGAATTAAATACAAAAGGCACAATGCCGACTTAAGTACAAAAAGACTGACTCTTCCCACTGTCTATTTGAACCATTCCTGTGACACTAGTTATAGATTCCGATGCTTCACTTCAGGTTTAATGTTTCCCTTGGACCTTCTTATTGACGATGAAACACAGAAATTGCATCAGAATTAAATACAAAAGGCACAATGCCGACTTAAGTACAAGAAGACTGACTCTTCTTACTGTCTATGTTTTGAACCATTACTGTGACACTAGTTATAGATTCCGATGCTTGACTCCAGGTTTACTGTATCCCTTGGACCTTCTTATTGACGATGAGACACTGAAATTGCATCGGAATTAAATACAAAATGCACAATGCCGACTTAAGTACATGAAGACTGTCTCTTTTCACTGACTATGTTTTGAACCATTCCTGTGACACTAGTTATAGATTCCGATGCTTCACTTCAGGTTTACTGTATACCTTGGACCTTCTTATTGACGCTGAAACACAGAAATTGCATCGGAATAAAATAGAAAAGGCACAATGCCGACTTAAGTACAAGAAGACTGTCTCTTCTTACTGTCTATGTTTTGAACCATTACTGTGACACTAGTTATAGATTCCGATGCTTCACTCCAGGTTTACTGTATCCCTTGGATCTTCTTATTGACGATGAAACACAGAAATTGCATCGGAATTAAATGCAAAAGGCACAATGCCGACTTAATAACATGAAGACCGACTCTCCCGACTGACTATGTTTTGAACCATTCCTGTGACACTACTTATAGATTCCAATGCTTCACTTGAGGTTTACTGTATCCCTTGGACCTTCTTATTGACGATGAAACACAGAAATTGTATCGGAATTAAATACAAAAGGCAAAATGCCGAATTAAGTACAAGAAGACTAAGACTTCTTACTGTCTATGTTTTGAACCATTCCTGCGACACTAGTTATAGATTCCGATGCTCCACTCCAGGTTTACTGTATCCATTGGACATTGTTATTGACGATGAAACACAGAAATTGCAACGGAATTAAATACAAAAGGCACAATGCCGACTTAAGTACAAGAAGACTGACTCTTCTTACTCACAATGGTTTGAACCATTCCTGTGACACTAGTTATAGATTCCGAAGCTTCACCTGGGGTTTATTGTATCCCTCTGACCTTCTTATAGACGATGAAACACAGAAATTGAATCGGAATTAAATAGAAAAGGCACAATGTCGACTTAAGTACAAGAAGACTGACTCTTCTTACTCTCTATGTTTTAGACCATTCCTGCGACACTAGTTATAGATTCCGATGCTTCACTCCAGGTTTACTGTATCCCTTGGACCTCCTTATTGACGATGAAACACTGAAATTGCATCGGAATTAAATACAAAAGGCACAATGCCGACTTAAGTACATGAAGACCGACTCTACCTACTGACTATGTTTTGAACCATTCCTGTGACACTAGTTATAGATTCCTATGCTTCACTTGAGGTTTACTATATCCCTCGGACCTTCTTATTGACGATGAAACACAGAAATTGCACCGGAATTAAATACAAAAGGCAGAATGCCGACTTAAGTACAAGAAGACTAACTCTTCTTACTGTCTATGTTTTGAACCATTCCTGCGACACTAGTTATAGATTCCGATGCTTCACTCCAGGTTTACTGTATGCCTTGGACCTTCGTATTGACGATGAAACACAGAAATTGCATCGGAATCAAATACAAAAGGCACAATGCCGACTTAAGGACATGAAGACTGACTCTTCGTACTGACTATGTTTAGAACCATTCCTGTGACACTAGCTATAGCTTCTGATGCTTCACTTCATGTTTACTGTATCCCTCTGACCTTCTTATTGACGATGAAAAACAGAAATTGCATCGGAATTAGATAAAAAATGCACAATGCCGACTTAAGTACAAGAAGACTGACTCTTCTTACTGTCTATGTTTTGAACCATTCCATTGACACTAGTTATAGATTCCGATGCTTCACTCCAGGTTTACTGTATCACTTGGACATTGTTATTGACGACGAAACACAGAAATTGCAACGGAATTAAATACAAAAAGTACAATGCGGACTTAAGTACAAGAAGACTGACTCTTCTTACTCACTATGGTTTGAACCATTCCTGTGACACTAGTTAAAGATTCCGATGCTTCACCTGAGGTTTATTGTATCCCTCTGACCTTCTTATAGACGATGAAACACAGAAATTGCATCGGAATTAAATAGAAAAGGCACAATGTCGACTTAAGTACAAGAAGACTGACTCTTCTTACTGACTATGTTTTAGACCATTCCTGCGACACTAGTTATAGATTCCGATGCGTCACACCAGGTTTACTGTTTCCCTTGGACCTTGTTATTGACGATGAAACACAGAAATTGCATCGGAATTAAATAGAAAAGGCACAATGCCGACTTAAGTACAAGAAGACTGACTCTTCTTACTGACTATGTTTTGAACCATTCCTGCGACACTAGTTACAGATTCCGATGCTACACTCCAGGTTTACTGTATCCCTTGGACCTTCTTATTGACGATGAAACACAGAAATTGCATCGGAATTAAATACAAAAGGCACAATGCCGACTTAAGTACATGAAGACCGACTCTACCTACTGACTATGTTTTGAACCATTCCTGTGACACTAGTTATAGATTCCTATGCTTCACTTGAGGTTTACTATATCCCTCGGACCTTCTTATTGACGATGAAACACAGAAATTGCACCGGAATTAAATACAAAAGGCAGAATGCCGACTTAAGTACAAGAAGACTAACTCTTCTTACTGTCTATGTTTTGAACCATTCCTGCGACACTAGTTATAGATTCCGATGCTTCACTCCAGGTTTACTGTATGCCTTGGACCTTCGTATTGACGATGAAACACAGAAATTGCATCGGAATCAAATACAAAAGGCACAATGCCGACTTAAGGGCATGAAGACTGACTCTTCGTACTGACTATGTTTAGAACCATTCCTGTGACACTAGCTATAGCTTCTGATGCTTCACTTCATGTTTACTGTATCCCTCTGACCTTCTTATTGACGATGAAAAACAGAAATTGCATCGGAATTAGATAAAAAATGCACAATGCCGACTTAAGTACAAGAAGACTGACTCTTCTTACTGTCTATGTTTTGAACCATTCCATTGACACTAGTCATAGATTCCGATGCTTCACTCCAGGTTTACTGTATCACTTGGACATTGTTATTGACGACGAAACACAGAAATTGCAACGGAATTAAATACAAAAAGTACAATGCGGACTTAAGTACAAGAAGAATGACTCTTCTTACTCACTATGGTTTGAACCATTCCTGTGACACTAGTTAAAGAATCCGATGCTTCACCTGAGGTTTATTGTATCCCTCTGACCTTCTTATAGACGATGAAACACAGAAATTGCATCGGAATTAAATAGAAAAGCCACAATGTCGACTTAAGTACAAGAAGACTGACTCTTCTTACTGACTATGTTTTAGACCATTCCTGCGACACTAGTTATAGATTCCGATGCGTCACTCCAGGTTTACTGTTTCCCTTGGACCTTGTTATTGACGATGAAACACAGAAATTGCATCGGAAGTAAATAGAAAAGGCACAATGCCGACTTAAGTACAAGAAGACTGACTCTTCTTACTGACTATGTTTTGTACCATTCCTGTGACACTAGTTATAGATTCCGATGCTTCACTTCATGTTTACTGTATCTCTTGGATCTTCTTATTGACGATGAAACACAGAAATTGCATCGGAATTAAATACAAAAGGCACAATGCCGACTTAAGTACATGACGACCGACTCGCGCTACTGACTATGTTTTGAACCATTCCTGTGACACTAGTTATAGATTCCGATGCTTCACTTGAGGTTTACTGTATCCCTCGGACCTTCTTATTGACGATGAAACACAGAAATTGCATCGGAATTAAATACAAAAGGCACAATGCCGACTTAAGTACAAGAAGACTAACTCTTCTTACTGTCTATGATTTGAACCATTCCTGCGACAGTAGTTATAGATTCCGATGCTACACTCCAGGTGTACTGTATCCCTTGGACCATCTTATTGACGATGAAAGACACAAATTGCATTGGAATTAAATACAAAAAGTACAATGCCGACTTAAGGTCAAGAAGACTGACTCTTCTTACTGACTTTGTTTTGAACAATTCCTGTGACACTAGTTATAGATTCCGATGCTTCACTTCAGCTTAATTGTATCCCTCTGACCTTCTTATTGACGAAGAAACATAGAAATTGTATCGGAATTAAATACAAAAGGCACAATGCCGAATTAAGTACAAGATGACTGACTCTTCCTACTGTCTATGTTTTGAACCATTCCTGTGACACTAGTTATAGATTCCGATGCTTCACTTGAGGTTTACTGTAACCCTTGGACCTTGTTATTGACGATGAAACACAGAAATTGCATCGGAATTAAATACAAAAGGCACAATGCCGACTTAAGTACAAGAAGAGTGACTCTTCCCACTGTCTATTTGAACCATTCCTGTGACACTAGTTATAGATTCAGATGCTTCACTTCAGGTTTACTGTTTCCCTTGCCCCTTCTTATTGACGATGAAACACAGAAATTGCATCAGAATTAAATACAAAAGGCACAATGCCGACTTAAGTACAAGAAGACTGACTCTTCCTACTGTCCATGTTTTGAACCATTTCTGTGACACTAGTTATAGAGTCCGATGCTTCACTACAGGTTTAATGTATCCCTTGGACATTCTTATTGACGATGAATCACAGAAATAGCATCGGAATTAAATACAAAAGGCACAATGCCGACTTAAGTACAAGAAGACTGACTCTTCTTACTGTCTATGTTTTGAACCATTCCTGTGACACTAGTTGTAGATTCCGATGCTTCACTTCAGGTTTACTGTATCCCTTGGTCCTTCTTATTGACGATGAAAAACAAAAATTGCATCGGAAAAATAGAAAAGGCACAATGCCGACTTAAGTACAAGAAGACTGACTCTTCCTACTGTCTATGTTTTGAACCATTTCTGTGACACTAGTTATAGAGTCCGATGCTTCACTACAGGTTTAATGTATCCCTTGGACATTCTTATTGACGATGAATCACAGAAATAGCACCGGAATTAAATACAAAAGGCACACTGCCGACTTAAGTACAAGAAGACTGACTCTTCTTACTGTCTATGTTTTGAACCATTACTGTGACACTAGTTATAGATTCCGATGCTTCACTCCAGGTTTACTGTATCCCTTGGACCTTCTTATTGACGATGAGACACAGTAATTGCATCGGAATTAAATACAAAAAGCACAATGCCGACTTAAGTACATGAAGACTGTCTCTTCTTACTCACTATGTTTTGAACCATTCCTGTGACACTAGTTATAGATTCCGATGCTTCACTTCAGGTTTACTGTATCCGTTGGACCTTCTTATTGACGATGAAAAACAGAAATTGCATCGGAGTTAATTACAAAAGGCAAAATGCCGTCTTAAGTACATGAAGACTGACTCTTCTTACTGTCTATATTTTGAACCATTCCTGTGACACTAGTTATAGATTCCGATGCTACACTCCAGGTGTACTGTATCCCTTGGACCATCTTATTGACGATGAAACACAGAAATTGCATTGGAATTAAATACAAAAGGTACAATGCCGACTTAAGGTCAAGAAGACTGACTCTTCTTACTGACTTTGTTTTGAACAATTCCTGTGACACTAGTTATAGATTCCGATGCTTCACTTCAGGTTTATTGTATCCCTCTGACCTTCTTATTGACGAAGAAACATAGAAATTGTATCGGAATTAAATACAAAAGGCACAATGCCGAATTAAGTACAAGATGACTGACTCTTCCTACTGTCTATGTTTTGAACCATTCCTGTGACACTAGTTATAGATTCCGATGCTTCACTTGAGGTTTACTGTAACCCTTGGACCTTGTTATTGACGATGAAACACAGAAATTGCATCGGAATTAAATACAAAAGGCACAAAGCCGACTTAAGTACAAGAAGACTGACTCTTCCCACTGTCTATTTGAACCATTCCTGTGACACTAGTTATAGATTCCGATGCTTCACTTCAGGTTTAATGTTTCCCTTGGACCATCTTATTGACGATGAAACACAGAAATTGCATCAGAATTAAATACAAAAGGCACAATGCCGACTTAAGTACAAGAAGACTGACTCTTCTTACTGTCTATGTTTTGAACCATTACTGTGACACTAGTTATAGATTCCGATGCTTGACTCCAGGTTTACTGTATCCCTTGGACCTTCTTATTGACGATGAGACACTGAAATTGCATCGGAATTAAATACAAAAGGCACAATGCCGACTTAAGTACATGAAGACTGTCTCTATTCACTGACTATGTTTTGAACCATTCCTGTGACACTAGTTATAGATTCCGATGCTTCACTTCAGGTTTACTCTATACCTTGGTCCTTCTTATTGACGCTGAAACACAGAAATTGCATCGGAATAAAATAGAAAAGGCACAATGCCGACTTAAGTACAAGAAGACTGACTCTTCTTACTGTCTATGTTTTGAACCATTACTGTGACACTAGTTATAGATTCCGATGCTTCACTCCAGGTTTACTGTATCCCTTGGATCTTCTTATTGACGATGAAACACAGAAATTGCATCGGAATTAAATGCAAAAGGCACAATGCCGACATAATAACATGAAGACCGACTCTCCCGACTGACTATGCTTTGAACCATTCCTGTGACACTACTTATAGATTCCAATGCTTCACTTGAGGTTTACTGTATCCCTTGGACCTTCTTATTGACGATGAAACACAGAAATTGTATCGGAATTAAATACAAAATGCAAAATGCCGAATTAAGTACAAGAAGACTAAGACTTCTTACTGTCTATGTTTTGAACCATTCCTGCGACACTAGTTATAGATTCCGATGCTCCACTCCAGGTTTACTGTATCCCTTGGACATTGTTATTGACGATGAAACACAGATATTGCAACGGAATTAAATACAAAAGGCACAATGCCGACTTAAGTACAAGAAGACTGACTCTTCTTACTCACAATGGTTTGAACCATTCCTGTGACACTAGTTATAGATTCCGATGCTTCACCTGGGGTTTATTGTATCCCTCTGACCTTCTTATAGATGAAGAAACACAGAAATTGAATCGGAATTAAATAGAAAAGGCACAATGTCGACTTAAGTACAAGAAGACTGACTCTTCTTGTGTCTATGTTTTAGACCATTCCTGCGACACTAGTTATAGATTCCGATGCTTCACTCCAGGTTTACTGTATCCCTTGGACCTTCTTATTGACGATGAAACACAGAAATTGCATCGGAATTAAATACAAAAGGCACAATGCCGACTTAAGTACATGAAGACCGACTCTACCTACTGACTATGTTTTGAACCATTCCTGTGACACTAGTTATAGATTCCTATGCTTCACTTGAGGTTTACTATATCCCTCGGACCTTCTTATTGACGATGAAACACAGAAATTGCACCGGAATTAAATACAAAAGGCAGAATGCCGACTTAAGTACAAGAAGACTAACTCTTCTTACTGTCTATGTTTTGAACCATTCCTGCGACACTAGTTATAGATTCCGATGCTTCACTCCAGGTTTACTGTATGCCTTGGACCTTCGTATTGAC
Source organism: Schistocerca serialis cubense (assembly GCF_023864345.2). Classification (NCBI taxonomy): domain Eukaryota; kingdom Metazoa; phylum Arthropoda; class Insecta; order Orthoptera; family Acrididae; genus Schistocerca; species Schistocerca serialis. The sequence continues at coordinate 1,083,627,419 of NC_064640.1, read as the reverse complement.
GATGAAACACAGAAATTGCATCGGAATCAAATACAAAAGGCACAATGCCGACTTAAGGACATGAAGACTGACTCTTCGTACTGACTATGTTTAGAACCATTCCTGTGACACTAGCTATAGCTTCTGATGCTTCACTTCATGTTTACTGTATCCCTCTGACCTTCTTATTGACGATGAAAAACAGAAATTGCATCGGAATTAGATAAAAAATGCACAATGCGACTTAAGTACAAGAAGACTGACTCTTCTTACTGTCTATGTTTTGAACCATTCCATTGACACTAGTTATAGATTCCGATGCTTCACTCCAGGTTTACTGTATCACTTGGACATTGTTATTGACGACGAAACACAGAAATTGCAACGGAATTAAATACAAAAAGTACAATGCGGACTTAAGTACAAGAAGACTGACTCTTCTTACTCACTATGGTTTGAACCATTCCTGTGACACTAGTTAAAGATTCCGATGCTTCACCTGAGGTTTATTGTATCCCTCTGACCTTCTTATAGACGATGAAACACAGAAATTGCATCGGAATTAAATACAAAAGGCACAATGCCGACTTAAGTACATGACGACCGACTCGTGCTACTGACTATGTTTTGAACCATTCCTGTGACACTAGTTATAGATTCCGATGCTTCACTTGAGGTTTGCTGTATCCCCCGGACCTTCTTATTGACGATGAAACACAGCAATTGCATCGGAATTAAATAGAAAAGGCACAATGCCGACTTAAGTACAAGAAGACTAACTCTTCTTACTGTCTATGATTTGAACCATTCCTGCGACACTAGTTATAGATTCCGATGCTTCACTCCAGGTTTACTGTATCCCTTGGACCTTCGTATTGACGATGAAACACAGAAATTGCTTCGGAATCAAATACAAAAGGCACAATTCTGACTTAAGGACATGAAGACTGACTCTTCGTACTGACTATGTTTAGAACCATTCCTGAGACACTAGCTATAGATTCCGATGCTTCACTTAAGGTTTACTGTATCTCTTGGACATTCTTATTGACGATGAAACACAGAAATTGCATCGGAATTAAATACAAAAGGCAAAATGCCGACTTAAGTACATGAAGACTGACTCTTCTTACTGTCTATGTTTTAAACCATTCCTGTGACACTAGTTATAGATTCCGATGCTACACTCCAGGTTTACTGTATCCCTTGGAGCTTCTTATTGACGATGAGACACAGAAATTGCTTCGGAATTAAATACAAAAGGCACAATGCCGACTTAAGTACATGAAGACTGACTCCTCTTACTGACTATGATTTGAACCATTCCTGTGACACTAGTTATAGATTCCGATGGTTCACTTCAGGTTTAGTGTATCACTTGGACCTTCTTATTGACGATGAAAAACAGCAATTGCATCGCAGTTTATTACAAAAGGCAAAATGGCGACTTAAGTACATGAAGACTGACTCTTCTTACTGTCTATATTTTGAACCATTCCTGTGACACTAGTTATAGATTTCGATGCTACACTCCAGGTTTACTGTATCCCTTGGACCTTCTTATTGACGATGAAACACAGAAATTGCATCGGAATTAAATAGAAAATGCACAATGCCGACATAAGTACAAGAAGACTGACTCTTACTGACTATGTTTTAAACCATTCCAGTGACACCAGTTATAGATTCCGATGCTTCACTTCAGGTTTACTGTATACCTTGGACCTTCTTATCGACGATGAAACACAGAAATTGCATCGGAATTAAATAGAAAAGGCACAATGTCGACTTAAGTACAAGAAGACTGACTTTTCTTACTGTCAATGTTTTGAACCATTCCTGTGACACTAGTTATAGATTCCGATGCTTCACTCCAGGTTTACTTTATCCCTTGGACCTTCTTATTGACGATGAAACAGAAATTGCATGGGAATTAAATAGAAAATGCACAATGCCGACTTAAGTACAAGAAGACTGACTCTTCTTACTGACTATGTTTTGAACCATTCCTGTGACACTAGTTATAGATTCCGATGCTTCACTTCAGGTTTACTGTATCCCTTGGACTATCTTATTGACGACGAAACACAGAAATTGCATGGGAATTAAATACAAAAGGCACAATGCCAACTTAAGTACAAGAAGTCTGACACTTCTTACTGTCTATGTTTTGAACCATTCCTGTGACACTAGTTATAGATTCCGATGGTTCACTTCAGGTTTACTGTATCCCTCTGATCTTCTTATTGATGATGAAACCCAGAAATGGCATGGGAATTAAATACAAAAGGCACAATGCCAACTTAAGTACAAGAAGACTGACACTTCTTACTGTCTTTGTTCTGAACCATTCCTGTGACACTAGTTATAGATTCCGATGCTTCACTTCAGGTTTACTGTATCCCTTGGACCTCCTTATTTACGAAGAAATTGCATCGGAATTAAATACAAAAGGCACAATGCCGACTTAAGTACAAGAAGACTGACTCTTCCAACTGGCAATGTTTTGAACCATTACTGTGACACTAGTTATAGATTCCGATGCTTCACTTCAGGTTTATTGTATCCCTCTGACCTTCTTATTGACGATGAAACACAGAAATTGCATCGGAATTAAATACAAAAGGCAAAATGCCGACTTAAGTTCAAAATGACTGACACTTCATACTGACTATGTTTTGGACTATTCCTGTGACACTAGTTATAGATTCCGATGAATCACTTCAGGTTTACTGTATCCCTTGGACCATCTTATTTACGATGAAACACAGAAATTGCATCGGAATTCAATACAAAAGGCACGATGCAGACTTCAGTAGCAGAAGACTGACTCTTTTTACTGACTATGATTTGAACCATTCCTGTGACACTAGTTATAGATTCAGATGCTTCACTTCAGGTTTACTGTATCCCGCTGATCTTCTTCTTGACGATGAAACACAGAAATTGCATCGGAATTAAATACAAAAGGCACAATGCCGACTTAAGTACAAGAAGACGGGCTCTTCTTACTGTCTATGTTTTGAACCATTCCTGTGACACTAGTTATAGATTCCGATGCTTCACTTCAGGTTTACTGTATCCCTTGGACCTTCTTATTGACGGTGAAACACAGAAATTGCATCGGAATTAAACACAAAAGGCACAATGCCGACTTAAGTTCAAAATGACTGACACTTCTTACTGACTATATTTTGAACCATTCGTGTGACACTAGTTATAGATTCCGATGATTCACTTCAGTTTTACTGTATCCCTCTGACCTTCTTATTGACGATGAAACACAGAAATTGCATCGGAATTCAATACAAAAGGCATGATGCAGACTTAAGTAGAAGAGGACTGACTCTTTTTACTGCCTATCATTAGAACCATTCCTGTAACACTAGCTATAGATTCCGATGCTTCACTTCAGGTTTACTGTACCCCTCTGACCTTCTTATTGACGATGAAACACAGAAATTGCATCGGAATTAGATACAAACGGCACAATGACGACATAAGTACAAAAAGACTGACTCTTCTTACTGTCTATGTTTTGAACCATTCCATTGACACTAGTTATAGAATCCGAAGCTTCACTCCAGGTTTACTGTATCCCTTGGACCTTGTTATTGACGATTAAACACAGAAATTGCATCGGAATTAAATTCAAAAGGCACAATGCCGACTTAAGTACAAGAAGACTGACTCTTCTTACTGACTATGGTTTGAAGCATTCCTGTGACACTAGTTATAGATTCCGATGCTTCACCTCAGGTTTACTGTATCCCTTGGACATTCTTATTGACGATGAAACACAGAAATTGCATCGGAATTAAATACAAAAGGCAAAATGCCGACTTAAGTACATGAAGACTGACTCTTCTTACTGTCTATGTTTTGAACCATTCCTGTGACACTAGTTATAGATTCCGATGCTACACTCCAGGTTTACTGTATCCCTTGAACAATCTTATTGACGATGAAACACAGAAATTGGATCGGTATTAATTACAAAAGGCACAATGCCGACTTAAGTACAAGAAGACTGACTCTTCTTACTGCCTTTGTTTTTGAACTATTCCAGTGACACTAGTTATAGATTCCGATGCTTCACTTCAGGTTTATTGTATCCCTCTGACCTTCTTATTGACGATGGAACACAGAAATTGCATCGGAATTAAATAGAAAAGGCACAATGTCGACTTAGGTACAAGAAGACTGACTCTTCTTACTGTCTATGCTTTGGACCATTCCTGCGACACTAGTTATAGATTCCGATGCTTCACTCCATGTTTACTGTATCTCTTGGACCTTCTTATTGACGATGAAACACAGAAATTGCATCGGAATTAAATACAAAAGGCACAATGCCGACTTAAGTACAAGAAGACTGACTCTTCTTACTGACTAGGTTTTGGACCATTCCTGTGACACTAGTTATAGATTCCTATGCCTCATTTCAGGTTTACTGTATCTCTTGGACCTTGTTATTGACGATGAAACACAGAAATTTCATCGGGATTAAATACAAAAGGCACAATGCCGACTTAAGTACAAGAAGACTGACTCATCCTAATGTCTATGTTTTGAACCATTTCTGTGACACTAGTTATAGAGTCCGATGCTTCACTTCAGGTTTACTGTATCCCTTTGACATTCTTATTGACGATGAATCACAGAAATTGCATCGGAATTAAATACAAAAGGCACAATGCCGACTTAAGTACAAGAAGACTGACTCTTCTTACTGTCTATGTTTTGAACCATTACTGTGACACTAGTTATAGATTCCGATGCTTCACTCCAGGTTTACTGTATCCCTTGGATCTTCTTATTGACGATGAAACACAGAAATTGCATCGGAATTAAATGCAAAAGGCACAATGCCGACTTAGTAACATGAAGACCGACTCTCCCGACTGACTATGTTTTGAACCATTCCTGTGACATTACTTATAGATTCCAATGCTTCACTTGAGGTTTACTGTATCCCTTGGACCTTCTTATTGACGAAGAAACACAGAAATTGTATCGGAATTAAATACAAAAGGCAAAATGCCGAATTAAGTACAAGAAGACTAAGACTTCTTACTGTCTATGTTTTGAACCATTCCTGCGACACTAGTTATAGATTCCGATGCTCCACTCCAGGTTTACTGTATCCCTTGGACATTGTTATTGACGATCAAACACAGAAATTGCAACGGAATTAAATACAAAAGGCACAATGCCGACTTAAGTACAAGAAGACTGACTCTTCTTACACACAATGGTTTGAACCATTCCTGTGACACTAGTTATAGATTCCGATGCTTCACCTGGGGTTTATTGTATCCCTCTGACCTTCTTATAGACGATGAAACACAGAAATTGAATCGGAATTAAATAGAAAAGGCACAATGTCGACTTAAGTACAAGAAGACTGACTCTTCTTACTGTCTATGTTTTAGACCATTCCTGCGACACCAGTTATAGATTCCGATGCTTCACTCCAGGTTTACTGTATCCCTTGGACCTTCTTATTGACGATGAAACACAGAAATTGCATCGGAATTAAATACAAAAGGCACAATGCCGACTTAAGTACATGAAGACCGACTCTACCTACTGACTATGTTTTGAACCATTCCTGTGACACTAGTTATAGATTCCTATGCTTCACTTGAGGTTTACTATATCCCTCGGACCTTCTTATTGACGATGAAACACAGAAATTGCACCGGAATTAAATACAAAAGGCAGAATGCCGACTTAAGTACAAGAAGACTAACTCTTCTTACTGTCTATGTTTTGAACCATTCCTGCGACACTAGTTATAGATTCCGATGCTTCACTCCAGGTTTACTGTATGCCTTGGACCTTCGTATTGACGATGAAACACAGAAATTGCATCGGAATCAAATACAAAAGGCACAATGCCGACTTAAGGACATGAAGACTGACTCTTCGTACTGACTATGTTTAGAACCATTCCTGTGCCACTAGCTATAGCTTCTGATGCTTCACTTCGTGTTTACTGTATCCCTCTGACCTTCTTATTGACGATGAAAAACAGAAATTGCATCGGAATTAGATAAAAAATGCACAATGCCGACTTAAGTACAAGAAGACTGACTCTTCTTACTGTCTATGTTTTGAACCATTCCATTGACACTAGTTATAGATTCCGATGCTTCACTCCAGGTTTACTGTATCACTTGGACATTGTTATTGACGACGAAACACAGAAATTGCAACGGAATTAAATACAAAAAGTACAATGCGGACTTAAGTACAAGAAGACTGACTCTTCTTACTCACTATGGTTTGAACCATTCCTGTGACACTAGTTAAAGATTCCGATGCTTCACCTGAGGTTTATTGTATCCCTCTGACCCTCTTATAGACGATGAAACACAGAAATTGCATCGGAATTAAATAGAAAAGGCAAAATGTCGACTTAAGTACAAGAAGACTGACTCTTCTTACTGACTATGTTTTAGACCATTCCTGCGACACTAGTTATAGATTCCGATGCGTCACTCCAGGTTTACTGTTTCCCTTGGACCTTGTTATTGACGATGAAACACAGAAATTGCATCGGAATTAAATAGAAAAGGCACAATGCCGACTTAAGTACAAGAAGACTGACTCTTCTTACTGACTATGTTTTGAACCATTCCTGCGACACTAGTTACAGAATCCGATGCTACACTCCAGGTTTACTGTATCCCTTGGACCTTCTTATTGACGATGAAACACAGAAATTGCATCGGAATTAAATACAAAAGGCACAATGCCGACTTAAGTACATGAAGACCGACTCTACCTACTGACTATGTTTTGAACCATTCCTGTGACACTAGTTATAGATTCCTATGCTTCACTTGAGGTTTACTATATCCCTCGGACCTTCTTATTGACGATGAAACACAGAAATTGCACCGGAATTAAATACAAAAGGCAGAATGCCGACTTAAGTACAAGAAGACAAACTCTTCTTACTGTCTATGTTTTGAACCATTCCTGCGACACTAGTTATAGATTCCGATGCTTCACTCCAGGTTTACTGTATGCCTTGGACCTTCGTATTGACAATGAAACACAGAAATTGCATCGGAATCAAATACAAAAGGCACAATGCCGACTTAAGGACATGAAGACTGACTCTTCGTACTGACTATGTTTAGAACCATTCCTGTGACACTAGCTATAGCTTCTGATGCTTCACTTCATGTTTACTGTATCCCTCTGACCTTCTTATTGACGATGAAAAACAGATATTGCATCGGAATTAGATAAAAAATGCACAATGCCGACTTAAGTACAAGAAGACTGACTCTTCTTACTGTCTATGTTTTGAACCATTCCATTGACACTAGTTATAGATTCCGATGCTTCACTCCAGGTTTACTGTATCACTTGGACATTGTTATTGACGACGAAACACAGAAATTGCAACGGAATTAAATACAAAAAGTACAATGCGGACTTAAGTACAAGAAGACTGACTCTTCTTACTCACTATGGTTTGAACCACTCCTGTGACACTAGTTAAAGATTCCGATGCTTCACCTGAGGTTTATTGTATCCCTCTGACCTTCTTATAGACGATGAAACACAGAATTTGCATCGGAATTAAATAGAAAAGGCACAATGTCGACTTTAGTACAAGAAGACTGACTCTTCTTACTGACTATGTTTTAGACCATTCCTGCGACACTAGTTATAGATTCCGATGCGTCACTCCAGGTTTACTGTTTCCCTTGGACCTTGTTATTGACGATGAAACACAGAAACTGCATCGGAATTAAATAGAAAAGGCACAATGCCGACTTAAGTACAAGAAGACTGACTCTTCTTACTGACTATGTTTTGTACCATTCCTGTGACACTAGTTATAGATTCCGATGCTTCACTTCATGTTTACTGTATCTCTTGGATCTTCTTATTGACGATGAAACACAGAAATTGCATCGGAATTAAATACAAAAGGCACAATGCCGACTGAAGTACATGACGACCGACTCGCGCTACTGACTATGTTTTGAACCATTCCTGTGACACTAGTTATAGATTCCGATGCTTCACTTGAGGTTTGCTGTATCCCTCGGACCTTCTTATTGACGATGAAACACAGAAATTGCATCGGAATTAAATACAAAAGGCACAATGCCGACTTAAGTACAAGAAGACTGACTCTTCTTACTGACTAGGTTTTGAACCATTCCTGTGACACTAGTTATAGATTCCTATGCCTCTTTTCAGGTTTACTGTTTCTCTTGGACCTTGTTATTGACGATGAAACACAGAAATTTCATCGGGATTAAATACAAAAGGCACAATGCCGACTTAAGTACAAGAAGACTGACTCATCCTAATGTCTATGTTTTGAACCATTTCTGTGACACTAGTTATAGAGTCCGATGCTTCACTTCAGGTTTACTGTATCCCTTTGACATTCTTATTGACGATGAATCACAGAAATTGCATCGGAATTAAATACAAAAGGCACAATGCCGACTTAAGTACAAGAAGACTGACTCTTCTTACTGTCTATGTTTTGAACCATTACTGTGACACTAGTTATAGATTCCGATGCTTCACTCCAGGTTTACTGTATCCCTTGGATCTTCTTATTGACGATGAAACACAGAAATTGCATCGGAATTAAATGCAAAAGGCACAATGCCGACTTAATAACATGAAGACCGACTCTCCCGACTGACTATGTTTTGAACCATTCCTGTGACATTACTTATAGATTCCAATGCTTCACTTGAGGTTTACTGTATCCCTTGGACCTTCTTATTGACGAAGAAACACAGAAATTGTATCGGAATTAAATACAAAAGGCAAAATGCCGAATTAAGTACAAGAAGACTAAGACTTCTTACTGTCTATGTTTTGAACCATTCCTGCGACACTAGTTATAGATTCCGATGCTCCACTCCAGGTTTACTGTATCCCTTGGACATTGTTATTGACGATCAAACACAGAAATTGCAACGGAATTAAATACAAAAGGCACAATGCCGACTTAAGTACAAGAAGACTGACTCTTCTTACACACAATGGTTTGAACCATTCCTGTGACACTAGTTATAGATTCCGATGCTTCACCTGGGGTTTATTGTATCCCTCTGACCTTCTTATAGACGATGAAACACAGAAATTGAATCGGAATTAAATAGAAAAGGCACAATGTCGACTTAAGTACAAGAAGACTGACTCTTCTTACTGTCTATGTTTTAGACCATTCCTGCGACACTAGTTATAGATTCCGATGCTTCACTCCAGGTTTACTGTATCCCTTGGACCTTCTTATTGACGATGAAACACAGAAATTGCATCGGAATTAAAAACAAAAGGCACAATGCCGACTTAAGTACATGAAGACCGACTCTACCTACTGACTATGTTTTGAACCATTCCTGTGACACTAGTTATAGATTCCTATGCTTCACTTGAGGTTTACTATATCCCTCGGACCTTCTTATTGACGATGAAACACAGAAATTGCACCGGAATTAAATACAAAAGGCTGAATGCCGACTTAAGTACAAGAAGACTAACTCTTCTTACTGTCTATGTTTTGAACCATTCCTGCGACACTAGTTATAGATTCCGATGCTTCACTCCAGGTTTACTGTATGCCTTGGACCTTCGTATTGACGATGAAACACAGAAATTGCATCGGAATCAAATACAAAAGGCACAATGCCGACTTAAGGACATGAAGACTGACTCTTCGTACTGACTATGTTTAGAACCATTCCTGTGACACTAGCTATAGCTTCTGATGCTTCACTTCATGTTTACTGTATCCCTCTGACCTTCTTATTGACGATGAAAAACAGAAATTGCATCGGAATTAGATAAAAAATGCACAATGCCGACTTAAGTACAAGAAGACTGACTCTTCTTACTGTCTATGTTTTGAACCATTCCATTGACACTAGTTATAGATTCCGATGCTTCACTCCAGGTTTACTGTATCACTTGGACATTGTTATTGACGACGAAACACAGAAATTGCAACGGAATTAAATACAAAAAGTACAATGCGGACTTAAGTACAAGAAGACTGACTCTTCTTACTCACTATGGTTTGAACCATTCCTGTGACACTAGTTAAAGATTCCGATGCTTCACCTGAGGTTTATTGTATCCCTCTGACCCTCTTATAGACGATGAAACACAGAAATTGCATCGGAATTAAATAGAAAAGGCAAAATGTCGACTTAAGTACAAGAAGACTGACTCTTCTTACTGACTATGTTTTAGACCATTCCTGCGACACTAGTTATAGATTCCGATGCGTCACTCCAGGTTTACTGTTTCACCTTGGACCTTGTTATTGACGATGAAACACAGAAATTGCATCGGAATTAAATAGAAAAGGCACAATGCCGACTTAAGTACAAGAAGACTGACTCTTCTTACTGACTATGTTTTGAACCATTCCTGCGACACTAGTTACAGAATCCGATGCTACACTCCAGGTTTACTGTATCCCTTGGACCTTCTTATTGACGATGAAACACAGAAATTGCATCGGAATTAAATACAAAAGGCACAATGCCGACTTAAGTACATGAAGACCGACTCTACCTACTGACTATGTTTTGAACCATTCCTGTGACACTAGTTATAGATTCCTATGCTTCACTTGAGGTTTACTATATCCCTCGGACCTTCTTATTGACGATGAAACACAGAAATTGCACCGGAATTAAATACAAAAGGCAGAATGCCGACTTAAGTACAAGAAGACTAACTCTTCTTACTGTCTATGTTTTGAACCATTCCTGCGACACTAGTTATAGATTCCGATGCTTCACTCCAGGTTTACTGTATGCCTTGGACCTTCGTATTGACAATGAAACACAGAAATTGCATCGGAATCAAATACAAAAGGCACAATGCCGACTTAAGGACATGAAGACTGACTCTTCGTACTGACTATGTTTAGAACCATTCCTGTGACACTAGCTATAGCTTCTGATGCTTCACTTCATGTTTACTGTATCCCTCTGACCTTCTTATTGACGATGAAAAACAGAAATTGCATCGGAATTAGATAAAAAATGCACAATGCCGACTTAAGTACAAGAAGACTGACTCTTCTTACTGTCTATGTTTTGAACCATTCCATTGACACTAGTTATAGATTCCGATGCTTCACTCCAGGTTTACTGTATCACTTGGACATTGTTATTGACGACGAAACACAGAAATTGCAACGGAATTAAATACAAAATGTACAATGCGGACTTAAGTACAAGAAGACTGACTCTTCTTACTCACTATGGTTTGAACCACTCCTGTGACACTAGTTAAAGATTCCGATGCTTCACCTGAGGTTTATTGTATCCCTCTGACCTTCTTATAGACGATGAAACACAGAAATTGCATCGGAATTAAATAGAAAAGGCACAATGTCGACTTTAGTACAAGAAGACTGACTCTTCTTACTGACTATGTTTTAGACCATTCCTGCGACACTAGTTATAGATTCCGATGCGTCACTCCAGGTTTACTGTTTCCCTTGGACCTTGTTATTGACGATGAAACACAGAAACTGCATCGGAATTAAATAGAAAAGGCACAATGCCGACTTAAGTACAAGAAGACTGACTCTTCTTACTGACTATGTTTTGCACCATTCCTGTGACACTAGTTATAGATTCCGATGCTTCACTTCATGTTTACTGTATCTCTTGGATTTTCTTATTGACGATGAAACACAGAAATTGCATCGGAATTAAATACAAAAGGCACAATGCCGACTGAAGTACATGACGACCGACTCGCGCTACTGACTATGTTTTGAACCATTCCTGTGACACTAGTTATAGATTCCGATGCTTCACTTGAGGTTTGCTGTATCCCTCGGACCTTCTTATTGACGATGAAACACAGAAATTGCATCGGAATTAAATACAAAAGGCACAATGCCGACTTAAGTACAAGAAGACTAACTCTTCTTACTGTCTATGATTTGAACCATTCCTGCGACACTAGTTATAGATTCCGATGCTACACTCCAGGTGTACTGTATCCCTTGGACCATCTTATTGACGATGAAACACACAAATTGCATTGGAATTAAATACAAAAGGTACAATGCCGACTTAAGGTCAAGAAGACTGACTCTTCTTACTGACTTTGTTTTGAACAATTCCTGTGACACTAGTTATAGATTCCGATGCTTCACTTCAGGTTTATTGTATCCCTCTGCCTTCTTATTGACGAAGAAACATAGAAATTGTATCGGAATTAAATACAAAAGGCACAATGCCGAATTAAGTACAAGATGACTGACTCTTCCTACTGTCTATGTTTTGAACCATTCCTGTGACACTAGTTATAGATTCCGATGCTTCACTTGAGGTTTACTGTAACCCTTGGACCTTGTTATTGACGATGAAACACAGAAATTGCATTGGAATTAAATACAAAAGGCACAATGCCGACTTAAGTACAAGAAGAGTGACTCTTCCCACTGTCTATTTGAACCATTCCTGTGACACTAGTTATAGATTCAGATGCTTCACTTCAGGTTTACTGTTTCCCTTGCCCCTTCTTATTGACGATGAAACACAGAAATTGCATCAGAATTAAATACAAATGGCACAATGCCGACTTAAGTACAAGAAGACTGACTCATCCTACTGTCTATGTTTTGAACCATTTCTGTGACATTAGTTATAGAGTCCGATGCTTCACTACAGGTTTAATGTATCCCTTGGACATTCTTATTGACGATGAATCACAGAAATAGCATCGGAATTAAATACAAAAGGCACAATGCCGACTTAAGTACAAGAAGACTGACTCTTCTTACTGTCTATGTTTTGAACCATTACTGTGACACTAGTTATAGATTCCGATGCTTCACTCCAGGTTTACGGTATCCCTTGGACCTTCTTATGGACGATGAGACACAGAAATTGCATCGGAATTAAATACAAAAAGCACAATGCCGACTTAAGTACATGAAGACTGTCTCTTCTTACTCACTATGTTTTGAACCATTCCTGTGACACTAGTTATAGATTCCGATGCTTCACTTCAGGTTTACTGTATCCGTTGGACCTTCTTATTGACGATGAAAAACAGAAATTGCATCGGAAATAATTACAAAAGGCAAAATGCCGACTTAAGTACATGAAGACTGACTCTTCTTACTGTCTATATTTTGAACCATTCCTGTGACACTAGTTATAGATTCCGATGCTACACTCCAGGTGTACTGTATCCCTTGGACCATCTTATTGACGATGAAACACACAAATTGCATTGGAATTAAATACAAAAGGTACAATGCCGACTTAAGGTCAAGAAGACTGACTCTTCTTACTGACTTTGTTTTGAACAATTCCTGTGACACCAGTTATAGATTCCGATGCTTCACTTCAGGTTTATTGTATCCCTCTGACCTTCTTATTGACGAAGAAACATAGAAATTGTATCGGAATTAAATACAAAAGGCACAATGCCGAATTAAGTACAAGATGACTGACTCTTCCTACTGTCTATGTTTTGAACCATTCCTGTGACACTAGTTATAGATTCCGATGCTTCACTTGAGGTTTACTGTAACCCTTGGACCTTGTTATTGACGATGAAACACAGAAATTGCATCGGAATTAAATACAAAAGGCACAATGCCGACTTAAGTACAAGAAGACTGACTCTTCCCACTGTCTATTTGAACCATTCCTGTGACACTAGTTATAGATTCCGATGCTTCACTTCAGGTTTAATGTTTCCCTTGGACCTTCTTATTGACGATGAAACACAGAAATTGCATCAGAATTAAATACAAAAGGCACAATGCCGACTTAAGTACAAGAAGACTGACTCTTCTTACTGTCTATGTTTTGAACCATTCCTGTGACACTAGTTGTAGATTCCGATGCTTCACTTCAGGTTTACTGTATCCCTTGGTCCTTCTTATTGACGATGAAAAACAAAAATTGCATCGGAAAAATAGAAAAGGCACAATGCCGACTTAAGTACAAGAAGACTGACTCTTCTTACTGTCCATGTTTTGAACCATTCATGTGACACTAGTTATAGATTCCGATGCATCACTTCAGGTTTACTGTATCCCTTGGATCTTCTTATTGACGATGAAACACTGAAATTGCATCGGAATTAAATACAAAAGGCACAATGCCGACTTAAGTACTAGAAGACTGACTCTTCTTACTGACTATGTTTTGAACCATTCCTGTGACACTAGTTATAGATTCCGATGCCTCACTTCAGGTTTACTGTATCTCTTGGACCTTGTTATTGACGATGGAACATAGAAATTGCTTCGGAATTAAATACAAAAGGCACAATGCGACTTAGGTACAAGAAGACTGACTCTTCCTGCTGTCTATGTTTTGAACCATTCCTGTGACACTAGTTTCGGATTCTGATGCTTCACTTCAGGTTAACTGTATCCCTCTGACCTTCTTATTCACGATGAAACACAGAAATTGCATCGGAATTAAATACAAAAGGCACAATGCCGACTTAAGTACAAGAAGACTGACTCTTCCTACTGTCTATGTTTTGAACCATTTCTGTGACACTAGTTATAGAGTCCGATGCTTCACTACAGGTTTAATGTATCCCTTGGACATTCTTATTGACGATGAATCACAGAAATAGCATCGGAATTAAATACAAAAGGCACAATGCCGACTTAAGTACAAGAAGACTGACTCTTCTTACTGTCTATGTTTTGAACCATTACTGTGACACTAGTTATAGATTCCAATGCTTCACTCCAGGTTTACTGTATCCCTTGGACCTTCTTATTGACGATGAGACACAGAAATTGCATCGGAATTAAATACAAAAAGCACAATGCCGACTTAAGTACATGAAGACTGTCTCTTCTTACTCACTATGTTTTGAACCATTCCTGTGACACTAGTTATAGATTCCGATGCTTCACTTCAGGTTTACTGTATCCGTTGGACCTTCTTATTGACGATGAAAAACAGAAATTGCATCGGAGTTAATTACAAAAGGCAAAATGCCGTCTTAAGTACATGAAGACTGACTCTTCTTACTGTCTATATTTTGAACCATTCCTGTGACACTAGTTATAGATTCCGATGCTACACTCCAGGTGTACTGTATCCCTTGGACCATCTTATTGACGATGAAACACAGAAATTGCATTGGAATTAAATACAAAAGGTACAATGCCGACTTAAGGTCAAGAAGACTGACTCTTCTTACTGACTTTGTTTTGAACAATTCCTGTGACACTAGTTATAGATTCCGATGCTTCACTTCAGGTTTATTGTATCCCTCTGACCTTCTTATTGACGAAGAAACATAGAAATTGTATCGGAATTAAATACAAAAGGCACAATGCCGAATTAAGTACAAGATGACTGACTCTTCCTACTGTCTATGTTTTGAACCATTCCTGTGACACTAGTTATAGATTCCGATGCTTCACTTGAGGTTTACTGTAACCCTTGGACCTTGTTATTGACGATGAAACACAGAAATTGCATCGGAATTAAATACAAAAGGCACATTGCCGACTCAAGTACAAGAAGACTGACTCTTCCCACTGTCTATTTGAACCATTCCTGTGACACTAGTTATGGATTCCGATGCTTCACTTCAGGTTTAATGTTTCCCTTGGACCTTCTTATTGACGATGAAACACAGAAATTGCATCAGAATTAAATACAAAAGGCACAATGCCGACTTAAGTACTAGAAGACTGACTCTTCTTACTGACTATGTTTTGAACCATTCCTGTGACACTAGTTATGGATTCCGATGCTTCACTTCAGGTTTAATGTTTCCCTTGGACCTTCTTATTGACGATGAAACACAGAAATTGCATCAGAATTAAATACAAAAGGCACAATGCCGACTTAAGTACAAGAAGACTGACTCTTCTTACTGTCTATGTTTTGAACCATTACTGTGACACTAGTTATAGATTCCGATGCTTCACTCCAGGTTTACTGTATCCCTTGGATCTTCTTATTGACGATGAAACACA
This sequence comes from Schistocerca serialis cubense, assembly GCF_023864345.2. NCBI lineage: Eukaryota > Metazoa > Arthropoda > Insecta > Orthoptera > Acrididae > Schistocerca > Schistocerca serialis. The sequence continues at coordinate 1,083,611,437 of NC_064640.1, read as the reverse complement.
GAAATTGCATCGGAATTAAATGCAAAAGGCACAATGCCGACTTAATAACATGAAGACCGACTCTCCCGACTGACTATGTTTTGAACCATTCCTGTGACACTACTTATAGATTCCAATGCTTCACTTGAGGTTTACTGTATCCCTTGGACCTTCTTATTGACGATGAAACACAGAAATTGTATCGGAATTAAATACAAAATGCAAAATGCCGAATTAAGTACAAGAAGACTAAGACTTCTTACTGTCTATGTTTTGAACCATTCCTGCGACACTAGTTTTAGATTCCGATGCTCCACTCCAGGTTTACTGTATCCCTTGGACATTGTTATTGACGATGAAACACAGAAATTGCAACGTAATTAAATACAAAAGGCACAATGCCGACTTAAGTACTAGAAGACTGACTCTTCTTACTCACAATGGTTTGAACCATTCTTGTGACACTAGTTATAGATTCCGATGCTTCACCTGGGGTTTATTGTATCCCTCTGACCTTCTTATAGACGATGAAACACAGAAATTGAATCGGAATTAAATAGAAAAGGCACAATGTCGACTTAAGTACAAGAAGACTCTATCTTCTTACTGTCTATGTTTTAGACCATTCCTGCGACACTAGTTATAGATTCCGATGCTTCACTCCAGGTTTACTGTATCCCTTGGACCTTCTTATTGACGATGAAACACAGAAATTGCATCGGAATTAAATACAAAAGGCTTAATGCCGACTTAAGTACATGAAGACCGACTCTACCTACTGACTATGTTTTGAACCATTCCTGTGACACTAGTTATAGATTCCTATGCTTCACTTGAGGTTTACTATATCCCTCGGACCTTCTTATTGACGATGAAACACAGAAATTGCACCGGAATTAAATACAAAAGGCAGAATGCCGACTTAAGTACAAGAAGACTAACTCTTCTTACTGTCTATGTTTTGAACCATTCCTGCGACACTAGTTATAGATTCCGATGCTTCACTCCAGGTTTACTGTATGCCTTGGACCTTCGTATTGACGATGAAACACAGAAATTGCATCGGAATCAAATACAAAAGGCACAATGCCGACTTAAGGACATGAAGACTGACTCTTCGTACTGACTATGTTTAGAACCATTCCTGTGACACTAGCTATAGCTTCTGATGCTTCACTTCATGTTTACTGTATCCCTCTGACCTTCTTATTGACGATGAAAAACAGAAATTGCATCGGAATTAGATTAAAAATGCACAATGCCGACTTAAGTACAAGAAGACTGACTCTTCTTACTGTCTATGTTTTGAACCATTCCATTGACACTAGTTATAGATTCCGATGCTTCACACCAGGTTTACTGTATCACTTGGACATTGTTATTGACGACGAAACACAGAAATTGCAACGGAATTAAATACAAAAAGTACAAAGCGGACTTAAGTACAAGAAGACTGACTCTTCTTACTCACTATGGTTTGAACCATTCCTGTGACACTAGTTAAAGATTCCGATGCTTCACCTGAGGTTTATTGTATCCCTCTGACCTTCTTATAGACGATGAAACACAGAAATTGCATCGGAATTAAATAGAAAAGGCACAATGTCGACTTAAGTACAAGAAGACTGACTCTTCTTACTGACTATGTTTTAGACCATTCCTGCGACACTAGTTATAGATTCCGATGCTTCACTCCAGGTTTACTGTTTCCCTTGGACCTTGTTATTGACGATGAAACACAGAAATTGCATCGGAATTAAATAGAAAAGGCACAATGCCGACTTAAGTACAAGAAGACTGACTCTTCTTACTGACTATGTTTTGTACCATTCCTGTGACACTAGTTATAGATTCCGATGCTTCACTTCAGGTTTACTGTATCTCTTGGATCTTCTTATTGACGATGAAACACAGAAATTGCATCGGAATTAAATACAAAAGGCACAATGCCGACTTAAGTACATGACGACCGACTCGCGCTACTGACTATGTTTTGAACCATTCCTGTGACACTAGTTATAGATTCCGATGCTTCACTTGAGGTTTGCTGTATCCCTCGGACCTTCTTATTGACGATGAAACACAGAAATTGCATCGGAATTAAATACAAAAGGCACAATGCCGACTTAAGTACAAGAAGACTAACTCTTCTTACTGTCTATGATTTGAACCATTCCTGCGACACTAGTTATAGATTCCGATGCTTCACTCCAGGTTTACTGTATCCCTTGGACCTTCGTATTGACGATGAAACACAGAAATTGCTTCGGAATCAAATACAAAAGGCACAATTCTGACTTAAGGACATGAAGACTGACTCTTCGTACTGACTATGTTTAGAACCATTCCTGAGACACTAGCTATAGATTCCGATGCTTCACTTAAGGTTTACTGTATCTCTTGGACATTCTTATTGACGATGAAACACAGAAATTGCATCGGAATTAAATACAAAAGGCAAAATGCCGACTTAAGTACATGAAGACTGACTCTTCTTACTGTCTATGTTTTAAACCATTCCTGTGACACTAGTTATAGATTCCGATGCTACACTCCAGGTTTACTGTATCCCTTGAACCTTCTTATTGACGACGAAACACAGAAATTGGATCGGAATTAATTACAAAAGGCACATTGCCGACTTAAGGACAAGAAGACTGACTCTTCTTACTGACTTTATTTGAACGATTCCTGTGACACTAGTTATAGATTCCGATGCTTCACTTCAGGTTTATTGTATCCCTCTGACCTCCTTATTGACGATGAAACACAGAAATTGCATCGGAATTAAATTGAAAAGGAACAATGTCGACTTAAGTACAAGAAGACTGACTCTTCTTACTGTCTATGTTTTGAACCATTCCTGTGACACTAGTTATAGATTCCGATGCTTCACTTCAGGTTTACTGTTTCCCTTGGACCTTCTTATTGACGATGAAGCACAGAAATTGCATCGGAATTAAATACAAAAGGCACAATGCCGACTTAAGTACAAGAAGACTGACTCTTCCAACTGGCAATGTTTTGAACCATTACTGTGACACTAGTTATAGATTCCGATTCTTCACTTCAGGTTTATTGTATCCCTCTGACCTTCTTATTGACGATGAAACACAGAAATTGCATCGGAATTAAATACAAAAGGCACCATGCCGACTTAAGTACAAGAAGACAGACTCTTCTTACTGTCTATGTTTTGAACCATTCCTGTGACACAAGTTATAGATTCCGATGCTTCTCTTCAGGTTTACTGTATCACTTGGACCTTCTTATTGACGATGAAACACAGAAATTGCATCGGAATTCAATACAAAAGGCACGATGCAGACTTAAGTAGAAGAAGACTGACTCTTTTTACTGACTATGATTTGAACCATTCCTGTGACACTAGTTATAGATTCAGATGCTTCACTTCAGATTTACTATATCCCTCTGATCTTCTTCTTGACGATGAAACACAGAAATTGCATCGGAATTAAATACAAAAGGCACAATGCCGACTTAAGTACAAGAAGACGGACTCTTCTTACTGTCTATGTTTTGAACCATTCCTGTGACACTAGTTATAGATTCCGATGCTTCACTTCAGGTTTACTGTATCCCTTGGACCTTCTTATTGACGGTGAAAGACAGAAATTGCATCGGAATTAAACACAAAAGGCACAATGCCGACTTAAGTTCAAAATGACTGACACTTCTTACTGACTATATTTTGAACCATTCGTGTGACACTAGTTATAGATTCCAATGATTCACTTCAGTTTTACTGTATCCCTCTGACCTTCGTATTGACGATGAAACACAGAAATTGCATCGGAATTCAATACAAAAGGCATGATGCAGACTTAAGTAGAAGAAGACTGACTCTTTTTACTGCCTATCATTAGAACCATTCCTGTAACACTAGCTATAGATTCCGATGCTTCACTTCAGGTTTACTGTATCCCTCTGACCTTCTTATTGACGATGAAACACAGAAATTGCATCGGAATTAGATACAAACGGCACTATGACGACATTAGTACAAGAAGACTGACTCTTCTTACTGTCTATGTTTTGAACCATTCCATTGACACTAGTTATTGAATCCGAAGCTTCACTCCAGGTTTACTGTATCCCTTGGACCTTGTTATTGACGATTAAACACAGAAATTGCATCGGAATTAAATTCAAAAGGCACAATGCCGACTTAAGTACAAGAAGACTGACTCTTCTTACTGACTATGGTTTGAACCATTCCTGTGACACTAGTTATAGATTCCGATGCTTCACCTCAGGTTTACTGTATCCCTTGGACATTCTTATTGACGATGAAACACAGAAATTGTGTCGGAATTAAATACAAAAGGCAAAATGCCGACTTAAGTACATGAAGACTGACTCTTCTTACAGTCTATGTTTTGAACCATTCCTGTGACACTAGTTATAGATTCCGATGCTACACTCCAGGTTTACTGTATCCCTTGAACCATCTTATTGACGATGAAACACAGAAATTGGATCGGTATTAATTACAAAAGGCACAATGCCGACTTAAGTACAAGAAGACTGACTCTTCTTACTGCCTTTGTTTTTGAACTATTCCAGTGACACTAGTTATAGATTCCTATGCTTCACTTCACGTTTATTGTATCTCTCTGACGTTCTTATTGACGATGGAACACAGAAATTGCATCGGAATTAAATAGAAAAGGCACAATGTCGACTTAGGTACAAGAAGACTGACTCTTCTTACTGTCTATGCTTTGGACCATTCCTGCAACACTAGTTATAGATTCCGATGCTTCACTCCATGTTTACTGTATCTCTTGGACCTTCTTATTGACGGTGAAACACAGAAATTGCATCGGAATTAAATACAAAAGGCACAATGCCGACTTAAGTACAAGAAAACTGACTCTTCTTACTGACTAGGTTTTGGACCATTCCTGTGACACTAGGTATAGATTCCTATGCCTCATTTCAGGTTTACTGTATCTCTTGGACCTTGTTATTGACGATGAAACACAGAAATTGCATCGGGATTAAATACAAAAGGCACAATGCCGACTTAAGTACAAGAAGACTGACTCTTCCTACTGTCTATGTTTTGAACCATTTCTGTGACACTAGTTATAGAGTCCGATGCTTCACTTCAGGTTTACTGTATCCCTTTGACATTCTTATTGACGATGAATCACAGAAATTGCATCGGAATTAAATACAAAAGGCACAATGGCGACTTAAGTACAAGAAGACTGACTCTTCTTTCTGTCGATGTATTGAACCATTTCTGTGACACTAGTTATAGATTCCGATGCTACACTCCAGGTTTACTGTATCCCTTGGACCATCTTATTGACGATGAAACACACAAATCGCATTTGAATTAAATACAAAAGGCACAATGAAGACTTAAGGACAAGAAGACTGACTCTTCTTACTGACTTTGTTTTGAACCATTCCTGTGACACTAGTTATAGATTCCGATGCTTCACTTCAGGTTTATTGTATCTTTAGGACCTTCTTATTGACGATGAAACACAGAAATTGCATCGGAATTAAATACAAAAGGCACAATGTCGACTGAAGTACAAGACTGACTCTTCTTACTGTCTATGTTTTGAACCATTCCTGTGACACTAGTTATAGATTCCGATGCTTCACTCCAGGTTTACTGTATCTCTTGGACCTTCTTATTGACGATGAAACACAGAAATTGCATCGGAATAAAATTGAAAATGCACAATGCCGACTTAAGGACAAGAAGACTGACTCTTCCTACTGTCTATGTTTTGAACCATTCCTGTGACACTAGTTTTGGATTCCGATGCTTCACTTCAGGTTTACTGTATCCCTCTGACCTTCGTATTGACGATGAAACACAGAAATTGCATCTGAATTAAATACAAAAGGCGCAATGACGACTTAAGTACAAGATGACTGACTCTTCCTATTGTCTATGTTTGAACCATTCCTGTGACACTAGTTATAGATTCCGATGCTTCACTCCAGGTTTACTGTATCTCTTGGGCCTTCTTATTGACGATGAAACACAGAAATTGCATCGGAATTAAATACAAAAGGCACAATGCCGAATTAAGTACAAGAAGACTGACTCTTCTTACTGTCTATGTTTTGAACCATTCCTGTGACAATAGTTATAGATTCCGATGCTTCACTTCAGGTTTACTGTATCCCTTGGACTTTCTTATTGACGATGAAACACAGAAATTGCATCGGAATTAAATTCAAAAGGCACAATACCGACTTACGTACAAGAAGACTGACTCTTCTTACTGTCTATGCTTTGAACCATTCCTGTGACACTAGTTATAGATTCCGATGCTTCACTTCAGGTTTACTGTATTCCTTGGACTTTTTTATTGTCGATGAAACACAGAAATTGCATCAGAATTAAATACAAGAGGTACAATGCCGACTTAAGTACAAGAAGACTGACTTTCCTACTGTCAATGTTTTGAACCATTCCTGTGACACTAGTTATGGATTCCGATGCTTCACTTCAGGTTTACTGTATCCCTCTGATCTTCTTATTGACGATGAAACACAGAAATTACATCGGAATTAAACACAAAAGGCACCATGCCGACTTAAGTACAAGAAGACAGACTCTTCTTACTGTCTATGTTTTGAACCATTCCTGTGACACAAGTTATAGATTCCGATGCTTCTCTTCAGGTTTACTGTATCCCTTGGACCTTCTTATTGACGATGAAACACAGAAATTGCATCGGAAATAAACACAAATGGCACAATGCCGACTTAACTACAAGAAGACTGACTCTTCTTACTGACTATGTTTTGAACCATTCCTGTGACACTAGTTATAGGTTCCGATGCTTCACTTCAGGTTTACTGTATCCCTCTGACCTTCTTATTGACGACGAAACACAGAATTTGCATCGGAATTGAATTCAAAAGGCACAATGCCGACTTAAGTACAAGAAGACTGACTCTGTTTACTGACTATGTTTTGAACCATTCCTGTGACACTAGTTATAGATTCGGATGCTTCACTTCAGGTTCACTGTATTCCTCTGACCTTCTTGTTGACGATGAAACACAGATATTGCATCGGAATTAAATAGAAAAGGCACAATGCCGACTTAAGTATAAGACGACTGACTTTTCTTACTGTCTATGTTTTGAACCATTTCTGTGAAACTAGTGATAGATTCCGATGCTTCACTCCAGGTGTACTGTATCCCTTGGGCCTTCTTAATGACGATGAAACACATAAATTGCATCGGAATTAAATACAAAATGCACAATGCGGACTTAGTACAAGAAGACTGACTCCTCATACTGACTATGTTTGAACCATTTCTGAGACACTAGTTTTAGATTCCGATGCTTCAATTTGGGTTTACTGTATCCCTTGGAACTTCTTATTGACGATGAAACACAGAAATTGCATCGGAATTAAATACAAAAAGCACAATACCGACTTAAGTACAAGAAGACTGACTCTTCTTACTGTCTATGTTTTGAACTATTCCTGTGACACTAGTTATAGATTCCGATGCTTCACTTCAGGTTTACTGTATCCCCCTGATCTTCTTATTGACGATGAAACACAGAAATTACATCGGAATTAAACAGAAAAGGCACCATGCCGACTTAAGTACAAGAAGACAGACTCTTCTTACTGTCTATGTGTTGAACCATTCCTGTGACACAAGTTATAGATTCCGATGCTTCACTTCAGGTTTACTGTATCCCTTGGACCTTCTTATTGACGATGAAACACAGAAATTGCATCGGAAATAAACACAAATGGCACAATGCCGACATAACTACAAGATGACTGACTCTTTTTACTGACTATGTTTTGAACCATTCCTGTGACACTAGTTATAGATTCCGATGCTGCACTTCAGGTTTACTGTATCCCTCTGACCTTCGTATTGACGATGAAACACAGAAATTGCATCGGAATTAAATACAAAAGGCGCAATGACGACTTAAGTACAAGATGACTGACTCTTCCTATTGTCTATGTTTGAACCATTCCTGTGACACTAGTTATAGATTCCGATGCTTCACTCCAGGTTTACTGTATCTCTTGGGCCTTCTTATTGACGATGAAACACAGAAATTGCATCGGAATTAAATACAAAAGGCACAATGCCGAATTAAGTACAAGAAGACTGACTCTTCTTACTGTCTATGTTTTGAACCATTCCTGTGACAATAGTTAAGGATTCCGATGCTTCACGTCAGGTTTACTGTATCCCTTGGACTTTCTTATTGACGATGAAACACAGAAATTGCATCGGAATTAAATTCAAAAGGCACAATACCGACTTACGTACATGAAGACTGACTCTTCTTACTGTCTATGTCTTGAACCATTCCTGTGACACTAGTTATAGATTCCGATGCTTCACTTCAGGTTTACTGTATTCCTTGGACTTTTTTATTGTCGATGAAACACAGAAATTGCATCGGAATTAAATACAAGAGGTACAATGCCGACTTAAGGACAAGAAGACTGACTCTTCGTACTGTCAATGTATTGAACCATTCCTGTGACACTAGTTATAGATTCCGATGCTTCACTTCAGGTTTACTGTATCCCTCTGATCTTCTTATTGACGATGAAACACAGAAATTACATCGGAATTAAACACAAAAGGCACCATGCCGACTTAAGTACAAGAAGACAGACTCTTCTTACTGTCTATGTTTTGAACCATTCCTGTGACACAAGTTATAGATTCCGATGCTTCTCTTCAGGTTTACTGTATCCCTTGGACCTTCTTATTGACGATGAAACACAGAAATTGCATCGGAAATAAACACAAATGGCACAATGCCGACTTAACTACACGAAGACTGACTCTTCTTACTGACTATGTTTTGAACCATTCCTGTGACACTAGTTATAGGTTCCGATGCTTCACTTCAGGTTTACTGTATCCCTCTGACCTTCTTATTGACGACGAAACACAGAATTTGCATCGGAATAGAATACAAAAGGCACAATGCCGACTTAAGTACAAGAAGACTGACTCTGTTTACTGACTATGTTTTGAACCATTCCTGTGACACTAGTTATAGATTCGGATGCTTCACTTCAGGTTCACTGTATTCCTCTGACCTTCTTGTTGACGATGAAACACAGATATTGCATCGGAATTAAATAGAAAAGGCACAATGCCGACTTAAGTATAAGACGACTGACTTTTCTTACTGTCTATGTTTTGAACCATTTCTGTAAAACTAGTGATAGATTCCGATGCTTCACTCCAGGTTTACTGTATCCCTTGGGCCTTCTTAATGACGATGAAGCACATAAATTGCATCGGAATTAAATACAAAATGCACAATGCGGACTTAGTACAAGAAGACTGACTCTTCTTACTGACTATGTTTTGAACCATTCCTGAGACACTAGTTTTAGATTCCGATGCTTCAATTCGTGTTTACTGTATCCCTTGGAACTTCTTATTGACGATGTAACACAGAAATTGCATCGGAATTAAATTCAAAAGGCACAATGCCGACTTAAGTACAAGAAGACTGACTCCTCCTACTGGCAATGTTTTGAATCATTCCTGTGACACTAGTTATAGATTCCGATGATTCACTTCAGGTTTACTGTATCCCTCTGACCTTCTTATTGACGATGAAACACAAAAATTGCATCGGAATTGAATACAAAAGGCACAATGTAGACTTAAGTAGAAGAAGACTGACTATTTTTTCTGATTATGAATTGAACCATTCCTGTGACACTAGTTATAGATTCAGACGCTTCACTTCAGGTATACTGTATCCCTCTGACCTTCTTATTGACGATGAAACACAGAAATTGCATCGGAAATAAATAGAAAAGGCACACTGCCGACTTAAGTACAAGACGACTGACTTTTCTTACTGTCTATGTTTTGAACCATTCCTGTGACACTAGTTATAGATGCCGATGCTTCACTTCAGGTTTACTGTATCCCTTGGACCTTCTTATTGACGATGAAACACAGAAATTGCATCGGAATTATATACAAAAGCACAATGCCGACTTAAGAACAAGAAGACTGACTCTTCCTACTGTCTATGTTTGAACCATTCCAGTGACACTAGTTATAGATTCCGAAGCTTCACTTGAGGTTTACTGTATCCGTTGGACGTTCTCATTGACGATGAAACATAGAAATTGCATCGGAATTAAATACAAAAGGCTCAATGCCGGCTTAAGTACAAGAAGACTGACTCTTCCTACTGGCAATGATTTGAACCATTCCTGTGACACTAGTTATAGATACCGATGCTTCACTTCAGGTTTACTGTATCCCTTGGACCTTCTTATTGACGATGGAACACATAAATTGCATCGCAATTAAACACAAAAGGCACAATGCCGACTTAAGTTCAAAATGACTAACACTTCTTACTGACTATGTTTTGAACCATTCCTGTGACACTAGTTATAGATTCCGATGATTCACTTCAGGTTTACTGTATCCCTCTGGCCTTCTTATTGACGATGAGCACAGAAATTGCATCGGAATTGAATACAAAAAGCACAATGCAGACTTAAGTAGAAGAAGACTGACTCTTTTTACTGACTATGATGTGAACCATTCCTGTGACACTATTTATGGATTCAGATGCTTCACTTCAGGTATACTGTATCCCTCTGATCTTCTTATTGACGATGAAACACAGAAATTGCATCGGAATTAAATAGAAAAGGCACAATGCCGACTTAAGTACAAGACGACTGACATTTCTTCCTGCCTATGTTTTTAACCATTCCTGTGACACTAGTTATAGATGCCGATGCTTCACTTCAGGTTTACTGTATCCCTTGGACCTTCTTATTGACGATGAAACACAGAAATTGCATCGGAATTAAATACAAAAGGCACAATGCCGACTTAAGTACAAGAAGACTGACTCTTCCTACTGTCTATGTTTGTACCATTCCTGTTACACTAGTTATAGATTCCGAAGCTTCACTTCAGGTTTACTGTATCCCTTCGACCTTCTCATTGACGATGAAACACAGAAATTGCATCGGAACTAAATACAAAATGCACAATGCCGACTTAAGTACATGAAGACCGACTCTTCCTACTGACTATGTTTTGAACCATTCCTGTGACACTAGTTATGGATTCAGATGCTTTACTTCAGATATACTGTATCCCTCTGATCTTGTTATTGACGATGAAACACAGAAATTGCATCGGAATTAAATAGAAAAGGCACAATGCCGACTTAAGTACAAGACGACTGACTTTTCTTACTGTCTATGTTTTTAACCATTCCTGTGACACTAGTTATAGATGCCGATGCTTCACTTCAGGTTTACTGTATCCCTTGGATCTTCTTATTGACGATGAAACACAGAAATTGCATCGGAATTAAATACAAAAGGCACAATGCCGACTTAAGTTCATGAAGACCGACTCTTCCTACTGACTATGTTTTGAACCATTCCTGTGACACTAGTTATGGATTCCGATGCTTCACTTGAGGTTTACTGTATCCCTTGGACCTCCTTATTGACGATGAAACACAGAAATTGCATCGGAATTAAATACAAAAGGCACAATGCCGACTTAAGTACAAGAAGACTGACTCTTCTTACAGTCTATGTTTTGAACCATTCCATTGACACTAGTTATAGATTCCGATGCTTCACTCCAGGTTTACTGTTTCCCTTGGACCTTGTTATTGACGATGAAACACAGAAATTGCATCGGAATTAAATACAAAAGGCACAATGCCGACTTAAGTACAAGATGACTGACTCTTCTTACTGACTATGTTTTTAATCATTCCTGTGACTCTAGTTATAGATTCCGATGCTTCACTTCAGGTTTACTGTATCACTTGGACCTTCTTATTGACGATGAAACACAGAAATTGCATCGGAATTAAATACAAAAGGCAAAATGCCGACTTAAGTACACACAGACTGACTCTTCTTACTGTCTATGATTTGAACCATTCCTGTGATACTAGTTATAGATTCCGATGCTACACTCCAGGTTCACTGTATACCTTGGACCTTCTTATTTACGATGTAACACAGATATTGCATCAGAATTAAATACAAAAGGCACAATGCCGAATTAAGGACAAGAAGATTGACACTTCTTACTGACTTTGTTTTGAACCATTCCTGTGACACTAGTTATAGATTCCGATGATTCACTTCAGGTTTACTGTATCCCTCTGGCCTTCTTATTGACGATGAGCACAGAAATTGCATCGGAATTGAATAAAAAAGGCACAATGCAGACTTAAGTAGAAGAAGACTGACTCTTTTTACTGACTATGATTTGAACCATTCCTGTGACACTAGTTATGGATTCAGATGCTTCACGTCAGGTATACTGTATCCCTCTGAACTTCTTATTGACGATGAAACACAGAAATTGCATCGTAATTAAATAGAAAAGGCACAATGCCGACTTAAGTACAAGACGACTGACTTTTCTTACTGTCTATGTTTTTAACCATTCCTGTGACACTAGTTATGGATGCCGAAGCTTCACTTCAGGTTAACTGTATCCCTTGGACCTTCTTATTGACGATGAAACACAGAAATTGCATCGGAATTAAATACAAAAGGCACAATGCCGACTTAAGTACAAGAAGACTGACTCTTCTTAGAGTCTATGTTTTAACCATTCCATTGACACTAGTTATACATTCCGATGGTTCACTCCAGGTTTACTGTTTCCCTCGGACCTTGTTATTGACGATGAAACACAGAAATTGCATCGGAATTAAATACAAAAGGCACAATGCCGACTTAAGAACAAGAGGACTGACTCTTCTTACTGACTATGTTTGAACCATTCCTGTGACACTAGTTATAGATTCCGATGCTTCACTTCAGGTTTACTATATCACTTGGACCTTCTTATTGACGATGAAACACAGATATTGCATCGGAATTAAATACAAAAGGCACAATGCCGATTTAAGGACAAGAAGATTTACACTTCTTACTGACTTTGTTTTGAACCATTCCTGTGACACTAGTTATAGATTGCGATGCTTCACTTCAGGTTTACTGTATCCCTTGGACCTTCGTATTGACGTTGAGACACAGAAATTGAATCGGAATTAAATACAAAAGCACAATGCCGACTTAAGTACAAGAAGACTGACTCTTCCTACTGTCTATGTTTTGAACCATTCCTGTGACACTCGTTATAGAATACGATGCTTTACTTCAGGTTTACTGTATCCCTTGGACCTTCTCATTGACGATGAAACACAGAAATTGCATCGGAATTAAATACAAAATGCACAATGCAGACTTAAGTACATGAAGACCGACTCTTCCCACTGTCTCCGTTTTGAACCATTCCTGTGTTCTAGTTATAGATTCCGATGTTTCACTTGAGGTTAACTGTATCCCTTGGACCTTCTTATTGACGATGAAACACAGAAATTGCATCGGAATTAAATACAAAAGGACAATGCCGATTAAAGTACATGATGACCGACTCTTCCTACTGACTATGTTTTGAACCATTCCTGTGACACTGGTTATTGATACCGATGTTTCACTTGAGGTTTACTGTATCCCTTGGACCTTTTATTGACGATGAAACACAGAAATTGGATCGGTATTAAATACAAAAGCCACAATGCCGACTTAAGTACATGAAGACCGACTCTTCCTACTGTCTCCGTTTTGAACCATTCCTGTGTTCTAGTTATAGATTCCGATGTTTCACTTGAGGTTAACTGTATCCCTTGGACCTTCTTATTGACGATGAAACACAGAAATTGCATCGGAATTAAATACAAAAGGCACAATGCCGACTTAAGTACAAGAAGACTGACTCTTCTTACTGTCTATGTTTTGAACCATTCCTGTTACACTAGTTATAGATTCCGATGTTTCGCTCCAGGTTTACTGTATTCTTGGACCTTCTTATTGACAATGAAACACAGAAATTGCATCGGAATTAAATACAAAAAGCACAATGCCGACTTAAGAGCAAGAAGAATGACTCTTCTTACTGACTATGATTGAACCATTCCTGTGACACTAGCTATCGATTCCGATGCTTCACTTCAGGTTTACTGTATCCCTCTGACCTTCTTGTTGACGATGAAACACAGAAATTGCATCGGAATTAAATACAATAGGCACAATGCCGACTTAAGTACAAGAAGACTGACTCTTCCTACTGACTCCGTTTTGAACCATTCCTGTGACACTAGTTATAGATTCAGATGCTTCACTTGAGGTTTACTGTATCTCTTGGACCTTCTTATTGACGATGAAACACAGAAATTGCATCGGAATTAAATACAAAAGGCACAATGCCGATTTAAGTACATGATGACCGACTCTTCCTACTGACTATGTTTTGAACCATTCCTGTGACACTGGTTATTGATACCGATGTTTCACTTGAGGTTTACTGTATCCCTTGGACCTTTTATTGACGATGAAACACAGAAATTGGATCGGTATTAAATACAAAAGGCACAATGCCGACTTAAGTACATGAAGACCGACTCTTCCTACTGACTCCGTTTTGAACCATTCCTGTGTTCTAGTTATAGATTCCGATGTTTAACTTGAGGTTAACTGTATCCCTTGGACCTTCCTATTGACGATGAAACACAGAAATTGCGTCGGAATTAAATACAAAAGGCACAATGCCGACTTAAGTACAAGAAGACTGACTCTTCTTACTGTCTACGTTTTGAACCATTCCTGTGACACTAGTTATAGATTCCGATGTTTCGCTCCAGGTTTACTGTATTCTTGGACCTTCTTATTGACAATGAAACACAGAAATTGCATCGGCATTAAATAGAAAAAGCACAATGCCGACTTAAGAGCAAGAAGAATGACTCTTCTTACTGACTATGATTGAACCATTCCTGTGACACTAGCTATAGATTCCGATGCTTCACTTCAGGTTTACTGTATCCCTCTGACCTTCTTGTTGACGATGGAACACAGAAATTGCATCGGAATTAAATACAATAGACACAATGCCGACTTATGTACAAGAAGACTGACTCTTCTTACTGTCTATGATAGGAAAAATTCCATTGACACTAGTTATAGATTCCGATGCTTCACTCCAGGTTTACTGTATCCCTTGGACCTTGTTATTGACGATGAAACACAGAAATTGCATTGGAATTACATAGAAAAGGCACAATGCCGACTTCAGTACAAGAAGACTGACTCTTCTTACTGACTATGTTTTGAACCATTCCTTTGACACTAGTTTTAGATTCCGATGCTTCACTTCAGGTTTACTGTATCCCTCTGACCTTCTTATTGACGATTAAACACATAAACGGCTTCGGAATTATATACAAAAGGCACAATGCCGACTTAAGTACAAGAGGACTGACTCTTCTAACTGTCTATTTCTTGAACCATTCCTGTGACACTAGTTACAGATTCCGATGCTTCACTTGAGGTTTACTGTATCCCTTGGACCTTCTTAGTGACGATGAAACACAGAAATTGCATCGGAATTATATACAAAAGGCACAATGCCGATTTAAGTACATGATGACCGACTCTTCCTACTGACTATGTTTAGAACCATTCCTGTGACACTGGTTATTGATACCGATGCTTCACTTGAGGTTTACTGTATCCCTTGGACCTTCTCATTGACGATGAAACACAGAAATTGCATCGGAATTAAATACAAAATGCACAATGCCGACTTAAGTACATGAAGACCGACTCTTCCTACTGACTATGTTTTGAACCATTCCTGTGACACTAGTTATGGATTCAGATGCTTCACTTCAGGTATACTGTATCCCTCTGATCTTGTTATTGACGATGAAACACAGAAATTGCATCAGAATTAAATAGAAAAGGCACAATGCCGACTTAAGTACAAGACGACTGACTTTTCTTACTGTCTATGTTTTTAACCATTCCTGTGACACTAGTTATAGATGCCGATGCTTCACTTCAGGTTTACTGTATCCCTTGGACCTTCTTATTGACGATGAAACACAGAAATTGCATCGGAATTAAATACAAAAGGAACAATGCCGACTTAAGTTCATGAAGACCGACTCTTCCTACTGAATATGTTTTGAACCACTCCTGTGACACTAGTTATGGATTCCGATGCCTCACTTGAGGTTTACTGTATCCCTTGGACCTCCTTACTGACGATGAAACAGAGAAATTGCATCGGAATTAAATACAAAAGGCACAATGCCGACTTAAGTACAAGAAGACTGACTCTTCTTACAGTCTATGTTTTGAACCATTCCATTGACACTAGTTATAGATTCCGATGCTTCACTCCAGGTTTACTGTTTCCCTTGGACCTTGTTATTGACGATGAAACACAGAAATTGCATCCGAATTAAATACAAAAGGCACAATGCCGACTTAAGTACAAGATGACTGACTCTTCTTAATGACTATGTTTTTAATCTTTCCTGTGACTCTAGTTATAGATTCCGATGCTTCACTTCAGGTTTACTGTATCACTTGGACCTTCTTATTGACGATATAAACACAGAAATTGCATCGGAATTAAATACAAAAGGCAAAATGCCGACTTAAGTACACGAAGACTGACTCTTCTTACTGTCTATGATTTGAACCATTCCTGTGATACTAGTTATAGATTCCGATGCTACACTCCAGGTTCACTGTATACCTTGGACCTTCTTATTTACGATGTAACACAGATGTTGCATCGGAATGAAATACAAAAGGCACAATGCCGACTTAAGGACAAGAAGATTGACACTTCTTACTGACTTTGTTTTGAACCATTCCTGTGACACTAGTTATAGATTCCGATGCTTCACTTCAGGTTTACTGTATCCCTTGGACCTTCGTATTGACGTTGAGACACAGAAATTGAATCGGAATTAAATACAAAAGCACAATGCCGACTTAAGTACAAGAAGACTGACTCTTCCTACTGTCTATGATTTGAACCATTCCTGTGACACTCGTTATAGATTACGATGCTTTACTTCAGGTTTACTGTATCCCTTGGACCTTCTTATTGACGATGAAACACAGAAATACATCGGAATTAAATACAAAAGGCACAATGCCGACTTAAGTACAAGAAGACTGACTCTTCTTACTGTCTATGTTTTGAACCATTCCTGTGACAATAGTTATAGATACCGATGCTTCACTTCAGGTTTACTGTATCCCTTGGACCTTCTTATTGATGATGAAACACATAAATTGCATCGCAATGAAACACAAAAGGCACAATGCCGACTTAAGTTCAAAATGACTGACACTTCTTACTGACTATGTTTTGAACCATTCCTGTGACACTAGTTATAGATTCCGATGATTCACTTCAGGTTTACTGTATCCCTCTGGCCTTCTTATTGACGATGAGCACAGAAATTGCATCGGAATTGAATACAAAAGGCACAATGCAGACTTAAGTAGAAGAAGACCTGCTCTTCCTACTGTCTATGTTTGAACCATTCCTGTTACACTAGTTATAGATTCCGAAGCTTCACTTGAGGTTTACTGTATCCCTTGGACCTTCTCATTGACGATGAAACACAGAAATTGCATCGGAATTAAATACAAAAGGCACAATGCCGACTTAAGTACATGAAGACCGTCTCTTCCTACTGACTATGTTTTAAACCATTCCTGTGACACTAGTTATGGATTCCGATGCTTCATTTGAGGTTTACTGTATCCCTTGGACCTTCCTATTGACGATGAAACACAGAAATTGCATCGGATTTAAATACAAAATGCACAATGCCGGCTTAAATACGACAAGACTGACTCTTCCTACTGGCAATGATTTGAACCATTCCTGTGACACTAGTTATAGATTCCGATGCTTCACTTCAGATTTACTGTATCCCTCTGATCTTCTTATTGACGATGAAACACAGAAATACATCGGAATTAAATACAAAAGGCACAATGCCGACTTAAGTACAAGAAGACTGACTCTTCTTACTGTCTATGTTTTGAACAATTCCTGTGACACTAGTTATAGATACCGATGCTTCACTTCAGGTTTACTGTATCCCATGGACCTTCTTATTGACGATGAAACACATAAATTGCATCGGATTTAAACACAAAAGGCACTATGCCGACTTAAGTTCAAAATGACTGACACTTCTTGCTGACTATGTTTTGAACCATTCCTGTGACACTAGTTATAGATTCCGATGATTCACTTCAGGTTTACTGTATCCCTCTGACCTTCTTATTGACGATGAAACACAGAAATTGCATCGGAATTGAATACAAAAGGCACACTGCAGACTTAAGTAGAAGAAGGCTGACTCTTTTTACTGACGATGATTTGAACCATTCCTGTGGCACTAGTTATGGATTCAGATGCTTCACGTCAGGTATACTGTATCCCTCTGATCTTCTTATTGACGATGAAACATAGAAATTGCATCGGAATTAAATAGAAAAGGCACAATGCCGACTTAAGTACAAGACGACTGACTTTTCTTACTGTCTATGTTTTTAACCATTCCTGTGACACTAGTTATGGATGCCGATGCTTCACTTCAGGTTAACTGTATCACTTGGACCTTCTTATTGACGATGAAACACAGATATTGCATCGGAATTAAACACAAAAGGCACAATGCCGACTTAAGGACAAGAAGATTTACACTTCTTACTGACTTTGTTTTGAACCATTCCTGTGACACTAGTTATAGATTGCGATGCTTCACTTCAGGTTTACTGTATCCCTTGGACCTTCGTATTGACGTTGAGACACAGAAATTGAATCGGAATTAAATACAAAAGCACAATGCCGACTTAAGTACAAGAAGACTGACTCTTGCTACTGTCTATGTTTTGAACCATTCCTGTGAGACTCGTTATAGAATACGATGCTTTACTTCAGGTTTACTGTATCCCTTGGACCTTCTTATTGACGATGTAACACAGAAATTGCATCGGAATTAAATACAAAAGGCACTATGCCGACTTAAGTACATGAAGACCGACTCTTCCTACTGACTATGTTTTGAACCATTCCTGTGACACTAGTTATAGATTCCGATGCCTCACTTCAGGTTTACTGTATCCCTTGGACCTTCTTATTGACGATGAAACACAGAAATTGCATCGGAATTAAATACAATAGGCACAATGCTGAATTAAGTACAAGAAGACTGACTCTTCTTACTGTCTATGTTTTGAACCATTCCTGTGACAATAGTTATAGATTCCGATGCTTCACTCCAGGTTTAATGTATCCCTTGGACCTTCTTATTGACGAAGAAACACACAAATTGCATCGGAATTAAATACAAAAGGCACAATGCCGACTTCAGGACAAGAAGACTGACTCTTCTTTCTGAATATGTTTTGAACCATTCCTGTGACACTAGCTATTGATTCCGATGCTTCACTTCAGGTTTAGTGTATCCCTCTGACGTTCTTATTGACGATGAAACACAGAAACGGCTTCGGAATTAAATACAAACGGCACAATGCCGACTTAAGTACAAGAGGACTGACTCTTCTTACTGTCTATGTTTTGAACCATTCCTGTGACACTAGTTATAGATTCAGATGCTTCACTTGAGGTTTACTGTATCCCTTGGACCTTCTTATTGACGATGAAACACAGAAATTGCATCGGAATTAAATACAAAAGGCACAATGCCGATTTAAGTACATGATGACCGACTCTTCCTACTGACTATGTTTTGAACCATTTCTGTGACACTGGTTATTGATACCGATGTTTCACTTGAGGTTTACTGTATCCCTTGGACCTTTTATTGACGATGAAACACAGAAATTGGATCGGTATTAAATACAAAAGGCACAATGCCGACTTAAGTACATGAAGACAGACTCTTCCTACTGACTCTGTTTTGAATCATTCCTGTGTTCTAGTTATAGATTCCGATGTTTCACTTGAGGTTAACTATATCCCTTGGACCTTCTTATTGACGATGAAACACAGAAATTGCATCGGAATTAAATACAAAAGGCACAATGCCGACTTAAGTACAAGAAGACTGACTCTTCGTACTGTCTATGTTTTGAACCATTCCTGTGACACTAGTTATAGATTCCGATAATTCGCTCCAGGTTTACTGTATTCTTGGACCTTCTTATTGACAATGAAACACAGAAATTGCATCGGAATTAAATACAAAAAGCACAATGCCGACTTAAGAGCAAGAAGAATGACTCTTCTTACTGACTATGATTGAACCATTCCTGTGACACTAGCTATAGATTCCGATGCTTATCTTCAGGTTTACTGTATCCCTCTGACCTTCTTGTTGACGATGAAACACAGAAATTGCATGGGATTTAAATACAATAGGCACAATGCCGACTTAAGTACAAGAAGACTGACTCTTCTTACTGTCTATGTTATGAACCATTCCATTGACACTAGGTATAGATTCCGATGCTTCACTCCAGGTTTACTGTATCCCTTGGACCTTGTTATTGACTATGAAACACAGAAATTGCATCGGAATTACATAGAAAAGGCACAATGCCGACTTCAGTACAAGAAGACTGACTCTTCTTACTGACTATGTTTTGAACCATTCCTGTGACACTAGTTTTAGATTCCGATGCTTCACTTCAGGTTTACTGTATCCCTCTGACCTTCTTATTGACGATGAAATACATAAATGGCTTAGGAATTATATACAAAAGGCACGATGCCGACTTAAGTACAAGAGGACTGACTCTTCTAACTGTCTATTTCTTGAACCATTCCTGTGACACTAGTTACAGATTCCGATGCTTCACTTGAGGTTTACTGTATCCCTTGGACCTTCTTAGTGACGATGAAACACAGAAATTGCATCGGAATTATATACAAAAGGCACAATGCCGATTTAAGTACATGATGACCGACTCTTCCTACTGACTATGTTTTGAACCATTCCTGTGACACTGGTTATTGATACCGATGCTTCACTTCAGGTTTACTGTATCACTTGGACCTTCTTATTGACGATGAAACACAGATATTGCATCGGAATTAAATACAAAAGGCGCAATGCCGACTTAAGGACAAGAAGATTTACACTTCTTACTGACTTTGTTTTGAACCATTCCTGTGACACTAGTTATAGATTCCGATGCTTCACTTCAGGTTTACTGTATCCCTTGGACCTTCTTAGTGACGATGTAACACAGAAATTGCATCGGAATTATATACAAAAGGCACAAAGCCGACTTAAGTACATGAAGACCGACTCTTCCAACTGACTATATTTTAAACCATTCCTGTGACACTAGTTATAGATTCCGATGTTTCACTGGAGGTTAACTGTATCCCTTGGACCATCTTATTGACGATGAAACACAGAAATTGCATCGGAATTAAATACAAAAGGCACAATGCCGACTTAGGTACAAGAAGACTGACTCTTCTTACTGTCTATGTTTTGAACCATTCCTGTGACACTAGTTATAGATTCCGATGATTCACATCAGGTTTACTGTATCCCTCTGACCTTCTTATTGACGATGAAACACAGAAATTGCATCGGAATTGAATACAAAAGGCACAATGCAGACTTAAGTAGAAGAAGGCTGACTCTTTTTACTGACGATGATTTGAACCATTCCTGTGGCACTAGTTATGGATTCAGATGCTTCACGTCAGGTATACTGTATCCCTCTGATCTTCTTATTGGCGATGAAACACAGAAATTGCATCGGAATTAAATAGAAAAGGCACAATGCCGACTTAAGAACAAGAGGACTGACTCTTCTTACTGACTATGTTTGAACCATTCCTGTGACACTAGTTATAGATTCCGATGCTTCACTTCAGGTTTACTGTATCCCTTGGACCTTCTTATTGACGATGAAACACAGAAATTGCATCGGAATTGAATACAAAAGGCACAATGCAGACTTAAGTAGAAGAAGGCTGACTCTTTTTACTGACGATGATTTGAACCATTCCTGTGGCACTAGTTATGGATTCAGATGCTTCACGTCAGGTATACTGTATCCCTCTGATCTTCTTATTGACGATGAAACACAGAAATTGCATCGGAATTAAATACAAAAGAGACAATGCCGACTTAAGTACAAGAAGACTGACTCTTCTTAGAGTCTATGTTTTAACCATTCCATTGACACTAGTTATAGATCCGACGGTGCACTCCAGGTTTACTGTTTCCCTTGGACCTTGTTATTGACGATGAAACACAGAAATTGCATCGGAATTAAATACAAAAGGCACAATGCCGACTTAAGAACAAGAGGACTGACTCTTCTTACTGACTATGTTTGAACCATTCCTGTGACACTAGTTATAGATTCCGATGCTTCACTTCAGGTTTACTGTATCACTTGGACCTTCTTATTGACGATGAAACACAGATATTGCATCGGAATTAAATACAAAAGGCACAATGCCGACTTAAGGACAAGAAGATTTACACTTCTTACTGACTTTGTTTTGAACCATTCCTGTGACACTAGTTATAGATTCCGATGCTTCACTTCAGGTTTACTGTATCCCTTGGACCTTCGTATTGACGTTGAGACACAGAAATTGAATCGGAATTAAATACAAAAGCACAATGCCGACTTATGTACAAGAAGACTGACTCTTCCTACTGTCTATGTTTTGTACCATTCCTGTGACACTCGTTACAGAATACGATGCTTTACTTCAGGTTTACTGTATCCCTTCGACCTTCTTATTGACGATGAAACACAGAAATTGCATCGGAATTAAATACAATAGGCACAATGCTGAATTAAGTACAAGAAGACTGACTCTTCTTACTGTCTATGTTTTGAAACATTCCTGTGACAATAGTTATAGATTCCGATGCTTCACTCCAGGTTTAATGTATCCCTTGGACCTTCTTATTGACGAAGAAACACACAAATTGCATCGGAATTAAAAACAAAAGGCACAATGCCGACTTCAGGACAAGAAGACTGACTCTTCCTTCTGAAAATGCTTTGAACCATTCCTGTGACACTAGCTATTGATTCCGATGCTTCACTTCAGGTTTATTGTATCCCTCTGACTTTCTTATTGACGATGAAACACAGAAACGGCTTCGGAATTAAATACAAACGGCACAATGCCGACTTAAGTACAAGAGGACTGACTTTTCCTACTGTCTATGTTTTGAACCATTCCTGTGACTCTAGTTATAGATTCAGATGCTTCACTTGAGGTTTACTGTATCCCTTGGACCTTCTTATTGACGATGAAACACAGAAATTGCATCGGAATTAAATACAAAAGGCACAATGCCGATTTAAGTACATGATGACCGACTCTTCCTACTGACTATGTTTTGAACCATTCCTGGGACTCTGGTTATTGATACCGATGCTTCACTTGAGGTTTACTGTATCCCTTGGACCTTTTGTTGACGATGAAACACAGAAATTGGATCGGTATTAAATAGAAAAGGCACAATGCCGACTTAAGTACGTGAAGACCGACTCTTCCTACTGACTCCGTTTTGAACCATTCCTGTGTCCTAGTTATAGATTCCGATGTTTCACTTGAGGTTAACTGTATCCCTTGGACCTTCTTATTGACGATGAAACACAGAAATTGCATCGGAATTAAATACAAAAGGCACAATGCCGACTTAAGTACAAGAAGACTGACTCTACTTACTGTCTATGTTTTGAACCATTCCTGTGACACTAGTTATAGATTCCGATGCTTCGCTCCAGGTTTACTGTATTCTTGGACCTTCTTATTGACAATGAAACACAGAAATTGCATCGGAATTAAATACAAAAAGCACAATGCCGACTTAAGAGCAAGAAGAATGACTCTTCTTACTGACTATGATTGAACCATTCTTGTGACACTAGCTATAGATTCCGATGCTTCACTTCAATTTTACTGTATCCCTCTGACCTTCTTGTTGACGATGAAACACAGAAATTGCATCGGAATTAAATACAATAGGCACAATGCCGACTTAAGTACAAGAAGACTGACTCTTCTTACTGTCTATGTTATGAACCGTTCCATTGACACTAGTTATAGATTCCGATGCTTCACTCCAGGTTTACTGTATCCCTTGGACCTTGTTGTTGACGATGAAACACAGAAATTGCATCGGAATTACATAGAAAAGGCACAATGCCGACTTCAGTACAAGAAGACTGACTCTTCTTACTGACTATGATTTGAACCATTCCTGTGACACTAGTTTTAGATTCCGATGCATCACTTCAGGTTTGCTGTATCCCTCTGACCTTCTTATTGACGATGAAACACATAAACGGCTTCGGAATTATATACAAAAGGCACAATGCCGACTTAAGTACAAGAGGACTGACTCTTCTAACTGTCTATTTCTTGAACCATTCCATTGACACTAGTATTATATTCCGATGCTTCACTCCAGGTTTACAGTATCCCTAGGACCTTGTTAATGACGATGAAACACAGAAATTGCATCGGAATTAAATAGAAAAGGCACAATGCCGAATTAAGTACAAGAAGACTGACTCTTCTTACTGACTATGTTTTGAACCATTCCTGTGACACTAGTTATAGATTCCGATGCCTCACTTCAGGTTTACTGTATCCCTTGGACCTTCTTATTGACGATGAAACACAGAAATTGCATCGGAATTAAATACAATAGGCACAATGCTGAATTAAGTACAAGAAGACTGACTCTTCTTACTGTCTATGTTTTGAACCATTCCTGTGACACTAGCTATTGATTCCGATGCTTCACTTCAGGTTTAGTGTATCCCTCTGACGTTCTTATTGACGATGAAACACAGAAACGGCTTCGGAATTAAATACAAACGGCACAATGCCGACTTAAGTACAAGAGGACTGACTCTTCTTACTGTCTATGATTTGAACCATTCCTGTGACACTAGTTATAGATTCAGATGCTTCACTTGAGGTTAACTGTATCCCTTCGACCTTCTTATTGACGATGAAACACAGAAATTGCATCGGAATTAAATACAAAAGGCACAATGCCGATTTAAGTACATGATGACCGACTCTTCCTACTGACTATGTTTTGAACCATTCCTGTGACACTGGTTATTGATACCGATGTTTCACTTGAGGTTTACTGTATCCCTTGGACCTTTTATTGACGATGAAACACAGAAATTGGATCGGTATTAAATACAAAAGGCACAATGCCGACTTAAGTACATGAAGACCGACTCTTCCTACTGACTCTGTTTTGAATCATTCCTGTGTTCTAGTTATAGATTCCGATGTTTCACTTGAGGTTAACTGTATCCCTTAGACCTTCTTATTGACGATGAAACACAGAAATTGCATCGGAATTAAATACAAAAGGCACAATGCCGACTTAAGTACAAGAAGACTGACCCTTCGTACTGTCTATGTTTTGAACCATTCCTGTGACACTAGTTTTAGATTCCGATGTTTCGCTCCAGGTTTACTGTATTCTTGGACCTTCTTATTGACAATGAAACACAGAACTTGCATCGGAATTAAATACAAAAAGCACAATGCCGACTTAAGAGCAAGAAGAATGACTCTTCTTACTGACTATGATTGAACCATTCCTGTGACACTAGCTATAGATTCCGATGCTTATCTTCAGGTTTACTGTATCCCTCTGACCTTCTTGTTGACGATAAAACACAGAAATTGCATCGGATTTAAATACAATAGGCACAATGCCGACTTAAGTACAAGAAGACTGACTCTTCTTACTGTCTATGTTATGAACCATTCCATTGACACTAGGTATAGATTCCGATGCTTCACTCCAGGTTTACTGTATCCCTTGGACCTTGTTATTGACTATGAAACACAGAAATTGCATCGGAATTACATAGAAAAGGCACAATGCCGACTTCAGTACAAGAAGACTGACTCTTCTTACTGACTATGTTTTGAACCATTCCTGTGACACTAGTTTTAGGTTCCGATGCTTCACTTCAGGTTTACTGTATCCCTCTGACTTTCTTATTGACGATGAAACACATAAATGGCTTAGGAATTATATACAAAAGGCACGATGCCGACTTAAGTACAAGAGGACTGACTCTTCTAACTGTCTATTTCTTGAACCATTCCTGTGACACTAGTTATAGATTCCGTTGCTTCACTTGAGGTTTACTGTATCCCTTGGACCTTCTTAGTGACGATGAAACACAGAAATTGCATCGGAATTATATACAAAAGGCACAATGCCGATTTAAGTACATGATGACCGACTCTTCCTACTGACTATGTTTTGAACCATTCCTGTGACACTGGTTATTGATACCGATGCTTCACTTGAGGTTTACTGTATCCCTTGGACCTTCTTATTGACGATGGTACACAGAAATTGTATCGGTATTAAATACAAAAGGCACAATACCGACTTAAGTACATGAAGACCGACTCTTCCTACTGACTATATTTTAAACCATTCCTGTGACACTAGTTATAGATTCCGATGTTTCACTGGAGGTTAACTGTATCCCTTGGACCATCTTATTGACGATGAAACACAGAAATTGCATCGGAATTAAATACAAAAAAGGCAAAATGCCGACTTCGGTACAAGAAGACTGACTCTTCTTACTGTCTATGTTTTGAACCATTCCTGTGACACTAGTTATAGATTCCGATGATTCACATCAGGTTTACTGTATCACTCTGACCTTCTTATTGACGATGAAACACAGAAATTGCATCGGAATTGAATACAAAAGGCACAATGCAGACTTAAGTAGAAGAAGGCTGACTCTTTTTACTGACGATGATTTGAACCATTCCTGTGGCACTAGTTATGGATTCAGATGCTTCACGTCAGGTATACTGTATCCCTCTGATCTTCTTATTGGCGATGAAACACAGAAATTGCATCGGAATTAAATAGAAAAGGCACAATGCCGACTTAAGTACAAGACGACTGACTTTTCTTACTGTCTATGTTTTTAACCATTCCTGTGACACTAGTTATGGATGCCGATGCTTCACTTCAGGTTAACTGTATCCCTTGGACCTTCTTATTGACGATGAAACACAGAAATTGCATCGGAATTAAATACAAAAGGGACAATGCCGACTTAAGTAAAAGAAGACTGACTCTTCTTAGAGTCTACGTTTTAACCATTCCATTGACACTAGTTATAGATCCGATGGTGCACTCCAGGTTTACTGTTTCCCTTGGACCTTGTTATTGACGATGAAACACAGAAATTGCATCGGAATTAAATACAAAAGGCACAATGCCGACTTAAGAACAAGAGGACTGACTCTTCTTACTGACTATGTTTGAACCATTCCTGTGACACTAGTTATAGATTCCGATGCTTCACTTCAGGTTTACTGTATCACTTGGACCTTCTTATTGACGATGAAATACAGATATTGCATCGGAATTAAATACAAAAGGCACAATGCCGACTTAAGGACAAGAAGATTTACACTTCTTACTTACTTTGTTTTGAACCATTCCTGTGACACTAGTTATAGATTCCGATGCTTCACTTCAGGTTTACTGTATCCCTTGGACCTTCGTATTGACGTTGAGACACAGAAATTGAATCGGAATTAAATACAAAAGCACAATGCCGACTTATGTACAAGAAGACTGACTCTTCCTACTGTCTATGTTTTGTACCATTCCTGTGACACTCGTTACAGAATACGATGCTTTACTTCAGGTTTACTGTATCCCTTGGACCTTCTTATTGACGATGAAACACAGAAATTGCATCGGAATTAAATACAATAGGCACAATGCTGAATTAAGTACAAGAAGACTGACTCTTCTTACTGTCTATGTTTTGAAACATTCCTGTGACAATAGTTATAGATTCCGATGCTTCACTCCAGGTTTAATGTATCCCTTGGACTTTCTTATTGACGAAGAAACACACAAATTGCATCGGAATTAAAAACAAAAGGCACAATGCCGACTTCAGGACAAGAAGACTGACTCTTCTTTCTGAAAATGCTTTGAACCATTCCTGTGACACTAGCTATTGATTCCGATGCTTCACTTCAGGTATATTGTATCCCTCTGACTTTCTTATTGACGATGAAACACAGAAACGGCTTCGGAATTAAATACAAACGGCACAATGCCGACTTAAGTACAAGAGGACTGACTCTTCCTACTGTCTATGTTTTGAACCATTCCTGTGACACTAGTTATAGATTCAGATGCTTCACTTGAGGTTTACTGTATCCCTTGGACCTTCTTATTGACGATGAAACACAGAAATTGCATCGGAATTAAATACAAAAGGCACAATGCCGATTTAAGTACATGATGACCGACTCTTCCTACTGACTATGTTTTGAACCATTCCTGTGACTCTGGTTATTGATACCGATGCTTCACTTGAGGTTTACTGTATCCCTTGGACCTTTTATTGACGATGAAACACAGAAATTGGATCGGTATTAAATAGAAAAGGCACAATGCCGACTTAAGTACATGAAGACCGACTCTTCCTACTGACTCCGTTTTGAACCATTCCTGTGTTCTAGTTATAGATTCCGATGTTTCACTTGAGGTTAACTGTATCCCTTGGACCTTCTTATTGACGATGAAACACAGAAATTGCATCGGAATTAAATACAAAAGGCACAATGCCGACTTAAGTACAAGAAGACTGACTCTTCTTACTGTCTATGTTTTGAACCATTCCTGTGACACTAGTTATAGATTCCGATGCTTCGCTCCAGGTTTACTGTATTCTTGGACCTTCTTATTGACAATGAAACACAGAAATTGCATCGGAATTAAATACAAAAAGCACAATGCCGACTTAAGAGCAAGAAGAATGACTCTTCTTACTGACTATGATTGAACCATTCTTGTGACACTAGCTATAGATTCCGATGCTTCACTTCAGGTTTACTGTATCCCTCTGACCTTCTTGTTGACGTTGAAACACAGAAATTGCATCGGAATTAAATACAATAGGCACAATGCCGACTTAAGTACAAGAAGACTGACTCTTCTTACTGTCTATGTTATGAACCATTCCATTGACACTAGTTATAGATTCCGATGCTTCACTCCAGGTTTACTGTATCCCTTGGACCTTGTTATTGACGATGAAACACAGAAATTGCATCGGAATTACATAGAAAAGGCACAATGCCGACTTCAGTACAAGAAGACTGACTCTTCTTACTGACTATGTTTTGAACCATTCCTGTGACACTAGTTTTAGATTCCGATGCTTCACTTCAGGTTTACTGTACCCCTTAGACCTTCTTATTGACGATGAAACATAGAAATTGCATCGGAATTAAATACAAAAGGCAAAATGCCGACTTAAGTACACGAAGACTGACTCTTCTTAGTGTCTATGCTTTGAACCATTCCTGTGACACTAGTTACAGATTCCGATGCTACACTCCAGGTTTACTGTATCCCTTGGACCTTCTTATTGCCGATGAAACACAGAAATTGCATCGCAATTAAATACAAAAAGCACTATGATGACTTAAGTATATGAAGACCGACTCTTCCTACTGACTATGTTTTGAACCATTCCTGTGACACTAGTTATCGATTCCGATGCCTCACTTCAGGTTTACTGTATCCCTTGGACCTTCATATTGACGATGAAACACAGAAATTGCATCGGAATTAAATACAATAGGCACAATGCTGAATTAAGTACAAGAAGACTGACTCTTCTTACTGTCTATGTTTTGAACCATTCCTGTGACAATAGTTATAGATTCCGATGCTTCACTCCAGGTTTAATGTATCCCTTGGACCTTCTTATTGACGAAGAAACACACAAATTGCATCGGAATTAAATACAAAAGGCACAATGCCGACTTAAGGACAAGAAGACTGAATCTTCTTTCTGAATATGTTTTGAACCATTCCTGTGACACTAGCTATTGATTCCGA
Source organism: Schistocerca serialis cubense (assembly GCF_023864345.2). Lineage (NCBI taxonomy): Eukaryota > Metazoa > Arthropoda > Insecta > Orthoptera > Acrididae > Schistocerca > Schistocerca serialis. Next base: position 1,083,581,620 of record NC_064640.1, on the reverse strand, counting down.
TGCTTCACTTCAGGTTTAGTGTATCCCTTGGACCTTCTTATTGACGATGAAACACAGAAATTGCATCGGAATTAAATACAAAAGGCACAATGCCGACTTAAGTACAAGAAGACTGACTCTTCTTAGAGTCTATGTTTTAACCATTCCATTGACACTAGCTATAGATTCCGATGGTTCACTCCAGGTTTACTGTTTCCCTTGGACCTTGTTATTGACGATGAAACACAGAAATTGCATCGGAATTAAATACAAAAGGCACAATGCCGACTTAAGAACAAGAGGACTGACTCTTCTTACTGACTATGTTTGAACCATTCCTGTGACACTAGTTATAGATTCCGATGCTTCACTTCAGGTTTACTGTATCACTTGGACCTTCTTACTGACGATGAAACACAGATATTGCATCGGAATTAAATACAAAAGGCACAATGCCGACTTAAGGACAAGAAGATTTACACTTCTTACTGACTTTGTTTTGAACCATTCCAATGACACTAGTTATAGATTCCGATGCTACACTTCAGGTTTACTGTATCCCTTGGACCTTCGTATTGACGTTGAGACACAGAAATTGAATCGGAATTAAATACAAAAGCACAATGCCGACTTAAGTACAAGAAGACTGACTCATCTTACTGTCTATGTTTTGAAACATTCCTGTGACAATAGTTATAGATTCCGATGCTTCACTTGAGGTTTACTGTATCCCTTGGACCTTCTTATTGACGATGAAACACAGAAATTGCATCGGAATTATATACAAAAGGCACAATGCCGATTTAAGTACATGATGACCGACTCTTCCTACTGACTATGTTTTAGAACCATTCCTGTGACTCTGGTTATTGATACCGATGCTTCACTTGAGGTTTACTGTATCCCTTGGACCTTTTATTGACGATGAAACACAGAAATTGGATCGGTATTAAATAGAAAAGGCACAATGCCGACTTAAGTACATGAAGACCGACTCTTCCTACTGACTCCGTTTTGAACCATTCCTGTGTTCTAGTTATAGATTCCGATGTTTCACTTGAGGTTAACTGTATCCCTTGGACCTTCTTATTGACGATGAAACACAGAAATTGCATCGGAATTAAATACAAAAGGCACAATGCCGACTTAAGTACAAGAAGACTGACTCTTCTTACTGTCTATGTTTTGAACCATTCCTGTGACACTAGTTATAGATTCCGATGCTTCGCTCCAGGTTTACTGTATTCTTGGACCTTCTTATTGACAATGAAACACAGAAATTGCATCGGAATTAAATACAAAAAGCACAATGCCGACTTAAGAGCAAGAAGAATGACTCTTCTTACTGACTATGATTGAACCATTCTTGTGACACTAGCTATAGATTCCGATGCTTCACTTCAGGTTTACTGTATCCCTCTGACCTTCTTGTTGACGATGAAACACAGAAATTGCATCGGAATTAAATACAGTAGGCACAATGCCGACTTAAGTACAAGAAGACTGACTCTTCTTACTGTCTATGTTATGAACTATTCCATTGACACTAGTTATAGATTCCGATGCTTCACTCCAGGTTTACTGTATCCCTTGGACCTTGTTATTGACGATGAAACACAGAAATTGCATCGGAATTACATAGAAAAGGCACAATGCCGACTTCAGTACAAGAAGACTGACTCTTCTTACTGACTATGTTTTGAACCATTCCTGTGACACTAGTTTTAGATTCCGATGCTTCACTTCAGGTTTGCTGTATCCCTCTGACCTTCTTATTGACGATGAAACACATAAACGGCTTCGGAATTATATACAAAAGGCACAATGCCGACTTAAGTACAAGAGGACTGACTCTTCTAACTGTCTATTTCTTGAACCATTCCATTGACACTAGTATTATATTCCGATGCTTCATTCCACGTTTACTGTATCCCTAGGACCTTGTTATTGACGATGAAACACAGAAATTGCATCGGAATTAAATAGAAAAGGCACAATGCCGAATTAAGTACAAGAAGACTGACTCTTCTTACTGACTATGTTTTGAACCATTCCTGTGACACTAGTTTTAGATTCCGATGCTTCACTTCAGGTTTATTTTACCCCTTAGACCTACTTATTGACGATGAAACATAGAAATTGCATCGGAATTAAATACAAAAGGCAAAATGCCGACTTAAGTACACGAAGACTGACTCTTCTTAGTGTCTATGCTTTGAACCATTCCTGTGACACTAGTTACAGACTCCGATGCTACACTCCAGGTTTACTGTATCCCTTGGACCTTCTTATTGCCGATGAAACACAGAAATTGCATCGCAATTAAATACAAAAGGCACTAAGATGACTTAAGTACATGAAGACCGACTCTTCCTACTGACTATGTTTTGAACCATTCCTGTGACACTAGTTATCGATTCCGATGCCTCATTTCAGGTTTACTGTATCCCTTGGACCTTCATATTGACAATGAAACACAGAAATTGCATCGGAATTAAATACAATAGGCACAATGCTGAATTAAGTACAAGAAGACTGACTCTTCTTACTGTCTATGTTTTGAACCATTCCTGTGACAATAGTTATAGATTCCGATGCTTCACTCCAGGTTTAATGTATCCCTTGGACCTTCTTATTGACGAAGAAACACAAAAAAATTGCATCGGAATTAAATACAAAAGGCACAATGCCGACTTAAGGACAAGAAGACTGACTCTTCTTTCTGAATATGTTTTGAACCATTCCTGTGACACTAGCTATTGATTCCGATGCTTCACTTCAGGTTTAGTGTATCCCTTGGACCTTCTTATTGACGATGAAACACAGAAATTGCAACGGAATTAAATACAAAAGGCACAATGCCGACTTAAGTAAAAGAAGACTGACTCTTCTTAGAGTCTATGTTTTAACCATTCCATTGACACTAGCTATAGATTCCGATGGTTCACTCCAGGTTTACTGTTTCCCTTGGACCTTGTTATTGACGATGAAACACAGAAATTGCATCGGAATTAAATACAAAAGGCACAATGCCGACTTAAGAACAAGAGGACTGACTCTTCTTACTGACTATGTTTGAACCATTCCTGTGACACTAGTTATAGATTCCGATGCTTCACTTCAGGTTTACTGTATCACTTGGACCTTCTTACTGACGATGAAACACAGATATTGCATCGGAATTAAATACAAAAGGCACAATGCCGACTTAAGGACAAGAAGATTTACACTTCTTACTGACTTTGTTTTGAACCATTCCAATGACACTAGTTATAGATTCCGATGCTACACTTCAGGTTTTCTGTATCCCTTGGACCTTCGTATTGACGTTGAGACACAGAAATTGAATCGGAATTAAATACAAAAGCACAATGCCGACTTAAGTACAAGAAGACTGACTCTTCTTACTGTCTATGTTTTGAAACATTCCTCTGACAATAGTTATAGATTCCGATGCTTCACTTGAGGTTTACTGTATCCCTTGGACCTTCTTATTGACGATGAAACACAGAAATTGCATCGGAATTATATACAAAAGGCACAATGCCGATTTAAGTACATGATGACCGACACTTCCTACTGACTATGTTTTGAACCATTCCTGTGACTCTGGTTATTGATACCGATGCTTCACTTGAGGTTTACTGTATCCCTTGGACCTTTTATTGACGATGAAACACAGAAATTGGATCGGTATTAAATAGAAAAGGCACAATGCCGACTTAAGTACATGAAGACCGACTCTTCCTACTGACTCCGTTTTGAACCATTCCTGTGTTCTAGTTATAGATTCCGATGTTTCACTTGAGGTTAACTGTATCCCTTGGACCTTCTTATTGACGATGAAACACAGAAATTGCATCGGAATTAAATACAAAAGGCACAATGCCGACTTAAGTACAAGAAGACTGACTCTTCTTACTGTCTATGTTTTGAACCATTCCTGTGACACTAGTTATAGATTCCGATGCTTCGCTCCAGGTTTACTGTATTCTTGGACCTTCTTATTGACAATGAAACACAGAAATTGCATCGGAATTAAATACAAAAAGCACAATGCCGACTTAAGAGCAAGAAGAATGACTCTTCTTACTGACTATGATTGAACCTTTCTTGTGACACTAGCTATAGATTCCGATGCTTCACTTCAGGTTTACTGTATCCCTCTGACCTTCTTGTTGACGATGAAACACAGAAATTGCATCGGAATTAAATACAATAGGCACAATGCCGACTTAAGTACAAGAAGACTGACTCTTCTTACTGTCTATGTTATGAACTATTCCATTGACACTAGTTATAGATTCCGATGCTTCACTCCAGGTTTACTGTATCCCATGGACCTTGTTATTGACGATGAAACACAGAAATTGCATCGGAATTACATAGAAAAGGCACAATGCCGACTTAAGTACACGAAGACTGACTCTTCTTACTGACTATGTTTTGAACCATTCCTGTGACACTAGTTTTAGATTCCGATGCTTCACTTCAGGTTTACTGTACCCCTTAGACCTACTTATTGACGATGAAACATAGAAATTGCATCGGAATTAAATTCAAAAGGCAAAATGCCGACTTAAGTACACGAAGACTGACTCTTCTTAGTGTCTATGCTTTGAACCATTCCTGTGACACTAGTTACAGACTCCGATGCTACACTCCAGGTTTACTGTATCCCTTGGACCTTCTTATTGCCGATGAAACACAGAAATTGCATCGCAATTAAATACAAAAGGCACTAAGATGACTTAAGCACATGAAGACCGACTCTTCCTACTGACTATGTTTTGAACCATTCCTGTGACACTAGTTATCGATTCCGATGCCTCATTTCAGGTTTACTGTATCCCTTGGACCTTCATATTGACAATGAAACACAGAAATTGCATCGGAATTAAATACAATAAGCACAATGCTGAATTAAGTACAAGAAGACTGACTCTTCTTACTGTCTATGTTTTGAACCATTCCTGTGACAATAGTTATAGATTCCGATGCTTCACTCCAGGTTTAATGTATCCCTTGGACCTTCTTATTGACGAAGAAACACACAAATTGCATCGGAATTAAATACAAAAGGCACAATGCCGACTTAAGGACAAGAAGACTGACTCTTCTTTCTGAATATGTTTTGAACCATTCCTGTGACACTAGCTATTGATTCCGATGCTTCACTTCAGGTTTAGTGTATCCCTTGGACCTTCTTATTGACGATGAAACACACAAATTGCATCGGAATTAAATACAAAAGGCACAATGCCGACTTAAGTACAAGAAGACTGACTCTTCTTAGAGTCTATGTTTTAACCATTCCATTGACACTAGTTATAGATTCCGATGGTTCACTCCAGGTTTACTGTTTCCCTTGGACCTTGTTATTGACGATGAAACACAGAAATTGCATCGGAATTAAATACAAAAGGCACAATGCCGACTTAAGAACAAGAGGACTGACTCTTCTTACTGACTATGTTTGAACCATTCCTGTGACACTAGTTATAGATTCCGATGCTTCACTTCAGGTTTACTGTATCACTTGGAACTTCTTACTGACGATGAAACACAGATATTGCATCGGAATTAAATACAAAAGGCACAATGCCGACTTAAGGACAAGAAGATTTACACTTCTTACTGACTTTGTTTTGAACCATTCCAATGACACTAGTTATAGATTCCGATGCTACACTTCAGGTTTACTGTATCCCTTGGACCTTCGTATTGACGTTGAGACACAGAAATTGAATCGGAATTAAATACAAAAGCACAATGCCGACTTAAGTACAAGAAGACTGACTCTTCCTACTGTCTATGTTTTGAACCATTCCTGTGACACTCGTTATAGAATACGATGCTTTACTTCAGGTTTACTGTATCCCTTGGACCTTCTTATTGACGATGAAACACAGAAATTGCATCGGAATTAAATACAAAAGGCACTATGCCGACGTAAGTACATGAAGACCGACTCTTCCTACTGACTATGTTTTGAACCATTCCTGTGACACTAGTTATAGATTCCGATGCCTCACTTCAGGTTTACTGTATCCCTTGGACCTACTTATTGACGATGAAACACAGAAATTGCATCGGAATTAAATACAATAGGCACAATGCTGAATTAAGTACAAGAAGACTGACTCTTCTTACTGTCTATGTTTTGAACCATTCCTGTGACAATAGTTATAGATTCCGATGCTTCACTCCAGGTTTAATGTATCCCTTGGACCTTCTTATTGACGAAGAAACACACAAATTGCAACGGAATTAAATACAAAAGGCACAATGCCGACTTAAGGACAAGAAGAGTGACTCTTCTTTCTGAATATGTTTTGAACCATTCCTGTGAAACAAGCTATTGATTACGATGCTTCACTTCAGGTTTAGTGTATCCCTCTGACTTTCTTATTGACGATGAAACATAGAAACGGTTTCGGAATTAAATACAAACGGCACAATGCCGACTTAAGTACAAAAGGACTGAGTCTTCTTACTGTCTATGTTTTGAACCATTCCTGTGACACTAGTTATAGATTCAGATGCTTCACTTGAGGTTTACTGTATCCCTTGGACCTTCTTATCGACGATGAAACACAGAAATTGCATCGGAATTAAATACAAAAGGCACAATGCCGATTTAAGTACATGATGACCGACTCTTCCTACCGACTATGTTTTGAACCATTCCTGTGACACTGGTTATTGATACTGATGCTTCACTTGAGGTTTACTGTATCCCTTGGACCTTTTATTGACGATGAAACACAGAAATTGGATCGGTATTAAATACAAAAGGCACAATGCCGACTTAAGTACATGAAGACCGACTCTTCCTACTGACTCCGTTTTGAACCATTCCTGTGTTCTAGTTATAGATTCCGATGTTTCACTTGAGGATAACTGTATCCCTTGGACCTTCTTATTGACGATGAAACACAGAAATTGCATCGGAATTAAATACAAAAGGCACAATGCCGACTTAAGTACAAGAAGACTGACTCTTCTTACTGTCTATGTTTTGAACCATTCCTGTGACACTAGTTATAGATTCCGATGCTTCGCTCCAGGTTTACTGTATTCTTGGACCTTCTTATTGACAATGAAACACAGAAATTGCATCGGAATTAAATACAAAAAGCACAATGCCGACTTAAGAGCAAGAAGAATGACTTTTCTTACTGACTATGATTGAACCATTCCTGAGACACTAGCTATAGATTCCGATGCTTCACTTCAGGTTTACTGTATCCTTCTGACCTTCTTGTTGACGATGAAACACAGAAATTGCATCGGAATTAAATACAATTGGCACAATGCCGACTTAAGTACAAGAAGACTGACTCTTCTTACTGTCTAAGTTATGAACCATTCCATTGACACTAGTTATAGATTCCGATGCTTCACTCCAGGTTTACTGTATCCCTTGGACCTTGTTATTGACGATGAAACACAGAAATTGCATCGGAATTACATAGAAAAGGCACAATGCCGACGTAAGTACAAGAGGACTGACTCTTCTAACTGTCTATTTCTTGAACCATATCTGTGACACTAGTTACAGATTCCGATGCTTCACTTGAGGTTTACTTTATCCCTTGTACCTTCTTAGTGACGATGAAACACAGAAATTGCATCGGAATTATATACAAAAGGCACAATGCCGATTTAAGTACATGATGACCGACTCTTCCTACTGACTATGTTTTGAACCATTCCTGTGACACTGGTTATTGATACCGATGCTTCACTTGAGGTTTACTGTATCCCTTGGACCTTCTTATTGACGATGAAACACAGAAATTGTATCGATATTAAATACAAAAGGCACAATGCCGACTTAAGTACATGAAGACCGCCTCTTCCTACTGACTATATTTTAAACCATTCCTGTGACACTAGTTATAGATTCCGATGTTTTACTGGAGGTTAACTGTATCTCTTGGACCTTCTTATTGACGATGAAACACAGAAATTGCATCGGAATTAAATACAAAAGGCACAATGCCGACTTAAGTACAAGAAGACTGACTCTTCTTACTGTCTATGTTTTGAACCATTCCTTGTGACACTAGTTATAGATTCCGATGCTTCGCTCCAGGTTTACTGTATTCTTGGAACTTCCTATTGACAATGAAACACAGAAATTGCATCGGAATTAAATACAAAAAGCACAATGCCGACTTACGAACAAGAAGACTGACTCTTCTTACTGACTATGTTTGAACCATTCCGGTGACACTAGCTATAGATTCCGATGCTTCACTTCAGGTTTACTGTATCCCTCTAACCTTCTTGTTGACGATGAAACACAGAAATTGCATCGGAATTAAATACAATAGGTACAATGCCGATTTAAGTACAAGAAGACTGACTCTTCCTGCTGTCTATGTTTTGAACCATTCCTGTGACACTAGTTATTGATTCCGATGCTTCGCTATAGGTTTACTGTATCCTTTGGACCTTCTTATTGACAATGAAACACAGAAATTGCATCGGAAATAAATACAAAAGGCACAATGCCGAATTAAGTACAAGAAGACTGACTCTTCTTACTGTCTATGTTTTGAACCATTCCATTGACACTAGTTATAGATTCCGATGCTACACTCCAGGTTTACTGTATCCCTAGGACCTTGTTATTGACGATGAAACACAGAAATTGCATCGGAATTAAATAGAAAAGGCACAATGCCGAATTAAGTACAAGAAGACTGACTCTTCTTACTGACTATGTTTTGAACCATTCCTGTGACACTAGTTTTAGATTCCGATGCTTCACTTCAGGTTTACTGTACCCCTTAGACCTTCTTATTGACGATGAAACATAGAAATTGCATCGGAATTAAATACAAAAGGCAAAATGCCGACTTAAGTACACGAAGACTGACTCTTCTTACTGTCTATGCTTTGAACCATTCCTGTGCCACTAGTTACAGATTCCGATGCTACACTCCAGGTTTACTGTATCCCTTGGACCTTCTTATTGCCGATGAAACACAGAAATTGCATCGCAATTGAATACAAAAGGCACTATGCCGACTTAAGTACATGAAGACCGACACTTCCTACTGACTATGTTTTGAACCATTCCTGTGACACTAGTTATAGATTCCGATGCCTCACTTCAAGTTTACTGTATCCCTTGGACCTTGTTATTGACGATGAAACACAGAAATTGCATCGGAATTAAATACAATAGGCACAATGCTGAATTAAGTGCAAGAAGACTGACTCTTCTTACTGTCTATGTTTTGAACCATTCCTGTGACAATAGTTATAGATTCCGATGCTTCACTCCAGGTTAACTGTATCCCTTGGACCTTGTTATTGACGATGAAACACAGAAATTGCATCGGAATTACATAGAAAAGGCACAATGCCGACTTCAGTACAAGAAGACTGACTCTTGTTACTGTCTATGATTTGAACCATTCCTGTGACACTAGTTTTAGATTCCGATGCTTCACTTCAGGTTTACTGAATCCCTCTGACCTTCTTATTGACGATGAAACACATAAACGGCTTCGGAATTATATACAAACGGCACAATGCCGACTTAAGTACAAGAGGACTGACTCTTCTAACTGTCTATTTCTTGAACCATTCCTGTGACACTAGTTACAGATTCCGATGCTTCACTTGAGGTTTACTGTATCCCTTGGACCTTCTTAGTGACGATGAAACACAGAAATTGCATCGGAATTAAATACAAAAGGCTTAATGCCGACTTAAGTACAAGAAGACTGACTCTTCTTACTGTCTATGTTTTGAACCATTCCTGTGACACTAGTTATAGATTCCGATGCTTCGCTCCAGGTTTACTGTATTCTTGGACCTTCTTATTGACAATAAAACACAGAAATTGCATCGGAATTAAATACAAAAAGCACAAGGCCGACTTAAGAACAAGAAGACTGACTCTTCTTACTGACTATGTTTGAACCATTCCGGTGACACTAGCTATAGATTCCGATGCTTCACTTCAGGTTTACTGTATCCCTCTAACCTTCTTGTTGACGATGAAACACAGAAATTGCATCGGAACTAAATACAATAGGTACAATGCCGATTTAAGTACAAGAAGACTGACTCTTCCTACTGTCTATGATTTGAACCATTCCTGTGACACTAGTTATAGATTCCGATGCTTCGCTCCAGGTTTACTGTATCCTTTGGACCTTCTTATTGACAATGAAACACAGAAATTGCATCGGAATTAAATACAATAGGCACAATGCCGAATTAAGTACAAGAAGACTTACTCTTCTTACTGTCTATGTTTTGAACCATTCCATTGACACTAGTTATAGATTCCGATGCTTCACTCCAGGTTTACTGTATCCCTAGGACCTTGTTATTGACGATGAAACACAGAAATTGCTTCGGAATTAAATAGAAAAAGCACAATGCCGAATTAAGTACAAGAAGACTGACTCTTCTTACTGACTATGTTTTGAACCATTCCTGTGACACTAGTTGTAGATTCCGATGCTTCACTTCAGGTTTACTGTACCCCTTACACCTTCTTATTGACGATGAAACATAGAAATTGCATCGGAATTAAATACAAAAGGCAAAATGCCGACTTAAGTACACGAAGACTGACTCTTCTTACTGTCTATGCTTTGAACCATTCCTGTGACACTAGTTACAGATTCCGAAGCTACACTCCAGGTTTACTGTATCACTTGGACCTTCTTATTGCCGATGAAACACAGAAATTGCATCGCAATTAAATAGAAAAGCACAATGCCGACTTAAGTACAAGAGGACTGACTCTTATTACTGACTTTGTTTTGAACCATTCCTGTGACACTAGTTATAGATTCCGATGCTTCACTTCAGGTTTACTGTATCCCTTGGACCTTCTTATTGACAATGAAGCACAGAAATTGCTTCGCAATAAAATACAAAAGGCAAAATGCCGACTTAAGTACACGAAGACTGACTCTTCTTACTATGAATGGAACCATTCCTGTGACACTAGTTATAGATTCCGATGCTACACTCCAGGTTTACTGTATCCCTTGGACCTTCTTATTCACGATGAAACACAGAAATTGCATCGGAATTAAATACAAAAGGCACAATGCCGACATAAGGACAACAAGATTGACTCTTCTTACTGACTTTGTTTTGAACCATTCCTGTGACACTAGTTATAGATTCCGATGCTTCACTTCAGGTTTACTGTATCCCTTGGACCTTCGTATTGACGAAGAAACACACAAATTGCATCGGAATTAAATACAAAATGTACAATGCCGACTTAAGGGCAAGAAGAATGACACTTCTTACTGACTATGTTTTGAACCATTCCTGTGACACTAGCTACAGATTCCGATGCTTCACTTCAGGTTTAGTGTATCCCTCTGACTTTCTTATTGACGATGAAACACAGAAATGGCTTCGGAATTAAATACAAAAGGCACAATGCCGACTTAAGTACAAGAGGACTGACTCTTCTTACTGACTATGTTTTGAACCATTCCTGTAACACTAGTTAAAGTTTCCGATGCTTCACTTGAGGTTTACTGTATCCCTTGGACCTTCTTATTGACGATGAAACACAGAAATTGCATCGGAATTAAATACAAACAGTACAATGCCGACTTAAGTACATGAAGACCGGCTCTTCCTACTGACTACGTTTTGAACCATTCCTGTGACACTAGTTATTGATACCGATGCTTCACTTGAGGTTTACTGTATCCCTTGGACCTTCTTATTGACGATGAAACACAAAAATTGTATCGGAATTAAATGCAATAGGCACAATGCCGACTTAAGTACATGAAGACCGACTCTTCCTACTGACTATGTTTTGACCCATTCCTGCGACACTAGTTATAGATTCCGATGTTTCACTTGAGGTTAACTGTATCCCTTGGACCTTCTTATTGACGATGAAACACAGAAATTGCATCGGAAATAAATACTAAAGGCACAATGCCGACTTAAGTACAAGAAGACTGACTCTTCTTACTGTCTATGTTTTGAACCATTCCTGTGACACTAGTTATAGATTCCGATTCTTCGCTCCAGTTTTACTGTATCCCTTGGACCTTCTTATTGACAATGAAACACAGAAATTGCATCGGAATTAAATACAAAAAGCACAATGCCGACTTAAGAACAAGAAGACTAACTCTTCTTACTGACTATGTTTGAACCAGTCCTGTGACACTAGCTATAGATTCCAATGCTTCACTTCAGGTTTACTGTATCCCTCTGACCTTCTTGTTGACGATGAAACACAGAAATTGCATCGGAATTAAATACAGTAGGCACAATGCCGACTTAAGTAAAAGAAGACTGACTCTTTTTACTGTCTATGTTTCGTACCATTCCATTGACACTAGTTATGAATTCCGATGCTTCACTCTAGGTTTACTGTATCCCTTGGACCTTGTTATTGACGATGAAGCACAGAAATTGCATGGGAATTAAATAGAAAAGGCACAATGCCGACTTAAGTACAAGAAGACTGACTCTTTTTACTGACTATGTTTTGAACCATTCCTGTGACACTAGTTATAAATTCCGATGCTTCACTTCAGGTTTACTGTACCCCTTGGACCTTCGTATTGACGATGAAACATAGAAATTGCATCGGAATTAAATACAAAAAGCAAAATGCCGACTTAAGTACACGAAGACTGACTCTTCTTACTGTCTATGGTTTGAACCATTCCTGTGACACTAGTTACAGATTCCGATGCTACACTCCAGGTTTATTGTATCCCTTGGACCTTCTTATTGACGATGAAACACAGATATTGCATCGCAATTAAATACAAAAGGCACAATGCCGACTTAAGGACAAGAAGACTGACTATTCCTACAGTCTTTGTTTTGAACCATTAGTGTGACACTAGTTATAGATTCCGATGCTTCACTTCAGGTTTGCTGTATCCCTTGGACCTTCTTATTGACGATGAAACACAGAAATTCCATCGGAATTAAATACAAAAGGCACAATGCCGACTTAAGTACAAGAAGGCTGACTCTTCCTACTGTCTATGTTTTGAACCATTCCTGTGACACTAGTTATAGATTCCGATGCTTCACTTCAGGTTTACTGTACCCCTTGGACCTTCTTATTGACGATGAAACATAGAAATTGCATCGGAATTAAATACAAAAGGCAAAATGCCGACTTAAGTACACGAAGACTGACTCTTCTTATTGTCTATGTTTTGAACCATTCCTCTGACACTAGTTACAGATTCCGATGCTACACTCCAGGTTTACTGTATCCCTTGAACCATCTTATTGACGATGAAACACAGAAATTGCATCGGAATTAAATAGAAAAGGCACAATGCTGACTTAAGTACAAGAGGACTGACTCTTCGTACTGTCTATGTTTTGAACCATTCCTGTGACACTCGTTACAGATTACGATGCTTTACTTCAGGTTTACTGTATACCTTGGACCTTCTTATTGACGATGAAGCACAGAAATTGCATCGGAATTAAATACAAAAGGCACAATGCCGACTTAAGTACATGAAGACCGACTCTTCCTACTGACTGTGTTTTGAACCATTCCTGTGACACTAGTTACAGATTCCGATGCTACACTCCAGGTTTACTGTATCCCTTGTATCTTCGTATTGACGATGAAACACAGATATTGCATCGGAATTAAATAGAAACGGCACAATGCCGACTTAAGTACAAGAGGACTGACTCTTCTTACTGACAATGTTTTGAACCATTCCTGTGACACTAGTTATAGATTCCGATGCTTCACTTCAGGTTTACTGGATCCCTTGGACCTACTTATTGACGATGAAACACAGATATTGCATCGGAAGTAAATAGAAACGGCACAATGCCGACTTAAGTACATGAAGACCGACTCTTCTTACTGTCTATGTTTCGAACCATTCCTGTGACATCAGTTATAGATTCCGATGCTTCACTCCAGGTATACTGTATCCCTTGGACCTTCTTATTGACGATGAAACACAGAAATTGCATCGGAATTAAATACAAAAGGCACAATGCTGACTTAAGTACAAGAAGACTGACACTTCTTACTGTCTATGTTTTGAACCATTCCATTATCACTAGTTATAGATTCCGATGCTACACTCCAGGTTTACTGTTTCCCATGGACCTTTTTATTGACGATGAAACACAGAAATTGCATCGGAATTAAATAGAAAAGGCACAATGCCGACGTAAGTACAAGAAGACTGACTCTTCTTACTGACTATGTTTTGAACCATTCATGTGACACTAGTTATAGATTCCGATGCTTCACTTCAGGTTTACTGTATCCCTCTGACCTTCTTATTGACGATGAAACACAGAAATTGCATCGGAATTAAATACAAAATGCAAAATGCTGACTTAAGTACACGAAGACTGACTCTTCTTACTGTCTATGATTTGAACCATTCCTGTGACACTAGTTATCGATTCCGGTGCTTCACTTCAGGTTTAGTGTAACCCTCTGACTTTCTTATTGACGATGAAACACAGAAATGGCTTCGGAATTAAATACAAAATGCACAATGCCGACTTAAGTACAAGAAGGCTGACACTTCCTACTGTCTATGTTTTGAACCATTCCTGTGACACTAGTTATAGATTCCGATGCTTCACTTCAGGTTTACTGGATCCCTTGGACCTACTTATTGACGATGTAACACAGAAATTGCATAGGAATTAAATAGAAAAGGCACAATGCCGACTTAAGTACATGAAGACCGACTCTTCCTACAGACTATGTTTTGAACCATTCCTGTGACACTAGTTATACATTCCGATGCCTCACTTGAGGCATACTGTATCCCTTGGAACTTCTTATTGACGATCAAACACAGAAATTGCATCGTAATTAAATACAAAAGGCACAATGCCGACTTAAGTACAAGAAGACTGACTCTTCTACTGTCTATGTTTTGAACCATTCCTGTGACATCACTTATAGATTCCGATGCTTCACTCCAGGTATACTGCATCCCTTGGACCTTCTTATTGACAATGAAACACAGAAATTGCATCGGAATGAAATAGAAAAGGCACAATGCCGTCTTAAGTACAAGAGGACTGACTCTTCTTACTGTCTATGTTTTGAACCATTCCATTGGCACTAGTTATAGATTCCGATGCTTCAATCCAGGTTTACTGTATCCCTTGGACCTTCTTATTGACGATGAAACACAGAAATTGCATCGGAATTAAATACAAAAGGCAAAATGCTGACTTATGTACACGAAGACTGACTCTTCTTACTGTCTATGATTTGAACCATTCCTGTGACACTAGTTATAGATTCCGATGCTACACTTCAGGTTTACTGTATCCCTTGGACCTTCTTATTGACGATGAAACACAGAAATTTCATCGGAATTAAATACAAAAGGCACAATGCCGACTTAAGTACAAGAAGATTGACTCTTCTTACTGACATTGTTTTGAACCATTCCTGTGACACTAGTTATAGACTACGATGCTTCGCTTCAGGTTTACTGTATCCCTTGGATCTTCTTATTGACGCTGAAACACAGAAATTGAATCGGAATTACATACAAAAGGCGCAATGCCGACTTAAGTACAAGAAGACTGACTCTTCCTACTGTCTATGTTTTGAACTATTCCTGTGACACTCGTTATAGATTACGATGCTTTACTTCAGGTTTACTGGATCCCTTGGACCTACTTATTGACCATGTAACACAGAAATTGCATAGGAATTAAATAGAAAAGGCACAATGCCGACTTAAGTACATGAAGACCGACTCTTCCTACAGACTATGTTTTGAACCATTCCTGTGACACTAGTTATACATTTCGATGCTTCACTTGAGGCATACTGTATCCCTTGGAACTTCTTATTGACGATGAAACACAGAAATTGCATCGTAATTAAATACAAAAGGCACAATGCCGACTTAAGTACAAGAAGACTGACTCTTCTTACTGTCTATGTTTTGAACCATTCCTGTGACATCAGTTATAGATTCCGATGCTTCACTCCAGGTATACTGTATCCCTTGGACCTTCTTATTGACGATGAAACACAGAAATTGCATAGGAATTAAATACAAAAGTCACAATGCCGTCTTAAGTACAAGAAGACTACCTCTTCTTACTGTCTATGTTTTGAACCATTCCATTGGCACTAATTATAGATTCCGATGCTTCACTCCAGGTTTACTGTTTCCCTTGGACCTTGTTATTGACGATGAAACACAGAAATTGCATCGGAATTAAATAGAAACGGCACAATGCCGACTTAAGTACAAGAGGACTGACCCTTCTTACTGACTATGTTTTGAACCATTCCTGTGACACTAGTTATAGATTCCGATGCTTCACTTCAAGTGTTAATGTATCCCTTGGACCTTCTTATTGACGATGAAACACAGAAATAGCATCGGAATTAAATACAAAAGCAAAATGCCGACTTAAGTACACCAAGACTGACTCTTCTTACTGTCTATGATTTGAACCATTCCTGTGACACTAGTTATAGATTCCGGTGCTTCACTTCAGGTTCAGTGTATCCCTCTGACTTTCTTATTGACGATGAAACACAGAAATGGCTTCGGAATTAAATACAAAAGGCACAATGCCGACTTAAGTACAAGAGGACTGACTCTTCTCACTGTCTATGTTTTTAACCATTCCTGTGACACTAGTTATAGATTACGATGCTTTACTTCAGGTTTACTGTATCCCTTGGACCTTCTTATTGACGATGAAACAAAGAAATTGCATCGGAATTAAATACAAAAGGCAAAATGCTGACTTAAGTACACGAAGACTGACTCTTCTTACTGTCTATGATTTAAACCATTCCTGTGACACTAGTTATAGTTTACGATGCTTTACTTCAGGTTTACTGTATCCCTTGGACCTTCTTATTGACGATGAAGCACAGAAATTGCATCGGAATTAAATACAAAAGGCACAATGCCGACTTCAGTACTTGAAGACCGACTCTTCCTACTGACTATGTTTTGAACCATTCCTGTGACACTAGTTACAGATTCCGATGCTACACTCCAGGTTTACTGTATCCCTTCGAACTTCTTATTGACGATGAAACACAGAAATTGCATCGGAATTAAATAGAAACGGCACAATGCCGACTTAAGTACAAGAGGACTGACCCTTCTTACTGACTATGTTTTGAACCATTCCTGTGACACTAGTTATAGATTCCGATTGTTCACTTCAGGTGTTAATGTATCCCTTGGACCTTCTTATTGACGATGAAACACAGAAATAGCATCGGAATTAAATACAAAAGCAAAATGCCGACTTAAGTACACCAAGACTGACTCTTCTTACTGTCTACGATTTGAACCATTCCTGTGACACTAGTTATAGATTCCGGTGCTTCACTTCAGGTTTTGTGTATCCCTCTGACTTTCTTATTGACGATGAAAGACAGAAATGGCTTCGGAATTAAATCCAAAAGGCACAATGCCGACTTAAGTACAAGAGGACTGACTCCTCTTACTGTCTATGTTTGAACCAGTCCTGTGACACTAGTTATAGATTCCGATGCTTCACTTGCGGTTAACTGTACCCCTTGGACCTTCTAACTGACAATGAAACACAGAAATTGCCTCAGAATTAAATACAAAAAGCACAATGCCGATTTAAGAACAAGAAGACTGACTCTTCTTACTGACTATGTTTGAACCATTCCTGCGACACTAGCTGTAGATTCCGATGCTTCACTTCAGGTTTACTGTATCCCTCTGACATTCTTGTTGACGATGAAACACAAAAATTGCATCGGAATTAAATACAAAAGGCAAAATGCTGACTTAAGTACACGAAGACTGACTCTTCTTACTGTCTATGACTTGAACCATTCCTGTGACACTAGTTATAGATTCCGATGCTACACTTCAGGTTTACTGTATCCCTAGGACCTTCTTATTGACGATGAAACACAGAAATTTCATCGGAATTAAATACAAAAGGCACAATGCCGACTTAAGTACAAGAAGATTGACTCTTCTTAGTGACATTGTTTTGAACCATTCCTGTGACACTAGTTATAGACTACGATGCTTCGCTTCAGGTTTACTGTATCCCTTGGATCTTCTTATTGACGCTGAAACACAGAAATTGAATCGGAATTACATACAAAAGGCGCAATGCCGACTTAAGTACAAGAAGACTGACTCTTCCTACTGTCTATGTTTTGAACCATTCCTGTGACACTCGTTATAGATAACGATGCTTTACTTCACGTTTACTGTATCCCTTGGACCTTCTTATTGACGATGAAACAAAGAAATTGCATCGGAATTAAATACAAAAGGCACAATGCCGACTTAAGTACAAGAAGACTGACTCTTCTTACTGACTATGTTTTGAACCATTCCTGTGACACTAGTTATAGATTCCGATGCTTCACTTCAGGTTTACTGTATCCCTTGGACCTTCTTATTGACGATGAAACACAGAAATTGCATCGGAATTAAATACAAAAGGCAAAATGCTGACTTAAGTACACGAAGACTGACTCTTCTTACTGTCTATGATTTGAACCATTCCTGTGACACTAGTTATCGATTCCGGTGCTTCACTTCAGGTTTAGTGTATCCCTCAGACTTTCTTATTGACGATGAAACACAGAAATGGCTTCGGAATTAAATACAAAAGGCACAATGCCGACTTAAGTACAAGAGGACTGACTCTTCTTACTGTCTATGATTTGAACCATTCCTGTGACACTAGTTATAGATTCCGATGCTTCACTTGAGGTTAACTGTACCCCATGGACCTTCTTATTGACAATGAAACACAGAAATTGCATCGGAATTAAATACAAAAAGCACAATGCCGATTTAAGTACAAGAAGACTGACTCTTCTTACTGACTATGTTTGAACCATTCCTGTGACACTAGCTATAGATTCCGATGCTTCACTTGAGGTTTACTGTATACCTCTGACCTTCTTGTTGACGATGAAACACAGAAATTGCATCGGAATTCAATACAATACCCACAATGCCGACTTAAGTACAAGAAGACTGACTCTACTTACTGTCTATGATTTGAACCATTCCATTGACACTAGTTATAGATTCCGATGCTTCACTCCAGGTTTACTGTATTCCTTGGACCTTGTTATTGACGATGAAACACAGAAATTGCATTGGAATTAAATAGAAAAGGCACAATACCGACTTAAGTACAAGAAGACTGATTATTCTTACTGACTATGTTTTGAACCATTCCTGTGACACTAGTTATAGATTCCGATGCTTCACTTCAGGTTTACTGTACCCCTTGGACCTTCTTATTGACGATAAAACACAGAAATTGCATCGGAATTAAATAGAAAAGGCACAATGCCGACTTAAGGACAACAAGATTGACTCTTTTTACTGACTTTGCTTTGAACCATTCCTGTGACACTAGTTATAGATTCCGATGTTTCACTTCAGGTTTACTGTATCCCTTGGATCTTCTTATTGACGCTGAAACACAGAAATTGAATCGGAATTAAATACAAAAGGCACAATGCCGACTTAAGGACAACAAGATTGACTCTTTTTACTGACTTTGTTTTGAACCATTCCTGTGACACTAGTTATAGATTACGATGCTTTACTTCAGGTTTACTGTATCCCTTGGACCTTCTTATTGACGATAAAGCACAGAAATTGCATCGGAATTAAATACAAAAGGCACAATGCCGACATAAGTACATGAAGACCGACTCTTCCTACTGACTATGTTTTGAACCATTCCTGTGACACTAGTTACAGATTCCGATGCTACACTCCAGGTTTACTGTATCCCTTCGAACTTCTTATTGACGATGAAACACAGAAATTGCATCGGAATTAAATAGAAACGGCACAATGCCGACTTAAGTACAAGAGGACTGACCCTTCTTACTGACTATGTTTTGAACCATTCCTGTGACACTAGTTATAGATTCCGATGCTTCACTTCAGGTGTTAATGTATCCCTTGGACCTTCTTATTGACGATGAAACACAGAAATAGCATCGGAATTAAATACAAAAGCAAAATGCCGACTTAAGTACACCAAGACTGACTCTTCTTACTGTCTATGATTTGAACCATTCCTGTGACACTAGTTATAGATTCCGGTGCTTCACTTCAGGTTCAGTGTATCCCTCTGACTTTCTTATTGACGATGAAACACAGAAATGGCTTCGGAATTAAATACAAAAGGCACAATGCCGACTTAAGTACAAGAGGACTGACTCTTCTTACTGTCTATGATTTGAACCAGTCCTGTGACACTAGTTATAGATTCCGATGCTTCACTTGAGGTTAACTGTACCCCTTGGACCTTCTTACTGACAATGAAACACAGAAATTGCATCAGAATTAAATACAAAAAGCACAATGCCGATTTAAGAACAAGAAGACTGACTCTTCTTACTGACTATGTTTGAACCATTCCTGCGACACTAGCTGTAGATTCCGATGCTTCACTTCAGGTTTACTGTATCCCTCTGACATTCTTGTTGACGATGAAACACAAAAATTGCATCGGAATTAAATACAATACCCACAATGCCGACTTAACTACAAGAAGACTGACTCTTCTTACTGTCTATGTTTGAACCATTCCTGTGACACTAGTTACAGATTCCGATGCTACACTCCAGGTTTACTGTATCCCTTGGACCATCTTATTGACGATAAGACACAGAAATTGCATCGGAATTAAATAGAAAAGGCACAATGCCGACTTAAGAACAACAAGATTGACTCTTTTTACTGACTTTGTTTTGAACCATTCCTGTGACACTAGATATAGATTCCGATGCTTCACTTCAGGTTTACTGTATCCCTTGGATCTTCTTATTGACGCTGAAACACAGAAATTGAATCGGAATTAAATACAAAAGGCACAATGCCGACTTAAGTACAAGAAGACTGACTCTTCCTACTGTCTATGTTTTGAACCATTCCTGTGACACTCGTTATAGATTACGATGCTTTACTACAGGTTTACTGTATACCTTGGACCTTCTTATTGACGATAAAGCACAGAAATTGCATCGGAATTAAATACAAACGGCACAATGCCGACATAAGTACAGGAAGACTGACTCTACCTACTGTCTATGTTTTGAACCATTCCTGTGACACTCGTTATAGATTACGATGCTTTACTTCAGGTTTACTGTATCTCTTGGACCTTCCTATTGACGATGAAGCACAGAAATTGCATCGGAATTAAATACAAAATGCACGATGCCGAATTAAATACAAGAAGACTGACTCTTCTTACTGTTTATGTTTTGAACCATTCCTGTGACACTAGTTATAGATTCCGATGCTTCACTCCAGGTTTACTGTATCCCTTGGACCTTCTTATTGACGAAGAAACACACAAATTGCATCGGAATTAAATACAAAAGGCACAATGCCGACTTAAGTACAAGATGACTGACTCTTCTTACTGACTATGTTTTGAACCATTCCTGTGTCACTAGCTATAGATTCCGATGCTTCACTTCAGGTTTAGTGAATCCCGCTGACTTTCTTATTGACGATGAAACACAGAAATGGCTTCGGAATTAAATACAAAAGGCACAATGCCGACTTAAGTACAAGAGGACTGACTCTTCTCACTGTCTATGTTTTTAACCATTCCTGTGACACTAGTTACGGATTCCGATGCTTCACTTCAGGTTTACTGGATCCCTTGGACCTTCTTATTGACGATGAAACATAGAAATTGCATCGGAATTAAATACAAAAGGAAAAATGCCGACTTAAGTACACGAAGACTGACTCTTCTTACTGTCTATGTTTTGAACCATTCCTGTGACACTAGTTACAGATTCCGATGCTTCACTCCAGGTTTACTGTATCCTTGGACCTTGTTATTGACGATGAAACACAGAAATTGCATCGGAATTAAATACAAAAGGCACAATGCCGACTTAAGGCAAACAAGATTGACTCTTTTTACTGACTTTGTTTTGAACCATTCCTGTGACACTAGTTATAGATTCCGATGCTTCACTTCAGGTTTACTGTATCCCTTGGATCTTCTTATTGACGCTGAAACACAGAAATTGAATCGGAATTAAATACAAAATGTACAATGCCGACTTAAGTACAAGAAGACTGACTCTTCCTACTGTCTATGTTTTGAACCATTCCTGTGACACTCGTTATAGATTACGATGCTTTACTTCAGGTTTACTGTATCCCTTGGACCTTCTTATTGACGATGAAGCACAGAAATTGCATCGGAAATAAATACAAAAGGCACAATGCCGACTTAAGTACATGAAGACCGACTCTTCCTACTGACTATGTTTTGAACCATTCCTGTGACACTAGTTACTGATTCCGATGCTACACTCCAGGTTTACTGCATCCCTTCGAACTTCTTATTGACGATGAAACACAGAAATTGCATCGGAATTAAATAGAAACGGCACAATGCCGACTTAACTACAGGAGGACTGACCATTCTTACTGACTATGTTTTGAACCATTCCTGAGACACTAGTTATAGATTCCGATGCTTCACTTCAGGTGTTAATGTATCCCTTGGACCTTCTTATTGACGATGAAACACAGAAATTGCATCGGAATTAAATACAAAATGCACGATGCCGAATTAAATACAAGAAGACTGACTCTTCTTACTGTTTATGTTTTGAACCATTCCTGTGACACTAGTTATAGATTCCGATGCTTCACTCCAGGTTTACTGTATCTCTTGGACCTTCTTATTGACGAAGAAACACACAAATTGCATCGGAATTAAATACAAAAGGCACAATGCCGACTTAAGGACAAGAAGACTGACTCTCCTTACTGACGATGTTTTGAACCAATCCTGTGACACTAGCTATAGATTCCGATGCTTCACTTCAGGTTTAGTGTATCCCTCTGGCTCTCTTATTGACGATGAAACACAGAAATGGCTTCGGAATTAAATACAAAACGCACAATGCCGACTTAAGTACAAGAGGACTGACTCTTCTTACTGTCTATGGTTTGAACCATTCCTGTGACACTAGTTATAGATTCCGATGCTTCACTTGATTTTTACTGTATCCCTTGGACCTTATTATTGACGATGAAACACAGAAATTGCATCGGAATTAAATACAAGAGGCACAATGCCGACTTAAGTAGATGAAGACCGACTCTTCCTACTGACTATGTTTTGAACCATTCCGGTGACACTTGTTATTGATACCGATGCTTCACTTGTGGTTTACTGTATCGCTTGGACCTTCTTATTTACGAAGAAACACAAAAATTGTATCGGTATTAAATACAAAAGGCACAATGCCGACTTAAGTACATGAAGACCGACTCTTCCTACTGACTATGCTTTGAACCATTCCTGTGGCACTAGTTATAGATTCCGATGTTTCACTTGAGGTTAACTGTATCCCTTGGACCTTCTTATTGACAATGAGACACAGAAATTGCATCGGAATTAAATACTAAAGGCACAATGCCGACTTAAGTACAAGAAGACTGACTCTTCTTACAGTCTATGTTTTGAACAATTCCTGTGACACTAGTTATAGATTCCGATGCTTCACTCCAGGTTTACTGTATCCCTTGGACCTTCTTGTTGACGATGAAACACACAAATTGCATCGGAATTACATACAAAAGGCAAAATGCCGACTTAAGTACACGAAGACTGACTCTTCTTACTGTCTATGATTTGAACCATTCCTGTGACGCTAGTTATAGATTCCGATGATACACTACAGGTTTACTGTATCCCTTGGACCTTCTTATTGACGATGAAACACAGAAATTGCATCGGAATTAAATACAAAAGGCACAATGCCGACTTAAGGACAAGAAGACTGACTCTTCTTACTGTCTATGTTTTGAACCATTCCTGTGACACTAGTTATAGATTCCGATGCTTCACTCCAAGTTTACTGTACCCCTTGGACCTGCTTATTGACGAAGAAACACACAAATTGCATCGGAATTAAATACAAAAGCCACAATGCCGACTTAAGGACAAGAAGACTGACTCTTCTTACTGACTATGTTTTGAACCAATCCTGTGACACTAGCTAAAGATTCCGATGCTTCACTTCAGGTTTAGTGTATCCCTCTGACTCTCTTATTGACGATGAAACACAGAAATTGCTTCGGAATTAAATACAAAAGGCACAATGCGGACTTAAGTACAAGAGGACTGACTCTTCTTACTGTCTATGTTTTGAACAATTCCTGCGACGCTAGTTATAGATTCAGATGCTTCACTTGAGGTTTACTGTATCCCTTGGACCTTCTTATTGACGCTGAAACACAGAAATTGAATCGGAATTAAATACAAAAGGCACAATGCCGACTTAAGTACAAGAAGATTGACTCTTCTTAGTGACATTGTTTTGAACCATTCCTGTGACACTAGTTATAGACTACGATGCTTCGCTTCAGGTTTACTGTATCCCTTGGATCTTCTTATTGACGCTGAAACACAGAAATTGAATCGGAATTACATACAAAAGGCGCAATGCCGACTTAAGTACAAGAAGACTGACTCTTCCCACTGTCTATGTTTAGAACCATTCCTGTGACACTCGTTATAGATTACGATGCTTTACTTCAGGTTTACTGTATCCCTTGGACCTTCTTATTGACGATGAAACAAAGAAATTGCATCGGAATTAAATACAAAAGGCACAATGGCGACTTAAGTACAAGAAGACTGACTCTTCTTACTGACTATGTTTTGAACCATTCCTGTGACACTAGTTATAGATTCCGATGCTTCACTTCAGGTTTACTGTATCCCTTAGACCTTCTTATTGACGATGAAACACAGAAATTGCATCGGAATTAAATCCAAAAGGCAAAATGCTGACTTAAGTACACGAAGACTGACTCTTCTTACTGTCTATGATTTGAACCATTCCTGTGACACTAGTTATCGATTCCGGTGCTTCACTTCAGGTTTAGTGTATCCCTCTGACTTTCTTATTGACGATGAAACACAGAAACGGCTTCGGAATTAAATACAAAAGGCACAATGCCGACTTAAGTACAAGAGGACTGACTCTTCTTACTGTCTATGTTTTGAACCATTCCTGTGACACTAGTTATAGATTCCGATGCTTCACTTGAGGTTAACTGTACCCCATGGACCTTCTTATTGACAATGAAACACAGAAATTGCATCGGAATTAAATACAAAAAGCACAATGCCGATTTAAGTACAAGAAGACTGACTCTTCTTACTGACTATGTTTGAACCATTCCTGTGACACTAGCTATAGATTCCGATGCTTCACTTCAGGTTTACTGTATACCTCTGACCTTCTTGTTGACGATGAAACACAGAAATTGCATCGGAATTCAATACAATACCCACAATGCCGACTTAAGTACAAGAAGACTGATTCTTCTTACTGACTATGTTTTGCACCATTCCTGTGACACTAGTTATAGATTCCGATGCTTCACTTCAGGTTTACTGTACCCCTTGGACCTTCTTATTGACGATGAAACATAGAAATTGCATCGGAATTAAATACAAAAGGCAAAATGCCGACTTAAGTACACGAAGACTGACTCTTCTTACTGTCTATGTTTGAACCATTCCTGTGACACTAGTTACAGATTCCGATGTTACACTCCAGGTTTACTGTATCCCTTGGACCTTCTTATTGACGATGAAACACGGAAATTGCATCGGAATTAAATACAAAAGGCACAATGCCGACTTAAGGCAAACAAGATTGACTCTTTTTACTGACTTTGTTTTGAACCATTCCTGTGACACTAGTTACTGATTCCGATGCTACACTCCAGGTTTACTGTATCCCTTCGAACTTCTTATTGACGATGAAACACAGAAATTGCATCGGAATTAAATAGAAACGGCACAATGCCGACTTAAGTACAAGAGGACTGACCCTTCTTACTGACTATGTTTTGAACCATTCCTGTGACACTAGTTATAGATTCCGATGCTTCACTTCGGGTGTTAATGTATCCCTTGGACCTTCTTATTGACGATGAAACACAGAAATAGCATCGGAATTAAATATAAAAAGCACAATGCCGATTTAAGTACAAGAGGACTGACTCTTCTTACTGTCTATGTTTTGAGCCAGTCCTGTGACACTAGTTATAGATTCCGATGCTTCACTTGAGGTTAACTGTACCCCTTGGACCTTCTTACTGACAATGAAACACAGAAATTGCATCAGAATTAAATACAAAAAGCACAATGCCGATTTAAGAACAAGAAGACTGACTCTTCTTCCTGACTATGTTTGAACCATTCCGGCGACTTTAGCTGTAGATTCCGATGCTTCACTTCAGGTTTACTGTATCCCTCTGACATTCTTGTTGACGATGAAACACAAAAATTGCATCGGAATTAAATACAATACCCACAATGCCGACTTAAGTACAAGAAGACTGACTCTTCTTACTGTCTATGTTTTGAACCATTCCATTGACACTAGTTATAGATTCCGATGCTTCAATCCAGGTTTACTGTATCCCTTGGACCTTCTTATTGACGATGAAACACAGAAATTGCATCGGAATTAAATACAAAAGGCAAAATGCCGACTTAAGTACACGAAGACTGACTCTTCTTACTGTCTATGATTTGAACCATTCCTGTGACACTAGTTATAGATTCCGATGCTACACTTCAGGTTTACTGTATCCCTTGGACCTTCTTATTGACGATGAAACACAGAAATTTCATCGGAATTAAATACAAAAAGCACAATGCCGACTTAAGTACAAGAAGATTGACTCTTCTTAGTGACATTGTTTTCAACCATTCCTGTGACACTAGTTATAGATTCCGATGCCTCACTTCAGGTTAACTGTATCCCATGGACCTTCTTATTGACGATGAAACACAGAAATTGCATCGGAATTAAATACAAACGGCACAATGCCGACTTAAGTACAGGAAGACTGACTCTACCTACTGTCTATGTTTTGAACCATTCCTGTGACACTCGTTATAGATTACGATGCTTTACTTCAGGTTTACTGTATCCCTTGGACCATCCTATTGACGATGAAACACAGAAATTGCATCGGAATCAAATACAAAATGCACGATGCCGAATTAAATACAAGAAGACTGACTCTTCTTACTGTTTATGTTTTGAACCATTCCTGTGACACTAGTTATAGATTCCGATGCTTCACTCCAGGTTTACTGTATCCCTTGGACCTTCTTATTGACGAAGAAACACACAAATTGCATCGGAATTAAATACAAAAGGCACAATGCCGACTTAAGGACAAGATGAATGACTCTTCTTACTGACTATGTTTTGAACCATTCCTGTGTCACTAGCTATAGATTCCGATGCTTCACTTCAGGTTTAGTGTATCCCGCTGACTTTCTTATTGACGATGAAACACAGAAATGGCTTCGGAATTAAATACAAAAGGCACAATGCCGACTTAAGTACAAGAGGACTGACTCTTCTTACTGTCTATGTTTTTAACTATTCCTGTGACACTAGTTACGGATTCCGATGCTTCACTTCAGGTTTACTGGATCCCTTGGACCTTCTTATTGACGATGAAACATAGAAATTGCATCGGAATTAAATACAAAAGGATAAATGCCGAATTAAGTACACGAAGACTGACTCTTCTTACTGTCTATGTTTTGAACCATTCCTGTGACACTAGTTACAGATTCCGATGCTACACTCCAGGTTTACTGTATCCTTGGACCTTGTTATTGACGATGAAACACAGATATTGCATCGGAATTAAATACAAAAGGCACAATGCCGACTTAAGGACAAGAAGACTGACTATTCCTACTGACTTTGTTTTGAACCATTAGTGTGATACTAGCTATAGATTCCGATGCTTCACTTCAGGTTTACTGTATCCCTTGGACCTTCTTAGTGACGATGAAACACAGAAATTGCATCGGAATTAAATACAAAAGGCACAATGCCGACTTAAGTACAAGAGGACTGACTCTTCTTACTGTCTATGGTTTGAACCTTTCCTGTGACACTGGTTATAGATTCCGATGCTTCACTTGATTTTTACTGTATCCCTTGGACCTTATTATTGACGATGAAACACAGAAATTGCATCGGAATTAAATACAAGAGGCACAATGCCGACTTAAGTACATGAAGACCGACTCTTCCTACTGACTATGTTTTGAACCATTCCTGTGACACTCGTTATAGATTACGTTGCTTTACTTCAGGTTAACTGTATCTCTTGGACCCTCTTATTGACGATGAAACACAGAAATTGCATCGGATTTCAATACAAATGGCACAATGCCGACTTAAGTACAAAAGGACTGACTCTTCTTACTGTCTATGTTTTGAACCATTCCTCTGACACTCGTTAGAGATTGCGATGCTTCACTTGAGGTTAACTGTATCGCTTGGACCTTCTTATTGACGATGAAACAAAGAAATTGCATCGGAATTAAATACAAAAGGCACAATGCCGACTTAAGTACAAGAAGACTGACTCTTCTTACTGTCTATGTTTTGAACCATTCCTGTGACACTAGTTATAGAATCCGATGCTTCGCTCCAGGTTTACTGTATCCCTTGGACCTTTTTATTGACAATGAAACACAGAAATTGTATCGGAATTAAATACAAAAAGCACAATGCCGACTTAAGAACAAGAAGACTGACTCTTCTTACTGACTATGTTTGAACTATTCCTGTGACACTAGCTATAGATTCCGATGCTTCACTTCAGGTTTACTGTATCCCTCTGACCTTCTTGTTGACGATGAAACACAGAAATTGCATCGGAATTAAATACAAAAGGCACAATGCCGACTTAAGTACAAGAAGACCGACTCTTCTTACTGTGTATGTTTTGAACCATTCCATTGACACTAGTTATAGATTCCGATGCTTCACTCCAGGTTTACTGTATCCCTTGGACCTTGTTATTGACGATGAAACACAGAAATTGCATCGGAATTAAATAGAAATTGCACAATGCCGACATAAGTACAAGAAGACTGACTCTTCTTACTGACTTTGTTTTGAACATTTCCTGTGACACTAGTTATAGATTCCGATGCTTCACTTCAGGTATACTGTATCCCTTGGACCTTCTTATTGACGCTGAAACACAGAAATAGAATCGGAATTAAATACAAAAGGCACAATGCCGACTTAAGTACAAGTAGACTGACTCTTCCTACTGTCTATGTTTTGAACCATTCCTGTGACACTCGTTATAGATTACGATGCTTTACTTCAGGTTTACTGTATCCCTTGGACCTTCTTATTGACGATGAAACACAGAAATTGCATCGAAATTAAATACAAAAGGCACAATGCCGACTTAAGTACATGGAGACTGACTCTTCCTACTGACTATGTTTTGAACCATTCCTGTGACACTAGTTACGGATTCCGATGCTACACTCCAGGTTTACTGTATCCCTTGGACCTTCTTATTGACGATGAAACACAGAAATTGCATCGGAATTAAATAGAAAAGGCACAATGCCGATTTAAGTACAAGAGGACTGACTCTTCTTACTGACTATGTTTTGAACCATTCCTGTGACACAAGATATAGATTCCGATGCTTCACTTCATGTTTACAATACCCCTTGGACCTTCTTATTGACGATGAAACAAACAAATTGCATCGGAATTAAATACAAAAGGCAAAATGCCGTCTTAAGTAACGAAGACTGACTCTTCTTACTGTCTATGATTTGAACCATTCCTGTGGCACTAGTTACAGATTCCGATGATTCACTCCAGGTTTACTGTATCCCTTGGACCTTCTTATTGACGAAGAAACACACAAATTGCATTGGAATTTAATACAAAATGCACAATGCCGACTTAAGGACAAGAAGACTGACTCTCCTTACTGACGATGTTTTGAACCAATCCTGTGACACTAGCTATAGATTCCGATGCTTCACTTCAGGTTTAGTGTATCCCTCTGGCTCTCTTATTGACGATGAAACACAGAAATGGCTTCGGAATTAAATACAAAAGGCACAATGCCGACTTAATTGCAAGAGGACTGACTCTTCTTACTGTCTATGGTTTGAACCATTCCTGTGACACTAGTTATAGATTCCGATGCTTCACTTGATTTTTACTGTATCCCTTGGACCTTATTATAGACGATGAAACACAGAAATTGCATCGGAATTAAATACAAGAGGCACAATGCCGACTTAAGTGCATGAAGACCGACTCTTGCTACTGACTATGTTTTGAACCATTCCTGTGACACTAGTTATTGATACCGATGCTTCACTTGTGCTTTACTGTATCGCTTGGACCTTCTTATTTACGAAGAAACACAAAAATTGTATCGGTATTAAATACAAAACGCACAATGCCGACTTAAGTACATGAAGACCGACTCTTCCTACTGCCTATGCTTTGAACCATTCCTGTGGCACTAGTTATAGATTCCGATGTTTCACTTGAGGTTAACTGTATCCCTTGGACCTTCTTATTGACAATGAGACACAGAAATTGCATAGGAATTAAATACTAAAGGCACAATGCCGACTTAAGTACCAGAAGACTGACTCTTCTTACAGTATATGTTTTGAACAATTCCTGTGACACTAGTTATAGATTCCGATGCTTCACTCCAGGTTTACTGTATCCCTTGGACCTTCTTATTGACGATGAAACACACAAATTGCATCGGAATTAAATTCCAAAGGCAAAAGGCCGAATTAAGTACACGAAGACTGACTCTTCTTACTGTCTATGATTTGAACCATTCCTGTGACACTAGTTATAGATTCCGATGATACACTCCAGGTTTACTGTATCCCTTGGACCTTCTTATTAACGATGAAACACAGAAATTGCATCGGAATTAAATACAAAAGTCACAATGCCGACTTAAGGACAACAAGATTGACTCTTCTTACTGTCTATGCTTTGAACCATTCCTGTGACACTTGTTATAGATTGCGATGCTTCACTCCAGGTCTACTGTACCCCTTGGACCTTCTTATTGACGAAGAAACACACAAATTGCATCTGAAATAAATACAAAAGGTACAATGCCGACTTGAGGACAAGAAGACTGACTCTTCTTACGAAGTTTTGAACCAATCCTGTGACACAAGCTATAGATTCCGATGCTTCACTTCAGGTTTAGTGTATCCCTCTGACTCTCTTATTGACGATGAAACACAGAAATTGCATCGGAATTAAATACAAAAGGCACAATGCCGACTTAAGTACAAGAGGACTGACTCTTCTTACTGTCTATGTTTTGAACCATTCCTGTGACACCAGTTATAGATTCAGATGCTTCACTTGAGGTTTACTGTATCCCTTGGACCTTCTTATTGACGCTGAAACACAGAAATTGAATCGGAATTAAATACAAAAGGCACAATGCCGACTTAAGTACAAGAAGACTTTCTCTTCCTACTGTCTATGTTTTGAACCATTCCTGTCACACTCGTTATAGATTACGATGCATAAACTTCAGGTTTACTGTATCCCTTGGACCTTCTTATTGACGATGAAACACAGAAATTGCATCGGAATTAAACACAAATGGCACAATGCCGACTTAAGTACACGAAGACTGACTCTTCTTACTGTCTATGATTTGAACCATTCCTGTGACACTAGTTATAGATTCCGATGATACACTCCAGGTTTACTGTATCCCTTGGACCTTCTTATTGACGATGAAACACAGAAATTGCATCGGAATTAAATACAAAAGTCACAATGCCGACTTAAGGACAACAAGATTGACTCTTCTTACTGTCTATGCTTTGAACCATTCCTGTGACACTAGTTATAGATTCCGATGCCTCACTTCAGGTTTACTGTATTCCTTGGACCATCTTATTGACAATGAAACACAGAAATTGCATCGGAATTAAATACAAAAGGCACAATGCCGAATTAAGTACAAGAAGACTGACTCTTCTTACAGTCTATGTTTTGAACAATTCCTGTGACACTAGTTATAAATTCCGATGTTTCACTCCAGGTTTACTGTATCCCTTGGACCTTCTTATTGACGATGAAACCCACAAATTGCATCGGAATTAATTACAAAAGGCAAAATGCCGACATAAGTACACGAAGACTGACTCTTCTTACTGTCTATGATTTGAACCATTCCTGTGACACTAGTTATAGATTCCGATGATACACTCCAGGTTTACTGTATCCCTTGCACCTTCTTATTGACGAAGAAACACAGAAATTGCATCGGAATTAAATACAAAAGGCACAATGCCGACTTAAGGACAACAAGATTGACTCTTCTTACTGTCTATGTTTTGAACCATTCCTGTGACACTAGCTATAGATTCCGATGCTTCGCTCCAGGTGTACTGTATCCCTTGGACCCTCTTATTGACAATGAAACACAGAAATTGCATCGGAATTAAATACAAAAGGCACAATGCCAACTTAACGACAAGAAGATTGACTCTACTTACTGACTATGTTTGAACCATTCCTGTGACACTAGCTATAGATTCCGATGCTTCACTTCAGGTTTACTGTATCTCTCTGACCTCCTTGTTGACGATGAGACACAGAAATTGCATCGGAATTAAATACAAAAGGCACAATGCCGACTTAAGTAAAAGAAGACTGACTCTTCTTACTGTCTATGTTTTGTACCATTCCATTGACACTAGTTATAGATTCCGATGCTTCACACCAGGTTTACTGTATCCCTTGGACTTTGTTATTGACGATGAAACACACAAATTGCATCGGAATTAAATACAAAAGGCACAATGCCGACTTTAGTACACGAAGACTGACTCTTCTTACTGTCCATGATTTGAACCATTCCTGTGACACTAGTTATAGATTCCGATGTTTCACTTGAGGTTAACTGTAACCCTTGGACCTTCGTATTGACGATGAAACACAGAAATTGCATCGGAATTAAATACAAAAGGCACAATGCCGACATAAGAACAAGAATACTGACTCTTCTTAATGACTATGTTTGACCTATTCCTATGACACTAGCTATAGATTCCGATGTTTCACTTCAGGTTTACTGTATCCCTCTGACCTTTTTGTTGACGATGAAACACAGAAATTGCATCGGAATTAAATACAATAGGCACAATGCCGACTTATGTACAAGAAGACTGACTCTTCTTACTGTCTATGTTTTGAACCATTCCATTGACACTAGTTATGGATTCCGATGCTTCACTCCAGGATTACTGTATCCCTTGGACCTTGTTATAGACGATGAAACACAGAAATAGCATCGGAATTAAATAGAAAAGGCACAATGCCGACTTAAGTACAAGAAGACTGACTCTTCTTACTGACTATGTTTTGAACCATTCCTGTGACACTAGTTATAGATTCCGATGCTTCACTTCAGGTTTACTGTACCCCTTGGACCTTCTTATTGACGATGAAACATAGAAATTGCATCGGAATTAAATACAAAAGGCAAAATGCCGACTTAATTACGCGAAGACTGACTCTTCTTACTGACTATGTTTTGAACCATTCCTGTGACACTAGTTACAGATTCCGATGCTACACTCCAGGTTTACTGTATCCCTTGGACCTTCTTATTGACGATGAAACACAGAAATTGCATCGGAATTAAATAGAAAAGGCACAATGCCGACTTAAGTACAAGAGGACTGACTCTTCTTACTGACTATGTTTTAAACCATTCCTGTGACACTAGTTATAGATTCCGATGCTTCACTTCATGTTTACTGTATCCCTTGGACCTTCTTATTGACGGTGAAACACACAAATTGCATCGGAATTAAATACAAAAGGCAATATGCCGTCTTAA
This sequence comes from Schistocerca serialis cubense, assembly GCF_023864345.2. Taxonomy (NCBI): domain Eukaryota; kingdom Metazoa; phylum Arthropoda; class Insecta; order Orthoptera; family Acrididae; genus Schistocerca; species Schistocerca serialis. Next base: position 1,083,547,850 of record NC_064640.1, on the reverse strand, counting down.
GTACACGAAGACTGACTCTTCTTACTGTCTATCATTTGAACCATTCCTGTGACACTAGTTATAGATTCCGATGCTACACTCCAGGTTTACTGTATCCCTTGGACCTTCTTATTGACGATGAAACACAGAAATTGCATCGGAATTAAATACAAAAGGCACAATGCCAACTGAAGGACAAGAAGATTGACTCTTCTTACTGACTTTGTTTGAACCATTCCTGTGACACTAGTTATAGATTCCGATGCTTCACTTCAGGTTTACTGTATCCCTTGGACCTTCTGATTGACGATGAAACACAGAAATTGCATCGGAATTAAATACAAAAGGCACAATGCCGAATTAAGTACAAGAAGGCTGACTCTTCCTACTGTCTATGTTTTGAACCATTCCTGTGACACTAGTTATAGATTCCGATGCTTCACTTCAGGTTTACTGGATCCCTTGGACCTTCTTATTGACGATGAAACACAGAAATTGCATCGGAATTAAATACAAAAGGCAAAATGCCGACTTAAGTACATGAAGACCGACTCTTCCTAATGACTATGTTTTGAACCATTCCTGTGAAACTAGTTATAGATTAGATTGCTTCACTTGAGGCTTACTGTATCGCTTGGAACTTCTTTATGACGATGAAACACAGAAATTGCATCGGAATTGGACACAAAAGGCACAATGCCGACTTAAGTACAAGAAGACTGACTCTTCTTACTGTTTATGTTTTGAACCATTCCTGTGACACCAGTTATAGATTCCGAAGCTTCCTTCCAGGTTTACTGTATCCCTTTGACCTTCTTATTGACGATGAAACACAGAAATTGCATCGGAATTAAATACAAAAGGCACAATGCCGACTTAAGTACAAGAAGACTGACTCTTCTTAGTGTCTATGTTTTGAACCATTCCATTGACACTAGTTATAGATTCCGATGCTTCACTCCAGGTTTACTGTTTCCCTTGGACCTTGTTATTGACGATGAAACACAGAAATTGCATCGGAATTAAATAGAAAAGGCACAATGCCGACTTAAGTACAAGAAGACTGACTCTTCTTACTGACTATGTTTTGAACCATTCCGATGACACTAGTTATGGATTCCGATGCTTCACTTCAGGTTTACTGTATCCCTTGGACCTTCTTATTGACGATGAAACACAGAAATTGCATCGGAATTAAATACAAAAGTCACAATGCCGACTTAAGGACAACAAGATTGACTCTTCTTACTGTCTATGCTTTGAACCATTCCTGTGACACTAGTTATAGATTCCGATGCCTCACTTCAGGTTTACTGTATTCCTTGGACCATCTTATTGACAATGAAACACAGAAATTGCATCGGAATTAAATACAAAAGGCACAATGCCGAATTAAGTACAAGAAGACTGACTCTTCTTACAGTCTATGTTTTGAACAATTCCTGTGACACTAGTTATAAATTCCGATGTTTCACTCCAGGTTTACTGTATCCCTTGGACCTTCTTATTGACGATGAAACCCACAAATTGCATCGGAATTAATTACAAAAGGCAAAATGCCGACATAAGTACACGAAGACTGACTCTTCTTACTGTCTATGATTTGAACCATTCCTGTGACACTAGTTATAGATTCCGATGATACACTCCAGGTTTACTGTATCCCTTGCACCTTCTTATTGACGAAGAAACACAGAAATTGCATCGGAATTAAATACAAAAGGCACAATGCCGACTTAAGGACAACAAGATTGACTCTTCTTACTGTCTATGTTTTGAACCATTCCTGTGACACTAGTTATAGATTCCGATGCTTCGCTCCAGGTGTACTGTATCCCTTGGACCCTCTTATTGACAATGAAACACAGAAATTGCATCGGAATTAAATACAAAAGGCACAATGCCAACTTAACGACAAGAAGATTGACTCTACTTACTGACTATGTTTGAACCATTCCTGTGACACTAGCTATAGATTCCGATGCTTCACTTCAGGTTTACTGTATCTCTCTGACCTCCTTGTTGACGATGAGACACAGAAATTGCATCGGAATTAAATGCAAAAGGCACAATGCCGACTTAAGTAAAAGAAGACTGACTCTTCTTACTGTCTATGTTTTGTACCATTCCATTGACACTAGTTATAGATTCCGATGCTTCACACCAGGTTTACTGTATCCCTTGGACCTTGTTATTGACGATGAAACACACAAATTGCATCGGAATTAAATACAAAAGGCACAATGCCGACTTTAGTACACGAAGACTGACTCTTCTTACTGTCCATGATTTGAACCATTCCTGTGACACTAGTTATAGATTCCGATGTTTCACTTGAGGTTAACTGTATCCCTTGGACCTTCTTATTGACGATGAAACACAGAAATTGCATCGGAATTAAATACAAAAGGCACAATGCCGACATAAGAACAAGAATACTGACTCTTCTTAATGACTATGTTTGACCTATTCCTATGACACTAGCTATAGATTCCGATGTTTCACTTCAGGTTTACTGTATCCCTCTGACCTTTTTGTTGACGATGAAACACAGAAATTGCATCGGAATTAAATACAATAGGCACAATGCCGACTTATGTACAAGAAGACTGACTCTTCTTACTGTCTATGTTTTGAACCATTCCATTGACACTAGTTATGGATTCCGATGCTTCACTCCAGGATTACTGTATCCCTTGGACCTTGTTATAGACGATGAAACACAGAAATAGCATCGGAATTAAATAGAAAAGGCACAATGCCGACTTAAGTACAAGAAGACTGACTCTTCTTACTGACTATGTTTTGAACCATTCCTGTGACACTAGTTATAGATTCCGATGCTTCACTTCAGGTTTACTGTACCCCTTGGACCTTCTTATTGACGATGAAACATAGAAATTGCATCGGAATTAAATACAAAAGGCAAAATGCCGACTTAATTACACGAAGACTGACTCTTCTTACTGACTATGTTTTGAACCATTCCTGTGACACTAGTTACAGATTCCGATGCTACACTCCAGGTTTACTGTATCCCTTGGACCTTCTTATTGACGATGAAACACAGAAATTGCATCGGAATTAAATAGAAAAGGCACAATGCCGACTTAAGTACAAGAGGACTGACTCTTCTTACTGACTATGTTTTAAACCATTCCTGTGACACTAGTTATAGATTCCGATGCTTCACTTCATGTTTACTGTATCCCTTGGACCTTCTTATTGACGGTGAAACACACAAATTGCATCGGAATTAAATACAAAAGGCAAAATGCCGTCTTAAGTACACGAAGACTGACTCTTCTTACTGTCTATCATTTGAACCATTCCTGTGACACTAGTTATAGATTCCGATGCTACACTCCAGGTTTACTGTATCCCTTGGACCTTCTTATTGACGATGAAACACAGAAATTGCATCGGAATTAAATACAAAAGGCACAATGCCAACTGAAGGACAAGAAGATTGACTCTTCTTACTGACTTTGTTTGAACCATTCCTGTGACACTAGTTATAGATTCCGATGCTTCACTTCAGGTTTACTGTATCCCTTGGACCTTCTGATTGACGATGAAACACAGAAATTGCATCGGAATTAAATACAAAAGGCACAATGCCGAATTAAGTACAAGAAGTCTGACTCTTCCTACTGTCTATGTTTTGAACCATTCCTGTGACACTAGTTATAGATTCCGATGCTTCACTTCAGGTTTACTGGATCCCTTGGACCTTCTTATTGACGATGAAACACAGAAATTGCATCGGAATTAAATACAAAAGGCAAAATGCCGACTTAAGTTCATGAAGACCGACTCTTCCTACTGACTATGTTTTGAACCATTCCTGTGAAACTAGTTATAGATTCGATTGCTTCACTTGAGGCTTACTGTATCGCTTGGAACTTCTTTATGACGATGAAACACAGAAATTGCATCGGAATTGGACACAAAAGGCACAATGCCGACTTAAGTACAAGAAGACTGACTCTTCTTACTGTTTATGTTTGAACCATTCCTGTGACACCAGTTATAGATTCCGAAGCTTCCTTCCAGGTTTACTGTATCCCTTTGACCTTCTTATTGACGATGAAACACAGAAATTGCATCGGAATTAAATACAAAAGGCACAATGCCGACTTAAGTACAAGAAGACTGACTCTTCTTAGTGTCTATGTTTTGAACCATTCCATTGACACTAGTTATAGATTCCGATGCTTCACTCCAGGTTTACTGTTTCCCTTGGACCTTGTTATTGACGATGAAACACAGAAATTGCATCGGAATTAAATAGAAAAGGCACAATGCCGACTTAAGTACAAGAAGACTGACTCTTCTTACTGACTATGTTTTGAACCATTCCGATGACACTAGTTATGGATTCCGATGCTTCACTTCAGGTTTACTGTATCCCTTGGACCTTCTTATTGACGATGAAACACAGAAATTGCATCGGAATTAAATACAAAAGGCACAATGCCGACTTAAGTACACGAAGACTGACTCTTCTTACTGTCCATGATTTGAACCATTCCTGTGACACTAGTTATAGATTCCGATGCTTCACGTCAGCTTTAGTGTATCCCTCTGACTTTATTATTGACGATGAAACACAGAAATGGCTTCGGAATTAAATACAAAAGCCACAATGCCGACTTAAGTACAAGAAGACTGACTCTTCTTACTGTCTATGTTTTGAACCATTCCTGTGACACTAGTTATAGATTCCGATGCTTCGCTCCAGGTTTACTGTATCCCTTGGACCTTCTTATTGACGATGAAACATAGAAATTGCATCGGAATTAAATACAAAAGGCAAAATGCCGACTTAAGTACACGAAGACTGACTCTTCTTACTGTCTATGATTTGAACCATTCCTGTGACACTAGTTATACATTCCGATGCTACACTCCAGGTTTACTGTATCCCTTGGACCTTCTTATTGACGTTGAAACACAGAAATTGCATCGGAAGTTAATACAAAAGGCACAATGCCGACTTAAGAACAAGAAGACTGACTCTTCCTACTGTCTATTTTTTGAACCATTCCTGTGACACTCGCTATAGAATACGGTGCTTTACTTCAGGTTTACTGTATCCCATGGACCTTCGTATTGACGATGAAAGACAGAAATTGCATCGGAATTAAATACAAAAGGCATAATGCCGACTTAAGTACATGAAGACCGACTCTTCCTACTGACTATGTTTTGAGCCATTCCTGTGACACTCGTTATAGATTCCGATGTTTCATATGAGGTTAACTGTATCCCTTGGACCTTGTTATTGACGATGAAACACAGAAATTGCATCGGAATTAAATACAAAAGGCACAATGCCGACTTAAGAACAAGAAGACTGACTCTTCTTACAGTATATGTGGAAAACCATTCCTGTGACACTAGTTATGGATTCCGATGCTTCACTCCAGGTTTACTGTATCCCTAGGACCTTGTTATTGACGATGAAACACAGAAATAGCATCGGAATTAAATACAAAAGGCAAAATACCGACTTAAGTACACGAAGACTGACTCTTCTTACTGACTATATTTGAACCATTCGTGTGACACTAGTTACAGATTCCGATGCTACACTCCAGGTTTACTGTATCCCTTGGACCTTCTTATTGACGATGAAACACAGAAATTGCATCGGAATTAAATAGAAAAGGCACAATGCCGACTTAAGTACAAGAGGACTGACTCTTCTTACTGACTATCATTTGATTCATTCCTGTAACACTAGTTATAGATTCCGATGCTTCACTTCAGGTTTACTGTATCCCTTGGACCTTCTTATTGACAATGAAATCCAGAAATTGCATCGGAATTAAATACAAAAATCAAAATACGACTTAAGTACACGAAGACTGACACTTCTTGCTGTCTATGATTTGAACCATTTCTGTGACACTAGTTATAGATTCCGATGCCATACTCCAGGTTTACTGTATCCCTTGGACCTTCTTATTGACGATGAAACACAGAAATTGCATCGGAATTAAATACAAAAGGCACAATGCCGACTTAAGGACAAGAAGATTGACTCTTCTTACTGACTTTCTTTTGAACCATTCCTGTGACACTAGTTATAGATTCCGATGCTTCACTTCAGGTTTACTGTATCCCTTTGACCTTCTTATTGACGCTGAAACACAGAAATTGAATCGGAATTAAATAGAAAAGGCACAATGCCGACTTAAGTACAAGAAGACTGACTCTTCCTACTGTCTATGTTTTGAACCATTCCTGTGACCCTCGTTATAGATTACGATGCTTTACTTCAGGTTTACTGTATCCCTTGGACCTTCTTATTGACGATGAAACACAGAAATTGCATCGGAATTAAATACAAAAGGCACAATGCCGACTTAAGTACATGAAGACTGACTCTTCCTACTGACTATGTTTTGAACCATTCCTGTGGCACTAGTTACAGATTCCGATGCTACACTCCAGGTTTACTGTATCCCTTGGACCTTCTTATTGACGATGAAACACAGAAATTGCATCGGAATTAAATAGAAAAGGCACAATGCCGACTTAAGTACAATAGGACTTACTCTTCTTACTGACTATGTTTTAAACCATTCCTGTGACACCAGTTATTGATTCCGATGCTTCACTTCATGTTTACTGTATCCCTTGGACCTTCTTATTGACGGTGAAACACACAAATTGCATCGGAATTAAATACAAAAGGCAACACACAAATTGCATCGGAATTGAATACAAAATGCACAATGCCGACATAAGGACAAGGAGACTGACTCTTCTTACTGACTATGTTTTGAACCAATCCTGTGACACTAGCTATAGATTCCGATGCTTCACTTCAGGTTTAGTGTATCCCTCTGGCTCTCTTATTGACGATGAAACACAGAAATGGCTTCGTAATTAAATTGAAAAGGCACAATGCCGACTTAAGTACAAGAGGACTGACTCTTCTTACTGTCTATGTTTTGAACCATTCCTGTGACACTAGTTATAGATTCCGATGCTTCACTTGAGGTTTACTGTATCCCTTGGACCTTCTTATTGACGATGAAACACAGAAATTGCATCGGAATTAAATACAAGAGGCACAATGCCGACTAAAGTACATGAAGACCGACTCTTCCTACTGACTCTGTTTTGAACCATTCCTGTGACACTAGTTATTGATACCTATGCTTCACTTGAGGTTTACTGTATCCCTTGGACCTTCTTATTGACGATGAAACACAAAAATTGTATCGGTATTAAATACAAAAGGCACAATGCCGACTTAAGTACATGAAGACCGACTCTTCCTACTGACTATGCTTTGAACCATTCCTGTGACACTAGTTATAGATTCCGATGTTTCATTTGAGGTTAACCTTTTCCCTTGGACCTTCTTATTGACGATGAGACACAGAAATTGCATCGGAAGTTAATACAAAAGGCACAATGCCGATTTAAGAACAAGAAGACTGACTCTTCCTACTGTCTATTTTTTGAACCATTCCTGTGACACTCGTTATAGAATACGGTGCTTTACTTCAGGTTTACTGTATCCCATGGACCTTCGTGTTGACGATGAAAGACAGAAATTGCATCGGAATTAAATACAAAAGGCATAATGCCGACTTAAGTACATGAAGACCGACTCTTCCTACTGACTATGTTTTGAGCCATTCCTGTGACACTCGTTATAGATTCCGATGTTTCACTTGAGGTTAACTGTATCCCTTGGACCTTCTTATTGACGATGAAACACAGAAATTGCATCGGAATTAAATACAAAAGGCACAATGCCGACTTAAGAACAAGAAGACTGACTCTTCTTACAGTATATGTTGAAAACCATTCCTGTGACACTAGTTATGGATTCCGATGCTTCACTCCAGGTTTACTGTATCCCTTGGACCTTGTTATTGACGATGAAACACAGAAATAGCATCGGAATTAAATACAAAAGGCAAAATACGACTTAAGTACACGAAGACTGACACTTCTTGCTGTCTATGATTTGAACCATTTCTGTGACACTAGTTATAGATTCCGATGCCATACTCCAGGTTTACTGTATCCCTTGGACCTTCTTATTGACGATGAAACACAGAAATTGCATCGGAATTAAATACAAAAGGCACAATGCCGACTTAAGGACAAGAAGATTGACTCTTCTTACTGACTTTCTTTTGAACCATTCCTGTGACACTAGTTATAGATTCCGATGCTTCACTTCAGGTTTACTGTATCCCTTTGACCTTCTTATTGACGCTGAAACACAGAAATTGAATCGGAATTAAATAGAAAAGGCACAATGCCGACTTAAGTACAAGAAGACTGACTCTTCCTACTGTCTATGTTTTGAACCATTCCTGTGACCCTCGTTATAGATTACGATGCTTTACTTCAGGTTTACTGTATCCCTTGGACCTTCTTATTGACGATGAAACACAGAAATTGCATCGGAATTAAATACAAAAGGCACAATGCCGACTTAAGTACATGAAGACTGACTCTTCCTACTGACTATGTTTTGAACCATTCCTGTGATACCAGTTACAGATTCCGATGCTACACTCCAGGTTTACTGTATCCCTTGGACCTTCTTATTGACGATGAAACACAGAAATTGCATCGGAATTAAATAGAAAAGGCACAATGCCGACTTAAGTACAATAGGACTTACTCTTCTTACTGACTATGTTTTAAACCATTCCTGTGACACCAGTTATTGATTCCGATGCTTCACTTCATGTTTACTGTATCCCTTGGACCTTCTTATTGACGGTGAAACACACAAATTGCATCGGAATTAAATACAAAAGGCAACACACAAATTGCATCGGAATTAAATACAAAATGCACAATGCCGACATAAGGACAAGGAGACTGACTCTTCTTACTGACTATGTTTTGAACCAATCCTGTGACACTAGCTATAGATTCCGATGCTTCACTTCAGGTTTAGTGTATCCCTCTGGCTCTCTTATTGACGATGAAACACAGAAATGGCTTCGTAATTAAATTGAAAACGCACAATGCCGACTTAAGTACAAGAGGACTGACTCTTCTTACTGTCTATGTTTTGAACCATTCCTGTGACACTAGTTATAGATTCCGATGCTTCACTTGAGGTTTACTGTATCCCTTGGACCTTCTTATTGACGATGAAACACAGAAATTGCATCGGAATTAAATACAAGAGGCACAATGCCGACTTAAGTACATGAAGACCGACTCTTCCTACTGACTCTGTTTTGAACCATTCCTGTGACACTAGTTATTGATACCTATGCTTCACTTGAGGTTTACTGTATCCCTTGGACCTTCTTATTGACGATGAAACACAAAAATTGTATCGGTATTAAATACAAAAGGCACAATGCCGACTTAAGTACATGAAGACCGACTCTTCCTACTGACTATGCTTTGAACCATTCCTGTGACACTAGTTATAGATTCCGATGCTTCACTCCAGGTTTACTGTATCCCTTGGACCTTCTTATTGACGATGAAACACACAAATGGCATCGGAATTAAATACAAAAGGCAAAATGCCGACTTAAGTACACGAAGACTGACTCTTCTTACTGTCTACGTTTTGTACCATTACATTGACACTAGTTACAGATTCCGATGCTTCATACCAGGTTTACTGTATCCCTTTGACCTCGTTATTGACGATGAAACACACAAGTTGCATCGGAATTAAATAGAAAAGGCACAATGCCGACTTAAGTACGAGAAGACTGACTCTTGTTACTGACTATGGTTTGAACGATTCCTGTGACACTAGTTACAGATTCCGATGCTACACTCCAGGTTTACTGTATCCCTTGGACCTTCTTATTGACGATGAAACACAGATATTGCATCGGAATTAAATATAAAAGGCACAATGCCGACTTAAGGACAAGAAGACTGACTATTACTACTGACTTTGTTTTGAACCATCAGTGTGACACTAGTTATAGATTCCGATGCTTCACATCTTGTTTACTGTATCCCTTGGACCTTCTTATTGACGATGAAACACAGAAATTGCATAGGAATTAAATACAAAAGGCACAATGCCGACTTAAGTACAAGAAGGCTGACTCTTCCTACTGTCTATGTTTTGAACCATTCCTGTGACACTAGTTATAGATTCCGATGCTTCACTTCAGGTTTACTGGATCCCTTGGACCTTCTTATTGACGATGAAACACAGAAATTGCATCGGAATTAAATACAAAAGGCACAATGCCGACTTAAGTACATCAAGACCGACTCTTACTACTGACTATGTTTTGAACCATTCCTGAGACACTAGTTATAGATTCCGATGCTTCACTTGAGGCTTACTGTATCCCTTGGAACTTCTTTTTGACGATGAAACACAGAAATTGCATCGGAATTAAACACAAAAGGCACAATGCCGACTTAAGTACAAGAAGACTGACTCTTCTTACTGTCTATGTTTTGAACCATTCCTGTGACACCAGTTATAGATTCCGATGCTTCACTCCAGGTTTACTGTATCCCTTTGACCTTCTTATTGACGATGAGACACAGAAATAGCATCGGAATTAAATACAAAAGGCACAATGCCGACTTAAGTACAAGAAGACTTACTCTTCTTACTGTCTATGTTTTGAACCATTCCATTGACACTAGTTATAGACTCCGATGCTTCACTCCAGGTTTACTGTTTCCCTTGGACCTTGTTATTGACGATGAAACACAGAAATTGCATCGGAATTAAATAGAAAAGGCACAATGCCGACTTAAGTACAAGAAGACTGACCCTTCTTACTGACTATGTTTTGAACCATTCCTGTGACACTAGCTATAGATTCCGATGCTTCACTTCAGGATTACTGTATCCCTCTGACCTTCTTGTTGACGATTAAACACAGAAATTGCATCAGAATTAAATACAATAGGCAAAATGCCGACTTAAGTACAAGAACACTGACTCTTCTTACTGTCTATGGTTTGAACCATTCCATTGACACTAGTTATAGATTCCGATGCTTCACTCCAGGTTTACTGTATCCCTTGGACCTTGTTATTGACGATGAAACACAGAAATTGCATCGGAATTAAATAGAAAAGGCACAATGCCGACTTAAGTACAAGAAGACTGACTCTTCTTACTGACTATGATTTGAACCATTCCTGTGACACTAGTTATAGATTCCGATGCTTCACTTCAGGTTTACAGTACCCCTTGGACCTTCTTATTGACGATGAAACATAGAAATTGCATCGGAATTAAATACAAAAGGCAAAATGCCGACTTAAGTACACGAAGACTGACTCTTCTTACTGTCTATGATTTGAACCATTCCTGTGACACTATTTATACATTCCGATGCTACACTCCAGGTTTACTGTATCCCTTGGACCTTCTTATTGACGATGAACACAGAAATTGCATCGGAATTAAATACAAAAGGCACAATGCCGACTTAAGGACAAGAAGATTGACTCTTCTTACTGACTTTTTTTGAACCATTCCTGTGACACTAGTTATAGATTCCGATGCTTCACTTCAGGTTTACTGTATCCCTTGGACCTTCTGATTGACGCTGAAACACAGAAATTGAATCGGAATTAAAAACCAAAGGCACAGTGCAGACTTAAGTACAAGAAGACTGATTTTTCCTACTGTCTATTTTTGAACCATTCCTGTGACACTCGTTATAGATTACGGTGCTTTACTTCAGGTTTACTGTATCCCTTCGACGTTCTTATTGACGATGAAACACAGAAATTGCATCGGAATTAAATACAAAAGGCACAATGCCGACTTAAGATCAAGGAGACTGACTATTCTTAATGAATATGTTTGAACTAATCCTATGACACTAGCTATAGATTCCGATGCTTCACTTCAGGTTTACTGTATCCCTTGGACCTTGTTATTGACGATGAAACACAGAAGTAGCATCGGAATTAAATAGAAAAGGCACAATGCCGACTTAAGTACAAGAAGACTGACTCATCTTACTGACTATGTTTTGAACCATTCCGATGACACTAGTTATAGATTCCGATGCTTCACTTGAGGTTTACTGTACCCCTTGGACCTTCTTTTTGACGATGAAACATAGAAATTGCATCGGAATTAAATACAATAGGCAAAATGCCGACTTAAGTACACGAAGACTGACTCTTCTTACTGACTATGATTTGACCCATTCCTGTGACACTACTTATAGATTCCGATGCTACACTCCAGGTTTACTGTATCCCTTGGACCATCTTATTGACGATGAAACACAGAAATTGCATCGGAATTAAATACAAAAGGCACAATGCCGATTTAAGGACAAGAAGATTGACTCTTCTTACTGACTTTGTTTTGAACCATTCCTGTGACACTAGTTATAGATTCCGATGCTTCACTTCAGGTTTACTGTATCCCTTGGACCTTCTTATTGACGCTGAAACACAGAAGTTGAATCGGAATTAAATACAAAAGGCACAATGTCGACTTAAGTACAAGAAGACTGACTCTTCCTATTGTCTATGTTTTGAACCATTCCTGTGACACTCGTTATAGATTACGATGCTTTACTACCGGTTTACAGTATCCCTTGGACCTTTTTATTGACGATGAAACACAGAAATTGCATCGGAATTAAATACTAAAGGCACAATGCCGACTTAAGTACATGAAAACCGACTCTTCCTACTGATTATGTTTTGAACCATTCCTGTGACACTAGTTATAGATTCCGATGCCTCACTTCAGTTTTACTGTATCCCTTGGACTATCTTATTGACGATTAATCACAGAAATTGCATCGGAATTAAATACAAAAGGCACAATGCCGAATTAATTACAAGAAGACTGACTCTTCTTACTGACTATTATTTGATCCATTCCTGTACCACTAGTTATAGATTCCGATGCTTCACTTCAGGTTTACTGTATCCCTTGGACCTTCTAATTGACAATGAAACACAGAAATTGCATCGGAATTAAATACAAAAGGGAAAATACGACTTAAGTACACGAAGACTGACTCTTCTTACTGTCTATGATTTGAACCATTCCTGTGACACTAGTTATAGATTCCGATGCTACACTCCAGGTTTACTGTATCCCTTGGACCTTCTTATTGACGCTGAAACACAGAAGTTGAATCGGAATAAAATCAAAAGGCACAATGCCGACTTAAGTACAAGAAGACTGACTCTTCCTACTGTCTTTGATTTGAACCATTCCTGTGACACTCGTTATAGATTACGATGATTTACTTCAGGTTTACTGTATCCCTTGGACCATCTTATTGACGATGAAACACAGAAATTGCATCGGAATTAAATACAAAAGGCACAATGCCGACTTAAGTACATGAAGACCGACTCTTCCTACTGATTATGATTTGAAGCATTCCTGTGACACTTGTTATAGATTCCGATGCCTCACTTCAGGTTTACTGTATCCCTTGGACTATCTTATTGACGATTAATCACAGAAATTGCATCGGAATTAAACACAAAAGGCACAATGCCGACTTAAGTAAAAGAAGACTGACTCTTCTTACTGTCTGTGTTTTGTACCATTACATTGACACTAGTTATAGATTCCGATGCTTCATACAAGGTTTACTGTATCCCTTTGACCTCGTTATTGACGATGAAACACACAAATTGCATCGGAATTAAATAGAAAAGGCACAATGCCGACTTAAGTACAAGAAGACTGACTCTTCTTGCTGACTATGTTTTGAACCATTCCTGTGACACTAGTTACAGATTCCGATGCTACACTCCAGGTTTACTGTATCCCTTGGACCTTCTTATTGACGATGAAACACAGATATTGCATCGGAATTAAATACAAAAGGCACAATGCCGACTTAAGGACAAGAAGACTGACTATTACTACTGACTTTGTTTTGAACCATCAGTGTGACACTAGTTATAGATTCCGATGCTTCACATCAGGTTTACTGTATCCCTTGGACCTTCTTATTGACGATGAAACACAGAAATTGCATAGGAATTAAATACAAAAGGCACAATGCCGACTTAAGTACAAGAAGGCTGACTCTTCCTACTGTCTATGTTTTGAACCATTCCTGTGACACTAGTTATAGATTCCGATGCTTCACTTCAGGTTTACTGGATCCCTTGGACCTTCTTATTGACGATGAAACACAGAAATTGCAGCGGAATTAAATACAAAAGGCACAATGCCGACTTAAGTACATGAAGACCGACTCTTCCTACTGACTATGTTTTGAACCATTCCTGTGACACTAGTTATAGATTCCGATGCTTCACTTGAGGATTACTGTATCCCTTGGAACTTCTTTTTGACGATGAAACACAGAAATGGCATCGGAATTAAACACAAAAGGCACAATGCCGACTTAAGTACAAGAAGACTGACTCTTCTTACTGTCTATGTTTTGAACCATTCCTGTGACACCAGTTATAGATTCCGATGCTTCACTCCAGGTTTACTGTATCCCTTTGACCTTCTTATTGACGATGAGACACAGAAATAGCATCGGAATTAAATACAAAAGGCACAATGCCGACTTAAGCACAAGAAGACTTACTCTTCTTACTGTCTATGTTTTGAACCATTCCATTGACACTAGTTATAGACTCCGATGCTTCACTCCAGGTTTACTGTTTCCCTTGGACCTTGTTATTGACGATGAAACACAGAAAATGCATCGGAATTAAATAGAAAAGGCACAATGCCGACTTAAGTACAAGAAGACTGACTCTTCTTACTGACTATGTTTTGAACCATTCCGATGACACTAGTTATAGATTCCGATGCTTCACTTCAGGTTTACTGTATCCCTTGGACCTTCTTATTGACGATGAAACACAGAAATTGCATCGGAATTAAATACAAAAAGCACAATGCCGACTTAAGATCAAGAAGACTGACTCTTCTTACTGACTATGTTTGAACCATTCCTGTGACACTAGCTATAGATTCCGATGCTTCACTTCAGGATTACTGTATCCCTCTGACCTTCTTTTTGACGATTAAACACAGAAATTGCATCAGAATTAAATACAAAAGGCAAAATGCCGACTTAAGTACACGAAGACTGACTCTTCTTACTGTCTATGATTTGAACCATTCCTGTTACACTAGTTATACATTCCGATGCTACACTCCAGGTTTACTGTATTCCTTGGACCTTCTTATTGACGATGAAACACAGAAATTGCATCGGAATTAAATACAAAAGGCACAATGCCGACTTAAGGACAAGAAGATTGACTCTTCTCACTGACTTTGTTTTGAACCATTCCTGTGACACTAGTTATAGATTCCGATGCTTCACTTCAGGTTTACTGTATCCCTTGGACCTTCTGATTGACGCTGAAACACAGAAATTGAATCGGAATTAAATACAAAAGGCACAATGCAGACTTAAGTACAAGAAGACTGATTTTTCCTACTGTCTATTTTTGAACCATCCTTGTGACACTCGTTATAGATTACGGTGCTTTACTTCAGGTTTACTGTATCCCTTCGACGTTGTTATTGACGATGAAACACAGAAATTGCATCGGAATTAAATACAAAAGGCACAATGCCGACTTAAGGTCAAGGAGACTGACTATTCTTAATGAATATGTTTGAACTATTCCTATGACACTAGCTATAGATTCCGATGCTTCACTTCAGGTTTACTGTATCCCTTGGACCTTGTTATTGACGATTAAACACAGAAGTAGCATCGGAATTAAATAGAAAAGGCACAATGCCGACTTAAGTACAAGAAGACTGACTCATCTTACTGACTATGTTTTGAACCATTCCGATGACACTAGTTATAGATTCCGATGCTTCACTTCAGGTTTACTGTACCCCTTGGACCTTCTTATTGACGATGAAACATAGAAATTGCATCGGAATTAAATACAAAAGGCAAAATGCCGACTTAAGTACACGAAGACTGACTCTTCTTACTGACTATGTTTTGACCCATTCCTGTGACACTACTTATAGATTCCTATGCTACACTCCAGGTTTACTGTATCCCTTGGACCATCTTATTGACGATGAAACACAGAAATTGCATCGGAATTAAATACAAAAGGCACAATGCCGACTTAGGGACAAGAAGATTGACTCTTCTTACTGACTTTGTTTTGAACCATTCCTGTGACACTAGTTATAGATTCCGATGCTTCACTTCAGGTTTACTGTATCCCTTGGACCTTCTTATTGACGCTGAAACACAGAAGTTGAATCGGAATTAAATACAAAAGGCACAATGTCGACTTAAGTACAAGAAGACTGACTCTTCCTACCGTCTATGTTTTGAACCATTCCTGTGACACTCGTTATAGATTACGATGCTTTACTTCCGGTTTACAGTATCCCTTGGACCTTTTTATTGACGATGAAAGACAGAAATTGCATCGGAATTAAATACTAAAGGCAGAATGCCGACTTAAGTACATGAAAACCGACTCTTCCTACTGATTATGTTTTGACCCATTCCTGTGACACTAGTTATAGATTCCGATGCCTCACATCAGGTTTACTGTATCCCTTGGACTATCTTATTGACGATTAATCACAGAAATTGCATCGGAATTAAATACAAAAGGCACAATGCCGAATTAAGTACAAGAAGACTGACTCTTCTTACTGACTATTATTTGATCCATTCCTGTACCACTAGTTATAGATTCCGATGCTTCACTTCAGGTTTGCTGTATCCCTTGGACCTTCTTATTGACAATGAAACACAGAAATTGCATCGGAATTAAATACAAAAGGGAAAATACGACTTAAGTACACGAAGACTGACTCTTCTTACTGTCTATGATTTGAACCATTCCTGTGACACTAGTTATAGATTCCGATGCTACACTCCAGGTTTACTGTATCCCTTGGACCATCTTATTGACGATGAAACACAGAAATTGCATCGGAATTAAATAGAAAAGGCACAATGCCGACTTAAGGACAAGAATTTTGACTCTTCTTACTGACTTTGCTTTGAACCATTCCTGTGACACTAGTTATAGATTCCGATGCTTCACCTCAGGTTTACTAGACCCTTGGACCTTCTTATTGACGATGAAACACAGAAATTGCATCGGAATTAAATACAAAAGGCACAATGCCGACTTAAGATCAAGAAGACTGACTATTCTTAATGTATATGTTTGAACTATTCCTATGACACCAGCTATAGATTCCGATGCATCACTTCAGGTTTACTGTATCCCCTGGACCTTGTTATTGACGATGAAACACAGAAGTAGCATCGGAATTAAATAGAAGAGGCGCAATGCCGACTGAAGTACAAGAAGACTGACTCATCTAACTGACTATGTTTTGAGCCATTCCGATGACACTAGTTATAGATTCCGATGCTTCACTTCAGGTTTACTGCACCCCTTGGACCTTCTTATTGACGCTGAAACACAGAAGTGGAATCGGAATTAAATACAAAAGGCACAATGCCGACTTAAGTACAAGAAGACTGACTCTTCCTACTGTCTATGTTTTGAACCATTCCTGTGACACTCGTTATAGATTACGATGCTTTACTTCCGGTTTACAGTATCCCTTGGACCTTTTTATTGACGATGAAACACAGAAATTGCATCGGAATTAAATACTAAAGGCACAATGCCGACTTAAGTACATGAAAACCGACTCTTCCTACTGATTATGTTTTGAACCATTCCTGTGACACTAGTTATAGTTTCCGATGCCTCACTTCAGGTTTACTGTATCCCTTGGACTATCTTATTGACGATTAATCACAGAAATTGCGTCGGAATTAAATACAAAAGGCACAATGCCGAATTAAGTACAAGAAGACTGACTCTTCTTACTGACTATTATTTGATCCATTCCTGTACCACTAGTTATAGATTCCGATGCTTCACTTCAGGTTTACTGTATCCCTTGGACCTTCTTATTGACAATGAAACACAGAAATTGCATCGGAATTAAATACAAAAGGGAAAATACGACTTAAGTACACGAAGACTGACTCTTCTTACTGTCTATGATTTGAACCATTCCTGTGACACTAGTTATAGATTCCGATGCTACACTCCAGGTTTACTGTATCCCTTGCACCATCTTATTGACGATGAAACACAGAAATTGCATCGGAATTAAATACAAAAGGCACAATGCCGACTTAAGGACAAGAATTTTGACTCTTCTTACTGACTCTGCTTTGAACCACTCCTGTGACACTAGTTATAGATTCCGATGCTTCACTTCAGGTTTACTGTATCCCTTGGACCTTCTTATTGACGCTGAAACACAGAAGTTGAATCGGAATAAAATCAAAAGGCACAATGCCGACTTAAGTACAAGAAGACTGACTCTTCCTACTGTCTTTGATTTGAACCATTCCTGTGACACTCGTTATAGATTACGATGATTTACTTCAGGTTTACTGTATCCCTTGGACCTTCTTATTGACGATGAAACACAGAAATTGCATCGGAATTAAATACAAAAGGCACAATGCCGACTTAAGTACATGAAGACCGACTCTTCCTACTGATTATGATTTGAAGCATTCCTGTGACACTTGTTATAGATTCCGATGCCTCACTTCAGGTTTACTGTATCCCTTGGACTATCTTATTGACGATTAATCACAGAAATTGCATCGGAATTAAATACAAAATGCACAATGCCGAATTAAGTACGAGAAGACTGACTCTTCTTACTGTCTATGTTTTGAACCATTCCTGTGACACTAGCTATAGATTCCGATGCTTCACTTCAGGTTTAGTGTATCCCTCTGACTTTCTTATTGACGATGAAAAACAGAAATGGCTTCGGAATTAAATACAAAAGGCACAATGCCGACTTAAGTACAAGAGGACTGACTCTTCTTACTGTCTATGTTTAGAACCATTCCTGTGTCACTGGTTATAGATTCCGATGCTTCACTTGAGGTTTACTGTATCCCTTGCACCTTCTTATTGACGATGAAACACAGAAATTGCATCGTAATTAAATACAAAAGGCACAATGCCGACTTAAGTACATGAAGACCGACTCTTCCTACTGACTATGTTTTGAACCATTCCTGTGACACTAGTTATTGATACCGATGCTTCACTTGAGGTTTACTGTATCCCTTGGACCTTCTTATTGACGATGAAACACAAAAATTGTATCGGTATTAAATACAAAAGGCACATATCCGACTTAAGTACATTGAGACCGACTCTTCCTACTGACTATGTTTTGAACCATTCCTGTGACACTAGTTATAGATTCCGATGTTTCACTTGAGGTTAACTGTATCCCTTGGACATTGTTATTGACGATGAAACACAGAAATAGCATCGGAATTAAATAGAAAAGGCACAATGCCGACTTAAGTACAAGAAGACTGACTCTTCTTACTGACTATGTTTTGAACCATTCCTGTAACACTAGTTATAGATTCCGATGCTTCACTCCAGGTTTACTGTATCCCTTGGACCTTGTTATTGACGATGAAACACAGATATTGCATCGGAATTAAATAGAAAAGGCACAATGCCGACTTAAGTACAAGAAGACTGACTCTTCTTACTGACTATGTTTTGAACCATTCCTGTGACACTAGTTGTAGATTCCGATGCTTCACATCAGGTATACTGTAACCCGTGGACCTTCTTATTGACGATGAAACATAGAAATTGCATCGGAATTAAATACAAAAGGCAAAATGCCGACTTAAGTACACGAAGACAGACTCTTCTTACTGTCTATGATTTGAACCATTCCTGTGACACTAGTCATACATTCCGATGCTACACTCCAGGTTTACTGTATCCCTTGGACCTTCTTATTGACGATGAAACACAGAAATTGCATCGGAATTAATCACAAAAGGCACAATGCCGACTTAAGGACAAGAAGATTGACTCTTCTTACTGACTTTGCTTTGAACCATTCCTGTGACACTAGTTATAGATTCCGATGCTTCACTTCAGGTTTACTGTATCCCTTGGACCTTCTGATTGACGCTGAAACACAGAAATTGAATCGGAATTAAATACAAGAGTCAAAATGCAGACTTAAGTACAAGAAGACTGATTCTTCCTACTGTCTATTTTTGAACCATTCCTGTGACACTCGTTATATATTACGGTGCTTTACTTCAGGTTTACTGTATCCCTTCGACGTTCTTATTGACGATGAAACACAGAAATTGCATCGGAATTAAATACAAAAGGCACAATGCCGACTTAAGATCAAGAAGACTGACTATTCTTAATGTATATGTTTGAACTATTCCTATGACACTAGCTATAGATTCCGATGCATCACTTCAGGTATACTGTATCCCTTGGACCTTGTTATTGACGATGAAACACAGAAGTAGTATCGGAATTAAATAGAAAAGGCACAATGCCGACTTAAGTACAAGAAGACTGACTCATCTAACTGACTATGTTTTGAGCCATTCCGATGACACTAGTTATAGATTCCGATGCTTCACTTCAGGTTTACTGCACCCCTTGGACCTTCTTATTGACGCTGAAACACAGAAGTGGAATCGGAATTAAATAGAAAAGGCACAATGCCGACTTAAGTACAAGAAGACTGACTCTTCCTACTGTCAATGTTTTGAACCATTCCTGTGACACTCGTTATAGATTACGATGCTTTACTCCCGGTTTACAGTATCCCTTGGACCTTTTTATTGACGATGAAACACAGAAATTGCATCGGAATTAAATACTAAAGGCACAATGCCGACTTAAGTACATGAAAACCGACTCTTCCTACTGATTATGTTTTGAACCATTCCTGTGACACTAGTTATAGATTCCGATGCCTCACTTCAGGTTTACTGTATCCCTTGGACTATCTTATTGACGATTAATCACAGAAATTGCATCGGAATTAAATACAAAAGGCACAATGCCGAATTAAGTACAAGAAGACTGACTCTTCTTACTGACTATTATTTGATCCAATCCTGTACCACTAGTTATAGATTCCGATGCTTCACTTCAGGTTTACTGTATCCCTTGGACCTTCTTATTGACAATGAAACACAGAAATTGCATCGGAATTAAATACAAAAGGGCAAATACGACTTAAGTACACGAAGACTGACTCTTCTTACTGTCTATGATTTGAACCATTCCTGTGACACTAGTTATAGATTCCGATGCTACACTCCAGGTTTACTGTACCCCTTGGACCATCTTATTGACGATGAAACACAGAAATTGCATCGGAATTAAATACAAAAGGCACAATGCCGACTTAAGGACAAGAAGATTGACTCTTCTTACTGACTTTGCTTTGAACCATTCCTGTGCCACTAGTTATAGATTCCGATGCTTCACTTCAGGTTTACTGTATCCCTTGGACCTTCTTATTGACGCTGAAACACAGAAGTTGAATCGGAATAAAATCAAAAGGCACAATGCCGACTGAAGTACAAGAAGACTGACTCTTCCTACTGTCTTTGATTTGAACCATTCCTGTGACACTCGTTATAGATTACGCTGATTTACTTCAGGTTTACTGTATCCCTTGGACCTTCTTATTGACGATGAAACACAGAAATTGCATCGGAATTAAATGCAAAAGGCACAATGCCGACTTAAGTACATGAAGACCGACCCTTCCTACTGATAATGTTTTGAAGCATTCCTGTGACACTTGTTATAGATTCCGATGCCTCACTTCAGGTTTACTGTATCCCTTGGACTATCTTATTGACGATTAATCACAGAAATTGCATCGGAATTAAATACAAAAGGCACAATGCCGAATTAAGTACGAGAAGACTGACTCTTCTTACTGTCTATGTTTTGAACCATTCCTGTGACACTAGCTATAGATTCCGATGCTTCACTTCAGGTTTAGTGTATCCCTCTGACTTTCTTATTGACGATGAATAACAGACATGGCTTCAGAATTAAATACAAAAGGCACAATGCCGACTTAAGTACAAGAGGACTGACTCTTCTTACTGTCTATGTTTAGAACCATTCCTGTGTCACTGGTTATAGATTCCGATGCTACACTTGAGGTTTACTGTATCCCTTGCACCTTCTTATTGACGATGAAACACAGAAATTGCATCGTAATTAAATACAAAAGGCACAATGCCGACTTAAGTACATGAAGACCGACTCTTCCTACTGACTATTTTTTAACCATTCCTGTGACACTAGTTATTGATACCGATGCTTCACTTGAGGTTTACTGTATCCCTTGGACCTTCTTATTGACGGTGAAACACAAAAATTGAATCGGTATTAAATAGAAAAGGCACAATGCCGACATAAGTACAAGAAGACTGACTCTTCTTACTGACTATGTTTTGAACCATTCCTGTAACACTAGTTATAGATTCCGATTCTTTCTCTTCAGGTTTACTGTACCCCTTGGACCTTCTTATTGACTATGAAACATAGAAATTGCATCGGAATTAAATACAAAAGGCAAAATGCCGACTTAAGTACACGAAGACTGACTCTTCTTACTGTCTATGATTTGAACCATTCCTGTGACACTAGTTATACATTCCGATGCTATACTCCAGGTTTTCTGTATCCCTTGGACCTTCTTATTGACGATGAAACACAGAAATTGCATCAGAATTAAATACAAAAGGCACAATGCCGACTTAAGGAGAAGAAGATTGACTCTTCTTACTGACTTTGTTTTGAACCATTCCTGTGACACTAGTTATAGATTCCGATGCACCACTTCAGGTTTACTGTATCCCTTGGACCTTCTGATTGACGCTGAAACACAGAAATTGAATCGGAATTAAATACAAAAGGCACAATGCCAACTTAAGTATAAGATTACTGACTCTTCTTACTGACTATGTTTTGAACCATTCCTGTGACACTAGTTATAGATTCCGATTCTTTCTCTTCAGGTTTACTGTACCCCTTGGACCTTCTTATTGACGATGAAACATAGAAATTGCATCGGAATTAAATACAAAAGGCAAAATGCCGACTTAAGTACACGAAGACTGAGTCTTCTTACTGACTATGTTTTGAACCATTCCTGTGACTTTAGTTACAGATTCCGATGCTACACTCCAGGTTTACTGTATCCGTTGGACCTTCTTATTGACGATGAAACACAGAAATTGCAACGGAATTAAATAGAAAAGGCACATTGCCGACTTAAGTACAAGAGGACTGACTCTTCTTACTGACTATTATTTGATCCATTCCTGTAACACTAGTTATAGATTCCGATGCTTCACTTCAGGTTTACTGTGTCCCTTGGACCTTCTTATTGACACTGAAACACAGAAATTGCATCGGAATTAAATACAAAAGGGAAAATACGACTTAAGTACACGAAGACTGACTCTTCTTACCGTCTATGATTTGAACCATTCCTGTGACACTAGTTATAGATTCCGATGCTACACTCCAGGTTTACTATAACCTTTGGACCACCTTATTGACGATAAAAAACACAGAAATTGCATCGGAATTAATTACAAAAGGCACAATGACGTCTTAAGGACAAGAAGATTGACTCTTCTTACTGACTTTGTTTTGAACCATTCCTGTGACACTAGTTATAGATTCCGATGCTTCACTTCAGGTTTACTGTATCCCTTGGACCTTCTTATTGACGATGAAACACAGAAATTGCATCGGAATTAAATACAAAAGGCACAATGCCGACTTAAGGACAAGAAGATTGACTCTTCTTACTGACTTTGTTTGAACCATTCCTGTGACACTAGTTATAGATTCCGATGCTTCACTTCAGGTTTACTGTATCCCTTGGACCTTCTGATTGACGCTGAAACACAGAAATTGAATCGGAATTAAATACAAAAGGCACAATGCAGACTTAAGTACAAGAAGACTGATTCTTCCTACTGTCTATTTGTGAACCATTCCTGTGACACTCGTTATAGATTACGGTGCTTTACTTCAGGTTTACTGTATCCCTTCGACGTTCTTATTGACGATGAAACACAGAAATTGCATCGGAATTAA
Organism: Schistocerca serialis cubense; assembly: GCF_023864345.2. Lineage (NCBI taxonomy): Eukaryota > Metazoa > Arthropoda > Insecta > Orthoptera > Acrididae > Schistocerca > Schistocerca serialis. Next base: position 1,083,523,922 of record NC_064640.1, on the reverse strand, counting down.
ATGCAAAAGGCACAATGCCGACTTAAGATCAAGAAGACTGACTATTCTTAATGTATATGTTTGAACTATTCCTATGACACTAGCTATATATTCCGATGCATCACTTCAGGTTTACTGTATCCCTTGGACCTTGTTATTGACGATGAAACACAGAAGTAGCATCGGAATTAAATAGAAAAGGCACAATGCCGACTTAAGTACAAGAAGACTGACTCATCTAACTGACTATGTTTTGAGCCATTCCGATGACACTAGTTATAGATTCCGATGCTTCACTTCAGGTTTACTGTACCCCTTGGACCTTCTTATTGACGCTGAAACACAGAAGTGGAATCGGAATTAAATACAAAAGGCACAATGCCGACTTAAGTACAAGAAGACTGACTCTTCCTACTGTCTATGTTTTGAACCATTCCTGTGACACTCGTTATAGATTACGATGCTTTACTTCCGGTTTACAGTATCCCTTGGACCTTTTTATTGACGATGAAACACAGAAATTGCATCGGAATTAAATACTAAAGGCACAATGCCGACTTAAGTACATGAAAACCGACTCTTCCTACTGATTATGTTTTGAACCATTCCTGTGACACTAGTTATAGATTCCGATGCCTCACTTCAGGTTTACTGTATCCCTTGGACTATCTTATTGACGATTAATCACAGAAATTGCATCGGAATTAAATACAAAAGGCACAATGCCGAATTAAGTACATGAAGACCGACTCTTCCTACTGACTATTTTTTAACCATTCCTGTGACACTAGTTATTGATACCGATGCTTCACTTGAGGTTTACTGTATCCCTTGGACCTTCTTATTGACGGTGAAACACAAAAATTGTATCGGTATTAAATAGAAAAGGCACAATGCCGACTTAAGTACAAGAAGACTGACTCTTCTTACTGACTATGTTTTGAACCATTCCTGTAACACTAGTTATAGATTCCGATTCTTTCTCTTCAGGTTTACTGTACCCCTTGGACCTTCTTATTGACGATGAAACATAGAAATTGCATCGGAATTAAATACAAAAGGCAAAATGCCGACTTAAGTACACGAAGACTGACTCTTCTTACTGTCTATGATTTGAACCATTCCTGTGACACTAGTTATACATTCCGATGCTATACTCCAGGTTTTCTGTATCCCTTGGACCTTCTTATTGACGATGAAACACAGAAATTGCATCGGAATTAAATACAAAAGGCACAACGCCGACTTAAGGAGAAGAAGATTGACTCTTCTTACTGACTTTGTTTTGAACCATTCCTGTGACACTAGTTATAGATTCCGATGCACCACTTCAGGTTTACTATATCCCTTGGACCTTCTGATTGACGCTGAAACACAGAAATTGAATCGGAATTAAATACAAAATGCACAATGCCAACTTAAGTATAAGAATACTGACTCTTCTTACTGACTATGTATTGAACCATTCCTGTGACACTAGTTATAGATTCCGATTCTTTCTCTTCAGGTTTACTGTACCCCTTGGACCTTCTTATTGACGATGAAACATAGAAATTGCATCGGAATTAAATACAAAAGGCAAAATGCCGACTTAAGTACACGAAGACTGAGTCTTCTTACTGACTATGTTTTGAACCATTCCTGTGACTTTAGTTACAGATTCCGATGCTACACTCCAGGTTTACTGTATCCCTTGGACCTTCTTATTGACGATGAAACACAGAAATTGCATCGGAATTAAATACAAAAGGCACAACGCCGACTTAAGGAGAAGAAGATTGACTCTTCTTACTGACTTTGTTTTGAACCATTCCTGTGACACTAGTTATAGATTCCGATGCACCACTTCAGGTTTACTGTATCCCTTGGACCTTCTGATTGACGCTGAAACACAGAAATTGAATCGGAATTAAATACAAAATGCACAATGCCAACTTAAGTATAAGAATACTGACTCTTCTTACTGACTATGTATTGAACCATTCCTGTGACACTAGTTATAGATTCCGATTCTTTCTCTTCAGGTTTACTGTACCCCTTGGACCTTCTTATTGACGATGAAACATAGAAATTGCATCGGAATTAAATACAAAAGGCAAAATGCCGACTTAAGTACACGAAGACTGAGTCTTCTTACTGACTATGTTTTGAACCATTCCTGTGACTTTAGTTACAGATTCCGATGCTACACTCCAGGTTTACTGTATCCCTTGGACCTTCTTATTGACGATGAAACACAGAAATTGCAACGGAATTAAATAGAAAAGGCACATTGCCGACTTAAGTACAAGAGGACTGACTCTTCTTACTGACTATTATTTGATCCATTCCTGTAACACTAGTTATAGATTCCGATGCTTCACTTCAGGTTTACTGTATCCCTTGGACCTTCTTATTGACACTGAAACACAGAAATTGCATCGGAATTAAATACAAAAGGGAAAATACGACTTAAGTACACGAAGACTGACTCTTCTTACTGTCTATGATTTGAACCATTCCTGTGACACTAGTTATAGATTCCGATGCTACACTCCAGGTTTACTATAACCCTTGGACCATCTTATTGACGATAAAAAACACAGAAATTGCATCGGAATTAATTACAAAAGGCACAATGCCGTCTTAAGGACAAGAAGATTGACTCTTCTTACTGACTTTGTTTTGAACCATTCCTGTGACACTAGTTATAGATTCCGATGCTTCACTTCAGGTTTACTGTATCCCTTGGACCTTCTTATTGACGATGAAACACAGAAATTGCATCGGAATTAAATACAAAAGGCACAATGCCGACTTGAGGACAAGAAGATTGACTCTTCTTACTGACTTTGCTTTGAACCATTCCTGTGACACTAGTTATAGATTCCGATGCTTCACTTCAGGTTTACTGTATCCCTTGGACCTTCTGATTGACGCTGAAACACAGAAATTGAATCGGAATTAAATACAAAAGGCACAATGCAGACTTAAGTACAAGAATACTGATTCTTCCTACTGTCTATTTGTGAACCATTCCTGTGACACTCGTTATAGATTACGGTGCTTTACTTCAGGTTTACTGTATCCCTTCGACGTTCTTATTGACGATGAAACACAGAAATTGCATCGGAATTAAATACAAAAGGCACAATGCCGACTTAAGATCAAGAAGACTGACTATTCTTAATGTATATGTTTGAACTATTCCTATGACACTAGCTATAGATTCCGATGCATCACTTCAGGTTTACTGTATCCCTTGGACCTTGTTATTGACGATGAAACACAGAAGTAGCATCGGAATTAAATAGAAAAGGCACAATGCCGACTTAAGTACAAGAAGACTGACTCATCTAACTGACTATGTTTTGAGCCATTCCGATGACACTAGTTATAGATTCCGATGCTTCACTTCAGGTTTACTGTATCCCTTGGACCTTCTTATTGACGCTGAAACACAGAAGTTGAATCGGAATAAAATCAAAAGGCACAATGCCGACTTAAGTACAAGAAGACTGACTCTTCCTACTGTCTTTGATTTGAACCATTCCTGTGACACTCGTTATAGATTACGATGATTTACTTCAGGTTTACTGTATCCCTTGGACCTTCTTATTGACGATGAAACACAGAAATTGCATCGGAATTAAATGCAAAAGGCACAATGCCGACTTAAGTACATGAAGACCGACCCTTCCTACTGATTTTGTTTTGAAGCATTCCTGTGACACTTGTTATAGATTCCGATGCCTCACTTCAGGTTTACTGTATCCCTTGGACTATCTTATTGACGATTAATCACAGAAATTGCATCGGAATTAAATACAAAAGGCACAATGCCGAATTAAGTACGAGAAGACTGACTATTCTTACTGTCTATGTTTTGAACCATTCCTGTGACACTAGCTATAGATTCCGATGCTTCACTTCAGGTTTAGTGTATCCCTCTGACTTTCTTATTGACGATGAAAAACAGAAATGGCTTCGGAATTAAATACAAAAGGCACAATGCCGACTTAAGTACAAGAGGACTGACTCTTCTTACTGTCTATGTTTAGAACCATTCCTGTGTCACTGGTTATAGATTCCGATGCTTCACTTGAGGTTTACTGTATCCCTTGCACCTTCTTATTGACGATGAAACACAGAAATTGCATCGTAATTAAATACAAAAGGCACAATGCCGACTTAAGTACATGAAGACCGACTCTTCCTACTGACTATTTTTTAACCATTCCTGTGACACTAGTTATTGATACCGATGCTTCACTTGAGGTTTACTGTATCCCTTGGACCTTCTTATTGACGGTGAAACACAAAAATTGTATCGGTATTAAATACAAAAAGCACAATGCCGACATAAGTACATTAAGACCGACTCTTCCTACTGACTATGTTTTGAACCATTTCTGTGACACTAGTTATAGATTCCGATGTTTCACTTGTGGTTAACTGTATCCCTTGGACCTTGTTATTGACGATGAAACACAGAAATAGCATCGGAATTAAATAGAAAAGGCACAATGCCGACTTAAGTACAAGAAGACTGACTCTTCTTACTGACTATGTTTTGAACCATTCCTGTAACACTAGTTATAGATTCCGATTCTTTCTCTTCAGGTTTACTGTACCCCTTGGACCTTCTTATTGACTATGAAACATAGAAATTGCATCGGAATTAAATACAAAAGGCAAAATGCCGACTTAAGTACACGAAGACTGACTCTTCTTACTGTCTATGATTTGAACCATTCCTGTGACACTAGTTATACATTCCGATGCTATACTCCAGGTTTTCTGTATCCCTTGGACCTTCTTATTGACGATGAAACACAGAAATTGCATCGGAATTAAATACAAAAGGCACAATGCCGACTTAAGGACAAGAAGATTGACTCTTCTTACTGACTTTGTTTTGAACCATTCCTGTGACACTAGTTATAGATTCCGATGCATCACTTCAGGTTTACTGTATCCCTTGGACCTTCTGATTGACGCTGAAACACAGAAATTGAATCGGAATTAAATACAAAAGGCACAATGCCAACTTAAGTATAAGAAGACTGACTCTTCTTACTGACTATGTTTTGAACCATTCCTGTGACACTAGTTATAGATTCCGATTCTTTCTCTTCAGGTTTACTGTACCCCTTGGACCTTCTTATTGACGAAGAAACATAGAAATTGCATCGGAATTAAATACAAAAGGCAAAATGCCGACTTAAGTACACGAAGACTGGGTCTTCTTACTGACTATGTTTTGAACCATTCCTGTGACTTTAGTTACAGATTCCGATGCTACACTCCAGGTTTACTGTATCCCTTGGACCTTCTTATTGACGATGAAACACAGAAATTGCAACGGAATTAAATAGAAAAGGCACATTGCCGACTTAAGTACAAGAGGACTGACTCTTCTTACTGACTATTATTTGATCCATTCCTGTAACACTAGTTATAGATTCCGATGCTTCACTTCAGGTTTACTGTATCCCTTGGACCTTCTTATTGACACTGAAACACAGAAATAGCATCGGAATTAAATACAAAAGGGAAAATACGACTTAAGTACACGAAGACTGACTCTTCTTACTGTCTATGATTTGAACCATACCTGTGACACTAATTATAGATTCCGATGCTACACTCCAGGTTTACTATATCCCTTGGACCATCTTATTGACGATAAAAAACACAGAAATTGCATCGGAATTAATTACAAAAGGCACAATGCCGACTTAAGGACAAGAAGATTGACTCTTCTTACTGACTTTCTTTTGAACCATTCCTGTGACACTAGTTATAGATTCCGATGCTTCACTTCAGGTTTACTGTATCCCTTGGACCTTCTTATTGACGCTAAAACACAGAAGTTGAATCGGAATAAAATCAAAAGGCACAATGCCGACTTAAGTACAAGAAGACTGACTCCTCCTACTGTCTATGATTTGAACCATTCCTGTGACACTCGTTATAGATTCCGATGCTTCACTTCACGTTTAGTGTATCCCTCTGACTTTCTTATTGACGATGAAAAACAGAAATGGCTTCGGAATTAAATACAAAAGGCACAATGCCGACTTAAGTACATTAAGACCGACTCTTCCTACTGACTATGTTTTGAACCATTCCTGTGACACTAGTTATAGATTCCGATGTTTCACTTGAGGTTAACTGTATCCCTTGGACCTTGTTATTGACGATGAAACACAGAAATAGCATCGGAATTAAATAGAAAAGGCACAATGCCGACTTAAGTACAAGAAGACTGACTCTTCTTACTGACTATGTTTTGAACCATTCCTGTAACACTAGTTATAGATTCCGATGCTTCACTTCAGGTTTACTGTATCCCATGGACCTTCTTATTGACGATGAAACACAGAAATTGCATCGGAATTAAATACAAAAGGGAAAATACGACTTAAGTTTACGAAGACTGACTCTTCTTACTGTCTATGATTTGAACCATTCCTGTGACACTAGTTATAGATTCCGATGCTACACTCCAGGTTTACTGTATCCCTTGGACCATCTTATTGACGATGAAACACAGAAATTGCATCGGAATTACATACAAAAGGCACAATGCCGATTGAAGGACAAGAAGATTGACTCTTCCTACTGACTTTGTTTTGAACCATTCCTGTGACACTAGTTATAGATTCCGATGCTTCACTTCAGGTTTACCGTATCCCTTGGACCTTCTTATTGACGCTGAAACACAGAAGTTGAATCGGAATACAATCAAAAGGCACAATGCCGACTTAAGTACAAGAAGACTGACTCTTCCTACTGTCTATGTTTTGAACCATTCCTGTGACACTCGTTAAAGATTACGATGCTTTACTTCAGGTTTACTGTATCCCTTGGACCTACTTATTGACGATGAAACACAGAAATTGCATCGGAATTAAATACAAAAGGCACAATGCCGACTTAAGTACATGAAGACCGACTCTTCCTACTGATTATGTTTTGAACCATTCCTGTGACACTAGTTATAGATTCCGATGCCTCACTTCAGGTTTACTGTATCCCTTGGACTATCTTATTGACGATTAATCACAGAAATTGCATCGGAATCAAATACAAAAGGCACAATGCCGAATTAAGTACAAGAAGACTGACTCTTCTTACTGTCTATGTTTTGAACCATTCCTGTGACACTAGCTATAGATTCCGATGCTTCACTTCAGGTTTAGTGTATACCTCTGACTTTCTTATTGACGATGAAAGCAGAAATGGCTTCGGAATTAAATACAAAAGGCACTATGCCGACTTAAGTACAAGAGGACTGACTCTTCTTACTGTCTATGTTTAGAACCATTCCTGTGACACTGGTTATAGATTCCAATGCTTCACTTGAGGTTTACTGTATCCCTTGGACCTTCTTATTGACGATGAAACACAGAAATTGCATCGTAATTAAATACAAAAGGCACAATGCCGACTCAAGTACATGAAGACCGACTCTTCCTACTGACTATACTTTGAACCATTCCTGTGACACTAGTTATTGATACCGATGCTTCACTTGAGGTTTACTGTATCCCTTGGACCTTCTTATTGACGATGAAACACAAAAATTGTATCGGTATTAAATACAAAAGGCACAATGCCGACTTAAGTACATGAAGACCGACTCTTCCAACTGACTATGTTTTGAACCATTCCTGTGACACTAGTTATAGATTCCGATGTTTCACTTGAGGTTAACTGTATCCCTTGGACCTTGTTATTGACGATGAAACACAGAAATTGCATCGAAATTAAATACTAAAGGCACAATGCCGACTTAAGTATAAGAAGACTTACTCTTCTTACTGTCTATGCTTTGAACCATTCCTGTGACACTAGTTATAGATTCCGATGCTTCCCTCCAGGTTTACTGTATCACTTGGACTTTCTTATTGACAATGAAACACAGGAATTGCTTCGGAATTAAAAACAAAAAGCACAATGCCGACTTAAGAACAAGAAGACTGACTCTTTTTAATGACTATGTTTGAACCATTCCTGTAACACTAGCTATAGATTCCGATGCTTCACTTCAGGTTTACTGTAACCCTCTGACCTTCTTGTTGACGATGAAACAAAGAAATTGCATCGGAAATAAACACAATAGGCACAATGCCGACTTAAGTACAAGAAGACTTACTCTTCTTACTGTCTATGTTTCGAACCATTCCATTGACACTAGTTATAGATTCCGATGCTTCACTCCAGGTTTACTGTATCCCTTGGACCTTGTTATTGACGATGAAACACAGAAATAGCATCGGAATAAAATAGAAAAGGCACAATGCCGACTTAAGTACAAGAAGACTGACTCTTCTTACTGACTATGTTTGAACCATTCCTGTGACTCTAGTTATAGATTCCGATGCTTCACTTCAGGTTTACTGTACCCCTTGGACCTTCTTATTGTCGATGAAACATAGAAAATGAATCGGAATTAAATGCAAAAGGCAAAATGCCGACTTAAGTACACGAAGACTGACTCTTCTTACTGTCTATGTTTTGAACCATTCCTGTGACACTAGTTACAGATTCCGATGCTACACTCCAGGTTTACTGTATCCCTTGGACCTTCTTATTGACGATGAAACACAGAAATAGCATCGGAATTAAATAGAAAAGGCACAATGCCGACTTAAGTACAAGAGGACTGACTCTTCTTACTGACTATGATTTGAACCATTCCTGTAACACTAGTTATAGATTCCGATGCTTCACTTCAGGTTTACTGTATCCCTTGGAGCTTCTTATTGACGATGAAACACAGAAATTGCATCGGAATTAAATACAAAAGGCAAAATGGCGACTTAAGTACACGAAGACTGACTCTTCTTACTGTCTATGATTTCAAACATTCCTGTGACACTAGTTATAGATTCCGATGCTACACTCCAGGTTTACTGTATCCCTTAGACCATCTTATTGACGATGAAACACAGAAATTGCATCGGAATTAAATACAAAAGGCACAATGCCGACTTAAGGACAAGAAGATTGACTCTTCTTACTGACTTTGTTTTGAACCATTCCTGTGACACTAGTTATAGATTCCGATGCTTCACTTCAGGTTTACTGTATCGCTTGGACCTTCTTATTGACGCTGAAACACAGAAATTGAATCGGAATTAAATACAAAAGGCACAATGCCGACTTAAGTACAAGAAGACTGACTCTTCCTACTGTCTATGTTTTGAACCATTCCTGTGACAGTTGTTATAGATTACGATGCTTTACTTCAGGTTTACTGTATCCCTTGGACCTTCTTATTGACGATGAAACACAGAAATTGCATCGGAATGAAATACAAAAGGCACAATGCCGACTTAAGTACATGAAGACCGACTCTTAATACTGATTATGTTTTGAACCATTCCTGTGACACTAGTTATAGATTCCGATGCCTCACTTCAGGTTTACTGTATCCCTTGGACCTTCTTATTGACGATGAAACACAGAAATTGCATCGGAATTAAATACAAAATGCACAATGCCGACTTAAGTACATGAAGACCGACTCTTCCTACTGACTATGTTTTGAACCATTCCTGTGACACTAGTTATAGATTCCGATGTTTCACTTGAGGTTAACTGTATCCCTTGGACCTTCTTATTGACAATGAAACACAGAAATTGCATCGGAATTAAATACAAAAGGCACAATGCCGACTTAAGTACAAGAGGACTGACTCTTCTTACTGTCTATGTTTAGAACCAATCCTGTGACACTGGTTATAGATTCCGATGCTATACTTGAGGTTTACTGTATCCCTTGGACCTTCTTATTGACGATGAAACACAGAAATTGCATCGGAATTAAATACAAAATGCAGAATGCCGACTTAAGTACATGAAGACCGACTCTTCCTACTGACTATGTTTTGAACCATTCCTGTGACAGTAGTTATTGATACCGATGCTTCACTTGAGGTTTACTGTATCCCTTGGACCTTCTTATTGACGATGAAACACAGAAATTGCATCGGAATTAAATACTAAAGGCACAATGCCGACTTAAGTACAAGAAGACTGACTCTTCTTAGTGTCTATGTTTTGAATCATTCCTGTGACACTAGTTATAGATTCCGATGCTTCGCTCCAGGTTTACTGTATCCCTTGGACCTTCTTATTGACAATGAAACACATAAATTGCATCGGAATTAAATACAAAAAGCACAATGCCGACTTAAGTACAAGAAGACTGACTCTTCTTACTGACTATGTTTGAACCATTCCTGTGACACTAGCTATAGATTCCGATGCTTCACTTCAGGTTTACTGTATCCCTCTGACCTTCTTGTTGACGATGAAGCACAGAAATTGCATCGGAATTAAATACAATAGGCACAATGCCGACTTAAGTACAAGAAGACTGACTCTTCTTACTGTCTATGTTTTGAACCATTCCATTGACACTAGTTATAGATTCCGAAGCTTCACTCCAGGTTTACTGTATCCCTTGGACCTTGTTATTGACGATGAAACACAGAAATTGCATCGGAATTAAATACAAAAGGCACAATGCCGACTTAAGGACAAGAAGATTGACTCTTCTTACTGACTTTGTTTTGAACCATTCCTGTGACACTAGTTATAGATTCCGATGCTTCACTTCAGGTTTACTGTATCCCTTGGACCTTCTTATTGACGCTGAAACACAGAAGTTGAATCGGAATTAAATACAAAAGGCAAAATGCCGACTTAAGTACACGAAGACTGACTCTTCTTACTGTCTATGATTTCAAACATTCCTGTGACACTAGTTATAGATTCCGATGCTACACTCCAGGTTTACTGTATCCCTTGGACCTTCTTATTGACGCTGAAACACAGAAATTGAATCGGAATTAAATAAAAAAGGCACAATGGCGACTTAAGTGCAAGAAGACTGACTCTTCCTACTGTCTATGTTTTGAGCCATTCCTGTGACAGTCGTTATAGATTACGATGCTTTACTTCAGGTTTACTGTATCCCTTGGATCTTCTTAATGACGATGAAACACAGAAATTGCATCGGAATTAAATACAAAAGGCACAATGCCGACTTAAGTACATGAAGACCGACTCTTAATACTGATTATGTTTTGAACCATTCCTGTGACACTAGCTATAGATTCCGATGCTTCACTTCAGGTTTAGTGTATCCTCTGACTTTCTTATTGACGATGAAAAACAGAAATGGCTTCGGAATTAAATACAAAAGGCACAATGCCCACTTAAGTACAAGAGGACTGACTCTTCTTACTGTCTATGTTTAGAACCATTCCTGTGACACTGGTTATAGATTCCGATGCTTCACTTGAGGTTTACTGTATCCCTTGGACCTTCTTATTGACGATGAAACACAGAAATTGCATCGTAATTAAATACAAAAGGCACAATGCCGACTTAAGTACATGAAGACCGACTCTTCCTACTGACTATACTATGAACCATTTCTGTGACACTAGTTATTGATACCGATGCTTCACTTGAGGTTTACTGTATCCCTTGGACCTTCTTATTGACGATGAAACACAAAAATTGTATCGGTATTAAATACAAAAGGCACAATGCCGACTTAAGTACATGAAGACCGACTCTTCCAACTGACTATGTTTTGAACCATTCCTGTGACACTAGTTATTGATACCGATGCTTCACTTGAGGTTTACTGTATCCCTTGGACTTTCTTATTGACAATGAAACACAGGAATTGCTTCGGAATTAAAAACAAAAAGCACAATGCCGACTTAAGAACAAGAAGACTGACTCTTCTTACTGACTATGTTTGAACCATTCCTGTGACACTAGCTATTGATTCTGATGCTTCACTTCAGGTTTACTGTATCCCTCTGACCTTCTTGTTGACGATGAAACACAGAAATTGCATCGGAATTAAATACAATAGGCACAATGCCGAATTAAGTACAAGAAGACTTACTCTTCTTACTGTCTATGTTTCGAACCATTCCATTGACACTAGTTATAGATTCCGATGCTTCACTCCAGGTTTACTGTATCCCTTGGACCTTGTTATTGACGATGCAACACAGAAATAGCATCGGAATAAAATAGAAAAGGCACAATGCCGACTTAAGTACAAGAAGACTGACTCTTCTTACTTACTATGTTTTGAACCATTCCTGTGACTCTAGTTATAGATTCCGATGCTTCACTTCAGGTTTACTGTACCCCTTGGACTTTTTATTGACGATGAAACATAGAAAATGAATCGGAATTAAATACAAAAGGCAAAATGCCGACTTAAGTACACGAAGACTGACTCTTCTTACTGTCTATGTTTTGAACCATTCCTGTGACACTAGTTACAGATTCCGTTGCTACACTCCAGGTTTACTGTATCCCTTGGACCTTCTTATTGACGATGAAACACAGAAATTGCATCGGAATTAAATAGAAAAGGCACAATGCCGACTTAAGTAGAAGAGGACTGACTCTTCTTACTGACTATGATTTGAACCATTCCTGTAACACTAGTTAAAGATTCCGATGCTTCACTTCAGGTTTACTGTATCCCTTGGAGCTTCTTATTGACGATGAAACACAGAAATTGCATCGGAATTACATACAAAAGGCAAAATGCCGACTTAAGTACACGAGGACTGACTCTTCTTACTGTCTATGATTTCAAACATTCCTGTGACACTAGTTATAGATTCCGCGTCTACACTCCAGGTTTACTGTATCCCTTGGACCTTCTTAATGACGCTGAAACACAGAAATTGAATCGGAATTAAATAAAAAAGGCACAATGGCGACTTAAGTGCAAGAAGACTGACTCTTCTTACTGTCTATGTTTTGAGCCATTCCTGTGACAGTCGTTATAGATTACGATGCTTTACTTCAGGTTTACTGTATCCCTTGGATCTTCTTATTGACGATGAAACACAGAAATTGCATCGGAATTAAATACAAAAGGCACAATGCCGACTTAAGTACATGAAGACCGACTCTTAATACTGATTATGTTTTGAACCATTCCTGTGACACTAGTTATAGATTCCGATGCCTCACTTCAGGTTTACTGTATCCCTTGGACCTTCTTATTGACGATGAAACACAGAAATTGCATCGGAATTAAATACAAAATGCACAATGCCGACTTAAGTACATGAAGACCGACTCTTCCTACTGACTATGTTTTGAACCATTCCTGTGACACTAGTTATAGATTCCGATGTTTCACTTGAGGTTAACTGTATCCCTTGGACCTTCTTATTACCAATGAAACACAGAAATTGCATCGGAATTAAATACAAAAGGCACAATGCCGACTTAAGTACAAGAGGACTGACTCTTCTTACTGTCTATGTTTAGAGCCATTCCTGTGACACTGGTTATAGATTCCGATGCTATACTTGAGGTTTACTGTATCCCTTGGACCTTCTTATTGACGATGAAACACAGAAATTGCATCGGAATTAAATACAAAATGCACAATGCCGACTTAAGTACATGAAGACCGACTCTTCCATCTGACAATGTTTTGAACCATTCCTGTGACACTAGTTATTGATACCGATGTTTCCCTTGAGGTTTACTGTATCCCTTGGACCTTCTTATTGACGATGAAACACAAAAATTGCATCGGAATTAAATACTAAAGGCACAATGCCGACTTAAGTACAAGAAGACTGACTCTTCTTACTGTCTATGTTTTGAACCATTCCTGTGACACTAGTTATAGATTCCGATGCTTCGCTCCAGGTTTACTGTATCCCTTGAACTATCTTATTGACGATTAATCACAGAAAATGCATTGTAATTAAACACAACAGGCACAATGCCGAATTAAGTACGAGAAGACTGACTCTTCTTACTGTCTATGTTTTGAACCATTCCTGTGACACTAGCTATAGATTCCGATGCATCACTTCAGGTTTAGTGTATCCCTCTGACTTTCTTATTGACGATGAAAAACAGAAATGGCTTCGGAATTAAATACAAAAGGCACAATGCCGACTTAAGTACAAGAGGACTGACTCTTCTTACTGTCTATGTTTAGAACCATTCCTGTGACACTGGTTATAGATTCCGATGCTTCACTTGAGGTTTACTGTATCCCTTGGACCTTCTTATTGACGATGAAACACAGAAATTGCATCGTAATTAAATACAAAAGGCACAATGCCGACTTAAGTACATGAAGACCGACTCTTCCTACTGACTATACTATGAACCATTCCTGTGACACTAGTTATTGATACCGATGCTACACTTGAGGTTTACTGTATCCCTTGGACCTTCTTATTGACGATGAAACACAAAAATTGTATCGGTATTAAATACAAAAGGCACAATGCCGACTTAAGTACATGAAGACCGACTCTTCCAACTGACTATGTTTTGAACCATTCCTGTGACACTAGTTATAGATTCCGATGTTTCACTTGAGGTTAACTGTATCCCTTGGACTTTGTTATTGACGATGAAACACAGAAATTGCATCGGGATTAAATACTAAAGGCACAATGCCGACTTAAGTATAAGAAGACTTACTCTTCTTACTGTCTATGCTTTGAACCATTCCTGTGACACTAGTTATAGATTCCGATGCTTCCCTCCAGGTTTACTGTATCCCTTGGACTTTCTTATTGACAATGAAACACAGGAATTGCTTCGGAATTAAAAACAAAAAGCACAATGCCGACTTAGGAACAAGAAGACTGACTCTTCTTACTGACTATGTTTGAACCATTCCTGTGACACTAGCTATTGATTCTGATGCTTCACTTCAGGTTTACTGTATCCCTCTGACCTTCTTGTTGACGATGAAACACAGAAATTGCATCGGAATTAAATACAATAGGCACAATGCCGAATTAAGTACAAGAAGACTTACTCTTCTTACTGTCTATGTTTCGAACCATTCCATTGACACTAGTTATAGATTCCGATGCTTCACTCCAGGTTTACTGTTTCCCTTGGACCTTGTTATTGACGATGCAACACCGAAATAGCATCGGAATAAAATAGAAAAGGCACAATGCCGACTTAAGTACAAGAAGACTGACTCTTCTTACTTACTATGTTTTGAACCATTCCTGTGACTCTAGTTATAGATTCCGATGCTTCACTTCAGGTTTACTGTACCCCTTGGACTTTTTATTGACGATGAAACATAGAAAATGAATCGGAATTAAATACAAAAGGCAAAATGCCGACTTAAGTACACGAAGACTGACTCTTCTTACTGTCTATGTTTTGAACCATTCCTGTGACACTAGTTACAGATTCCGTTGCTACACTCCAGGTTTACTGTATCCCTTGGACCTTCTTATTAACGATGAAACACAGAAATTGCATCGGAATTAAATAGAAAAGGCACAATGCCGACTTAAGTAGAAGAGGACTGACTCTTCTTACTGACTATGATTTGAACCATTCCTGTAACACTAGTTAAAGATTCCGATGCTTCACTTTAGGTTTACTGTATCCCTTGGACCTTCTTATTGACGATGAAACACAGAAATTGCATCGTAATTAAATACAAAAGGCACAATGCCGACTTAAGTACATGAAGACCGACTCTTCCTACTGACTATACTATGAACCATTCCTGTGACACTAGTTATTGATACCGATGCTTCACTTGAGGTTTACTGTATCCCTTGGACCTTCTTATTGACGATGAAACACAAAAATTGTATCGGTATTAAATACAAAAGGCACAATGCCGACTTAAGTACATGAAGACCGACTCTTCCAACTGACTATGTTTTGAACCATTCCTGTGACACTAGTTATAGATTCCGATGTTTCACTTGAGGTTAACTGTATCCCTTGGACTTTGTTATTGACGATGAAACACAGAAATTGCATCGGGATTAAATACTAAAGGCACAATGCCGACTTAAGTATAAGAAGACTTACTCTTCTTACTGTCTATGCTTTGAACCATTCCTGTGACACTAGTTATAGATTCCGATGCTTCCCTCCAGGTTTACTGTATCCCTTGGACTTTCTTATTGACAATGAAACACAGGAATTGCTTCGGAATTAAAAACAAAAAGCACAATGCCGACTTAAGAACAAGAAGACTGACTCTTCTTACTGACTATGTTTGAACCATTCCTGTGACACTAGCTATTGATTCTGATGCTTCACTTCAGGTTTACTGTATCCCTCTGACCTTCTTGTTGACGATGAAACACAGAAATTGCATCGGAATTAAATACAATAGGCACAATGCCGAATTAAGTACAAGAAGACTTACTCTTCTTACTGTCTATGTTTCGAACCATTCCATTGACACTAGTTATAGATTCCGATGCTTCACTCCAGGTTTACTGTATCCCTTGGACCTTGTTATTGACGATGCAACACCGAAATAGCATCGGAATAAAATAGAAAAGGCACAATGCCGACTTAAGTACAAGAAGACTGACTCTTCTTACTTACTATGTTTTGAACCATTCCTGTGACTCTAGTTATAGATTCCGATGCTTCACTTCAGGTTTACTGTACCCCTTGGACTTTTTATTGACGATGAAACATAGAAAATGAATCGGAATTAAATACAAAAGGCAAAATGCCGACTTAAGTACACGAAGACTGACTCTTCTTACTGTCTATGTTTTGAACCATTCCTGTGACACTAGTTACAGATTCCGTTGCTACACTCCAGGTTTACTGTATCCCTTGGACCTTCTTATTAACGATGAAACACAGAAATTGCATCGGAATTAAATAGAAAAGGCACAATGCCGACTTAAGTAGAAGAGGACTGACTCTTCTTACTGACTATGATTTGAACCATTCCTGTAACACTAGTTAAAGATTCCGATGCTTCACTTTAGGTTTACTGTTTCCTTGGAGCTTCTTATTGACGATGAAACACAGAAATTGCATCGGAATTACATACAAAAGGCAAAATGCCGACTTAAGTACACGAAGACTGACTCTTCTTACTGTCTATGATTTCAAACATTCCTGTGACACTAGTTATAGATTCCGATGCTACACTCCAGGTTTACTGTATCCCTTGGACCTTCTTATTGACGCTGAAACACAGAAATTGAATCGGAATTAAATAAAAAAGGCACAATGGCGACTTAAGTGCAAGAAGACTGACTCTTCTTACTGTCTATGTTTTGAGCCATTCCTGTGACAGTCGTTATAGATTACGATGCTTTACTTCAGGTTTACTGTATCCCTTGGATCTTCTTATTGACGATGAAACACAGAAATTGCATCGGAATTAAATACAAAAGGCACAATGCCGACTTAAGTACATGAAGACCGACTCTTAATACTGATTATGTTTTGAACCATTCCTGTGACACTAGTTATAGATTCCGATGCCTCACTTCAGGTTTACTGTATCCCTTGGACCTTCTTATTGACGATGAAACACAGAAATTGCATCGGAATTAAATACAAAATGCACAATGCCGACTTAAGTACATGAAGACCGACTCTTCCTACTGACTATGTTTTGAACCATTCCTGTGACACTAGTTATAGATTCCGATGTTTCACTTGAGGTTAACTGTATCCCTTGGACCTTCTTATTACCAATGAAACACAGAAATTGCATCGGAATTAAATACAAAAGGCACAATGCCGACTTAAGTACAAGAGGACTGACTCTTCTTACTGTCTATGTTTAGAGCCATTCCTGTGACACTGGTTATAGATTCCGATGCTATACTTGAGGTTTACTGTATCCCTTGGACCTTCTTATTGACGATGAAACACAGAAATTGCATCGGAATTAAATACAAAATGCACAATGCCGACTTAAGTACATGAAGACCGACTCTTCCATCTGACAATGTTTTGAACCATTCCTGTGACACTAGTTATTGATACCGATGTTTCCCTTGAGGTTTACTGTATCCCTTGGACCTTCTTATTGACGATGAAACACAAAAATTGCATCGGAATTAAATACTAAAGGCACAATGCCGACTTAAGTACAAGAAGACTGACTCTTCTTACTGTCTATGTTTTGAACCATTCCTGTGACACTAGTTATAGATTCCGATGCTTCGCTCCAGGTTTACTGTATCCCTTGGACCTTCTTATTGACAATGAAACACAGAAATTGCATCGGAATTAAATACAAAAGGCACAATGCCGACTTAAGTACAAGAAGACTGACTCTTCTTACTGACTATGTTTGAACCATTCCTGTGACACTAGCTATAGATTCCGATGCTTCACTTCAGGTTTACTGTATCCCTGTGACCTTCTTGTTGACGATGAAGCACAGAAATTGCATCGGAATTAAATACAAAAGGCACAATGCCTTATTAAATACAAGAAGACTGACTCTCCTTACTGACTATTATTTGATCCATTCCTGTAACACTAGTTGTAGATTCCGATGCTTCACTTCAGGTTTACTGTATCCCTTGGACCTTCTTATTGACAATGAAACACAGAAATTGCATCGGAATTAAATACAAAAGGGAAAATACGACTTAAGTACACGAAGACTGACTCTTCTTAGTGTCTATGATTTGAACCATTCCTGTGACACTAGTTATAGATTCCGATGCTACACTCCAGGTTTACTGTATCCCTTGGACCTTCTTATTGACGATGAAACACATGAATTGCATCGGAATTAAATACAAAATGCACAATGCCGACTTAAGGACAAGAAGACTGACTCTTCCTACTGACTTTGTTTTGAACCATTAGTGTGACACTAGTTATAGATTCCGATGCTTCACTTCAGATTTACTGTATTCCTTGGTCCTTTTTATTGACGATGAAACACAGAAATTGCATCGGAATGAAATACAAAATGCACAATGCTGACTTAAGTACAAGAAGACTGACTCTTCCTACTGTCGATGTTTTGAACCATTCCTGTGACACTCGTTATAGATTACGATGATTTACTTCAGGTTTACTGTATCCCTTGGACCTTCTTATTGACGATGAAACACAGAAATTGCATCGGAATTAAATACAAAAGGCACAATGCCGACTTAAGTACATGAAGACCGACTCTTCCTACTGATTATGTTTTGAAGCATTCCTGTGACACTTGTTATAGATTCCGATGCCTCACTTCAGGTTTACTGTATCCCTTGGACTATCTTATTGACGATTAATCACAGAAATTGCATCGCAATTAAATACAAAAGGCACAATGCCGAATTAAGTACGAGAAGACTGACTCTTCTTACTGTCTATGTTTTGAACCATTCCTGTGACACTAGCTATAGAGTCCGATGCTTCACTTCAGGTTTAGTGTATCCCTCTGACTTTCTTATTGACGATGAAAAACAGAAATGGCTTCGGAATTAAATACAAAAGGCACAATGCCGACTTAAGTACAAGAGGAGTGACTCTTCTTACTGTCTATGTTTAGAACCATTCCTGTGTCACTGGTTATAGATTCCGATGCTTCACTTGAGGTTTACTGTATCCCTTGCACCTTCTTATTGACGATGAAACACAGAAATAGCATCGGAATTAAATAGAAAAGGCACAATGCCGACTTAGGTACAAGAAGACAGACTCTTCTTACTGACTATGTTTTGAACCATTCCTGTAACACTAGTTATAGATTCCGATTCTTTCTCTTCAGGTTTACTGTACCCCTTGGACCTTCTTATTGACGATGAAACATAGAAATTGCATCGGAATTAAATACAAAAGGCAAAATGCCGACTTAAGTACACGAAGACTGACTCTTCTTACTGTCTATGATTTGAACCATTCCTGTGACACTAGTTATACATTCCGATGCTACACTCCAAGTTTACTGTATCTTTTGGACCTTCTTATTGACGATGAAACACAGAAATTGCATCGGAATTAAATACAAAAAGCACAATGCCGACTTAAGGACAAGAAGATTGACTCTTCTTACTGACTTTGTTTTGAACCATTCCTGTGACACTAGTTATAGATTCCGATGCTTCACTTCAGGTTTACTGTATCCCTTGGACCTTCTGATTGACGCTGAAACACAGAAATTGAATCGGAATTAAATACAAAAGGCACAATGCCGACTAAAGTACAAGAAGACTGACTCTTCTTACTGACTATGTTTTGAACCATTCCTGTGACACTAGTTATAGATTCCGATGTTTCACTTGCGGTTAACTGTATCCCTTGGACCTTGTTATTGACGATGAAACACAGAAATAGCATCGGAATTAAATAGAAAAGGCACAATGCCGACTTAGGTACAAGAAGACAGACCCTTCTTACTGACTATGTTTTGAACCATTCCTGTAACACTAGTTATAGATTCCGATTCTTTCTCTTCAGGTTTACTGTACCCCTTGGACCTTCTTATTGACGATGAAACATAGAAATTGCATCGGAATTAAATACAAAAGGCAAAATGCCGACTTAAGTACACGAAGACTGACTCTTCTTACTGTCTATGATTTGAACCATTCCTGTGACACTAGTTATACATTCCGATGCTACACTCCAAGTTTACTGTATCTTTTGGACCTTCTTATTGACGATGAAACACAGAAATTGCATCGGAATTAAATACAAAAAGCACAATGCCGACTTAAGGACAAGAAGATTGACTCTTCTTACTGACTTTGTTTTGAACCATTCCTGTGACACTAGTTATAGATTCCGATGCTTCACTTCAGGTTTACTGTATCCCTTGGACCTTCTGATTGACGCTGAAACACAGAAATTGAATCGGAATTAAATACAAAAGGCACAATGCCGACTAAAGTACAAGAAGACTGACTCTTCTTACTGACTATGTTTTGAACCATTCCTGTGACACTAGTTATATATTCCGATTCTTTCTCTTCAGGTTTACTGTACCCCTTGGACCTTCTTATTGACGATGAAACATAGAAATTGCATCGGAATTAAATACAAAAGGCAAAATGCCGACTTAAGTACACGAAGACTGAGTCTTCTTACTGACTATGTTTTGAACCATTCCTGTGACTTTAGTTACATATTCCGATGCTACACTCCAGGTTTACTGTATCCCTTGGACCTTCTTATTGACGATGAAACACAGAAATTGCATCGGAATTAAATAGAAAAGGCACATTGCCGACTTAAGTACAAGAGGACTGACCCCTCGTTACTGACTATTATTTGATCCATTCCTGTAACACTAGTTATAGATTCTGATGCTTCACTTCAGGTTTACTGTATCCCTTGGACCTTCTTATTGACAATGAAACACAGAAATTGCATCGGAATTAAATACAAAAGGGAAAATACGACTTAAGTACACGAAGACTGACTCTTCTTACTGTCTATGATTTGAACCATTCCTCTGACACTAGTTATAGATTCCGATGCTACACTCCAGGTTTACTGTATCCCTTGGACCATCTTATTGACGATAAAAAACACAGAAATTGCATCGGAATTAATTACTAAAGGCACAATGCCGACATAAGGACATGAAGATTGACTCTTCTTACTGACTTTGTTTTGAACCATTCCTGTGACACTAGTTATAGATTCCGATGCTTCACTTCAGGTTTACTGTATCCCTTGGACCTTCTTATTGACGCTGAAACACAGAAGTTGAATCGGAATAAAATCAAAAGGCACAATGCCGACTTAAGTACAAGAAGACTGACTCTTCCTACTGTCTATGATTTGAACCATTCCTGTGACACTCGTTATAGATTACGATGCTTTACTTCAGGTTTACTGTATCCCTTGGACCTTCTTATTGACGATGAAACACAGAAATTGCATCGGAATTAAATACAAAAGGCACAATGCCGACTTAAGTACAAGAAGACTGACTCTTCTTACTGACTATGTTTTGAACCATTCCTGTGACACTAGTTATAGATTCCGATTCTTTCTCTCCAGGTTTACTGTACCCCTTGGACCATCTTATCGACGATGCAACATAGAAATTGCATCGGAATTAAATACAAAAGGCAAAATGCCGACTTAAGTACACGAAGACTGACTCTTCTTACTGACTATGTTTTGAACCATTCCTGTGACACTAGTTACAGATTCCGATGCTACACTCCAGGTTTACTGTATCCCTCTGACTTTCTTATTGACGATGAAAGCAGAAATGGCTTCGGAATTAAATACAAAAGGCACTATGCCAACTTAAGTACAAGAGGACTGACTCTTCTTACTGTCTATGTTTAGAACCATTCCTGTGACACTGGTTATAGATTCCGATGCTTCACTTGAGGTTTACTGTATCCCTTGGACCTTCTTATTGACGATGAAACACAGAAATTGCATCGTAATTAAATACAAAAGGCACAATGCCGACTTAAGTACATGAAGACCGACTCTTCCTACTGACTATACTTTGAACCATTCCTGTGACACTAGTTATTGATACCGATGCTTCACTTGAGGTTTACTGTATCCCTTGGACCTTCTTATTGACGATGAAACACAAAAATTGTATCGGTATTAAATACAAAAGGCACAATGCCCACTTAAGAACATGAAGACCGACTCTTCCAACTGACTATGTTTTGAACCATTCCTGTGACACTAGTTATAGATTCCGATGTTTCACTTGAGGTTAACTGTATTTCTTGGACCTTGTTATTGACGATGAAACACAGAAATTGCATCGGAATTAAATACTAGAGGCACAATGCCGACTTAAGTATAAGAAGACTTACTCTTCTTACTGTCTATGCTTTGAACCATTCCCGTGACACTAGTTATAGATTCCGATGCTTCCCTCCAGGTTTACTGTATCCCTTGGACTTTCTTATTGACAATGAAACATAGGAATTGCTTCGGAATTAAAAACAAAAAGCACAATGCCGACTTAAGAACAAGAAGACTGACTCTTCTTAATGACTATGTTTGAACCATTCCTGTAACACCAGCTATAGATTCCGATGCTTCACTTCAGGTTTACTGTATCCCTCTGACCTTCTTGTTGACGATGAAACACAGAAATTGCATCGGAATTAAATACAATAGGCACAATGCCGACTTAAGTACAAGAAGACTTACTCTTCTTACTGTCTTTGTTTCGAACCATTCCATTGACACTAGTTATAGATTCCGATGCTTCACTCCAGGTTTACTGTATCCCTTGGACCTTGTTATTGACGATGAAACACAGAAATAGCATCGGAATAAAATAGAAAAGGCACAATGCCGACTTAAGTACAAGAAGACTGACTCTTCTTACTGACTATGTTTTGAACCATTCCTGTGACTCTAGTTATAGATTCCGATGCTTCACTTCAGGTTTACTGTACCCCTTGGACCTTCTTATTGACGATGAAACATAGAAAATGAATCGGAATTAAATACAAAAGGCAAAATGCCGACTTAAGTACACGAAGACTGACTCTTCTTACTGTCTATGTTTTGAACCATTCCTGTGACACTAGTTACAGATTCCGATGCTACACTCCAGGTTTACTGTATCCCTTGGACCTTCTTATTGACGATGAAACACAGAAATTGCATCGGAATTAAATAGAAAAGGCACAATGCCGACTTAAGTACAAGAGGACTGACTCTTCTTACTGACTCTGATTTGAACCATTCCTGTAACACTAGTTATAGATTCCGATGCTTCACTTCAGGTTTTCTGTATCCCTTGGAGCTTCTTATTGACGATGAAACACAGAAATTGCATCGGAATTAAATACAAAAGGCACAATGCCGACTTAAGGACAAGAAGATTGACTCTTCTTACTGACTTTGTTTTGAACCATTCCTGTGACACTAGTTATAGATTCCGATGCTTCACTTCAGGTTTACTGTATCCCTTGGACCTTCTTATTGACGCTGAAACACAAATATTGAATCGGAATTAAATACAAATAGCACAATGCCGACTTAAGTACAAGAAGACTGACTCTTCCTACTGTCTATGTTTTGAACCATTCCTGTGATAGTCGTTATAGATTACGATGCTTTACTTCAGGTTTACTGTATCCCTTGGACCTTCTTATTAACGATGAAACACAGAAATTGCATCGGAATTAAATACAAAAGGCACAATGCCGACTTAAGTACATGAAGACCGACTCTTAATACTGATTATGTTTTGAACCATTCCTGTGACACTAGTTATAGATTCCGATGCCTCACTTCAGGTTTACTGTATCCCTTGGACCTTCTTATTGACGATGAAACACAGAAATTGCATCGGAATTAAATACAAAATGCACAATGCCGACTTAAGTACATGAAGACCGACTCTTCCTACTGACTATGTTTTGAACCATTCCTGTGACACTAGTTATAGATTCCGATGTTTAACTTGAGGTTAACTGTATCCCTTGGACCTTCTTATTGACAATGAAACACAGAAATTGCATCGGAATTAAATACAAAAGGCACAATGCCGACTTAAGTACAAGAGGACTGACTCTTCTTACTGTCTAAGATTAGAACCATTCCTGTGACACTGGTTATAGATTCCGATGCTATACTTGAGGTTTACTGTATCCCTTGGACCTTCTTATTGACGATGAAACACAGAAATTACATCGGAATTAAATACAAAATGCACAATGCCGACTTAAGTACATGAAGACCGACTCTTCCTACTGACTATGTTTTGAACCATTCCTGTGACACTAGTTATTGATACCGATGCTTCACTTCAGGTTTACTGTAACCCTCTGACCTTCTTGTTGACGATGAAGCACAGAAATTGCATCGGAATTAAATACAATAGGCACAATGCCGACTTAAGTACAAGAAGACTGACTCTTCTTACTGTCTATGTTTTGAACCATTCCATTGACACTAGTTATAGATTCCGAAGCTTCACTCCAGGTTTACTGTCTCCCTTGGACCTTGTTATTGAAGATGAAACACAGAAATTGCAGCGGAATTAAATAGAAAAAGCACAATGCCGACTTAAGTACAAGAAGACTGAGTCTTCTTACTGACTATGTTTTGAACCATTCCTGTGACACTAGTTATAGATTTCGATGCTTCCCTTCAGGTTTACTGTACCCCTTGAACCTTCTT
Source organism: Schistocerca serialis cubense (assembly GCF_023864345.2). NCBI lineage: Eukaryota > Metazoa > Arthropoda > Insecta > Orthoptera > Acrididae > Schistocerca > Schistocerca serialis. The sequence continues at coordinate 1,083,499,031 of NC_064640.1, read as the reverse complement.
ATTGATGATGAAACATAGAAATTGCATCGGAATTAAATACAAAAGGCAAAATGCCGACTTAAGTACACGAAGACTGACTCTTCTTACTGTCTATGTTTTGAACCATTCCTGTGACACTAGTTACAGATTCTGATGCTACACTCCAGGATTTCTATATCCCTTGGACCTTCTTATTGACGATGAAACACAGAAATTGCGTCGGAATTAAATACAAAAGGCACAATGCCGACTTAAGGACCAGAAGACTGACTATTCCTACTGACTTTGTTTTGAACCATAAGTGTGACACTAGTTATAGATTCCGATGCTTCACTTCAGGTTTTCTGTATCCCTTGGACCTTCTTGTTGACGATGAAACACAGAAATTGCATCGGAATTAAATACAAAAGGCACAATGCCGACTTAAGTACAAGAAGACTGACTCTTCTTACTGTCTATGTTTTGAACCATTCCATTGACACTAGTTATAGATTCCGAAGTTTCACTCCAGGTTTACTGTCTCCCTTGGACCTTGTTATTGACGATGAAACACAGAAATTGCAGCGGAATTAAATAGAAAAGGCACAATGCCGACTTAAGTAAAAGAAGACTGAGTCTTCTTACTGACTATGTTTTGAACCATTCCTGTGACACTAGTTATAGATTTCGATGCTTCCCTTCAGGTTTACTGTACCCCTTGAACCTTCTTATTGATGATGAAACATAGAAATTGCATCGGAATTAAATACAAAAGGCAAAATGCCGACTTAAGTACACGAAGACTGACTCTTCTTACTGTCTATGTTTTGAACCATTCCTGTGACACTAGTTACAGATTCTGATGCTACACTCCAGGATTTCTATATCCCTTGGACCTTCTTATTGACGATGAAACACAGAAATTGCATCGGAATTAAATACAAAAGGCACAATGCCGACTTAAGTACAAGAAGACTGACTCTTCCTACTGTCTATGATTTGAACCATTCCTGTGACACTCGTTATAGATTACGATGCTTTACTTCAGGTTTACTGTATCCCTTGGGCCTTCTTATTGACGATGAAACACAGAAATTGCATCGTAATTAAATACAAAAGGCACAATGCCGACTTAAGTACATGAAGACCGACTCTTCCTACTGACTATACTTTGAACCATTCCTGTGACACTAGTTATTGATACCGATGCTTCACTTGAGGCTTACTGTATCCCTTGGACCTTCTTATTGACGATGAAACACAAAATTTGTATCGGTATTAAATACAAAAGGCACAATGCCCACTTAAGTACATGAAGACCGAATCTTCCAACTGACTATGTTTTGAACCATTCCTGTGACACTAGTTATAGATTCCGATGTTTCACTTGAGGTTAACTGTATCCCTTGGACCTTGGTATTGACGAAGAAACACAGAAATTGCATCGGAATTAAATACTAGAGGCACAATGCCGACTTAAGTATAAGAAGACTTACTCTTCTTACTGTCTATGCTTTGAACCATTCCTGTGACACTAGTTATAGATTCCGATGCTTCCCTCCAGGTTTACTGTATCCCTTGGACTTTCTTATTGACAATGAAACACAGGAATTGCTTCGGAATTAAAAACAAAAAGCACAATGCCGACTTAAGAACAAGAAGACTGACTCTTCTTAATGACTATGTTTGAACCATTCCTGTAACACTAGCTATAGATTCCGATGCTTCACTTCAGGTTTACTGTATCCCTCTGACCTTCTTGTTGACGATGAAACACAGAAATTGCATCGGAATTAAATACAATAGGCACAATGCCGACTTAAGTACAAGAAGACTTACTCTTCTTACTGTCTATGTTTCGAACCATTCCATTGACACTAGTTATAGATTCCGATGCTTCACTCCAGGTTTACTGTATCCCTTGGACCTTGTTATTGACGATGAAACACAGAAATAGCATCGGAATAAAATAGAAAAGGCACAATGCCGACTTAAGTACAAGAAGACTGACTCTTCTTACTGACTATGTTTTGAACCATTCCTGTGACTCTAGTTATAGATTCCGATGCTTCACTTCAGGTTTACTGTACCCCTTGGACCTTCTTATTGACGATGAAACATAGAAAATGAATCGGAATTAAATACAAAAGGCAAAATGCCGACTTAAGTACACGAAGACTGACTCTTCTTACTGTGTATGTTTTGAACCATTCCTGTGACACTAGTTACAGATTCCGATGCTACACTCCAGGTTTACTGTATCCCTTGGACCTTCTTATTGACGATGAAACACAGAAATTGCATCGGAATTAAATAGAAAAGGCACAATGCCGACTTAAGTACAAGAGGACTGACTCTTCTTACTGACTCTGATTTGAACCATTCCTGTAACACTAGTTATAGATTCCGATGCTTCACTTCAGGTTTACTGTATCCCTTGGAGCTTCTTATTGACGATGAAACACAGAAATTGCATCGGAATTAAATACAAAAGGCAAAATGCCGACTTAAGTACACGAAGACTGACTCTTCTTACTGTCTATGATTTCAAACATTCCTGTGACACTAGTTATAGATTCCGATGCTACACTCCAGGTTTACTGTATCCCTTGGACCATCTTATTGACGATGAAACACAGGAATTGCATCAGAATTAAATACAAAAGGCACAATGCCGACTTAAGGACAAGAAGATTGACTCTTCTTACTGACTTTGTTTTGAACCATTCCTGTGACACTAGTTATAGATTCCGATGCTTCACTTCAGGTTTACTGTATCCCTTGGACCTTCTTATTGACGCTGAAACACAGAAATTGAATCGGAATTAAATACAAAAGGCACAATGCCGACTTAAGTACAAGAAGACTGACTCTTCCTACTGTCTATGTTTTGAACCATTCCTGTGACAGTCGTTATAGATTACGATGCTTTACTTCAGGTTTACTGTATCCCTTGGACCTTCTTATTAACGATGAAACACAGAAATTGCATCGGAATTAAATACAAAAGGCACAATGCCGACTTAAGTACATGAAGACCGACTCTTAATACTGATTATGTTTTGAACCATTCCTGTGACACTAGTTATAGATTCCGATGCCTCACTTCAGGTTTACTGTATCCCTTGGACCTTCTTATTGACGATGAAACACAGAAATTGCATCGGAATTAAATACAAAATGCACAATGCCGACTTAAGTACATGAAGACCGACTCTTCCTACTGACTATGTTTTGAACCATTCCTGTGACACTAGTTATAGATTCCGATGTTTAACTTGAGGTTAACTGTATCCCTTGGACCTTCTTATTGACAATGAAACACAGAAATTGCATCGGAATTAAATACAAAAGGCACAATGCCGACTTAAGTACAAGAGGACTGACTCTTCTTACTGTCTAAGTTTAGAACCATTCCAGTGACACTGGTTATAGATTCCGATGCTATACTTGAGGTTTACTGTATCCCTTGGACCTTCTTATTGACGATGAAACACAGAAATTACATCGGAATTAAATACAAAATGCACAATGGTGACTTAAGTACATGAAGAACGACTCTTCCTACTGACTATGTTTTGAACCATTCCTGTGAAACTAGTTATTGATACCGATGCTTCACTTCAGGTTTACTGTAACCCTCTGACCTTCTTGTTGACGATGAAGCACAGAAATTGCATCGGAATTAAATACAATAGGCACAATGCCGACTTAAGTACAAGAAGACTGACTCTTCTTACTGTCTATGTTTTGAACCATTCCATTGACACTAGTTATAGATTCCGAAGCTTCACTCCAGGTTTACTGTCTCCCTTGGACCTTGTTATTGACGATGAAACACAGAAATTGCAGCGGAATTAAATAGAAAAGGCACAATGCCGACTTAAGTACAAGAAGACTGCGTCTTCTTACTGACTATGTTTTGAACCATTCCTGTGACACTAGTTATAGATTTCGATGCTTCCCTTCAGGTTTACTGTACCCCTTGAACCTTCTTATTGATGATGAAACATAGAAATTGCATCGGAATTAAATACAAAAGGCAAAATGCCGACTTAAGTACACGAAGACTGACTCTTCTTACTGTCTATGTTTTGAACCATTCCTGTGACACTAGTTACAGATTCTGATGCTACACTCCAGGATTTCTATATCCCTTGGACCTTCTTATTGACGATGAAACACAGAAATTGCATCGGAATTAAATACAAAAGGCACAATGCCGACTTAAGGACCAGAAGACTGACTATTCCTACTGACTTTGTTTTGAACCATTAGTGTGACACTAGTTATAGATTCCGATGCTTCACTTCAGGTTTTCTGTATCCCTTGGACCTTCTTGTTGACGATGAAACACAGAAATTGCATCGGAATTAAATACAAAAGGCACAATGCCGACTTAAGTACAAGACGACTGACTCTTCCTACTGCCTATGTTTTGAACCATTCCTGTGACACTAGTTATAGATTCCGATGCTTCACTTCAGGTTTACTGGATCCCTTGGACCTTCGTATTGACGATGAAACACAGAAATTGCATCGGAATTAAATACAAAACGCACAATGCCGACTTAAGTACATGAAGACCGACTCTTCCTACTGACTATGTTTTGAACCATTCCTGTGACACTAGTTATAGATTCTGATGTTTCACTTGAGGTTAACTGTATCTCTTGGACCTTCTTATTGACGATGAAACACTGAAATTCATCGGAATTAAATACAAAAGGCAAATTGCCGACTTAAGTACACGAAGACTGACTCTTCTTACTGTCAATGATTTGAACCACTCCTGTGACACTAGTTATAGATTCCGATGCTACACTCCAGGTTTACTGTATCCCTTGGACCTTCTTATTGACGATGAAACACAGAAATTGCATCGGCATTAAATACAAAAGGCACAATGCCGACTTAAGGACAAGAAGATTGAGTCTTCTTACTGACTTTGGTTTGAACCATTCCTGTGACACTAGTTATAGATTCCGATGCTTCACTTCAGGTTTAATGTATCCCTTGGACCTTCTTATTGACGCTGAAACACAGAAATTGAATCGGAATTAAATACAAAAGGCACAATGCCGACTTAAGTACAAGAAGACTGACTCTTCCTACTGTCTATGTTTAGAACCATTCCTGTGACACTCGTTATAGATTACGATGCTTTACTTCAGGTTTACTGTATCCCTTGGACCTTCCTATTGACGAAGAAACACAGAAATTGCATCGGAATTAAATACAAAAGGCACAATGCCGACTTAACTACATGATGACTGACTCTTCCTACTGACTATGATTTGAACCATTCCTGTGACACTAGTTATTGATACCGATGCTTCACTTGCGGTTTACTGTATCCGTTGGACCTTCTTATTGACGATGAAACACAGAAATTGCATCGTAATTAAATAGCAAAGGCACAATTCCGACATAAAAACAAGAAGACTGACTATTCTTACTGACTATGTTTTGTACCATTCCTGTGACACTAGTTATAGATTCCGATTCTTCACTTCAGGTTTACTGTATCCCTTGGACCTTCTTATTGACGATGAAACACAGAAATTGCATCGGAATTAAATACATAAGGCAAAATGCCGACTTAAGTACATGAAGACTGACTCTTCTTACTATCTATGATTTGAACCATTCCTGTGACACTAGTTATAGATTCCGATGCTACACTCCAGGTTTACTGTATCCCTTGGACCTTCTTATTAACGATGAAACACAGAAATTGCATCGGAACTAAATAAAAAGGCACAATGCCGACTTAAGGACAAGAACACTGACTCTTCCTACTGTCTATGTTTTGAACCATTCCTGTGACACTAGTTATAGATTCCGATGCTTCACATCAGGTTTACTGCATCCCTTGGACCTTCTTATTGACGATGAAACACAGAGATTGCATCGGAATTAAATACAAAAGGCAAAATGCCGAATTAAGTACACGAAGACTGACTCTTCTTACTGTCTGTGATTTGAACCATTCCTGTGACACTTGTTATAGATTCCGATGCTACACTCCAGGTTTACTGTATCCCTTGGACCTTCTTATTGACGATGAAACACAGAAATTGCATCGGAATTAAATACAAAAGGCACAATGCCGACTTAAGGACAAGAAGATTGAGTCTTCTTACTGACTTTGTTTTGAACCATTCCTGTGACACTAGTTATAGATTCCAATGTTTCACTTCAGGTTTAATGTATCCCTTGGACCTTCTTATTGACGCTGAAACACAGAAATTGAATCGGAATTAAATACAAAAGGTACAATGCCGACTTAAGTACAAGAAGACTGACTCTTTCTACTGTCTATGTTTAGAACCATTCCTGTGACACTCGTTATAGATTTCGATGCTTTACTTCAGGTTTACTGTATCCCTTGGACCTTCTTATTGACGAAGAAACACAGAAATTGCATCGGAATTAAATACAAAATGCACAATGCCGACTTAAAAACATTAAGACCGACTCTTCCTACTGACTATGTTTTGAACCATTCCTGTGACACTAGTTATAGATTCCGAAGCCTCACTTCAGGTTTAGTGTATCCCTCTGACTTTCTTATTGACGTTGAAACACAGAAATGGCCTCGGAATTAAAAACCAAAGGCAGAATGCAGACTTAAGTACAAGAGGACTGACTCTTCTTACTGTCTATGTTTTGAACCATTCCTGTGACACTAGTTATAGATTCCGATGCTTCACTTGAGGTTTACTGTATCCCTTTATCCTTCTTAGTGACGATGAAACACAGAAAATGCAACGGAATTAAATACAAAAGGCAATATATCGACTTAACTACATGATGACTGACTCTTCCTACTGACTATGTTTTGAACCATTCCTGTGACACTAGTTATTGATACCGATGCTTCACTTGCGGTTTACTGTATCCCGTGGACCTTCTAATTGAAGATGAAACACAGAAATTGTATCGGAATTAAATACAAAAGGCACAATGCCGACTTATGTACATGAAGACCGACTCTTCCTACTGACTATGTTTTGAACCATTCCTGTGACACTAGTTATTGGTACCGATGCTTCACTTGAGGTTTACTGTATCCCTTGGACCTTCTTATTGACGATGAAACACAGAAATTGCAACGGAATTAAATACAAAAGGCACAATATCGACTTAACTACATGATGACTGACTCTTCCTACTGACTATGTTTTGAACCATTCCTGAGACACTAGTTATAGATTCCGAAGCCTCACTTCAGGTTTAGTGTATCCCTCTGACTTTCTTATTGACGATGAAACACAGAAATGGCTTCGGAATTAAAAACCAAAGGCAGAATGCCGACATAAGTACAAGAGGACTGACTCTTCTTACTGTCTATGTTATGAACCATTCCATTGACACTAGTTATAGATTCCGATGCTTCACTCCAGGTTTACTGTATCCCTTGGACGTTGTTATTGACGATGAAACACAGAAATAGCATCTGAATTAAATAGAAAAGGCACAATGCTGACTTAAGTACATGAAGACCGACTCTTCCTACTTACTATGTTTTGAACCATTCCTGTGACACTAGTTATTGATACCGATGCTTCACTTGAGGTTTACTGTATCCCTTGGAGCTTCTTATTGACGTTGAAACACAGAAATTGCATCAGAATTAAATACTAAAGGCACAATGCCGACTTAAGTACAAGAAGACTGACTCTTCTTACTGACTATGTTTTGAACCATTCCTTTGACACTAGTTATAGATTTCGATGCTTCCCTTCAGGTTTACTGTACCGCTTGAACCTTCTTATTGATGATGAAACATAGAAATTGCATCGGAATTAAATACAAAAGGCAAAATGCCGACTTAAGTACACGAAGACTGACTCTTCTTACCGTCTATGTTTTGAACCATTCCTGTGACACTAGTTACAGATTCCGATGCTACACTCCAGGTTTACTGTATCCCTTGGACCTTCTTATTGACGATGAAACACAGAAATTGCATCGGAATGAAATACAAAAGGCACAATGCCGACTTAAGGACCAGAAGACTGACTATTCCTACTGACTTTGTTTTGAACCATTAGTGTGACACTAGTTATAGATTCCGATGCTACACTCCAGGTTTACTGTATCCCTTGGACCATCTTATTGACGATGAAACACAGAAATTGCATCGGAATTAAATACAAAAGGCACAATGCCGACTTAAGGACAGGAAGATTGACTCTTCTTACTGACTTTGTTTTGAACCATTCCTGTGACACTAGTTATAGATTCCGATGCTTCACTTCAGGTTTACTGTATCCCTTGGACCTTCTTATTGACGATGAAACACAGAAATTGCATCGGAATTAAATACAAAAGGCACAATGCCGACTTATGTACATGAAGACCGACTCTTCCTACTGACTATGTTTAGTACCATTCCTGTGACACTAGTTATTGGTACCGATGCTTCACTTGAGGTTTACTGTATCCCTTAGACCTTCTTATTGACGATGAAACACAAAAATTGTATCGGTATTAAATACCAAAGGCACAATGCCGACTTAAGTACATGAAGACCGACACTTCCTACTGACTATGTTTTGAACCATTCCTGTGACACTAGTTGTAGATTCCGATGTTTCACTTGAGGTTAACTGTATCCCTTGGACCTTCTTATTGACGATGAAACACAGAAATTGCATCGGAATTAAATACAAAAGGCACAATGCCGACTTAAGTACAACAAGACTGACTCTTCTAACTGTCTATGTTTTGAACCATTCCTGTGACACCAGTTATAGAGTCCGATGCTTCACTCCAGGTTTACCGTATCCCTTGGATGTTCGTATTGACGATGAAACACAGAAATTGCATCGGAATTAAATACAAAAGGCACGATGCCGACATAAGTACAAGAAGACTGACTCTTCTTATTGTCTATGTTTTGAACCATTCCATTGACACTAGTTATAGATTCCGATGCTTCACTCCAGGTTTACTGTTTGCCTTGGACCTTGTTATTGACGATGAAACACAGAAATTGCATCGGAATTAAATAGAAAAGCACAATGCCGACTTATGTACAAGAAGACTGACTCTTCCTACTGTCTATGTTTAGAACCATTCCTGTGACACTCGTTATAGATTACGATGCTTTACTTCAGGTTTACTGTATCCCTTGGACCTTCCTATTGACGAAGAAACACAGAAATTGCATCGGAATTAAATACAAAATGCACAATGCCGACTTAACCACATAAAAACCGACTCTTCCTACTGACTATGTTTTGAACCATTCCTGTGACACTAGTTATAGATTCCGAAGCCTTACTTCAGGTTTAGTGGATCCCTCTGACTTTCTTATTGACGATGAAACACAGAAATGGCTTCGGAATTAAAAACAAAAGGCACAATTTCGACTAAAGTACAAGAGGACTGACTCTACTTACTGTCTATGTTTTGAACCATTTCTGTGACACTAGTTATTGATTCCGATGCTTCACTTGAGGTTTACTTTATCCCTTGGTCCTTCTTATTGACGATGAAACACAGAAATTGCATCGGAATTAAATAGCAAAGGCACAATGCCGACATAAGTACAAGAAGACTGACTCTTCTTACTGACTATGTTTTGTACCATTCCTGTGACACTAGTTATAGATTCCGATTCTTCACTTCAGGTTTACTGTATCCCTTGGACCTTCTTATTGACGATGAAACACAGAAATTGCATCGGCATTAAATACAAAAGGCAAAATGCCGACTTAAGTACACGAAGACTGACTCTTCTTACTATCTATGATTTGAACCATTCCTGTGACACTAGTTATAGATTCCGATGCTACACTCCAGGTTTACTGTATTCCTTGGACCTTCTTATTAACGATGAAACACAGAAATTGCGTCGGTACAAAATACAAAAGGCACAATGCCGACTTAAGTACAAGAAGACTGACTCTTCTTACTGACTATGTTTTGTACCATTCCTGTGACACTAGTTATAGATTCCGATTCTTCACTTCAGGTTTACTGTATCCCTTGGACCTTCTTATTGACGCTGAAACACAGAAATTGCATCGGAATTAAATACAAAAGGCAAAATGCCGACTTAAGTACACGAAGACTGACTCTTCTTACTATCTATGATTTGAACCATTCCTGTGACACTAGTTATAGATTCCGATGCTGCACTCCAGGTTTACTGTATCCCTTGGACCTTCTTATTAACGATGAAACACAGAAATTGCATCGGAATTAAATACAAAAGGCACAATGCCGACTTAAGTACAAGAAGACTGACTCTTCTTACTGTCTATGTTTTGAACCATTCCATTGACACTAGTTATAGATTCCGATGCTTCACTTCAGGTTTACAGTATCCCTTGGACCTTCTTATTGACGCTGAAACACAGAAATTTAATCGGAATTAAATGCAAAAGGCACAATGCCGACTTAAGTACAAGAAGTCTGACTCTTCCTACTGTCTATGATTTGAACCATTCCTGTGACACTAGCTATAGATTCCGATGCTTCTCTTCAGGTTTGCTGTATCCCTCTGACCTTCTTGTTGACGATGAAAAACAGAAATTGCATCGGAATTAAATACAATAGGCACACTGCCGACTTTAGTACAAGATGACTGACTCTTCTTACTGTCTATGTTTTGAACCACTCCATTGACACTAGTTATAAATTCCGATGCTTCACTCCTGGTTTACTGTATCCCTTGGACCTTGTTATTGACGATGAAACACAGAAATTGCATTGGAATTAAATAGAAAAGGCACAATGCCGACATAAGTACAAGAAGACTGACTCTTCTTACTGACTATGTTTTGAACCATTCTTGTGACACCAGTTATAGATTCCGATGCTTCACTTCAGGTTTACTATACCCCTTGGACCTTCTTATTGATGATGAAACATAGAAATTGCATCGGAATTAAATACAAAAGGCAAAATGCCGACTTAAGTACACGAAGACTGACTCTTCTTACTGTCTATGTATTGAACCATTCCTGTGACACTAGTTACAGATGCCGAAGCTACACTCCAGGTTTACTGTATCCCTTGGACCTTCTTATTTACGATGAAACACAGAAATTGCATCGGAATTAAATACAAAAGGCACAATGCCGACTTAAGGACAAGAAGACTGACTATTCCTACTGACTTTGCTTTGAACCATTAGTGTGACACTAGTTATAGATTCCGATGCTTCACTTCAGGTTTACTGTATCCCTTGGAACTTCTTATTGACGATGAAACACAGAAATTGCATCGGAATTAAATAGAAAAGGCACAATGCCAACTTAAGTACAAGAAGACTGACTCTTCTTACTGACTATGTTTTGTACCATTCCTGTGACACTAGTTATAGATTCCGATGCTTCACTTCAGGTTTACTCTATCCCTTGGACCTTCTTATTGACGGTGAAACACAGAAATTCATCGGAATTAAATACAAAAGGCAAAATGCCGACTTAAGTACACGAAGACTGACTCTTCTTACTGTCAATGATTTGAACCATTCCTGTGACACTCGTTATAGATTACGATGCTAAACTTCAGGTTTACTGTATCCCTTGGACCTTCCTATTGACGAAGAAACACAGAAATTGCATCGGAATTAAATACAAAAGGCACAATGCCGACTTAACTACATAAAGACCGACTCTTCCTACTGACTATGTTTTGAACCATTCCTGTGACACTAGTTATAGATTCCGATGCTACACTCCAGGTTTACTGTATCCCTTGGACCTTCTTATTAACGATGAAACACAAAAATTGCATCGGAACTAAATACAAAAGGCACATTGCCGACTTAAGTACAAGAAGACTGACTCTTCCTACTGTCTATGTTTTGAACCATTCCTGTGACACTCATTATACATTACGATGCTTCACTTCAGGTTTACTGTATCCCTTGGACCTTCTTATTGACGATGAAACACAGAAATTGCATCGGAATTAAATACAAAAGGCACAATCACGACTTAAGTACAAGAAGACTGACTCTTCTTACTGTCTATGTTTTGAACCATTCCATTGACACTAGTTATAGATTCCGATGCTTCACTCCAGGTTTACTGTTTCCCTTGGACCTTGTTATTGACGATGAAACACAGACATTGGATCGGAATTAAATAGAAAAGGCACAATGCCGACATAAGTACAAGAAGACTGACTCTTCTTACTGACTATGCTTTGTACCATTCCTGTGACACTAGTTATAGATTCCGATGCTTCACTTCAGGTTTACTGCATCCCTTGGACCTTCTTATTGACGATGAAACACAGAAATTGCATCGGAATTAAATACAAAAGGCAAAATGCCGAATTAAGTACACGAAGACTGACTCTTCTGACTGTCTATGATTTGAACCATTCCTGTCACACTAGTTATAGATTCCGATGCTACACTCCAGGTTTACTGTATCCCTTGGACCTTCTTATTGACGATGAAACACAGAAATTGCATCGGAATTAAATAGCAAAGGCACAATGCCGACATAAGTACAAGACGACTGACTCTTTTACTGACAATGTTTTGTACCATTCCTGTGACACTAGTTATAGATTCCGATTCTTCACCTCAGGTTTACTGTATGCCTTGGACCTTCTTATTGACGATGAAACACAGAAATTGCATCGGAATTAAATACATAAGGCAAAATGCCGACTTAAGTGCATGAAGACTGACTCTTCTTACTATCTATGATTTGAACCATTCCTGTGACACTAGTTATAGATTCCGATGCTACACTCCAGGTTTACTGTATCCCTTGGACCTTCTTATTAACGATGAAACACAGAAATTGCATCGGAACTAAATACAAAAGGCACAATGCCGACTTAAGGACAAGAAGACTGACTCTTCCTACTGTCTATGTTTTGAACCATTCCTGTGACACTAGTTATAGATTCCGATGCTTCACATCAGGTTTACTGCATCAATTGGACCTTCTTATTGACGATGAAACACAGAGATTGCATCGGAATTAAATACAAAAGGCAAAATGCCGAATTAAGTACACGAAGACTGACTCTTCTTACTGTCTATGATTTGAACAATTCCTGTGACACTTGTTATAGATTCCGATGCTACACTCCAGGTTTACTGTATCCCTTGGACCTTCTTATTGACGATGAAACACAGAAATTGCATCGGAATTAAATACAAAAGGCACAATGCCGACTTAAGGACAAGAAGATTGAGTCTTCTTACTGACTTTGTTTTGAACCATTCCTGTGACACTAGTTATAGATTCCAATGTTTCACTTCAGGTTTAATGTATCCCTTGGACCTTCTTATTGACGCTGAAACACAGAAATTGAATCGGAATTAAATACAAAAGGTACAATGCCGACTTAAGTACAAGAAGACTGACTCTTCCTACTGTCTATGTTTAGAACCATTCCTGTGACACTCGTTATAGATTTCGATGCTTTACTTCAGGTTTACTGTATCCCTTGGACCTTCTTATTGACGAAGAAACACAGAAATTGCATCGGAATTAAATACAAAAGGCACAATGCCGACTTAAAAACATTAAGACCGACTCTTCCTACTGACTATGTTTTGAACCATTCCTGTGACACTAGTTGAAGATTCAGAAGCCTCACTTCAGGTTTAGTGTATCCCTCTGACTTTCTTATTGACGATGAAACACAGAAATGGCTTCGGAATTAAAAACCAAAGGCAGAATGCAGACTTAAGTACAAGAGGACTGACTCTTCTTACAGTCTATGTTTTGAACCATTCCTGTGACACTAGTTATAGATTCCGATGCTTCACTTGAGGTTTACTGTATCCCTTTATCCTTCTTATTGACGATGAAACACAGAAATTGCAACGGAATTAAATACAAAAGGCACAATATCGACTTAACTACATGATGACTGACTCTTCCTACTGACTATGTTTTGAACCATTCCTGTGACACTAGTTATTGATACCGATGCTTCACTTGCGGTTTACTGTATCCCGTGGACCTTCTAATTGAAGATGAAACACAGAAATTGTATCGGAATTAAATACAAAAGGCACAATGCCGACTTATGTACATGAAGACCGACTCTTCCTACTGACTATGTTTTGAACCATTCCTGTGACACTAGTTATTGGTACCGATGCTTCACTTGAGGTTTACTGTATCCCTTGGACCTTCTTATTGACGATGAAACACAGAAATTGCAACGGAATTAAATACAAATGGCACAATATCGACTTAACTACATGATGACTGACTCTTCCTACTGACTATGTTTTGAACCATTCCTGAGACACTAGTTATAGATTCCGAAGCCTCACTTCAGGTTTAGTGTATCCCTCTGACTTTCTTATTGACGATGAAACACAGAAATGGCTTCGGAATTAAAAACCAAAGGCAGAATGCCGACATAAGTACAAGAGGACTGACACTTCTTACTGTCTATGTTTTGAACCATTCCTGTGACACCGGTTATAGATTCCGATACTTCACTTGAGGTTTACTGTATCCCTTGGAGCTTCTTATTGACGATGAAACACAGAAATTGCATCGGAATTAAATACAAAAGGCACAATGCCGACTTATGTACATGAAGACCGACTCTTCCTACTTACTATGTTTTGAACCATTCCTGTGACACTAGATATTGATACCGATGCTTCACTTGAGGTTTACTGTATCCCTTGGAGCTTCTTATTGACGATGAAACACAGAAATTGCATCAGAATTAAATACTAAAGGCACAATGCCGACTTAAGTACAAGAAGACTGACTCTTCTTACTGTCTATGTTTCGAACCATTCCATTGACATTAGTTATAGATTCCTATGCTTCACTCCAAGTTTACTGTATCCCTTGGACCTTGTTATTGACGATGAAACACAGAAATTGCATCGGAATTAAATAGAAAAGTCACAATGCCGACTTAAGTACAAGGAGACTGACTCTTCTTACTGACTATGTTTTGAACCATTCCTGTAACACTAGTTATAGATTCCGATGCTTCACTTGATGTTTACTGTACACCTTGGACCTTCTTATTGATGATGAAACATAGAAATTGCATCGGAATTGAATACAAAATGCAAAATGCCGACTTAAGTACACGAAGACTGACTCTTCTTACTGTCTATGTTTTGAACCATTCCTGTGACACTAGTTACAGATTCCGATGCTACACTCCAGGTTTACTGTATCCCTTGGACCTTCTTATTGACGATGAAACACAGAAATTGCATCGGAATTAAATACAAAAGGCACAATGCCGACTTAAGTACAAGAAGACTGACTCTTCTTACTGTCTATGTTTTGAACCATTCCATTGACACTAGTTATAGATTCCGATGATTCACTCCAGGTTTACTGTTCCCCTTGGACCTTGTTATTGACGATGAAACACAGAAATTGCATCGGAATTAAATAGCAAAGGCACAATGCCGACATAAGTACAAGAAGACTGACTCTTCTTACTGACTATGTTTTGTACCATTCCTGTGACACTAGTTATAGATTCCGATTCTTCACTTCAGGTTTACTGTATCCCTTGGACCTTCTTATTGACGATGAAACACAGAAATTGCATCGGAATTAAATACAAAAGGCAAAATGCCGACTTAAGTACACGAAGACTGACTCTTCTTACTATCTATGATTTGAACCATTCCTGTGACACTAGTTATAGATTCCGATGCTACACTCCAGGTTTACTGTATCCCTTGGACCTTCTTATTAACGATGAAACACAGAAATTGCATCGGAACTAAATACAAAAGGCACAATGCCGACTTAAGGACAAGAAGACTGACTCTTCCTACTGTCTATGTTTTGAACCATTCCTGTGACACTCGTTATAGATTCCGATGCTTCACTTCAGGTTTACTGTATCCCTTGGACCTTCTTATTGACGCTGAAACACAGAAATTCAATCGGAATTAAATACAAAAGGCACAATGCCGACTTAAGTACAAGAAGACTGACTCTTCGTACTGTCTATGTTTATAACCATTCCTGTGACACTCGTTATAGATTACGATGCTTCACTTCAGGTTTACTGTATCCCTTGGACCTTCTTTTTGACGATGAAACACAGAAATTGCATCGGAATTAAATACAAAATGCACAATGCCGACTTAAGGACAAGAAGATTGAGTCTTCTTACTGACTTTGTTTTGAACCATTCCTGTGACACTAGTTATAGATTCCGATGCTTCACTTCAGGTTTAATGTATCCCTTGGACCTTCTTATTGACGCTGAAACACAGAAATTGAATCGGAATTAAATACAAAAGGCACAATGCCGACTTAACTACAAGAAGACTGACTCTTCCTACTGTCTATGTTTAGAACCATTCCTGTGACACTCGTTATAGATTACGATGCTTTACTTCAGGTTTACTGTATCCCTTGGACCTTCCTATTGACGAAGAAACACAGAAATTGCATCGGAATTAAATACAAAAGGCACAATGCCGACTTAACTACATAAAGACCGACTCTTCCTACTGACTATGTTTTGAACCATTGTTGTGACACTAGTTATAGATTCCGATGCTTCACTCCAGGTTTACTGTATCCCTTGGAACTTGTTATTGACGATGAAACACAGAAATTGCATTGGAATTAAATAGAAAAGGCACAATGCCGACATAAGTACAAGAAGACTGACTCTTCTTACTGACTATGTTTTGAACCATTCCTGTGACACCAGTTATAGATTCCGATGCTTCACTTCAGGTTTACTATACCCCTTGGACCTTCTTATTGATGATGAAACATAGAAATTGCATCGGAATTAAATACAAAAGGCAAAATGCCGACTTAAGTACACGAAGACTGACTCTTCTTACTGTCTATGTTTTGAACCATTCCTGTGACACTAGTTACAGATGCCGAAGCTACACTCCAGGTTTACTGTATCCCTTGGACCTTCTTATTTACGATGAAACACAGAAATTGCATCGGAATTAAATACAAAAGGCACAATGCCGACTTAAGGACAAGAAGACTGACTATTCCTACTGACTTTGCTTTGAACCATTAGTGTGACACTAGTTATAGATTCCGATGCTTCACTTCAGGTTTACTGTATCCCTTGGACCTTCTTATTGACGATGAAACACAGAAATTGCATCGGAATTAAATACAAAAGGCACAATGCCAACTTAAGTACAAGAAGACTGACTCTTCTTACTGTCTATGTTTTGTACCATTCCTGTGACACTAGTTATAGATTCCGATGCTACACTCCAGGTTTACTGTATCCCTTGGACCTTCTTATTAACGATGAAACACAAAAATTGCATCGGAACTAAATACAAAAGGCACAATGCCGACTTAAGGACAAGAAGACTGACTCCTCCTACTGTCTATGTTTTGAACCATTCCTGAGACACTCGTTATAGATTCCGATGCTTCACTTCAGGTTTACTGTATCCCTTGGACCTTCTTATTGACGCTGAAACACAGAAATTCAATCGGAATTAAATACAAAAGGCACATTGCCGACTTAAGTACAAGAAGACTGACTCTTCCTACTGTCTATGTTTTGAACCATTCCTGTGACACTCATTATAGATTACGATGCTTCACTTCAGGTTTACTGTATCCCTTGGACCTTCTTATTGACGATGAAACACAGAAATTGCATCGGAATTAAATACAAAAGGCACAATGCCGACTTAAGTACAAGAAGACTGACTCTTCTTACTGTCTATGTTTTGAACCATTCCATTGACACTAGTTATAGATTCCGATGCTTCACTCCAGGTTTACTGTTTCCCTTGGACCTTGTTATTGACGATGAAACACAGACATTGGATCGGAAATAAATAGAAAAGGCACAATGCCGACTTAAGTACAAGAAGACTGACTCTTCCTACTGACTATGCTTTGTACCATTCCTGTGACACTAGTTACAGATTCCGATGCTTCACTTCAGGTTTACTGCATCCCTTGGACCTTCTTATTGACGATGAAACACAGAAATTGCATCGGAATTAAATACAAAAGGCAAAATGCCGAATTAAGTACACGAAGACTGACTCTTCTGACTGTCTATGATTTGAACCATTCCTGTCACACTAGTTATAGATTCCGATGCTACACTCCAGGTTTACTGTATCCCTT
Source organism: Schistocerca serialis cubense (assembly GCF_023864345.2). Taxonomy (NCBI): domain Eukaryota; kingdom Metazoa; phylum Arthropoda; class Insecta; order Orthoptera; family Acrididae; genus Schistocerca; species Schistocerca serialis. The sequence goes on along the minus strand of NC_064640.1, from coordinate 1,083,480,987 downwards.
GGACCTTCTTATTGACGATGAAACACAGAAATTGCATCGGAATTAAATAGCAAAGGCACAATGCCGACATAAGTACAAGAAGACTGACTCTTCTTACTGACAATGATTTGTACCATTCCTGTGACACTAGTTATAGATTCCGATTCTTCACTTCAGGTTTACTGTATGCCTTGAACCTTCTTATTGACGATGAAACACAGAAATTGCATCGGAATTAAATACATAAGGCAAAATGCCGACTTAAGTGCATGAAGACTGACTCTTCTTACTATCTATGATTTGAACCATTCCTGTGACACTAGTTATAGATTCCGATGCTACACTCCAGGTTTACTGTATCCCTTGGACCTTCTTTTTAACGATGAAACACAGAAATTTCATCGGAACTAAATACAAAAGGCACAATGCCGACTTAAGGACAAGAAGACTGACTCTTCCTACTGTCTATGTTTTGAACCATTCCTGTGACACTAGTTATAGATTCCGATGCTTCACATCAGGTTTACTGCATCAATTGGACCTTCTTATTGACGATGAAACACAGAGATTGCATCGGAATTAAATACAAAAGGCAAAATGCCGAATTAAGTACACGAAGACTGACTCTTCTTACTGTCTATGATTTGAACAATTCCTGTGACACTTGTTATAGATTCCGATGCTACACTCCAGGTTTACTGTATCCCTTGGACCTTCTTATTGACGATGAAACACAGAAATTGCATCGGAATTAAATACAAAAGGCACAATGCCGACTTAAGGACAAGAAGATTGAGTCTTCTTACTGACTTTGTTTTGAACCATTCCTGTGACACTAGTTATAGATTCCAATGTTTCACTTCAGGTTTAATGTATCCCTTGGACCTTCTTATTGACGCTGAAACACAGAAATTGAATCGGAATTAAATACAAAAGGTACAATGCCGACTTAAGTACAAGAAGACTGACTCTTCCTACTGTCTATGTTTAGAACCATTCCTGTGACACTCGTTATAGATTTCGATGCTTTACTTCAGGTTTACTGTATCCCTTGGACCTTCTTATTGACGAAGAAACACAGAAATTGCATCGGAATTAAATACAAAAGGCACAATGCCGACTTAAAAACATTAAGACCGACTCTTCCTACTGACTATGTTTTGAACCATTCCTGTGACACTAGTTATAGATTCCGAAGCCTCACTTCAGGTTTAGTGTATCCCTCTGACTTTCTTATTGACGATGAAACACAGAAATGGCTTCGGAATTAAAAACCAAAGGCAGAATGCAGACTTAAGTACAAGAGGACTGACTCTTCTTACAGTCTATGTTTTGAACCATTCCTGTGACACTAGTTATAGATTCCGATGCTTCACTTGAGGTTTACCGTATCCCTTTATCCTTCTTATTGACGATGAAACACAGAAATTGCAACGGAATTAAATACAAAAGGCACAATATCGACTTAACTACATGATGACTGACTCTTCCTACTGACTATGTTTTGAACCATTCCTGTGACACTAGTTATTGATACCGATGCTTCACTTGCGGTTTACTGTATCCCGTGGACCTTCTAATTGAAGATGAAACACAGAAATTGTATCGGAATTAAATACAAAAGGCACAATGCCGACTTATGTACATGAAGACCGACTCTTCCTACTGACTATGTTTTGAACCATTCCTGTGACACTAGTTATTGGTACCGATGCTTCACTTGAGGTTTACTGTATCCCTTGGACCTTCTTATTGACGATGAAACACAGAAATTGCAACGGAATTAAATACAAATGGCACAATATCGACTTAACTACATGATGACTGACTCTTCCTACTGACTATGTTTTGAACCATTCCTGAGACACTAGTTATAGATTCCGAAGCCTCACTTCAGGTTTAGTGTATCCCTCTGACTTTCTTATTGACGATGAAACACAGAAATGGCTTCGGAATTAAAAACCAAAGGCAGAATGCCACATAAGTACAAGAGGACTGACTCTTCTTACTGTCTATGTTTTGAACCATTCCTGTGACACCGGTTATAGATTCCGATGCTTCACTTGAGGTTTACTGTATCCCTTGGAGCTTCTTATTGACGATGAAACACAGAAATTGCATCGGAATTAAATACAAAAGGCACAATGCCGACTTATGTACATGAAGACCGACTCTTCCTACTTACTATGTTTTGAACCATTCCTGTGACACTAGTTATTGATACCGATGCTTCACTTGAGGTTTACTGTTTCCCTTGGAGCTTCTTATTGACGATGAAACACAGAAATTGCATCAGAATTAAATACAAAAGGCACAATGCCGACTTAAGTACAAGAAGACTGACTCTTCTTACTGTCTATGTTTCGAACCATTCCATTGACATTAGTTATAGATTCCTATGCTTCACTCCAAGTTTACTGTATCCCTTGTACCTTGTTATTGACGATGAAACACAGAAATTGCATCGGAATTAAATAGAAAAGTCACAATGCCGACTTAAGTACAAGGAGACTGACTCTTCTTACTGACTATGTTTTGAACCATTCCTGTAACACTAGTTATAGATTCCGATGCCTCACTTCAGGTTTACTGTACACCTTGGACCTTCTTATTGATGATGAAACATAGAAATTGCATCGGAATTGAATACAAAATGCAAAATGCCGACTTAAGTACACGAAGACTGACTCTTCTTACTGTCTATGTTTTGAACCATTCCTGTGACACTAGTTACAGATTCCGATGCTACACTCCAGGTTTACTGTATCCCTTGGACCTTCTTATTGACGATGAAACACAGAAATTGCATCGGAATTAAATACAAAAGGCACAATGCCGACTTAAGTACAAGAAGACTGACTCTTCTTACTGTCTATGTTTTGAACCATTCCATTGACACTAGTTATAGATTCCGATGCTTCACTCCAGGTTTACTGTATCCCTTGGACCTTCTTATTGACGCTGAAACACAGAAATTCAATCGGCATTAAATACAAAAGGCACAATGCCGACTTAAGTACAAGAAGACTGACTCTTCGTACTGTCTATGTTTTGAACCATTCCTGTGACACTCGTTATAGAATACGATGCTTCACTTCAGGTTTACTGTATCCCTTGGACCTTCTTTTTGACGATGAAACACAGAAATTGCATCGGAATTAAATACAAAATGCACAATGCCGACTTAAGGACAAGAAGATTGAGTCTTCTTACTGACTTTGTTTTGAACCATTCCTGTGACACTAGTTATAGATTCCGATGCTTCACTTCAGGTTTAATGTATCCCTTGGACCTTCTTATTGACGCTGAAACACAGAAATTGAATCGGAATTAAATACAAAAGGCACAATGCCGACTTAACTACAAGAAGACTGACTCTTCCTACTGTCTATGTTTAGAACCATTCCTGTGACACTCGTTATAGATTACGATGCTTTACTTCAGGTTTACTGTATCCCTTGGACCTTCCTATTGACGAAGAAACACAGAAATTGCATCGGAATTAAATACAAAAGGCACAATGCCGACTTAACTACATAAAGACCGACTCTTCCTACTGACTATGTTTTGAACCATTCCTGTGACACTAGTTATAGATTCCGAAGCCTTACTTCAGGTTTAGTGTATCTTTCTGACTTTCTTATTGACGATGAAACACAGAAATGGCTTCGGAATTAAAAACAAAAGGCACAATGTCGACTTAAGTACAAGAGGACTGACTCTTCTTACTGTCTATGTTTTGAACCATTCCTGTGACACTAGTTATAGATTCCGATGCTTCACTTGAGGTTTACTGTATCCCTTGGTCCTTCTTATTGACGATGAAACACAGAAATTGCATCGGAATTAAATAGCAAAGGCACAATGCCGACATAAGTACAAGAAGACTGACTCTTCTTACTGACTATGTTTTGTACCATTCCTGTGACACTAGTTATAGATTCCGATTCTTCACTTCAGGTTTACTGTATCCCTTGGACCTTCTTATTGACGATGAAACACAGAAATTGCATCGGAATTAAATACAAAAGGCAAAATGCCGACTTAAGTACACGAAGACTGACTCTTCTTACTATCTATGATTTGAACCATTCCTGTGACACTAGTTATAGATTCCGATGCTACACTCCAGGTTTACTGTATCCCTTGGACCTTCTTATTAACGATGAAACACAGAAATTGCGTCGGAACAAAATACAAAAGGCACAATGCCGACTTAAGTACAAGAAGACTGACTCTTCTTACTGACTATGTTTTGTACCATTCCTGTGACACTAGTTATAGATTCCGATTCCTCACTTCAGGTTTACTGTATCCCTTGGACCTTCTTATTGACGATGAAACACAGAAATTGCATCGGAATTAAATACAAAAGGCAAAATGCCGACTTAAGTACACGAAGACTGACTCTTCTTACTATCTATGATTTGAACCATTCCTGTGACACTAGTTATAGATTCCGATGCTACACTCCAGGTTTACTGTATCCCTTGGACCTTCTTATTGACGATGAAACACAGAAATTGCATCGGAATTAAATACAAAAGGCACAATGCCAACTTAAGGACAAGAAGATTGAGTCTTCTTACTGACTTTGTTTTGACCCATTCCTGTGACACTAGTTATAGATTCCAATGTTTCACTTCAGGTTTAATGTATCCCTTGGACCTTCTTATTGACGCTGAAACACAGAAATTGAATCGGAATTAAATACAAAAGGTACAATGCCGACTTAAGTACAAGAAGACTGACTCTTCCTACTGTCTATGTTTAGAACCATTCCTGTGACACTCGTTATAGATTTCGATGCTTTACTTCAGGTTTACTGTATCCCTTGGACCTTCTTATTGACGAAGAAACACAGAAATTGCATCGGAATTAAATACAAAAGGCACAATGCCGACTTAAAAACATTAAGACCGACTCTTCCTACTGACTATGTGTTGAACCATTCCTGTGACACTAGTTATAGATTCCGAAGCCTCACTTCAGGTTTAGTGTATCCCTCTGACTTTCTTATTGACGATGAAACACAGAAATGGCTTCGGAATTAAAAACCAAAGGCAGAATGCAGACTTAAGTACAAGAGGACTGATTCTTCTTACAGTCTATGTTTTGAACCATTCCTGTGACACTAGTTATAGATTCCGATGCTTCACTTGAGGTTTACTGTATCCCTTTATCCTTCTTATTGACGATGAAACACAGAAATTGCAACGGAATTAAATACAAAAGGCACAATATCGACTTAACTACATGATGACTGACTCTTCCTACTGACTATGTTTTGAACCATTCCTGTGACACTAGTTATTGATACCGATGCTTCACTTGCGGTTTACTGTATCCCGTGGACCTTCTAATTGAAGATGAAACACAGAAATTGTATCGGAATTAAATACAAAAGGCACAATGCCGACTTATGTACATGAAGACCGACTCTTCCTACTGCCTATGCTTTGAACCATTCCTGTGACACTAGTTATTGGTACCGATGCTTCACTTGAGGTTTACTGTATCCCTTGGACCTTCTTATTGACGATGAAACACAGAAATTGCAACGGAATTAAATACAAATGGCACAATATCGACTTAACTACATGATGACTGACTCTTCCTACTGACTATGTTTTGAACCATTCCTGAGACACTAGTTATAGATTCCGAAGCCTCACTTCAGGTTTAGTGTATCCCTCTGACTTTCTTATTGACGATGAAACACAGAAATGGCTTCGGAATTAAAAACCAAAGGCAGAATGCCGACATAAGTACAAGAGGACTGACTCTTCTTACTGTCTATGTTTTGAACCATTCCTGTGACACCGGTTATAGATTCCGATGCTTCACTTGAGGTTTACTGTATCCCTTGGAGCTTCTTATTGACGATGAAACACAGAAATTGCATCGGAATTAAATACAAAAGGCACAATGCCGACTTATGTACATGAAGACCGACTCTTCCTACTTACTATGTTTTGAACCATTCCTGTGACACTAGTTATTGATACCGATGCTTCACTTGAGGTTTACTGTATCCCTTGGAGCTTCTTATTGACGATGAAACACAGAAATTGAATCAGAATTAAATACTAAAGGCACAATGCCGACTTAAGTACAAGAAGACTGACTCTTCTTACTGTCTATGTTTCGAACCATTCCATTGACATTAGTTATAGATTCCTATGCTTCACTCCAAGTTTACTGTATCCCTTGGACCTTGTTATTGACGATGAAACACAGAAATTGCATCGGAATTAAATAGAAAAGTCACAATGCCGACTTAAGTACAAGGAGACTGACTCTTCTTACTGACTATGTTTTGAACCATTCCTGTAACACTAGTTATAGATTCCGATGCTTCACTTCAGGTTTACTGTACACCTTGGACCTTCTTATTGATGATGAAACATAGAAATTGCATCGGAATTGAATACAAAATGCAAAATGCCGACTTAAGTACACGAAGACTGACTCTTCTTACTGTCTATGTTTTGAACCATTCCTGTGACACTAGTTACAGATTCCGATGCTACACTCCAGGTTTACTGTATCCCTTGGACCTTCTTATTGACGATGAAACACAGAAATTGCATCGGAATTAAATACAAAAGGCACAATGCCGACTTAAGTACAAGAAGACTGACTCTTCTTACTGTCTATGTTTTGAACCATTCCATTGACACTAGTTATAGATTCCGATGCTTCACTCCAGGTTTACTGTTCCCCTTGGACCTTGTTATTGACGATGAAACACAGAAATTGCATCGGAATTAAATAGCAAAGGCACAATGCCGACATAAGTACAAGAAGACTGACTCTTCTTACTGACTATGTTTTGTACCATTCCTGTGACACTAGTTATAGATTCCGATTCTTCACTTCAGGTTTACTGTATCCCTTGGACCTTCTTATTGACGATGAAACACAGAAATTGCATCGGAATTAAATACAAAAGGCAAAATGCCGACTTAAGTACACGAAAACTGACTCTTCTTACTATCTATGATTTGAACCATTCCTGTGACACTAGTTATAGATTCCGATGCTACACTCCAGGTTTACTGTATCCCTTGGACCTTCTTATTAACGATGAAACACAGAAATTGCATCGGAACTAAATACAAAAGGCACAATGCCGACTTAAGGACAAGAAGACTGACTCTTCCTACTGTCTATGTTTTGAACCATTCCTGTGACACTCGTTATAGATTCCGATGCTTCACTTCAGGTTTACTGTATCCCTTGGACCTTCTTATTGACGCTGAAACACAGAAATTCAATCGGAATTAAATACAAAAGGCACAATGCCGACTTAAGTACAAGAAGACTGACTCTTCGTACTGTCTCTGTTTTGAACCATTCCTGTGACACTCGTTATAGATTACGATGCTTCACTTCAGGTTTACTGTATCCCTTGGACCTTCTTTTTGACGATGAAACACAGAAATTGCATCGGAATTAAATACAAAATGCACAATGCCGACTTAAGGACAAGAAGATTGAGTCTTCTTACTGACTTTGTTTTGAACCATTCCTGTGACACTAGTTATAGATTCCGATGCTTCACTTCAGGTTTAATGTATCCCTTGGACCTTCTTATTGACGCTGAAACACAGAAATTGAATCGGAATTAAATACAAAAGGCACAATGCCGACTTAACTACATAAAGACCGACTCTTCCTACTGACTATGTTTTGAACCATTCCTGTGACACTAGTTATAGATTCCGAAGCCTTACTTCAGGTTTACTGTATCTTTCTGACTTTCTTATTGACGATGAAACACAGAAATGGCTTCGGAATTAAAAACAAAAGGCACAATGTCGACTTAAGTACAAGAGGACTGACTCTTCTTACTGTCTATGTTTTGAACCATTCCTGTGACACTAGTTATAGATTCCGATGCTTCACTTGAGGTTTACTGTATCCCTTGGTCCTTCTTATTGACGATGAAACACAGAAATTGCATCGGAATTAAATAGCAAAGGCACAATGCCGACATAAGTACAAGAAGACTGACTCTTCTTACTGACTATGTTTTGTACCATTCCTGTGACACTAGTTATAGATTCCGATTCTTCACTTCAGGTTTACTGTATCCCTTGGACCTTCTTATTGACGATGAAACACAGAAATTGCATCGGCATTAAATACAAAAGGCAAAATGCCGACTTAAGTACACGAAGACTGACTCTTCTTACTATCTATGATTTGAACCATTCCTGTGACACTAGTTATAGATTCCGATGCTACACTCCAGGTTTACTGTATCCCTTGGACCTTCTTATTAACGATGAAACACAGAAATTGCGTCGGAACAAAATACAAAAGGCACAATGCCGACTTAAGTACAAGAAGACTGACTCTTCTTACTGACTATGTTTTGTACCATTCCTGTGACACTAGTTATAGATTCCGATTCTTCACTTCAGGTTTACTGTATCCCTTGGACCTTCTTATTGACGATGAAACACAGAAATTGCATCGGAATTAAATACAAAAGGCAAAATGCCGACTTAAGTACACGAAGACTGACTCTTCTTACTATCTATGATTTGAACCATTCCTGTGACACTAGTTATAGATTCCGATGCTACACTCCAGGTTTACTGTATACCTTGGACCTTCTTATTGACGATGAAACACAGAAATTGCATCGGAATTAAATACAAAAGGCACAATGCCGACTTAAGGACAAGAAGATTGAGTCTTCTTACTGACTTTGTTTTGACCCATTCCTGTGACACTAGTTATAGATTCCAATGTTTCACTTCAGGTTTAATGTATCCCTTGGACCTTCTTATTGACGCTGAAACACAGAAATTGAATCGGAATTAAATACAAAAGGTACAATGCCGACTTAAGTACAAGAAGACTGACTCTTCCTACTGTCTATGTTTAGAACCATTCCTGTGACACTCGTTATAGATTTCGATGCTTTACTTCAGGTTTACTGTATCCCTTTATCTTTCTTATTGACGATGAAACACAGAAATTGCAACGGAATTAAATACAAAAGGCACAATATCGACTTAACTACATGATGACTGACTCTTCCTACTGACTATGTTTTGAACCATTCCTGTGACACTAGTTATTGATACCGATGCTTCACTTGCGGTTTACTGTATCCCGTGGACCTTCTAAGTGAAGATGAAACACAGATATTGTATCGGAATTAAATACAAAAGGCACAATGCCGACTTATCTACATGAAGACCGACTCTTCCTACTGACTATGTTTTGAACCATTCCTGTGACACTAGTTATTGGTACCGATGCTTCACTTGAGGTTTACTGTATCCCTTGGACCTTCTTTTGACGATGAAACACAGAAATTGCAACGGAATTAAATACAAAAGGCACAATATCGACTTAACTACATGATGACTGACTCTTCCTACTAACTATGTTTTGAACCATTCCTGAGACACTAGTTATAGATTCCGAAGCCTCACTTCGGGTTTAGTGTATCCCTCTGACTTTCTTATTGACGATGAAACACAGAAATGGCTTCGGAATTAAAAACCAAAGGCAGAATGCCGACATAAGTACAAGAGGACTGACTCTTCTTACTGTCTATGTTTAGAACCATTCCTGTGACACCGGTTATAGATTCCGATGCTTAACTTGAGGTTTACTGTATCCCTTGGACCTTCTTATTGACGATGAAACACAGAAATTGCATCGGAATTAAATACAAAAGGCACAATGCCGACTTATGTAATGAAGACCGACTCTTCCTACTTACTATGTTTTGAACCATTCCTGTGACACTAGTTATTGATACCGATGCTTCACTTGATGTTTACTGTATCCCTTGGAGCTTCTTATTGACGATGAAACACAGAAATTGCATCAGAATTAAATACTAAAGGCACAATGCCGACTTAAGTACAAGAAGACTCACTCTTCTTACTGTCTATGTTTCGAACCATTCCATTGACATTAGTTATAGATTCCTATGCTTCACTCCAAGTTTACTGTATCCCTTGGACCTTGTTATTGACGATGAAACACAGAAATTGCATCGGAATTAAATAGAAAAGGCACAATGCCGACTTAAGTACAAGGAGACTGACTCTTCTTACTGACTATGTTTTGAACCATTCCTGTAACACTAGTTATAGATTCCGATGCTTGACTTCAGGTTTACTGTACACCTTGGACCTTCTTATTGATGACGAAACATAGAAATTGCATCGGAATTGAATACAAAATGCAAAATGCCGACTTAAGTACACGAAGACTGACTCTTCTTACTGTCTATGTTTTGAACCATTCCTGTGACACTAGTTACAGATTCCGATGCTACACTCCAGGTTTACTGTATCCCTTGGACCTTCTTATTGACGATGAAACACAGAAATTGCATCGGAATTAAATACAAAAGGCACAATGCCGACTTAAGTACAAGAATACTGACTCTTCTTACTGTCTATGTTTTGAACCATTCCATTGACACTAGTTATAGATTCCGATGCTTCACTCCAAGTTTACTGTTCCCCTTGGACCTTGTTATTAACGATGAAACACAGAAATTGCATCGGAATTAAATAGCAAAGGCACAATGCCGACATAAGTACAAGAAGACTGACTCTTCTTACTGACTATGTTTTGTACCATTCCTGTGACACTAGTTATAGATTCCGATTCTTCACTTCAGGTTTACTGTATCCCTTGGACCTTCTTATTGACGATGAAACACAGAAATTGCATCGGAATTAAATACAAAAGGCACAATGCCGACTTAAGTACACGAAGACTGACTCTTCTTACTATCTATGATTTGAACCATTCCTGTGACACTAGTTATAGATTCCGATGCTACACTCCAGGTTTACTGTATCCCTTGGACCTTCTTATTAACGATGAAACACAGAAATTGCATCGGAACTAAATACAAAAGGCACAATGCCGACTTAAGGACAAGAAGACTGACTCTTCCTACTGTCTATGTTTTGAACCATTCCTGTGACACTCGTTATAGATTCCGATGCTTCACTTCAGGTTTACTGTATCCCTTGGACCTTCTTATTGACGCTGAAACACAGAAATTCAATCGGAATTAAATACAAAAGGCACAATGCCGACTTAAGTACAAGAAGACTGACTCTTCGTACTGTCTATGTTTTGAACCATTCCTGTGACACTCGTTATAGATTACGATGCTTCACTTCAGGTTTACTGTATCCCTTGGACCTTCCTATTGACGAAGAAACACAGAAATTGCATCGGAATTAAATACAAAAGGCACAATGCCGACTTAACTACATAAAGACCGACTCTTCCTACTGACTATGTTTTGAACCATTCCTGTGACACTAGTTATAGATTCCGAAGCCTTACTTCAGGTTTAGTGTATCCCTCTGACTTTCTTATTGACGATGAAACACAGAAATGGCTTCGGAATTAAAAACAAATGGCGCAATGTCGACTTAAGTACAAGAGGACTGACTCTTCTTACTGTCTATGTTTTGAACCATTCCTGTGACACTAGTTATAGATTCCGATGCTTCACTTGAGGTTTACTGTATCCCTTGGTCCTTCTTATTGACGATGAAACACAGAAATTGCATCAGAATTAAATAGCAAAGGCACAATGCCGACATAAGAACAAGAAGACTGACTCTTCTTACTGACTATGTTTTGTACCATTCCTGTGACACTAGTTATAGATTCCGATTCTTCACTTCAGGTTTACTGTATCCCTTGACCTTCTTATTGACGATGAAACACAGAAATTGCATCGGAATTAAATACAAAAGGCAAAATGCCGACTTAACTACATAAAGACCGACTCTTCCTACTGACTATGTTTTGAACCATTCCTGTGACACTAGTTATAGATTCCGAAGCCTTACTTCAGGTTTAGTGTATCCCTCTGACTTTCTTATTGACGATGAAACACAGAAATGGCTTCGGAATTAAAAACAAAAGGCGCAATGTCGACTTAAGTACAAGAGGACTGACTCTTCTTACTGTCTATGTTTTGAACCATTCCATTGACACTAGTTATAGATTCCGATGCTTCACTCCAGGTTTACTGTTCCCCTTGGACCTTGTTATTAACGATGAAACACAGAAATTGCATCGGAATTAAATAGCAAAGGCACAATGCCGACATAAGTACAAGAAGACTGACTCTTCTTACTGACTATGTTTTGTACCATTCCTGTGACACTAGTTATAGATTCCGATTCTTCACTTCAGGTTTACTGTATCCCTTGGACCTTCTTATTGAAGATGAAACTCAGAAATTGCATCGGAATTAAATACAAAAGGCAAAATGCCGACTTAAGTACACGAGGAACTGACTCTTCTTACTATCTATGATTTGAACCATTCCTGTGACACTAGTTATAGATTTCGATGCTACACTCCAGGTTTACTGTATCCCTTGGACCTTCTTATTAACGATGAAACACAGAAACTGCATCGGAACTAAATACAAAAGGCACAATGCCGACTTAAGGACAAGAAGACTGACTCTTCCTACTGTCTATGTTTTGAACCATTCCTGTGACACTCGTTATAGATTCCGATGCTTCACTTCAGGTTTACTGTATCCCTTGGACCTTCTTATTGACGCTGAAACACAGAAATTCAATCGGAATTAAATACAAAAGGCACAATGCCGAATTAAGTACAAGAAGACTGACTCTTCGTACTGTCTATGTTTTGAACCATTCCTGTGACACTCGTTATAGATTACGATGCTTCACTTCAGGTTTACTGTATCCCTTGGACTTTCTTGTTGACGATGAAACACAGAAATTGCATCGGAATTAAATACAAAAGGCACAATGCCGACTTAAGGAACAAGAAGATTGAGTCTTCTTACTGACTTTGTTTTGAACCATTCCTGTGACACTAGTTATAGATTCCGATGCTTCACTTCAGGTTTAATGTATCCCTTGGACCTTCTTAATGACGCTGAAACACAGAAATTGAATCGGAATTAAATACAAAAGGCACAATGCCGACTTAACTACATAAAGACCGACTCTTCCTACTGACTACGTTTTGAACCATTCCTGTGACACTAGTTATAGATTCCGAAGCCTTACTTCAGGTTTAGTGTATCCCTCTGACTTTCTTATTGACGATGAAACACAGAAATGGCTTCGGAATTAAAAACAAAAGGCGCAATGTCGACTTAAGTACAAGAGGACTGACTCTTCTTACTGTCTATGTTTTGAACCATTCCTGTGACACTAGTTATAGATTCCGATGCTTCACTTGAGGTTTACTGTATCCCTTGGTCCTTCTTATTGACGATGAAACACAGAAATTGCATCAGAATTAAATAGCAAAGGCACAATGCCGACATAAGAACAAGAAGACTGACTCTTCTTACTGACTATGTTTTGTACCATTCCTGTGACACTAGTTATAGATTCCGATTCTTCACTTCAGGTTTACTGTATCCCTTGGACCTTCTTATTGACGATGAAACACAGAAATTGCATCGGAATTAAATACAAAAGGCAAAATGCCGACTTAAGTACACGAAGACTGACTCTTCTTACTATCTATGATTTGAACCATTCCTGTGACACTAGTTATAGATTCCGATGCTACACTCTAGGTTTACTGTATCCCATGGACCTTCTTATTAACGATGAAACACAGAAATTGCGTCGGAACAAAATACAAAAGGCACAATGCCGACTTAAGTACAAGAAGACTGACTCTTCTTATTGACTATGTTTTGTACCATTCCTGTGACACTAGTTATAGATTCCGATTCTTCACTTCAGGTTTACTGTATCCCTTGGACCTTCTTATTGACGATGAAACACAGAAATTGCATCGGAATTAAATACAGAAGGCAAAATGCCGACTTAAGTACACGAAGACTGACTCTTCTTACTATCTATGATTTGAACCATCCCTGTGACACTAGTTATAGATTCCGATGCTACACTCCAGGTTTAATGTATCCCTTGGACCTTCTTATTAACGATGAAACACAGAAATTGCATCGGAATTAAATACAAAAGGCACAATGCCGACATAAGTACAAGAAGACTGACTCTTCTTACTGTCTATGTTTTGAACCATTCCATTGACACTAGTTATAGATTCCGATGCTTCACTCCAGGTTTACTGTTTCCCTTGGACTTTGTTATTGACGATGAAACACAGAAATTGCATCGGAATTAAATATAAAAGGCACAATGCCGACTTAAGTACAAGAAGACTGACTTTTCTTATTGACTATGTTTTGTACCATTCCTGTGACACTCGTTATAGATTCCGATGCTTCACTTCATGTTTACTGTATCCCTTGGACCTTCTTATTGACGCTGAAACACAGAAATTTAATCGGAATTAAATGCAAAAGGCACAATGCCGACTTAAGTACAAGAAGTCTGACTCTTCCTACTGTCTATGATTTGAACCATTCCTGTGACACTCGTTATAGATTACGATGCTTTACTTCAGGTTTACTGTATCCCTTGGACCTTCCTATTGACGAAGAAACACAGAAATTGCATCGGAATTAAATACAAAAGGCACAATGCCGACTTAACTACATAAAGACCGACTCTTCCTACTGACTATGTTTTGAACCATTCCTGTGACACTAGTTATAGATTCCGAAGCCTTACTTCAGGTTTAGTGTATCCCTCTGACTTTCTTATTGACGATGAAACACAGAAATGGCTTCGGAATTAAAAACAAAAGGCGCAATGTCGACTTAAGTACAAGAGGACTGACTCTTCTTACTGTCTATGTTTTGAACCATTCCTGTGACACTAGTTATAGATTCCGATGCTTCACTTGAGGTTTACTGTATCCCTTGGTCCTTCTTATTGACAATGAAACACAGAAATTGCGTCGGAATTAAATACAAAAAGCACAATGCCGACTTAAGTACAAGAAGACTGACTCTTCTTACTGACTATGTTCGAACCATTCCTGTGACACTAGCTATAGATTCCGATGCTTCACTTCAGGTTTGCTGTATCCCTCTGACCTTCTTGTTGACCATGAAACACAGAAATTGCATCGGAATTAAATACAATAGGCACACTGCCGACTTAAGTACAAGATGACTGAATCTTCTTACTGTCTATTTTTTGAACCACTCCATTGACACTAGTTATAAATTCCGATGCTTCACTCCAGGTTTACTGTATCCCTTGGACCTTGTTATTGACGATGAAACACAGAAATTGCATTGGAATTAAATAGAAAAGGCACAATGCCGACATAAGTACAAGAAGACTGACTTTTCTTATTGACTATGTTTTGTACCATTCCTTTGACACTCGTTATAGATTCCGATGCTTCACTTCAGGTTTACTGTACCCCTTGGACCTTCTTATTGATGATGAAACATAGAAATTGCATCGGAATTAAATACAAAAGGAAAATGCCGACTTAAGTACACGAAGACTGACTCTTCTTACTGTCTATGTTTTGAACCATTCCTGTGACACTAGTTACAGATGCCGAAGCTACACTCCAGGTTTACTGTATCCCTTGGACCTTCTTATTGACGATGAAACACAGAAATTGCATCGGAAATAAATACAAAAGGCACAATGCCGACTTAAGGACAAGAAGACTGACTATTCCTACTGACTTTGCTTTGAACCATTAGTGTGACACTAGTTATAGATTACGATGCTTCACTTCATCTTTACTGTATCCCTTGGACCTTCTTATTGACGATGAAACACAGAAATTGCATCGGAATTAAATACAAAAGGCACAATGCCGACTTAAGTATAAGAAGGCTGACTCTTCCTACTGTCTATGTTTTGAACCATTCCTGTGACACTAGTTATAGATTCCGATGCTTCGTTTCAGGTTTACTGGATCCCTTGGACCGTCTTGTTGACGATGAAACACAGAAATTGCATCGGAATTAAATACAAAAGGCACAATGCCGACTTAAGTACATGAAGACCGACTCTTCCTACTGACTATGTTTTGAACCATTCCTGTGACACTAGTTATAGATTCCGATGCTTCACTTGAGGCTTACTGTATCCCTTGGAACTTCTTATTGACGATGAAACACAGAAATTGCATCGGAATTAAATAGAAAAGGCACAATGCCAACTTAAGTACAAGAAGACTGACTCTTCTTACTGACTATGTTTTGTACCATTCCTGTGACACTAGTTATAGATTCCGATGCTTCACTTCAGGTTTACTGCATCCCTTGGACCTTCTTATTGACGGTGAAACACAGAAATTCATCGGAATTAAATACAAAAGGCAAAATGCCGACTTAAGTACACGAAGACTGACTCTTCTTACTGTCAATGATTTGAACCATTCCTGTGACACTCGTTATAGATTACGATGCTAAAATTCAGGTTTACTGTATCCCTTGGACCTTCCTATTGACGAAGAAACACAGAAATTGCATCGGAATTAAATACAAAAGGCACAATGCCGACTTAACTACATAAAGACCGACTCTTCCTACTGACTATGTTTTGAACCATTCCTGTGACACTAGTTATAGATTCCGATGCTACACTCCAGGTTTACTGTATCCCTTGGACCTTCTTATTAACGATGAAACACAAAAATTGCATCGGAACTAAATACAAAAGGCACAATGCCGACTTAAGGACAAGAAGACTGACTCTTCCTACTGTCTATGTTTTGAACCATTCCTGAGACACTCGTTATAGATTCCGATGCTTCACTTCAGGTTTACTGTATCCCTTGGACCTTCTTATTGACGCTGAAACACAGAAATTCAATCGGAATTAAATACAAAAGGCACATTGCCGACGTAAGTACAAGAAGACTGACTCTTCCTACTGTCTATGTTTTGAACCATTCCTGTGACACTCATTATAGATTACGATGCTTCACTTCAGGTTTACTGTATCCCTTGGCCCTTCTTATTGACGATGAAACACAGAAATTGCATCGGAATTAAATACAAAAGGCACAATGCCGACTTAAGTACAAGAAGACTGACTCTTCTTACTGTCTATGTTTTGAACCATTCCATTGACACTAGTTATAGATTCCGATGCTTCACTCCAGGTTTACTGTTTCCCTTGGACCTTGTTATTGACGATGAAACACAGAAATTGGATCGGAATTAAATAGAAAAGGCACAATGCCGACTTAAGTACAAGAAGACTGACTCTTCTTACTGACTATGTTTTGTACCATTCCTGTGACACTAGTTATAGATTCGGATGCTTCACTTCAGGTTTACTGCATCCCTTGGACCTTCTTATTGACGATGAAACGCAGAAATTGCATCGGAATTAAATACAAAAGGCAAAATGCCGAATTAAGTACACGAAGACTGACTCTTCTTACTGTCTATGATTTGAACCATTCCTGTCACACTAGTTATAGATTCCGGTGCTACACTCCAGGTTTACTGTATCCCTTGGACCTTCTTATTGACGATGAAACACAGAAATTGCATCGGAATTAAATACAAAAGGCACAATGCCGACTTAAGGACAAGAAGATTGAGTCGTCTTACTGACTTTGTTTTGAACCATTCCTGTGACACTAGTTATAGATTCCGATGCTTCACTTCGGGTTTAATGTATCCCTTGGACCTTCTTATTGACGCTGAAACACAGAAACTGAATCGGAATTAAATACAAAAGGCACAATGCCGACTTAACTAAATAAAGACTGACCCTTCCCACTGACTATGTTTTGAACCATTCCTGTGACACTAGTTATATATTCCGAAGCCTCACTTCAGGTATAGTGTATCCCTCTGACTTTCTTATTGACGATGAAACACAGAAATGGCTTCGGAATTAAAAACAAAAGGCACAATTCCGACTTAAGTACAAGAGGACTGGCTCTTCTTACTCTCTATGTTTTGAACCATTCCTGTGACACTACTTATAGACTCCGATGCTTCACTTGAGGTTTACTGCATCCCTTGGACCTTCTTATTGACGATGAAACACAGATATTGCATCGGAATTAAATACAAAAGGCACAATGCCGACTTAAGTACAAGAAGACTGACTCGTCTTACTGACTATGTTTTGAACCATTCCTGTGACACTAGTTATAGATTCCGATGCTTCACTTCAGGTTTACTGTACCCCTTGGACCTTCTTATTGATGATGAAACATAGAAATTGCATCGGAATTAAATACAAAAGGCAAAATGCCGACTTAAGGACAAGAAGACTGACTATTCCTACTGACTTTGCTTTGAACCATTAGTGTGACACTAGTTATAGATTCCGATGCTTCACTTCAGGTTTACTGTATCCCTTGGACCTTCTTATTGACGATGAAACACAGAAATTGCATCGGAATTAAATACAAAAGGCACAATGCCGACTTAAGTATAAGAAGGCTGACTCTTCCTACTGTCTATGTTTTGAACCATTCCTGTGACACTAGTTATAGATTCCGATGCTTCGTTTCAGGTTTACTGGATCCCTTGGACCGTCTTGTTGACGATGAAACACAGAAATTGCATCGGAATTAAATACAAAAGGCACAATGCCGACTTAAGTACATGAAGACCGACTCTTCCTACTGACTATGTTTTGAACCATTCCTGTGACACTAGTTATAGATTCCGATGGTTCACTTGAGGCTTACTGTATCCCTTGGAACTTCTTATTGACGATGAAACACAGAAATTGCATCGGAATTAAATAGAAAAGGCACAATGCCAACTTAAGTACAAGAAGACTGACTCTTCTTACTGACTATGTTTTGTATCATTCCTGTGACACTAGTTATAGATTCCGATGCTTCACTTCAGGTTTACTGCATCCCTTGGACCTTCTTATTGACGGTGAAACACAGAAATTCATCGGAATTAAATACAAAAGGCAAAATGCCGACTTAAGTACACGAAGACTGACTCTTCTTACTGTCAATGATTTGAACCATTCCTGTGACACTCGTTATAGATTACGATGCTAAACTTCAGGTTTACTGTATCCCTTGGACCTTCCTATTGACGAAGAAACACAGAAATTGCATCGGAATTAAATACAAAAGGCACAATGCCGACTTAACTACATAAAGACCGACTCTTCCTACTGACTATGTTTTGAACCATTCCTGTGACACTAGTTATAGATTCCGATGCTACACTCCAGGTTTACTGTATCCCTTGGACCTTCTTATTAACGATGAAACACAAAAATTGCATCGGAACTAAATACAAAAGGCACAATGCCGACTTAAGGACAAGAAGACTGACTCTTCCTACTGTCTATGTTTTGAACCATTCCTGAGACACTCGTTATAGATTCCGATGCTTCACTTCAGGTGTACTGTATCCCTTGGACCTTCTTATTGACGCTGAAACACAGAAATTCAATCGGAATTAAATACAAAAGGCACATTGCCGACGTAAGTACAAGAAGACTGACTCTTCCTACTGTCTATGTTTTGAACCATTCCTGTGACACTCATTATAGATTACGATGCTTCACTTCAGGTTTACTGTATCCCTTGGCCCTTCTTATTGACGATGAAACACAGAAATTGCATCGGAATTAAATACAACAGGCACAATGCCGACTTAAGTACAAGAAGACTGACTCTTCTTACTGTCTATGTTTTGAACCATTCCATTGACACTAGTTATAGATTCCGATGCTTCACTCCAGGTTTACTGTTTCCCTTGGACCTTGTTATTGACGATGAAACACAGCAATTGGATCGGAATTAAATAGAAAAGGCACAATGCCGACTTAAGTACAAGAAGACTGACTCTTCTTACTGACTATGTTTTGTACCATTCCTGTGACACTAGTTATAGATTCCGATGCTTCACTTCAGGTTTACTGCATCCCTTGGACCTTCTTATTGACGATGAAACACAGAAATTGCATCGGAATTAAATACAAAAGGCAAAATGCCGAATTAAGTACACGAAGACTGACTCTTCTTACTGTCTATGATTTGAACCATTCCTGTCACACTAGTTATAGATTCCGATGCTACACTCCAGGTTTACTGTATCCCTTGGACCTTCTTATTGACGATGAAACACAGAAATTGCATCGGAATTAAATACAAAAGGCACAATGCCGACTTAAGGACAAGAAGATTGAGACGTCTTACTGACTTTGTTTTGAACCATTCCTGTGACACTAGTTATAGATTCCGATGCTTCACTTCAGGTTTACTGCATCCCTTGGACCTTCTTATTGACGATGAAACACAGAAATTGCATCGGAATTAAATACAAAAGGCAAAATGCCGAATTAAGTACACGAAGACTGACTCTTCTTACTGTCTATGATTTGAACCATTCCTGTCACACTAGTTATAGATTCCGATGCTACACTCCAGGTTTACTGTATCCCTTGGACCTTCTTATTGACGATGAAACACAGAAACTGAATCGGAATTAAATACAAAAGGCACAATGCCTACTTAAGTACAAGAAGACTGACTCTTCCTACTGTCTATGTTTAGAAGCATTCCTGTGACACTCGTTATAGATTACGATGTTTTACTTCAGGTTTACTGTATCCCATGGACCTTCTTACTGACGAAGAAACACAGAAATTGCATCGGAATTAAATACAAAAGGCACAATGCCGACTTAACTAAATAAAGACCGACTCTTCCCACTGACTATGTTTGAACCATTCCTGTGACACTAGTTATATATTCCGAAGCCTCACTTCAGGTATAGTGTATCCCTCTGACTTTCTTATTGACGATGAAACACAGAAATGGCTTCGGAATTAAAAACAAAAGGCACAATTCCGACTTAAGTACAAGAGGACTGGCTCTTCTTACTCTCTATGTTTTGAACCATTCCTGTGACACTACTTATAGACTCCGATGCTTCACTTGAGGTTTACTGTATCCCTTGGACCTTCTTATTGACGATGAAACACAGATATTGCATCGGAATTAAATACAAAAGGCACAATGCCGACTTAAGTACAAGAAGACTGACTCTTCTTACTGACTATGTTTTGAACCATTCCTGTGACACTAGTTATAGATTCCGATGCTTCACTTCAGGTTTACTGTACCCCTTGGACCTTCTTATTGATGATGAAACATAGAAATTGCATCGGAATTAAATACAAAAGGCAAAATGCCGACTTAAGTACACGAAGACTGACTCTTCTTACTGTCTATGTTTTGAACCACTCCTGTGACACTAGTTACAGATTCCGATGCTACACTCCAGGTTTACTGTATCCCTTGGACCTTCTTATTTACGATGAAACACAGAAATTGCATCGGAATTAAATACAAAAGGCACAATGCCGACTTAAGGACAAGAAGACTGACTATTCCTACTGACTTTGCTATGAACCATTAGTGTGACACTAGTTATAGATTCCGATGCTTCACTTCAGGTTTACTGTATCCCTTGGACCTTCTTATTGACGATGAAACACAGAAATTGCATCGGAATTAAATACTAAAGGCACAATGCCGACTTAACTACATAAAGACCGACTCTTCCTACTGACTATGTTTTGAACCATTCCTGTGACACTAGTTATAGATTCCCAAGCCTCACTTCAGGTTTAGTGTATCCCTCTGACTTTCTTATTGACGATGAAACACAGAAATCGCTTCGGAATTAAAAACAAAAGGCACAATGCCGACTTAAGTACAAGAGGACTGACTCTCCTTACTGACTATGTTTTGAACCATTCCTGTGACACTAGTTATAGATTCCGATGCTTCACTTGAGGTTTACTGTATCCCTTGGACCTTCTCATTGACGATGAAACACAGAAATTGCATCGGAATTAAATACAAAAGGCACAATGTTGACTTAACTACATGATGACTGACTCTTCCTACTGACTATGTTTTGTACCATTCCTGTGACACTAGTTATAAGATTCCGATGCTTCACTTGAGGTTTACTGTATCCCTTGGACCTTCTTATTGACGATGAAACACAGAAATTGCATCGGAATTAAATACAAAAGGCAACATGCCGACTTAAGTACACGAAGACTGACTCTTCTTACTGTCTATGATTTGAACCATTCCTGTGACACTAGTTATAGATTCCGATGCTACACTCCAGGTTTACTGTATCCCTTGGACCTTCTTATTAACGATGAAACACAAAAATTGCATCGGAACTAAATACAAAAGGCACAATGCCGACTTAAGGACAAGAAGACTGACTCTTCCTACTGTCTATGTTTTGAACCATTCCTGAGACACTCGTTATAGATTCCGATGCTTCACTTCAGGTTTACTGTATCCCTTGGACCTTCTTATTGACGCTGAAACACAGAAATTCAATCGGAATTAAATACAAAAGGCACAATGCCGACTTAAGTACAAGAAGACTGACTCTTCCTACTGTCTATGTTTTGAACCATTCCTGTGACACACATTATAGATTACGATGCTTCACTTCAGGTTTACTGTATCCCTTGGACCTTCTTATTGACGATGAAACACAGAAATTGCATCGGAATTAAATACAAAAGGCACAATGCCGACTTAACTAAATAAAGACCGACTCTTCCTACTGACTATGTTTTGAACCATTCCTGTGACACTAGTTATAGATTCCGATGCTTCACTTCAGGTTTAATGTATCCCTTGGACCTTCTTATTGACGCTGAAACACAGAAATTGCATCGGAATTAAATACAAAAGGCACAATGCCGACTTAAGTACAAGAAGACTGACTCTTCTTACTGTCTATGTTTTGAACCATTCCATTGACACTAGTTATAGATTCAGATGCTTCACTCCAGGTTTACTGTATCCCTTGGACCTTGTTATTCACGATGAAACACAGAAATTGCATTGGAATTAAATAGAAAAGGCACAATGCCGACTTAAAAACAAGAAGACTGACTCTTCTTACTGACTATGTTTTGAACCATTCCTGTGACACTAGTTATAGATTCCGATGCTTCACTTCAGGTTTACTGTACCCCTTGGACCTTCTTATTGATGATGAATCATAGAAATTGCATCGGAATTAAATACAAAAGGCAAAATGCCGACTTAAGTACACGAAGACTGACTCTTCTTACTGTCTATGTTTTGAACCACTCCTGTGACACTAGTTACAGATTCCGATGCTACACTCCAGGTTTACTGTATCCATTGGACCTTCTTATTTACGATGAAACACAGAAATTGCATCGGAATAAAATACAAAAGGCACAATGCCGACTTAAGGACAAGAAGACTGACTATTCCTACTGACTTTGCTTTGAACCATTAGTGTGACACTAGTTATAGATTCCGATGCTTCACTTCACGTTTACTGTATCCCTTGGACCTTCTTATTGACGATGAAACACAGAAATTGCATCGGAATTAAATACAAAAGGCACAATGCCGACTTAAGTACAAGAAGGCTGACTCTTCTTATTGTCTATGTTTTGAACCATTCCTGTGACACAAGTTATAGATTCCGATGCTTCACTTCAGGTTTACTGGATCCCTTGGACCGTCTTGTTGACGATGAAACACAGAAATTGCATCGGATATAAATACAAAAGGCACAATGCCGACTTAAGTACATGAAGACCGACTCTTCCTACTGACTATGTTTTGAACCATTCCTGTGACACTAGTTATAGATTCCGATGCTTCACTTGAGGCTTACTGTATCCCTTGGAACTTCTTATTGACGATGAAACACAGAAATTGCATCGGAATTAAATACAAAAGGCACAATGCCGACTTAAGTACAAGAAGACTGACTCTTCTTACTGTCTATGTTTTGACTCATTCCATTGACACTAGTTATAGATTCCGATGCTTCACTCCAGGTTTTTGTGTTTCCCTTGGACCTTGTTATTGACGATGAAACACAGAAATTGCATCGGAATTAAATACAAAAGGCACAATGCCGACTTAAGTACAAGAAGACTGACTCTTCTTACTGACTATGTTTTGTACAATTCCTGTGACACTAGTTATAGATTCCGATGCTTCACTTCAGGTTTACTGCATCCCTTGGACCTTCTTATTGACGTGAAACAAAGAAATTCATCGGAATTAAATACAAAAGGCAAAATGCCGACTTAAGTACACGAAGACTGACTCTTCTTACTGTCAATGATTTGAACCATTCCTGTGACACTAGTTATAGATTCCGATGCTACACTCCAGGTTTACTGTATCCCTTGGACCTTCTTATTGACGATGAAACACAGAAATTGCATCGGCATTGAATACAAAAGGCACAATGCCGACTTAAGGACAAGAAGATTGAGTCTTCTTACTGACTTTGTTTTGAACCATTTGTGTGACACTAGTTATAGATTCCGATGCTTCACTTCAGGTTTAATGTATCCCTTGGACCTTCTTATTGACGCTGAAACACAGAAATTGAATCGGAATTAAATACAAAAGGCACAATGCCGACTTAAGTACAAGAAGACTGACTCTTCCTACTGTCTATGTTTAGAACCATTCCTGTGACACTCGTTATAGATTACGATGCTTAACTTCAGGTTTACTGTATCCCTTGGACCTTCCTATTGACGAAGAAACACAGAAATTGCATCGGAATTAAATACAAAAGGCACAATGCCGACTTAACTACATAAAGACCGACTCTTCCTACTGACTATGCTTTGAACCATTCCTATGACACTAGTTATAGATTCCGAAGCCTCACTTCAGGTTTAGTGTATCCCTCTGACTTTCGTATTGACGATGAAACACAGAAATGGCTTCGGAATTAAAAACAAAAGGCACAATGCCGACCTAAGTACAAGAGGACTGAGTCTTCTTACTGTCTATGTTTTGAACCATTCCTGAGACACTCGTTATAGATTCCGATGCTTCACTTCAGGTTTACTGTATCCCTTCGACCTTCTTATTGACGCTGAAACACAGAAATTCAATCGGAATTAAATACAAAAGGCACAATGCCGACTTAAATACAAGAAGACTGACTCTTCCTACTGTCTATGTTTTGAACCATTCCTGTGACACTCGTTATAGATTACGATGCTTCACTTCAGGTTTACTGTATCCCTTGGACCTTCTTATTGACGACGAAACACAGAAATTGCATCGGAATTAAATACAAAAGGCACAATGCCGACTTAAGTACAAGAAGACTGACTCTTCTTACTGTCTATGTTTTGAACCATTCCATTGACACTAGTTATAGATTCCGATGCTTCACTCCAGGTTTACTGTTTCCCTTGGACCTTGTTATTGACGATGAAACACAGAAATTGGATCGGAATTAAATAGAAAAGGCACAATGCCGACTTAAGTACAAGAAGACTGACTCTTCTTACTGACTATGTTTTGTACCATTCCTGTGACACTAGTTATAGATTCCGATGCTTCACTTCAGGTTTACTGCATCCCTTGGACCTTCTTATTGACGATGAAACACAGAAATTGCATCGGAATTAAATACAAAAGGCAAAATGCCGAATTAAGTACACGATGACTGACTCTTCTTACTGTCTATGATTTGAACCATTCCTGTGACACTAGTTATAGATTCCGATGCTACACTCCAGGTTTACTGTATCCCTTGGACCTTCTTATTGACGCTGAAACACAGAAATTGAATCGGAATTAAATACAAAAGGCACAATGCCGACTTAAGGACAAGAAGATTGAGTCGTCTTACTGACTTTGTTTTGAACCATTCCTGTGACACAAGTTATAGATTCCGAAGCCTCACTTCAGCTTTAGTGTATCCCTCTGTCTTTCTTATTGACGATGAAACACAGAAATGGCTTCCGAATTAAAAACCAAAGGCAGAATGCCGGCTTAAGTGCAAGAGGACTGACTCTTCTTACTGTCTATGTTTTGAACCATTCCTGTGACACTAGTTATAGATTCCGATGCTTCACTTGAGGTTTACTGTATCCCTTGGTCCTTCTTATTGACGATGAAACACAGAAATTGCATCGGAATTAATTGCAAAAGGCACAATATCGACTTAACTACATGATGACTGACTCTTCCTACTGACTATGTTTTGAACCATTCCTGTGACACTAGTTATTGATACCGATGCTTCACTTGAGGTTTACTGTATCCCTTGGACCTTCTAATTGAAGATGAAACACAGAAATTGTATCGGTATTAAATACAAAAGACACAATGCCGACTTAAGTACATGAAGGCCGACTCTTCCTACTGACTATGTTTTGAACCATTCCTGTGACACTAGTTATAGATTCCGATGTTTCACTTGGGGTTAACTGTATCCCTTGGGCCTTCTTATTTACGATGAAACACAGAAATTGTATCGGAATTAATTACAGAAAACACAATGCCGACTTAAGAACAAGAAGACTGACTCTTCTTACTGACTATGTTTGAAAAATTCGTGTGACACTAGCTATAGATTCCGATGCTTCACTTCAGGTTTACTGTATCCCTCTGACCTTCTTGTTGACGATGAAACACGGAAATTGCATCGGAATTAAATACAATAGGCACAATGCCGACTTAACTACAAGAAGACTGACTCTTCTTACTGTCCATGTTTTGAACCATTCCATTGACACTAGTTATAGATTCCGATGCTTCACTCCAGGTTTACTGTATCCCTTGGACCTTGATATTGACGATGAAACACAGAAATTGCATCGGAATTAAATACAAAAGACACAATGTCGACTTATGTACAAGAAGACTGACTCTTCCTACTGTCTATGTTTTTTACCATTCCTGTGACACTCGTTATAGATTACGATGCTTCACTTCAGGTTTACTGTATCCCTTGGACCTTCTTATTGACGAAGAAACACAGAAATGGCATCGGAATTAAATACAAAAGGCAAAATGCCGACTTAAGTACACGAAGATTGACTCTTCCTACTGTCTATGTTTTGAACCATTCCTGTGACACTCGTTATAGATTACGATGCCTCACTTCAGGTTTACTGTATCCCTTGGACCTTCTTATTGACGATGAAACACAGAAATTGCATCGGTATTAAATACAAAAGGCAAAAAGCCGACTTAAGTACACGAAGACTGACTCTTCTTACAGTCTATGATTTGAACCATTCCTGTGACACTAGTTATAGATTCCGATGCTACACTCCCGGTTTACTGTATCCCTTGGACCTTGTTATTGACGATGAAACACAGAAATTGCATCGGAATTAAATAGAAAAGGCACAATGCCGACTTAAGTACAAGAAGATTGACTCTTCTTACTGACTATGCTTTGTACCATTCCTGTGACACTAGTTATAGATTCCGATGCTTCACTTCAGGTTTACTGGATCCCTTGGACCTTCTTATTGACGATGAAACACAGAAATTGCATCGAAACTTAATACAAAAGGCACAATGCCGACTTAAGGACAAGACAACTGACTCTTCCTACTGTCTATGTTTTGAACCATTCCTGTGACACTCGTTATAGATTCCGATGCTTCACTTCAGGTTTACTGTATCCCTTGGACCTTCTTATTGACGCTGAAACACAGAAATTTAATCGGAATTAAATACAAAAGGCACAATGCCGACTTAAGTACAAGAAGACTGACTCTTCCTACTGCCTATGTTTTGAACCATTCCTGTGACACTCGTTATAGATTACGATGCTTCACTTCAGGTTTACTGTATCCCTTGGACCTTCTTATTGACGATGAAACACAGAAATTGCATCGGAATTAAATACAAAAGGCAAAATGCCGACTTAAGTACACGAAGACTGACTTTTCTTACTGTCTATGTTTTGAACCATTCCTGTGACACTCGTTATAGATTACGATGCTTCACTTCAGGTTTACTGTATCCCTTGGACCTTCTTATTGACGATGAAACACAGAAATTGCATCGGAATTAAATACAAAAGGCAAAATGCCGACTTAAGTACACGAAGACTGACTCTTCTTACTGTCTATGATTTGAACCATTCCTGTGACACTAGTTATTGATTCCGGTGCTACACTCCAGGTTTACTGTATCCCTTGGACCTTCTTATTGACGATGAAACACAGAAATTGCATCGGAGATAAATACAAAAGGCACAATGCCGACTTAAGGACAAGAAGATTGAGTCTTCTTACTGACTTTGTTTTGAACCATTCCTGTGACACTAGTTATAGATTCCGATGCTTCACTTCAGGTTTAAAGTATCCCTTGGACCATCTTATTGACGCTGAAACACAGAAATTGAATCGGAATTAAATACAAAAGGCACAATGCCGACTTAGGTACAAGAGGACTGACTCTTCCTACTGTCTATGTTTTGAACCATTCCTGTGACACTAGTTATAGATTACGATGCTTCACTTCAGGTTTACTGTATCCCTTGGATCTTCTTATTGACGATGAGACACAGAAATTGCATCGGAATTAAATACAAAAGGCAAAATGCCGACTAAAGTACACGAAGACTGACTCTTCCTACTGTCTATGTTTTCAACCATTCCTGTGACACTCGATATAGATTACGATGCCTCACTTCAGGTTTACTGTATCCTTGGACCTTCTTATTGACGATGAAACACAGAAATTGCATCGGAATTAAATAAAAAAGGCAAAAAGCCGACTTAAGTACACGAAGACTGACTCTTCTTACAGTCTATGATTTGAACCATTCCTGTGACACTAGTTATAGATTCCGATGCTACACTCCAGGTTTACTGTATCCCCTGGTCCTTCTTATTGACGATGAAACACAGAAATTGAATCGGAATTAAATACAAAAGTCACAATGCCGACTTAAGTACAAGAAGACAGACTCTTCCTACTGTCTATGTTTTGAACCATTCCTGTGACACTCGTTATAGATTACGATGCTTTACTTCAGGTTTACTGTATCCCTTGGACTTTCGTATTGACGAAGAAACACAGTAATTGCATCGGAATTAAATAGAAAAGGCACAATGCCGACTTAAGTACAAGAAGACTGACTCTTCTTACTGACTACGCTATGTACCATTCCTGTGACACTAGTTATTGATTCCGATGCTTCACTTCAGGTTTACTGTTTCCCTTGGACCTTCTTGTTGACGATGAAACACAGAAATTGCATCGGAATTAAATACAAAAGGCACAATGCCTACTTAAGGACAAGAAGATTGAGTCTTCTTACTGACTTTGTTTTGAACCATTCCTGTGACACTAGTTATAGATTCCGATGCTTCACTTCAGGTTTAAAGTACCTTTTGGACCTTCTTATTGACGCTGAAACACAGAAATTGCATCGGAATTAAATACAAAATGCACAATGCCGACTTAAGTACAAGAAGATTGACTCTTCTTACTGTCTATGTTTTGAACCATTCCTATGACACTAGTTATAGATTCCGATTCTACACTCCAGGTTTACTGTATCCTTTGGACCTTCTTATTGACGATGAAACACAGTAATTCCATCGGAACTAAATACAAAAGGCACAATGCCGACTTAAGGACAAGAAGACCGACTCTTCCAACTGTCTATGTTTTGAACCATTCCTGTGACACTCGTTATAGATTCCGATGCTTCACTTCAGGTTTAAAGTACCCCTTGGACCTTCTTATTGACGCTGAAACACAGAAATTGAATCGGAATTAAATACAAAAGGCACAATGCCCACTTAAGTACAAGAAGACTGACTCTTCCTACTGTCTATGTTTTGAACCATTCCTGTGACACTCGTTATAGATTACGATGCTTCACTTCAGGTTTACTGTATCCCTTGGACCTTCTTATTGACGATGAAACACAGAAATTGCATCGGAATTAAATAGAAAAGGCACAATGCCGACTTAAGTACAAGAAGACTGACTTTTCTTACTGACTATGTTTTGTACCATTCCTGTGACACTAGTTATAGATTCCGATGCTACACTCCAGGTTTACTGTATCCCTTGGACCTTGTTATTGACGATGAGACACAGAAATTGAATCGGAATTAAATACAAAAGTCACAATGCCGACTTAAGTACAAGAAGACTGATTTATCCTACTGTCTATGTTTTGAACCATTTCTGTGACACTCGTTATAGATTACGATGTTTTACTTCAGGTTTACTGTATTCCTTGGACCTTCTAATTGACGAAGAAACACGGAAATTGCATCGGAATTAAATACAAAAGGTACAATGCCGACTTAAGTACAAGAAGACTGACTATTCCTACTGACTTTGCTTTGAACCATTAGTGTGACACTAGTTATACATTTCGATGCTTCACTTCAGGTTTACTGTATCCCTTGGACCTTCTTATTGACGAAGAAACACAGAAATTGCATCGGAATTAAATACAAAATGCACAATGCCGACTTAAGTACAAGAAGGCAGACTCTTCCTACTGTCTATGTTTTGAACCATTCCTGTGACACTAGTTATTGATTCCGATGCTTCACTACAGGTTTACTGGATCCCTTGGACCTTGTTATTGACGATGAAACACAGAAATTGCATCGGAATTAAATAGAAAAGGCACAATGCCGAATTAAGTACAAGAAGACTGACTCTTCTTACTGACTATGCTTTGTACCATTCCTGTGACACTAGTTATAGATTCCGATGCTTCACTTCATGTTTACTGGATCCCTTGGACCTTCCTGTTGACGATGAAACACAGAAATTGCATCGGAATTAAATACAAAAGGCACAAAGCCGATTTAAGTACATGAAGAAAGACTCTTCCAACTGTCTATGTTTTGAACCATTCCTGTGACACTCGTTATAGATTCCGATGCTTCACTTCAGGTTTAAAGTACCCCTTGGACCTTCTTATTGACGCTGAAACACAGAAATTGAATCGGAATTAAATAGAAAAGGCACAATGCCCACTTAAGTACAAGAAGACTGACTCTTCCTACTGTCTATGTTTTGAACCATTCCTGTGACACTCGTTATAGATTACGATGCTTCACTTCAGGTTTACTGTATCCCTTGGACCTTCTTATTGACGATGAAACACAGAAATTGCATCGGAATTAAATACAAAAGGCACAATGCCGACTTAAGTACACGAAGACTGACTCTTCTACTGTCTATGTTTTGAACCATTCCTGTGACACTCGTTATAGATTACGATGCTTCACTTCAGGTTTACTGTATCCCTTGGACCTTCTTATTGACGATGAAACACAGAAATTGCATCGGAATTAAATACAAAAGGCAAAATGCTGACTTAAGTACACTAAGACTGGCTCTTCTTACAGTCTATGATTTGAACCATTCCTGTGACACTAGTTATAGATTCCGATGCTACACTCCAGGTTTACTGTATCCCTTGGACCTTGTTATTGACGATGAGACACAGAAATTGAATCGGAATTAAATACAAAAGTCACAATGCCGACTTAAGTACAAGAAGACTGATTTATCCTACTGTCTATGTTTTGAACCATTTCTGTGACACTCGTTATAGATTACGATGTTTTACTTCAGGTTTACTGTATTCCTTGGACCTTCTTATTGTCGAAGAAACACGGAAATTGCATCGGAATTAAATACAAAAGGTAGAATGCCGTCTTAAGTACAAGAAGACTGACTATTCCTACTGACTTTGCTTTGAACCATTAGTGTGACACTAGTTATACATTTCGATGCTTCACTTCAGGTTTACTGTATCCCTTGTACCTTCTTATTGACGCTGAAACACAGAAATTTAATCGGAATTAAATGCAAAATGCACAATGCCGACTTAAGTACAAGAAGACTGACTCTTCTTACTGTCCATGTTTTGAACCGTTCGATTGACACTAGTTATAGATTCCGATGCTTCACTCCAGGTTTACTGTTTCCCTTGGACCTATTTATTGACGATGAAACACAGAAATTGCATCGGAATTAAATAGAAAAGGCACAATGCCGACTTAAGTACAAGAAGACTGACTCTTCTTACTGACTATGTTTTGTACCATTCCTGTGACACTAGTTATAGATTCCGATGCTTCACTTCAGGTTTACTGCATCCCTTGGACCTTCTTATTGACGATGAAACAAAGAAATTGCATCGATATTAAATACAAAAGGCAAAATGCCGACTTAAGTACACGAAGACTGACTCTTCTTACTGTCTATGATTTGAGCCATTCCTGTGACACTAGTTATAGATTCCGATGCTAAACTCCAAGTTTACTGTATCCCTTGGACCTTCTTATTGACGACGAAACACAGAAATTGCATCGGAACTAAATACAAAAGGCACAATGCCGACTTAAGGACAAGAAGACTGACTCTTCCTACTGTCTATGTTTGAACCATTCCTGTGACACTCGTTATAGATTCCGATGCTTCACTTCAGGTTTACTGTATCCCTTGTACCTTCTTATTGACGCTGAAACACAGAAATTTAATCGGAATTAAATGCAAAATGCACAATGCCGACTTAAGTACAAGAAGACTGACTCTTCCTACTGTCTATGTTTTGAACCATTCCTGTGACACTCGTTATAGATTACGATGCTTCCCTTCAGGTTTACTGTATCCCTTGGACCATCTTATTGACGATGAAACACAGAATTTGCATCGGAATTAAATACAAAAGGCAAAATGCCGACTTCAGTACACGAAGACTGACTCTTCTTACTGTCTATGGTTTGAACCATTATTGTGACACTAGTTATAGATTCCGATGCTACACTCCAGGTTTACTGTATCCCTTGGACCTTCTTATAGACGATGAAACACAGAAATTGCATCGGAATTAAATAGAAAAGGCACAATGCCGACTTAAGTACAAGAAGACTGACTCTTCTTACTGACTATGCTTTGTACCATTCCTGTGACACTAGTTATAGATTCCGATGCTTCACTTCAGGTTTACTGGATCCCTTGGACCTTCTTATTGACGATGAAACACAGAAATTGCATCGAAACTTAATACAAAAGGCACAATGCCGACTTAAGGACAAGACGACTGACTCTTCCTACTGTCTATGTTTTGAACCATTCCTGTGACACTCGTTATAGATTCCGATGCTTCACTTCAGGTTTACTGTATCCCTTGGACCTTCTTATTGACGCTGAAACACAGAAATTTAATCGGAATTAAATACAAAAGGCACAATGCCGACTTAAGTACAAGATGACTGACTCTTCCTACTGTCTATGTTTTGAACCATTCCTGTGACACTCGTTATAGATTACGATGCTTCACTTCAGGTTTACTGTATCCCTTGGACCTTCTTATTGACGATGAAACACAGAAATTGCATCGGAACTAAATACAAAAGGCAAAATGCCGACTTAAGTACACGAAGACTGACTCTTCTTACTGTCTATGATTTGAACCATTCCTGTGACACTAGTTATTGATTCCGATGCTACACTCCAGGTTTACTGTATCCCTTGGACCTTCTTATTGACGATGAAACACAGAAATTGCATCGGAAATAAATAAACAAGGCACAATGCCGACTTAAGGACAAGAAGATTGAGTCTTCTTACTGACTTTGTTTTGAACCATTCCTGTGACACTAGTTATAGATTCCGATGCTTCACTTCAGGTTTAAAGTATCCCTTGGACCATCTTATTGACGCTGAAACACAGAAATTGAATCAGAATTAAATACAAAAGGCACAATGCCGACTTAAGTACAAGAGGACTGACTCTTCCTTCTGTCTATGTTTTGAACCATTCCTGTGACACTAGTTATAGATTCCGATGCTTCACTTCAGGTTTACTGTATCCCTTGGATCTTCTTATTGACGATGAGACACAGAAATTGCATCGGAATTAAATACAAAAGGCAAAATGCCGACTTAAGTACACGAAGACTGACTCTTCCTACTGTCTATGATTTCAACCATTCCTGTGACACTCGATATAGATTACGATGCTTCACTTCAGGTTTACTGTATCCTTGGACCTTCTTATTGGCGATGAAACACAGAAATTGCATCGGAATTAAATAAAAAAGGCAAAAAGCCGACTTAAGTACACGAAGACTGACTCTTCTTACAGTCTATGATTTGAACAATTCCTGTGACACTAGTTATAGATTCCGATGCTACACTCCAGGTTTACTGTATCCCTTGGACCTTCTTATAGACGATGAAACACAGAAATTGAATCGGAATTAAATACAAAAGTCACAATGCCGACTTAAGTACAAGAAGACTGACTCTTCCTACTGTCTATGTTTTGAACCATTCCTGTGACACTCGTTATAGATTACGATGCTTTACTTCAGGTTTACTGTATCCCTTGGACCTTCGTATTGACGAAGAAACACAGAAATTGCATCGGAATTAAATACAAAAGGTACAATGCCGACTTAAGGACAAGAAGACTGACTATTCCTACTGACTTTGTTTTGAACCATTCCTGTGACACTAGTTATAGATTCCGATGCTTCACTTCAGGTTACTGGATCCCTTGGACCTTGTTATAGGCGATGAAACATAGAAATTGCATCGGAATTAAATAGAAAAGGCACAATGCCGACTTAAGTACAAGAAGACTGACTCTTCTTACTCACTACGCTATGTACCATTCCTGTGACACTAGTTATTGATTCCGATGCTTCACTTCAGGTTTACTGTTTCCCTTGGACCTTCTTGTTGACGATGAAACACAGAAATTGCATCGGAATTAAATACAAAAGGCACAATGCCTACTTAAGGACAAGAAGATTGAGTCTTCTTACTGACTTTGTTTTGAACCATTCCTGTGACACTAGTTATAGATTCCGATGCTTCACTTCAGGTTTAAAGTACCTTTTGGACCTTCTTATTGACGCTGAAACACAGAAATTGCATCGGAATTAAATACAAAATGCACAATGCCGACTTAAGTACAAGAAGATTGACTCTTCTTATTGTCTATGTTTTGAACCATTCCAATGACACTAGTTATAGATTCCGATTCCACACTCCAGGTTTACTGTATCCTTTGGACCTTCTTATTGACGATGAAACACAGAAATTGCATCGGAACTAAATACAAAAGGCACAATGCCGACTTAAGGACAAGAAGACCGACTCTTCCAACTGTCTATGTTTTGAACCATTCCTGTGACACTCGTTATAGATTCCGATGCTTCACTTCAGGTTTAAAGTACCCCTTGGACCTTCTTATTGACGCTGAAACACAGAAATTGAATCGGAATTAAATACAAAAGGCACAATGCCCACTTAAGTACAAGAAGACTGACTCTTCCTACTGTCTATGTTTTGAACCATTCCTGTGACACTCGTTATAGATTACGATGCTTCACTACAGGTTGACTGGATCCCTTGGACCTTGTTATTGACGATGAAACACAGAAATTGCATCGGAATTAAATAGAAAAGGCACAATGCCGAATTAAGTACAAGAAGACTGACTCTTCTTACTGACTATGCTTTGTACCATTCCTGTGACACTAGTTATAGATTCCGATGCTTCACTTCATGTTTACTGGATCCCTTGGACCTTCCTGTTGACGATGAAACACAGAAATTGCATCGGAATTAAATACAAAAGGCACAATGCCGACTTAAGTACATGAAGACCGACTCTTCCTACTGAATATGTTTTGAACCATTCCTGTGACACTAGTTATAGATTCCGATGCTTCACTTGAGGTTTACTGTATCCCTTGGAACTTCTTATTGACGATGAAACACAGAAATTGCATCGGAATTAAATGCAAAAGGCACAATGCCGACTTAAGTACAAGAAGACTGACTCTTCTTACTGTCTATGTTTTGAACCATTCCATTGACACTAGTTATAGATTCCGATGCTTCACTCCAGGTTTACTGTTTCCCTTGGACCTATTTATTGACGATGAAACACAGAAATTGCATCGGAATTAAATAGAAAAGGCACAATGCCGACTTAAGTACAAGAAGACTGACTCTTCTTACTGACTATGTTTTGTACCATTCCTGTGACACTAGTTATAGATTCCGATGCTTCACTTCAGGTTTACTGCATCCCTTGGACCTTCTTATTGACGATGAAACAAAGAAATTGCATCGATATTAAATACAAAAGGCAAAATGCCGACTTAAGTACACGAAGACTGACTCTTCTTACTGTCTATGATTTGAACCATTCCTGTGACACTAGTTATAGATTCCGATGCTAAACTCCAGGTTTACTGTATCCCTTGGACCTTCTTATTGACGACGAAACACAGAAATTGCATCGGAACTAAATACAAAAGGCACAATGCCGACTTAAGGACAAGAAGACTGACTCTTCCTACTGTCTATGTTTGAACCATTCCTGTGACACTCGTTATAGATTCCGATGCTTCACTTCAGGTTTACTGTATCCCTTGTACCTTCTTATTGACGCTGAAACACAAAAATTTAATCGGAATTAAATGCAAAATGCACAATGCCGACTTAAGTACAAGAAGACTGACTCTTCCTACTGTCTATGTTTTGAACCATTCCTGTGACACTAGTTATAGATTCCGATGCTTCACTTGAGGTTTACTGTATCCCTTGGAACTTCTTATTGACGATGAAACACAGAAATTGCATCGGAATTAAATGCAAAATGCACAATGCCGACTTAAGTACAAGAAGACTGACTCTTCTTACTGTCTATGTTTTGAACCATTCCATTGACACTAGTTATAGATTCCGATGCTTCACTCCAGGTTTACTGTTTCCCTTGGACCTATTTATTGACGATGAAACACAGAAATTGCATCGGAATCAAATAGAAAAGGCACAATGCCGACTTAAGTACAAGAAGACTGACTCTTCTTACTGACTATGTTTTGTACCATTCCTGTGACACTAGTTATAGATTCCGATGCTTCACTTCAGGTTTACTGCATCCCTTGGACCTTCTTATTGACGATGAAACAAAGAAATTGCATCGATATTAAATACAAAAGGCAAAATGCCGACTTAAGTACACGAAGACTGACTCTTCTTACTGTCTATGATTTGAACCATTCCTGTGACACTAGTTATAGATTCCGATGCTAAACTCCAGGTTTACTGTATCCCTTGGACCTTCTTATTGACGACGAAACACAGAAATTGCATCGGAACTAAATACAAAAGGCACAATGCCGACTTAAGGACAAGAAGACTGACTCTTCCTACTGTCTATGTTTGAACCATTCCTGTGACACTCGTTATAGATTCCGATGCTTCACTTCAGGTTTACTGTATCCCTTGTACCTTCTTATTGACGCTGAAACACAGAAATTTAATCGGAATTAAATGCAAAATGCACAATGCCGACTTAAGTACAAGAAGACTGACTCTTCCTACTGTCTATGTTTTGAACCATTCCTGTGACACTCGTTATAGATTACGATGCTTCCCTTCAGGTTTACTGTATCCCTTGGACCATCTTATTGACGATGAAACACAGAATTTGCATCGGAATTAAATACAAAAGGCAAAATGCCGACTTCAGTACACGAAGACTGACTCTTCTTACTGTCTATGGTTTGAACCATTATTGTGACACTAGTTATAGATTCCGATGCTACACTCCAGGTTTACTGTATCGCTTGGACCTTCTTATAGACGATGAAACACAGAAATTGCATCGGAATTAAATACAAAAGGCACAATCCCGACTTAAGGACAAGAAGATTGAGTCTTCTTACTGACTTTGTTTTGAACCATTCCTGTGACACTAGTTATAGATTCCGATGCTTCATTTCAGGTTTAGTGTATCCCTCTAACTTTCTTATTGACGATGAATCACAGAAATGGCTTCGGAATTAAAAACAAAAGGCACAATGACAACTTAAGTACAAGAGGACTGACTCTTCTTACTGTCTATGTTTTGAACCATTCCTGTGACACTAGTTATAGATTCCGATGCTTCACTTGAGGTTTACTGTATCCCTTGGTCCTTCTTATTGACGATGAAACACAGAAATTGCATCGGAATTAAATACAAACGGCTCAATGCCGAATTAAGTACATGACGACTGACTCTTCTTACTGTCTATGTTTTGAACCATTCCAATGACACTAGTTATAGATTCCGATGCTACACTCCAGGTTTACTGTATCCTTTGGACCTTCTTATTGACGATGAAACACAGAAATTGCATCGGAACTAAATACAAAAGGCACAATGCCGACTTAAGGACAAGAAGACCGACTCTTCCAACTGTCTATGTTTTGAACCATTCCTGTGGCACTCGTTATAGATTCCGATGCTTCACTTCAGGTTTACTGTATCCCTTGGACCTTCTTATTGACGCTGAAACACAGAAATGTAATCGGAATTAAATACAAAAGGCACAAAGCCGACTTAAGTACAAGAAGACTGACTCTTCCTACTGTCTATGTTTTGAACCCTTCCTGTGACACTAGTTATAGATTACGATGCTTCACTTCAGGTTTACTGTATCCCTTGGACCTTCTTATTGACGATGAAACACAGAAATTGCATCGGAATGAAATACAAAAGGCAAAATGCCGACTTAAGTACACGAAGACTGACTCTTCCTACTGCCTATGTATTGAACCATTCCTGTGACACTCGTTATAGATTACGATGCTTCACTGCAGGTTTACTGTATCCCTTGGACCTTCTTATTTACGATGAAACACAGAAATTGCATCGGAATTAAATACAAAAGGCACAACGCCTACTTAAGGACAAGAAGATTGAGTCTTCTTACTGACTTTGTTTTGAACCATTCCTGTGACACTAGTTATAGATTCCGATGCTTCACTTCAGGTTTACTGTATCCCTTGGACCTTCTTATTGACGATGAAACACAGAAATTGCATCGGAATTAAATACAAAAGGCAAAATGCTGACTTAAGTACACTAAGACTGGCTCTTCTTACAGTCTATGATTTGAACCATTCCTGTGACACTAGTTATAGATTCCGATGCTACACTCCAGGTTTACTGTATCCCTTGGACCTTGTTATTGACGATGAAACACAGAAATTGAATCGGAATTAAATACAAAAGTCACAATGCCGCCTTAAGTACAAGAAGACTGATTTATCCTACTGTCTATGTTTTGAACCATTTCTGTGACACTCGTTATAGATTACGATGTTTTACTTCAGGTTTACTGTATTCCTTGGACCTTCTTATTGACGAAGAAACACAGAAATTGCATCGGAATTAAATACAAAAGGTACAATGCCGACTTAAGTACAAGAAGACTGACTATTTCTACTGACTTTGTTTTGAACCATTAGTGTGACACTAGTTATACATTTCGATGCTTCACTTCAGGTTTACTGTATCCCTTGGACCTTCTTATTGACGAAGAAACACAGAAATTGCATCGGAATTAAATACAAAAGGCACAATGCCGACTTAAGTACAAGAAGGCAGACTCTTCCTACTGTCTATGTTTTGAACCATTCCTGTGACACTAGTTATTGATTCCGATGCTTCACTACAGGTTTACTGGATCCCTTGGACCTTGTTATTGTCGATGAAACACAGAAATTGCATCGGAATGAAATAGAAAAGGCACAATGCCGAATTAAGTACAAGAAGACTGACTCTTCTTACTGACTATGCTTTGTACCATTCCTGTGACACTAGTTATAGATTCCGATGCTTCACTTCATGTTTACTGGATCCCTTGGACCTTCCTGTTGACGATGAAACACAGAAATTGCATCGGAATTAAATACAAAAGGGACAATGCCGACTTAAGTACATGAAGACCGACTCTTACGACTGAATTTGTTTTGAACCATTCCTGTGACACTAGTTATAGATTCCGATGCTTCACTTGAGGCTTACTGTATCCCTTGGAACTTTTTATTGACGATGAAACACAGAAATTGCATCGGAATGAAATGCAAAAGGCACAATGCCGACTTAAGTACAAGAAGACTGACTCTTCTTACTGTCTATGTTTTGAACCATTCCATTGACACTAGTTATAGATTCCGATGCTTCACTCCAGGTTTACTGTTTCCCTTGGACCTATTTATTGACGATGAAACACAGAAATTGCATCGGAATTAAATAGAAAAGGCACAATGCCGACTTAAGTACAAGAAGACTGACTCTTCTTACTGACTATGTTTTGTACCATTCCTGTGACACTAGTTATAGATTCCGATGCTTCACTTCAGGTTTACTGCATCCCTTGGACCTTCTTATTGACGATGAAACAAAGAAATTGCATCGATATTAAATACAAAAGGCAAAATGCCGACTTAAGTACACGAAGACTGACTCTTCTTACTGTCTATGATTTGAACCATTCCTGTGACACTAGTTATAGATTCCGATGCTACACTCCAGGTTTACTGTATCCCTTGGACCTTCTTATTGACGACGAAACACAGAAATTGCATCGGAACTAAATACAAAATTCACAATGCCGACTTAAGGACAAGAAGACTGACTCTTCCTACTGTCTATGTTTGAACCATTCCTGTGACACTCGTTATAGATTCTGATGCTTCACTTCAGGTTTACTGTATCCCTTGTACCTTCTTATTGACGCTGAAACACAGAAATTTAATCGGAATTAAATGCAAAATGCACAATGCCGACTTAAGTACAAGAAGACTGACTCTTCCTACTGTCTATGTTTTGAACCCTTCCTGTGACACTAGTTATAGATTACGATGCTTCACTTCAGGTTTACTGTATCCCTTGGACCTTCTTATTGACGATGAAACACAGAAATTGCATCGGAATGAAATACAAAAGGCAAAATGCCGACTTAAGTACACGAAGACTGACTCTTCCTACTGCCTATGTATTGAACCATTCCTGTGACACTCGTTATAGATTACGATGCTTCACTGCAGGTTTACTGTATCCCTTGGACCTTCTTATTTACGATGAAACACAGAAATTGCATCGGAATTAAATACAAAAGGCACAACGCCTACTTAAGGACAAGAAGATTGAGTCTTCTTACTGACTTTGTTTTGAACCATTCCTGTGACACTAGTTATAGATTCCGATGCTTCACTTCAGGTTTACTGTATCCCTTGGACCTTCTTATTGACGATGAAACACAGAAATTGCATCGGAATTAAATACAAAAGGCAAAATGCTGACTTAAGTACACTAAGACTGGCTCTTCTTACAGTCTATGATTTGAACCATTCCTGTGACACTAGTTATAGATTCCGATGCTACACTCCAGGTTTACTGTATCCCTTGGACCTTGTTATTGACGATGAAACACAGAAATTGAATCGGAATTAAATACAAAAGTCACAATGCCGACGTAAGTACAAGAAGACTGATTTATCCTACTGTCTATGTTTTGAACCATTTCTGTGACACTCGTTATAGATTACGATGTTTTACTTCAGGTTTACTGTATTCCTTAGACCTTCTTATTGACGAAGAAACACAGAAATTGCATCGGAATTAAATACAAAAGGTACAATGCCGACTTAAGTACAAGAAGACTGACTATTCCTACTGACTTTGTTTTGAACCATTAGTGTGACACTAGTTATACATTTCGATGCTTCACTTCAGGTTTACTGTATCCCTTGGACCTTCTTATTGACGAAGAAACACAGAAATTGCATCGGAATTAAATACAAAAGGCACAATGCCGACTTAAGTACAAGAAGGCAGACTCTTCCTACTGTCTATGTTTTGAACCATTCCTGTGACACTAGTTATTGATTCCGATGCTTCACTACAGGTTTACTGGATCCCTTGGACCTTGTTATTGTCGATGAAACACAGAAATTGCATCGGAATGAAATAGAAAAGGCACAATGCCGAATTAAGTACAAGAAGACTGACTCTTCTTACTGACTATGCTTTGTACCATTCCTGTGACACTAGTTATAGATTCCGATGCTTCACTTCATGTTTACTGGATCCCTTGGACCTTCCTGTTGACGATGAAACACAGAAATTGCATCGGAATTAAATACAAAAGGGACAATGCCGACTTAAGTACATGAAGACCGACTCTTACGACTGAATTTGTTTTGAACCATTCCTGTGACACTAGTTATAGATTCCGATGCTTCACTTGAGGCTTACTGTATCCCTTGGAACTTTTTATTGACGATGAAACACAGAAATTGCATCGGAATGAAATGCAAAAGGCACAATGCCGACTTAAGTACAAGAAGACTGACTCTTCTTACTGTCTATGTTTTGAACCATTCCATTGACACTAGTTATAGATTCCGATGCTTCACTCCAGGTTTACTGTTTCCCTTGGACCTATTTATTGACGATGAAACACAGAAATTGCATCGGAATTAAATAGAAAAGGCACAATGCCGACTTAAGTACAAGAAGACTGACTCTTCTTACTGACTATGTTTTGTACCATTCCTGTGACACTAGTTATAGATTCCGATGCTTCACTTCAGGTTTACTGCATCCCTTGGACCTTCTTATTGACGATGAAACAAAGAAATTGCATCGATATTAAATACAAAAGGCAAAATGCCGACTTAAGTACACGAAGACTGACTCTTCTTACTGTCTATGATTTGAACCATTCCTGTGACACTAGTTATAGATTCCGATGCTACACTCCAGGTTTACTGTATCCCTTGGACCTTCTTATTGACGACGAAACACAGAAATTGCATCGGAACTAAATACAAAATTCACAATGCCGACTTAAGGACAAGAAGACTGACTCTTCCTACTGTCTATGTTTGAACCATTCCTGTGACACTCGTTATAGATTCTGATGCTTCACTTCAGGTTTACTGTATCCCTTGTACCTTCTTATTGACGCTGAAACACAGAAATTTAATCGGAATTAAATGCAAAATGCACAATGCCGACTTAAGTACAAGAAGACTGACTCTTCCTACTGTCTATGTTTTGAACCATTCCTGTGACACTCGTTATACATTACGATGCTTCCCTTCAGGTTTACCGTATCCCTTGGACCATCTTATTGACGATGAAACACAGAATTTGCATCGGAATTAAATACAAAAGGCAAAATGCCGACTTCAGTACACGAAGACTGACTCTTCTTACTGTCTATGGTTTGAACCATTATTGTGACACTAGTTATAGATTCCGATGCTACACTCCAGGTTTACTGTATCCCTTGGACCTTCTTATAGACGATGAAACACAGAAATTGCATCGGAATTAAATACAAAAGGCACAATGCCGACTTAAGGACAAGAAGATTGAGTCTTGTTACTGACTTTGTTTTGAACCATTCCTGTGACACTAGTTATAGATTCCGATGCTTCATTTCAGGTTTAGTGTATCCCTCTAACTTTCTTATTGACGATGAAACACAGAAATGGTTTCGGAATTAGAAACAAAAGGCACAATGCCAACTAAAGTACAAGAGGACTGACTCTTCTTACTGTCTATGTTTTGAACCATTCCTGTGACACTAGTTATAGATTCCGATGCTTCACTTGAGGTTTACTGTATCCCTTGGTCCTTCTTATTGACGATGAAACACAGAAATTGCATCGGAATTAAATACAAAAGGCACAATGCCGAATTAAGTACATGATGACAGACTCTTCCTACTGACTATGTTTTGAACCATTCCTGTGACACTAGTTATTGATACCGATGGTTCACTTCAGGTTTACTGTATCCCTTGGACCTTCTTATTGAAGATGAAACACAGAAATTGTATCGGTATTAAATACAAAAGGCACAATGCCGACTTAAGTACATGAAGACTGACTCTTCCTACTGACTATGTTTTGAACCATTCCTGTGCCACTAGTTATAGATTCCGATGTTTCACTTGAGGTTAACTGTATCCCTAGGACCTTCTTATTGACGATGAAACACAGAAATTGCATCGGAATTAAATACAATAGGCACAATGCCGACTTAAGTACAAGAAGACTGACTCTTCTTACTGTCTATGTTTTGAACCATTCCTGTGACACAAGTTATAAATTCCGATGCTTCACTCCAGGTTTACTGTATCCCTTGGATCTTCTTATTGACGATGAAACACAGAAATTGCATCGGAATTAAATACAAAAGGCACAATGCCGACTTAAGTACAAGAAGACTGACTCTTCTTACTGTCTATGTTTTGAACCATTACATTGACACTAGTTATAGATTCCGATGCTTCACTCCAGGTTTACTGTTCCCCTTGGGCCTTGTTATTGACGATGAAACACAGAAATTGAATCGGAATTAAATAGAAAAGGCACAATGCCGACTTAAGTACAAGAAGACTGACTCTTCTTACTGACTATGTTTTGTACCATTCCTGTGACACTAGTTATAGATTCCGATGCTTCACTTCAGGTTTACTGCATCCCTTGGACCTTCTTATTGACGATGAAACAAAGAAATTGCATCGATATTAAATACAAAAGGCAAAATGCCGACTTAAGTACACGAAGACTGACTCTTCTTACTGTCTATGATTTGAACCATTCCTGTGACACTAGTTATAGATTCCGATGCTAAACTCCAGGTTTACTGTATCCCTTGGACCTTCTTATTGACGACGAAACACAGAAATTGCATCGGAACTAAATACAAAAGGCACAATGCCGACTTAAGGACAAGAAGACTGACTCTTCCTACTGTCTATGTTTGAACCATTCCTGTGACACTCGTTATAGATTCCGATGCTTCACTTCAGGTTTACTGTATCCCTTGTACGTTCTTATTGACGCTGAAACACAGAAATTTAATCGGAATTAAATGCAAAATGCACAATGCCGACTTAAGTACAAGAAGACTGACTCTTCCTACTGTCTATGTTTTGAACCATTCCTGTGACACTCGTTATAGATTACGATGCTTCCCTTCAGGTTTACTGTATCCCTTGGACCATCTTATTGACGATGAAACACAGAATTTGCATCGGAATTAAATACAAAAGGCAAAATGCCGACTTCAGTACACGAAGACTGACTCTTCTTACTGTCTATGGTTTGAACCATTATTGTGACAC
The DNA here is from genome assembly GCF_023864345.2 of Schistocerca serialis cubense. Taxonomy (NCBI): domain Eukaryota; kingdom Metazoa; phylum Arthropoda; class Insecta; order Orthoptera; family Acrididae; genus Schistocerca; species Schistocerca serialis. The sequence continues at coordinate 1,083,436,330 of NC_064640.1, read as the reverse complement.
TAGTTATAGATTCCGATGCTACACTCCAGGTTTACTGTATCCCTTGGACCTTCTTATAGACGATGAAACACAGAAATTGCATCGGAATTAAATACAAAAGGCACAATGCCGACTTAAGGACAAGAAGATTGAGTCTTCTTACTGACTTTGTTTTGAACCATTCCTGTGACACTAGTTATAGATTCCGATGCTTCATTTCAGGTTTAGTGTATCCCTCTAACTTTCTTATTGACGATGAATCACAGAAATGGCTTCGGAATTAAAAACAAAAGGCACAATGACAACTTAAGTACAAGAGGACTGACTCTTCTTACTGTCTATGTTTTGAACCATTCCTGTGACACTAGTTATAGATTCCGATGCTTCACTTGAGGTTTACTGTATCCCTTGGTCCTTCTTATTGACGATGAAACACAGAAATTGCATCGGAATTAAATACAAACGGCTCAATGCCGAATTAAGTACATGACGACTGACTCTTCTTACTGTCTATGTTTTGAACCATTCCAATGACACTAGTTATAGATTCCGATGCTACACTCCAGGTTTACTGTATCCTTTGGACCTTCTTATTGACGATGAAACACAGAAATTGCATCGGAACTAAATACAAAAGGCACAATGCCGACTTAAGGACAAGAAGACCGACTCTTCCAACTGTCTATGTTTTGAACCATTCCTGTGGCACTCGTTATAGATTCCGATGCTTCACTTCAGGTTTACTGTATCCCTTGGACCTTCTTATTGACGCTGAAACACAGAAATGTAATCGGAATTAAATACAAAAGGCACAATGCCGACTTAAGTACAAGAAGACTGACTCTTCCTACTGTCTATGTTTTGAACCCTTCCTGTGACACTAGTTATAGATTACGATGCTTCACTTCAGGTTTACTGTATCCCTTGGACCTTCTTATTGACGATGAAACACAGAAATTGCATCGGAATGAAATACAAAAGGCAAAATGCCGACTTAAGTACACGAAGACTGACTCTTCCTACTGCCTATGTATTGAACCATTCCTGTGACACTCGTTATAGATTACGATGCTTCACTGCAGGTTTACTGTATCCCTTGGACCTTCTTATTTACGATGAAACACAGAAATTGCATCGGAATTAAATACAAAAGGCACAACGCCTACTTAAGGACAAGAAGATTGAGTCTTCTTACTGACTTTGTTTTGAACCATTCCTGTGACACTAGTTATAGATTCCGATGCTTCACTTCAGGTTTACTGTATCCCTTGGACCTTCTTATTGACGATGAAACACAGAAATTGCATCGGAATTAAATACAAAAGGCAAAATGCTGACTTAAGTACACTAAGACTGGCTCTTCTTACAGTCTATGATTTGAACCATTCCTGTGACACTAGTTATAGATTCCGATGCTACACTCCAGGTTTACTGTATCCCTTGGACCTTGTTATTGACGATGAAACACAGAAATTGAATCGGAATTAAATACAAAAGTCACAATGCCGACTTAAGTACAAGAAGACTGATTTATCCTACTGTCTATGTTTTGAACCATTTCTGTGACACTCGTTATAGATTACGATGTTTTACTTCAGGTTTACTGTATTCCTTGGACCTTCTTATTGACGAAGAAACACAGAAATTGCATCGGAATTAAATACAAAAGGTACAATGCCGACTTAAGTACAAGAAGACTGACTATTCCTACTGACTTTGTTTTGAACCATTAGTGTGACACTAGTTATACATTTCGATGCTTCACTTCAGGTTTACTGTATCCCTTGGACCTTCTTATTGACGAAGAAACACAGAAATTGCATCGGAATTAAATACAAAAGGCACAATGCCGACTTAAGTACAAGAAGGCAGACTCTTCCTACTGTCTATGTTTTGAACCATTCCTGTGACACTAGTTATTGATTCCGATGCTTCACTACAGGTTTACTGGATCCCTTGGACCTTGTTATTGTCGATGAAACACAGAAATTGCATCGGAATGAAATAGAAAAGGCACAATGCCGAATTAAGTACAAGAAGACTGACTCTTCTTACTGACTATGCTTTGTACCATTCCTGTGACACTAGTTATAGATTCCGATGCTTCACTTCATGTTTACTGGATCCCTTGGACCTTCCTGTTGACGATGAAACACAGAAATTGCATCGGAATTAAATACAAAAGGGACAATGCCGACTTAAGTACATGAAGACCGACTCTTCCGACTGAATTTGTTTTGAACCATTCCTGTGACACTAGTTATAGATTCCGATGCTTCACTTGAGGCTTACTGTATCCCTTGGAACTTTTTATTGACGATGAAACACAGAAATTGCATCGGAATGAAATGCAAAAGGCACAATGCCGACTTAAGTACAAGAAGACTGACTCTTCTTACTGTCTATGTTTTGAACCATTCCATTGACACTAGTTATAGATTCCGATGCTTCACTCCAGGTTTACTGTTTCCCTTGGACCTATTTATTGACGATGAAACACAGAAATTGCATCGGAATTAAATAGAAAAGGCACAATGCCGACTTAAGTACAAGAAGACTGACTCTTCTTACTGACTATGTTTTGTACCATTCCTGTGACACTAGTTATAGATTCCGATGCTTCACTTCAGGTTTACTGCATCCCTTGGACCTTCTTATTGACGATGAAACAAAGAAATTGCATCGATATTAAATACAAAAGGCAAAATGCCGACTTCAGTACACGAAGACTGACTCTTCTTACTGTCTATGGTTTGAACCATTATTGTGACACTAGTTATAGATTCCGATGCTACACTCCAGGTTTACTGTATCCCTTGGACCTTCTTATAGACGATGAAACACAGAAATTGCATCGGAATTAAATACAAAAGGCACAATGCCGACTTAAGGACAAGAAGATTGAGTCTTGTTACTGACTTTGTTTTGAACCATTCCTGTGACACTAGTTATAGATTCCGATGCTTCATTTCAGGTTTAGTGTATCCCTCTAACTTTCTTATTGACGATGAAACACAGAAATGGTTTCGGAATTAGAAACAAAAGGCACAATGCCAACTAAAGTACAAGAGGACTGACTCTTCTTACTGTCTATGTTTTGAACCATTCCTGTGACACTAGTTATAGATTCCGATGCTTCACTTGAGGTTTACTGTATCCCTTGGTCCTTCTTATTGACGATGAAACACAGAAATTGCATCGGAATTAAATACAAAAGGCACAATGCCGAATTAAGTACATGATGACAGACTCTTCCTACTGACTATGTTTTGAACCATTCCTGTGACACTAGTTATTGATACCGATGGTTCACTTCAGGTTTACTGTATCCCTTGGACCTTCTTATTGAAGATGAAACACAGAAATTGTATCGGTATTAAATACAAAAGGCACAATGCCGACTTAAGTACATGAAGACTGACTCTTCCTACTGACTATGTTTTGAACCATTCCTGTGCCACTAGTTATAGATTCCGATGTTTCACTTGAGGTTAACTGTATCCCTAGGACCTTCTTATTGACGATGAAACACAGAAATTGCATCGGAATTAAATACAATAGGCACAATGCCGACTTAAGTACAAGAAGACTGACTCTTCTTACTGTCTATGTTTTGAACCATTCCTGTGACACAAGTTATAAATTCCGATGCTTCACTCCAGGTTTACTGTATCCCTTGGATCTTCTTATTGACGATGAAACACAGAAATTGCATCGGAATTAAATACAAAAGGCACAATGCCGACTTAAGTACAAGAAGACTGACTCTTCTTACTGTCTATGTTTTGAACCATTACATTGACACTAGTTATAGATTCCGATGCTTCACTCCAGGTTTACTGTTCCCCTTGGGCCTTGTTATTGACGATGAAACACAGAAATTGAATCGGAATTAAATAGAAAAGGCACAATGCCGACTTAAGTACAAGAAGACTGACTCTTCTTACTGACTATGTTTTGTACCATTCCTGTGACACTAGTTATAGATTCCAATGCTTCACTTCAGGTTTACTGTATCCCTTGACCTTTCTTATTGACGATGAAACACAGAAGTTTAATCGGAATTAAATACAAAAGGCAAAATGCCGACTTAAGTACACGAAGACTGACTCTTCTTACTGTCTATGATTTGAACCATTCCTGTGACACTAGTTACAGATTCCGATGCTACACTCCAGGTTTACTGTATCCCTTGGACCTTCTTATTGACGATGAAACACAGAAATTGCATCGGAACTAAATGCAAAAGGCACAATGCCGACTTAAGGACAAGAAGACTGACTCTTCCTACTGGCTATGTTTTGAACCATTCCTGTGACACTCGTTATAGATTCCGAAGCTTCACTTCAGGTTTACTGTATCCCTTGTACCTTCTTATTGACGCTGAAACACAGAAATTGAATCGGAATTGAATACAAAAGGCACAATGCCGACTTAAGTACAAGAAGACTGACTCTTCCTACTGTCTATGTTTTGAACCATTCCTGTGACACTCGTTATAGATTACGATGCTTCACTTCAGGTTTACTGTATCCCTTGGACCTTCTTATTGACGATGAAACACAGAAATTGCATCGGAATTAAATACAAAAGGCAAAATGCCGACATCAGTACACAAAGACTGACTCTTCCTACTGTCTATGTTTTGAACCATTCATGTGACACTCGTTATAGATTACGATGCTTCACTTCAGGTTTACTGTATCCCTTGGACCTTCTTATTGACGATGAAACACAGAAATTGCATCGGAATTAAATACAAAAGGCAAAATAACGACTTAAGTACACGAAGACTGACTCTTCTTACTGTCTATGATTTGAACTATTTCTGTGACACTAGTTATAGATTCCCATGCTACACTCCAGGTTTACTGTATCCCTTGGACCTTCTTATTGACGATGAAACACAGAATTTGCATCGGAACTAAATACAAAAGGCACAATGCCGACTTAAATACAAGAAGAATGACTCTTCCTACTGTCTACGTTTTGAACCATTCCTGTGACACTCGTTATAGATTCCGAAGCTTCACTTCAGGTTTACTGTATCCCTTGGACCTACTTATTGACGCTGAAACACAGAAATTGAATCGGAATTGAATACAAAAGGCACAATGCCGACTTAAGTACAAGAAGACTGACTCTTCCTACTGTCTATGTTTTGAACCCTTCCTGTGACACTAGTTATAGATTACGATGCTTCACTTCAGGTTTACTGTATCCCTTGGACCTTCTTATTGACGATGAAACACAGAAATTGCATCGGAATGAAATACAAAAGGCAAAATGCCGACTTAAGTATACGAAGACTGACTCTTCCTACTGCCTATGTATTGAACCATTCCTGTGACACTCGTTATAGATTACGATGCTTCACTGCAGGTTTACTGTATCCCTTGGACCTTCTTATTTACGATGAAACACAGAAATTGCATCGGAATTAAATACAAAAGGCACAACGCCTACTTAAGGACAAGAAGATTGAGTCTTCTTACTGACTTTGTTTTGAACCATTCCTGTGACACTAGTTATAGATTCCGATGCTTCACTTCAGGTTTACTGTATCCCTTGGACCTTCTTATTGACGATGAAACACAGAAATTGCATCGGAATTAAATACAAAAGGCAAAATGCTGACTTAAGTACACTAAGACTGGCTCTTCTTACAGTCTATGATTTGAACCATTCCTGTGACACTAGTTATAGATTCCGATGCTACACTCCAGGTTTACTGTATCCCTTGGACCTTGTTATTGACGATGAAACACAGAAATTGAATCGGAATTAAATACAAAAGTCACAATGCCGACTTAAGTACAAGAAGACTGATTTATCCTACTGTCTATGTTTTGAACCATTTCTGTGACACTCGTTATAGATTACGATGTTTTACTTCAGGTTTACTGTATTCCTTGGACCTTCTTATTGACGAAGAAACACAGAAATTGCATCGGAATTAAATACAAAAGGTACAATGCCGACTTAAGTACAAGAAGACTGACTATTCCTACTGACTTTGTTTTGAACCATTAGTGTGACACTAGTTATACATTTCGATGCTTCACTTCAGGTTTACTGTATCCCTTGGACCTTCTTATTGACGAAGAAACACAGAAATTGCATCGGAATTAAATACAAAAGGCACAATGCCGACTTAAGTACAAGAAGGCAGACTCTTCCTACTGTCTATGTTTTGAACCATTCCTGTGACACTAGTTATTGATTCCGATGCTTCACTACAGGTTTACTGGATCCCTTGGACCTTGTTATTGTCGATGAAACACAGAAATTGCATCGGAATGAAATAGAAAAGGCACAATGCCGAATTAAGTACAAGAAGACTGACTCTTCTTACTGACTATGCTTTGTACCATTCCTGTGACACTAGTTATAGATTCCGATGCTTCACTTCATGTTTACTGGATCCCTTGGACCTTCCTGTTGACGATGAAACACAGAAATTGCATCGGAATTAAATACAAAAGGGACAATGCCGACTTAAGTACATGAAGACCGACTCTTCCGACTGAATTTGTTTTGAACCATTCGTGTGACACTAGTTATAGATTCCGATGCTTCACTTGAGGCTTACTGTATCCCTTGGAACTTTTTATTGACGATGAAACACAGAAATTGCATCGGAATTAAATGCAAAAGGCACAATGCCGACTTAAGTACAAGAAGACTGACTCTTCTTACTGTCTATGTTTTGAACCATTCCATTGACACTAGTTATAGATTCCGATGCTTCACTCCAGGTTTACTGTTTCCCTTGGACCTATTTATTGACGATGAAACACAGAAATTGCATCGGAATTAAATAGAAAATGCACAATGCCGACTTAAGTACAAGAAGACTGACTCTTCTTACTGACTATGTTTTGTACCATTCCTGTGACACTAGTTAATGATTCCGATGCTTCACTTCAGGTTTACTGCATCCCTTGGACCTTCTTATTGACGATGAAACAAAGAAATTGCATCGATATTAAATACAAAAGGCAAAATGCCGACTTAAGTACACGAAGACTGACTCTTCTTACTGTCTATGATTTGAACCATTCCTTTGACACTAGTTATAGATTCCGATGCTACACTCCAGGTTTACTGTATCCCTTGGACCTTCTTATTGACGACGAAACACAGAAATTGCATCGGAACTAAATACAAAAGGCACAATGCCGACTTAAGGACAAGAAGACTGACTCTTCTTACTGACTTTGTTTTGAACCATTAGTGTGACACTAGTTATAGATTCCGATGCTTCACTTCAGGTTTACTGTATCCCTTGGACCTTCTTATTGACGATGAAACACAGAATTTGCATCGGAATTAAATACAAAAGGCAAAATGCCGACTTCAGTACACGAAGACTGACTCTTCTTACTGTCTATGGTTTGAACCATTATTGTGACACTAGTTATAGATTCCGATGCTACACTCCAGGTTTACTGTATCCCTTGGACCTTCTTATTGACGACGAAACACAGAAATTGCATCGGAACTAAATACAAAAGGCACAATGCCGACTTAAGGACAAGAAGACTGACTCTTCCTACTGTCTATGTTTGAACCATTCCTGTGACACTCGTTATAGATTCTGATGCTTCACTTCAGGTTTACTGTATCCCTTGTACCTTCTTATTGTCGCTGAAACACAGAAATTTAATCGGAATTAAATGCAAAATGCACAATGCCGACTTAAGTACAAGAAGACTGACTCTTCCTACTGTCTATGTTTTGAACCATTCCTGTGACACTCGTTATAGATTACGATGCTTCCCTTCAGGTTTACCGTATCCCTTGGACCATCTTATTGACGATGAAACACAGAATTTGCATCGGAATTAAATACAAAAGGCAAAATGCCGACTTCAGTACACGAAGACTGACTCTTCTTACTGTCTATGGTTTGAACCATTATTGTGACACTAGTTATAGATTCCGATGCTACACTCCAGGTTTACTGTATCCCTTGGACCTTCTTATAGACGATGAAACACAGAAATTGCATCGTAATTAAATACAAAAGGCACAATGCCGACTTAAGGACAAGATGATTGAGTCTTGTTACTGACTTTGTTTTGAACCATTCCTGTGACACTAGTTATAGATTCCGATGCTTCATTTCAGGTTTAGTGTATCCCTCTAACTTTCTTATTGACGATGAAACACAGAAATGGTTTCGGAATTAAAAACAAAAGGCACAATGCCAACTAAAGTACAAGAGGACTGACTCTTCTTACTGTCTATGTTTTGAACCATTCCTGTGACACTAGTTATAGATTCCGATGCTTGACTTGAGGTTTACTGTATCCCTTGGTCCTTCTTATTGACGATGAAACACAGAAATTGCATCGGAATTAAATACAAAAGGCACAATGCCGAATTAAGTACATGATGACAGACTCTTCCTACTGACTATGTTTTGAACCATTCCTGTGACACTAGTTATTGATACCGATGGTTCACTTCAGGTTTACTGTATCCCTTGGACCTTCTTATTGAAGATGAAACACAGAAATTGTATCGGTATTAAATACAAAAGGCACAATGCCGACTTAAGTACATGAAGACTGACTCTTCCTACTGACTATGTTTTGAACCATTCCTGTGACACTAGTTATAGATTCCGATGTTTCACTTGAGGTTAACTGTATCCCTAGGACCTTCTTATTAACGATGAAACACAGAAATTGCATCGGAATTAAATACAATAGGCACAATGCCGACTTAAGTACAAGAAGACTGACTCTTCTTACTGTCTATGTTTTGAACCATTCCTGTGACACAAGTTATAAATTCCGATGCTTCACTCCAGGTTTACTGTATCCCTTGGATCTTCTTATTGACGATGAAACACAGAAATTGCATCGGAATTAAATACAAAAGGCACAATGCCGACTTAAGTACAAGAAGACTGACTCTTCTTACTGTCTATGTTTTGAACCATTACATTGACACTAGTTATAGATTCCGATGCTTCACTCCAGGTTTACTGTTCCCCTTGGGCCTTGTTATTGACGATGAAACACAGAAATTGAATCGGAATTAAATAGAAAAGGCACAATGCCGACTTAAGTACAAGAAGACTGACTCTTCTTACTGACTATGTTTTGTACCATTCCTGTGACACTAGTTATAGATTCCAATGCTTCACTTCAGGTTTACTGTATCCCTTGACCTTTCTTATTGACGATGAAACACAGAAGTTTAATCGGAATTAAATACAAAAGGCAAAATGCCGACTTAAGTACACGAATACTGACTCTTCTTTCTGTCTATGATTTGAACCATTCCTGTGACACTAGTTACAGATTCCGATGCTACACTCCAGGTTTACTGTATCCCTTGGACCTTCTTATTGACGATGAAACACAGAAATTGCATCGGAACTAAATGCAAAAGGCACAATGCCGACTTAAGGACAAGAAGACTGACTCTTCCTACTGTCTATGTTTTGAACCATTCCTGTGACACTCGTTATAGATTCCGAAGCTTCACTTCAGGTTTACTGTATCCCTTGGACCTTCTTATTGACGCTGAAACACAGAAATTGAATCGGAATTGAATACAAAAGGCACAATGCCGACTTAAGTACAAGAAGACTGACTCTTCCTACTGTCTATGTTTTGAACCATTCCTGTGACACTCGTTATAGATTACGATGCTTCACTTCAGGTTTACTGTATCCCTTGGACCTTCTTATTGACGATGAAACACAGAAATTGCATCGGAATTAAATACAAAAGGCAAAATGCCGACATCAGTACACAATGACTGACTCTTCCTACTGTCTATGTTTTGAACCATTCATGTGACACTCGTTATAGATTACGATGCTTCACTTCAGGTTTACTGTATCCCTTGGACCTTCTTATTGACGATGAAACACAGAAATTGCATCGGAATTAAATACAAAAGGCAAAATAACGACTTAAGTACACGAAGACTGACTCTTCTTACTGTCTATGATTTGAACTATTTCTGTGACACTAGTTATAGATTCCCATGCTACACTCCAGGTTTACTGTATCCCTTGGACCTTCTTATTGACGATGAAACACAGAATTTGCATCGGAACTAAATACAAAAGGCACAATGCCGACTTAAATACAAGAAGAATGACTCTTCCTACTGTCTACGTTTTGAACCATTCCTGTGACACTCGTTATAGATTCCGAAGCTTCAATTCAGGTTTACTGTATCCCTTGGACCTACTTATTGACGCTGAAACACAGAAATTGAATCGGAATTGAATACAAAAGGCACAATGCCGACTTAAGTACAAGAAGACTGACTCTTCCTACTGTCTATGTTTTGAACCTTTCCTGTGACACTCGAAATAGATTACGATGCTTCACTTCAGGTTTACTGTATCCCACTCACCTTCTTGTTGACGATGAAACACAGAAATTGCATCGGAATTAAATGCAATAGGCACAATGCCGACTGAAGTACAAGAAGACTGACTCTTCTTACTGTCTATGTTTAGTACCATTCCATTGACACTAGTTATAGATTCCGATGCTTCACTCCAGGTTTACTGTACCCCTTGGACCTTGTTATTGACGATGAAACACAGAAATTGCATCGGAATAAAATAGAAAAGGCACAATGCCGACTTAAGTACATGAAGACCGACTCTTCCTACTGACTATGTTTTGAACCATTCCTGTGACACTAGTTATAGATTCCGATGCTTCACTTGAGGCTTATTGTATCCCTTGGAACTTCTTATTGACGATTAAACACAGAAATTGCATCGGAATTAAATAGAAAAGGCACAATGCCGACTTAAGTACAAGAAGACTGACTCTTCTTACTGACTATGTTTTGTACCATTCCTGTGACACTAGTAATAGATTCCGATGCTTCACTTCAGGTTTACTGTATCCCTTGGACCATCTTATTGACGATGAAACACAGAAATTGCATCGGAATTAAATACAAAAGGCAAGATGCCGACTTAGGTACACGAAGACTGACTCTTCTTACTGTCTAAGATTTGAACGATTCCTGTGACACTAGTTATAGATTCCGATGCTACACTCCAGGTTTACTGTGTCCCTTGGACCTTCTTAGTGACGATGAAACACAGAAATTGCATCGGAACTAAATACAAAAGGCACAATGCCGACTTAAGTACAAGAAGACTGACTCTTCCTACTGTCTATGTTTGAACCATTCCTGTGACACTCGTTATAGATTCCGATGCTTCACTTCAGGTTTACTGTATCCCTTGGACCTTCTTATTGACGCTGAAACACAGAAAATTAATCGGAATTAAATACAAAAGGCACAATGCCGACATAAGTACAAGACCCCTGACTCTTCCTACTGTCTACGGTTTGAACCATTCCTGTGACACTCGTTATAGATTACGATGCTTCACTTCAGGTTTACTGTATCCCTTGGATCTTCTCATTGACAATGAAACACAGAAACTGCATCGGAATTAAATACAAAAGGCACAATGCCGACTTAAGTACAAGAAGACCGACTCTGCTTACTGTCTATGTTCTGAACCATTCCATTGATACTAGTTATAGATTCCGATGCTTCACTCGAGGTTTACTGTTCCCCTTGGACCTTGTTATTGACGATGAAACACAGAAATTGCATCGGATTTAAATACAAAAGTCACAATGCCGACTTAAGTACAAGAAGACTGACTCTTCTTACTGACTACGTTTTGTACCATTCCTGCGACACTAGTTATAGATTCCGATGCTTCAGTTCAGGTTTACTGTATCCCTTGGACCTTCTTATTGACGATGAAACACAGAAATTGCATCGGAATTAAATACAAAAGGCAAAATGCCGACATAAGTACACGAAGACTGACTCTTCTTACTGTCTATGATTTGAACCATTCCTGTGACACTAGTTATAGATTCCGATGCTACACTCCAGGTTTACTGTATCCCTTGGACCTTATTATTGACGATGAAACACAGAAATTGCATCGGAACTAAATACAAAAGGCACAATGCCGACTTAAGGACAAGAAGACTGACTCTTCGTACTGTCTATGATTTGAACCATTCCTGTGACACTCGTTATAGATTCCGATGCTTCACTTCAGGTTTACTGAACCCCTTGGACCTTCTTATTGACGCTGAAACACAGAAATTGCATCGGAATTAAATTCAAAAGTCAAAATGCCGACTTAAGTACACGAAGACTGACTCTTCTTACTGTCTATGATTTGAACCATTCCTGTGACACTAGTTATAGATTCCGATGCTACACTCCAGGTTTACTGTATCCCTTGGACCTTCTTATTGACGATGAAAGACAGAAATTGAATCGGAATTAAATACAAAAGTCACAATGCCGACTTAAGTAGAAGAAGACTGACTCTTCCTACTGTCTATGTTTTGAACCATTCCTGTGACACTCGTTATAGATTACGATGCTTTACTTCAGGTTTACTGTATCCCTTGGACCATCTTATTGACGATGAAACACAGAAATTGCATCGGAATTAAATACGAAAGGCACAATGCCGATTTAAGTACAAGAAGACTGACTCTTCTTACTGTCTATGTTTTGAACCATTCCTGTGACACTAGTTATAGATTCCGATGCGTCACTCCAGGTTTACTGTATCCCTTGGAACTTCTTATTGACGAAGAAACACACAAATTGCATCGGAATTAAATACAAAAGGCACAATGCCGACTTAAGGACAAGAAGACAGACTCTTCTTACTGATTATGTTTTGAACAATTCCTGTGACACTAGCTATATATTCCGATGCTTCACTTCAGGTTTAGTGTATCCCTCTGACTTTCTTATTGACGATGAAACACAGAATTTGCATCGGAATTAAATACAAAAGGCAAAATGCCGACTTCAGTACACGAAGACTGACTCTTCTTACTGTCTATGGTTTGAACCATTATTGTGACACTAGTTATAGATTCCGATGCTACACTCCAGGTTTACTGTATCCCTTGGACCCTCTTATAGACGATGAAACACAGAAATTGCATCGGAATTAAATACAAAAGGCACAATGCCGACTTAAGGACAAGATGATTGAGTCTTGTTACTGACTTTGTTTTGAACCATTCCTGTGACACTAGTTATAGATTCCGATGCTTCATTTCAGGTTTAGTGTATCCCTCTAACTTTCTTATTGACGATGAAACACAGAAATGGTTTCGGAATTAAAAACAAAAGGCACAATGCCAACTAAAGTACAAGAGGACTGACTCTTCTTACTGTCTATGTTTTGAACCATTCCTGTGACACTAGTTATAGATTCCGATGCTTCACTTGAGGTTTACTGTATCCCTTGGTCCTTCTTATTGACGATGAAACACAGAAATTGCATCGGAATTAAATACAAAAGGCACAATGCCGAATTAAGTACATGATGACAGACTCTTCCTACTGACTATGTTTTGAACCATTCCTGTGACACTAGTTATTGATACCGATGGTTCACTTCAGGTTTACTGTATCCCTTGGACCTTCTTATTGAAGATGAAACACAGAAATTGTATCGGTATTAAATACAAAAGGCACAATGCCGACTTAAGTACATGAAGACTGACTCTTCCTACTGACTATGTTTTGAACCATTCCTGTGACACTAGTTATAGATTCCGATGTTTCACTTGAGGTTAACTGTATCCCTAGGACCTTCTTATTGACGATGAAACACAGAAATTGCATCGGAATTAAATACAATAGGCACAATGCCGACTTAAGTACAAGAAGACTGACTCTTCTTACTGTCTATGTTTTGAACCATTCCTGTGACACAAGTTATAAATTCCGATGCTTCACTCCAGGTTTACTGTATCCCTTGGTTCTTCTTATTGACGATGAAACACAGAAATTGCATCGGAATTAAATACAAAAGGCACAATGCCGACTTAAGTACAAGAAGACTGACTCTTCTTACTGTCTATGTTTTGAACCATTACATTGACACTAGTTATAGATTCCGATGCTTCACTCCAGGTTTACTGTTCCCCTTGGGCCTTGTTATTGACGATGAAACACAGAAATTGAATCGGAATTAAATAGAAAAGGCACAATGCCGACTTAAGTACAAGAAGACTGACTCTTCTTACTGACTATGTTTTGTACCATTCCTGTGACACTAGTTATAGATTCCAATGCTTCACTTCAGGTTTACTGTATCCCTTGACCTTTCTTATTGACGATGAAACACAGAAGTTTAATCGGAATTAAATACAAAAGGCAAAATGCCGACTTAAGTACACGAAGACTGACTCTTCTTACTGTCTATGATTTGAACCATTCCTGTGACACTAGTTACAGATTCCGATGCTACACTCCAGGTTTACTGTATCCCTTGGACCTTCTTATTGACGATGAAACACAGAAATTGCATCGGAACTAAATGCAAAAGGCACAATGCCGACTTAAGGACAAGAAGACTGACTCTTCCTACTGTCTATGTTTTGAACCATTCCTGTGACACTCGTTATAGATTCCGAAGCTACACTTCAGGTTTACTGTATCCCTTGGACCTTCTTATTGACGCTGAAACACAGAAATTGAATCGGAATTGAATACAAAAGGCACAATGCCGACTTAAGTACAAGAAGACTGACTCTTCCTACTGTCTATGTTTTGAACCATTCCTGTGACACTCGTTATAGATTACGATGCTTCACTTCAGGTTTACTGTATCCCTTGGACCTTCTTATTGACGATGAAACACAGAAATTGCATCGGAATTAAATACAAAAGGCAAAATGCCGACATCAGTACACAATGACTGACTCTTCCTACTGTCTATGTTTTGAACCATTCATGTGACACTCGTTATAGATTACGATGCTTCACTTCAGGTTTACTGTATCCCTTGGACCTTCTTATTGACGATGAAACACAGAAATTGCATCGGAATTAAATACAAAAGGCAAAATAACGACTTAAGTACACGAAGACTGACTCTTCTTACTGTCTATGATTTGAACTATTTCTGTGACATTAGTTATAGATTCCCATGCTACACTCCAGGTTTACTGTATCCCTTGGACCTTCTTATTGACGATGAAACACAGAATTTGCATCGGAACTAAATACAAAAGGCACAATGCCGACTTAAATACAAGAAGAATGACTCTTCCTACTGTCTACGTTTTGAACCATTCCTGTGACACTCGTTATAGATTCCGAAGCTTCACTTCAGGTTTACTGTATCCCTTGGACCTACTTATTGACGCTGAAACACAGAAATTGAATCGGAATTGAATACAAAAGGCACAATGCCGACTTAAGTACAAGAAGACTGACTCTTCCTACCGTCTATGTTTTGAACCATTCCTGTGACACTCGAAATAGATTACGATGCTTCACTTCAGGTTTACTGTATCCCTCTCACCTTCTTGTTGACGATGAAACACAGAAATTGCATCGGAATTAAATGCAATAGGCACAATGCCGACTGAAGTACAAGAAGACTGACTCTTCTTACTGTCTATGTTTAGTACCATTCCATTGACACTAGTTATAGATTGCGATGCTTCACTCCAGGTTTACTGTACCCCTTGGACCTTGTTATTGACGATGAAACACAGAAATTGCATCGGAATAAAATAGAAAAGGCACAATGCCGACTTAAGTACATGAAGACCGACTCTTCCTACTGACTATGTTTTGAACCATTCCTGTGACACTAGTTATAGATTCCGATGCTTCACTTGAGGCTTATTGTATCCCTTGGAACTTCTTATTGACGATTAAACACAGAAATTGCATCGGAATTAAATAGAAAAGGCACAATGCCGACTTAAGTACAAGAAGACTGACTCTTCTTACTGACTATGTTTTGTACCATTCCTGTGACACTAGTAATAGATTCCGATGCTTCACTTCAGGTTTACTGTATCCCTTGGACCATCTTATTGACGATGAAACACAGAAATTGCATCGGAATTAAATACAAAAGGCAAGATGCCGACTTAGGTACACAAAGACTGACTCTTCTTACTGTCTAAGATTTGAACGATTCCTGTGACACTAGTTATAGATTCCGATGCTACACTCCAGGTTTACTGTGTCCCTTGGACCTTCTTAGTGACGATGAAACACAGAAATTGCATCGGAACTAAATACAAAAGGCACAATGCCGACTTAAGTACAAGAAGACTGACTCTTCCTACTGTCTATGTTTGAACCATTCCTGTGACACTGGTTATAGATTCCGATGCTTCACTTCAGGTTTACTGTATCCCTTGGACCTTCTTATTGACGCTGAAACACAGAAATTTAATCGGAATTAAATACAAAAGGCACAATGCCGACATAAGTACAAGACCCCTGACTCTTCCTACTGTCTACGGTTTGAACCATTCCTGTGACACTCGTTATAGATTACGATGCTTCACTTCAGGTTTACTGTATCCCTTGGATCTTCTCATTGACAATGAAACACAGAAACTGCATCGGAATTAAATACAAAAGGCACAATGCCGACTTAAGTACAAGAAGACCGACTCTGCTTACTGTCTATGTTCTGAACCATTCCATTGATACTAGTTATAGATTCCGATGCTTCACTCGAGGTTTACTGTTCCCCTTGGACCTTGTTATTGACGATGAAACACAGAAATTGCATCGGATTTAAATACAAAAGTCACAATGCCGACTTAAGTACATGAAGACTGACTCTTCTTACTGACTACGTTTTGTACCATTCCTGCGACACTAGTTATAGATTCCGATGCTTCAGTTCAGGTTTACTGTATCCCTTGGACCTTCTTATTGACGATGAAACACAGAAATTGCATCGGAATTAAATACAAAAGGCAAAATGCCGACATAAGTACACGAAGACTGACTCTTCTTACTGTCTATGATTTGAACCATTCCTGTGACACTAGTTATAGATTCCGATGCTACACTCCAGGTTTACTGTATCCCTTGGACCTTATTATTGACGATGAAACACAGAAATTGCATCGGAACTAAATACAAAAGGCACAATGCCGACTTAAGGACAAGAAGACTGACTCTTCGTACTGTCTATGATTTGAACCATTCCTGTGACACTCGTTATAGATTCCGATGCTTCACTTCAGGTTTACTGAACCCCTTGGACCTTCTTATTGACGCTGAAACACAGAAATTGAATCGGAATTAAATACAAAAGGCACAATGCCGACTTAAGTACAAGAAGACTGACTCTTCCTACTGTCTATGTTTTGAACCATTCCTGTGACTCTCGTTATAGATTACGATGCTTCACTTCAGGTTGACTGTATCCCTTGGACCTTCTTATTGACGATGAAACACAGAAATTGCATCGGAATTAAATTCAAAAGTCAAAATGCCGACTTAAGTACACGAAGACTGACTCTTCTTACTGTCTATGATTTGAACCATTCCTGTGACACTAGTTATAGATTCCGATGCTACACTCCAGGTTTACTGTATCCCTTGGACCTTCTTATTGACGATGAAAGACAGAAATTGAATCGGAATTAAATACAAAAGTCACAATGCCGACTTAAGTAGAAGAAGACTGACTCTTCCTACTGTCTATGTTTTGAACCATTCCTGTGACACTCGTTATAGATTACGATGCTTTACTTCAGGTTTACTGTATCCCTTGGACCATCTTATTGACGATGAAACACAGAAATTGCATCGGAATTAAATACGAAAGGCACAATGCCGAATTAAGTACAAGAAGACTGACTCTTCTTACTGTCTATGTTTTGAACCATTCCTGTGACACTAGTTATAGATTCCGATGCGTCACTCCAGGTTTACTGTATCCCTTGGAACTTCTTATTGACGAAGAAACACACAAATTGCATCGGAATTAAATACAAAAGGCACAATGCCGACTTAAGGACAAGAAGACAGACTCTTCTTACTGATTATGTTTTGAACAATTCCTGTGACACTAGCTATATATTCCGATGCTTCACTTCAGGTTTAGTGTATCCCTCTGACTTTCTTATTGACGATGAAACACAGAATTTGCATCGGAATTAAATACAAAAGGCAAAATGCCGACTTCAGTACACGAAGACTGACTCTTCTTACTGTCTATGGTTTGAACCATTATTGTGACACTAGTTATAGATTCCGATGCTACACTCCAGGTTTACTGTATCCCTTGGACCTTCTTATAGACGATGAAACACAGAAATTGCATCGGAATTAAATACAAAAGGCACAATGCCGACTTAAGGACAAGATGATTGAGTCTTGTTACTGACTTTGTTTTGAACCATTCCTGTGACACTAGTTATAGATTCCGATGCTTCATTTCAGGTTTAGTGTATCCCTCTAACTTTCTTATTGACGATGAAACACAGAAATGGTTTCGGAATTAAAAACAAAAGGCACAATGCCAACTAAAGTACAAGAGGACTGACTCTTCTTACTGTCTATGTTTTGAACCATTCCTGTGACACTAGTTATAGATTCCGATGCTTCACTTGAGGTTTACTGTATCCCTTGGTCCTTCTTATTGACGATGAAACACAGAAATTGCATCGGAATTAAATACAAAAGGCACAATGCCGAATTAAGTACATGATGACAGACTCTTCCTACTGACTATGTTTTGAACCATTCCTGTGACACTAGTTATTGATACCGATGGTTCACTTCAGGTTTACTGTATCCCTTGGACCTTCTTATTGAAGATGAAACACAGAAATTGTATCGGTATTAAATACAAAAGGCACAATGCCGACTTAAGTACATGAAGACTGACTCTTCCTACTGACTATGTTTTGAACCATTCCTGTGACACTAGTTATAGATTCCGATGTTTCACTTGAGGTTAACTGTATCCCTAGGACCTTCTTATTGACGATGAAACACAGAAATTGCATCGGAATTAAATACAATAGGCACAATGCCGACTTAAGTACAAGAAGACTGACTCTTCTTACTGTCTATGTTTTGAACCATTCCTGTGACACAAGTTATAAATTCCGATGCTTCACTCCAGGTTTACTGTATCCCTTGGATCTTCTTATTGACGATGAAACACAGAAATTGCATCGGAATTAAATACAAAAGGCACAATGCCGACTTAAGTACAAGAAGACTGACTCTTCTTACTGTCTATGTTTTGAACCATTACATTGACACTAGTTATAGATTCCGATGCTTCACTCCAGGTTTACTGTTCCCCTTGGGCCTTGTTATTGACGATGAAACACAGGAATTGAATCGGAATTAAATAGAAAAGGCACAATGCCGACTTAAGTACAAGAAGACTGACTCTTCTTACTGACTATGTTTTGTACCATTCCTGTGACACTAGTTATAGATTCCAATGCTTCACTTCAGGTTTACTGTATCCCTTGACCTTTCTTATTGACGATGAAACACAGAAGTTTAATCGGAATTAAATACAAAAGGCAAAATGCCGACTTAAGTACACGAAGACTGACTCTTCTTACTGTCTATGATTTGAACCATTCCTGTGACACTAGTTACAGATTCCGATGCTACACTCCAGGTTTACTGT
Source organism: Schistocerca serialis cubense (assembly GCF_023864345.2). Lineage (NCBI taxonomy): Eukaryota > Metazoa > Arthropoda > Insecta > Orthoptera > Acrididae > Schistocerca > Schistocerca serialis. The sequence goes on along the minus strand of NC_064640.1, from coordinate 1,083,416,859 downwards.
ATCCCTTGGACCTTCTTATTGACGATGAAACACAGAAATTGCATCGGAACTAAATGCAAAAGGCACAATGCCGACTTAAGGACAAGAAGACTGACTCTTCCTACTGTCTATGTTTTGAACCATTCCTGTGACACTCGTTATAGATTCCGAAGCTTCACTTCAGGTTTACTGTATCCCTTGGACCTTCTTATTGACGCTGAAACACAGAAATTGAATCGGAATTGAATACAAAAGGCACAATGCCGACTTAAGTACAAGAAGACTGACTCTTCCTACTGTCTATGTTTTGAACCATTCCTGTGACACTCGTTATAGATTACGATGCTTCACTTCAGGTTTACTGTATCCCTTGGACCTTCTTATTGACGATGAAACACAGAAATTGCATCGGAATTAAATACAAAAGGCAAAATGCCGACATCAGTACACAATGACTGACTCTTCCTACTGTCTATGTTTTGAACCATTCATGTGACACTCGTTATAGATTACGATGCTTCACTTCAGGTTTACTGTATCCCTTGGACCTTCTTATTGACGATGAAACACAGAAATTGCATCGGAATTAAATACAAAAGGCAAAATAACGACTTAAGTACACGAAGACTGACTCTTCTTACTGTCTATGATTTGAACTATTTCTGTGACATTAGTTATAGATTCCCATGCTACACTCCAGGTTTACTGTATCCCTTGGACCTTCTTATTGACGATGAAACACAGAATTTGCATCGGAACTAAATACAAAAGGCACAATGCCGACTTAAATACAAGAAGAATGACTCTTCCTACTGTCTACGTTTTGAACCATTCCTGTGACACTCGTTATAGATTCCGAAGCTTCACTTCAGGTTTACTGTATCCCTTGGACCTACTTATTGACGCTGAAACACAGAAATTGAATCGGAATTGAATACAAAAGGCACAATGCCGACTTAAGTACAAGAAGACTGACTCTTCCTACCGTCTATGTTTTGAACCATTCCTGTGACACTCGAAATAGATTACGATGCTTCACTTCAGGTTTACTGTATCCCTCTCACCTTCTTGTTGACGATGAAACACAGAAATTGCATCGGAATTAAATGCAATAGGCACAATGCCGACTGAAGTACAAGAAGACTGACTCTTCTTACTGTCTATGTTTAGTACCATTCCATTGACACTAGTTATAGATTGCGATGCTTCACTCCAGGTTTACTGTACCCCTTGGACCTTGTTATTGACGATGAAACACAGAAATTGCATCGGAATAAAATAGAAAAGGCACAATGCCGACTTAAGTACATGAAGACCGACTCTTCCTACTGACTATGTTTTGAACCATTCCTGTGACACTAGTTATAGATTCCGATGCTTCACTTGAGGCTTATTGTATCCCTTGGAACTTCTTATTGACGATTAAACACAGAAATTGCATCGGAATTAAATAGAAAAGGCACAATGCCGACTTAAGTACAAGAAGACTGACTCTTCTTACTGACTATGTTTTGTACCATTCCTGTGACACTAGTAATAGATTCCGATGCTTCACTTCAGGTTTACTGTATCCCTTGGACCATCTTATTGACGATGAAACACAGAAATTGCATCGGAATTAAATACAAAAGGCAAGATGCCGACTTAGGTACACGAAGACTGACTCTTCTTACTGTCTAAGATTTGAACGATTCCTGTGACACTAGTTATAGATTCCGATGCTACACTCCAGGTTTACTGTGTCCCTTGGACCTTCTTAGTGACGATGAAACACAGAAATTGCATCGGAACTAAATACAAAAGGCACAATGCCGACTTAAGTACAAGAAGACTGACTCTTCCTACTGTCTATGTTTGAACCATTCCTGTGACACTGGTTATAGATTCCGATGCTTCACTTCAGGTTTACTGTATCCCTTGGACCTTCTTATTGACGCTGAAACACAGAAATTTAATCGGAATTAAATACAAAAGGCACAATGCCGACATAAGTACAAGACCCCTGACTCTTCCTACTGTCTACGGTTTGAACCATTCCTGTGACACTCGTTATAGATTACGATGCTTCACTTCAGGTTTACTGTATCCCTTGGATCTTCTCATTGACAATGAAACACAGAAACTGCATCGGAATTAAATACAAAAGGCACAATGCCGACTTAAGTACAAGAAGACCGACTCTGCTTACTGTCTATGTTCTGAACCATTCCATTGATACTAGTTATAGATTCCGATGCTTCACTCGAGGTTTACTGTTCCCCTTGGACCTTGTTATTGACGATGAAACACAGAAATTGCATCGGATTTAAATACAAAAGTCACAATGCCGACTTAAGTACAAGAAGACTGACTCTTCTTACTGACTACGTTTTGTACCATTCCTGCAACACTAGTTATAGATTCCGATGCTTCACTTCAGGTTTACTGTATCCCTTGGACCTTCTTATTGACGATGAAACACAGAAATTGCATCGGAATTAAATACAAAAGGCAAAATGCCGACATAAGTACACGAAGACTGACTCTTCTTACTGTCTATGATTTGAACCATTCCTGTGACACTAGTTATAGATTCCGATGCTACACTCCAGGTTTACTGTATCCCTTGGACCTTATTATTGACGATGAAACACAGAAATTGCATCGGAACTAAATACAAAAGGCACAATGCCGACTTAAGGACAAGAAGACTGACTCTTCGTACTGTGTATGATTTGAACCATTCCTGTGACACTCGTTATAGATTCCGATGCTTCACTTCAGGTTTACTGAACCCCTTGGACCTTCTTATTGACGCTGAAACACAGAAATTGAATCGGAATTAAATACAAAAGGCACAATGCCGACTTAAGTACAAGAAGACTGACTCTTCCTACTGTCTATGTTTTGAACCATTCCTGTGACTCTCGTTATAGATTACGATGCTTCACTTCAGGTTGACTGTATCCCTTGGACCTTCTTATTGACGATGAAACACAGAAATTGCATCGGAATTAAATTCAAAAGTCAAAATGCCGACTTAAGTACACGAAGACTGACTCTTCTTACTGTCTATGATTTGAACCATTCCTGTGACACTAGTTATAGATTCCGATGCTACACTCCAGGTTTACTGTATCCCTTGGACCTTCTTATTGACGATGAAAGACAGAAATTGAATCGGAATTAAATACAAAAGTCACAATGCCGACTTAAGTAGAAGAAGACTGACTCTTCCTACTGTCTATGTTTTGAACCATTCCTGTGACACTCGTTATAGATTACGATGCTTTACTTCAGGTTTACTGTATCCCTTGGACCATCTTATTGACGATGAAACACAGAAATTGCATCGGAATTAAATACGAAAGGCACAATGCCGAATTAAGTACAAGAAGACTGACTCTTCTTACTGTCTATGTTTTGAACCATTCCTGTGACACTAGTTATAGATTCCGATGCGTCACTCCAGGTTTACTGTATCCCTTGGAACTTCTTATTGACGAAGAAACACACAAATTGCATCGGAATTAAATACAAAAGGCACAATGCCGACTTAAGGACAAGAAGACAGACTCTTCTTACTGATTATGTTTTGAACAATTCCTGTGACACTAGCTATATATTCCGATGCTTCACTTCAGGTTTAGGGTATCCCTCTGACTTTCTTATTGACGATGAAACACAGAAATTGCTTCGGAATTAAAAACAAAAGGCACAATGCCGACTTAAGTACAAGAGGACTGACTCTTCTTACTGTCTATGTTTGATCCATTCCTGTGACAATAGTTATAGATTCCGATGCTTCACTTGAGGATTACTGTATCGCTTGAACCTTCTCATTGACGATGAAACACAGAAATTGCATCGGAATTAAATACAAAAGGCACAATGCCGACTTAAGTACATGATGACTGACTCTTCCAACTGACTATGATTTGAACCATTCCTGTGACACTTGTTATTGATACCGATGCTTCACTTGAGGTTTACTGTTTCCCTTGGACCTTCTTATTGAAGATGAAACACAGAAATTGTATCGGTATTAATTACAAAAGGCACAATTCCGACTTAAGTACATGAAGACCTACTCTTCCTACTGGCTATGTTTGAACCATTCCTGTGACACTAGTTATAGATTCCGATGTTTCACTTGAGGTTAACTGTATCCGTTAGACCTTCTTATTGACGATGAAACACAGAAATGCAATCGCAATTGATTACAATAGGCACAATGCCGACTTAAGTACAAGAAGTCTGAGTCAACTTACTGTCTATGTTTTGAACCATTTGTGTGACACTAGTTACATTTTCCGATGCTTCACTCCAGGATTACTGTATCCCTTTGACCTTGTTATTGACGATGAAACACAGAAATTGCATCGGAATGAAATAGAAAAGGCACAATGCCGACTTTAGTACAAGAAGACTGACTCTTCTTACTGACTATGTTTTGAACCATTACTGTGACACTAGTTATAGATTCCGATACTCCACTTCAGGTTTACTGAACCCCTTGGACCTTCTTAATGACGATAAAACATAGAAATTGCATCGGAATTAATTACAAAAGAAAAATGCCGACTTAAGTACACGAAGACTGACTCTTCATACTGTCTATGTTTTGAACCATTCCTGTGACACTAGTTACAGATTCCGATGCTACACTCCAGGTTTACTGTATCCCTTGGACCTTCTTATTGACGATGAAACACAGAAATTGCATAGGAATTAAATACAAAAGGCACAATGCCGACTTAAGGACAAGAAGACTGACTCTTCCTACTGACTTTGTTTGAACCATTAGTGTGACACTAGTTATAGATTCCGAGGCTTCACTACAGGTTTACTGGACCCCTTGGACAATCTTATTGACGATGAAACACCGATATTGCATCGGAATTAAATACAAAAGGCACAATTCCGACTTAAGTACAAGAAGACTGACTCTTCTTACTGTCTATGCTTTGAACCATTCCATTGACACTAGTTATAGAATCCGATGCTTCACTCCAGGATTACTGTTTCCCTTGGACCTTGTTATTGACGATGAAACACTGAAATTGCATTGGAATTAAATAGAAAATGCACAATGCCGACTTAAGTAGAAGAAGACTGACTCTTCTTACTGACTATGTTTTGAACCATTCCAGTGACACTAGTTATAGATTCCGATGCTTCACTTCAGGTTTACTGTATCCCTTGGACCTTCTTATTGACAATGTAACACAGAAATTGCATCGGAATTAAAAAGAAAAGGCACAATGCCGACTTCAGTAGATGAAGACCGACTCTTCCTCCTGACTATGTTTTGAACCCTTCCTGTGACACTAGTTATAGATTCCGATGCTTCACTTCAGGTTTACTGGATCCCTTGGAACTTCTTATTGACGATGAAACACAGAAATTGCATCGGAATTAAATACAAAAGGCACAATGCCGACTTAAGTACTTGAAGACCGACTCTTCCTATTAACTATGTTTTGAACCATTCCTGTGACACTAGTTATAGATTCCGATGCTTCACTTGATGCTTGCTGTATCCCTTGGAACTTCTTATTGACGATGAAACACAGAAATTGCATCGGAATTAAATACAAAAGGCACAATGCTGACTTAAGTACAAGAAGACTGACTCTTCTTACTGTCTATGATTTGAACCATTCCTGTGACACCAGTTATAGATTCCGATGCTTCACTCCAGATTTAATGTATCCCTTAGACCTTCTTATTGACGATGAAACACAGAAATTGCATCGGAATTAAATACAAAAGGCACAATGCCGACTTAAGTACAAGAAGACTGACTCTTCTTACTGTCTATGTTTTGAACCATTCCATTGACACTAGTTATAGATTCCGATGCTTCACTCCAGGTTCACTGTTTCCCTTGGACCTTGTTATTGACGATGAAACACAGAAATTGCATCGGAATTAAATAGAAAAGGCACAATGCCGACTTAAGTACAAGAAGACAGACTCTTCTTACTGACTATGTTTTGAACCTTTCCTGTGACACTAGTTATAGATTCCGATGCTTCACTTCAGGTTTACTGTATCCCTTGGACCTTCTTATTGACGATGAAACACAGAAATTGCATCGGAATTAAATACAAATGGCAAAATGCCGACTTAAGTACACGAAGACTGACTCTTCTTACTGTCTATGATTTGAACCATTCCTGTGACACTAGTTATTGATTCCGATGCTACACTCCAGGTTTACTGTGTCCCTTGGACCTTCTTATTGACGATAAAACGCAGAAATTGCATCGGAATCAAATAGAAAAGGCACAATGCCGACGTAAGTACAAGAAGACTGACTCTTCCTAATGTCTATGTTTTGAACAGTTCCTGTGACACTCGTTATAGATTCCGATGCATCACTTCAGGTTTACCGTATCCCTTGGACCTTCTTATTGACGCTGAAACACAGAAATTGAATCGGAATTAAATACAAAGGGCACAATGCCGACTTAAGTACAAGAACACTGACTCTTCCTACTGTCTATGTTTTGAACCATTCCTGTGACACTCGTTATAGATTACGATGCTTCACTTCAGGTTTACTGTACCCCTTGGACCTTCTTATTGACGATGAAACACAGAAATTGCATCGGAATTAAATACAAAAGGCAGAATGCCGACTTAAGTACACGAAGACTGACTCTTCTTACTGTCTATGATTTGAACCATTCCTGTGACACTAGTTATAGATTTCGATGCTGCACTCCAGGTTTACTGTATCCCTTGGTCCTTCTTATTGACGATGAAACACAGAAATTGCATCGGAATTAAATACAAAAGGCACAATGCCGACTAAAGGACGAGAAGACTGAGTCTTCTGTCTGACTTTGTTTTGAACCATTCCTGTGACACTAGTTATGGATTCCGATTCTTCACTTCAGGTTTACTGTATCTCTTGGACCTCTTTATTGACGCTGAAACACAGAAATTGAATCGGAATTAAATACAAAAGGCACAATGCCGACTTAAGTACGAGAAGACTGACTCTTCCTACTGTCTATGTTTTGAACCATTCCTGTGACACTAGTTTCAGATTCCGATGCTTCACTTGAGGTATACTGTATCCCTTGGACTTTCTTATTGACGATGAAACACAGAAATTGCATCGGAATTAAATACAAAAGGCACAATGCCGACTTAAGTACATGATGACCGACTCTCCCTACTGACTATGTTTGAACCATTCCTGTGACACTAGTTATAGATTCCGATGTTTCACTTGAGGTTAACTGTAACCCTTACAACTTCTTATTGACGATGAAACACAGAAATTGCATCGGAATTAAATACAAAAGGCACAATGTTGACTTAAGGACAAGAAGACTGACTATTCCTACTGACTTTGTTTAGAACCATTAGTGTGACACTAGTTATAGATTCCGATGCTTCACTTCAGGTTTACTGGACCCCTTGGACCTTCTCATTGACGATGAAACACAGAAATTGCATCGGAATTAAATACGAAAGGCACAATGCCGAATTAAGTACAAGAAGACTGACTCATCTTACTGTCTATGTTTTGAACCATTCCTGTGACACCAGTTATAGATTCCGATGCTTCACTCCAGATTTAATGTATCCCTTGGACCTTCTTATTGACGATGAAACACAGAAATTGCATCGGAATTAAACACAAAAGGCACAATGCCGACTTAAGTACAAGAAGACTGACTCTTCTTACTGTCTATGTTTTGAACCATTCCATTGACACTAGTTATAGATTCCGATGCTTCACTCCAGGTTTACTGTATCCCTAGGACCTTCTTATTGACGATGAAACACAGAAATTGCATCGGAATTAAATACAAAAGGCAAAATGCCGACTTAAGTACACGAAGACTGACTCTTCTTACTGTCTATCATTTGAACCATTCCTGTGACACTAGTTATTGATTCCGATGCTACACTCCAGGTTTACTGGGTCCCTTGGACCTTCCTATTGACGATGAAACGCTGAAATTGCATCGGAATCAAATAGAAAAGGCACAATGCCGAATTAAGTACAAGAAGACTGACTCTTCCTAATGTCTATGTTTTGAACAGTTCCTGTGACACTCGTTATAGATTCCGATGCATCACATCAGGTTTTCTGTATCCCTTGGTCCTTCTTATTGACGCTGAAACACAGAAATTGAATCGGAATTAAATACAAAAGGCACAATGCCGACTTAAGTACAAGAACACTGACTCTTCCCACTGTCTATGTTTTGAACCATTCCTGTGACACTCGTTATAGATTACGATGCTTCACTTCAGGTTTACTGTATCCCTTGGACCTTCTTATTGACGATGAAACACAGAAATTGCATCGGAATTAAACACAAAAGGCACAATGCCGACTTAAGTACAAGAAGACTGAGTCTTCTTACTGACTTTGTTTTGAACCATTCCTGTGACACTAGTTATAGATTCCGATTCTTCACTTCAGGTTTACTGTATCTCTTGGACTTCCTTATTGACGCTGAAACACAGAAATTGAATCGGAATTAAATACAAAAGGCACAATGCCGACTTAAGTACAAGAAGACTGACTCTTCCTACTGTCTATGTTTTGAACCATTCCTGTGACACTAGTTCCAGATTCCGATGCTTCACTTGGGGTATACTGTATCCCTTGGACTTTCTTATTGACGATGAAACACAGAAATTGCATCGGAATTAAATAGAAAAGGCACAATGCCGACTTAAGTACATGATGACCGACTCTTCCTACTGACTATGCTTTGAACCATTCATGTGACACTAGTTATTGATACCGATGCTTCACTTGAGGTTTACTGTATCCCTTGGACCTTCTTATTGACGATGAAACACAGAAATTGTATCGGTATTAAATACAAAAGGCACAATGCCGACTTAAGTACATGAAGACCGACTCTTCCTACTGACTATGTTTGAACCATTCCTGTGACACGAGTTATAGATTCAGATGATTCACTTGAGGTTAACTGTAACCCTTGGACCTTCTTATTGACGATGAAACACAGAAATTGCATCGGAATTTAATACAAAAGGCACAATGCCGACTTAAGGACAAGAAGACTGTCTATTCCTACTGACTTTGTTTTGAACCATTAGTGTGACACTAGTTATAGATTCCGATGCTTCACTTCAGGTTTACTGGACCCCTTGGACCTTCTCATTGACGATGAAACACAGAAATTGCATCGGAATTAAATACAAAAGGCACAATGCCGACTTAAGTACAAGAAGGCTGACTCTTCCTACAGTCTATGTTTTGAACCAGTCCTGTGACACTAGTTATAGATTCCGATGCTTCACTTCATGTTTACTGGATCCCTTGGACCTTCTTATTGACGATGAAACACAGAAATTGCATCGGAATTAAATACAAAAGGCACAATGCCGACTTAAGTACATGAAGACCGACTCTTCCTACTGACATTGTTTTGAACCATTCCTGTGACACTAGTTATAGATTCCGATGCTTCACTTAATGCTGACTGTTACCCTTGGAACTTCTTATTGACGATGAAACACAGAGATTGCATCGGAATTAAATACAAAAGGCACAATGCTGACTTAAGTACAAGAAGACTGACTCTTCTTACGGTCTATGTTTTGAACCATTCCATTGACACTAGTTATAGATTCCGATGCTTCACTCCAGGTTTACTGTATCCCTTGGACCTTGTTACTGACGATGAAACACAGAAATTGCATCGGAATTAAATAGAAAAGGCACAATGCCGATTTAAGTACATGAAGACCGACTCTTCCTACTGACTATGTTTTGAACCATTCCTGTGACACTAGTTATAAATTCCGATGCATCACTTGAGGCTTATTGTATCCCTTGGACCTTGTTATTGACGATGAAACACAGAAATTGCATCGGAATTAAATACAAAAGTCACAATGCCGACTTAAGTACAAGAAGGCTGACTCTTCTTACTGACTATGTTTTGTACCATTCCTGTGAGACTAGTTATAGATTCCGATGCTTCACTTCAGGTTTACTGTATCCCTTGGACCTTCTTATTGACGATGATACACAGAAATTGCATCGGAATTAAATACAAAAGTCAAAATGCCGACTTGAGTACACGAAGACTGACTCTTCTTACTGTCTATGATTTGAACCATTCCTGTGAGACTAGTTATAGATTCCGATGCTACACTCATGGTTTACTGTATCCCTTGGACCTTCTTATTGACGATGAAACACAGAAATTGAATGGGAATTAAATACAAAAGTCACAATGCAGACTTAAGTAGAAGAAGACTGACTCTTCCTACTGTCTATGATTTGAACCATTCCTGTGACACTCGTTACAGATTACGATGCTTTCCTTCAGGTTTACTGTATCCCTTGGACCTTCTTATTGACGAAGAAACACAGAAATTGCATCGGAATTAAATACAAAAGGCACAATGCCGACTTAAGTACATAAAGACCGACTCTTCCTACTGACTATGTTTTGATCCATTCCTGTGACACTAGTTATAGATTCCGAAGCCTCACTTCAGGTTTACTGTATCCCTTGGACCATCTTATTGACGATGAAACACAGAAATTGCATCGGAATTAAATACGAAAGGCACAATGCCGAATTAAGTACAAGAAGACTGACTCTTCTTACTGTCTATGTTTTGAACCATTCCTGTGACACTAGTTATAGATTCCGATGCGTCACTCCAGGTTTACTGTATCCCTTGGACCTTCTTATTGACGAAGAAACACACAAATTGCATCGGAATTAAATACAAAAGGCACAATGCCGACTTAAGGACAAGAAGACAGACTCTTCTTACTGATTATGTTTTGAACAATTCCTGTGACACTAGCTATAGATTCCGATGCTTCACTTCAGGTTTAGTGTATCCCTCTGACTTTCTTATTGACGATGAAACACTGAAATGGCTTCGGAATTAAAAACAAAAGGCACAATGCTGACTTAAGTACAGGAGGACTGACTCTTCTTACTGTCTATGTTTTGATCCATTCCTGTGACACTAGTTATAGATTCCGATGCTTCACTTGAGGTTTACTGTATCGCTTGAACCTTCTTATTGACGATGAAACACAGAAATTGCATCGGAATTAAATACAAAAGGCACAATGCCGACTTAAGTACACGATGACTGACTCTTCCAACTAACTATGATTTGAACCATTCCTGTGACACTAGTTATTGATACCGATGCTTCACTTGAGGTTTACTGTATCCCTTGGACCTTCTTATTGAAGATGATACACAGAAATTGTATCGGTATTAATTACAAAAGGCACAATGCCGACTTAAGTGCATGAAGACCGACTCTTCCTACTGACAATGTTTTGAACCATTCCTGTGACACTAGTTATAGATTCCGATGTTTCACTTGAGGTTAACTGTATCCCTTAGACCTTCTTATTGACGATGAAACACAGAAATGCAATCGGAATTGATTACAATAGGCACAATGCCGACTTAAGTACAAGAAGTCTGACTCTTCTTACTGTCTATGTTTTGAACCATTCCTGTGACACTAGTTACAGATTCCGATGCTTCACTCCAGGATTACTGTATCGCTTGGACCGTGTTATTGACGATGAAACACAGAAATTGCATCGGAATTAAATAGAAAAGGCACAATGCCGACTTTAGTACAAGAAGACTGACTCTTCTTACTGACTATGTTTTGAATCATTCCTGTGACAATAGTTATAGATTCCGATGCTTCACTTCAGGTTTACTGTACCCCTTGGACCATCTTAATGACGATGAAACATAGAAATTGCATCGGAATTAATTACAAAAGGCAAAGTGCCGACTTAAGTACACGAAGACTGACTCTTCATACTGTCTATGTTTTGAACCATTCCTGTGACACTAGTTACAGATTCCGATGCTACACTCCAGGTTTACTGTATCCCTTGGACCTTCTTATTGACGATGAAACACAGAAATTGCTTCGGAATTAAATACAAAAGGCACAATGCCGACTTAAGGACAAGAAGACTGACTCTTCCTACTGACTTTGTTTGAACCATTAGTGTGACACTAGTTATTGATTCCGATGCTTCACTTCAGGTTTACTGGACCCCTTGGACATTCTTATTGACGATGAAACACAGAAATTGCATCGGAATTAAATACAAAAGGCACAATGCCGACTTAAGTACGTGAAGACCGACTCTTCCTACTGACTATGATTTGAACCATTCCTGTGACACTAGTTATAGATTCCGATGCTTCACTTGCGGCTTTCTGTATCCCTTGGAACTTCTTATTGACGATGAAACACAGAAATTGCATCGGAATGAAATACAAAAGACACAATGCCGTCTTAAGTACAAGAAAACTGACTCTTCTTTCTGTCTATGTTTTGAACCATTCCTGTGACACCAGTTACAGATTCCGATGCTTCACTCCAGGTTTACTGTATCCCTTGGACCTTCTTTTTGACGATGAAACACAGATATTGCATCGGAATTGAATACAAAAGGCACAAATCCGACTTAAGTAGAAGAAGACTGACTCTTCTTACTGTCTACGTTTTCAACCATTCCATTGACACTAGTTATAGAATCCGATGCTTCACTCCAGGTTTACTGTTTCCCTAGGACCTTGTTATTGACGATGAAACACAGAAATTGCATCGGAATTAAATAGAAAATGCACAATGCCGACTTAAGTACAAGAAGACTGACTCTTCTTACTGACTATGTTTTGAACCATTCCAGTGCCACTAGTTATAGATTCCGATGCTTCACTCCAGGTTTACTGTATCCCTTGGACCTTCTTATTGACAATGAAACACAGAAATTGCATCGGAATTAAATAGAAAAGGCACAATGCCGACTTAAGTACATGAAGACCGACTCTTCCTACTGACTATGTTTAGAACCATTCCTGTGACACTAGTTATAGATTCAGATGCTTCACTTGATGCTTACTGTATCCCTTGGAACTTCTTATTGACGATGAAACACCGAAATTGCATCGGAATTAAATACAAAAGGCACAATGCTGACTTGAGTACAAGAAGACTGACTCTTCTAACTGTCTATGTTTTGAACCATTCCTGTGACACCAGTTATAGATTGCAGTGCTTCACTCCAGATTTAATGTATCCCTTGGGCCTTCTTATTGACGATGAAACACAGAAATTGCATCGGAATTAAATACAAAAGGCACAATGCCGACTTAAGTACAAGAAGACTGACTCTTCTTACTGTCTATGTTTGAAGCATTCCATTGACACTAGTTATAGATTCCGATGCTTCACTCCAGGTTTACTGTTTCCATTGGACCTTGTTATTGACGATGAAACACAGAAATTGCATCGGAATTAAATACAAAAGGCACAATGCCGAATTAAGTACAAGAAGACTGACTCTTCTTACTGTCTATGATTTGAACCATTCCTGTGACACTAGTTACAGATTCCGATCCTTCACTCCAGGTTCACTGTATCCCTTGGACCTTCTTATTGACGAAGAAACACAGAAATTGCATCGGAATTAAATACAAAAGGCACAATGCCGAATTAAGTACAAGAAGACTGACTCTTCTTACTGTCTATGTTTTGAACCATTCCTGTGACACTAGTTACAGATTCCGATGCTTCACTCCAGGTTCACTGTATCCCTTGGACCTTTTTATTGACGAAGAAAGAAAAAAATTGCATCGGAATTAAATACAATAGGCACAATGCCGACTTAAGGACAAGAAGACTGACTCTTCTTACTGACTATGTTTTGAACCGTTCCTGTGACACTAGCTATAGATTCCGATGCTTCACTTCAGGTTTAGTGTATCCCTCTGACTTTCTTATTGACGATTAAACACAGAAATGGCTTCGGAATTAAATACAAAAGGCACAATGCCGACTTAAGTACAAGAGGACTGACTCTTCTTACTGTCTATGTTTTGAACCATTCCTGTGACACTAGTTCCAGATTCCGATGCTTCACTTGAGGTATACTGTATCCCTTGGACTTTCTTATTGACGATGAAACACAGAAATTGCATCGGAATTAAATACAAAAGGCACAAAGCCGACTTAAGTACATTATGACCGACTCTTCCTACTGACTATGCTTTGAACCATTCATGTGACACTAGTTATTGATACCGATGCTTCACTTGAGTTTTACTGTATCTCTTGGACCTTCTTATTGACGATGAAACACAGAAATTGTATCGGTATTAAATACAAAAGGCACAATGCAGACTTAAGTACATGAAGACCGACTCTTCCTACTGACTATGTTTGAACCATTCCTGTGACACTAGTCATAGATTCCGATGTTTCACTTGAGGTTAACTGTATCCCATGGACCTTCTTATTGACGATGAAACACAGAAATTGCATCGGAATTAAATACAAAAGGCACAATGCCGACTTAAGGACAAGAAGACTGACTATTGCTACTGACTTTGTTTTGAACCATTAGTGTGACACTAGTTATAGATTCCGATGCTTCACTTCAGGTTTACTGTATCCCTTGGACTTTCTCATTGACGATGAAACACAGAAATTGCATCGGAATTAAATACAAAAGGCACAATGCCGACTTAAGTACACGAAGGCTGACTCTTCTTACTGTCTATGCTTTGAACCATTCCTGTGACACCAGTTATAGATTCCGATGCTTCACTCCAGATTTAATGTATCCCTTGGACCTTCTTATTGACGATGAAACACAGAAATTGTAGCGGTATTAAATACAAAAGGCACAATGCCGACTTAAGTACATGAAGACCGACTCTTCCTACTGACTATGTTTGAACCATTCCTGTGACACTAGTAATAGATTCCGATGCTTCACTTGCGGCTTACTGTATCCCTTGGACTTCTTATTGACGATGAAACACAGAAATTGCATCGGAATTAAATACAAAAGACACAATGCCGTCTTAAGTACAAGAAGACTGACTCTTCTTTCTGTCTATGTTTTGAACCATTCCTGTGACACCAGTTACAGATTCCGAAGCTACACTCCAGGTTTACTGTATCCCTTGGACCTTCTTTTTGACGATGAAACACAGATATTGCATCGGAATTAAATACAAAAGGCACAAATCCGACTTAAGTACAAGAAGACTGACTCTTCTTTCTGTCTATGTTTTGAACCATTCCATTGACACTAGTTATAGAATCCGATGCTTCACTCCAGGTTTACTGCTTCCCTTGGACCTTGTTATTGACGATGAAACACAGATATTGCATCGGAAATCAATAGAAAATGCACAATGCCGACTTAAGTACAAGAAGACTGACTCTTCTTACTGACTATGTTTTGAACCATTCCAGTGACACTAGTTATAGATTCCGATGCTTCACTCCAGGTTTACTGTATCCCTTGGACCTTCTTATTGACAATGAAACACAGAAATTGCATCGGAATTAAATAGAAAAGGCACAATGCCGACTTAAGTACATGAAGACCGACTCTTCCTACTGACTATGTTTTGAACCATTCCTGTGACACTAGTTATAGATTCAGATGCTTCACTTCAGGTTTACTGGATCCCTTGGACCTTCTTATTGACGATGAAACACAGAAATTGCATCGGAATTAAATACAAAAGGCACAATGCCGACTTAAGTACATGAAGACCGACTCTTCCTACTGACTATGTTTTGAACCATTCCTGTGACACTAGTTATAGATTCAGATGCTTCACTTGATGCTTACTGTATCCCTTGGAACTTCTTATTGACGATGAAACACAGAAATTGCATCGGAATTAAATACAAAAGGCACAATGCTGACTTAAGTACAAGAAGACTGACTCTTCTTGCTGTCTATGTTTTGAACCATTCCTGTGACCAGTTATAGATTGCGATGCTTCACTCCAGATTTAATGTATCCCTTGGACCTTCTTATTGACGATGAAACACAGAAATTGCATCGGAATTAAATACAAAAGGCACAATGCCGACTTAAGTACAAGAAGACTGACTCTTCTTACTGTCTATGTTTTGAAGCATTCCATTGACACTAGTTATAGATTCCGATGCTTCACTCCAGGTTTACTGTTTCCCTTGGACCTTGTTATTGACGATGAAACACAGAAATTGCATCGTAATTAAATAGAAAAGGCACAATGCCGACTTAAGTACAAGAAGACTGACTCTTCTTACTGACTATGTTTTGAACCATTCCTGTGACACTAGTTATAGATTCCGATGCTTCACTTCAGGTTTACTGTATCCCTTGGACCTTCTTATTGACGATGAAACACAGAAATTGCATCGGAATTAAATACAAAAGGCAAAATGCCGACTTAAGTACACGAAGACTGACCCTTATTACTGTCTATGATTTGAACCATTCCTGTGACACTAGTTATTGATTCCGATGCTACACTCCAGGTTTACTGTATCCCTTGGACCTTCTTATTGACGATGAAACACAGAAATTGCATCGGAATCAAATAGAAAAGGCACAATGCCGACTTAAGTACAAGAAGACTGACTCTTCCTAATGTCTATGTTTTGAACAGTTCCTGTGATACTCGTTATAGATTCCGATGCATCACTTCAGGTTTACTGTATCCCTTGGGCCTTCTTATTGACGCTGAAACACAGAAATTGAATCAGAATTAAATACAAAAGGCACAATGCCGACTTAAGTACAAGAAGACTGACTCTTCCTACTGTCTATGATTTGAACCATTCCTGTGACACTCGTTATAGATTACGATGTTTCACTTCAGGTTTACTGTATCCCTTGGACCATCTTATTGACGATGAAACACAGAAATTGCATCGGAATTAAATACAAAAGGCAGAATGCCGACTTAAATACACGAAGACTGACTCTTCTTACTGTCTATGATTTGAACCATTCCTGTGTCACTAGTTATAGATTTCGATGCTGCACTCCAGGTTTACTGTATCCCTTGGTCCTTCTTATTGACGATGAAACACAGAAATTGCATCGGAATTAAATACAAAAGGCACAATGCCGACTTAAGGACGAGAAGACTGAGTCTTCTTACTGACTTTGTTTTGAACCATTCCTGTGACACTAGTTATAGATTCCGATTCTTCTCTTCAGATTTACTGTATCTCATGGACTTCCTTATTGACGCTGAAACACAGAAATTGAATCGGAATTAAATACAAAAGGCACAATGCCGACTTAAGTACAAGAAGACTGACTCTTCCTACTGTCTATGATTTGAACCATTCCTGTGACACTCGTTATAGATTACGATGTTTTACTTCAAGTTTACTGTATCCCTTGGACCTTCTTATTGACGAAGAAACACAGAAATTGCATCGGAATTAAATACAAAAGGCACAATGCCGAATTAAGTACAAGAAGACTGACTCTTCTTACTGTCTATGTTTTGAGCCATTCCTGTGACACTAGTTACGGATTCCGATGCTTCACTCCAGGTTCACTGTTTCCCTTGGACCTTCTTATTGACGAAGAAAGAAAAAAATTGCATCGGAATTAAATACAATAGGCACAATGCCGACTTAAGGACAAGAAGACTGACTCTTCTTACTGACTATGTTTTGAACCACTCCTGTGACACTAGCTATAGATTCCGATGCTTCACTTCAGGTTTAGTGTATCCCTCTGACTTTCTTATTGACGATGAAACACAGAAATGGCTTCGGAATTAAATACAAAAGGCACAATGCCGACTTAAGTACAAGAGGACTGACCCTTCTTACTGTCTATGTTTTGAACCATTCCTGTGACACTAGTTCCAGATTCCTATGCTTCACTTGAGGTATACTGTATCCCTTGGACTTTCTTATTGACGATGAAACACAGAAATTGCATCGGAATTAAATACAAAAGGCACAATGCAGACTTAAGTACATTATGACCGACTCTTCCTACTGACTATGCTTTGAACCATTCATGTGACACTAGTTATTGATACCGATGCTTCACTTGAGGTTTACTGTATCCCTTGGACCTTCTTATTGACGATGAAACACAGAAATTGTATCGGTATTAAATACAAAAGGCACAATGCTGACTTAAGTACATGAAGACCGACTCTTCCTACTGACTATGTTTGAACCATTCCTGTGACACTAGTTATAGAGTCCGATGTTACACTTGAGGTTAACTGTATCCCTTGGACCTTCTTATTGACGATGAAACACAGAAATTGCATCGGAATTAAATACGAAAGGCACAATGCCGACTTAAGGACAAGAAGACTGACTATTCCTACTGACTTTGCTTTGAACCATTAGTGTGACACTAGTTATAGATTCCGATGCTTCACTTGATGCTTACTGTATCCCTTGGAACTTCTTATTGACGATGAAACACAGAAATTGCATCGGAATTAAATACAAAAGGCACAATGCTGACTTAAGTACAAGAAGACTGACTCTTCTTACTGTCTATGTTTTGAACCATTCCTGAGACACCAGTTATAGATTCCGATGCTTCACTCCAGATTTAATGTATCCCTTGGACCTTCTTATTGACGATGAAACACAGAAATTGTATCGGTATTAAATACAAAAGGCACAATGCCGACTTAAGTACATGAAGACCGACTCTTCCTACTGACTATGATTGAACCATTCCTGTGACACTAGTTATAGATTCCGATGTTTCACTTGAGGTTAACTGTATCCCTCTGACCTTCTTGTTGACGATGAAACACAGAAATTGCATCGGAAATAAATACAAAAGGCAAAATGCCGACTTAAGTACACGAAGACTGACCCTTCTTACTGTCTATGATTTGAACCATTCCTGTGACACTAGTTATTGATTCCGATGCTACACTCCAGGTTTACTGTATCCCTTGGACCTTCTTATTGACGATGAAACACAGAAATTGCATCGGAATCAAATAGAAAAGGCACAATGCCGACTTAAGTACAAGAAGACTGACTCTTCCTAATGTCTATGTTTTGAACAGTTCCTGTGATACTCGTTATAGATTCCGATGCATCACTTCAGGTTTACTGTATCCCTTGGACCTTCTTATTGACGCTGAAACACAGAAATTGAATCAGAATTAAATACAAAAGGCACAATGCCGACTTAAGTACAAGAAGACTGACTCTTCCTACTGTCTATGATTTGAACCATTCCTGTGACACTCGTTATAGATTACGATGTTTCACTTCAGGTTTACTGTATCCCTTGGACCTTCTTATTGACGATGAAACACAGAAATTGCATCGGAATTAAATACAAAAGGCAGAATGCCGACTTAAGTACACGAAGACTGACTCTTCTTACTGTCTATGATTTGAACCATTCCTGTGTCACTAGTTATAGATTTCGATGCTGCACTCCAGGTTTACTGTATCCCTTGGTCCTTCTTATTGACGATGAAACACAGAAATTGCATCGGAATTAAATACAAAAGGCACAATGCCGACTTAAGGACGAGAAGACTGAGTCTTCTTACTGACTTTGTTTTGAACCATTCCTGTGACACTAGTTATAGATTCCGATTCTTCTCTTCAGGTTTACTGTATCTCTTGGACTTCCTTATTGACGCTGAAACACAGAAATTGAATCGGAATTAAATACAAAAGGCACAATGCCGACTTAAGTACAAGAAGACTGACTCTTCCTACTGTCTATGATTTGAACCATTCCTGTGACACTCGTTATAGATTACGATGTTTTACTTCAAGTTTACTGTATCCCTTGGACCTTCTTATTGACGAAGAAACACAGAAATTGCATCGGAATTAAATACAAAAGGCACAATGCCGAAATAAGTACAAGAAGACTGACTCTTCTTACTGTCTATGTTTTGAACCATTCCTGTGACACTAGTTACAGATTCCGATGCTTCACTCCAGGTTCACTGTTTCCCTTGGACCTTCTTATTGACGAAGAAAGAAAAAAATTGCATCGGAATTAGATACAATAGGCACAATGCCGACTTAAGGACAAGAAGACTGACTCTTCTTACTGACTATGTTTTGAACCACTCCTGTGAAACTAGCTATAGATTCCGATGCTTCACTTCAGGTTTAGTGTATCCCTCTGACTTTCTTATTGACGATGAAACACAGAAATGGCTTCGGAATTAAATACAAAAGGCACAATGCCGACTTAAGTACAAGAGGACTGACTCTTCTTACTGTCTATGTTTTGAACCATTCCTGTGACACTAGTTCCAGATTCCTATGCTTCACTTGAGGTATACTGTATCCCTTGGACTTTCTTATTGACGATGAAACACAGAAATTGCATCGGAATTAAATACAAAAGGCACAATGCCGACTTAAGTACATTATGGCCGACTCTTCCTACTGACTATGCTTTGAACCATTCATGTGACACTAGTTATTGATACCGATGCTTCACTTGAGGTTTACTGTATCCCTTGGACCTTCTTATTGACGATGAAACACAGAAATTGTATCGGTATTAAATACAAAAGGCACAATGCTGACTTAAGTACATGAAGACCGACTCTTCCTACTGACTATGTTTGAACCATTCCTGTGACACTAGTTATAGATTCCGATGTTACACTTGAGGTTAACTGTATCCCTTGGACCTTCTTATTGACGATGAAACACAGAAATTGCATCGGAATTAAATACGAAAGGCACAATGCCGACTTAAGGACAAGAAGACTGACTATTCCTACTGACTTTGCTTTGAACCATTAGTGTGACACTAGTTATAGATTCCGATGCTTCACTTCAGGTTTACTGTATCCCTTGGTCCTTCTTATTGACGATGAAACACAGAAATTGCATCGGGATTAAATACAAAAGGCACAATGCCGACTTAAGTACATGAAAACCGACTCTTCCTACTGACAATGTTTTGAACCATTCCTGTGACACTAGTTATAGATTCCGATGCTTCACTTGATGCTTACTGTATCCCTTGGAACTTCTTATTGACGATGAAACACAGAAATTGCATCGGAATTAAATACAAAAGGCACAATGCTGACTTAAGTACAAGAAGACTGACTCTTCTTACTGTCTATGTTTTGAACCATTCCTGAGACACCAGTTATAGATTCCGATGCTTCACTCCAGATTTAATGTATCCCTTGGACCTTCTTATTGACGATGAAACACAGAAATTGTATCGGTATTAAATACAAAAGGCACAATGCCGACTTAAGTACATGAAGACCGACTCTTCCTACTGACTATGATTGAACCATTCCTGTGACACTAGTTATAGATTCCGATGTTTCACTTGAGGTTAACTGTATCCCTCTGACCTTCTTGTTGACGATGAAACACAGAAATTGCATCGGAATTAAATACAATAGGCACAATGACGACTTAAGTACAAGAAGCCTGACTCTTCTTACTGTCTATGATTTGAACCATTCCATTGACACTAGTTATAGATTCCGATGCTTCACTCCAGGTTTACTGTATCCCTTGGAGCTTGTTATTGACGATGAAACACAGAAATTGCATCGGAATTAAATAGAAAAGGCACAATGCCGACTTAAGTACACGAAGACTGACTCTTCTTACTGTCTATGGTTTGAACCATTCCTGTGACACTAGTTACAGATTCCGATGCTGCACTC
This sequence comes from Schistocerca serialis cubense, assembly GCF_023864345.2. NCBI lineage: Eukaryota > Metazoa > Arthropoda > Insecta > Orthoptera > Acrididae > Schistocerca > Schistocerca serialis. The sequence goes on along the minus strand of NC_064640.1, from coordinate 1,083,395,389 downwards.
CAGGTTTAATGTATCCCTTGGACCATCCTATTGACGATGAAACACAGAAATTGCATCGGAATTAAATACAAAAAAATGCACAATGTCGACTTAAGGACAAGAAGACTGACTCTTCCGAATGACTTTGTTTTGAACCATTAGTGTGACACTAGTTATAGATTCCGATGCTTCACTTCAGGTTTACTGTATCCCTTAGACATTCTTATTGAAGATAAAACACAGAAATTGCATCGGATTTAAATACAAAAGGCACAATGCCGACTTAAGTACATGAAGGCCGAATCTTCCTACTGACTATGTTTTGAACCATTCCTGTGACACTAGTTAATGATTCCGATTCTTCATTTGAGATTTACTGTATCCCTTGGAACTTCTTATTGACGATGAAACACAGAAATTGCATCAGAATTGCACAATGCCGACTTAAGTACAAGAAGACTGACTCCTCTTACTGTCTATGTTTTGAACCATTCCATTGACACTAGTTATAGATTCCGATGCTTCACTCCAGGTTTACTGTTTCCCTTGGACCTTGTATTGACGATGAAACACAGAAATTGCATCGGAATTAAATAGAAAAGGCACAATGCCGACTTAAGTACAAGAAGACTGACTCTTCTTACTGACTATGTTTTGAACCATTCCTGTGACACTAGTTATAGATTCCGATGCTTCACTTCAGGTTTACTGTATCCCTTGGACCTTCTTATTGACGATGAAACACAGAAATTGCATCGGAATTAAATACAAAAGGCAAAATGCCGACTTAAGTACACGAAGACTGACTCTTCTTACTGTCTATGATTTGAACCATTCCTGTGACACTAGTTATTGATTCCGATGCTACAATCCAGGTTTACTGTATCCCTTGGACCTTCTTATTGACGATGAAACACAGAAATTGCATCGTAATCAAATAGAAAAGGCACAATGCAGACTTAAGTACAAGAAGACTGACTCTTCCTAATGTCTATGTTTTGAACAGTTCCTGTGACACTCGTTATAGATTCCGATGCATCACTTCAGGTTTACTGTATCCCTTGGACCTTCTTATTGACGCTGAAACACAGAAATTGAATCGGAATTAAATACAAAAGGCACAATGCCGACTTAAGTACAAGAAGACTGACTCTTCCTACTGTCTATGTTTTGAACCATTCCTGTGACACTCGTTATAGATTACGATGCTTCACTTCTTGTTTACTGTATCCCTTGGACCTTCTTATTGACGATGAAACACAGAAATTGCATCGGAATTAAATACTAAAGGCAGAATGCCGACTTAAGTACACGAAGACTGACTCTTCTTACTGTCTACGATTTGAACCATTCCTGTGTCACTAGTTATAGATTTCGATGCTGCACTCCAGGTTTTCTGTATCCCTCGGTCCTTCTTATTGACGATGAAACACAGAAATTGCATCGGAATTAAATACAAAAGGCACAATGCCGACTTAAGGACGAGAAGACTGAGTCTTCTTACTGACTTTGTTTGAACCATTCCTGTGACACTAGTTATAGATTCCGATTCTTCACTTCAGGTTTACTGTATCTCTTGGACCTCCTTATTGACGCTGAAACACAGAAATTGAATCGGAATTAAATACAAAAGGCACAATGCCGACTTAAGTACAAGAAGACTGACTCTTCCTACTGTCTATGTTTTGAACCATTCCTGTGACACTCGTTATAGATTACGATGTTTTACTTCAAGTTTACTGTATCCCTTGGTCCCTTCTTATTGACGAAGAATCACAGAAATTGCATCGGAATTAAATACAACAGGCACAATGCCGAATTAAGTACAAGAAAACTGACTATTCTTACTGTCTATGTTTTGAACCATTCCTGTGACACTAGTTACAGATTCCGATGCTTCACTCCAGGTTCACTGTATCCCTTTGACCTTCTTATTGATGAAGAAAGAAAAAAATTGCATCGGAATTAAATACAATAGGCACAATGCCGACTTAAGGACAAGAAGACTGACTCTTCTTACTGACTATGTTTTGAACCGTTCCTGTGACACTAGCTATAGATTCCGATGCTTCACTTCAGGTTTAGTGTATCCCTCTGACTTTGTTATTGACGATGAAACACAGAAATGGCTTCGGAATTAAATACAAAAGGCACAATGCCGACTTAAGTACAAGAGGACTGACTCTTCTTACTGTTTATGTTTTGAATCATTCCTGTGACACTAGTTCCAGATTCCGATGCTTCACTTGAGGTATACTGTATCCCTTGGACTTTCTTATTGACGATGAAACACAGAAATTATATCGGAATTAAATACAAAAGGCACAAAGCCGACTTAAGTACATTATGACCGACTCTTCCTACTGACTATGCTTTGAACCATTCATGTGACACTAGTTATTGATACCGATGCTTCACTTGAGGTTTACTGTATCTCTTGGACCTTCTTATTGACGATGAAACACAGAAATTGTATCGGTATTAAATACAAAAGGCACAATGCCGACTTATGTACATGAAGACCGACTCTTCCTACTGACTATGTTTGAACCATTCCTGTGACACTAGTTATATATTCCGATGTTTCACTTGAGGTTAACTGTATCCCTTGGACCTTCGTATTGACGATGAAACACAGAAATTGCATCGGAATTAAATACAAAAGGCACAATGCCATCTTAAGTACAAGAAGGCTGACTCTTCCTACTGTCTATGTTTCGAACCAGTCCTGTGAAACTAGTTATAGATTCCGATGCTTCACTTAAGGTTTACTGGATCCCTTGGACCTTCTTATTGACGATGAATCACAGAAATTGCATCGGAATTAAATACAAAAGGCACAATGCCGACGTAAGTACATGAAGACCGACTCTTCCTACTGACAATGTTTTGAACCATTCCTGTGACACTAGTTATAGATTCCGATGCTTCACTTGATGCTTACTGTATCCCTTGGAACTTCTTATTGACGATGAAACACAGAAATTGCATCGGAATTAAATACAAAAGGCACAATGCTGACTTAAGTACAAGAAGACTGACTCTTCTTACTGTCTATGTTTTGAACCATTCCTGTGACACCAGTTATAGATTCCGATGCTTCACTCCAGATTTAATGTATCCCTTGGACCTTCTTATTGACGATGAAACACAGAAATTGTATCGGTATTAAATACAAAAGGCACAATGCCGACTTAAGTACATGAAGACCGACTCTTCCTACTGACTATGTTTGAACCATTCCTGTGACACTAGTTATAGATTCCGATGTTTTACTTGAGGTTAACTGTATCCCTCTGACCTTCTTGTTGACGATGAAACACAGAAATTGCATCGGAATTAAATACAATAGTCACAATGCCGACTTAAGTACAAGAAGACTGACTCTTCTTACTGTCTATGATTTGAACCATTCCATTGACACTAGTTATAGATTCCGATGCTTCACTCCAGGTTTACTGTATCCCTTGGACCTTGTTATTGACGATGAAACACAGAAATTGCATCGGAATTAAATAGAAAAGGCACAATGCCGACTTAAGTACAAGAAGACTGACTCCTCTTACTGACTATATTTTGAACCATTCCTGTGACACTAGTTATAGATTCCGATGCTTCACTTCAGGTTTACTGTATCCCTTGGACCTTCTTATTGACGATGAAACACAGATATTGCATCTGAATTAAATACAAAAGGCACAATGTCGACTTAAGTACATGAAGACCGACTCTTCCTACTGACGATGTTTGAACCATTCCTGTGACACTAGTTATACATTCCGATGTTTCACTTGAGGTTAACTGTATCCCTCTGACCTTCTTGTTGACGATGAAACACAGAAATTGTAACGGAATTAAATACAATAGGCACAATGCCGACTTAAGTACAAGAAGACTGACTCTTCTTACTGTCTATGTTTTGAACCATTCCATTGACACTAGTTATAGATTCCGATGCTTCACTCCAGGTTTACTGTATCCCTTGGACCTTCTTATTGACGATGAAACACAGAAATTGCATCGGAAATAAATACAAAAGGCACAATGCCGACTTAAGCACAAGAAGACTTACTCTTCCTACTGACTTTGTTTTGAACCATTAGTGTGACACTAGTAATAGATTCCGATGCTTCACTTCAGGTTTACTGGATCCCTTGGACCTTCTTATTGACGATGAAACACAGAAGTTGTATCGGTATTAAATACAAAAGGCACAATGCCGACTTAAGTACATGAAGACCGACTCTTCCTACTGACTATGTTTGAACCATTCCTGTGACACTAGTTATAGATGCCGATGTTTCACTTGAGGTTAACTGTATCCCTTGGACCTTCTTATTGACGATGAATGACAGAAATTGCATCGGAATTAAATACAAAAGGCACAATGCCGACTTAAGGACAAGAAGACTGACTATTCCTACTGAGTTTGTTTTGAACCATTAGTGTGACACTAGTTATAGATTCCGATGCTTCACTTCAGGTTTACTGTATCCCTTGGACCTTCTCATTGACGATGAAACACAGAAATTGCATCGGAATTAAATACAAAAGGCACAATGCCGACTTAAGTACATGAAGACCGACTCTTCCTACTGACTATGTTTGAACCATTCCTGTGACACTAGTTATAGATTCCGACGTTTCACTTGAGGTTAACTGTATCCCTCTGACCTTCTTGTTGACGATGAAACACAGAAATTGCATCGGAATTAAATACAATAGGCACAATGCCGACTTAAGTACAAGAAGACTGACTCTTCTTACTGTCTATGATTTGAACCATTCCATTGACACTAGTTATAGATTCCGATGCTTCACTCCAGGTTTACTGTATCCCTTGGACCTTGTTATTGACGATGAAACACAGAAATTGCATCGGAATTAAATAGAAAAGGCACAATGCCGACTTAAGTACAAGAAGACTGACTCTTCTTACTGACTATGTTTTGAACCATTCCTGTGACACTAGTTATAGATTCCGATGCTTCACTTCAGGTTTACTGTACCCCTTGGACCTTGTTATTGACGATGAAACATAGAAATTGCATCGGAATTAATTACAAAAGGCTAAATGCCGACTTTAGTACACGAAGACTGACTCTTCTTACTGTCTATGGTTTGAACCATTCCTGTGACACTAGTTACAGATTCCGATGCTACACTCCAGGTTTACTGTATCCCTTGGACCTTCTTATTGACGATGAAACACAGAAATTGCATCGGAATTAAATACAAAAGACACAATGCCGACTTAAGTAAAAGAAGACTGACTCTTCTTTCTGTCTATGTTTTGAACCATTCCAGTGACACCAGTTATAGATTCCGATGCTTCACTCCAGGTTTACTGTATCCCTTGGACCTTCTTATTGACGAAGAAACACAGAAAATGCATCGGAATTAAATACAAAAGGCACAATGCCGACTTAAGTACATTATGACCCACTCTTCCTACTGACTATGCTTTGAACCATTCATGTGACACTAGTTATTGATACCGATGCTTCACTTGAGGTTTACTGTATCCCTTGGACCTTCTTATTGACGATGAAACACAGAAATTGTATCGGTATTAAATACAAAATTCACAATGCCGACTTAAGTACATGAAGACCGACTCTTCCTACTGACTATGTTCGAACCATTCCTGTGACACTAGTTATAGATTCCGATGTTTCACTTGAGGTTAACTGTATCCCTTGGACCTTCTCATTGACGATGAAACACAGAAATTGCATCGGAATTAAATACAAAAGGCACAATGCCGACTTAAGTACAAGAAGGATGACTCTTCCTACTGTCTATGTTTTGAACCAGTCCTGTGACACTAGTTATAGATTCCGATGCTTCACTTCAGGTTTACTGTATCCCTTGGACCTTCTTATTGACGATGGAACACAGAAATTGAATCGGAATTAAATACAAAAGGCACAATGCCGACTTAAGTACAAGAAGACTGACTCTTCCTACTGTATATGTTTTGAACCATTCCTGTGACACTTCTTATAGATTCCGATGCTACACTTCAGGTTTACTGGATCCCTTGGACATTCTTATTGACGATAAAACACAGAAATTGCATCGGAATTAAATACAAAAGGCACAATGCCGACTTAAGTACATGAAGGCCGACTCTTCCTACTGACTATGTTTTGAACCATTCCTGTGACACTAGTTAATGATTCCGATGCTTCATTTGAGGCTTACTGTATCCCTTGGATCTTCTTATTGACGATGAAACACAGAAATTGCATCGGAATTAAATACAAAAGACACAATGCCGACTTAAGTAAAAGAAGACTGACTCTTCTTTCTGTCTACATCTACATCTACATTGATACACCGCAAGCCACCCAACGGTGTGTGGCGGAGGGCACTTTACGTGCCACTGTCATTACCTCCCTTTCCTGTTCCAGTCGCGTATGGTTCGCGGGAAGAACGACTGTCTGAATGCCTCCGTGCGCGCTCTAATCTCTCTCATTTTACATTCGTGATCTCCTCGGGAGGTATAAGTAGGGGGAAGCAATATATTCGATACCTCATCCAGAAACGCACCCTCTCGAAACCTGGCGAGCAAGCTACACCGCGATGCAGAGCGCCTCTCTTGCAGAGTCTGCCACTTGAGTTTATTAAACATCTCCGTAACGCTATCACGGTTACCAAATAACCCGGTGACGAAACACGCCGCTCTTCTTTGGATCTTCTCTATCTCCTCCGTCAACCCGACCTGGTACGGATCCCACACTGATGAGCAATACTCAAGAATAGGTCGAACGAGTGTTTTGTAAGTCACCTCCTTTGTTGATGGACTACATTTTCTAAGCACTCTCCCAATGAATCTCAACCTGGTACCCGCCTTACCAACAATTAATTTTATATGATCATTCCACTTCAAATCGTTCCGTACGCATACTCCCAGATATTTTACAGAAGTAACTGCTACCAGTGTTTGTTCCGCTATCATATAATCATACAATAAAGGGTCCTTCTTTCTATGTATTCGCAATACATTACATTTGTCTATGTTAAGGGTCAGTTGCCACTCCCTGCACCAAGTGCCTATCCGCTGCAGATCTTCCTGTATTTCGCTGTCTATGTTTTGAATCATTCCAGTGACACCAGTTATAGATTCCGATGCTTCACAACAGGTTTACTGTATCCCTTGGACCTTCTTATTGACGAAGAAACACAGAAATTGCATCGGAATTAAATACAAAAGGCACAATGCCGAATTAAGTATAAGAAGACTGACTCTTCTTACTGTCTATGTTTTGAACCATTCCTGTGACACTAGTTACAGATTCCGATGCTTCACTCCAGGTTCACTGTATCCCTTGGACCTTCTTATTGACGAAGAAAGAAACAAATTGCATAGGAATTAAATACAATAGGCAAAATGCCGACTTAAGAACAAGAAGACTGACTCTTCTTACTGACTATGTTATGAACCGTTCCTGTGACACTAGCTATAGATTCCGATGCTTCACTTCAGGTTTAGTGTATCCCTCTGACTTTCTTATTGACGATGAAACACAGAAATGGCTTCGGAATTAAATACAAAAGGCACAATGCCGACTTAAGTACAAGAGGACTGACTCTTCTTACTGTCTATGTTTTGAACCATTCCTGTGACACTAGTTCCAGATTCCGATGCTTCACTTGAGGTATACTGTATCCCTTGGACTTTCTTATTGACGATGAAACACAGAAATTGTATCGGTATTAAATACAAAAGGCACAATGCCGTCTTAAGTACATGAAGACCGACTCTTCCTACTGACTACGTTTGAACCATTCCTGTGACACTAGTTATAGATTCCGATGTTTCACTTGAGGTTAACTGTATCCCTTGGACCTTCTTATTGACGATGAAACACAGAAATTGCATCGGAATTAAATACAAAAGGCACAATGCCGACTTAAGGACAAGAAGACTGACTATTCCTACTGACTTTGTTTTGAACAATTAGTGTGACACTAGTTATAGATTCCGATGCTTCACTTCAGGTTTACTGTATCCCTTGGACTTTCTCATTGACGATGAAACACAGAAATTGCATCGGAATTAAATACAAAAGGCACAATGCCGACTTAAGTACAAGAAGACTGACTCTTATTACTGACTATGTTTTGAACTATTCGTGTGACACTAGTTATAGATTCCGATGCTTCACTTCAGGTTTACTGTAGACCTCTGACCTTATTCCCTATGAAACACAGAAATTGCATCGGAATCAAATACAAAAGGCACAATGCTGACTTAAGTACAAGAAGACTGACTCTTCTTACTGTCTATGTTTTGAACCATTCCTGTGACACCAGTTATAGATTCCGATGCTTCACTCCAGATTTAATGTATCCCTTGGACCTTCTTATTGACGATGAAACACAGAAATTGTATCGGTATTAAATACAAAAGGCACAATGCCGACTTAAGTACATGAAGACCGACTCTTCCTACTGACTATGTTTGAACCATTCCTGTGACACTAGTTATAGATTCCGATGTTTCACTTGAGGTTAACTGTATCCCTCTGACCTTCTTGTTGACGATGAAACACAGAAATTGCATCGGAATTAAATACAATAGTCACAATGCCGACTTAAGTACAAGAAGACTGACTCTTCTTACTGTCTATGATTTGAACCATTCCATTGACACTAGTTATTGATTACGATGCTTCACTCCAGGTTTACTGTATCCCTTGGACCTTGTTATTGACGATGAAACACAGAAATTGCATCGGAATTAAATAGAAAAGGCACAATGCCGACTTAAGTACAAGAAGACTGACTCTTCTTACTGACTATGTTTTGAACCATTCCTGTGACACTAGTTATAGATTCCGATGCTTCACTTCAGGTTTACTGTATCCCTTGGACCTTCTTATTGACGATGAAACACAGATATTGAATCGGAATTAAATACAAAAGGCAAAATGCCGACTTAAGTACAAGAAGACTGACTCTTCCTACTGTCTATGTTTTGAACCATTCCTGTGACACTTGTTATAGATTCCGATGCTTCACTTCAGGTTTACTGGATCCCTTGGACATTCTTATTGACGATAAAACACAGAAATTGCATCGGAATTAAATCCAAAAGGCACAATGCCGACTTAAGTACATGAAAGCCGACTCTTCCTACAGACTATGTTTTGAACCATTCCTGTGACACTAGTTAATGATTCCGATTCTTCATTTGAGGCTTACTGTATCCCTTGGAACTTCTTATTGACGATGAAACACAGAAAATGCATCGGAATTAAATACAAAAGACACAATGCCGACTTAAGTAAAAGAAGACTGACTCTTCTTTCAGTCTATGTTTTGAACCATTCCAGTGACACCAGTTATAGATTCCGATGCTTCACTCCAGGTTTACTGTATCCCTTGGACCTTCTTATTGACGACGAAACACAGATATTGCATCTGAATTAAATACAAAAGGCACAATGTCGACTTAAGTACATGAAGACCGACTCGTCCTACTGACTATGTTTGAACCGTTCCTGTGACACTAGTTATAGATTCCGATGTTTCACTTGAGGTTAACTGTATCCCTTGGACCTTCTTATTGACGATGAATGACAGAAATTGCATCGGAATTAAATACAAAACGCACAATGCCGACTTAAGGACAAGAAGACTGACTATTCCTACTGAGTTTGTTTTGAACCATTAGTGTGACACTAGTTATAGATTCCGATGCTTCACTTCTGGTTTACTGTATACCTTGGACCTTCTCATTGACGATGAAACACAGAAATTGCATCGGAATTAAATACAAAAGGCACAATGCCGACTTAAGTAAATGAAGACCGACTCTTCCTACTGACTATGTTTGAACCATTCCTGTGACACTAGTTATAGATTCCGATGTTTCACTTGAGGTTAACTGTATCCCTCTGACCCTCTTGTTGACGATGAAACACAGAAATTGCATCGGAATTAAATACAATAGGACAATGCCGACTTAAGTACAAGAAGACTGACTCTTCTTACTGTCTATGATTTGAACCATTCCATTGACACTAGTTATAGATTCCGATGCTTCACTCCAGGTTTACTGTATCCCTTGGACCTTGTTATTGACGATGAAACACAGAAATTGCATCGGAATTAAATAGAAAAGGCACAATGCCGACTTAAGTACTTGTTTTGAACCATTCCTGTGACACTAGTTATAGATTCCGATGCTTCACTTGATGCTTACTGTATCCCTTGGAACTTCTTATTGACGATGAAACACAGAAATTGCATCGGAATTAAATACAAAAGGCACAATGCTGACTTAAGTACAAGAAGACTGACTCTTCTTACTGTCTATGTTTTGAACCATTCCTGTGACACCAGTTATAGATTCCGATGCTTCACTCCAGATTTAGTGTATCCCTTGGACCTTCTTATTGACGATGAAACACAGAAATTGTATCGGTATTAAATACAAAAGGCACAATGCCGACTTAAGTACATGAAGACCGACTCTTCCTACTGACTATGTTTGAACCATTCCTGTGACACTAGTTATAGATTCCGATGTTTCACTTGAGGTTAACTGTATCCCCCTGACCTTCTTGTTGACGATGAAACACAGAAATTGCATCGGAATTAAATACAATAGGCACAATGCCGACTTAAGTACAAGAAGACTGACTCTTCTTACTGTCTATGATTTGAACCATTCCATTGACACTAGTTATAGATTCCGATGCTTCACTCCAGGTTTACTGTATCCCTTGGACCTTGTTATTGACGATGAAACACAGAAATTGCATCGGAATTAAATAGAAAAGGCACAATGCCGACATAAGTACAAGAAGACTGACTCTTCTTACTGACTATATTTTGAACCATTCCTGTGACACTAGTTATAGATTCCGATGCTTCACTTCAGGTTTACTGTACCCCTTGGACCTTGTTATTGACGATGAAACATAGAAATTGCATCGGAATTAATTACAAAAGGCCAAATGCCGACTTAAGTACACGAAGACTGACTCTTCTTACTGTCTATGGTTTGAACCATTCCTGTGACACTAGTTACAGATTCCGATGCTACACTCCAGGTTTACTGTATCCCTTGACCTTCCTATTGACGATGAAACACAGAAATTGCATCGGAATTAAATACAAAAGGCACAATGCCGACTTAAGTGCAAGAAGACTGACTCTTCCTACTGTCTATGTTTTGAACCATTCCTGTGACACTTGTTATAGATTCCGATGCTTCACTTCAGGTCTACTGGATCCCTTGGACATTCTTATTGACGATAAAACACAGAAATTACATCGGAATTATATACAAAAGGCACAATGCTGACTTAAGTACATGAAGGCCGACTCTTCCTACTGTACCATGTTTTGAACCATTCCTGTGACACTAGTTAATGATTCCGATGCTTCATTTGAGGCTTACTGTATCCCTTGGAACTTCTTATTGACGATGAAACACAGAAATTGCATCGGAATTAAATACAAAAGACACAATGCCGACTTAAGTAAAAGAAGACTGACTCTTCTTTCTGTCTATGTTTTGAACCATTCCAGTGACACCAGTTATAGATTCCGATGCTTCACTCCAGGTTTACTGTATCCCTTGGACCTTCTTATTGACGAAGAAACACAGAAAATGCATCGGAATTAAATACAAAAGGCACAATGCCGAATTAAGTACAAGAAGACGGACCCTTCTTACTGTCTATGTTTTGAACCATTCCTGTGACACTAGTTAAAGATTCCGATGCTTCACTCCAGGTTCACTGTATCCCTTGGACCTTCTTATTGACGAAGAAAGAAACAAATTGCATAGGAATTAAATACAATAGGCACAATGCCGACTTAAGGACAAGAAGACTGACTCTTCTTACTGACTATGTTTTGAACCGTTCCTGTGACACTAGCTATAGATTCCGATGCTTCACTTCAGGTTTAGTGTATCCCTCTGACTTTCTTATTGACGATGAAACACAGAAATGGCTTCGGAATTAAATACAAAAGGCACAATGCCGGCTTAAGTACAAGAGGACTGACTCTTCTTACTGTCTATGTTTTGAACCATTCCTGTGACACTAGTTCCAGATTCCGATGCTTCACTTGAGGTATACTGTATCCCTTGGACTTTCTTATTGACGATGAAACACAGAAATTGCATCGGAATTAAATACAAAAGGCACAATGCCGACTTAAGTACATTATGACCCACTCTTCCTACTGACTATGCTTTGAACCATTCATGTGACACTAGTTATTGATACCGATGCTTCACTTGAGGTTTACTGTATCCCTTGGACCTTCTTATTGACGATGAAACACAGAAATTGTATCGGTATTAAATACAAAATTCACAATGCCGACTTAAGTACATGAAGACCGACTCTTCCTACTGACTATGTTCGAACCATTCCTGTGACACTAGTTATAGATTCCGATGTTTCACTTGAGGTTAACTGTATCCCTTGGACCTTCTCATTGACGATGAAACACAGAAATTGCATCGGAATTAAATACAAAAGGCACAATGCCGACTTAAGTACAAGAAGGATGAATCTTCCTACTGTCTATGTTTTGAACCAGTCCTGTGACACTAGTTATAGATTCCGATGCTTCACTTCAGGTTTACTGTATCCCTTGGACCTTCTTATTGACGATGGAACACAGAAATTGAATCGGAAATAAATACAAAATGCACAATGCCGACTCAAGTACAAGAAGACTGACTCTTCCTACTGTCTATGTTTTGAACCATTCCTGTGACACTTGTTATAGATTCCGATGCTTCACTTCAGGTTTACTGGATCCCTTGGACATTCTTATTGACGATAAAACACAGAAATTGCATCGGAATAAAATACAAAAGGCACAATGCCGACTTAAGTACATGAAGGCCGACTCTTCCTACTGACTATGTTTTGAACCATTCCTGTGACACTAGTTAATGATTCCGATGCTTCATTTGAGGCTTACTGTATCCCTTGGATCTTCTTATTGACGATGAAACACAGAAATTGCATCGGAATTAAATACAAAAGACACAATGCCGACTTAAGTAAAAGAAGACTGACTCTTCTTTCTGTCTACATCTACATCTACATTGATACACCGCAAGCCACCCAACGGTGTGTGGCGGAGGGCACTTTACGTGCCACTGTCATTACCTCCCTTTCCTGTTCCAGTCGCGTATGGTTCGCGGGAAGAACGACTGTCTGAAAGCCTCCGTGCGCGCTCTAATCTCTCTAATTTTACATTCGTGATCTCCTCGGGAGGTATAAGTAGGGGGAAGCAATATATTCGATACCTCATCCAGAAACGCACCCTCTCGAAACCTGGCGAGCAAGCTACACCGCGATGCAGAGCGCCTCTCTTGCAGAGTCTGCCACTTGAGTTTATTAAACATATCCGTAACGCTATCACGGTTACCAAATAACCCGGTGACGAAACGCGCCGCTCTTCTTTGGATCTTCTCTATCTCCTCCGTCAACCCGACCTGGTACGGATCCCACACTGATGAGCAATACTCAAGAATAGGTCGAACGAGTGTTTTGTAAGTCACCTCCTTTGTTGATGGACTACATTTTCTAAGCACTCTCCCAATGAATCTCAACCTGGTACCCGCCTTACCAACAATTAATTTTATATGATCATTCCACTTCAAATCGTTCCGTACGCATACTCCCAGATATTTTACAGAAGTAACTGCTACCAGTGTTTGTTCCGCTATCATATAATCATACAATAAAGGGTCCTTCTTTCTATGTATTCGCAATACATTACATTTGTCTATGTTAAGGGTCAGTTGCCACTCCCTGCACCAAGTGCCTATCCGCTGCAGATCTTCCTGTATTTCGCTGTCTATGTTTTGAATCATTCCAGTGACACCAGTTGTAGATTCCGATGCTTCACAACAGGTTTACTGTATCCCTTGGACCTTCTTATTGACGAAGAAAAACAGAAATGGCATCGGAATTAAATACAAAAGGCACAATGCCGAATTAAGTATAAGAAGACTGACTCTTCTTACTGTCTATGTTTTGAACCATTCCTGTGACACTAGTTACAGATTCCGATGCTTCACTCCAGGTTCACTGTATCCCTTGGACCTTCTTATTGACGAAGAAAGAAACAAATTGCATAGGAATTAAATACAATAGGCAAAATGCCGACTTAAGAACAAGAAGACTGACTCTTCTTACTGACTATGTTTTGAACCGTTCCTGTGACACTAGCTATAGATTCCGATGCTTCACTTCAGGTTTAGTGTATCCCTCTGACTTTCTTATTGACGATGAAACACAGAAATGGCTTCGGAATTAAATACAAAAGGCACAATGCCGACTTAAGTACAAGAGGACTGACTCTTCTTACTGTCTATGTTTTGAACCATTCCTGTGACACTAGTTCCAGATTCCGATGCTTCACTTGAGGTATAGTGTATCCCTTGGACTTTCTTATTGTCGATGAAACACAGAAATTGTATCGGTATTAAATACAAAAGGCACAATGCCGACTTAAGTACATGAAGACCGACTCTTCCTACTGATTACGTTTGAACCATTCCTGTGACACTAGTTATAGATTCCGATGTTTCACTTGAGGTTAACTGTATCCCTTGGACCTTCTTATTGACGATGAAACACAGAAATTGCATCGGAATTAAATACAAAAGGCACAATGCCGACTTACGGACAAGAAGACTGACTATTCCTACTGACTTTGTTTTGAACCATTAGTGTGACACTAGTTATAGATTCCGATGCTTCACTTCAGGTTTACTGTATCCCTTGGACTTTCTCATTGACGATGAAACACAGAAATTGCATCGGAATTAAAAACAAAAGGCACAATGCCGACTTAAGTACAAGAAGGCTGACTCTTCCTACTGTCTATGTTTTGAACCAGTCCTGTGACACTAGTTATAGATTCCGATGCTTCACTTCAGGTTTACTGGATCCCTTGGACCTTCTTATTGACGATGAAACACAGAAATTGCATCGGAATTAAATACAAAAGGCACAATGCCGACTTAAGTACATGAAGACCGACTCTTCCTACTGACAATGTTTTGAACCATTCCTGTGACACTAGTTATAGATTCCGATGCTTCACTTGATGCTTACTGTATCCCTTGGGACTTCTTATTGACGATGAAACACAGAAATTGCATCGGAATTAAATACAAAAGGCACAATGCTGACTTAAGTACAAGAAGACTGACTCTTCTTACTGTCTATGTTTTGAACCATTCCTGTGACACCAGTTATAGATTCCGATGCTTCACTCCAGATTTAATGTATCCCTTGTACCTTCTTATTGACGATGAAACACAGAAATTGTATCGGTATTAAATACAAAAGGCACAATGCCGACTTAAGTACATGAAGACCGACTCTTCCTACTGACTATGTTTGAACCATTCCTGTGACACTAGTTATAGATTCCGATGTTTCACTTGAGGTTAACTGTATCCCTCTGACCTTCTTGTTGACGATGAAACAAGAAATTGCATCGGAATTAAATACAATAGGCACAATGCCGACTTAAGTACAAGATGACTGACTCTTCTTACTGTCTATGATTTGAACCATTCCATTGAAACTAGTTATAGATTCCGATGCTTCACTCCAGGTTTACTGTATCCCTTGGTCCTTGTTATTGACGATGAAACACAGAAATTGCATCGGAATTAAATAGATAAGGCACAATGCCGACTTAAGTACAAGAAGACTGACTCTTCTTACTGACTATGTTTTGAACCATTCCTGTGACACTAGTTATAGATTCCGATGCTTCACTTCGGGTTTACTGTACCCCTTGGACCTTGTTATTGACGATGAAACATAGAAATTGCATCGGAATCAATTACAAAAGGCAAAATGCCGACTTAAGTACACGAAGACTGACTCTTCTTACTGTCTATGGTTTGAACCATTCCTGTGACACTAGTTACAGATTCCGATGCTACACTCCAGGTATACTGTATCCCTTGGACCTTCCTATTGACGATGAAACACAGAAATTGCATCGGAATTAAATACAAAAGGCACAATGCCGACTTAAGGACAAGAAGACTGACTCTTCCGACTGACTTTGTTTTGAACCATTAGTGTGACACTAGTTATAGATTCCGATGTTTCACTTGATGCTTACTGTATCCCTTGGGACTTCTTATTGACGATGAAACACAGAAATTGCATCGGAATTAAATACAAAAGGCACAATGCTGACTTAAGTACAAGAAGACTGACTCTTCTTACTGTCTATGTTTTGAACCATTCCTGTGACACCAGTTATAGATTCCGATGTTTCACTCCAGGTTTACAGTATCCCTTGGACCTTCTTATTGACGAAGAAACACAGAAATTGCATCGGAATTAAATACAAAAGGCACAATGCCGACTTAAGTACAAGAAGACTGACTCTTCTTACTGACTATGTTTTGAACCATTCCTGTGACACTAGTTAATGATTCCGATACTTCATTTGAGGCTTACTGTATCCCTTGGAACTACTTATTGACGATGAAACACAGATATTGCATTGGAATTAAATACAAAAGACACAATGCCGACTTAAGTAAAAGAAGACTGACTCTTCTTACTGTCTATGTTTTGAACCATTCCAGTGACACCAGTTATAGATTCCGTTGCTTCACTCTAGGTTTACTGTATCCCTTGGACCTTCTTATTGACGATGAAACACAGATATTGCATCGGAATTAAATACAAAAGGCACAATGCCGACTTAAGTACATGAAGACCGACTCTTCCTACTGACTATGTTTGAACCATTCCTGTGACACTAGTTATAGATTCCGATGTTTCACTTGAGGTTAAATGTATCCCTCTGACCTTCTTGTTGACGATGAAACACAGAAATTGCATCGAAATTAAATACAATAGGCACAATGCCGACTTAAGTACAAGAAGACTGACTCTTCTTACTGTCTATGTTTTGAATCAATCCATTGACACTAGTTATAGATTCCGATGCTTCACTCCAGGTTTACTGTATCCCTTGGACCTTCTTATTGACGATGAAACACAGAAATTGCATCGGAATTAAATACAAAAGGCACAATGCCGACTTAAGGACAAGAAGACTGACTCTTCCTACTGACTTTGTTTTGAACCATTTGTGTGACACTAGTAATAGATTCCGATGCTTCACTTCAGGTTTACTGTATCCCTTGGACCTTCTTATTGACGATGAAACACAGAGATTGAATCGGAATTAAATACAAAAGGCACAATGCCGACATAAGTACAAGAAGACTGACTCTTCCTACTGTCTATGTTTTGAACCATTCCTGCGACACTCGTTATAGACTCCGATGCTTCACTTCAGGTTTACTGTATCCCTTGGACCTTCTTATTGACGCTGAAATACAGAAATTGAATCGGAATTAAATACAAAAGGCACAATGCCGACTTAAGTACAAGAAGACTGACTCTTCCTACTGTCTATGTTTTGAACCATTCCTGTGACACTCGTTATAGATTACGATGCTTCACTTCAGGTTTACTGTATCCCTTGGACCTTCTTATTGACCATGAAACACAGAAATTGCATCGGAAATAAATACAAAAGGCAAAATGCCGACTTAAGTACACGAAGACTGACTCTTCTTACTCTCTATGATTTGAACCATTCCTGTGACACTAGTTATAGATTCCGATGCTGCACTCCAGGTTTACTGTATCCCTTGGACCTTCTTATTGACGATGAAACACAGAAATTGCATCGGAATTAAATAAAAAAGGCACAATGCCGACTTAAGGACAAGAAGACTGAGTCTTCTTACTGACTTTGTTTTGAACCATTCCTGTGACACTAGTTATAGATTTTGATGCTTCACTTCAGGTTTACTGTATCCCTAGGACCTTCTTATAGACGCTGAAACATAGAAATTGAATCGGAATTAAATAGAAAAGGCACAATGCCGACTTAAGTACAAGAAGACTGACTATTCTTACTGACTATGATTTGAACCTTTCCTGTGACACTAGTTATAGATTCCGATGCTTCACTTCAGGTTTACTGTATCCATTGGACCTTCTTATTGACGATGAAACACAGAAATTGCATCGGAATTAAATACAAAAGGCAAAATGCCGACTTAAGTACACGAAGACTAACTCTTCTTACTGTCTATGATTTGAACCATTCCTGTGACATTGATTCCTATGCTACACTCCAGGTTTACTGTATCCATTGGACCTCGTTATTGACGATGAAACACAGAAATTGCATCGGAATTAAATACAAAAGGCACAATGCCGACTTAAGTACAAGAAGACTGACTCTTCCTACTGTCTATGTTTTGAACCATTCTTGTGACACTCGTTATGGATAACGTTGCTTCACTTCAGGTTTACTGTATCCCTTGGACCTTCTTATTGACGATGAAACACAGAAATTGCATCGGAATTAAATACAAAAGGCACAATGCCGACTTAAGGACAAGAAGACTGAGTCTTCTTACTGACTTTGTTTTGAACCATTCCTGTGACACTAGTTATAGATTCCGATGCTTCACTCCAGGTTTACTGTATCCCTTGGACCTTCTTATTGTCGTAGAAACACACAAATTGCATCGGTATTAAATACAATAGGCACAATGCCGACATAAGGACAAGAAGACTGACTTTTCTTACTGACTATGTTTTGAACCGTTCCTGTGACACAATCTATAGAGTCCGATGCTTCACTTCAGGTTTAGTGTATCCCTCTGACTTTCTTATTGACGATGAAACACAGAAATGGCTTCGGTATTAAATACAAAAGGCACAATGCCGACTTAAGTACAAGAGGACTGACTCTTTTTACTGTCTATGTTTGAACCATTCCTGCGACACTAGTTCCAGATTCCGATGCTTCACTTCAGGTATACTGTATCCCTTGAAATATCTTATTGACGATGAAACACAGAAATTGCATCGGAATGAAATACAAAAGGCACAATGCCGACTTAAGTTTATGATGACCGACTCTTCCTCCTGACTATGCTTTGAACCATTTCTGTGACACTAGTTATAGATTCCGATGCTTCACTTCAGGTTTACTGTACCCCTTGGACCTTCTTATTGACGATGAAACACAAAAATTGCATCGGCATTAAATTCAAAAGGCACAATGCCGACTTAAGGAGAAGAAGACTGACTCTTCCTACTGACTTTGTTTTGAACCATTAGTGTGACAACTAGTTATAGATTCCGATGCTTCACTTCAGGTTTACTGTATCCCTTGGACCTTCTTATTGACGATGAAACACAGAAATTGAATCGGAATTAAATACAAAAGGCACAATGCCGACTTAAGTACAAGAAGACTGACTCATCCTACTGTCTATGTTTTGAACCATTCCTGTGACACTAGTTATAGATTCCGATGCTTCACTTCAGGTTTACTGGATCCCTTGGACCTTCTTATTGACAAAGAAACACAGAAATTGCATCGGAATAAAATACAAAAGGTACAATGCCGACTTAAGTACATGTAGACCGACTCTTCCAACTGACTATGTTTTGAACCATTCCTGTGACACTAGTTATAGATTCTGATGCATCACTTGAGGCTTACTGTATCCCTTGGAACTTCTAATTGACGATGAAGCACAGAAATTGCATCGGTATTAAATACTAAAGGCACAATGCCGACTTAATTACAAGAAGACTAACTCTTCTTTCTGTCTATGTTTTGAACCATTCCTGTGACACCAGTTGTAGATTCCGATGCTTCACTCCAGGTTTACTGTATCCCTTGGATCTTCTTATTGACGATGAAACACAGAAATTGCATCGGAATTAAATACAAAAGGCACAATGCCGACTTAAGTACAAGAAGACTGACTCATCTTACTGTCTATGTTTTGAACCATTACATTGACACTAGTTATAGATTCCGATGATTCACTTCAGGTTTAATGTTTCCCTTGGACCTCGTTATTGACGATGAAACACAGAAATTGCATCGGAATTAAATACAAAAGGCACAATGCCGACATAAGTACAAGAAGACTGACTCTTCCTACTGTCTATGCTTTGAACCATTCCTGTGACACTCGTTATAGATTACGATGCTTCACTTCAGGTTTACTGTATCCCTTGGACCTTCTTATTGACGATGAAACACAGAAATTGCATCGGAATTAAATAGAAAAGGCACAATGCCGACTTAAGTACAAGAAGACTGACTATTCTTACTGACTATGATTTGAACCTTTCCTGTGACACTAGTTATAGATTCCGATGCTTCACTTCAGGTTTACTGTATCCATTGGACCTTCTTATTGACGATGAAACACAGAAATTGCATCGGAATTAAATACAAAAGGCAAAATGCCGACTTAAGTACACGAAGACTAACTCTTCTTACTGTCTATGATTTGAACCATTCCTGTGACATTGATTCCTATGCTACACTCCAGGTTTACTGTATCCATTGGACCTCGTTATTGACGATGAAACACAGAAATTGCATCGGAATTAAATACAAAAGGCACAATGCCGACTTAAGTACAAGAAGACTGACTCTTCCTACTGTCTATGTTTTGAACCATTCTTGTGACACTCGTTATGGATAACGTTGCTTCACTTCAGGTTTACTGTATCCCTTGGACCTTCTTATTGACGATGAAACACAGAAATTGCATCGGAATTAAATACAAAAGGCACAATGCCGACTTAAGGACAAGAAGACTGAGTCTTCTTACTGACTTTGTTTTGAACCATTCCTGTGACACTAGTTATAGATTCCGATGCTTCACTCCAGGTTTACTGTATCCCTTGGACCTTCTTATTGTCGTAGAAACACACAAATTGCATCGGTATTAAATACAATAGGCACAATGCCGACATAAGGACAAGAAGACTGACTTTTCTTACTGACTATGTTTTGAACCGTTCCTGTGACACAATCTATAGAGTCCGATGCTTCACTTCAGGTTTAGTGTATCCCTCTGACTTTCTTATTGACGATGAAACACAGAAATGGCTTCGTTATTAAATACAAAAGGCACAATGCCGACTTAAGTACAAGAGGACTGACTCTTTTTACTGTCTATGTTTGAACCATTCCTGCGACACTAGTTCCAGATTCCGATGCTTCACTTCAGGTATACTGTATCCCTTGAAATATCTTATTGACGATGAAACACAGAAATTGCATCGGAATGAAATACAAAAGGCACAATGCCGACTTAAGTTTATGATGACCGACTCTTCCTCCTGACTATGCTTTGAACCATTTCTGTGACACTAGTTATAGATTCCGATGCTTCACTTCAGGTTTACTGTACCCCTTGGACCTTCTTATTGACGATGAAACACAAAAATTGCATCGGCATTAAATTCAAAAGGCACAATGCCGACTTAAGGAGAAGAAGACTGACTCTTCCTACTGACTTTGTTTTGAACCATTAGTGTGACAACTAGTTATAGATTCCGATGCTTCACTTCAGGTTTACTGTATCCCTTGGACCTTCTTATTGACGATGAAACACAGAAATTGAATCGGAATTAAATACAAAAGGCACAATGCCGACTTAAGTACAAGAAGACTGACTCATCCTACTGTCTATGTTTTGAACCATTCCTGTGACACTAGTTATAGATTCCGATGCTTCACTTCAGGTTTACTGGATCCCTTGGACCTTCTTATTGACAAAGAAACACAGAAATTGCATCGGAATAAAATACAAAAGGTACAATGCCGACTTAAGTACATGTAGACCGACTCTTCCAACTGACTATGTTTTGAACCATTCCTGTGACACTAGTTATAGATTCTGATGCATCACTTGAGGCTTACTGTATCCCTTGGAACTTCTAATTGACGATGAAGCACAGAAATTGCATCGGTATTAAATACTAAAGGCACAATGCCGACTTAATTACAAGAAGACTAACTCTTCTTTCTGTCTATGTTTTGAACCATTCCTGTGACACCAGTTGTAGATTCCGATGCTTCACTCCAGGTTTACTGTATCCCTTGGATCTTCTTATTGACGATGAAACACAGAAATTGCATCGGAATTAAATACAAAAGGCACAATGCCGACTTAAGTACAAGAAGACTGACTCATCTTACTGTCTATGTTTTGAACCATTACATTGACACTAGTTATAGATTCCGATGATTCACTTCAGGTTTAATGTTTCCCTTGGACCTCGTTATTGACGATGAAACACAGAAATTGCATCGGAATTAAATACAAAAGGCACAATGCCGACATAAGTACAAGAAGACTGACTCTTCCTACTGTCTATGCTTTGAACCATTCCTGTGACACTCGTTATAGATTACGATGCTTCACTTCAGGTTTACTGTATCCCTTGGACCTTCTTATTGACGATGAAACACAGAAATTGCATCGGAATTAAATACAAAAGGCACAATGCCGACTTAAGTACAAGGAGACTGACTCAACCTACTGTCTATGTTTTGAACAATTCCTGTGACACTCGTTATAGATTACGATTCTTCACTTCAGGTTTACTGTATCCCTTGGAACTTCTTATTGACGATGAATCACAGATATTGCATCGGAATTAAATACAAAAGGCAAAATGACGACTTAAGTACACGAAGACTGACTCTTCTTACTGTCTATGTTTTGAACCATTCCTTTGACGCTAGTTATAGATTCCGATGCTGCACTCCAGGTTTACTGTATCCCTTGGACCTTCTTATTGACGATGAAACACAGAAATTGCATCGGAATTAAATACAAAAGGCACAATGCCGACTTAAGGACAAGAAGACTGAGTCTTCTTACTGACTTTGTTTTGAACCATTCCTGTGACACTAGTTATAGATTCCGATGCTTCACTTCAGGTTTACTGTATCCCTTGGACCTTCTTATTGACGCTGAAACACAGAAATTGAATCGGAATTAAATTCAAAAGGCACAATGCGGACTTAAGTACAAGAAGACTGACTCTTCCTACTGTCTATGTTTTGAACCATTCCTGTGACACTCGTTATAGATTACGATGCTTTACTTCAGGTTTACTGTATCCCTTGGACCTTCTTATTGATGATGAAACACAGAAATTGCATCGGAATTAAATACAAAAGGCACAATGCCGACTTAAGTACAAGAAGACTGACTCTTCTTACTGACTATGTTTGAACCGTTCCTGTGACACTAGCTATAGATTCCGATGCTTCACTTCAGGTTTAGTGTATCCCTCTGACTTTCTTATTGACGGTGAAACACAGAAATGGCTTCGGTATTAATTATAAAAGGCACAATGCCGACTTAAGTACAAGAGGACTGACTCTTCTTACTGTCTATGCTTTGAACCATTCCTGTGACACTAGTTCCAGAACCCGATGCTTCACTTGAGGTATACTGTATCCCTTGGACCTTCTTATTGACGATGAAACACAGAAATTGCATCGGAATTAAATACAAAAGGCACAATGCCGACTTAAGTTCATGATGACCGACTCTTCCTACTGACTATGCTTTAAACCATTCCTGTGACACTAGTTATAGATTCCGATGCTTCACTTCAGGTTTACTGTACCCCTTGGACCTTCTTATTCACGATGAAACACAGAAATTGCATCGGAATTAAATGCCAAAGGCACAATGCCGACTTAAGTACAAGAAGACTGACTCTTCCTACTGACTTTGTTTTGAACCATTAGTGTGACACTAGTTATAGATTCCGATGCCTCACTTGAGGCTTACTGCATCCCTTGGAACTTCTTATTGACGATGAAACACAGAAATTGCATCGGAATTAAATACAAAATGCACAATGCCGACTTAATTACAAGAAGACTGACTCTTCTTTCTGTCTATGTTTTGAACCATGCCTGTGACACAAGTTATAGATTCCGATGCTTCACTCCAGGTTTACTGTATCCCTTGGACTTTCTTATTGACGATGAAACACAGAAATTGCATCGGAATTAAATACAAAAGGCACAATGCCGACTTAAGTACACGAAGACTGACGCTTCTTACTGTCTATGATTTGAACCATTCCTGTGACACTAGTTATAGATTCCGATGCGACACTCCAGGTTTGCTGTATCCCTTGGACCTTCTAATTGACGATGAAACACAGAAATTACATCGGAATTAAATAGAAAATGCACACTGCCGACTTAAGTACAAGAAGACTGACTCTTCTTACTGACTATGTTTTGAACCATTCCAGTGACACTAGTTATAGATTCCGATGCTTCACTTCAGGTTCACTGTATCCCTTGGACCTTCTTATTGACGATGAAACACAGAAATTGCATCGGAATTAAATACAAAAGGCAAAATGCGGACTTAAGTACAAGAAGACTGACTCTTCTTACTGTCTATGATTTGAACCATTCCTGTGATACTAGTTACAGATTCTGATGCTACACTCCAGGTTTCCTGTATCCCTTGGACCTTCTTATTGACGATGAAACACAGAAATTGCATCGGAATTAAATACAAAAGGCACATTGCCGACTTAAGGACATGAAGATTGACTTTTCCTACTGTCTATGTTTTGAAACATTCCTGTGACTCTCGTTATAGATTCCGATGCTTCACTTCAGGTTTACTGTATCCCTTGGACCTTCTTATTGACGCTGAAACACAGAAATTGAATCGGTATTATATACAAAAGGCACAATGCCGACTTAAGTACACGAAGACTGACTCTTCTTACTGTCTATGATTGGAACCATTCCTGTGACACTAGTTATAGATTCCGATGCTTCACTCCAGGTTTACTGTATCCCTTGGACCTTCTTATTGATGAAGAAACACACAAATTGCATCGGAATTAAATACAAAAGGCACAATGCCGACTTAAGTACAAGAAGACTGACTCTTCTTACTGACTATGTTTTGAACCATTCCTGTGACACTAGCTATAGATTCCGATGCTTCACTTCAGGTTTAGTGTATCCCTCTGACTTTCTTATTGACGATGAACCACAGAAATGGCTTCGGAATTAAATACAAAAGGCACAATGCCGACTTCAGTACAAGAAGACTGACTCTTCTTACCGTCTATGTTTTGAACCATTCCTGTGACACTAGTTATAGATTCCGATGCTTCACTTGATTTTTACTGTATCCCTTGGACCTTCTTAGTGACGATGAAACACAGAAATTGCATCGGAATTAAATACAAAAGGCACAATGCCGATTTAAGTACAAGAGGACTGGCTCTTCTAACTGTCTATGTTTTGAACCATTCCTGTGACACTAGTTATAGATTCCGATGCTTCACTTGAGGTTTACTGTATCCCTTGGACCTTCTTATTGACGATGAAACACAGATATTGCATCGGAATTAAATACAAAAGGCACAATGCCGACATAAGTACATGAAGATCGACTCTTCCTACTGACTATGTTTTGAACCATACCTGTGACACTAGTTATAGATTCCGATGCTTCACTTGAGGCTTACTGTATCCCTTGGAACTTCTTGTTGACGATGAAACACACAAATTGCATCAGAATTAAATACAAAATTCACAATACCGACTTAAGTACAAGAAGACTGACTCTTCTTACTGTCTATGTTTGAACCATTCCTGTGACACCAGTTATAGATTCCGATGCTTCACTCCAGGTTTACT
The DNA here is from genome assembly GCF_023864345.2 of Schistocerca serialis cubense. Classification (NCBI taxonomy): domain Eukaryota; kingdom Metazoa; phylum Arthropoda; class Insecta; order Orthoptera; family Acrididae; genus Schistocerca; species Schistocerca serialis. Next base: position 1,083,369,820 of record NC_064640.1, on the reverse strand, counting down.
TTATCCCTTGGACCTTCTTATTGACGATGAAACACAGAAATTGCATCGGAATTAAATACAAAAGCACAATGCCGACGTAAGTACTAGAGGACTGACTCTTCTTACTGTCTATGTTTTGAACCATCCATATGACACTAGTTATAGATTCCGATGCTTCACTCCAGGTTTACTGTTTCCCTTGGACCTTGTTATTGACGATGAAACACAGAAATTGCATCGGAATTAAATAGAAAAGGCTCAAAGCCGACTTAAGTACAAGAAGACTGACTCTTCTTACTGACTATGTTTTGAACCATTCCTGTGACACTAGTAATAGATTCCGATGCTTCACTTCAGGTTTACTGTATCCCTTGGACCTTCTTATTGACGATTAAACACAGAAATTGCTTCGGAATTAAATACAAAAGGCAAAATGCCGACTTAAGTACCAGAAGACTGACTCTTCTTACTGTCTATGATTTGAACCATTCCTGTGACACTAGTTATAGATTCCGATGCTACACTCCAGGTTTACTGTATGCCTTGGACCTTCTTATTGACGATGAAACACAGAAATTGCATCGGAATTAAATACAAAAGGCACAATGCCGACTTAAGGACATGAAGACCGACTCTTCCTACTGACTATGCTTTGAACCATTTCTGTGACACTAGTTGTAGATTCCGACGCCTCGATTCAGTTTTACAGTATTCCTTGGACCTTCTTATTGGCGATGAAACACAGAAATTGCATCGGAATTAAATAAAAAAGGCACAATGCCGAATTAAGTACAAGAAGACTGACCCTTCTTACTGTCTATGTTTTGAACCATTCCTGTGTCACTAGTTATAGTTTCCGATGCATCACTCCAGGTTTACTGTATCCCATGGACCTTCTGATTGACGAAGAAACACACAAATTGCATCGGTATTAAATACAAAAGGCACAATGCCGACTTAAGTACAAGAAGACTGACTCTTGTTACTGCCTATGTTTTGAACCATTCCTGTGACACTAGCTATAGATTCCGATGCTTCACTTCAGGTTTAGTGTATCCCTTTGACTTTCTTATTGACGATGACACACAGAAATGGCTTCGGAATTAAATACAAAACGCACAATGCCGATTCAAGTACAAGAAGACTGACTCTTCTTACTGTCTATGTTTTGAACCATTCCTGTGATACTAGTTATAGATTCCGATGCTTCACTTGAGGTTTACTGTATCCCTTGGACCTTCTTATTGACGATGAAACACAGAAATTGCATCGGAATCAAATACAAAAGGCACAATGCCGACTTAAGTACATGAAGACCGACTCTTCCTACTGACTATGCTTTGAACCATTCCTGTGACACTAGTTGTAGATTCCGACGCCTCGCTTCAGTTTTACAGTATTCCTTGGACCTTCTTATTGGCGATGAAACACAGAAATTGCATCGGAATTAAATAAAAAAGGCACAATGCCGAATTAAGAACAAGAAGACTGACTCTTCTTACTGTCTATGTTTTGAACCATTCCTGTGACACTAGTTATAGTTTCCGATGCATCACTCCAGGTTTACTGTATCCCATGGACCTTCTGATTGACGAAGAAACACACAAATTGCATCGGTATTAAATACAAAAGGCACAATGCCGACTTAAGTACAAGAAGACTGACTCTTGTTACTGCCTATGTTTTGAACCATTCCTGTGACACTAGCTATAGATTCCGATGCTTCACTTCAGGTTTAGTGTATCCCTCTGACTTTCTTATTGACGATGACACACAGAAATGGCTTCGGAATTAAATACAAAACGCACAATGCCGATTTAAGTACAAGAAGACTGACTCTTCTTACTGTCTATGTTTTGAACCATTCCTGTGACACTAGTTATAGATTCCGATGCTTCACTTGAGGTTTACTGTATCCCTTGGACCTTCTTATTGACGATGAAACACAGAAATTGCATCGGAATCAAATACAAAAGCACATTGCCGACTTAAGTACATGATGACCGACTCTTCCTACTGACTATGTTTTGAACCATTCCTGTGACACTAGTTATAGGTACCGATGCCTCACTTGAGGTTTACTGTATCCCTTGGACCTTCTTATTGAAGATGAAACACAGAAATTGTATCGGTATTAAATACAAAAGGCACAATGCCGACTTAAGTACATGAAGTCTGACTCTTCCTACTGACTATGTTTTTAACCATTCCTGTGACACGAGTTATAGATTCCGATGTTTGACTTGAGGTTAACTGTATACCTTGGACCTTTTTATTAACGATGAAACACAGAAATTGCATCGGAATTAAATACAAAAGGCACAATGCCGACTTAAGTACAAAAAGACTGACTCTTCTTACTGTCTATGTTTTGAACCATTCCTGTGACACTAGTTATAGATTCCGATGCTTCGCTCCAGGTTTACTATATCCCTTGGACCTTCTTATTGACAATGAAACACAGAAATTGCATCGGAATTAAATACAAAAAGCACAATGCCGACTTAAGAACAAGAAGACTGACTCTTCTTTCTGACTATGTTTGAACCATTCCTGTGACACTAGCTATAGATTCCGGTGCTTCACTTCAGGTTTACTGTATCCCACTGACCTTCTTGTTGACGATGAAACACAGAAATTGCATTAAATACAAAAGCACAATGCCGACGTAAGTACAAGAGGACTGACTCTTCTTACTGTCTATGTTTTGAACCATTCCTGTGACACTAGTTATAGATTCCGAAGCTTCACTTCAGGTTTACTGTATCCCTTAGACCCTCTTATTAACAATGAAACACAGAAATTGCTTCGGAATTAAATACAAAAGGCCAAATGCCGACTTAAGTACCAGAAGACTGACTCTTCTTGCTGTCTATGATTTGAACCATTCCTGTGACACTAGTTATAGATTCCTATGCTACACTCCAGGTTTACTGTATCCCTTGGACCTTCTTATTGACGATGAAACACAGAAATTGCATCGGAATTAAATACAAAAGGCACAATGCCGACTTAAGGACAAGAAGACTGACTCTTCCTACTGTCTATGTTTTGAACCATTCCTGTGACACCCGTTATAGATTCCGATCCTTCACTTCAGGTTTACTGTATCCCGTGGACCTTCTTATTGACGCTGAGACACAGAAATTGAATCGGAATTAAATGCAAAAGGCACAATGCCGACTTAAGTACAAGAAGACTGACTCTTCCTACTGTCTATGTTTTCAACCATTCCTGTGACACTCGTTATAGAATACGAAGCTTTACTTCAGGTTTACTGTATCACTTGGACCTTCTTATTGACGATGAAACACAGAAATTGCATCGGAATTAAATACAAAAGGCACAATGCCGACTTAAGTACATGAAGACCGACTCTTCCTACTGCCTATGTTTTGAACCATTCCTGTGACACTAGTTATAGATTCCGATGCCTCGCTTCAGGTTAACTGTATCCCTTGGACCTTCTTATTAACGATGAAACACAGAAATTGCATCGGAATTAAATACAAAAGGCACAATGCCGAATTAAGTACAAGAAGACTGACTCTCCTTACTGTCTATGTTTTGAACCATTCCTGTGACACTAGTTATATATTCCGATGCATCACTCCAGGTTTACTGTATCCCTTGGACGTTCTTATTGACGAAGAAACCCACAAATTGCATCGGTATTAAATACGAAAGGCACAATGCCGACTTAAGTACAAGAAGACTGACTCTTGTTACTGCCTATGTTTTGAACCATTCCTGTGACACTAGCTATAGATTCCGATGCTTCACTTCAGGTTTAGTGTATCCCTCTGACTTTCGTATTGACGATGAAACACAGAAATGGCTTCGGAATTAAATAGAAAAGGCACAATGCCGATTTAAGTACAAGAAGACTGACTCTTCTTACTGTCTATGATTTGAACCATTCCTGTGACACTAGTTATAGATTCCGATGCTTCACTTGAGGTTTACTGTATCCCTTGGACCTTCTTATTGACGATGAAACACAGAAATTGCATCGGAATCAAATACAAAAGGCACAATGCCGACTTAAGCACATGATGACCGACTCTTCCTACTGAATATGTTTTGAACCATTCCTGTGACACTAGTTATAGATTCCGATGTTTGACTTGAGGTTAACTGTATACCTTGGACCTTCTTATTAACTATGAAACACAGAAATTGCATCGGATTTAAATACAAAAGGCGCAATGCCGACTTAAGTACAAAAAGACTGACTCTTCTTACTGTCTATGTTTTGAACCATTCCTGTGACACTAGTTATAGATTCCGATGCTTCGCTCCAGGTTTACTATATCCCTTGGACCTTCTTATTGACAATGAAACACAGAAATTGCATCGGAATTAAATACAAAAAGCACAATGCCGACTTAAGAACAAGAAGACTGACTCTTCTTTCTGACTATGTTTGAACCATTCCAGTGACACTAGCTATAGATTCCGGTGCTTCACTTCAGGTTTACTGTATCCCTCTGACCTTCTTGTTGACGATGAAACACAGAAATTGCATTAAATACAAAAGCACAATGCCGACGTAAGTACAAGAGGACTGACTCTTCTTACTGTCTATGTTTTGAACCATTCCATTGACACTAGTTATAGATTCCGATGCTTCACTCCAGGTTTACTGTTTCCCTTGGACCTTGCTATTGACGATGAAACACAGAAATTGCATCGGAATTAAATAGAAAAGTCTCAATGCCGACTTAAGTAGAAGAAGACTGACTCTTCTTACTGACTATGTTTTGAACCATTCCTGTGACACTAGTTATAGATTCCGATGCTTCACTTCAGGTTTACTGTATCCCTTGGACCTTCTTATTAACAATGAAACACAGAAATTGCTTCGGAATTAAATACAAAAGGCAAAATGCCGACTTGAGTACCAGAGGTCTGACTCTTCTTACTGTCTATGATTTGAACCATTCCTGTGACACTAGTTATAGATTCCGATGCTACACTCCAGGTTTACTGTATCCCTTGGACCTTCTTATTGACGATGAAACACTGAAATTGCATCGGAATTAAATACAAAAGGCACAATGCCGACTTAAGGACAAGAAGACTGACTCTTCCTACTGTCTATGATTTGAACCATTCCTGTGACACCCGTTATAGATTCCGATGCTTCACTTGAGGTTTACTGTATCCCGTGGACCTTCTTATTGACGCTGAGACACAGAAATTGAATCGGAATTAAATGCAAAAGGCACAATGCCGACTTAAGTACAAGAAGACTGACTCTTCCTACTGTTTATGTTTTCAACCATTCCTGTGACACTCGTTATAGATAACGATGCTTTACTTCAGGTTTACTGTATCACTTGGACCTTCTTATTGACGATGAAACACAGAAATTGCATCGGAATTAAATACAAAAGGCAAAATGACGACTTAAGTACACCAAGACTGACTCTTCTTACTGTCTATGTTTTGAACCATTCCTTTGACGCTAGTTATAGATTCCGATGCTGCACTCCAGGTTTACTGTATCCCTTGGACCTTCTTATTGACGATGAAACACAGAAATTGCATCGGAATTAAATACAAAAGGCACAATGCCGACTTAAGGACAAGAAGACTGAGTCTTCTTACTGACTTTGTTTTGAACCATTCCTGTGACACTAGTTATAGATTCCGATGCTTCACTTCAGGTTTACTGTATCCCTTGGACCTTCTTATTGACGCTGAAACACAGAAATTGAATCGGAATTAAATTCAAAAGGCACAATGCGGACTTAAGTACAAGAAGACTGACTCTTCCTACTGTCTATGTTTTGAACCATTCCTGTGACACTCGTTATAGATTACGATGCTTCACTTCAGGTTTACTGTATCCCTTGGACCTTCTTATTGACGATGAAACACAGAAATTGCATCGGAATTAAATACAAAAGGCACAATGCCGACTTAAGTACAAGAAGACTGACTCTTCTTACTGACTATGTTTGAACCGTTCCTGTGACACTAGCTATAGATTCCGATGCTTCACTTCAGGTTTAGTGTATCCCTCTGACTTTCTTATTGACGGTGAAACACAGAAATGGCTTCGGTATTAATTATAAAAGGCACAATGCCGACTTAAGTACAAGAGGACTGACTCTTCTTACTGTCTATGCTTTGAACCATTCCTGTGACACTAGTTCCAGAACCCGATGCTTCACTTGAGGTATACTGTATCCCTTGGACCTTCTTATTGACGATGAAACACAGAAATTGCATCGGAATTAAATACAAAAGGCACAATGCCGACTTAAGTTCATGATGACCGACTCTTCCTACTGACTATGCTTTAAACCATTCCTGTGACACTAGTTATAGATTCCGATGCTTCACTTCAGGTTTACTGTACCCCTTGGACCTTCTTATTCACGATGAAACACAGAAATTGCATCGGAATTAAATGCCAAAGGCACAATGCCGACTTAAGTACAAGAAGACTGACTCTTCCTACTGACTTTGTTTTGAACCATTAGTGTGACACTAGTTATAGATTCCGATGCCTCACTTGAGGCTTACTGCATCCCTTGGAACTTCTTATTGACGATGAAACACAGAAATTGCATCGGAATTAAATACAAAATGCACAATGCCGACTTAATTACAAGAAGACTGACTCTTCTTTCTGTCTATGTTTTGAACCATGCCTGTGACACAAGTTATAGATTCCGATGCTTCACTCCAGGTTTACTGTATCCCTTGGACTTTCTTATTGACGATGAAACACAGAAATTGCATCGGAATTAAATACAAAAGGCACAATGCCGACTTAAGTACACGAAGACTGACGCTTCTTACTGTCTATGATTTGAACCATTCCTGTGACACTAGTTATAGATTCCGATGCGACACTCCAGGTTTGCTGTATCCCTTGGACCTTCTAATTGACGATGAAACACAGAAATTACATCGGAATTAAATAGAAAATGCACACTGCCGACTTAAGTACAAGAAGACTGACTCTTCTTACTGACTATGTTTTGAACCATTCCAGTGACACTAGTTATAGATTCCGATGCTTCACTTCAGGTTCACTGTATCCCTTGGACCTTCTTATTGACGATGAAACACAGAAATTGCATCGGAATTAAATACAAAAATCAAAATGCGGACTTAAGTACAAGAAGACTGACTCTTCTTACTGTCTATGATTTGAACCATTCCTGTGACACTAGTTACAGATTCTGATGCTACACTCCAGGTTTTCTGTATCCCTTGGACCTTCTTATTGACGATGAAACACAGAAATTGCATCGGAATTAAATACAAAAGTCACATTGCCGACTTAAGGACATGAAGATTGACTTTTCCTACTGTCTATGTTTTGAAACATTCCTGTGACTCTCGTTATAGATTCCGATGCTTCACTTCAGGTTTACTGTATCCCTTGGACCTTCTTATTGACGCTGAAACACAGAAATTGAATCGGTATTAAATACAAAAGGCACAATGCCGACTTAAGTACACGAAGACTGACTCTTCTTACTGTCTATGATTGGAACCATTCCTGTGACACTAGTTATAGATTCCGATGCTTCACTCCAGGTTTACTGTATCCCTTGGACCTTCTTATTGATGAAGAAACACACAAATTGCATCGGAATTAAATACAAAAGGCACAATGCCGACTTAAGTACAAGAAGGCTGACTCTTCTTACTGACTATGTTTTGAACCATTCCTGTGACACTAGCTATAGATTCCGATGCTTCACTTCAGGTTTAGTGTATCCCTCTGACTTTCTTATTGACGATGAACCACAGAAATGGCTTCGGAATTAAATACAAAAGGCACAATGCCGACTTAAGTACAAGAAGACTGACTCTTCTTACCGTCTATGTTTTGAACCATTCCTGTGACACTAGTTATAGATTCCGATGCTTCACTTGAGGTTTACTGTATCCCTTGGACCTTCTTATTGACGATGAAACACAGATATTGCATCGGAATTAAATACAAAAGGCACAATGCCGACATAAGTACATGAAGATCGACTCTTCCTACTGACTATGTTTTGAACCATACCTGTGACACTAGTTATAGATTCCGATGCTTGACTTGAGGCTTACTGTATCCCTTGGAACTTCTTGTTGACGATGAAACACACAAATTGCATCAGAATTAAATACAAAATTCACAATACCGACTTAAGTACAAGAAGACTGACTCTTCTTACTGTCTATGTTTGAACCATTCCTGTGACACCAGTTATAGATTCCGATGCTTCACTCCAGGTTTACTTTATCCCTTGGACCTTCTTATTGACGATGAAACACAGAAATTGCATCGGGATTAAATACAAAAGCACAATGCCGACGTAAGTACTAGAGGACTGACTCTTCTTACTGTCTATGTTTTGAACCATCCATATGACACTAGTTATAGATTCCTATGCTTCACTCCAGGTTTACTGTTTCCCTTGGACCTTGTTATTGACGATGAAACACAGAAATTGCATCGGAATTAAATAGAAAAGGCTCAAAGCCGACTTAAGTACAAGAAGACTGACTCTTCTTACTGACTATGTTTTGAACCATTCCTGTGACACTAGTAATAGATTCCGATGCTTCACTTCAGGTTTACTGTATCCCTTGGACCTTCTTATTGACGATTAAACACAGAAATTGCTTCGGAATTAAATACAAAAGGCAAAATGCCGACTTAAGTACAAGAAGACTTACTCTTCTTACTGTCTATGATTTGAACCATTCCTGTGACACTAGTTATAGATTCCGATGCTACACTCCAGGTTTACTGTATGCCTTGGACCTTCTAATTGACGATGAAACACAGAAATTGCATCGGAATTAAATACAAAAGGCACAATGCCGACTTAAGGACATGAAGACCGACTCTTCCTACTGACTATGCTTTGAACCATTTCTGTGACACTAGTTGTAGATTCCGACGCCTCGCTTGAGTTTTACAGTATTCCTTGGACCTTCTTATTGGCGATGAAACACAGAAATTGCATCGGAATTAAATAAAAAATGCACAATGCCGAATTAAGTACAAGAAGACTGACTCTTCTTACTGTCTATGTTTCGAACCATTCCTGTGACACTAGTTATAGTTTCCGATGCATCACTCCAGGTTTACTGTATCCCATGGACCTTCTGATTGACGAAGAAACACACAAATTGCATCGGTATTAAATACAAAAGGCACAATGCCGACTTAAGTACAAGAAGACTGACTCTTGTTACTGCCTATGTTTTGAACCATTCCTGTGACACTAGCTATAGATTCCGATGCTTCACTTCAGGTTTAGTGTATCCCTCTGACTTTCTTATTGACGATGACACACAGAAATGGCTTCGGAATTAAATACAAAACGCACAATGCCGATTTAAGTACAAGAAGACTGACTCTTCTTACTGTCTATGTTTTGAACCATTCCTGTGACACTAGTTATAGATTCCGATGCTTCACTTGAGGTTTACTGTATCCCTTGGACCTTCTTATTGACGATGAAACACAGAAATTGCATCGGAATCAAATACAAAAGGCACATTGCCGACTTAAGTACATGATGACCGACTCTTCCTACTGACTATGTTTTGAACCATTCCTGTGACACTAGTTATAGGTACCGATGCCTCACTTGAGGTTTACTGTATCCCTTCGACCTTCTTATTGAAGATGAAACACAGAAATTGTATCGGTATTAAATACAAAAGGCACAATGCCGACTTAAGTACATGAAGTCTGACTCTTCCTACTGACTATGTTTTTAACCATTCCTGTGACACGAGTTATAGATTCCGATGTTTGACTTGAGGTTAACTGTATACCTTGGACCTTTTTATTAACGATGAAACACAGAAATTGCATCGGAATTAAATACAAAAGGCACAATGCCGACTTAAGTACAAAAAGACTGACTCTTCTTACTGTCTATGTTTTGAACCATTCCTGTGACACTAGTTATAGATTCCGATGCTTCGCTCCAGGTTTACTATATCCCTTGGACCTTCTTATTGACAATGAAACACAGAAATTGCATCGGAATTAAATACAAGAAGCACAATGCCGACTTAAGAACAAGAAGACTGACTCTTCTTTCTGACTATGTTTGAACCATTCCTGTGACACTAGCTATAGATTCCGGTGCTTCACTTCAGGTTTACTGTATCCCACTGACCTTCTTGTTGACGATGAAACACAGAAATTGCATTAAATACAAAAGCACAATGCCGACGTAAGTACAAGAGGACTGACTCTTCTTACTGTCTATGTTTTGAACCATTCCTGTGACACTAGTTATAGATTCCGAAGCTTCACTTCAGGTTTACTGTATCCCTTGGACCCTCTTATTAACAATGAAACACAGAAATTGCTTCGGAATTAAATACAAAAGGCAAAATGCCGACTTAAGTACCAGAAGACTGACTCTTCTTGCTGTCTATGATTTGAACCATTCCTGTGACACTAGTTATAGATTCCGATGCTACACTCCAGGTTTACTGTATCCCTTGGACCTTCTTATTGACGATGAAACACAGAAATTGCATCGGAATTAAATACAAAAGGCACAATGCCGACTTAAGGACAAGAAGACTGACTCTTCCTACTGTCTATGTTTTGAACCATTCCTGTGACACCCGTTATAGATTCCGATCCTTCACTTCAGGTTTACTGTATCCCGTGGACCTTCTTATTGACGCTGAGACACAGAAATTGAATCGGAATTAAATGCAAAAGGCACAATGCCGACTTAAGTACAAGAAGACTGACTCTTCCTACTGTCTATGTTTTCAACCATTCCTGTGACTCTCGTTATAGAATACGATGCTTTACTTCAGGTTTACTGTATCACTTGGACCTTCTTATTGACGATGAAACACAGAAATTGCATCGGAATTAAATACAAAAGGCACAATGCCGACTTAAGTACATGAAGACCGACTCTTCCTACTGCCTATGTTTTGAACCATTCCTGTGACACTAGTTATAGATTCCGATGCCTCGCTTCAGGTTTACTGTATCCCTTGGACCTTCTTATTAACGATGAAACACAGAAATTGCATCGGAATTAAATACAAAAGGCACAATGCCGAATTAAGTACAAGAAGACTGACTCTCCTTACTGTCTATGTTTTGAACCATTCCTGTGACACTAGTTATATATTCCGATGCATCACTCCAGGTTTACTGTATCCCTTGGACGTTCTTATTGACGAAGAAACCCACAAATTGCATCGGTATTAAATACGAAAGGCACAATGCCGACTTAAGTACAAGAAGACTGACTCTTGTTACTGCCTATGTTTTGAACCATTCCTGTGACACTAGCTATAGATTCCGATGCTTCACTTCAGGTTTAGTGTATCCCTCTGACTTTCGTATTGACGATGAAACACAGAAATGGCTTCGGAATTAAGTAGAAAAGGCACAATGCCGATTTAAGTACAAGAAGACTGACTCTTCTTACTGTCTATGTTTTGAACCATTCCTGTGACACTAGTTATAGATTCCGATGCTTCACTTGAGGTTTACTGTATCCCTTGGACCTTCTTATTGACGATGAAACACAGAAATTGCATCGGAATCAAATACAAAAGGCACAATGCCGACTTAAGCACATGATGACCGACTCTTCCTACTGAATATGTTTTGAACCATTCCTGTGACACTAGTTATAGATTCCGATGTTTGACTTGAGGTTAACTGTATACCTTGGACCTTCTTATTAACGATGAAACACAGAAATTGCATCGGATTTAAATACAAAAGGCACAATGCCGACTTAAGTACAAAAAGACTGACTCTTCTTACTGTCTATGTTTTGAACCATTCCTGTGACACTAGTTATAGATTCCGATGCTTCGCTCCAGGTTTACTATATCCCTTGGACCTTCTTATTGACAATGAAACACAGAAATTGCATCGGAATTAAATACAAAAAGCACAATGCCGACTTAAGAACAAGAAGACTGACTCTTCTTTCTGACTATGTTTGAACCATTCCAGTGACACTAGCTATAGATTCCGGTGCTTCACTTCAGGTTTACTGTATCCCTCTGACCTTCTTGTTGACGATGAAACACAGAAATTGCATTAAATACAAAAGCACAATGCCGACGTAAGTACAAGAGGACTGACTCTTCTTACTGTCTATGTTTTGAACCATTCCATTGACACTAGTTATAGATTCCGATGCTTCACTCCAGGTTTACTGTTTCCCTTGGACCTTGTTATTGACGATGAAACACAGAAATTGCATCGGAATTAAATAGAAAAGTCTCAATGCCGACTTAAGTAGAAGAAGACTGACTCTTCTTACTGACTATGTTTTGAACCATTCCTGTGACACTAGTTATAGATTCCGATGCTTCACTTCAGGTTTACTGTATCCCTTGGACCTTCTTATTAACAATGAAACACAGAAATTGCTTCGGAATTAAATACCAAAGGCAAAATGCCGACTTAAGTACCAGAAGACTGACTCTTCTTACTGTCTATGATTTGAACCATTCCTGTGACACTAGTTATAGATTCCGATGCTACACTCCAGGTTTACTGTATCCCTTGGACCTTCTTATTGACGATGAAACACTGAAATTGCATCGGAATTAAATACAAAAGGCACAATGCCGACTTAAGGACAAGAAGACTGACTCTTCCTACTGTCTATGTTTTGAACCATTCCTGTGACACCCGTTATAGATTCCGATGCTTCACTTGAGGTTTACTGTATCCCGTGGACCTTCTTATTGACGCTGAGACACAGAAATTGAATCGGAATTAAATGCAAAAGGCACAATGCCGACTTAAGTACAAGAAGACTGACTCTTCCTACTGTTTATGTTTTCAACCATTCCTGTGACACTCGTTATAGATAACGATGCTTTACTTCAGGTTTACTGTATCACTTGGACCTTCTTATTGACGATGAAACACAGAAATTGCATCGGAATTAAATACAAAAGGCACAATGCCGACTTAAGTACATGAAGACCGACTCTTCCTACTGCCTATGTTTTGAACCATTCCTGTGACACTAGTTATAGATTCCGATGCCTCGCTTCAGGTTTACTGTATCCCTTGGACCTTCTTATTGACGATGAAACATAGAAATTGCATCGGAATTAAATACAAAAGGCACAATGCCGAATTAAGTACAAGAAGACTGACTCTCCTTACTGTCTATGTTTTGAACCATTCCTGTGACACTAGTTATATATTCCGATGCATCACTCCAGGTTTACTGTATCCCTTGGACGTTCTTATTGACGAAGAAACACACAAATTGCATCGGTATTAAATACGAAAGGCACAATACCGACTTAAGTACAAGAAGACTGACTCTTGTTACTGCCTATGTTTTGAACCATTCCTGTGACACTAGCTATAGATTCCGATGCTTCACTTCAGGTTTAGTGTATCCCTCTGACTTTCGTATTGACGATGAAACACAGAAATGGCTTCGGAATTAAATACAAAAGGCACAATGCCGATTTAAGTACAAGAAGACTGACTCTTCTTACTGTCTATGTTTTGAACCATTCCTGTGACACTAGTTATAGATTCCGATGCTTCACTTGAGGTTTACTGTATCCCTTGGACCTTCGTATTGACGTTGAAACACAGAAATTGCATCGGAATCAAATACAAAAGGCACAATGCCGACTTAAGCACATGATGACCGACTCTTCCTACTGAATATGTTTTGAACCATTCCTGTGACACTAGTTATAGATACCGATGCTTCACTTGAGGTTTACTGTATCCCTTGGAGCTTCTTATTGACGATGAAACACAGAAATTGTATCGGTATTAAATCCAAAAAAAACAATGCCGACTTAAGTACATGAAGGTTGACTCTTCCTACTGACTATGTTTTTAACCATTCCTGTGACACTAGTTATAGATTCCGATGTTTCACTTGAGGTTAACTGTATACCTTGGACCTTCTTATTAACGATGAAACACAGAAATTGCATCGGAATTAAATACAAAATGCACAATGCCGACTTAAGTACAAGAAGACTGACTCTTCTTACTGTCTATGTTTTGAATAATCTCTAGGACACTAGTTATAGATTCCGATGCTTCGCTCCAGGTTTACTGTATCCCTTGGATCTTCTTATTGACAATGAAACACAGAAATTGCATCGGAATTAAATACAAAAAGCACAATGCCAACTTAAGAACAAGCAGACTGACTCTTCTTACTGACTATGTTTGAACCATTCCTGTGACACTAGCTATAGATTTCGATGCTTCACTTCAGGTTTACTGTATCCCTCTGACCTTCTTGTTGACGATGAAACACAGAAATAGCATCGGAATTAAATAAAATAGGCACAATGCCGACTTAAGTACAAGACGACTGACTCCTCTTACTGTCTATGTTTTGAACCATTCCATTGACACTAGTTATAGATTCCGATGCTTCACTTGATTTTTACTGTATCCCTTGGACCTTCTTATTGACGATGAAACAGAGAAATTGCATCGGAATTAAATACAAAAGGCACAATGCCGATTTAAGTACAAGAGGACTGACTCTTCTTACTGTCTATGTTTTGAACCATTCCTGTGACACTAGTTATAGATTCCGATGCTTAACTTGAGGTTAACCGTATCCCTTGGACCTTCTTATTGACGATGAAACACAGAAATTGCTTCGGAATTAAATACAAAAGGCACAATGCCGACTTAAGTACAAGAAGACTGACTCTTCTTACTGTCTATGTTTTGAACCATTCCTGTGACACTAGTTATAGAATCCGATGATTCACTTCAGGTTTACTGCACCCCATGGACCTTCTTATTGACGATGAAACATAGAAATTGCATCGGAATTAAATACAAAAGGCAAAATGCGGACTTAAGTACAAGAAGACTGACTCTTCTTACTGTCTATGTTTTGAACCATTCCTGTGACACTAGTTACAGATTCCGATGCTACACTCCAGGTTTACTGTATCCCTTGCACCTTCTTATTGACGATGAAACACAGAAATTGCATCGGAATTAAATACAAAAGGCACAATGCCGACTTAAGGACAAGAAGACTGACTCTTCCTACTGACTTTGTTTTGAACCATTGGTGTGACACTAGTTATAGATTCCGACGCTTCACTTCAGGTTTACTGTATTCCTTGGACCTTTTTATTGACGATGAAACACAGAAATTGCATCGGAATGAAATACAAAATGCACAATGCCGACATAAGTACAAAAAGACTGACTCTTCCTTACTGTCTATGTTTTGAACCATTCCTGTGACACTAGTTATAGATTCTGACGCTTCACTTCAGGTTTACTGGATCCCTTGGACCCTCTTATTCACGATGAAACACAGAAATTGCATCAGAATTAAATACAAAAGGCACAATGCCGACATAAGTACATGAAGACCGACTCTTCCTACCGACTATGTTTGAACCATTCCTGTGACACTAGTTATAGATTCCGATGCTTCACTTGAGGCTTACTGTATCCCTTGGAACTTCTTGTTGACGATGAAACACACAAATTGCATCGGAATTAAATACAAAAGGCACAATGCCGACTTAAGTACAAGAAGACTGACTCTTCTTACTGTCTATGTTTTGAACCATTCCTGTGACACCAGTTATAGATTCCGATGCTTCACTCCAGGTATACTGTATCCCTTGGACCTTCTTATTGACGATGAAACACAGAAATTGCATCGGAATTAGATACAAAAGCACAATGCCGACGTAAGTACAAGAGGACTGACTCTTCTTACTGTCTATGTTTTGAACCATTCCATTGACACTAGTTATAGATTCCGATGCTTCACTCCAGGTTTACTGTTTCCCTTGGACCTTGTTATTGACGATGAAACACAGAAATTGCATCGGAATTAAATAGAAAAGGCTCAATGCCGACATAAGTACAAGAAGACTGACTCTTCTTACTGACTATGTTTTGTACCATTCCTGTGACACTAGTTATAGATTCCGATGCTTCACTTCAGGTTTACAATATCCCTTGGACCTTCTTATTGACGATGAAACACAGAAATTGCTTCGGAATTAGATACAAAAGGCAAAATGCCGACTTAAGTACCAGAAGACTGACTCTTCTTATTGTCTATGATTTGAACCATTCCTGTGACACTAGTTATAGATTCCGATGCTACACTCCAGGTTTACTGTATCCCTTGGATCTTCTTATTGACGATGAAACACAGAAATTGCATCGGAATTAAATACAAAATGCACAATGCCGACTTAAGGACAAGAAGACTGACTCTTCCTACTGTCTATGTTTTGAACCATTCCTGTGACACTCGTTATAGATTCCGATGCTTCACTTCAGGTTTACTGTATCCCTTGGATCTTCTTTTTGACGCTGAAACACAGAAATTGAATCGGAATTAAATACAAATGGCACAATGCCGACATAAGTACATAAAGACTGACTCTTCCTACTGTCTATGTTTTGAACCATTCCTGTCACACTCGTTATAGATTACGATGCTTCACTTCAGGTTTGCTGTTTCCCTTGGACCTTCTTATTGACGATGAAACACAGAAATTGAATCGGAATTAAATACAAAAGGCACAATGCCGACTTAAGTACACGAAGACTGACTCTTCTTACTGTCTATGATTTGAACCATTCCTGTGACACTAGTTATAGATTCCGATGCTTCACTCCAGGTTTACTGTATCCATTGGACCTTCTTATTGACGAAGAAACACACAAATTGCATCGGAATTAAATACAAAAGGCAAAATGCCGACTTAAGTACAAGAAGACTGACTCTTCTTACTGACTATGTTTTGAACCATTCCTGTGACACTAGCTATAGATTCCGATGCTTCACTTCAGGTTTAGTGTATCCCTCTGACTTTCTTAATGACGATGAAACACAGAAATGGCTTCGGAATTAAATACAAAAGGCACAATGCCGACTTAAGTACAAGAAGACTGACTCTTCTTACTGTCTATGTTTTGAACCATTCCTGTGACACTAGTTATAGATTCCGATGCTTCACTTGATTTTTACTGTATCCCTTGGACCTTCTTATTGACGATGAAACACAGAAATTGCATCGGAATTAAATACAAAAGGCACCATGCCGATTTAAGTACAAGAGGACTGACTCTTCTTACTGTCAATTTTTTGAACCATTCCTGTGACACTAGTTATAGATTGCGATGCTTCACTTGAGGTTTACTGTATCCCTTGGACCTTCTTATTGACGATGAAACAGAGATATTGCATCGGAATTAAGTAGAAAAGGCACAATGCCGACATAAGTACATGAAGACCGACTCTTCCTACTGACTATGTTTTGAACCATTCCTGTGACACTAGTTATAGATTCCGATGCTTCACTTGAGGCTTACTGTATCCCATGGAACTTCTTGTTGACGATGAAACACAGAAATTGTATCGGTATTAAATACAAAAGGCACAATGCTGACTTAAGTACATGAAGTCTGACTCTTCCTACTGACTATGTTTTTAACCACTCCTGTGACACTAGTTATAGATTCCGATGTTTCACTTGAGGTTAACTGTATACCTTGGACCTTCTTATTAACGATGAAACACAGAAATTGCATCGGAATTAAATACAAAAGGCACAATGCCGACGTAAGTACATGAAGACTGACTCTTCTTACTGTCTATGTTTTGAACCATTCCTGTGACACTAGTTATAGATTCCGATGCTTCACTTCAGGTTTACTGCACCACTTGGACCTTCTCATTGACGATGAAACATAGAAATTGCATCGGAATTAAATACAAAAGGCAAAATGCGGACTTAAGTACAAGAAGACTGACTGTTCTTACTGTCTATGTTTTGAACCATTCCTGTGACACTAGTTACAGATTCCGATGCTACACTCCAGGTTTACTGTATCCCTTGCACCTTCCTATTGACGATGAAACACAGAAATTGCATCGGAATTAAATACAAAAGGCACAATGCCGACTTAAGGACAAGAAGACGGACTCTTCCTACTGACTTTGTTTTGAACCATTAGTGTGACACTAGTTATAGATTGCGATGCTTCACTTCAGGTTTACTGTATTCCTTGGATCTTTTTATTGACGATGAAACACAGAAATTGCATCGGAATGAAATACAAAAGGCACAATGCCGACTTAAGTACAAGATGACTGACTCTTCCTACTGTCTTGTTTTGAACCATTCCTGTGACACTAGTTACAGATTCCGATGCTACACTCCAGGTTTACTGTATCCCTTGCACCTTCTTATTGACGATGAAACACAGAAATTGCATCGGAATTAAATAGAAAAGGCACAATGCCGACTTAAGGACGAGAAGACTGACTCTTCCTACTGACTTTGTTATGAACCATTAGTGTGACACAAGTTATAGATTCCGATGCTTCACTTGATTTTTACTGTATCCCTTGGACCTTCTTATTGACGATGAAACACAGAAATTGCATCGGAATTAAATACAAAACGCACAATGCCGATTTAAGTACAAGAGGACTGACTCTTCTTACTGTCTATGTTTTGAACCATTCCTGTGACACTAGTTATAGATTCCGACGCTTCACTTTAGGTTTACTGGATCCCTTGGACCTTCTTATTGATGATGAAACACAGAAATTGCATCGGAATTAAATACAAAAGGCACAATGCCGACATAAGTACATGAAGACCGACTCTTCCTACTGACTATGTTTTGAACCATTCCTGTGACACTAGTTATATATTAAGATGCTTCACTTGAGGCTTACTGTATCCCTTGGAACTTCTTGTTGACGATGAAACACACAAATTGCATCGGAATTAAATACAAAAGGCACAATGCCGACTTAAGTACAAGAAGACTGACTCTTCTTACTGTCTATGTTTTGAACCATTCCTGTGACACCAGTTATAGATTCCGATGCTTCACTCCAGGTATACTGTATCCCTTGGACCTTCTTATTGACGATGAAACACAGAAATTGCATCGGAATTAAATACTAAAGCACAATGCCGACGTAAGTACATGAGGACTGACTCTTCTTACTGTCTATGTTTTGAACCATTCCATTGACACTAGTTATAGATTATGATGCTCCACTCCAGGTTTACTGTTTCCCTTGGACCTTGTTATTGACGACGAAACACAGAAATTCCATCGGAATTAAATAGAAAAGGCTCAGTGCCGACTTAAGTACAAGAAGACTGACTCTTCTTACTGACTATGTTTTGAACCATTCCTGTGACACTAGTTATAGATTCCGATGCTTCACTTCAGGTTTACTGTATCCCTTGGACCTTATTATTGACGACGAAACACCGAAATTGCTTCGGAATTAAATACAAAAGGGAAAATTCCGACTTAAGTACCAGAAGACTGACTCTTCTTACTGTCTATGATTTGAACCATTCCTGTGACACTAGTTATAGATTCCGATGCTACACTCCAGGTTTACTGTATCCCTTGGACCTTCTTATTGACGATGAAACACAGAAATTGCATTGGAATTAAATACAAAAGGCACAATGCCGACTTAAGGACAAGAAGACTGACTCTTCCTACTGTCTATGTTTTGAACCATTCCTGTGACACTCGTTATAGATTCCGATTCTTCACTTCAGGGTTACTGTATCCCTTGGACCTTCTTAGTGACGCTGAAACACAGAAATTGAATCGGAATTAAATACAAAAGGCACAATGCCGACTTAAGTACATGAAGACTGACTCTTCCTACTGTCTATGTTTTGAACCATTCCTGTCACACTCGCTATAGATTACGATGCTTCACTTCAGGTTTACTGTATCCCTTGGACCTCCTTATTGACGATGAAACACAGAAATTGCATCGGAATTAAATACAAAAGGCACAATGCCGAGTTAAGTACATGAAGACCGACTCTTCCTACTGACTATGTTTTGAACCATTCCTGTGACACTAGTTATAGATTCCGATGCCTTGCTTCAGGTTTACTGTATCCCTTGGACCTTCTTATTGACGAAGAAACACAGAAATTGCATCGGAATTAAATACAAAAGGCACAATGCCGACTTAAGTACAATAAGACTAACTCTTCTTGCTGTCTATGTTTTGAACCATTCCTGTGACACTAGTTATAGATTCCGATGCTTCGCTCCAGGTTTACTATATCCCTTGGACCTTCTTATTGACAATGAAACACAGAAATTGCATCGGAATTAAATACAAAAAGCACAATGCCGACTTAAGAACAAGAAGACTGACTCTTCTTTCTGACTATGTTTGAACCATTCCAGTGACACTAGCTATAGATTCCGGTGCTTCACTTCAGGTTTACTGTATCCCTCTGACCTTCTTGTTGACGATGAAACACAGAAATTGCATTAAATACAAAAGCACAATGCCGACGTAAGTACAAGAGGACTGACTCTTCTTACTGTCTATGTTTTGAACCATTCCATTGACACTAGTTATAGATTCCGATGCTTCACTCCAGGTTTACTGTTTCCCTTGGACCTTGTTATTGACGATGAAACACAGAAATTGCATCGGAATTAAATAGAAAAGTCTCAATGCCGACTTAAGTAGAAGAAGACTGACTCTTCTTACTGACTATGTTTTGAACCATTCCTGTGACACTAGTTATAGATTCCGATGCTTCACTTCAGGTTTACTGTATCCCTTGGACCTTCTTATTAACAATGAAACACAGAAATTGCTTCGGAATTAAATACAAAAGGCAAAACGCCGACTTAAGTACCAGAAGACTGACTCTTCTTACTGTCTATGATTTGAACCATTCCTGTGACACTAGTTATAGATTCCGATGCTACACTCCAGGTTTACTGTATCCCTTGGACCTTCTTATTGACGATGAAACACTGAAATTGCATCGGAATTAAATACAAAAGGCACAATGCCGACTTAAGGACAAGAAGACTGACTCTTCCTACTGTCTATGTTTTGAACCATTCCTGTGACACCCGTTATAGATTCCGATGCTTCACTTGAGGTTTACTGTATCCCGTGGACCTTCTTATTGACGCTGAGACACAGAGATTGAATCGGAATTAAATGCAAAAGGCACAATGCCGACTTAAGTACAAGAAGACTGACTCTTCCTACTGTTTATGTTTTCAACCATTCCTGTGACACTCGTTATAGATAACGATGCTTTACTTCAGGTTTACTGTATCACTTGGACCTTCTTATTGACGATGAAACACAGAAATTGCATCGGAATTAAATACAAAAGGCACAATGCCGACTTAAGTACATGAAGACCGACTCTTCCTACTGCCTATGTTTTGAACCATTCCTGTGACACTAGTTATAGATTCCGATGCCTCGCTTCAGGTTTACTGTATCCCTTGGACCTTCTTATTGACGATGAAACATAGAAATTGCATCGGAATTAAATACAAAAGGCACAATGCCGAATTAAGTACAAGTCGACTGACTCTCCTTACTGTCTATGTTTTGAACCATTCCTGTGACACTAGTTATATATTCCGATGCATCACTCCAGGTTTACTGTATCCCTTGGACGTTCTTATTGACGAAGAAACACACAAATTGCATCGGTATTAAATACGAAAGGCACAATACCGACTTAAGTACAAGAAGACTGACTCTTGTTACTGCCTATGTTTTGAACCATTCCTGTGACACTAGCTATAGATTCCGATGCTTCACTTCAGGTTTAGTGTATCCCTCTGACTTTCGTATTGACGATGAAACACAGAAATGGCTTCGGAATTAAATACAAAAGGCACAATGCCGATTTAAGTACAAGAAGACTGACTCTTCTTACTGTCTATGTTTTGAACCATTCCTGTGACACTAGTTATAGATTCCGATGCTTCACTTGAGGTTTACTGTATCCCTTGGACCTTCGTATTGACGTTGAAACACAGAAATTGCATCGGAATCAAATACAAAAGGCACAATGCCGACTTAAGCACATGATGACCGACTCTTCCTACTGAATATGTTTTGAACCATTCCTGTGACACTAGTTATAGATACCGATGCTTCACTTGAGGTTTACTGTATCCCTTGGAGCTTCTTATTGACGATGAAACACAGAAATTGTATCGGTATTAAATCCAAAAGGCACAATGCCGACTTAAGTACATGAAGTCTGACTCTTCCTACTGACTATGTTTTTAACCATTCCTGTGACACTAGTTATAGATTCCGATGTTTCACTTGAGGTTAACTGTATACCTTGGACCTTCTTATTAACGATGAAACACAGAAATTGCATCGGAATTAAATACAAAATGCACAATGCCGACTTAAGTACAAGAAGACTGACTCTTCTTACTGTCTATGTTTTGAATAATCTCTAGGACACTAGTTATAGATTCCGATGCTTCGCTCCAGGTTTACTGTATCCCTTGGATCTTCTTATTGACAATGAAACACAGAAATTGCATCGGAATTAAATACAAAAAGCACAATGCCGACTTAAGAACAAGCAGACTGACTCTTCTTACTGACTATGTTTGAACCATTCCTGTGACACTAGCTATAGATTTCGATGCTTCACTTCAGGTTTACTGTATCCCTCTGACCTTCTTGTTGACGATGAAACACAGAAATAGCATCGGAATTAAATACAATAGGCACAATGCCGACTTAAGTACAAGACGACTGACTCCTCTTACTGTCTATGTTTTGAACCATTCCATTGACACTAGTTATAGATTCCGATGCTTCACTTGATTTTTACTGTATCCCTTGGACCTTCTTATTGACGATGAAACAGAGAAATTGCATCGGAATTAAATACAAAAGGCACAATGCCGATTTAAGTACAAGAGGACTGACTCTTCTTACTGTCTATGTTTTGAACCATTCCTGTGACACTAGTTATAGATTCCGATGCTTAACTTGAGGTTAACCGTATCCCTTGGACCTTCTTATTGACGATGAAACACAGAAATTGCTTCGGAATTAAATACAAAAGGCACAATGCCGACTTAAGTACAAGAAGACTGACTCTTCTTACTGTCTATGTTTTGAACCATTCCTGTGACACTAGTTATAGAATCCGATGCTTCACTTCAGGTTTACTGCACCCCATGGACCTTCTTATTGACGATGAAACATAGAAATTGCATCGGAATTAAATACAAAAGGCAAAATGCGGACTTAAGTACAAGAAGACTGACTCTTCTTACTGTCTATGTTTTGAACCATTCCTGTGACACTAGTTACAGATTCCGATGCTACACTCCAGGTTTACTGTATCCCTTGCACCTTCTTATTGACGATGAAACACAGAAATTGCATCGGAATTAAATACAAAAGGAACAATGCCGACTTAAGGACAAGAAGACTGACTCTTCCTACTGACTTTGTTTTGAACCATTGGTGTGACACTAGTTATAGATTCCGATGCTTCACTTCAGGTTTACTGTATTCCTTGGACCTTTTTATTGACGATGAAACACAGAAATTGCATCGGAATGAAATACAAAATGCACAATGCCGACATAAGTACAAAAAGACTGACTCTTCCTTACTGTCTATGTTTTGAACCATTCCCGTGACACTAGTTATAGATTCTGACGCTTCACTTCAGGTTTACTGGGTCCCTTGGACCCTCTTATTCACGATGAAACACAGAAATTGCATCAGAATTAAATACAAAAGGCACAATGCCGACATAAGTACATGAAGACCGACTCTTCCTACCGACTATGTTTGAACCATTCCTGTGACACTAGTTATAGATTCCGATGCTTCACTTGAGGCTTACTGTATCCCTTGGAACTTCTTGTTGACGATGAAACACACAAATTGCATCGGAATTAAATACAAAAGGCACAATGCCGACTTAAGTACAAGAAGACTGACTCTTCTTACTGTCTATGTTTTGAACCATTCCTGTGACACCAGTTATAGATTCCGATGCTTCACTCCAGGTATACTGTATCCCTTGGACCTTCTTATTGACGATGAAACACAGAAATTGCATCGGAATTAAATACAAAAGCACAATGCCGACGTAAGTACAAGAGGACTGACTCTTCTTACTGTCTATGTTTTGAACCATTCCATTGACACTAGTTATAGATTCCGATGCTTCACTCCAGGTTTACTGTTTCCCTTGGACCTTGTAATTGACGATGAAACACAGAAATTGCATCGGAATTAAATAGAAAAGGCTCAATGCCGACATAAGTACAAGAAGACTGACTCTTCTTACTGACTATGTTTTGTACCATTCCTGTGACACTAGTTATAGATTCCGATGCTTCACTTCAGGTTTACAATATCCCTTGGACGTTCTTATTGACGATGAAACACAGAAATTGCTTCGGAATTAGATACAAAAGGCAAAATGCCGACTTAAGTACCAGAAGACTGACTCTTCTTATTGTCTATGATTTGAACCATTCCTGTGACACTAGTTATAGATTCCGATGCTACACTCCAGGTTTACTGTATCCCTTGGATCTTCTTATTGACGATGAAACACAGAAATTGCATCGGAATTAAATACAAAATGCACAATGCCGACTTAAGGACAAGAAGACTGACTCTTCCTACTGTCTATGTTTTGAACCATTCCTGTGACACTCGTTATAGATTCCGATGCTTCACTTCAGGTTTACTGTATCCCTTGGATCTTCTTTTTGACGCTGAAACACAGAAATTGAATCGGAATTAAATACAAATGGCACAATGCCGACATAAGTACATAAAGACTGACTCTTCCTACTGTCTATGTTTTGAACCATTCCTGTCACACTCGTTATAGATTACGATGCTTCACTTCAGGTTTACTGTTTCCCTTGGACCTTCTTATTGACGATGAAACACAGAAATTGAATCGGAATTAAATACAAAAGGCACAATGCCGACTTAAGTACACGAAGACTGACTCTTCTTACTGTCTATGATTTGAACCATTCCTGTGACACTAGTTATAGATTCCGATGCTTCACTCCAGGTTTACTGTATCCATTGGACCTTCTTATTGACGAAGAAACACACAAATTGCATCGGAATTAAATACAAAAGGCAAAATGCCGACTTAAGTACAAGAAGACTGACTCTTCTTACTGACTATGTTTTGAACCATTCCTGTGACACTAGCTATAGATTCCGATGCTTCACTTCAGGTTTAGTGTATCCCTCTGACTTTCTTAATGACGATGAAACACAGAAATGGCTTCGGAATTAAATACAAAAGGCACAATGCCGACTTAAGTACAAGAAGACTGACTCTTCTTACTGTCTATGTTTTGAACCATTCCTGTGACACTAGTTATAGATTCCGATGCTTCACTTGATTTTTACTGTATCCCTTGGACCTTCTTATTGACGATGAAACACAGAAATTGCATCGGAATTAAATACAAAAGGCACCATGCCGATTTAAGTACAAGAGGACTGACTCTTCTTACTGTCAATTTTTTGAACCATTCCTGTGACACTAGTTATAGATTGCGATGCTTCACTTGAGGTTTACTGTATCCCTTGGACCTTCTTATTGACGATGAAACAGAGATATTGCATCGGAATTAAGTAGAAAAGGCACAATGCCGACATAAGTACATGAAGACCGACTCTTCCTACTGACTATGTTTTGAACCATTCCTGTGACACTAGTTATAGATTCCGATGCTTCACTTGAGGCTTACTGTATCCCATGGAACTTCTTGTTGACGATGAAACACAGAAATTGTATCGGTATTAAATACAAAAGGCACAATGCTGACTTAAGTACATGAAGTCTGACTCTTCCTACTGACTATGTTTTTAACCACTCCTGTGACACTAGTTATAGATTCCGATGTTTCACTTGAGGTTAACTGTATACCTTGGACCTTCTTATTAACGATGAAACACAGAAATTGCATCGGAATTAAATACAAAAGGCACAATGCCGACTTAAGTACATGAAGACTGACTCTTCTTACTGTCTATGTTTTGAACCATTCCTGTGACACTAGTTATAGATTCCGATGCTTCACTTCAGGTTTACTGCACCCCTTGGACCTTCTCATTGACGATGAAACATAGAAATTGCATCGGAATTAAATACAAACGGCAAAATGCGGACTTAAGTACAAGAAGACTGACTGTTCTTACTGTCTATGTTTTGAACCATTCCTGTGACACTAGTTACAGATTCCGATGCTACACTCCAGGTTTACTGTATCCCTTGCACCTTCCTATTGACGATGAAACACAGAAATTGCATCGGAATTAAATACAAAAGGCACAATGCCGACTTAAGGACAAGAAGACGGACTCTTCCTACTGACTTTGTTTTGAACCATTAGTGTGACACTAGTTATAGATTGCGATGCTTCACTTCAGGTTTACTGTATTCCTTGGACCTTTTTATTGACGATGAAACACAGAAATTGCATCGGAATGAAATACAAAAGGCACAATGCCGACTTAAGTACAAGATGACTGACTCTTCCTACTGTCTTGTTTTGAACCATTCCTGTGACACTAGTTACAGATTCCGATGCTACACTCCAGGTTTACTGTATCCCTTGCACCTTCTTATTGACGATGAAACACAGAAATTGCATCGGAATTAAATAGAAAAGGCACAATGCCGACTTAAGGACGAGAAGACTGACTCTTCCTACTGACTTTGTTATGAACCATTAGTGTGACACAAGTTATAGATTCCGATGCTTCACTTGATTTTTACTGTATCCCTTGGACCTTCTTATTGACGATGAAACACAGAAATTGCATCGGAATTAAATACAAAACGCACAATGCCGATTTAAGTACAAGAGGACTGACTCTTCTTACTGTCTATGTTTTGAACCATTCCTGTGACACTAGTTATAGATTCCGACGCTTCACTTTAGGTTTACTGGATCCCTTGGACCTTCTTATTGATGATGAAACACAGAAATTGCATCGGAATTAAATACAAAAGGCACAATGCCGACATAAGTACATGAAGACCGACTCTTCCTACTGACTATGTTTTGAACCATTCCTGTGACACTAGTTATATATTAAGATGCTTCACTTGAGGCTTACTGTATCCCTTGGAACTTCTTGTTGACGATGAAACACACAAATTGCATCGGAATTAAATACAAAAGGCACAATGCCGACTTAAGTACAAGAAGACTGACTCTTCTTACTGTCTATGTTTTGAACCATTCCTGTGACACCAGTTTTAGATTCCGATGCTTCACTCCAGGTATACTGTATCCCTTGGACCTTCTTATTGACGATGAAACACAGAAATTGCATCGGAATTAAATACTAAAGCACAATGCCGACGTAAGTACATGAGGACTGACTCTTCTTACTGTCTATGTTTTGAACCATTCCATTGACACTAGTTATAGATTATGATGCTCCACTCCAGGTTTACTGTTTCCCTTGGACCTTGTTATTGACGACGAAACACAGAAATTCCATCGGAATTAAATAGAAAAGGCTCAGTGCCGACTTAAGTACAAGAAGACTGACTCTTCTTACTGACTATGTTTTGAACCATTCCTGTGACACTAGTTATAGATTCCGATGCTTCACTTCAGGTTTACTGTATCCCTTGGACCTTATTATTGACGACGAAACACAGAAATTGCTTCGGAATTAAATACAAAAGGGAAAATTCCGACTTAAGTACCAGAAGACTGACTCTTCTTACTGTCTATGATTTGAACCATTCCTGTGACACTAGTTATAGATTCCGATGCTACACTCCAGGTTTACTGTATCCCTTGGACCTTCTTATTGACGATGAAAGACAGAAATTGCATTGGAATTAAATACAAAAGGCACAATGCCGACTTAAGGACAAGAAGACTGACTCTTCCTACTGTCTATGTTTTGAACCATTCCTGTGACACTCGTTATAGATTCCGATTCTTCACTTCAGGTTTACTGTATCCCTTGGACCTTCTTAGTGACGCTGAAACACAGAAATTGAATCGGAATTAAATACAAAAGGCACAATGCCGACTTAAGTACATGAAGACTGACTCTTCCTACTGTCTATGTTTTGAACCATTCCTGTCACACTCGCTATAGATTACGATGCTTCACTTCAGGTTTACTGTATCCCTTGGACCTCCTTATTGACGATGAAACACAGAAATTGCATCGGAATTAAATACAAAAGGCACAATGCCGAGTTAAGTACATGAAGACCGACTCTTCCTACTGACTATGTTTTGAACCATTCCTGTGACACTAGTTATAGATTCCGATGCCTTGCTTCAGGTTTACTGTATCCCTTGGACCTTCTTATTGACGAAGAAACACAGAAATTGCATCGGAATTAAATACAAAAGGCACAATGCCGACTTAAGTACAATAAGACTAACTCTTCTTGCTGTCTATGTTTTGAACCATTCCTGTGACACCAGTTATAGATTCCGATGCTTCACTCCAGGTATACTGTATCCCTTGGACCTTCTTATTGACGATGAAACACAGAAATTGCATCGGAATGAAATACAAAAGCACAATGCCGACGTAAGTACAAGAGGACTGACTCTTCTTACTGTCTATGTTTTGAACCATTCCATTGACACTAGTTATAGATTCCGATGCTTCACTCCAGGTTTACTGTTTCCCGTGGACCTTGTTATTGACGATGAAGCACAGAAATTGCATCGGAATTAAATAGAAAAGGCTCAATGCCGACTTAAGTACAAGAAGACTGACTCTTCTTACTTACTATGTTTTGAACCATTCCTGTGACACTAGTTATAGATTCCGATGCTTCACTTCAGGTTTACTGTATCCCTTGGACCTTCTTATTGACGATGAAACACAGAAATTGCTTCGGAATTAAATACAAATGGAAAAATGCCGACTTAAGTACCAGAAGACTGACTCTTCTTACTGTCTATGATTTGAACCAATCCTGTGACACTAGTTATAGATTCCGATGCTACACTCCAGGTTTACTGTATCCCTTGGACCTTCTTATTGACGATGAAACACAGAAATTGCATCGGAATTAAATACAAAAGGCACAATGCCGACTTAAGGACAAGAAGACTGACTCTTCCTACTGTCTATGTTTTGAACCATTCCTGTGACACTCGTTATAGATTCCGATGCTTCACTTCAGGTTTACTGTATCCCTTGGACCTTCTTATTGACGCTGAAACACGGAAATTGAATCGGAATTAACTACAAAAGGCACAATGCCGACTTAAGTACATGAAGACTGACTCTTCCTACTGTCTATGTTTTGAACCATTCCTGTCACACTCGTTATAGATTACGATGCTTCACTTCAGGTTTACTGTATCCCTTGGACCTTCTTATTGACGATGAAACACAGAAATTGCATCGGAATTAAATACAAAAGGCACAATGCCGAATTAAGTACAAGAAGACTGACTCTTCTTACTGTCTATGCTTTGAACCATTCCTGTGACACTAGTTATTGATTCCGATGCATCACTCCAGGTTTACTGTATCCCTTGGACCTTCTTATTGACGAAGAAACACACAAATAGCATCGGTATTAAATACAAAAGGCACAATGCCGACTTAAGTGCAAGAAGACTGACTCTCGTTACTGCCTATGTTTTGAACCATTCCTGTGACACTAGCTATAGATTCCGATGCTTCACTTCAGGTTTAGTGTATCCCTCTGACTTTCTTATTGACGATGACACACAGAAATGGCTTCGGAATTAAAAACAAAATGCACAATGCCGATTTAAGTACAAGAAGACTGACTCTTCTTACTGTCTATGTTTTGAACCATTCCTGTCACACTCGTTATAGATTACGATGCTTCACTTCAGGTTTACTGTATCCCTTGGACCTTCTTATTGACGATGAAACACAGAAATTGAATCGGAATTAAATACAAAAGGCACAATGCCGACTTAAGTACACGAAGACTGACTCTTCTTACTGTCTATGATTTGAACCATTCCTGTGACTCTAGTTATAGATTCCGATGCTTCACTTGAGGTTTACTGTATCCCTTGGACCTTCTTATTGACGATGAAACACAGAAATTGTATCGGTATTAAATACAAAAGGCACAATGCTGACCTAAGTACATGAAGTCTGACTCTTCCTACTGACTATGTTTTTAACCACTCCTGTGACACTAGTTATAGATTCCGATGTTTCACTTGAGGTTAACTGTATCCCTTGGACCTTCTTATTAACGATGAAACACAGAAATTGCATCGGAATTAAATGCAAAAGGCACAATGCCGACTTAAGTACATGAAGACTGACTCTTCTTACTGTGTATGTTTTGAACCATTCCTGTGACACTAGTTATAGATTCCGATGCTTCACTTCAGGTTTACTGCACCCCTTGGACCTTCTCATTGTCGATGAAACATAGAAATTGCATCGGAATTAAATACAAAAGGCAAAATGCGGACTTAAGTACAAGTAGACTGACTGTTCTTACTGTCTATGTTTTGAACCATTCCTGTGACACTAGTTACAGATTCCGATGCTACACTCCAGGTTTACTGTATCCCTTGCACCTTCTTATTGACGATGAAACACCGAAATTGCATCGGAATTAAATAGAAAAGGCACAATGCCGACTTAAGGACGAGAAGACTGACTCTTCCTACTGACTTTGTTATGAACCATTAGTGTGACACAAGTTATAGATTCCGATGCTTCACTTGATTTTTACTGTTTCCCTTGGACCTTCTTATTGACGATGAAACACAGAAATTGCATCGGAATTAAATACAAAACGCACAATGCCGATTTAAGTACAAGAGGACTGACTCTTCTTACTGTCTATGTTTTGAACCATTCCTGTGACACTAGTTATAGATTCCGACGCTTCACTTTAGGTTTACTGGATCCCTTGGACCTTCTTATTGACGATGAAACACAGAAATTGCATCGGAATTAAATACAAAAGGCACAATGCCGACATAAGTACATGAAGACCGACTCTTCCTACTGACTATGTTTTGAACCATTCCTGTGACACTAGTTATAGATTCCGATGCTTCACTTGAGGCTTACTGTATCCCTTGGAACCTCTTGTTGACGATGAAACACACAAATTGCATCGGAATTAAATACAAAAGGCACAATGCCGACTTAAGTACAAGAAGACTGACTCTTCTTACTGTCTATGTTTTGAACCATTCCTGTGACACCAGTTATAGATTCCGATGCTTCACTCCAGGTATACTGTATCCCTTGGACCTTCTTATTGACGATGAAACACAGAAATTGCATCGGAATTAAATACTAAAGCACAATGCCGACGTAAGTACATGAGGACTGACTCTTCTTACTGTCTATGTTTTGAACCATTCCATTGACACTAGTTATAGATTATGATGCTTCACTCCAGGTTTACTGTTTCCCTTGGACCTTGTTATTGACGACGAAACACAGAAATTGCATCGGAATTAAATAGAAAAGGCTCAGTGCCGACTTAAGTACAAGAAGACTGACTCTTCTTACTGACTATGTTTTGAACCATTCCTGTGACACTAGTTATAGATTCCGATGCTTCACTTCAGGTTTATTGTATCCCTTGGACCTTATTATTGACGACGAAACACAGAAATTGCTTCGGAATTAAATACAAAAGGGAAAATTCCGACTTAAGTACCAGAAGACTGACTCTTCTTACTGTCTATGATTTGAACCATTCCTGTGACACTAGTTATAGATTCCGATGCTACACTCCAGGTTTACTGTATCCCTTGGACCTTCTTATTGACGATGAAACACAGAAATTGCATTGGAATTAAATACAAAAGGCACAATGCCGACTTACGGACAAGAAGACTGACTCTTACTACTGTCTATGTTTTGAACCATTCCTGTGACACTCGTTATAGATTCCGATTCTTCACTTCAGGTTTACTGTATCCCTTGGACCTTCTTATTGACGCTGAAACACAGAAATTGAATCGGAATTAAATACAAAAGGCACAATGCCGACTTAAGTACATGAAGACTGACTCTTCCTACTGTCTATGTTTTGAACCATTCCTGTCACACTCGTTATAGATTACGATGCTTCACTTCAGGTTTACTGTATCCCTTGGACCTCCTTATTGACGATGAAACACAGAAATTGCATCGGAATTAAATACAAAAGGCACAATGCCGACTTAAGTACATGAAGACCGACTATTCCTACTGACTATGTTTTGAACCATTCCTGTGACACTAGTTATAGATTCCGATGCCTTGCTTCAGGTTTACTGTATCCCTTGGACCTTCTTATTGACGAAGAAACACAGAAATTGCATCGGAATTAAATACAAAAGGCACAATGCCGAATTAAGTACAAGAAGACTGACTCTTCTTACTGTCTATGTTTTGAACCATTCCTGTGACACTAGTTTCAGATTCCGATGCTACACTCCAGGTTTACTGTATCCCTTGCACCTTCTTATTGACGATGAAACACAGAAATTGCATCGGAATTAAATACAAAAGGCACAATGCCGACTTAAGGACAAGAAGACTGACTCTTCCTACTGACTTTGTTTTGAACCATTAGTGTGACACTAGTTATAGATTCCGAAGCTTCACTTCAGGTTTACTGTATTCCTTGGACCTTTTTATTGACGATGAAACACAGAAATTGCATCGGAATGAAATACAAAATGCAAAATGCCGACTTAAGTACAAGAAGACTGACTCTTCCTACTGTCTATGTTTTGAACCATTCCTGTGACACTAGTTATAGATTCCGACGCTTCACTTCAGGTTTACTGTATCCCTTGGACCTTCTTATTCACGATGAAACACAGACATTGCATCGGAATTAAATACAAAAGGCACAATGCCGACATAAGTACATGAAGACCGACTCTTCCTACCGAATATGTTTTGAACCATTCCTGTGACACTAGTTATAGATTCCGATGCTTCACTTGAGGCTTACTGTATCCCTTGGAAATTCTTGTTGACGATGAAACACACAAATTGCATCGGAATTAAATACAAAAGGCACAATGCCGACTTAAGTACAAGAAGACTGACTCTTCTTACTGTCTATGTTTTGAACCATTTCTGTGACACCAGTTATAGATTCCGATGCTTCACTCAAGGTATACTGTATCCCTTGGACCTTCTTATTGACGATGAAACACAGAAATTGCATCGGAATTAAATACAAAAGCACAATGCCGACGTAAGTACAAGAGGACTGACTCTTCCTACTGTCTATGTTTTGAACCATTCCTGTGACACTAGTTATAGATTCCGATGCTTCACTTCAGGTTTACAATATCCCTTGGACCTTCTTATTGACGATGAAACACAGAAATTGCTTCGGAATTAAATACAAAAGGCAAAATGCCGACTTAACTACCAAAGGACTGACTCTTCTTACTGTCTATGATTTGAACCATTCCTGTGACACTAGTTATAGATTCCGATGCTACACTCCGGGTTTACTGTATCCCTTGGACCTTCTTATTGACGATGAAACACAGAAATTGCATCGGAATTAAATACAAAATGCACAATGCCGACTTAAGGACAAGAAGACTGACTCTTCCTGCTGTCTATGTTTTGAACCATTCCTGTGACACTCGTTATAGATTCCGATGCTTCACTTCAGGTTTACTGTATCCCTTGGATCTTCTTTTTGACGCTGAAACACAGAAATTGAATCGGAATTAAATACAAAAGGCACAATGCCGACTTAAGTACATGAAGACTGACTCTTCCTACTGTCTATGTTTTGAACCATTCCTGTCACACTCGTAATAGATTACGATGCTTCACTTCAGGTTTACTGTTTCCCTTAGACCTCCTTATTGACGATGAAACACAGAAATTGAATCGGAATTAAATACAAAAGGCACAATGCCGACTTAAGTACACGAAGACTGACTCTTCTTACTGTCTATGATTTGAACCATTCCTGTGACACTAGCTATAGATTCCGATGCTTCACTTCAGGTTTAGTGTATCCCTCTGACTTTCTTATTGACGATGAAACACAGAAATGGCTTCGGAATTAAATACAAAAGGCACAATGCCGACTTAAGTACAAGAAGACTGATTCTTCTTACTGTCTATGTTTTGAACCATTCCTGTGACACTAGTTATAGATTCCGATGCTTCACTTGAGGTTTACTGTATCCCTTGGACCTTCTTATTGACGATGAAACGGAGATATTGCATCGGAATTAAGTAGAAAAGGCACAATGCCGACTTAAGTACATGTAGACCGACTCTTCCTACTGACTATGTTTTGAACCATTCCTGTGACACTAGTTATAGATTGCGATGTTTCACTTGAGGTTAACTGTATCCCTTGGACCTTCTTATTGACGATGAAACACAGAAATTGCCTCGGAATTAAATACAAAAGGCACAATGCCGACTTAAGTATAAGAAGACTGACTCTTCTTACTGTCTATGTTTTGAAAAATTCCTGTGACACTAGTTATAGATTCCGATGCTTCACTTCAGGTTTACTGCACCCCTTGGACCTTCTTATTGACGATGAATTATAGAAATTGCACCGGAATTAAATACAAAAGGCAAAATGCGGACTTAAGTACAAGAAGACTGACTCTTCCTACTGTCTATGTTTT
This sequence comes from Schistocerca serialis cubense, assembly GCF_023864345.2. Lineage (NCBI taxonomy): Eukaryota > Metazoa > Arthropoda > Insecta > Orthoptera > Acrididae > Schistocerca > Schistocerca serialis. Next base: position 1,083,335,358 of record NC_064640.1, on the reverse strand, counting down.
GAACCATTCCTGTGACACTAGTTACAGATTCCGATGCTACACTCCAGGTTTACTGTATCCCTTGCACCTTCTTATTGACGATGAAACACAGAAATTGCATCGGAATTAAATACAAAAGGCACAATGCCGGCATAAGGACAAGAAGACTGACTCTTCCTACGGACTTTGTTTTGAACCATTAGTCTGACACTAGTTATAGATTCCGATGCTTCACTTGATTTTTACTGTATCCCTTGGACCTTCTTATAGACCATGAAATACAGAAATTGCATCGGAATTAAATACAAAAGGCACAATGCCGACATAAGTACATGAAGACCGACTCTTCCTACTGACTATGCTTTGAACCATTCCTGTGACACTAGTTATAGATTCCGATGCTTTACTTGAGGCTTACTGTATCCCATGGAACTTCTTGTTGACGATGAAACACACAAATTGCATCGGAATGAAATACAAAAGCACAATGCCGACGTAAGTACAAGAGGACTGACTCTTCTTACTGTCTATGTTTTGAACCATTCCATTGACACTAGTTATAGATTCCGATGCTTCACTCCAGGTTTACTGTTTCCCTTGGACCTTGTTATTAACGATGAAGCACAGAAATTGCATCGGAATTAAATAGAAAAGGCTCAATGCCGACTTAAGTGCAAGAAGACTGACTCTTCTTACTGACTCTGTTTTGAACCATTCCTGTGACACTAGTTATAGATTCCGATGCTTCACTTCAGGTTTACTGTATCCCTTGGACCTTCTTATTGACGATGAAACACAGAAATTGCTTCGGAATTAAATACAAATGGCAAAATGCCGACTTAAGTACCAGAAGACTGACTCTTCTTACTGTCTATGATTTGAACCAATCCTGTGACACTAGTTATAGATTCCGATGCTACACTCCAGGTTTACTGTATCCCTTGGACCTTCTTATTGACGATGAAACACAGAAATTGCATCGGAATTAAATACAAAAGGCACAATGCCGACTTAAGGACAAGAAGACTGACTCTTCCTACTGTCTATGTTTTGAACCATTCCTGTGACACTCGTTATAGATTCCGATGCTTCACTTCAGGTTTACTGTATCCCTTGGACCTTCTTATTGACGCTGAAACACGGAAATTGAATCGGAATTAACTACAAAAGGCACAATGCCGACTTAAGTACATGAAGACTGACTCTTCCTACTGTTTATGTTTTGAACCATTCCTGTCACACTCGTTATAGATTACGATGCTTCACTTCAGGTTTACTGTATCCCTTGGACCTTCTTATTGACGATGAAACACAGAAATTGCATCGGAATTAAATACAAAAGGCACAATGCCGAATTAAGTACAAGAAGACTGACTCTTCTTACTGTCTATGTTTTGAACCATTCCTGTGACACTAGTTATAGATTCCGATGCATCACTCCAGGTTTACTGTATCCCTTGGACCTTCTTATTGACGAAGAAACACACAAATAGCATCGGTATTAAATACAAAAGGCACAATGCCGACTTAAGTACAAGAAGACTGACTCTTGTTACTGCCTATGTTTTGAACCATTCCTGTGACACTAGCTATAGATTCCGATGCTTCACTTCAGGTTTAGTGTTTCCCTCTGACTTTCTTATTGACGATGACACACAGAAATGGCTTCGGAATTAAATACAAAAGGCACAATGCCGATTTAAGTACAAGAAGACTGACTCTTCTTACTGTCTATGTTTTGAACCATTCCTGTGACACTAGTTATAGATTCCGAGGCTTCACTCCAGGTTTACTGTTTCCCTTGGACCTTGTTATTGACGATGAAACACAGAAATTGCATCGGAATTAAATAGAAAAGGCTCAGTGCCGACTTAAGTACAAGAAGACTGACTCTTCTTACTGACTATGTTTTTAACCACTCCTGTGACACTAGTTATAGACTCCGATGTTTTACCTGAGGTTAACTGTATACCTTGGACCTTCTTATTAACGATGAAACACAGATATTGCATCGGAATTAAATACAAAAGGCACAATGACGACTTAAGTACAAGAAGACTGACTCCTCTTACTGTCTATGTTTTGAACCATTCCTGTGACACTAGTTATAGATTCCGATGCTTCGCTCCGGGTTTACTATATCCCTTGGACCTTCTTATTGACAATGAAACACAGAAATTGCATCGGAATTAAATATAAAAAGCACAATGCCGACTTAAGAGCAAGAAGACTGACTCTTCTTACTGACTATGTTTGAACCATTCCTGTGACACTAGCTATAGATTCCGATGCTTCACTTCAGGTTTAGTGTATCCCTCTGACCTTCTTGTTGACGATGAAACACAGAAATAGCATCGGAATTAAATACAATAGGCACAATGCCGACTTAAGTACAAGACGACTGACTCTTCTTACTGTCTATGTTTTGAACCATTCCTGTGACACTAGTTATAGATTCCGATGCCTCGCTTCAGGTTTACTGTATCCCTAGGACCTTCTTATTGACGATGAAACACAGAAATTGCATCGGAATTAAATACAAAAGGCACAATGCCGATTTAAGTACAAGAAGACTGGCTCTTCTTACTGTCTATGTTTTGAACCAATCCTGTGACACTAGTTATATATTCCGATGCATCACTCCTGGTTTACTGTATCCCTTGGACCTTCTTATTGACGAAGAAACACACAAATTGCATCGGAATTAAGTAGAAAAGGCACAATGCTGACTTAAGAACATGAAGTCTGACTCTTCCTCCTGACTTTGTTTTGAACCATTAGTGTGACACTAGTTATAGATACCGATGCTTCACTTGAGGTTTACTGTATCCCTAGGACCTTCTTATTGACGATGAAACACAGAAATTGTATCGGTATTAAATACAAAAGGCACAATGCCGACTTAAGTACATGAAGTCTGACTCTTCCTACTGACAATGTTTTTAACCATTCCTGTGACACTAGTTATAGATTCCGATGTTTCACTTGAGGTTTAGCCGTATACCTTGGACCTTCTTATTAACGATGAAACACAGAAATTGCATCGGAATTAAATACAAAAGGCACAATGCCGACTTAAGTACAAGAAGACTGACTCTTGTTACTGCCTATGTTTTGAACCATTCCTGTGACACTAGCTATAGATCCCGATGCTTCACTTCAGGTTTAGTGTATCCCTCTGTCTTTCTTATTGACGATGACACACAGAAATGGCTTCGGAATTAAATACAAAAGGCACAATGCCGATTTAAGTACAAGAAGACTGACTCTTCTTACTGTCTATGATTTGAACCATTCCTGTGCTACTAGTTATAGATTCCGATGCTTCACTTGAGGTTTACTGTATCCCTTGGACCTCCATATTGACGATGAAACACTGAAATAGCATCGGAATCAAATACAAAAGGCACAATGCCGACTTAAGTACATGATGACCGACTCTTCCTACTGACTATGTTTAGAACCATTCCTGTGACACTAGTTATAGATACCGATGCTTCACTTGAGGTTTACTGTATCCCTTGAAGCTTCTTATTGACGATGAAACACAGAAATTGTATCGGTATTAAATACAAAAGGCACAATGCCGACTTAAGTACATGAAGTCTGACTCTTCCTACTGACTATGTTTTTAACCATTCCTGTGACACTAGTTATAGATTCCGATGTTTCACTTGAGGTTAACTGCATACCTTGGACCTTCTTATTAACGATGAAACACATTAATTGCATCGGAATTAAATACAAAAGGCACAATGCCGACTTAAGTACAAGAAGACTGACTCTTCTTATTGTCTATGTTTTGAACCATTCCTGTGACACTAGTTATAGATTCCGATGCTTCGCTCCAGGTTTACTATATCCCTTGGACCTTCTTATTGACTATGAAACACAGAAATTGCATCGGAATTAAATACAAAAAGCACAATGCCGACTTAAGAACAAGAAGACTGACTCTTCTTACTGACTATGTTTGAACCATTCCTGTGACACTAGCTATAGATTCCGATGCTCCACTTCAGGTTTACTGTATCCCTCTGAGCTTCGTGTTGACGATGAAACAGAGAAATTGCATCGGAATTAAATACAAAAGCACAATGCCGACGTAAGTACAAGAGGACTGACACTTCTTACTGTCTATGTTTTGAACCATTCCATTGACACTAGTTATAGATTCCGATGCTTCACTCCAGGTTTACTGTTTCCCTTGGACCTTGTTATTGACGATGAAACACAGAAATTGCATCGGAATTAATTAGAAAAGGCTCAATGCCGACTTAAGTACAAGAAGACTGACTCTTCTTACTGACTATGTTTTGAACCATTCCTGTGACACTAGTTATAGATTCCGATGCTACACTCCAGGTTTACTGTATCCCTTGGACCTTCTTATTGACGATGAAACACAGAAATTGCATCGGAATTAAATACAAAAGGCACAATGCCGACTTAAGGACAAGAAGACTGACTCTTCCTACTGTCTATGTTTTGAACCATTCCTGGGACACCCGTTATAGATTCCGATGCTTCACTTCAGGTTTACTGTATCCCTTGGACCTTATTATTGACGCTGAAACACAGAAATTGAATCGGAATTAAATACAAAAGGCACAAAGCCAACTTAAGTACAAGAAGACTGACTCTTCCTACTGTCACTGTTTTGAACCATTCCTGTGACACTCGTTATAGATTACAATGCTTTACTTCAGGTTTAGTGTATCCCTTGGACCTTCTTATTGACGATGAAAGACAGAAATTGCATCGAAATTAAATACAAAATGCACAATGCCGACTTAAGTACATGAAGACCGACTCTTCCTACTGACAATGTTTTGAACCATTCCTGTGACACTAGTTATAGATTCCGATGCCTCGCTTCAGGTTTACTGTATCCCTTGGACCTTCTTATTGACGATGAAACACAGAAATTGCATCGGAATTAAGTACAAAAGGCACAATGCCGATTTAAGTACAAGAGGACTGACTCTTCTTACTGTCTATGATTTGAACCATTCCTGTGACACTAGTTATAGATTCCGATGCTTCACTTGCGGTTTACTGTATCCCTTGGACCTTCTTATTGACGATGAAACACAGATATTGCATCGGAATTAAGTAGAAAAGGCACAAAGCCGACTTAAGTACATGATGACCGACTCTTCCTACAGACTATGCTTTGAACCATCCCTGTGACACTAGTTATTGATACCGATGCTTCACTTGAGGTTTACTGTATCCCTTGGACCTTCTTAGTGACGATGAAACACAGAAATTGTATCGGTATTAAATACAAAAGGCACAATGCCGACTTAAGTACATGAAGACCGACTCTTCCTTCTGACTATGTTTGGAACCATTCCTGTGACACTAGTTATAGATTCCGATGTTTCACTTGAGGTTAACTGTATCCCTTGGACCTTCTTAGTGACGATGAAACACAGAAATTGCATCGGAATTAAATACAAAATGCACAATGCCGACTTAAGGACAAGAAGACTGACTCTTCCTGCTGTCTATGTTTTGAACCATTCCTGTGACACTCGTTATAGATTCCGATGCTTCACTTCAGGTTTACTGTTTCCCTTAGACCTTCTTATTTACGATGAAACACAGAAATTGAATCGGAATTAAATACAAAAGGCACAATGCCGACTTAAGTACACGAAGACTGACTCTTCTTACTGTCTATGATTTGAACCATTCCTGTGACACCTAGCTATAGATTCCGATGCTTCACTTCAGGTTTAGTGTATCCCTCTGACTTTCTTATTGACGATGAAACACAGAAATGGCTTCGGAATTAAATACAAAAGGCACAATGCCGACTTAAGTACAAGAAGACTGACTCTTCTTACTGTCTATGTTTTGAACCATTCCTGTGACACTAGTTACAGATTCCGATGCTTCACTTGATTTTTACTGTATCCCTTGGACCTTCTTATTGACGATGAAACACAGAAATTGCATCGGAATTAAATACAAAAGGCACAATGCCGATTTAAGTACAAGAGGACTGACTCTTCTTACTGTCAATTTTTTCAACCATTCCTGAGACACTAGTTATAGATTCCGATGCTTCACTTGAGGTTTACTGTATCCCTTGGACCTTCTTATTGACGATGAAACGGAGATATTGCATCGGAATTAAGTAGAAAAGGCACAATGCCGACTTAAGTACATGTAGACCGACTCTTCCTACTGACTATGTTTTGAACCATTCCTGTGACACTAGTTATAGATTGCGATGTTTCACTTGAGGTTAACTGTATCCCTTGGACCTTCTTATTGACGATGAAACACAGAAATTGCCTCGGAATTAAATACAAAAGGCACAATGCCGACTTAAGTATAAGAAGACTGACTCTTCTTACTGTCTATGTTTTGAAAAATTCCTGTGACACTAGTTATAGATTCCGATGCTTCACTTCAGGTTTACTGCATCCCTTGGACCTTCTTATTGACGATGAATTATAGAAAATGCATCGGAATTAAATACAAAAGGCAAAATGCGGACTTAAGTACAAGAAGACTGACTCTTCCTACTGTCTATGTTTTGAACCATTCCTGTGACACTAGTTACAGATTCCGATGCTACACTCCAGGTTTACTGTATCCCTTGCACCTTATTATTGACGATGAAACACAGAAATTGCATCGGAATTAAATACAAAAGGCACAATGCCGACATAAGGACAAGAAGACTGACTCTTCCTACGGACTTTGTTTTGAACCATTAGTCTGACACTAGTTATAGATTCCGATGGTTCACTTGATTTTTACTGTATCCCTTGGACCTTCTTATAGACGATGAAATACAGAAATTGCATCGGAATTAAATACAAAAGGCACAATGCCGACATAAGTACATGAAGACCGACTCTTCCTACTGACTATGTTTTGAACCATTCCTGTGACACTAGTTATAGATTCCGATGCTTTACTTGAGGCTTACTGTATCCCATGGAACTTCTTGTTGACGATGAAACACACAAATTGCATCGGAATTAAATACAAAAGGCACAATGCCGACTTAAGTACAATAAGACTGACTCTTCTTACTGTCTATGTTTTGAACCATTGCTGTGACACCAGTTATAGATTCCGATGCTTCACTCCAGGTATACTGTATCCCTTGGACCTTCTTATTGACGATGAAACACAGAAATTGCATCGGAATGAAATACAAAAGCACAATGCCGACGTAAGTACAAGAGGACTGACTCTTCTTACTGTCTATGTTTTGAACCATTCCATTGACACTAGTTATAGATTCCGATGCTTCACTGCAGGTTTACTGTTTCCCTTGGACCTTGTTATTGACGATGAAGCACAGAAATTGCATCGGAATTAAATAGAAAAGGCTCAATGCCGACTTAAGTACAAGAAGACTGACTCTTCTTACTGACTATGTTTTGAACCATTCCTGTGACACTAGTTATAGATTCCGATGCTTCACTTCAGGTTTACTGTATCCCTTGGACCTTCTTATTGACGATGTAACACAGAAATTGCTTCGGAATTAAATACAAATGGCAAAATGCCGACTTAAGTACCAGAAGACTGACTCTTCTTACTGTCTATGATTTCAACCAATCCTGTGACACTAGTTATAGATTCCGATGCTACACTCCAGGTTTACTGTATCCCTTGGACCTTATTATTGACGATGAAACACAGAAATTGCATCGGAATTAAATACAAAAGGCACAATGCCGACTTAAGGACAAGAAGACTGACTCTTCCTACTGTCTATGTTTTGAACCATTCCTGTGACACTCGTTATAGATTCCGATGCTTCACTTCAGGTTTACTGTATCCCTTGGACCTTCTTATTGACGCTGAAACACGGAAATTGAATCGGAAATAACTACAAAAGGCACAATGCCGACTTAAGTACATGAAGACTGACTCTTCCTACTGTTTATGTTTTGAACCATTCCTGTCACACTCGTTATAGATTACGATGCTTCACTTCAGGTTTACTGTATCCCTTGGACCTTCTTATTGACGATGAAACACAGAAATTGCATCGGAATTAAATACAAAAGGCACAATGCCTAATTAAGTACAAGAAGACTGACTCTTCTTACTGTCCATGTTTTGAACCATTCCTGTGACACTAGTTAAAGATTCCGATGCATCACTCCAGGTTTACTGTATCCCTTGGACCTTCTTATTGACGAAGAAACACACAAATAGCATCGGTATTAAATACAAAAGGCACAATGCCGACTTAAGTACAACAAGACTGACTCTTGTTACTGCCTATGTTTTGAACCATTCCTGTGACACTAGCTATAGATTCCGATGCTTCACTTCAGGTTTAGTGTATCCCTCTGACTTTCTTATTGACGATGACACACAGAAATGGCTTCGGAATTAAATACAAAAGGCACAATGCCGATTTAAGTACAAGAAGACTGACTCTTCTTACTGTCTATGTTTTGAACCATTCCTGTGACACTAGTTATAGATTCCGAGGCCTCACTCCAGGTGTACTGTTTCCCTTGGACCTTGTTATTGACGATGAAACACAGAAATTGCATCGGAATTAAATAGAAAAGGCTCAGTGCCGACTTAAGTACAAGAAGACTGACTCTTCTTACTGACTATGTTTTGAACCACTCCTGTGACACTAGTTATAGATTCCGATGCTTCACTTCAGGTTTACTGTATCCCTTGGACCTTATTATTGACGTCGAAACACAGAAATTGCTTCGGAATTAAATACAAAAGGGAAAATTCCGACTTAAGTACCAGAAGACTGACTCTTATTACTGTCTACGATTTGAACCATTCCTGTGACACTAGTTATAGATTCCGATGCTACACTCCAGGTTTACTGTATCCCTTGGACCTTCTTATTGACGATGAAACACAGAAATTGCATCGGAATTAAATACAAAAGGCACAATGCCGACTTAAGGACAAGAAGACTGACTCTTCCTACTGTCCATGTTTTGAACCATTCCTGTGACACTCGTTATAGATTCCGATTCTTCACTTCAGGTTTACTGTATCCCTTGGACCTTCTTATTGACGCTGAAACACAGAAATTGAATCGGAATTAAATACAAAAGGCACAATGCCGACTTAAGTACATGAAGACTGCCTCTTCCTACTGTCTATGTTTTGAACCATTCCTGTCACACTCGTTATAGATTACGATGCTTCACTTCAGGTTTACTGTATCCCTTGGACCTCCTTATTGACGATGAAACACAGAAATTGCATCGGAATTAAATACAAAAGGCACAATGCCGACTTAAGTACATGAAGACCGACTCTTCCCACTGACTATGTTTTGAACCATTCCTGTGACACTAGTTATAGATTCCGATGCCTTGCTTCAGGTTTACTGTATCCCTTGGACCTTCTTATTGACGAAGAAACACAGAAATTGCATCGGAATTAAATACAAAAGGCACAATGCCGAATTAAGTACAAGAAGACTGACTCTTCTTACTGTCTATGTTTGAACCATTCCTGTGACACTAGTTATAGATTCCGATGCATCACTCCAGGTTTACTGTATCCCTTGGACCTTCTTATTGACGAAGAAACACACAAATTGCATCGGTATTAAATACAAGAGGCACAATGCCGATTTAAGTACAAGAAGACTGACTCTTCTTACTGTCTATGTTTTGAACAATTCCTGTGACTCTAGTTATAGATTCCGATGTTTCACTTGAGGTTAACTGCATACCTTGGACCTTCTTACTAACGATGAAACACAGAAATTGCATCGGAATTAAATACAAAAGGCACAATGCCGACTTAAGTACAAGAAGACTGACTCTTCTTACTGCCTATGTTTTGAACCATTCCTGTGACACTAGTTATAGATTCCGATGTTTCGCTCCCGGTTTACTATATCCCTTGGACCTTCTTATTGACAATGAAACACAGAAATTGCATCGGAATTAAATACAAAAAGCACAATGCCGACTTAAGAACAAGAAGACTGACTCTTCTTACTGACTATGTTTGAACCATTCCTGTGACACTAGCTATAAATTCCGATGCTTCACTTCAGGTTTACTGTATCCCTCTGAGCTTCGTGTTGACGATGAAACAGAGAAATTGCATCGGAATTAAATACAAAAGCACAATGCCGACGTAAGTACAAGAGGACTGACTCTTCTTACTGTCTATGTTTTGAACCATTCCATTGACACTAGTTATAGATTCCGATGCTTCACTCCAGGTTTACTGTTTCCCTTGGACCTTGTTATTGACGATGAAACACAGAAATTGCATCGGAATTAAATAGAAAAGGCTCAATGCCGACTTAAGTACAAGAAGACTGACTCTTCTTACTGACTATGTTTTGAACCATTCCTGTGACACTAGTTATAGATTCCGATGCTACACTCCAGGTTTACTGTATCCCTTGGACCTTCTTATTGACGATGAAACACAGAAATTGCATCGGAATTAAATACAAAAGGCACAATGCCGACTTAAGGACAAGAAGACTGACTCTTCCTACTGTCTATGTTTTGAACCATTCCTGGGACACCCGTTATAGATTCCGATGCTTCACTTCAGGTTTACTGTATCCCTTGGACCTTCTTATTGACGCTGAAACACAGAAATTGAATCGTAATTAAATACAAAAGGCACAAAGCCGACTTAAGTACAAGAAGACTGACTCTTCCTACTGTCTATGTTTTGAACCATTCCTGTGACACTCGTTATAGATTACAATGCTTTACTTCAGGTTTACTGTATCCCTTGGACTTTCTTATTGACGATGAAACACAGAAATTGTATCGGTATTAAATACAAAAGGCACAATGCCGACTTAAGTACATGAAGTCTGACTCTTCCTACTGACTATGTTTTTAACCACTCCTGTGACACTAGTTATAGACTCCGATGTTTTACCTGAGGTTAACTGTATACCTTGGACCTTCTTATTAGCGATGAAACACAGAAATTGCATCGGAATTAAATACAAAAGGCACAATGACGACTTAAGTACAAGAAGACTGACTCTTCTTACTGTCTATGTTTTGAACCATTCCTGTGACACTAGTTATAGATTCCGATGCTTCGCTCCGGGTTTACTATATCCCTTGGACCTTCTTATTGACAATGAAGCACAGAAATTGCATCGGAATTAAATATAAAAAGCACAATGCCGACTTAAGAGCAAGAAGACTGACTCTTCTTACTGACTATGTTTGAACCATTCCTGTGACACTAGCTATAGATTCCGATGCTTCACTTCAGGTTTAGTGTATCCCTCTGACCTTCTTGTTGACGATGAAACACAGAAATAGCATCGGAATTAAATACAATAGGCACAATGAAGACTTAAGTACAAGACGACTGACTCTTCTTACTGTCTATGTTTTGAACCATTCCTGTGACACTAGTTATAGATTCCGATGCCTCGCTTCAGGTTTACTGTATCCCTAGGACCTTCTTATTGACGATGAAACACAGAAATTGCATCGGAATTAAATACAAAAGGCACAATGCCGAATTAAGTACAAGAAGACTGGCTCTTCTTACAGTCTATGTTTTGAACCATTCCTGTGACACTAGTTATATATTCCGATGCATCACTCCAGGCTTACTGTATCCCTTGGACCTTCTTATTGACGAAGAAACACACAAATTGCATCGGAATTAAGTAGAAAAGGCACAATGCTGACTTAAGTACATGAAGTCTGACTCTTCCTCCTGACTTTGTTTTGAACCATTAGTGTGACACTAGTTATAGATACCGATGCTTCACTTGAGGTTTACTGTATCCCTTGGACCTCCTTATTGACGATGAAACACTGAAATTGCATCGGAATCAAATACAAAAGGCACAATGCCGACTTAAGTACATGATGACCGACTCTTCCTACTGACTATGTTTTGAACCATTCCTGTGACACTAGTTATAGATACCGATGCTTCACTTGAGGTTTACTGTATCCCTTGAACCTTCTTATTGACGATGAAACACAGAAATTGTATCGGTATTAAATACAAAAGGCACAATGCCGACTTAAGTACATGAAGTCTGACTCTTCCTACTGACTATGTTTTTAACCATTCCTGTGACACTAGTTATAGATTCCGATGTTTCACTTGAGGTTAATTGTATACCTTGGACCTTCTTATTAACGATGAAACACAGAAATTGCATCGGAATTAAATACAAAAGGAACAATGCCGAATTAAGTACAAGAAGACTGACTCTTCTTACTGTCTATGATTTGAACCATTCCTGTGACACTAGTTATAGATTCCGATGCTTCGTTCCAGGTTTACTATATCCCTTGGACCTTCTTATTGACGATGAAACACAGAAATTGCATCGGAATAAATTAGAAAAGGCTCAATGCCGACTTAAGTACAAGAAGACTGACTCTTCTTACTGACTATGATTTGAACCATTCCTGTGACACTAGTTATAGATTCCGATGCTACACTCCAGGTTTACTGTATCCCTTTGACCTTCTTATTGACGATGAAACACAGAAATTGCATCGGAATTAAATACAAAAGGCACAATGCCGACTTAAGGACAAGAAGACTGACTCTTCCTACTGTCTATATTTTGAACCATTCCTGGGACACCCGTTATAGATTCCGATGCTTCACTTCAGGTTTACTTTATCCCTTGGACCTTATTATTGACGCTGAAACACAGAAATTGAATCGGAATTAAATACAAAAGGCACAAAGCCAACTTAAGTACAAGAAGACTGACTCTTCCTACTGTCACTGTTTTGAACCATTCCTGTGACACTCGTTATAGATTACAATGCTTTACTTCAGGTTTACTGTATCCCTTGGACCTTCTTATTGACGATGAAAGACAGAAATTGCATCGGAATTAAATACAAAATGCACAATGCCGACTTAAGTACATGAAGACCGACTCTTCCTACTGACAATGTTTTGAACCATTCCTGTGACACTAGTTATAGATTCCGATGCCTCGCTTCAGGTCTACTGTATCCCTTGGACCTTCTTATTGACGATGAAACACAGAAATTGCATCGGAATTAAATACAAAAGGCACAATGCCGATTTAAGTACAAGAGGACTGACTCTTCTTACTGTCTATGATTTGAACCATTCCTGTGACACTAGTTATAGATTCCGATGCTTCACTTGCGGTTTACTGTATCCCTTGGACCTTCTTATTGACGATGAAACACAGATATTGCATCGGAATTAAGTAGAAAAGGCACAAACCCGACTTAAGTACATGATGACCGACTCTTCCTACAGACTATGTTTTGAACCATTCCTGTGACACTAGTTATTGATACCGATGCTTCACTTGAGGTTTACTGTATCCCTTGGACCCTCTTAGTGACGATGAAACACAGAAATTGTATCGGTATTAAATACAAAAGGCACAATGCCGACTTAAGTACATGAAGACCGACTCTTCCTACTGACTATGTTTGGAACCATTCCTGTGACACTAGTTATAGATTCCGATGTTTCACTTGAGGTTAACTGTATCCCTTGGACCTTCTTAGTGACGATGAAACACAGAAATTGCATCGAAATTAAATACAAAAGGCACAATGCCGAATTAAGTACGAGAAGACTGACTCTTCTTACTGTCTATGTTTTGAACCATTCCTGTGACACTAGTTATAGATTCCGATGCATCACTCCAGGTTTACTGTATCTCTTGGACCTTCTTATTGACGAAGAAACACACAAATTACATCGGTATTAAATACAAAAGGCACAATGCCGACTTAAGTACAAGAAGACTGACTCTTGTTACTGCCTATGTTTTGAACCATTCCTGTGACACTAGCTATAGATTCCGATGCTTCACCTCAGGTTTAGTGTATCCCTCTGACTATCTTATTGACGATGACACACAGAAATGGCTTCGGAATTAAATACAAAAGGCACAATGCCGATTTAAGTACAAGAAGACTGACTCTTCTTACTGTCTATGCTTTGAACCATTCCTGTGACTCTAGATATAGATTCCGATACTTCACTTGAGGTTTACTGTATCCCTTGGACCTTCTTATTGACGATGAAACACAGAAATTTCATCGGAATGAAATACAAAAGGCACAATGCCGACTTAAGTACATGATGACCGACTCTGCCTACTGACTATGTTTTGAACCGTTCCTGTGACACTAGTTATAGATACCGATGCTTCAGTTGAGGTTTACTGTATCCCTTGGACCTTCTTATTGACGATGAAACACAGAAATTGTATCGGTATTAAATACAAAAAGCACAATGCCGACTTAAGTACATGAAGTATGACTCTTCCTACTGACTATGTTTTTAACCATTCCTGTGACACTAGTTATAGATTCCGATGTTTCACTTGAGGTTATTTGTATACCTTGGACCTTCTTATTAACGATGAAACACAGAAATTGCATCGGAATTAAATACAAAAGGAACAATGCCGACTTAAGTACAAGAAGACTGACTCTTCTTACTGTCTATGTTTTGAACCATTCCTGTGACACTAGTTATAGATTCCGATGCTTCGCTCCGGGTTTACTATATCCCTTGGACCTTCTTATTGACGATGAAACACAGAAATTGCATCGGAATTAAATATAAAAAGCACAATGCCGACATAAGAACAATAAGACTGACTCTTCTTACTGACTATGTTTGAACCATTCCTGTGACACTAGCTATAGATTCCGATGCTTCACTTCAGGTTTACTGTATCCCTCTGACCTTCTTGTTGACGATGAAACACAGAAATAGCATCGGAATTAAATACAAAAGCACAATGCCGACGTAAGTACAAGAGGACTGACTCTTCTTACTGTCTATGTTTTGAACCATTCCATTGACACTAGTTATAGATTCCGATGCTTCACTCCAGGTTTACGGCTTCCCATGGACCTTGTTATTGACGATGAAACACAGAAATTGCATCGGAATTAAATACAAAAGGCTCAATGCCGACTTAAGTACAAGAAGACTGACTCTTCGTACTGACTGTGTTTTGAACCATTCCTGTGACACTAGTTATAGATTCCGATGCTTCACTTCATGTTTACTGTATCCCTTGGACCTTCTTATTGACGATGAAACACAGAAATTGCTTCGGAATTAAATACAAAAGGCAAAATGCCGACTTAAGTACCAGAAGACTGACTCTTCTTACTATCTATGATTTGAACCATTCCTGTGACACTAGTTATAGTTTCCGATGCAACACTCCAGGTTTACTGTATCCCTTGGACCTTCTTATTGACGATGAAACACAGAAATTGCATCGGAATTAAATACAAAAGGCACGATGCCGACCTAAGGACAACAAGACTGACTCTTCCTACTGTCTATGTTTTGAACCATTCCTGTGACACCCGTTATAGATTCCAATGCTTCACTTCAGGTTTACTGTATCCCTTGTACCTTCTTATTGTCGTTGAAACACGGAAATTGAATCGGAAATAAATACAAAAGGCACAATGCCGACTTAAGTACAAGAAGACTGACTCTTCCTACTGTCTATGTTTTGAACCGTTCCTGTGACACTCGTTATAGATTACGATGCTTTACTTCAGGTTTACTGTATCCCTTGGACCTTCATAGTGACGATGAAACACAGAAATTGCATCGGAATTAAATACAAAAGGCACAATGCCGACTTAAGTACATGAAGAACGACTCTTCCTACTGACTATGTTTTGAACCATTCCTGTGACACTAGTTATAGATTCCGATGCCTCGCTTCAGGTTTACTGTATCCCTTGGACCTTCTTATTGACGATGAAACACAGAAATTGCATCGGAATTAAATACAAAAGGCACAATGCCGAATTAAGTACAAGAAGACTGACTCTTCTTTCTGTCTATGTTTTGAATAATTCCTGTGACACTAGTTATAGATTCCGGTGCTTCGCTCCAGGTTTACTGTATCCCTTGGACCTTCTTATTGACAATGAAACACAGAAATTGCATCGGAATTAAATACAAAAAGCACAATGCCGACTTAAGAACAAGAAGACTGACTCTTCTTACTGACTATGTTTGAACCATTCCTGTGACACTAGCTATAGATTCCGATGCTTCACTTCAGGTTTACTGCACCCCTTGGACCTTCTTATTGACGACGAAACATAGAAATTGCATCGGAATTAAATGCAAAAGGCAAAATGCGGACTTAAGTACACGAAGACTGACTCTTCGTACTGTCTATGTTTTGAACCATTCCTGTGACACTAGTTACAGATTCCGATACTACACTCCAGGTTTATTGTATCCCTTGCACCTTCTTATTGACGATGAAACACAGAAGTTGCATCGGAATTAAATACAAAAGGCACAATGACGATTTAAGTACAAGTAGACTGACTCTTCTTACTGTCTATGTTTTGAACCATTCCTGTGACCCTAGTTATAGATTCCGATTCTTTACTTGAGGTTTACTGTATCCCTTGGACATTCTTATTGACGATGAAACACAGAAATTGCATCGGAATTAAATACAAAAGGCACAATGCCGACTGAAGTAGATGAAGACCGACTCTTCCTACTGACTATTCTTTGAACCATTCCTGTGACACTAGTTATAGATTCCGATGCCTCGCTTCAGGTTTACTGTATCCCTTGGACCTTCTTATTGACGATGAAACACAGAAATTGCATCGGAATTAAATACAAAAGGCACAATGCCGAATTAAGTACGAGAAGACTGACTCTTCTTACTGTCTATGTTTTGAACCATTCCTGTGACACTAGTTATAGATTCCGATGCATCACTCCAGGTTTACTGTATCCCTTGGGCCTTCTTATTGACGAAGAAACACACAAATTGCATCGGTATTAAATACAAAAGGCACAATGCCGACTTAAGTACAAGAAGACTGACTCTTGTTACTGCCTATGTTTTGAACCATTCCTGTGACACTAGCTATAGATTCCGATGCTTCACTTCAGGATTAGTGTATCCCTCTGACTATCTTATTGACGATGACACACAGAAATGGCTTCGGAATTAAATACAAAGGGCGCAATGCCGACTTAAGCACAAGAAGACTGACTCTTCTTACTGTCTATGTTTTGAACTATTACTGTGACTCTAGTTATAGATTCCGATGCTTCACTTGAGGTTTACTGTATCCCTTGGACCTTCTTAGTGACGATGAAACACAGAAATTGCATCGGAATCAAATACAAAAGGCACAATGCCGACTTAAGTACATGATGACCGACTCTTCCTACTGACTATGTTTTTAACCATTCCTGTGACACTAGTTATAGATACCGATGCTTCACTTGAGGTTTACTGTATCCCTTGGGCCTTCTTATTGACGAAGAAACACACAAATTGCATCGGTATTAAATACAAAAGGCACAATGCCGTCTTAAGTACAAGAAGACTGACTCTTGTTACTGTCTATGTTTTGAACCATTCCTGTGACACTAGTTATAGATTCCGATGCTTCGCTCCGGGTTTACTATATTCCTTGGACCTTCTTATTGACAATGAAACACAGAAATTGCATCCGAATTAAATATAAAAAGCACAATGCCGACTTAAGAACAAGAAGACTGACTCTTCTTACTGACTATGTTTGAACCATTCCTGTGACACTAGCTATAGATTCCGATGCTTCACTTCAGGTATACTGTATCCCTCTGACCTTCTTGTTGACGATGAAACACAGAAATTGCATCGGAATTAAATACAAAAGCACAATGCCGACGTAAGTACAAGAGGACTGACTCTTCTTACTGTGTATGTTTTGAACCATTCCATTGACACTAGTTATAGATTCCGATGCTTCACTCCAGGTTTACTGCTTCCCTTGGACCTTGTTATTGACGATGAAACACAGAAATTACATCGGAATTAAATAGAAAAGGCTCAATGCCGACTTAGGTACAAGAAGACTGACTCATCTTACTGACTATGTTTTGAAATATTCCTGTGACACTACTTATAGATTTCGAAGCTTCACTTCAGGTTTACTGTATCCCTTGGACCTTCTAATTGACGATGAAACACAGAAATTGCTTCGGAATTAAATAAAAAAGGCAAAATGCCGACTTAAGTACCAGAAGACTGACTCTTCTTACTGTCTATGATTTGAACCATTCCTGTGACACTAGTTATAGATTCCAATGCTACACTCCAGGTATACTGTATCCCTTGGACCTTCTTATTGACGATGAAACACAGAAATTGCATCGGAATTAAATACAAAAGGCACGATGCCGACTTAAGTACAAGAAGACTGACTCTTCCTACTGTCTATGTTTTGAACCATTCCTGTGACACCCGTTATAGATTCCGATGCTTCACTTCAGGTTTACTGTATCCTTTGGACCTTCTTATTGACGCTGAAGCACAGAAATTGAATCGGACTTAAATACAAAAGGCACAATGCCGACTTAAGTACAAGAAGACTGACTCTACCTACTGTCTATGTTTTGAACCATTCCTGTGACACTCGTTATAAATTACGATGCTTTACTTCAGGTTTACTGTATCCCTTGGACCTTCTTATTGACGATGAAACACAGAAATTGCATCGGAATTAAATGCAAAAGGCACAATGCCGACTTAAGTACATGAAGACCGACTCTTCCTACTGACTATGTTTTGAACCATTCCTGTGACACTAGTTATAGATTACGATGCCTCGCTTCAGGTTTACTGTATCCCTTGGACCTTCTTATTGACGATGAAACACAGAAATTGCATCGGAATTAAATACAAAAGGCACAATGCCGAATTAAGTACAAGAAGACTGACTCTCCTTACTGTCTATGATTTGAACCATTCCTGTGACACTAGTTATATATTCCGATGCATCACTCCAGGTTTAATGTATCCCTTGGACCTTCGTATTGACGAAGAAACAAACAAATTGCATCGGTATTAAATACAAATGCCACAACGCGGACTTAAGTACAAGATGACTGACTCTTGTTACTGCGTATGTTTTGAACCATTCCTGTGACACTAGCTATAGATTCCGATGCTTCACTTCAGGTTTAGTGTATCCCTCTGACTTTCTAATTGACGATGAAACACAGAAATGGCTTCGGAATTAAATACAAAAGGCACAATGCCAATTTAAGTACAAGAAGACTGAAATTTCTTACTGTCTATGTTTTGAACCATTCCTGTGACACTAGTTATAGATTCCGATGCTTCACTTGAGGTTCACTGTATCCCTTGGACCTTCTTATTGACGATGAAACACAGAAATTGCATCGGAATCAAATACAAAAGGCACAATGCCGACGTAAGTACATGATGACCGACTCTTCCTACTGACTATGTTTTGAACCATTCCTGTGACAATAGTTATAGATACCGATGCTTCACTTGAGGTTTACTGTATCCCTTGGACCTTCTTATTGACGATGAAACACAGAATTTGTATCGGTACTAAATACAAAAGGCACAATGCCGACTTAAGTACATGAGGTCTGACTCTTCCTACTAACTATGTTTTTAACCATTCCTGTGACACTAGTTATAGATTCCGATGTTTCACTTGAGGTTAACTGTATACCCTGGACCTTCTTATTAACGATGAAACACAGAAATTGCATCGGAATTAAAAACAAAACGCACAATGCCGATATAAGTACAAGGAGACTGACTCTTCTTACTGTCTATGTTTTGAATAATTCCTGTGACACTAGTTATAGATTCCGATGCTTCGCTCCAGGTTTACTGTATCCCTTGGACCTTCTTATTGACAATGAAACACAGAAATTGCATCGCAATTAAATACAAAAAGCACAATGCCGACTTCAGAACCAGAAGACTGACTCTTCTTACTGACTATGTTTGAACCATTCCTGTGACACTAGCTATAGATTCCGATGCTTCACTTCAGGTTTACTGTATCCCTCTGACCTTCTTGTTGACATTGAAACACAGAAATAGCATCGGAATTAAATACAATAGGCACAATGCCGACTTAAGTACAAGACGACTGACTCTTCTTACTGTCTATGTTTTGAACAATTCCATTGACACTAGTTATAGATTCCGAAGCTTCACTCCAGGTTTACTGTATCCCTTGGACCTTGTTATTGACGATGAAACACAGAAATTGCATCGGAATTAAATAGAAAAGGCACAATGCCGACTTAAGTACAAGAAGACTGACTCTTCTTACTGACTATGATTTGAACCATTCCTGTGACACTAGTTATAGATTCCGATGCTTCACTTCAGGTTTACTGCACCCCTTGGACCTTCTTATTGACGATGAAACACAGAAATTGCATCGGAATCAAATACAAAAGGCACAATGCCGACGTAAGTACATGATGACCGACTCTTCCTACTGACTATGTTTTGAACCATTCCTGTGACAATAGTTATAGATACCGATGCTTCACTTGAGGTTTACTGTATCCCTTGGACCTTCTTATTGACGATGAAACACAGAATTTGTATCGGTACTAAATACAAAAGGCACAATGCCGACTTAAATACATGAGGTCTGACTCTTCCTACTAACTATGTTTTTAACCATTCCTGTGACACTAGTTATAGATTCCGATGTTTCACTTGAGGTTAACTGTATACCCTGGACCTTCTTATTAACGATGAAACACAGAAATTGCATCGGAATTAAAAACAAAACGCACAATGCCGATATAAGTACAAGGAGACTGACTCTTCTTACTGTCTATGTTTTGAATAATTCCTGTGACACTAGTTATAGATTCCGATGCTTCGCTCCAGGTTTACTGTATCCCTTGGACCTTCTTATTGACAATGAAACACAGAAATTGCATCGCAATTAAATACAAAAAGCACAATGCCGACTTAAGAACAAGAAGACTGACTCTTCTTACTGACTATGTTTGAACCATTCCTGTGACACTAGCTATAGATTCCGATGCTTCACTTCAGGTTTACTGTATCCCTCTGACCTTCTTGTTGACATTGAAACACAGAAATAGCATCGGAATTAAATACAATAGGCACAATGCCGACTTAAGTACAAGACGACTGACTCTTCTTACTGTCTATGTTTTGAACAATTCCATTGACACTAGTTATAGATTCCGAAGCTTCACTCCAGGTTTACTGTATCCCTTGGACCTTGTTATTGACGATGAAACACAGAAATTGCATCGGAATTAAATAGAAAAGGCACAATGCCGACTTAAGTACAAGAAGACTGACTCTTCTTACTGACTATGATTTGAACCATTCCTGTGACACTAGTTATAGATTCCGATGCTTCACTTCAGGTTTACTGCACCCCTTGGACCTTCCTTTGACGATGAAACATAGAAATTGCATCGGAATGAAATAGAAAAGGCAAAATGCCGACTTAAGTACACGAAGACTGACTCTTCTTACTGTCTATGATTTGAACCATTCCTGTGACACTAGTTATAGATTCCGATGCTACACTCCAGGTTTACTGTATCCCTTGGACCTTCTTATTGACGATGAAACACAGAAATTGTATCGGTATTAAATACTAAAGGCACAATGGCGACTTAAGTACATGAAGTCTGACTCTTACTACTGACTATGTTTTTAACCATTCCTGTGACACTAGTTATAGATTCCGATGTTTCACTGGAGGTTAACTATATACCTTGGACCTTCTTATTAACGATGAACACAGAAATTGCATCGGAATTAAATACAAAAGGAACAATGCCGACTTAAGTACAAGAAGACTGACTCTTCTTACTGTCTATGTTTTGAACCATTCCTGTGACACTAGTTATAGATTCCGATGCTTCGCTCCGGGTTTACTCTATCCCTTGGACCTTCTTATTGACAATGAAACACAGAAATTGCATCGGAATTAAATATAAAAAGCACAATGCCGACTTAAGAACAAGAAGACTGACTCTTCTTACTGACTATGTTTGAACCATTCCTGTGACACTAGCTATAGATTCCGATGCTTCACTTCAGGTTTACTGTATCCCTCTGACCTTCTTGTTGACGATGAAACACAGAAATTGCATCGGAATTAAATACAAAAGCACAATGCCGACGTAAGTACAAGAGGACTGACTCTTCTTACTGTCTATGTTTTGAACCATTCCATTGACACTAGTTATAGATTCCGATGCTTCACTCCAGGTTTACTGCTTCCCTTGGACCTTGTTATTGACGATGAAACACAGAAATTACATCGGAATTAAATAGAAAAGGCTCAATGCCGACTTAAGTACAAGAAGACTGACTCTTCTTACTGACTATGTTTTGAAATATTCCTGTGACACTAGTTATAGATTTCGAAGCTTCACTTCAGGTTTACTGTATCCCTTGGAGCTTCTTATTGACGATGAAACACAGAAATTGCTTCGGAATTAAATACAAAAGGCAAAATGCCGACTTAAGTACCAGAAGACTGACTCTTCTTACTGTCTATGATTTGAACCATTCCTGTGACACTAGTTATAGATTCCGCTGCTACACTCCAGGTTTACTGTATCCCTTGGACCTTCTTATTGACGATGAAACACAGAAATTGCATCGGAATTAAATACAAAAGGCACAATGCCGACTTAAGTACAAGAAGACTGACTCTTCCTACTGTCTATGTTTTGAACCATTCCTGTGACACTCGTTATAGATTACGATGCTTTACTTCAGGTTTACTGTATCCCTTGGACCTTCTTATTGACGATGAAACACAGACATTGCATCGGAATTAAATACAAAAGGCACAATGCCGACTTAAGTACATGAAGACCGACTCTTCCTACTGACTATGTTTTGAACCATTCCTGTGACACTAGTTATAGATTACGATGCCTCGCTTCAGGTTTACTGTATCCCTTGGACCTTCTTATTGACGATGAAACACAGAAATTGCATCGGAATTAAATACAAAAGGCACAATGCCGACTTAAGTACAAGAAGACTGACTCTTCTTACTGTCTATGTTTTGAACCATTCCTGTGACACTAGTTATAGATTCCGATGCTTCGCTCCGGGTTTACTATATCCCTTGGACCTTCTTATTGACAATGAAACAAAGAAATTGCATCGGAATTAAATATAAAAAGCACAATGCCGACTTAAGAACAAGAAGACTGACTCTTCTTACTGAATATGTTTGAACCATTCCTGTGACACTAGCTATAGATTCGGATGCTTCACTTTAGGTTTACTGTATCCCTCTGACCTTCTTGTTGACGATGCAACACAGAAATTGCATCGGAATTAAATACAAAAGCACAATGCCGACGTAAGTACAAGAGGACTGACTCTTCTTACTGTCTATGTTTTGAACCATTCCATTGACACTAGTTACAGATTCCGATGCTTCACTCCAGGTTAACTGCGTCCCTTGGACCTTGTTATTGACGATGAAACACAGAAATTGCATCGGAATTAAATACAAAAGGCACGATGCCGACTTAAGGACAAGAAGACTGACTCTTCCGACTGTCTGTGTTTTGAACCATTCCTGTGACACCCGTTATAGATTCCGATGCTTCACTTCAGGTTTACTGTATCCCTTGGACCTTCTTATTGACGCTGAAACACAGAAATTGAATCGGAATTAAATACAAAAGGCACAATGCCGACTTAAGTACAAGAAGACTGACACTTCCTACTGTCTATGTTTTGAACCATTCCTGTGACACTCGTTATAGATTACGATGATTTACTTCAGGTTTACTGTATCCCTTGGACCTTTTTATTGTCGATGAAACACAGAAAGTGCATCGGAATTAAATACAAAAGACACAATGCCGGCTTAAGTATATGAAGACCGACTCTTCCTACTGACTATATTTTGAACCATTCCTGTGACACTAGTTATAGATTCCGATGCCTCGCTTCAGGTTTACTGTATCCCTTGGACCTTGTTATTGACGATGAAACACAGAAATTGCATCGGAATTAAATACAAAAGGCACAATGCCAACTTATGTACAAGATGACTGACTCTTCTAACTGTCTATCATTTGAACCATTCCTGTGACACTAGTTATATATTCCGATGCATCACTCCAGGTTTACTGTATCCCTTGGACCTTCTTATAGACGAAGAAACACACAAATTGCATCGGTATTAAATACAAAAGGCACAATGCCGACTTAAGTACAAGAAGACTGACACTTGTTACTGCCTATGTTTTGAACCATTCCAGTGACACTAGCTATAGATTCCGCTGCTTCACTTCAGGTTTAGTGTATCCCTCTGACTTTCATATTGACGATGAAACACAGAAATGGCTTCGGAATTAAATACAAAAGGCACAATGCCGATTTAAGTACAAGAAGACTGAATCTTCTTACTGTCCATATTTTGAACCATTCCTGTGACACTAGTTATAGATTGCGATGCTTCACTTGAGGTTTACTGAATCCCTTTGACCTTCTTATTGACGATGAAACACAGAAATTGCATCGGAATCAAATACAAAAGGCACAATGCCGACTTAAGTACATGATGACCGACTCTTCCTACTGACTATGTTTCGAACCATTCCTGTGACAATAGTTATAGATACCGATGCTTCACTTGAGGTTTACTGTATCCCTTGGACCTTCTTATTGACGATGAAACACAGAAATTGTATCGGTATTAAATACAAAAGGCACAATGCCGACTTAAGTACATGAAGTCTGACTCTTCCTACTGACTATGTTTTTAACCATTCCTGTGACACTAGTTATAGATTCCGATGTTTCACTTGAAGTGAACTGTATACCCTGGACCTTCTTATTACCGATGAAACACAGAAATTGCATCGGAATTAAATACAAAAGGCACAATGCCGACTTAAGTACAAGAAGACTGACTCTTCTTACTGTCTATGTTTTGAATAATTCCTGTGACACTAGTTATAGATTCTGATGCTTCGCTATAGGTTTACTGTATCCCTTGGACCTTCTTATTGACAATGAAACAGAGAAATTGCATCGGAATTAAATACAAAACCACAATGCCGACTTAAGAACAAGAAAACTGACTCTTCGTACTGACTATGTTTGAACCATTCCTGTGACACTAGCTATAGATTCCGATGCTTCACTTCAGGTTTACTGTATCCCTCTGACCTTCTTGTTGACGATGAAAAACAGAAATAGCATCGGAATTAAATACAATAGGCACAAAGCCGACTTAAGTACAAGACGACTGACTCTTCTTACTGTCTATGCTTTGAACCATTCCATTGACACTAGTTATAGATTCCGATGCTTCACTCCAGGTTTACTGTATCCCTTGGACCTTGTTATTGACGATGAAACACAGAAATTGCATCGGAATTAAATAGAAAAGGCACAATGCCGACTTAAGTACAAGAAGACTGACTCTTCTTACCGACTATGATTTGAACCATTCTTGTGACACTAGTTATAGATTCCGACGGTTCACTTCAGGTTTACTGCACCCCTTGGACTTTCTTATTGACGCTGAAACATAGAAATTGCATCGGAATTAAATACAAAAGGCAAAATGCGGACTTAAGTACACGAAGACTGACTCTTCTTACTGTCTATGTTTTGAACCATTCCTGTGACGCTAGTTACAGATTCCGATACTACATTCCAGGTTTACTGTATCCCTTGCACCTTCTTATTGACGATGAAACACACAAATTGCATCGGAATTAAATACAAAAGGCACAATGACGACTTAACAACAAGAAGACTGACTCTTCCTCCTGACTTTGTTTTGAACCATTAGTGTGACACTAGTTATAGATACCGATGCTTCACTTGAGGTTTACTGTATCCCTTGGACCTTCTTATTGACGATGAAACACAGAAATTGTATCGGTATTAAATACAAAAGGCACAATGCCGACTTAAGTACATGAAGTCTGACTCTTCCTACTGACTATGTTTTTAACCATTCCTGTGACACTAGTTATAGATTCCGATGTTTCACTTGAGGTTAACTGTATACCTTGGACCTTCTTATTAACGATGAAACACAGAAATTGCATCGGAATTAAATACAAAAGGCACAATTCCGACATAAGTACAAGAAGACTGACCCTTGTTACTGCCTATGTTTTGAACCATTCCTGTGACACTAGCTATAGATTCCGATGCTTCACTTCATGTTTAGTGTATCCCTCTGACTTTCTTATTGACGATGACACACAGAAATGGCTTCGGAATTAAATACAAAAGGCACAATGCCGATTTAAGTACAAGAAGACTGACTCTTCTTACTGTCTATGTTTTGAACCATTCCTGTGACACTAGTTATAGATTCCGATGCTTCACTTGAGGTTTACTGTATCCCTTGGACCTTTTTATTGACGATGAAACACAGAAATTGCATCGGAATCAAATACAAAAGGCACAATGCCGACTTAAGTACATGATGACCGACTCTTCCTACTGACTATGTTTTGAACCATTCCTGTGACACTAGTTATAGATACCGATGCTTCACTGGAGGTTTACTGTATCCCTTGGACCTTCTTATTGACGATGAAACACAGAAATTGCATCGGTATTAAATACAAAAGGCACAATGCCGACTTAAGTACATGAAGTCTGACTCTTCCTACTGACTATGTTTTTAACCATTCCTGTGACACATGTTATAGATTCCGATGTTTCACTTGAGGTTAACTGTATACCTTGGACCTTCTTATTAACGATGAAACACAGAAATTGCATCGGAATTAAATACAAAAGGCACAATGCCGACTTAAGTACAAGAAGACTGACTCTTCTTACTGTCTATGTTTTGAACCATTCCTGTGACACTAGTTATAGATTCCGATGCTTCGCTCCAGGTTTACTATATCTCTTGGACCTTCTTATTGACAATGAATCACAGAAATTGCATCGGAATTAAATACAAAAAGCACGATGCCGACTTAAGAACAAGAAGACTGACTATTCTTACTGACTATGTTTGAACCATTCCTGTGACACTAGCTATAGATTCCGATGTTTCACTTCAGGTTTACTGTATCCGTCTGACCTTCTTCTTGACGATGAAACACAGAAATTGCATCGGAATTAAATACAAAAGCACAATGCCTACGTAAGTACAAGAGCACCGACTCTTCTTACTGTCTATGTTTTGAACCATTCCATTGACACTAGTTATAGATTCCGATGCTTCACTCCAGGTTTACTGTTTCCCTTGGACCCTGTTATTGACGATGAAACACAGAAATTGCATCGGAATTAAATAGAAAAGGCTCAATGCCGACTTAAGTACAAGAAGACTGACTCTTCTTACTGACTATGATTTGAACAATTCCTGTGACACTAGTTATAGATTCCGATGCTTCACTTGAGGTTTACTGTATTCCTTGGACCTTCTTATTGACGATGAAACACAGAAATTGTATCGGTATTAAATACAAAAGGCACAATGCCGACTTAAGTACATGAAGTCTGACTCTTCCTACTGACTATGTTTTTAACCATTCCTGTGACACTAGTTATAGATTCCGATGTTTCACTTGAGGTTAACTGTATACCTTGGACCTTCTTATTAACGAAGGAACACAGAAATTGCATCGGAATTAAATACAAAAGGCACAATGCCGACTTAAGTACAAGAAGACTGACTCTTGTTACTGCCTATGTTTTGAACCATTCCTGTGACACTAGTTATAGATTCCGATGCTTCACTTCAGGTTTAGTGTATCCCTCTGACTTTCTTATTGACGATGACACACAGAAATGGCTTCGGAATTAAATACAACTGGCACAATGCCGATTTAAGTACAACAAGACTGACTCTTCTTACTGTCTATGTTTTGAACCATTCCTGTGACACTAGTTATAGATTCCGATGCTTCACTTGAGGTTTACTGAATCCCTTGGACCTTCTTATTGACGATGAAACACAGAAATTGCGTCAGAATCAAATACAAAAGGCACAATGCCGACTTAAGTACATGTGACCGACTCTTCCTACAGACTATGTTATGAACCATTCCTGTGACACTAGTTATAGATACCGATGCTTCACTTGAGGTTTACTGTATCCCTTGGACCTTCTTATTGACGATGAAACACAGAAATTGTATCGGTATTAAATACAAAAGGCACATTGCCGACTTAAGTACATGAAGTCTGACTCTTCCTTCTGACTATGTTTTTAATTATTCCTGTGACACTAGTTATAGATTCCGATGTTTCACTTGAGGTTAACTGTATACCTTGGACCTTGTTATTAACGATGAAACACAGAAATTGCATCGGAATTAAATACAAAAGGCACAATGCTGACTTAAGTACAAGAAGACTGACTCTTCTTACTGTCTATGTTTTGAACCATTCCTGTGACACTAGTTATAGATTCCGATGCTTCGCTCCAGGTTTACTGTATCCCTTGGACCTTCTTATTGACAATGAATCACAGAAATTGCATCGGAATTAAATACAAAAGCACAATGCCGACGTAAGTACAAGAGGACCGACTCTTCTTACTGTCTATGTTTTGAACCATTCCATTGACACTAGTTATAGATTCCGATGCTTCACTCCAGGTTTACTGTTTCCCTTGGACCTTGTTATTGACGATGAAACACAGAAATTGCATCGGAATTAAATAGAAAAGTCTCAATGCCGACTTAAGTACAAGAAGACTGACTCTTCTTACTGACTATGTTTTGAACCATTCCTGTGACACTTGTTATAGATTCCGATGCTTCACTTCAGGTTTACTGTATCCCTTGGACCTTCTTATTGACAATGAAACACAGAAATTGCTTCCGAATTAAATACAAAAGGCAAAATGCCGACTTAAGTACAAGAAGACTGACTCTTCCTACTGTCTATGTTTTGAATCATTCCTGTGACACTAGTTATAGATTCCGATGCTTCACTTCAGGTTTACTGGATCCCTTGGACCTTCTTATTGACGATGAAACACAGAAATTGCATTGTAATTAAATACAAAAGGCACAATGCCGACTTAAGTACATGAAGACCGACTCTTCCTACCGTCTATGTTTTGAACCATTCCTCGACACTAGTTATAGATTCAGATGCCTCGCTTCTGATTTACTGTATCCCTTGGACCTTCTTATTGACGATGAAACACAGAAATTGCATCGGAAATAAATACAAAAGGCACAATGCCGAATTAAGTACAAGAAGACTGACTCTTCTTACTGTCTATGTTTTGAACCATTCCTATGACACTAGTTATATATTCCGATGCAACACTCCAGGTTTACTGTATCCCTTGGACCTTCTTCTTGACGAAGAAACACACAAATTGCATCGGTATTAAATCCAAAAGGCACAATGCCGACTTAAGTACAAGAAGACTGACTCTTGTTGCTGCCTATGTTTTGAACCATTCCTGTGACACTAGCTATAGATTCCGATGCTTCACTTCAGGTTTAGTGTATCCCTCTGACTTTCTTATTGACGATGAAACACAGAAATGGCTTCGGAATTAAATACAAAAGGCACAATGCCGAATTAAGTACAAGAAGAATGACTCTTCTTTCTGTCTATGTTTGAACCATTCCTGTGACACTAGTTATAGATTCCGATGCTTCACTTGAGGTTTACTGTATCCCTTGGATCTTCTTATTGACGATAAAACACAGAAATTGCATCGGAATCAAATACAAAAGGCACAATGCCGACTTAAGTACATGAAGACCGACTCTTCCTACTGACTATGTTTTGAACCATTCCTGTGACACTAGTTATAGATACCGATGCATCACTTGAGGTTTACTGTATCCCTTGGACCTTCATATTGACGATGAAACACAGAAATTGTATCGGTATTAAATACAAAAGGCACATTGCCGACTTAAGAACATGAAGTCTGACTCTTCCAACTGACTATGTTTTTAACCATTCCTGTGACACTAGTTTTAGATTCCGATGTTTCACTTGAGGTTAACTGTATACCTTGGACCTTCTTATTAACGATGAAACACAGAAATTGCATCGGAATTAAATACAAAAGGCACAATGCCGACTTAAGTACAAGAAGACTGACTCTTCTTACTGTCTATGTTTAGAACCATTCCTGTGACACTAGTTATAGATTCCGATCCTTCGCTCCAGGTTTACTATATCCCTTGGACCTTCTTATTGAAAATGAATCACAGAAATTGCATCGGAATTAAACACAATAAGCACAATGCCGACTTAAGAACTAGAAGACTGACTCTTCTTACTGACTATGTTTGAACCATTCCTGTGACACTAGCTATAGATTCCGATGCTTCACTTCAGGTTTACTGTATCCCTCTGACCTTCTTGTTGACGATGAAACATAGAAATTGCATCGGAATTAAATACAAAAGCACAATGCCGACGTAAGTACAAAAGGACCGACTCTTCTTACTGTCTATGTTTTGAACCATTCCATTGACACTAGTTATACATTCCGATGCTTCACTCCAGGTTTTCTGTTTCCCTTGGACCTTGTTATTGACGATGAAACACAGAAATTGCATCGGAATTAAATACAAAAGGCACAATGCCGACTTAAGTACATGAAGACCGACTCTTCCTACTGTCTATGTTTTGAACCATTCCTCGACACTAGTTATAGATTCAGATGCCTCGCTTCTGGTTTACTGTATCCCTTGGACCTTCTTATTGACGATGAAACACAGAAATTGCATCGGAATTAAATACAAAAGGCACAATGCCGAATTAAGTACAAGAAGACTGACTCTTCTTACTGTCTGTGTTTTGAACCATTCCTGTGACACTAGTTATATATTCCGATGCATCACTCCAGGTTTACTGTATCCCTTGGACCTTCTTCTTGACGAAGAAACACACAAATTGCATCGGTATTAAATACAATAGGCACAATGCCGACTTAAGTACAAGAAGACTGACTCTTGTTACTGCCTATGTTTTGAACCATTCCTGTGACACTAGCTATAGATTCCGATGCTTCACTTCAGGTTTAGTGTATCCCTCTGACTTTCTTATTGACGATGAAACACAGAAATGGCTTCGGAATTAAATACAAAAGGCACAATGCCGAATTAAGTACAAGAAGACTGACTCTTCTTTCTGTCTATGTTTTGAACCATTCCTGTGACACTAGTTATAGATTCCGATGCTTCACTTGAGGTTTACTGTATCCCTTGGACCTTCTTATTGACGATAAAACACAGAAATTGCATCGGAATCACATACAAAAGGCACAATGCCGACTTAAGTACATGATGACCGACTCTTCCTACTGACTATGTTTTGAACCATTCCTGTGACACTAGTTATAGATACCGATGCATCTCTTGAGGTTTACTGTATCCCTTGGACCTTCTTATTGACGATGAAACACAGAAATTGTATCGGTATTTAATACAAAAGGCACAATGCCGACTTAAGAACATGAAGTCTGACTCTTCCTACTGACTATGTTTTTAACCATTCCTGTGACACTAGTTTTAGGTTCCGATGTTTCACTTGAGGTTAACTGTATACCTTGGACCTTCTTATTAACGATGAAACACAGAAATTGCATCGGAATTAAATACAAAAGGCACAATGCCGACTTAAGTACAAGAAGACTGACTCTTCTTACTGTCTATGTTTTGAACCATTCCTGTGACACTAGTTATAGATTCCGATCCTTCGCTCCAGGTTTACTATATCCCTTGGACCTTCTTATTGACAATGAATCACAGAAATTGCATCGGAATTAAATACAAAAAGCACAATGCCGACTTAAGAACAAGAAGACTGACTCGTCTTACTGACTATGTTTGAACCATTCCTGTGACCATAGCTATAGATTCCAATGCTTCACTTCAGGTTTACTGTATCCCTCTGACCTTCTTGTTGACGATGAAACACAGAAATTGCATCGGAATTAAATACAAAAGCACAATGCCGACGGAAGTACAAGAGGACCGCCTCTCCTTACTGTCTATGCTTTGAACCATTCCATTGACACTAGTTATAGATTCCGATGCTTCACTCCAGGTTTACTGTTTCCCTTGGACCTTGTTATTGACGATGAAACACAGAAATAGCATCGGAATTAAATACAAAAGGCACAATGCCGAATTAAGTACAAGAAGACTGACTCTTCTTACTGTCTATGTTTTGAACCATTCCTGTGACACTAGTTATATATTCCGATGCATCACTCCAGGTTTACTGTATCCCTTGGACCTTCTTCTTGACGAAGAAACACACAAATTGCATCGGTATTAAATACAAAAGGCACAATGCCGACTTAAGTACAAGAAGACTGACTCTTGTTACTGCCTATGTTTTGAACCATTCCTGTGACACTAGCTATAGATTCCGATGCTTCACTTCAGGTTTAGTGTATCCCTCTGACTTTCTTATTGACGATGAAACACAGAAATGGCTTCGGAATTAAATACAAAAGGCACAATGCCGATTTAAGTACAAGAAGACTGACTCTTCTTTCTGTCTATGTTTTGAACCATTCCTGTGACACTAGTTATTGATTCCGATGCTTCACTTGAGGTTTACTGTATCCCTTGGACCTTCGTATTGACGATAAAACACAGAAATTGCATCGGAATCAAATACAAAAGGCACAATGCCGACTTAGGTACATGATGACCGACTCTTCCTACTGACTATGTTTTGAACCATTCCTGTGACACTAGTTATAGATACCGATGCATCACTTGAGGTTTACTGTATCACTAGGACCTTCTTATTGACGATGAAACACAGAAATTGTATCGGTATTAAATACAAAAGGCACAATGCCGACTTAAGTACAAGAAGACTGACTCTTCTTACTGTCTATGTTTTGAATTATTCCTGTGACACTAGCTATAGATTCCGATGCTTCACTTCAGGTTTACTGTATCCCTCTGACCTTTTTGTTGGCGATGAAACACAGAAATAGCATCGGAATTAAATACAATAGGCACAATGCCGACTTAAGTACAAGACGACTGACTCTTCTTACTGTCTATGTTTTGAACCATTCCATTGACACTAGTTATAGATTCCGATGCTTCACTCCAGGTTTACTGTATCCCTGGGACCTTGTTATTGACGATGAAACACAGAAATTGCATCGGAATTAAATAGAAAAGGCACAATGCCGACTTAAGTACAAGAAGACTGACTCATCTTACTGACTATGTTTTGAACCATTCCTGTGACACTAGTTATAGATTCCGATGCTTCACTTCAGGTTTACTGCACCCCTTGGACCTTCTTATTGACGATGAAACCTAGAAATTGCATCGGAATTAAATACAAAGGCAAAATGCGGACTTAAGTACACGAAGACTGACTCTTCTTACTGTCTATGTTTGAACCATTCCTGCGACACTAGTTACAGATTCCGATGCTACACTCCAGGTTTACTGTATCCCTTGCACCTTCTTATTGACGATGAAGCACAGAAATTGCATCGGAATTAAATACAAAAGGCACAATGCCGACTTAAGAACAAGAAGACTGACTCTTCCTCCTGACTTTGTTTTGAACCATTAGTGTGACACTAGTTATAGATTCCGATGCTTCACTTCAGGTTTACTGTATCTATTGGACCTTCTTATTGACGATGAAACACAGAAATTGCATCGGAATTAAATACAAAAGGCACAATGCCGACTTAAGTACAAGAAGACTGACTCTCCCAACTGTCTATGTTTTGAACCATTCCTGTTTCACTAGTTATAGATTCCGATGCTTCACTTCAGGTTACTGGATCCCTTGGACCTTCTTATTGACGATGAAACACAGAAATTGCATCGGAATTAAATACAAAAGGCACAATGCCGACATAAGTACATGAAGACCGACTCTTCTTACTGTCTATGATTTGAACCATTCCTGTGACACTAGTTATAGATTCCGATGCTACACTCCAGGTTTACTGTATCCCTTGGACATTCTAATTGACGATGAAACACAGAAATTGCATCGGAATTAAATACAAAAGGCACAATGCCGACTTAAGTACAAGAAGACTGACTCTTCCTACTGTCTATGTTTTGAACCATTCCTGTGACACTCGTTATGGATTCCGATGCTTCACTTCAGGTTTACTGTATCCCATGAACCTTCTTATTGACGCTGAAACACAGAAATTGAATCGGAATTAAATACAAAAGGCACAATGCCGACTTAAGTACAAGAAGACTGACTCTTCTCACTGTCTATGTTTTGAACCATTCCTGTGACACTCGTTATAGATTACGATGCTTCACTTCAGGTTTACTGTATCCCTTGGACCTTCTTATTGACGATGAAACACAGAAATTGCATCGGAATTAAATACAAAAGGCACAATGCCGACTTAAGTACATGAAGACCGACTCTTCCTACTGACTATGTTTTGAACCATTCCTGTGACACTATTTATAGATTACGATGCCTCGCTTCAGGTTTTCTGTATCCCTTGGACCTTCTTATTGACGATGAAACACAGAAATTGCATCGGAATTAAATACAAAAGACACAATGCCGAATTAAGTACAAGAAGACTGACTCTTCTTACTGTCTATGTTTTGAAACATTCCTGTGACACTAGTTATAGATTCCGATGCATCACTCCAGGTTTACTGTATCCCTTGGACCTTCTTATTGACGAAGAAACACAAAAATTGCATCGGGATTAAATACAAAAGGCACAATGCCGACTTAAGTACAAGAAGACTGACTTTTGTTACTGCCTATGTTTTGAACCATTCCTGTGACATATAGTTATAGATACCGATGCTTCACTTCAGGTTTACTGGATCCCTTGGACCTTCTTATTGACGATGAAACACAGAAATTGCATCGGAATTAAATACAAAAGGCACAATGCCGACATAAGTACATGAAGACCGACTCTTCTTACTGTCTATGATTTGAACCATTCCTGTGACACTAGTTATAGATTCCGATGCTACACTCCAGGTTTACCATATCCCTTGGACATTCTTATTGACGATGAAACACAGAAATTACATCGGAATTAAATACAAAAGGCACAATGCCGACTTAAGTACAAGAAGACTGACTCTTCCTACTGTCTATGTTTTGAAACATTCCTGCGACACTAGTTACAGATTCTGATGCTACACTCCAGGTTTACTGTATCCCTTGCACCTTCTTATTGACGATGAAGCACAGAAATTGCATCGGAATTAAATACAAAAGGCACAATGCCGACTTAAGAACAAGAAGACTGACTCTTCCTCGTGACTTTGTTTTGAACCATTAGTGTGACACTAGTTATAGATTCCGAAGCTTCACTTCAGGTTTACTGTATCCCTTGGACCTTCTTATTGACGACGAAACACAGATATTGCATCGGAATGAAATACAAAAGGCACAATGCCGATTTAAGTACAAGAAGACTGACTCTCCCTACTGTCTATGTTATGAACCATTCCTGTTACACTAGTTATAGATTCCGATGCTTCACTTCAGGTTTACTGGATCCCTTCGACCTTCTTATTGACGATGAAACACAGAAATTGCATCGGAATTAAATACAAAAGGTACAATGCCGACATAAGTACATGAAGACCGATTCTTCTTACTGTCTATGATTTGAACCTTTCCTGTGACACTAGTTATAGATTCCGATGCTACACTCCAGGTTTACTGTATCCCTTGGACATTCTTATTGACGATGAAACACAGAAATTGCATCGGAATAAAATACAAAAGGCACAATGCCGACTTAAGTACAAGAATACTGACTCTTCCTACTGTCTATGTTTTGAACCATTCCTGTGACACTCGTTATAGATTACGATGCTTCACTTCAGGTTTACTGTATCCCTTGAACCTTCTTATTGACGCTGAAACACAGAAATTGAATCGGAATTAAATACAAAAGGCACAATGCCGACTTAAGTACAAGAAGACTGACTCTTCCTACTCTCCATGTTTTGAACCATTCCTGTGACACTCGTTATAGATTACGATCCTTCACTTCAGGTTTACTATATCCCTTGGACGTTCTTATTGACGATGAAACACAGAAATTGCATCGGAATTAAATACAAAACGCACAATGCCGACGTAAGTACATGAAGACCGACTCTTCCTACTGACTATGTTTTGCACCATTCCTGTGACACTAGTTATAGATTACGATGCCTCGCTTCAGGTTTACTGTATCCCTAGGGCCTTCTTATTGACGATGAAACACAGAAATTGCATCGGAATTAAATACAAAAGACACAATGCCGAATTAAGTACAAGAAGACTGACTCTTCTTACTGTCTATGTTTTGAACCATTCCTGTGACACTTGTTATAGATTCCGATGCATCACTAAAGGTTTACTGTATCCCTTGGACCTTCTTATGACGAAGAAACACAAAAATTGAATCGGTATTAAATACAAAAGGCACAATGAAGACTTAAGTACAAGAAGACTGACTTTTGTTACTGCCTATGTTTTGAACCATTGCTGTGACACTAGCTATAGATTCCGATGCTTCACTTCAGGTTTAGTGTATCCCTCTGACTTTCTTATTGACGATGAAACACAGAAATGGCTTCGGAATTAAATACAAAAGGCACAATGCCGACTTAAGTACAAGAAGACTGACTCTTCCTACTCTCTATGTTTTGAACCATTCCTGTGACACTCGTTATAGATTACGATGCTTCACTTCAGGTTTACTATATCCCTTGGACCTTCTTCTTGCCGATGAAACACAGAAATTGCATCGGAATTAAATACAAAAGGCACAATGCCGACTTAAGTACATGAAGACCGACTCTTCCTACTGACTATGTTTTGCACCATTCCTGTGACACTAGTTATAGATTACGATGCTTCGCTTCAGGTTTACTGTATACCTAGGGCCTTCTTATTGACGATGAAACACAGAAATTGCATCGGAATTAAATACAAAAGACACAATGCCGAATTAAGTACAAGAAGACTGACTCTTCTTACTGTCTATGTTTTGAACCATTCCTGTGACACTTGTTATAGATTCCGATGCATCACTCCAGGTTTACTGTATCCCTTGGACCTTCTTATGACGAAGAAACACAAAAATTGCATCGGTATTAAATACAAAAGGCACAATGCCGACTTAAGTACAAGAAGACTGACTTTTGTTACTGCCTATGTTTTGAACCATTGCTGTGACACTAGCTATAGATTCCGATGCTTCACTTCAGGTTTAGTGTATCCCTCTGACTTTCTTATTGACGATGAAACACAGAAATGGCTTCGGAATTAAATACAAAAGGCACAATGCCGATTTAAGTACAAGAAGACTGACTCTTCCTACTGTCTATGTTTTGAACCATTCCTGTGACACTAGTTATAGATTCCGATGCTTCACTTGAGGTTAATTGTATCCCTTGGACCTTCTTATTGACGATGAAACACAGAAATTGCATCGGAATCAAATACAAAAGGCACAATGCCGACTTAAGTACATGATGACCGACTCTTCCTACTGACTATGTTTTGAACCATTCCTGTGACACTAGTTATAGATACCGATGTTTCACTTCAGGTTTACTGGATCCCTTGGACCTTCTTTTTGACGATGAAACACAGAAATTGCATCGGAATTAAATACTAAAGGCACAATGCCGACATAAGTACATGAAGACCGACTCTTCTTACTGTCTATGATTTGAACCATTCCTGTGACACTAGTTATAGATTCCGATGCTACACTCCAGGTTTACTGTATCCCTTGGACATTCTTATTGACGATGAAACACACAAAAATTGCATCGGAATTAAATACAAAAGGCACAATGCCGACTTAAGAACAAGAAGACTGACTCTTCCTACTGTCTATGTTTTGAACCATTCCTGTGACACTCGTTATAGATTCCGATGCTTCACTTCAGGCATACAGTATCCCTTGAACCTTCTTATTGACGCTGAAACACAGAAATTCAATCGGAATTAAATACAAAAGGCACAATGCCGACTTAAGTACAAGAAGACTGACTCTTCCTACTGTCTATGTTTTGAACCATTCCTGTGACACTCGTTATAGATTACGATGCTTCACTTCAGGTTTACTGTATCACTTGGACCTTCTTATTGACGATGAAACACAGAAATTGCATCGGAATTAAATACAAAACGCACAATGCCGACTTAAGTACATGAAGACCGACTCTTCCTACTGACTATGTTTTGAACCATTCCTGTGACACTAGTTATAGATTACGATGTCTCGCTTCAGGTTTACTGTATCCCTTGGACCTTCTTATTGACGATGAAACACAGAAATTGCATCGGAATAAAATACAAAAGGCACAATGCCGAATTAAGTACAACAAGACTGACTCTTCTTACTGTCTATGTTTTGAACCATTCCTGTGACACTAGTTATATATTCCGATGCATCACTCCAGGTTTACTGTATCCCTTGGACCTTCTTATTGACGAAGAAACACACAAATTGCATCGGTATTAAATACAAAAGGCACAATGCCGACTTAAGTACAAGAAGACTGACTCTTGTTACTGCCTATGTTTTGAACCATTCCTGTGACACTAGCTATAGATTCCGATGCTTCACTTCAGGTTTAGTGTATCCCTCTGACTTTCTTATTGACGATGAAACACAGAAATGGCTTCGGAATTAAATACAAAAGGCACAATGCAGATTTAAGTACAAGAAGACTGACTCTTCTTACTGTCTATGTTTTGAACCATTCCTGTGACACTAGTTATAGATTCCGATGCTTCACTTGAGGATTAGTGTATCCCTTGGACCTTCTTATTGACGATGAAACACAGAAATTGCATCGGAATTACATAGAAAAGGCACAATCCCGACTTAAGTACAAGAAGACTGACTCTTCTTACTGACTATGTTTTGAACCATTCCTGTGACACTAGTTATAGATTCCGATGCTTCACTTCAGGTTTACTGCACCCCTTGGACCTTCTTATTGACGATGAAACATAGAAATTGCATCGGAATTAAATACAAAAAGCAAAATGCGGACTTAAGTACACGAAGACTGACTCTTCTTACTGTCTATGATTTGAACCATTCCTGCGACACTAGTTACAGATTCCGATGCTACACTCCAGGTTTACTGTATCCCTTGCACCTTCCATATTGACGATGAAGCACAGAAATTGCATCGGAATTAAATACAAAAGGCACAATGCCGACTTAAGAACAAGAAGACTGACTCTTCCTCCTGACTTTGTTTTGAACCATTAGTGTGACACTAGATATAGATTCCGATGCTTCACTTCAGGTTTACTGTATCCCTTGGACCTTGTTATTGACGATGAAACACAGAAATTGCATCGGAATTAAATACAAAAGGCACAATGCCGACTTAAGAACAAGAAGGTTGACTCTTCCTCCTGACTTTGTTTTGAACCATTAGTGTGACACTAGTTATAGATTCCGATGCTTCACTTCAGGTTTACTGTATCCCTTGGACCTTGTTATTGACGATGAAACACAGAAATTGCATCGGAATTAAATACAAAAGGCACAATGCCAACTTATGTACAAGAAGACTGACTCTTCTTACTGTCTATGTTTTGAACCATTCCTGTGACACTAGTTATAGATTCCGATGCTTCACTTCAGGTTTA
This sequence comes from Schistocerca serialis cubense, assembly GCF_023864345.2. Classification (NCBI taxonomy): domain Eukaryota; kingdom Metazoa; phylum Arthropoda; class Insecta; order Orthoptera; family Acrididae; genus Schistocerca; species Schistocerca serialis. Next base: position 1,083,295,952 of record NC_064640.1, on the reverse strand, counting down.
CTGGATCCCTTGGACGTTCTTATTGTCGATGAAATACAGAAATTGCATCGGAATTAAATACAAAAGGCACAATGCCGACATAAGTACATGAAGACCGACTCTTCTTACTGTCTATAATTTGAACCATTCCAGTGACACTAGTTATAGATTCCGATGCCACACTGCAGGTTTACTGTATCCCTTGGACATTCTTATTGACGATGAAACACAGAAATTGCATTGGAATTAAATACAAAAGGCACAATGCCGACTTAAGTACAAGAAGACTGACTCTTCCTACTGTCTATGTTTTGAACCATTCCTGTGACACTCGTTATAGATTCCGATGCTTCACTTCAGGTTTACTGTATCCCTTGAACCTTCTTATTGACGCTGAAACACAGAAATTGAATGGGAATTAAATACAAAAGGCACAATGCCGACTTAAGTACAAGAAGACTGACTGTTCCTACTGTATATGTTTTGAACCATTTCTGTGACACTCGTTATAGATTCCGATGCTTCACTTCAGGTTTACTGTATCCCTTGGACCTTCTTATTGACGATGAAACACAGAAATTGCATCGGAATTAAATAAAAAAGGCGCAGTGCCGACTTAAGTACATGAAGACCGACTCTTCCTACTGACTATGTTTTGAACCATTCCTGTGACACTAGTTATAGATTCCGATGCCTCGCTTCAGGTTTACTGTATCCCCTGGACCTTCTTATTGACGATGAAACACAGAAATTGCATCGGAATTAAATACAAAAGGCACAATGCCGACTTAAGTACAAGAAGACTGACTCTTCTTACTGTCTATGTTTTGAACCATTCCTGTGACACTGGTTATAGATTCCGATGCTTCGCTCCAGGTTTACTATATCCCTTGCACCTTCTTATTGACGATGAAGCACAGAAATTGCATCGGAATTAAATACAAAAGGCACAATGCCGACTTAGGGAAAAGAAGACTGACTCTTCTTACTGACTATGTTTGAACCATTCCTGTGACACTAGCTATAGATTCCGATGCTTCACTTCAGGTTTACTGTATCCCTCTGACCTTCTTGTTGACGATGAAACACAGAAATAGCATCGGAATTAAATACAAAAGGCACAATGCCGACTTAAGTCCAAGAAGACTGACTCTTCTTACTGTCTATGTTTTGAACCATTCCTGTGACACTCGTTATAGATTACGATGCTTCACTTCAGGTTTACTGTATCCCTTGAACCTTCTTATTGACGCTGAAACACAGAAATTGAATCGGAATTAAATACAAAAGGCACAATGCCGACTTAAGTACATGAAGACTGACTCTTCCTACTGTCTATGTTTTGAACCATTCCTGTGACACTCGTTATAGATTACGATGTTTCACTTCAGGTTTACTGTATCCCTTGGACCTTCTTATTGACGATGAAACACAGAAATTGCATCGGAATTAAATACAAAAGGCACAATGCCGACTTAAGTACATGAAGACCGACTCTTCCTACTGACTATGTTTTGAACCATTCCTGTGACACTAGTTATAGATTACGATGCCTCGCTTCAGGTTTACTGTATCCCTTGGACCTTCTTATTGACGATGAAACGCAGAAATTGCATCGGAATTAAATACAAAAGACACAATGCCGAATTAAGTACAAGAAGACTGACTCTTCCTACTGTCTATGATTTGAAACATTCCTGCGACACTAGTTACAGATTCTGATGCTACACTCCAGGTTTACTGTATCCCTTGCACCTTCTTATTGACGATGAAGCACAGAAATTGCATCGGAATTAAATACAAAAGGCACAATGCCGACTTAAGAACAAGAAGACTGACTCTTCCTCCTGACTTTGTTTTGAACCATTAGTGTGACACTAGTTATAGATTCCGAAGCTTCACTTCAGGTTTACTGTATCCCTTGGACCTTCTTATTGACGACGAAACACAGATATTGCATCGGAATTAAATACAAAAGGCACAATTCCGATTTAAGTGCAAGAAGACTGACTCTCCCTACTGTCTATGTTTTGAACCATTCCTGTTACACTAGTTATAGATTCCGATGCTTCACTTCAGGTTTACTGGATCCCTTCGACCTTCTTATTGACGATGAAACACAGAAATTGCATCGGAATTAAATACAAAAGGTACAATGCCGACATAAGTACATGAAGACCGATTCTTCTTACTGTCTATGTTTTGAACCATTCCTGTGACACTAGTTATAGATTCCGATGCTACACTCCAGGTTTACTGTATCCCTTGGACATTCCTATTGACGATGAAACACAGAAATTGCATCGGAATAAAATACAAAAGGCACAATGCCGACTTAAGTACAAGAAGACTGACTCTTCCTACTGTCTATGTTTTGAACCATTCCTGTGACACTCGTTATAGATTCCGATGCTTCACTTCAGGTTTACTGTATCCCTTGAACCTTCTCATTGACGCTGAAACACAGAAATTGAATCGGAATTAAATACAAAAGGCACAATGCCGACTTAAGTACAAGAAGACTGACTCTTCCTACCCTCTATGTTTTGAACCATTCCTGTGACACTCGTTATAGATTACGATGCTTCACTTCAGGTTTACTATATCCCTTGGACCTTCTTATTGACGATGAAACACAGAAATTGCATCGGAATTAAATACAAAAGGCACAATGCCGACTTAAGTACATGAAGACCGACTCTTCCTACTGACTATGATTTGCACCATTCCTGTGACACTAGTTATAGATTACGATGCCTCGCTTCAGGTTTACTGTATCCCTAGGACCTTCTTATTGACGATGAAACACAGAAATTGCATCGGAATTAAATACAAAAGACACAATGCCGAATTAAGTACAAGAAGACTGACTCTTCTTACTGTCTATGTTTTGAACCATTCCTGTGACACTTGTTTTAGATTCCGATGCATCACTCCAGGTTTACTGTATCCCTTGGACCTTCTTATGACGAAGAAACACAAAAATTGCATCGGTATTAAATACAAAAGGCACAATGCCGACTTAAGTACAAGAAGACTGACTTTTGTTACTGCCTATGTTTTGAACCATTGCTGTGACACTAGCTATAGATTCCGATGCTTCACTTCAGGTTTAGTGTATCCCTCTGACTTTCTTATTGACGATGAAACACTGAAATGGCTTCGGAATTTAATACAAAAGGCACAATGCCGATTTAAGTACAAGAAGACTGACTCTTCTTACTGTCTATGTTTTGAACCATTCCTGTGACATTAGTTATAGATTCCGATGCTTCACTTGAGGTTAACTGTATCCCTTGGACCGTCTTATTGACGATGAAACACAGAAATTGCATCGGAATCAAATACAAAAGGCACAATGCCGACTTAAGTACATGATGACCGACTCTTCCTACTGACTATGTTTTGAACCATTCCTGTGACACTAGTTATAGATACCGATGCTTCACTTCAGGTTTACTGGAACCCTTGGACCTTCTTTTTGACGATGAAACACGGAAATTGCATCGGAATTAAATACTAAAGGCACAATGCCGACATAAGTACATGAAGACCGACTCTTCTTACTGTCTATGATTTGAACCATTCCTGTGACACTAGTTATAGATTCCGATGCTACACTCCAGGTTTACTGTATCCCTTGGACATTCTTATTGACGATGAAACACAGAAATTGCATCGGAATTAAATACAAAAGGCACAATGCCGACTTAAGAACAAGAAGACTGACTCTTCCTACTGTCTATGTTTTGAACCATTCCTGTGACACTCGTTATAGATTCCGATGCTTCACTTCAGGCTTACAGTATCCCTTGAACCTTCTTATTGACGCTGAAACACAGAAATTGAATCGGAATTAAATACAAAAGGCACAATGCCGACTTAAGTACAAGAAGACTGACTCTTCCTACTGTGTATGTTTTGAACCATTCCTGTGACACTCGTTATAGATTACGATGCTTCACTTCAGGTTTACTGTATCCCTTGGACCTTCTTATTGACGATGAAACACAGAAATTGCATCGGAATTAAATACAAAACGCACAATGCCGACTTAAGTACATGAAGACCGACTCTTCCTACTGACTATGTATTGAACCATTCCTGTGACACTAGTTATAGATTACGATGCCTCGCTTCAGGTTTACTGTATCCCTTGGACCTTCTTATTGACGATGAAACACAGAAATTGCATCGGAATAAAATACAAAAGGCACAATGCCGAATTAAGTACAACAAGACTGACTCTTCTTACTGTCTATGTTTTGAACCATTCCTGTGACACTAGTTATATATTCCGATGCATCACTCCAGGTTTACTGTATCCCTTGGACCTTCTTATTGACGAAGAAACACACAAATTGCATCGGTATTAAATACAAAAGGCACAATGCCGACTTAAGTACAAGAAGACTGACTCTTGTTACTGCCTATGTTTTGAACCATTCCTGTGACACTAGCTATAGATTCCGATGCTTCACTTCAGGTTTAGTGTATCCCTCTGACTTTCTTATTGACGATGAAACACAGAAATGGCTTCGGAATTAAATACAAAAGGAACAATGCCGATTTAAGTACAAGAAGACTGACTCTTCTTACTGTCTATGTTTTGAACCATTCCTGTGACACTAGTTATAGATTCCGATGCTTCACTTGAGGATTACTGTATCCCTTGGACCTTCTTATTGACGATGAAACACAGAAATTGCATCGGAATTAAATAGAAAAGGCACAATCCCGACTTAAGTACAAGAAGACTGACTCTTCTTACTGACTATGTTTTGAACCATTCCTGTGACACTAGTTATAGATTCCGATGCTTCACTTCAGGTTTACTGCACCCCTTGGACCTTCTTATTGACGATGAAACATAGAAATTGCATAGGAATTAAATACAAAAAGCAAAATGCGGACTTAAGTACACGAAGACTGACTCTTCTTACTGTCTATGTTTTGAACCATTCCTGCGACACTAGTTACAGATTCCGATGCTACACTCCAGGTTTACTGTATCCCTTGCACCTTCCATATTGACGATGAAGCACAGAAATTGCATCGGAATTAAATACAAAAGGCACAATGCCGACTTAAGAACAAGAAGACTGACTCTTCCTCCTGACTTTGTTTTGAACCATTAGTGTGACACTAGTTATAGATTCCGATGCTTCACTTCAGGTTTACTGTATCCATTGGACCTTGTTATTGCCGATGAAACACAGAAATTGCATCGGAATTAAATACAAAAGGCACAATGCCAACTTAAGTACAAGAAGACTGACTCTTCTTACTGTCTTTGTTTTGAACCATTCCTGTGACACTAGTTATAGATTCCGATGCTTCACTTCAGGTTTACTGGATCCCTTGGACGTTCTTATTGTCGATGAAATACAGAAATTGCATCGGAATTAAATACAAAAGGCACAATGCCGACATAAGTACATGAAGACCGACTCTTCTTACTGTCTATGATTTGAACCATTCCAGTGACACTAGTTATAGATTCCGATGCTACACTGCAGGTTTACTGTATCCCTTGGACATTCTTATTGACGATGAAACACAGAAATTGCATTGTAATTAAATACATAAGGCACAATGCCGACTTAAGTACAAGAAGACTGACTCTTCCTACTGTCTATGTTTTGAACCATTCCTGTGACACTCGTTATAGATTCCGATGCTTCACTTCAGGTTTACTGTATCCCTTGAACCTTCTTATTGACGCTGAAACACAGAAATTGAATGGGAATTAAATACAAAAGGCACAATGCCGACTTGAGTACAAGAAGACTGACTGTTCCTACTGTATATGTTTTGAACCATTCCTGTGACACTCGTTATAGATTCCGATGCTTCACTTCAGGTTTACTGTATCCCTTGGACCTTCTTATTGACGATGAAACACAGAAATTCCATCGGAATTAAATACAAAAGGCACAGTGCCGACTTAAGTACATGAAGACCGACTCTTCCTACTGACTATGTTTTGAACCATTCCTGTGACACTAGTTATAGATTCCGATGCTTCACTTCAGGTTTACTGTATCCCTTGGACCTTCTTATTGACGATGAAACACAGAAATTGCATCGGAATTAAATACAAAAGGCACAATGCCGACTTAAGTACAAGAAGACTGACTCTTCTTACTGTCTATGTTTTGAACCATTCCTGTGACACTGGTTATAGATTCCGATGCTTCGCTCCAGGTTTACTATATCCCTTGCACCTTCTTATTGACGATGAAGCACAGAAATTGCATCGGAATTAAATACAAAAGGCACAATGCCGACTTAGGGAAAAGAAGACTGACTCTTCTTACTGACTATGTTTGAACCATTCCTGTGACACTAGCTATAGATTCCGATGCTTCACTTCAGGTTAACTGTATCCCTCTGACCTTCTTGTTGACGATGAAACACAGAAATAGCATCGGAATTAAATACAAAAGGCACAATGCCGACTTAGGTACAAGACGACTGACTCTTCTTACTGTCTATGTTTTGAACCATTCCATTGACACTAGTTATAGATTCCGATGCTTCACTCCAGGTTTACTGTATCCCTTGGACCTTGTTATTGACGATGAAACACAGAAATTGCATCGGAATTAAATAGAAAAGGCACAATGCCGACTTAAGTACAAGAAGACTGACTCTTCTTACTGACTATGTTTTGAACCATTCCTGTGACACTAGTTATAGATTCCGATGCTTCACTTCAGGTTTACTGCACCCCTTGGACCTTCTTATTGACGATGAAACATAGAAATTGCATCGGAATTAAATACAAAAGGCAAAATGCGGACTTAAGTACACGAAGACTGACTCTTCTTACTGTCTATGTTTTGAACCATTCCTGCGACGTTAGTTACAGATTCCGATACAACACTCCAGGTTTACTGTATCCCTTGCACCTTCTTATTGACGATGAAGCACAGAAATTGCATCAGAATTAAATACAAAAGGCACAATGCCGACTTAAGAACAAGAAGACTGACTCTTCCTCCTGACATTGTTTTGAACCATTAGTGTGACACTAGTTATAGATTCCGATGCTTCACTTCAGGTTTACTGTATCCCTTGGACCTTCTTATTGACGATGAAACACAGAAATTGCATCGGAATTAAATACAAAAGGCACAATGCCGACTTAAGTACAAGAAGACTGACTCTTCTTACTGTCTATGTTTTGAACCAATCCTGTGACACTAGTTATAGATTCCGATGCTTCGTTTCAGGTTTACTGGATCCCTTGGACCTTCTTATTGCTGATGAAATACAGAAATTGCATCCGAATTAAATACAAAAGGCACAATGCCGACATAAGTACATGAAGACCGACTCTTCTTACTGTCTATGATTTGAACCATTCCTGTGACACAATTTATAGATTCTGATGCCACACTGCAGGTTTACTGTATCCCTTGGACATTCTTATTGACGATGAAACACAGAAATTGCATCGGAATTAAATACAAAAGGCACAATGCCGACTTAAGTACAAGAAGACTGACTCTTCCTACTGTCTATGTTTTGACCCATTCCTGTGACACTCGTTATAGATTCCGATGCTTCACTTCAGGTTTACTGTATCCCTTGAACCTTCTTATTGACGATGAAACACAGAAATTGAATCGGAATTAAATACAAAAGGCACAATGCCGACTTAAGTACAAGAAGACTGAGTGTTCCTACTGTCTATGTTTTGAACCATTCCTGTAACACTCGTTATAGATTCCGATGCTTCACTTCAGGTTTACTGTATCCCTTGGACCTTGTTATTGACGATGAAACACAGAAATTGCATCGGAATTAAATACAAAAGGCACAGTGCCGACTTAAGTACATGAAGACCGACTCTTCCTACTGACTATGTTTTGAACCATTCCTGTGACACTAGTTATAGATTCCGATGCCTCGCTTCAGGTTTACTGTATCCCTTGGACCTTCTTATTGACGATGAAACACAGAAATTGCATCAGAATTAAATACAAAAGGCACAATGCCCACTTAAGTACAAGAAGACTGACTGTTCCTACTGTCTATGTTTTGAACCATTCCTGTGACACTGGTTATAGATTCCGATGCTTCGCTCCAGGTTTACTATATCTCTTGGACCTTCTTATTGACAATGAATCACAGAAATTGCATCGGAATTAAATACAAAAAGCACAATGCCGACTTAAGAACAAGAAGACTGACTCTTCTTACTGACTATGTTTGAACCATTCCTGTGACACTACCTATAGGTTCCGATGCTTCACTTCAGGTTTACTGTATCCCTCTGACCTTCTTGTTGACGAAGAAACACAGAAATTGCATCGGAATTAAATACAAAAGCACAATGCCGACGTAAGTACAAGAGGACTGACTCTTCTTACTGTCTATGTTTTGAACCATTCCATTTACACTAGTTATAGATTCCGATGCTTCACTCCAGGTTTACTGTTTCCCTTGGACCTTGTAATTGACGATGAAACACAGAAATTGCATCGGAATTAAATAGAAAAGGCTCAATGCCGACTTAAGAACAACAAGACTGACTCTTCCTCCTGACTTTGTTTTGAACCATTAGTGTGACACTAGTTATAGATTCCGATGCTTCACTTCAGGTTTACTGTATCCCTTGCACCTTCTTATTAACGATGAAGCACAGAAATTGTATCGGAATTAAATACAAAAGGCACAATGCCGACTTAAGAACAAGAAGACTGACTCTTCTTACTGACTATGTTTGAACCATTCCTGTGACACTAGCTATAGATTCCGATGCTTCACTTCAGGTTTACTGTATCCCACTGACCTTCTTGTTGACGATGAAACACAGAAATAGCATCGGAATTAAATACAATAGGCACAATGCCGACTTAAGTACAAGACGACTGACTCTTCTTACTATGTTTTGAACCATTCCATTGACACTAATTATAGATTCCGATGCTTCACTCCAGGTTTACTGTATCCCTTGGACCTTGTTATTGACGATGAAACACAGAAATTGCATCGGAATTAAATAGAAAAGGCACAATGCCGACTTAAGTACAAGAAGACTGACTCTTGTTACTGACTATGTTTTGAACCATTCCTGTGACACTAGTTATAGATTCCGATGCTTCACGTCAGGTTTACTGCACCCCTTGGACCTTCTTATTGACGATGAAACATAGAAATTGCATCGGAATTAAATACAAAAGGCAAAATGCGGACTTAAGTACACGAAGACTGACTCTTCTTACTGTCTATGTTTTGAACCATTCCTGCGACACTAGTTACAGATTCCAATGCTACACTCCAGGTTTACTGTATCCCTTGCACCTTCTTATTGGCGATGAAGCACAGAAATTGCATCAGAATTAAATACAAAAGGCACAATGCCGACTTAAGAACAAGAAGACTGACTCTTCCTCCAGCCTTTTTTGAACCATTAGTGTGACACTAGTTATAGATTCCGATGCTTCACTTGAGGTTTACTGTATCCCTTGGACCTTCTTATTGACGATGAAACACAGAAATTGCATCGGAATTAAATACAAAAGGCACAATGCCGACTTAAGTACAAGAAGACTGACTCTCCCTACTGTCTATGATTTGAACCATTCCTGTTACACTAGTTATAGATTCCGATGCTTCACATCAGGTTTACTGGATCCCTTGGACCTTCTTATTGACGATGAAACACAGAAATTGTATCGGAATTAAATAAAAAAGGCACAATGCCGACATATGTACATGAAGACCGACTCTTCTTACTGTCTATGATTTGAACCATTCCTGTGACACTAGTTATAGATTCCGATGCTACACTCCAGGTTTACTGTATCCCTTGGACATTCTTTCTGACGATGAAACACAGAAATTGCATCGGAATTAAATACAAAATGCACAATGCCGACTTAAGTACAAGAAGACTGACTCTTCCTACTGTCTATGTTTTGAACCATTCCTGTGACACTCGTTATAGATTCCGATGCTTCACTTCAGGTTTACTGTATCCCTTGAACCTTCTTATTGACGCTGAAACACAGAAATTGAATCGGAATTAAATACAAAAGGTACAATGCCGACTTAAGTACAAGAAGACTGACTCTTCCTACTGTCTATGTTTTGAACCATTACTCTGACACTCGTTATAGATTCCGATGCTTCACTTCAGGTTATCTGTATCCCTTGGACCTTCTTATTGACGATGAAACACAGAAATTGCATCGGAATTAAATACAAAAGGCACAATGCCGACTTAAGTACAAGAAGACTGACTCTTCTTACTGTCTATGTTTGAACCATTCCTGTGACACTAGTTATAGATTCCGATGCATCACTCCAGGTTTACTGTATCCCTTGGACCTTCTTATTGACGAAGAAACACAAAAATTGCATCGGTATTAAATACAAAAGGCACAATGCCGACTTAAGTACAAGAAGACTGACTTTTGTTACTGCCTATGTATTGAACCATTGCTGTGACACTAGCTATAGATTCCGATGCTTCACTTCAGGTTTAGTGTATCCCTCTGACTTTCTTATTGACGATGAAACACAGAAATGGCTTCGGAATTAAATACAAAAGGCACAATGCCGATTTAAGTACAAGAAGACTGACTTTTCTTACTGTCTATGTTTTGAACCATTCCATTGACACTAGTTATAGATTCCGATGCTTCACTCCAGGTTTACTGTTTCCCTTGGACCTTGTTATTGACGATGAAACACAGAAATTGCATCGGAATTAAATAGAAAAGACTCAATGCCGACTTAAGAACAAGAAGACTGACTCTTCCTGTTGTCTTTGCTTTGAACCATTAGTGTGACACTAGTTATAGATTCCGATGCTTCACTTCAGGTTTACTGTATCCCTTGGACCTTCTTATTGACGATGAAACACAGAAATTGCATCGGAATTAAATACAAAAGGCACAATGCCGACTTAAGAACAAGAAGACTGACTCTTCCTCCTGACTTTGTTTTGAACCATTAGTGTGACACTAGTTATAGATTCCGATGCTTCAGTTCAGGTTTACTGTATCCCTTGGACCTTCTTATTGACGATGAAACACAGAAATTGCATCGGAATTAAATACAAAAGGCACAATGCCGACTTAAGTTTAAGAAGACTGACTCTTCTTACTGTCTATGCTTTGAACCATTCCTGTGACACTAGTTATAGATTCCGATGCTTCGTTTCAGGTTTACTGGATCCCTTGGACCTTCTTATTGCTGATGAAATACAGAAATTGCATCGGAATTAAATACAAAAGGCACAATGCCGACATAAGTACATGAAGACCGACTCTTCTTACTGTCTATGATTTGAACCATTCCTGTGACACTAGTTATAGATTCTGATGCCACACTGCAGGTTTACTGTATCCCTTGGACATTCTTATTGACGATGAAACTCAGAAATTGCATCGGAATTAAATACAAAAGGCACAATGCCGACTTAAGTACAAGAAGACTGACTCTTCCTACTGTCTATGTTTTGAACCATTCCCGTGACACTCGTTATAGATTCCGATGCTTCACTTCAGGTTTACTGTATCCCTTGAACCTTCTTATTGACGATGAAACACAGAAATTGAATCGGAATTAAATACAAAAGGCACAATGCCGACTTAAGTACAAGAAGACTGACTGTTCCTACTGTCTATGTTTTGAACCATTCCTGTGACACTCGTTATAGATTCCGATGCTTCACTCCAGGTTTACTGTTTCCCTTGGACCTTGTAATTGACGATGAAACACAGAAATTGCATGGGAATTAAATAGAAAAGGCTCAATGCCGACTTAAGAACAAGAAGACTGACTCTTCCTCCTGACTTTGTTTTGAACCATTAGTGTGACACTAGTTATAGATTCCGATGCTTCACTTCAGGTTTACTGTATCTCTTGGACCTTCTTATTGACGATGAAACACAGAAATTGCATCGGAATTAAATACAAAAGGCACAATGCCGACTTAAGTACACGAAGACTGACTCTTCTTACTGTCTATGTTTTGAACCATTCCTGCGACACTAGTTACAGATTCCGATGCTACACTCCAGGTTTACTGTATCCCTTGCACCTTCTTATTAACGATGAAGCACAGAAATTGTATCGGAATTAAATACAAAAGGCACAATGCACACTTAAGAACAAGAAGACTGACTCTTCTTACTGACTATGTTTGAACCATTCCTGTGACACTAGCTAAAGATTCCGATGCTTCACTTCAGGTTTACTGTATCCCACTGACCTTCTTGTTGACGATGAAACACAGAAATAGCATCGGAATTAAATACAATAGGCACAATGCCGACTTAAGTACAAGACGACTGACTCTTCTTACTATGTTTTGAACCATTCCATTGACACTAATTATAGATTCCGATGCTTCACTCCACGTTTACTGTATCCCTTGGACCTTGTTATTGACGATGAAACACAGAAATTGCATCGGAATTAAATACAAAAGGCACAATGCCGACTTAAGTACAAGAAGACTGACTCTCCCTACTGTCTATGATTTGAACCATTCCTGTTACACTAGTTATAGATTCCGATGCTTCACTTCAGGTTTACTGTATCCCTTGGACCTTCTTATTGACGATGAAACACAGAAATTGCATCGGAATTAAATACAAAAGGCACAATGCCGACTTAAGAACAAGAAGACTGACTCTTCCTCCTGACTTTGTTTTGAACCATTAGTGTGACACTAGTTATAGATTCCGATGCTTCAGTTCAGGTTTACTGTATCCCTTGGACCTTCTTATTGACGATGAAACACAGAAATTGCATCGGAATTAAGTACAAAAGGCACAATGCCGACTTAAGTACAAGAAGACTGACTCTTCTTACTGTCTATGTTTTGAACCATTCCTGTGACACTAGTTATAGATTCCGATGCTTCGTTTCAGGTTTACTGGATCCCTTGGACCTTCTTATTGCTGATGAAATACAGAAATTGCATCGGAATTAAATACAATAGGCACAATGCCGACTTAAGTACAAGACGACTGACTCTTCTTACTATGTTTTGAACCATTCCATTGACACTAATTATAGATTCCGATGCTTCACTCCAGGTTTACTGTATCCCTTGGACCTTGTTATTGACGATGAAACACAGAAATTGCATCGGAATTAAATACAAAAGGCACAATGCCGACTTAAGTACAAGAAGACTGACTCTTCTTACTGTCTATGTTTGAACCATTCCTGTGACACTAGTTATAGATTCCGATGCATCACTCCAGGTTTACTGTATCCCTTGGACCTTCTTATTGACGAAGAAACACAAAAATTGCATCGGTATTAAATACAAAAGGCACAATGCCGACTTAAGTACAAGAAGACTGACTTTTGTTACTGCCTATGTATTGAACCATTGCTGTGACACTAGCTATAGATTCCGATGCTTCACTTCAGGTTTACTGTATCCCTTGGACCTCCTTATTGACTATGAAACACAGAAATTGCATCGGAATTAAATACAAAAGGCACAATGCCGACTTAAGTACAAGAAGACTGACTCTTCCTACTGTCTATGTTTTGAACCATTCCTGTGACACTCGTTATAGATTCCGATGCTTCACTTCAGGTTTACTGTATCCCTTGAACCTTTTTATTGACGATGAAACACAGAAATTGAATCGGAATTAAATACAAAATGCACAATGCCGACTTAAGTACAAGAAGACTGACTGTTCCTACTGTCTATGTTTTGAACCATTCCTGTGACACTCGTTATAGATTCCGATGCTTCACTTCAGGTTTACTGTATCCCTTGGACCTTGTTATTGACGATGAAACACAGAAATTGCATCGGAATTAAATACAAAAGGCACAGTGCCGACTTAAGTACATGAAGACCGACTCTTCCTACTGACTATGATTTGAACCATTCCTGTGACACTAGTTATAGATTCCGATGCCTCGCTTCAGGTTTACTGTATCCCTTGGACCTTCGTATTGACGATGAAACACAGAAATTGCATCGGAATTAAATACAAAAGGCACAATGCCGACTTAAGTACAAGAAGACTGACTCTTCTTACTGTCTATGTTTTGAACCATTCCTGTGACACTAGTTATAGATTCCGATGCTTCGTTTCAGGTTTACTGGATCCCTTGGACCTTCTTATTGCTGATGAAATACAGAAATTGCATCGGAATTAAATACAATAGGCACAATGCCGACTTAAGTACAAGACGACTGACTCTTCTTACTATGTTTTGAACCATTCCATTGACACTAATTATAGATTCCGATGTTTCACTCCAGGTTTACTGTATCCCTTGGACCTTGTTATTGACGATGAAACACAGAAATTGCATCGGAATTAAATACAAAAGGCACAATGCCGACTTAAGTACAAGAAGACTGACTCTTCTTACTGTCTATGTTTGAACCATTCCTGTGACACTAGTTATAGATTCCGATGCATCACTCCAGGTTTACTGTATCCCTTGGACCTTCTTATTGACGAAGAAACACAAAAATTGCATCGGTATTAAATACAAAAGGCACAATGCCGACTTAAGTACAAGAAGACTGACTTTTGTTACTGCCTATGTATTGAACCATTGCTGTGACACTAGCTATAGATTCCGATGCTTCACTTCAGGTTTACTGTATCCCTTGGACCTCCTTATTGACTATGAAACACAGAAATTGCATCGGAATTATATACAAAAGGCACAATGCCGACTTAAGTACAAGAAGACTGACTCTTCCTACTGTCTATGTTTTGAACCATTCCTGTGACACTCGTTATAGATTCCGATGCTTCACTTCAGGTTTACTGTATCCCTTGAACCTTTTTATTGACGATGAAACACAGAAATTGAATCGGAATTAAATACAAAAGGCACAATGCCGACTTAAGTACAAGAAGACTGACTGTTCCTACTGTCTATGTTTTGAACCATTCCTGTGACACTCGTTATAGATTCCGATGCTTCACTTCAGGTTTACTGTATCCCTTGGACCTTGTTATTGACGATGAAACACAGAAATTGCATCGGAATTAAATACAAAAGGCACAGTGCCGACTTAAGTACATGAAGAGCGACTCTTCCTACTGACTATGATTTGAACCATTCCTGTGACACTAGTTATAGATTCCGATGCCTCGCTTCAGGTTTACTGTATCCCTTGGACCTTCTTATTGACGATGAAACACAGAAATTGCATCGGAATTAAATACAAAAGGCACAATGCCCACTTAAGTACAAGAAGACTGACTGTTCCTACTGTCTATGTTTTGAACCATTCCTGTGACACTGGTTATAGATTCCGATGCTTCGCTCCAGGTTTACTATATCTCTTGGACCTTCTTATTGACAATGAATCACAGAAATTGCATCGGAATTAAATACAAAAAGCACAATGCCGACTTAAGAACAAGAAGACTGACTCTTCTTACTGACTATGTTTGAACCATTCCTGTGACACTAGCTATAGATTCCGATGCTTCACTTCAGGTTTACTGTATCCCTCTGACCTTCTTGTTGACGATGAAACACAGAAATTGCATCGGAATTAAATACCAAAGCACAATGCCGACGTAAGTACTAGAGGACTGACTCTTCTTACTGTCTATGTTTTGAACCACTCCATTGACACTAGTTATAGATTCCGATGCTTCACTCCAGGTTTACTGTTTCCCTTGGACCTTGTAATTGACGATGAAACACAGAAATTGCATCGGAATTAAATAGAAAAGTCTCAATGCCGACTTAAGAACAAGACGACTGACTCTTCCTCCTGACTTTGTTTTGAACCATTAGTGTGACACTAGTTATAGATTCCGATGCTTCACTTCAGGTTTACTGTATCCCTTGGACCTTCTTATTGACGATGAAACACAGAAATTGCATCGGAATTAAATACAAAAGGCACAATGCCGACTTAAGTACACGAAGACTGACTCTTCTTACTGTCTATGTTTTGAACCATTCCTGCGACACTAGTTACAGATTCCGATGCTACACTCCAGGTTTACTGTATCCCTTGCACCTTCTTATTAACGATGAAGCACATAAATTGTATCGGAATTAAATACAAAAGGCACAATGCACACTTAAGAACAAGAAGACTGACTCCTCTTACTGACTATGTTTGAACCATTCCTGTGACACCAGCTATAGATTCCGATGCTTCACTTCAGGTTTACTGTATCCCACTGACCTTCTTGTTGACGATGAAACACAGAAATAGCATCGGAATTAAATACAATAGGCACAATGCCGACTTAAGTACAAGACGACTGACTCTTCTTACTATGTTTTGAACCATTCCATTGACACTAATTATAGATTCCGATGCTTCACTCCAGGTTAACTGTATCCCTTGGACCTTGTTATTGACGATGAAACACAGAAATTGCATCGGAATTAAATAGAAAAGGCACAATGCCGACTTAAGTACAAGAAGACTGACTCTTCTTACTGACTATATTTTGAACCATTCCTGTGACACTAGTTATAGATTCCGATGCTTCACGTCAGGTTTACTGCACCCCTTGGACCTTCTTATTGACGATGAAACATAGAAATTGCATCGGAATTAAATACAAAAGGCAAAATGCGGACTAAAGTACACGAAGACTGACTCTTCTTACTGTCTATGTTTTGAACCATTCCTGCGACACTAGTTACAGATTCCAATGCTACGCTCCAGGTTTACTGTATCCCTTGCACCTTCTTATTGACGATGAAGCACAGAAATTGCATCAGAATTAAATACAAAAGGCACAATGCCGACTTAAGAACAAGAAGACTGATTCTTCCTCCTGCCTTTTTTTGAACCATTAGTGTGACACTAGTTATAGATTCCGATGCTTCACTTGAGGTTTTTCTGTATCCCTTGGACCTTCTTATTGACGATGAAACACAGAAATTGCATCGGAATTAAATACAAAAGGCACAATGCCGACTTAAGTACAAGAAGACTGACTCTCCCTACTGTCTATGATTTGAACCATTCCTGTTACACTAGTTATAGATTCCGATACTTCACTTCAGGTTTACTGGATCCCTTGGACCTTCTTATCGACGATGAAACACAGAAATTGTATCGGAATTAAATGCAAAAGGCACAATGCCGACATAAGTACATGAAGACCGACTCTTCTTACTGTCTATGATTTGAACCATTCCTGTAACACTAGTTATAGATTCCGATGCTACACTCCAGGTTTACTGTATCCCTTGGACATTCTTTCTGACGATGAAACACAGAAATTGCATCGGAATTAAATACAAAATGCACAATGCCGACTTAGGTACAAGAAGACTGACTCTTCCTACTGTCTATGTTTTGAACCATTCCTGTGACACTCGTTATAGATTCCGATGCTTCACTTCAGGTTTACTGTATCCCTTGAACCTTCTTATTGACGCTGAAACACAGAAATTGAATCGGAATTAAATACAAAAGGCACAATGCCGACTTAAGTACAAGAAGACTGACTCTTCCTACTGTCTATGTTTTGAACCATTCCTGTGATACTCGTTATAGATTACGATGCTTCACTTCAGGTTAACTGTATCCCTTGGACCTTCTTATTGACGATGAAACACAAAAATTGCATCGGTATTAAATACAAAAGGCACAATGCCGACTTAAGTACAAGAAGACTGACTTCTGTTACTGCCTATGTATTGAACCATTGCTGTGACACTAGCTATAGATTCCGATGCTTCACTTCAGGTTTACTGTATCCCTTGGACCTTCTTATTGACGATGAAACACAGAAATTGCATCGGAATTAAATACAAAAGGCACAATGCCGACTGAAGTACAAGTAGACTGACTCTCCCTACTGTCTATGATTTGAACCATTCCTGTTACACTAGTTATAGATTCCGATGCTTCACTTCAGGTTTGCTGTATCCCATGGACATTCTTATTGACGATGAAACACAGAAATTGCATCGGAATTAAATACAAAAGGCACAATGACGGCTTAAGTACAAGAAGACGGACTCTTCCTACTGTCTATGTTTTGAACCATTCCTGTGACACTCGTTATAGATTCCGATGCTTCACTTCAGGTTTACTGTATCCCTTGAACCTTCTTATTGACGCTGAAACACAGAAATTGAATCGGAATTAAACACAAAATGCACAATGCCGACTTAAGTACAAGAAGACTGACTCTTCCTACTGTCTATGTTTTGAACCATTCCTGTGACACTCGTTATAGATTACGATGCTTAACTTCAGGTTTACTGTATCCCTTGGACCTTCTTATTGACGATGAAGCACAGAAATTGCATCGGAATTAAATACAAAAGGCACAATGCCGACTTAAGAACAAGAAGACTGACTCTTCCTCCTGACTTTGATTTGAACCATTAGTGTGACACTAGTTATAGATTCCGAAGCTTCACTTCAGGTTTACTGTATCCCTTGGACCTTCTTACTGTCGATGAAACACAGAAATTGCATCGGAATTAAATACAAAAAGCACAATGCCGACTTAAGTACAAGAAGACTGACTCTTCTTACTGTCTATGTTTTGAACCATTCCTGTGACACTAGTTATAGATTCCGATGCTTCGTTTCAGGTTTACTGGATGCCTTGGACCTTCTTATTGTCGATGAAATACAGAAATTGCATCGGAATTAAATACAAAAGGCACAATGCCGACATAAGTACATGAAGAGCGACTCTTCTTACTGTCTATGATTTGAACCATTCCTGTGACACTAGTTACAGATTCCGATGCCACACTGCAGGTTTACTGTATCCCTTGGACATTCTTATTGACGATGAAACACAGAAATTGCATCGGAATTAAATACAAAAGGCACAATGCCGACTTAAGAACAAGAAGACTGACTCTTCTTACTGACTATGTTTTAACCATTCCTGTGACACTAGCTATAGATTCCGATGCTTCACTTCAGGTTTACTGTATCCCACTGACCTTCTTGTTGACGATGAAACACAGAAATTGCATCGGAATTAAATACAAAAGGCACAATGCCGACATAAGTACAAGAAGACTGACTCTCCCTACTGTCTATGATTTGAACCATTCCTGTTACACTAGTTATAGATTCCGATGCTTCACTTCAGGTTTACTGGATCCCTTGGACCTTCTTATTGACGATGAAACACAGAAATTGTATCGGAATTAAATACAAAAGGCACAATGCCGACATAAGTACATGAACACCGACTCTTCTTGCTGTCTATGATTTGAACCATTCCTGTGACACTAGTTATAGATTCCGATGCTACACTCCAGGTTTACTGTATCCCTTCCACATTCTTTCTGACGATGAAACACAGAAATTGCATCGGAATTAAATACAAAATGCACAATGCCGACTTAAGTACAAGACGACTGACTCTTCCTACTGTCTATGTTTTGAACCATTCCTGTGACACTCGTTATAGATTCCGATGCTTCACTTCAGGTTTACTGTATCCCTTGAACCTTCTTATTGACGCTGAAACACAGAAATTGAATCGGAATTAAATACAAAAGGCACAATGCCGACTTAAGTACAAGAAGACTGACTCTTCCTACTGTCTATGTTTTGAACCATTCCTGTGACACTCGTTATAGATTACGATGCTTCACTTCAGGTTTACTGTATCCCTTGGACCTTCTTATTGACTATGAAACACAGAAATTGCATCGGAATTAAATACAAAAGGCACAATGCCGACTTAAGTACATGAAGACCGACTCTTCCTACTGACTATGTTTTGAACCATTCCTGTGACACTAGTTATAGATTACGATGCCTCGCTTCAGGTTTACTGTATCCCTTGGACCTTCTTATTGACGATGAAACACAGAAATAGCATCGGAATTAAATACAAAAGGCACAATGCCGAATTAAGTACAAGAAGACTGACTCTTCTTACTGTCTATGTTTGAACCATTCCTGTGACACTAGTTATAGATTCCGATGCATCACTCCAGGTTTACTGTATCCCTTGGACCTTCTTATTGACGAAGGAACACAAAAATTGCATCGGTATTGAATACAAAAGGCACAATGCCGACTTAAGTACAAGAAGACTGACTTTTGTTACTGCCTATGTTTTGAACCATTGCTGTGACACTAGCTATAGATTCCGATGCTTCACTTCAGGTTTAGTGTATCCCTCTGACTTTCTTATTGACGATGAAACACAGAAATGGCTTCGGAATTAAATACAAAAGGCACAATGCCGATTTAAGTACAAGAAGACTGACTCTTCTTACTGTCTATGTTTTGAACCATTCCATTGACACTAGTTATAGATTCCGATGCTTCACTCCAGGTTTACTGTTTCCCTTGGACCTTGTTATTGACGATGAAACACAGAAATTGCATCGGAATTAAATATAAATGGCTCAATGCCGACTTAAGAACAAGAAGACTGATTCTTCCTGTTGACTTTGTTTGAACCATTAGTGTGACACTAGTTATAGATTCCGATGCTTCACTTCAGGTTTACTGTATCCCTTGGACCTTGTTATTGACGATGAAACACAGAAATTGCATCGGAATTAAATACAAAAGGCACAATGCCGACTTAAGTACACGAAGACTGACTCTTCTTACTGTCTATGTTTTGAACCATTCCTGCGACACTAGTAACAGATTCCGATGCTACACTCCAGGTTTACTGTATACCTTGCACCTTCTTATTGACGATGAAGCACAGAAATTGCATCGGAATTAAATACAAAAGGCACAATGCCGACTTAAGGACAAGAAGACTGACTCTTCTTACTGACTATGTTTGAACCATTCCTGTGACACTAGCTATAGATTCCGATGCTTCACTTCAGGTTTACTGTATCCCTCTGACCTTCTTGTTGACGATGAAACTCAGAAATAGCATCGGAATTAAATACAATAGGCACAATGCCGACTTAAGTACAAGACGACTGACTCTTCTTACTGTCTATGTTTTGAACCATTCCATTGACACTAGTTATAGATTCCGATGCTTCACTCCAAGTTTACTATATCCCTTGGACCTTGTTATTGACGATGAAACACAGAAATTGCATCGGAATTAAATATACAAGGCTCAATGCCGACTTAAGTACAAGAAGACTGTCTCTTCCTGTTGACTTTGTTTTGAACCATTAGTGTGACACTAGTTATAGATTCCGATGCTTCGCTTCAGGTTTACTGTATCCCTTGGACCTTCTTATTGACGATGAAACACAGAAATTGCATCGGAATTAAATACAAAAGGCACAATGCCGACTTAAGTACACGAAGACTGACTCTTCTTACTGTCTATGTTTTGAACCATTCCTGCGACACTCGTTACAGATTCCGATGCTACACCCCAGGTTTACTGTATACCTTGCACCTTCTTATTGACGATGAAGCACAGAAATTGCATCGGACTTAAATACAAAAGGCACAATGCCGACTTAAGAACAAGAAGACTGACTCTTCTTACTGACTATGTTTGAACCATTCCTGTGACACTAGCTATAGATTCCGATGCTTCACTTCAGGTTTACTGTATCCCTCTGACCTTCTTGTTGACGATGAAACACAGAAATAGCATCGGAATTAAATACAATAGGCACAATGCCGACTTAAGTACAAGACGACTGACTCTTCTTACTGTCTATGCTTTGAACCATTCCATTGACACTAGTTATAGATTCCGATGCTTCACTCCAGGTTTACTATATCCCTTGGACCTTGTTATTGGCGATGAAACACAGAAATTGCATCGGAATTAAATAGAAAAGGCACAATGCCGACTTAAGTACAAGAAGACTGACTCTTCTTACTGACTATGTTTTGAACCATTCCTGTGACACTAGTTACAGATTCCGATGCCACACTGCAGGTTTACTGTATCCCTTGGACATTCTTATTGACGATGAAACACAGAAATTGCATCGGAATTAAATACAAAAGGCACAATGCCGACTTAAGAACAAGAAGACTGACTCTTCTTACTGACTATGTTTGAACCATTCCTGTGACACTAGCTATAGATTCCGATGCTTGACTTCAGGTTTACTGTATCCCACTGACCTTCTTGTTGACGATGAAACACAGAAATAGCATCGGAATTAAATACAATAGGCACAATGCCGACTTAAGTACAAGACGACTGACTCTTCTCACTATGTTTTGAACCATTCCATTGACACTAATTATAGATTCCGATGCTTCACTCCAGGTTTACTGTATCCCTTGGACCTTGTTATTGACGATGAAACACAGAAATTGCATCGGAATTAAATAGAAAAGGCACAATGCCGACTTAAGTACAAGAAGACTGACTCTTCTTACTGACTATGTTTTGAACCATTCCTGTGACACTAGTTATAGATTCCGATGCTTCACGTCAGGTTTACTGCACCCCTTGGACCTTCTTATTGACGATGAAACATAGAAATTGCATCGGAATTAAATACAAAAGGCAAAATGCGGTCTTAAGTACACGAAGACTGACTCTTCTTACTGTCTATGTTTTGTACCATTCCTGCGACACTAGTTACAGATTCCAATGCTACACTCCAGGTTTACTGTATCCCTTGCACCTTCTTATTGACGATGAAGCACAGAAATTGCATCAGAATTAAATACAAAAGGCACAATGCCGACTTAAGAACAAGAAGACTGACTCTTCCTCCTGCCTTTTTTTGAACCATTAGTGTGACACTAGTTATAGATTCCGATGCTTCACTTGAGGTTTACTATATCCCTTGGACCTTCTTATTGACGATGAAACACAGAAGTTGCATCGGAATTAAATACAAAAGGCACAATGCCGACTTAAGTACAAGAAGACTGACTCTCCCTACTGTCTATGATTTGAACCATTCCTGTTACACTAGTTATAGATTCCGATGCTTCACTTCAGGTTTACTGGATCCCTTGGACCTTCTTATTGACGATGAAACACAGAAATTGTAACGGAATTAAATACAAAAGGCACAATGCCGACATAAGTACATGAAGACCGACTCTTCTCACTGTCTATGATTTGAACCATTCCTGTGACACTAGTTATAGATTCCGATGCTACACTCCAGGTTTACTGTATCCCTTGGACATCCTTTCTGACGATGAAACACAGAAATTGCATCGGAATTAAATACAATATGCACAATGCCGACTTATGTACAAGAAGACTGACTCTTCCTACTGTCTATGTTTTTAACCATTCCTGTGACACTCGTTATAGATTCCGATGCTTCACTTCAGGTTTACTGTATCCCTTGAACCTTCTTATTGACGCTGAAACACAGAAATTGAATCGGAATTAAATACAAAAGGCACAATGCCGACTTAAGTACAAGAAGACTGACTCTTCCTACTGTCTATGTTTTGAACCATTCCTGTGACACTCGTTATAGATTACGATGCTTCACTTCAGGTTTACTGTATCCCTTGGACCTTCTTATTGACGATGAAACACAGAAATTGCATCGGAATTAAATACAAAAGGCACAATGCCGACTTAAGTACATGAAGACCGACTCTTCCTACTGACTATGTTTTGAACCATTCCTGTGACACTAGTTATAGATTACGATGCCTCGCTTCAGGTTTACTGTATCCCTTGGACCTTCTTATTGACGATGAAACACAGAAATAGCATCGGAATTATATACAAAAGGCACAATGCCGAATTAAGTACAAGAAGACTGACTCTTCTTACTGTCTATGTTTGAACCATTCCTGTGACACTAGTTATAGATTCCGATGCATCACTCCAGGTTTACTGTATCCCTTGGACCTTCTTATTGACGAAGGAACACAAAAATTGCATCGGTATTGAATACAAAAGGCACAATGCCGACTTAAGTACAAGAAGACTGACTTTTGTTACTGCCTATGTTTTGAACCATTGCTGTGACACTAGCCATAGATTCCGATGCTTCACTTCAGGTTTAGTGTATCCCTCTGACTTTCTTATTGACGATGAAACACAGAAATGGCTTCGGAATTAAATACTAAAGGCACAATGCCGATTTAAGTACAAGAAGACTGACTCTTCTTACTGTCTATGTTTTGAACCATTCCATTGACACTAGTTATAGATTCCGATGCTTCACTCCAGGTTTACTGTTTCCCTTGGACCTTGTTATTGACGATGAAACACAGAAATTGCATCGGAATTAAATATAAAAGGCTCAATGCCGACTTAAGAACAAGAAGACTGATTCTTCCTGTTGACTTTGTTTTGAACCATTAGTGTGACACTAGTTATAGATTCCGATGCTTCACTTCAGGTTTACTGTATCCCTTGGACCTTGTTATTGACGATGAAACACAGAAATTGCAACGGAATTAAATACAAAAGGCACAATGCCGACTTAAGTACACGAAGACTGACTCTTCTTACTGTCTATGTTTTGAACCATTCCTGCGACACTAGTAACAGATTCCGATGCTACACTCCAGGTTTACTGTATACCTTGCACCTTCTTATTGACGATGAAGCACAGAAATTGCATCGGAATTAAATACAAAAGGCACAATGCCGACTTAAGAATAAGAAGACTGACGCTTCTTACTGACTATGTTTGAACCATTCCTGTGACACTAGCTATAGATTCTGATGCTTCACTTCAGGTTTACTGTATCCCTCTGACCTTCTTGTTGACGATGAAACACAGAAATAGCATCGGAATTAAATACAATAGGCACAATGCCGACTTAAGTACAAGACGACTGACTCTTCTTACTGTCTATGTTTTGAACCATTCCATTGACACTAGTTATAGATTCCGATGCTTCACTCCAAGTTTACTATATCCCTTGGACCTTGTTATTGACGATGAAACACAGAAATTGCATCGGAATTAAATATAAAAGGCTCAATGCCGACTTAAGTACAAGAAGACTGACTCTTCCTGTTGACTTTGTTTTGAACCATTAGTGTGACACTAGTTATAGATTCCGATGCTTCACTTCAGGTTTACTGTATCCCTTGGACCTTCTTATTGACGATGAAACACAGAAATTGCATCGGAATTAAATACAAAAGGCACAATGCCGACTTAAGTACACGAAGACTGACTCTTCTTACTGTCTATGTTTCGAACCATTCCTGCGACACTAGTTACAGATTCCGATGCTACACTCCAGGTTTACTGTATACCTTGCACCTTCTTATTGACGATGAAGCACAGAAATTGCATCGGAATTAAATACAAAAGGCACAATGCCGACTTAAGAACAAGAAGACTGACTCTTCTTACTGACTATGTTTGAACCATTCCTGTGACACTAGCTATAGATTCCGATGCTTCACTTCAGGTTTACTGTATCCCTCTGACCTTCTTGTTGACGATGAAACACAGAAATAGCATCGGAATTAAATACAATAGGCACAATGCCGACTTAAGTACAAGACGACTGACTCTTCTTACTGTCTATGCTTTGAACCATTCCATTGACACTAGTTATAGATTCCGATGCTGCACTCCAGGTTTACTATATCCCTTGGACCTTGTTATTGACGATGAAACACAGAAATTGCATCGGAATTAAATAGAAAAGGCACAATGCCGACTTAAGTACAAGAAGACTGACTCTTCTTACTGACTATGTTTTGAACCATTCCTGTGACACTAGTTACAGATTCCGATGCCACACTGCAGGTTTACTGTATCCCTTGGACATTCTTATTGACGATGAAACACAGAAATTGCATCGGAATTAAATACAAAAGGCACAATGCCGACTTAAGAACAAGAAGACTGACTCTTCTTACTGACTATGTTTGAACCATTCCTGTGACACTAGCTATAGATTCCGATGCTTGACTTCAGGTTTACTGTATCCCACTGACCTTCTTGTTGACGATGAAACACAGAAATAGCATCGGAATTAAATACAATAGGCACAATGCCGACTTAAGTACAAGACGACTGACTCTTCTCACTATGTTTTGAACCATTCCATTGACACTAATTATTGATTCCGATGCTTCACTCCAGGTTTACTGTATCCCTTGGACCTTGTTATTGACGATGAAACACAGAAATTGCATCGGAATTAAATAGAAAAGGCACAATGCCAACTTAAGTACAAGAAGACTGACTCTTCTTACTGACTATGTTTTGAACCATTCCTGTGACACTAGTTATAGATTCCGATGCTTCACGTCAGGTTTACTGCACCCCTTGGACCTTCTTATTGACGATGAAACATAGAAATTGCATCGGAATTAAATACAAAAGGCAAAATGCGGTCTTAAGTACACGAAGACTGACTCTTCTTACTGTCTATGTTTTGAACCATTCCTGCGACACTAGTTACAGATTCCAATGCTACACTCCAGGTTTACTGTATCCCTTGCACCTTCTTATTGACGATGAAGCACAGAAATTGCATCAGAATTAAATACAAAAGGCACAATGCCGACTTAAGAACAAGAAGACTGACTCTTCCTCCTGCCTTTTTTTGAACCATTAGTGTGACACTAGTTATAGATTCCGATGCTTCACTTGAGGTTTACTATATCCCTTGGACCTTCTTATTGACGATGAAACACAGAAATTGCATCGGAATTAAATACAAAAGGCACAATGCCGACTTAAGTACAAGAAGACTGACTCTCCCTACTGTCTATGATTTGAACCATTCCTGTTACACTAGTTATAGATTCCGATGCTTCACTTCAGGTTTACTGGATCCCTTGGACCTTCTTATTGACGATGAAACACAGAAATTGTAACGGAATTAAATACAAAAGGCACAATGCCGACATAAGTACATGAAGACCGACTCTTCTCACTGTCTATGATTTGAACCATTCCTGTGACACTAGTTATAGATTCCGATGCTACACTCCAGGTTTACTGTATCCCTTGGACATTCTTTCTGACGATGAAACACAGAAATTGCATCGGAATTAAATACAATATGCACAATGCCGACTTATGTACAAGAAGACTGACTCTTCCTACTGTCTATGTTTTGTACCATTCCTGTGACACTCGTTATAGATTCCGATGCTTCACTTCAGGTTTACTGTATCCCTTGAACCTTCTTATTGACGCTGAAACACAGAAATTGAATCGGAATTAAATACAAAAGGCACAATGCCGACTTAAGTACAAGAAGACTGACTCTTCCTACTGTCTATGTTTTGAACCATTCCTGTGACACTCGTTATAGATTACGATGCTTCACTTTAGGTTTACTGTATCCCTTGGACCTTGTTATTGACGATGAAACACAGAAATTGCATCGGAATTAAATATAAAAGGCTCAATGCCGACTTGAGAACAAGAAGACTGACTCTTCCTGTTGACTTTGTTTTGAACCATTAGTGTGACACTAGTTATAGATTCCGATGCTTCGCTTCAGGTTTACTGTATCCCTTGGACCTTCTTATTGACGATGAAACACAGAAATTGCATCGGAATTAAATACAAAAGGCACAATGCCGACTTAAGTACACGAAGACTGACTCTTCTTACTGTCTATGTTTTGAACCATTCCTGCGACACTAGTTACAGATTCCGATGCTACACTCCAGGTTTACTGTATACCTTGCACCTTCTTATTGACGATGAAGCACAGAAATTGCATCGGAATTAAATACAAAAGGCACAATGCCGACTTAAGAACAAGAAGACTGACTCTTCTTACTGACTATGTTTGAACCATTCCTGTGACACTAGCTATAGATTCCGATGCTTCACTTCAGGTTTACTGTATCCCTCTGACCTTCTTGTTGACGATGAAACACAGAAATAGCATCGGAATTAAATACATATAGGCACAATGCCGACTTAAGTACAAGACGACTGACTCTTCTTACTGTCTATGTTTTGAACCATTCCATTGACACTAGTTATAGATTCCGATGCTTCACTCCAGGTTTACTATATCCCTTGGACCTTGTTATTGACGATGAAACACAGAAATTGCATCGGAATTAAATAGGAAAGGCACAATGCCGACTTAAGTACAAGAAGACTGACTCTTCTTACTGACTATGTTTTGAACCATTCCTGCGACACTAGTTACAGATTCCGATGCTACACTCCAGGATTACTGTATCCCTTGGACATTCTTATTGACGATGAAGCACAGAAATTGCATCAGAATTAAATACAAAAGGCACAATGCCGACTTAAGGACAAGAAGACTGACTCTTCCTCCTGACTTTGCTTTGAACCATTACTGTGACACTAGTTATAGATTCCGATGCTTCACTTCAGGTTTACTGTATCCCTTGGACCTTCTTATTGACGATGAAACACAGAAATTGCATCGGAATTAAATACAAAAGGCACAATGCCGACTTTAGTACAAGAAGACTGACTCTCCCTACTGTCTATGATTTGAACCATTCCTGTTACACTAGTTATAGATTCCGATGCTTCACTTCAGGTTTACTGTATCCCTTGGACATTCTTATTGACGATGTAACACAGAAATTGCATCGGAATTAAATACAAAAGGCACAATGACGACTTAAGTACAAGAAGACTGACTCTTCCTACTGTCTATGTTTTGAACCATTCCTGTGACACTCGTTATAAATTCCGATGCTTCACTTCAGGTTTACTGTATCCCTTGAACCTTCTTATTGACGCTGAAACACAGAAATTGAATCGGAATTAAATACAAAATGCAAAATGCCGACTTTAGTACAAGAAGACTGACTCTTCCTACTGTCTATGTTTTGAACCATTCCTGTGACAGTCGTTATAGATTACGATGCTTCACTTCAGGTTTACTGTATCCCTTGGACCTTCTTATTGACGAACAAGCACAGAAATTGCATCGGAATTAAATACAAAAGGCACAATGCCGACTCAAGAACAAGAAGACTGACTCTTCCTCCTGACTTTGATTTGAACCATTAGTGTGACACTAGTTATAGATTCCGATGCTTCACTTCAGGTTTACTGTATCCCTTGGACCTTCTTATTGACGAAGGAACACAAAAATTGCATCGGTATTGAATACAAAAGGCACAATGCCGACTTAAGTACAAGAAGACTGACTTTTGTTACTGCCTATGTTTTGAACCATTGCTGTGACACTAGCCATAGATTCCGATGCTTCACTTCAGGTTTAGTGTATCCCTCTGACTTTCTTATTGACGATGAAACACAGAAATGGCTTCGGAATTAAATACAAAAGGCACAATGCCGATTTAAGTACAAGAAGACTGACTCTTCTTACTGTCTATGTTTTGAACCATTCCATTGACACTAGTTATAGATTCCGATGCTTCACTCCAGGTTTACTGTTTCCCTTGGACCTTGTTATTGACGATGAAACACAGAAATTGCATCGGAATTAAATATAAAAGGCTCAATGCCGACTTAAGAACAAGAAGACTGATTCTTCCTGTTGACTTTGTTTTGAACCATTAGTGTGACACTAGTTATAGATTCCGATGCTTCACTTCAGGTTTACTGTATCCCTTGGACCTTGTTATTGACGATGAAACACAGAAATTGCATCGGAATTAAATACAAAAGGCACAATGCCGACTTAAGTACACGAAGACTGACTCTTCTTACTGTCTATGTTTTGAACCATTCCTGCGACACTAGTAACAGATTCCGATGCTACACTCCAGGTTTACTGTATACCTTGCACCTTCTTATTGACGATGAAGCACAGAAATTGCATCGGAATTAAATACAAAAGGCACAATGCCGACTTAAGAATAAGAAGACTGACGCTTCTTACTGACTATGTTTGAACCATTCCTGTGACACTAGCTATAGATTCCGATGCTTCACTTCAGGTTTACTGTATCCCTCTGACCTTCTTGTTGACGATGAAACACAGAAATAGCATCGGAATTAAATACAATAGGCACAATGCCGACTTAAGTACAAGACGACTGACTCTTCTTACTGTCTATGTTTTGAACCATTCCATTGACACTAGTTATAGATTCCGATGCTTCACTCCAAGTTTACTATATCCCTTGGACCTTGTTATTGACGATGAAACACAGAAATTGCATCGGAATTAAATATAAGAGGCTCAATGCCGACTTAAGTACAAGAAGACTGACTCTTCCTGTTGACTTTGTTTTGAACCATTAGTGTGACACTAGTTATAGATTCCGATGCTTCACTTCAGGTTTACTGTATCCCTTGGACCTTCTTATTGACGATGAAACACAGAAATTGCATCGGAATTAAATACAAAAGGCACAATGCCGACTTAAGTACACGAAGACTGACTCTTCTTACTGTCTATGTTTTGAACCATTCCTGCGACACTAGTTACAGATTCCGATGCTACACTCCAGGTTTACTGTATACCTTGCACCTTCTTATTGACGATGAAGCACAGAAATTGCATCGGAATTAAATACAAAAGGCACAATGCCGACTTAAGAACAAGAAGACTGACTCTTCTTACTGACTATGTTTGAACCATTCCTGTGACACTAGCTATAGATTCCGATGCTTCACTTCAGGTTTACTGTATCCCTCTGACCTTCTTGTTGACGATGAAACACAGAAATAGCATCGGAATTAAATACAATAGGCACAATGCCGACTTAAGTACAAGACGACTGACTCTTCTTACTGTCTATGCTTTGAACCATTCCATTGACACTAGTTATAGATTCCGATGCTTCACTCCAGGTTTACTATATCCCTTGGACCTTGTTATTGACGATGAAACACAGAAATTGCATCGGAATTAAATAGAAAAGGCACAATGACGACTTAAGTACAAGAAGACTGACTCTTCTTACTGACTATGTTTTGAACCATTCCTGTGACACTAGTTACAAATTCCGATGCCACACTGCAGGTTTACTGTATCCCTTGGACATTCTTATTGACGATGAAACACAGAAATTGCATCGGAATTAAATACAAAAGGCACAATGCCGACTTAAGAACAAGAAGACTGACTCTTCTTACTGTCTATGTTTTGAACCATTCCTGCGACACTAGTTACAGATTCCAATGCTACACTCCAGGTTTACTGTATCCCTTGCACCTTCTTATTGACGATGAAGCACAGAAATTGCATCAGAATTAAATACAAAAGGCACAATGCCGACTTAAGAACAAGAAGACTGACTCTTCCTCCTGCCTTTCTTTGAACCATTAGTGTGACACTAGTTATAGATTCCGATGCTTCACTTGAGGTTTACTATATCCCTTGGACCTTCTTATTGACGATGAAACACAGAAATTGCATCGGAATTAAATACAAAAGGCACAATGCCGACTTAAGTACAAGAAGACTGACTCTCCCTACTGTCTATGATTTGAACCATTCCTGTTACACTAGTTATAGATTCCGATGCTTCACTTCAGGTTTACTGGATCCCTTGGACCTTCTTATTGACGATGAAACACAGAAATTGTAACGGAATTAATTACAAAAGGCACAATGCCGACATAAGTACATGAAGACCGACTCTTCTCACTGTCTATGATTTGAACCATTCCTGTGACACTAGTTATAGATTCCGATGCTACACTCCAGGTTTACTGTATCCCTTGGACATTCTTTCTGACGATGAAACACAGAAATTGCATCGGAATTAAATACAATATGCACAATGCCGACTTATGTACAAGAAGACTGACTCTTCCTACAGTCTATGTTTTGAACCATTCCTGTGACACTCGTTATAGATTCCGATGCTTCACTTGAGGTTTACTGTATCCCTTGAACCTTCTTATTGACGCTGAAACACAGAAATTGAATCGGAATTAAATACAAAAGGCACAATGCCGACTTAAGTACAAGAAGACTGACTCTTCCTACTGTCTATGTTTTGAACCATTCCTGTGACACTCGTTATAGATTACGATGCTTCACTTCAGGTTTACTGTATCCCTTGGACCTTGTTATTGACGATGAAACACAGAAATTGCATCGGAATTAAATATAAAAGGCTCAATGCCGACTTGAGAACAAGAAGACTGACTCTTCCTGTTGACTTTGTTTTGAACCATTAGTGTGACACTAGTTATAGATTCCGATGCTTCGCTTCAGGTTTACTGTATCCCTTGGACCTTCTTATTGACGATGAAACACAGAAATTGCATCGGAATTAAATACAAAAGGCACAATGCCGACTTAAGTACACGAAGACTGACTCTTCTTACTGTCTATGTTTTGAACCATTCCTGCGACACTAGTTACAGATACCGATGCTACACTCCAGGTTTACTGTATACCTTGCACCTTCTTATTGACGATGAAGCACAGAAATTGCATCGGAATTAAATACAAAAGGCACAATGCCGACTTAAGAACAAGAAGACTGACTCTTCTTACTGACTATGTTTGAACCATTCCTGTGACACTAGCTATAGATTCCGATGCTTCACTTCAGGTTTACTGTATCCCTCTGACCTTCTTGTTGACGATGAAACACAGAAATAGCATCGGAATTAAATACAATAGGCACAATGCCGACTTAAGTACAAGACGACTGACTCTTCTTACTGTCTATGTTTTGAACCATTCCATTGACACTAGTTATAGATTCCGATGCTTCACTCCAGGTTTACTATATCCCTTGGGCCTTGTTATTGACGATGAAACACAGAAATTGCATCGGAATTAAATAGGAAAGGCACAATGCCGACTTAAGTACAAGAAGACTGACTCTTCTTACTGACTATGTTTTGAACCATTCCTGCGACACTAGTTACAGATTCCGATGCTACACTCCAGGATTACTGTATCCCTTGGACATTCTTATTGACGATGAAGCACAGAAATTGCATCAGAATTAAATACAAAAGGCACAATGCCGACTTAAGGACAAGAAGACTGACTCTTCCTCCTGACTTTGCTTTGAACCATTAGTGTGACACTAGTTATAGATTCCGATGCTTCACTTCAGGTTTACTGTATCCCTTGGACCTTCTTATTGACGATGAAACACAGAAATTGCATCGGAATTAAATACAAAAGGCACAATGCCGACTTTAGTACAAGAAGACTGACTCTCCCTACTGTCTATGATTTGAACCATTCCTGTTACACTAGTTATAGATTCCGATGCTTCACTTCAGGTTTACTGTATCCCTTGGACATTCTTATTGACGATGTAACACAGAAATTGCATCGGAATTAAATACAAAAGGCACAATGACGACTTAAGTACAAGAAGACTGACTCTTCCTAATGTCTATGTTTTGAACCATTCCTGTGACACTCGTTATAAATTCCGATGCTTCACTTCAGGTTTACTGTATCCCTTGAACCTTCTTATTGACGCTGAAACACAGAAATTGAATCGGAATTAAATACAAAATGCAAAATGCCGACTTAAGTACAAGAAGACTGACTCTTCCTACTGTCTATGTTTTGAACCATTCCTGTGACACTCGTTATAGATTACGATGCTTCACTTCAGGCTTACTGTATCCCTTGGACCTTCTTATTGACGAAGAAGCACAGAAATTGCATCGGAATTAAATACAAAAGGCACAATGCCGACTTAAGAACAAGAAGACTGACTCTTCCTCCTGACTTTGATTTGAACCATTAGTGTGACACTAGTTATAGATTCCGATGCTTCACTTCAGGTTTACTGTATCCCTTGGACCTTCTTATTGACGATGAAACACAGAAATTGCATCGGAATTAAATACAAAAAGCGCAATGCCGACTTAAGTACAAGAAGACTGACTCTTCTTACTGTCTATGTTTTGAACCATTCCTGTGACACTAGTTATAGATTCCGATGCTTCGTTTCAGGTTTACTGGATCCCTTGGACCTTCTTATTGTCGATGAAATACAGAAATTGCATCGGAATTAAATACAAAAGGCACAATGCCGACATAAGTACATGAAGAGCGACTCTTCTTACTGTCTATGATTTGAACCATTCCTGTGACACTAGTTACAGATTCCGATGCCACACTGCAGGTTTACTGTATCCCTTGGACATTCTTATTGACGATGAAACACAGAAATTGCATCGGAATTAAATACAAATGGCACAATGCCTACTTAAGTACAAGAAGACTGACTCTTCCTACTGTCTATGTTTTGAACCATTCCTGTGACACTCGTTATAGATTCCGATGCTTCACTTCAGGTTTACTGTATCCCTTGAACCTTCTTATTGACGCTGAAACACAGAAATTGAATCGGAATTAAATACAAAAGGCACAATGCCGACTTAAGTACAAGAAGACTGACTGTTCCTACTGTCTATGATTTGAACCATTCCTGTGACACTCGTTATAGATTCCGATGCTTCACTTCAGGTTTACTGTATTCCTTGGACCTTCTTATTGACGATGAAACACAGAAATTGCATCGGAATTAAATACAAAAGGCACAGTGCCAACTTAAGTACATGAAGACCGACTCTTCCTACTGACTATGTTTTGAACCATTCCTGTGACACTAGTTATAGATTCCGATGCATCGCTTCAAGTTTACTGTATCCGTTGGACCTTCTTATTGACGATGAAACACAGAAATTGCATCGGAATTAAATACAAAAGGCACAATGCCAACTTAAGTACAAGAAGACTGACTCTTCTTACTGTCTATGTTTTGAACCACTCCATTGTCACTAGTTATAGATTCCGATGCTTCACTCCAGGTTTACTGTTTCCCTTGGACCTTGTAATTGACGATGAAACACAGAAATTGCATCGGAATTAAATAGAAAAGGCTCAATGCCGACTTAAGAACAACAAGCCTGACTCTTCCTCCTGACTTTGTTTTGAACCATTAGTGTGACACTAGTTATAGATTCCGATGCCTCACTTCTGGTTTACTGTATCCCTTGGACCTTCTTATTGACGATGAAACACAGAAATTGCATCGGAATTAAATAGAAAAGGCACAATGCCGACTTAAGTACAAGAAGACTGACTCTCCCTACTGTCTATGATTTGAACCATTCCTGTTACACTAGTTATAGATTCCGATGCTTCACTTCAGGTTTACTGGATCCCTTGGACCTTCTTATTGACGATGAAACACAGAAATTGTATCGGAATTAAATACAAAAGGCACAATGCCGACATAAGTACATGAAGACCGACTCTTCTTACTGTCTATGATTTGAACCATTCCTGTGACACTAGTTATAGATTCCGATGCATCACTCCAGGTTTACTGTATCCCTTGGACCTTCTTATTGACGAAGAAACACAAAAATTGCATCGGTATTAATTACAAAAGGCACAATGCCGACTTAAGTACAAGAAGACTGACTTTTGTTACTGCCTATGTTTTGAACCATTGCTGTGACACTAGCTATAGATTCCGATGCTTCACTTCAGGTTTTGTGTATCCCTCTGACTTTCTTATTGACGATGAAACACAGAAATGGCTTCGGAATTAAATACAAAAGGCACAATGCCGATTTAAGTACAAGAAGACTGACTCTTCTTACTGTCTATGTTTTGAACCATTCCTGTGACACTAGTTATAGATTCCGATGCTTCACTTGGGGTTTACTGTATCCCTTGGACCTTCTTATTGACGATGAAACACAGAAATTGCCTCGGAATCAAATACAAAAGGCACAATGCCGACTTAAGTACATGATGACCGACTCTTCCTACTGACTATGTTTTGAACCATTCCTGTGACACTAGTTATAGATACCGATGCTTCACTTCAGGTTTACTGTATCCCTTGGACCTTCTTATTGACGATGAAACACAGAAATTGCATCGGAATTAAATACAAAAGGCTCAATGCCGACATAAGTACATTGAGACCGACTCTTCTTACTGTCTATGATTTGAACCATTCCTGTGACACTAGTTATAGATTCCGATGCTACACTCCAGGTTTACTGTATCCCTTGGACATTCTTATTGACGATAAAACACAGAAATTGCATCGGATATAAATACAAAAGGCACAATGCCGACTTAAGTACAAGAAGACTGACTCTTCCTACTGTCTATGTTTTGAACCATTCCTGTGACACTCGTTATAGATTCCGATGCTTCACTTCAGGTTTACTGTATCCCTTGAACCTTCTTGTTGACGCTGAAACACAGAAATTGAATCGGAATTAAATACAAAAGGCACAATGCCGACTTAAGTACAAGAAGATTGACTCTTCTTACTGTCTATGTTTTGAACCATTCCTGTGACACTCGTTATAGATTACGATGCTTCACTTCAGGTTTACTGTATCCCTTGGACCTTCTTATTGACGATGAAACACAGAAATTGCATCGGAATTAAATACAAAAGGCACAATGCCGACTTAAGTACATGAAGACCGACTCTTCCTACTTACTATGTTTTGAACCATTCCTGTGACACTAGTTATAGATTACGATGCCTCGCTTCAGGTTTACTGTATCCCTTGGACCTTCTTATTGACGATGAAACACACAAATTGCATCGGAATAAAATACAAAAGGCACAATGCCGAATTAAGTACAAGAAGACTGACTCTTCTTACTGTACATTTGTTTTGAACCATTCCTGTGACACTAGTTATATATTCCGATGCATCACTCCAGGTTTACTGTATCCCTTGGACCTTCTTATTGACGAAGAAACACACAAATTGCATCGGTATTAAATACAAAAGGCACAATGCCGACTTAAGTACAGGAAGACTGACTCTTCTTACTGTCTATGTTTTGAACCATTCCTGTGACACTAGTTATAGATTTAGATGCTTCACTTCAGGTTTACTGTATCCCTTGGACCTTCTTCTTGACGATGAAACACAGAAATTGCATCGGAATTAAATACAAAAGGCACAATGCCGACGTAAGTACAAGAAGACTGACTCTTCTTACTGTCTATGTTTTGAACCATTCCTGTGACACTAGTTATAGATTCTGATGCTTCACTTCAGGTTTACTGGATCCCTGGGACCTTCTTATTGTCGATTAAATACAGATATTGCATCGGAATTAAATACAAAAGGCACAATGCCGACATAAGTACATGAAGACCGATTTTTCTTACTGTCTATGATTTGAACCATTCCTGTGACACTAGTTATAGATTCCGATGCCACACTGCAGGTTTACTGTATCCTTTGGACATTCTTATTGACGCTGAAACACAGAAATTGAATCGGAATTAAATACAAAAGGCACAATGCCGACTTAAGTACAAGAAGACTGACTCTTCCTACTGTCTATGTTTTGAACCATTCAGGAGACACTCGTTATAGATTCTGATGCTTCACTTCAGGTTTACTGTATCCCTTGGACCTTCTTATTGACGATGAAACACAGAAATTGCATCGGAATTAAATACAAAAGGCACAGTGCCGACTTAAGTACAAGAAGACTGACTCTTCTTACTGTCTATGTTTTGAACCATTCCTGTGTCACTGGTTATAGATTCCGATGCTTCGCTCCAGGTTTACTATATACCTTGGACCTTCTTATTGACAATGAATCACAGAAATTGCATCGGAATTAAATACAAAAAGCACAATGCCGACTTAAGAACAAGAAGACTGACTCTTCTTACTGACTATGTTTGAACCATTCCTGTGACACTAGCTATAGATTCCGATGCTTCACTTCAGGTTTACTGTATCCCTCTGACCTTCTTGTTGACGATGAAACACAGAAATTGCATCGGAATTAAATACAAAAGCACAATGCCGACGTAAGTACAAGAGGACTGACTCTTCTTACTGTCTATGTTTTGAACCATTCCATTGACACTAGTTATAGATTCCGATGCTTCACTCCAGGTTTACTGTTTCCCTTGGACCTTGTTATTGACGATGAAACACAGAAATTGCATCGGAATTAAATAGAAAAGGCTCAATGCCGACTTAAGAACAAGATGACTGACTCTTCCTTCTGACTTTGTTTTGAACCACTAGTGTGACACTAGTTATAGATTCCGATGCTTCACTTCAGGTTTACTGTATCCCTTGGAACTTCTTATTGACGATGAAACACAGAAATTGCATCGGAATTAAATACAAAAGGCACAATGCCGACTTAAGTACACGAAGACTGACTCTTCTTACTGTCTATGTTTTGAACCATTCCTGCGACACTAGTTACAGATTCCGATGCTACACTCCAGGTTTACTGTTTATCTTGCACCTTCTTATTGACGATGAAGCACAGAAATTGCATCTGAATTAAATACAAAAGGCACAATGCCGACTTAAGAACAACAAGACTGACTCTTCCTCCTGACTTTGTTTTGAACCATTTGTGTGACACTAGTTATAGATTCCGATGCTTCACTTCAGGTTTACTGTATCCCTTGGACCTTCTTATTGACGATGAAACACAGAAATTGCATCGGAATTAAATACAAAAGGCACAATGCCGACTTAAGTACAAGAAGACTGACTCTTCTTACTGTCTATGTTTTGAACCATTCCGGTGACACTAGTTATAGATTCCGATGCTTCACTTCAGGTTTACTGGATCCCTTGGACCTTCTTATTGTCGATGAAACGCAGAAATTGCATCGGAATTAAATACAAAAGGCTCAATGCCGACTTAAGTACAAGAAGACTGACTCTTCTTACTGACTATGTTTTGAACCATTCCTGTGACACTAGTTATAGATTCCGATGCTTCACTTCAGGTTTACTGTATCCCTTGGACTTTCTTATTGACAATGAAACACAGAAATTGCTTCGGAATTAAATACAAAAGGCAAAATGCCGACTTAAGTACCAGAAGACTGACTCTTCTTACTGTCTATGATTTGAACCATTCCTGTGACACTAGTCATAGATTTCGATGCTACACTCCAGGTTTACTGTATCCCTTGGACCTTCTTATTGACGATGAAACACAGAAATAGCATCGGAATTAAATACAAAAGGCACAATGCCGACTTAAGGACAAGAAGACTGACAGTTCCTACTGTCTATGTTTTGAACCATTCCTGTGACACCCGTTATTGATTCCGATGCTTCACTTCAGGTTTACTGTATCCCTTGGACCTTCTTATTGACGATGAAACACAGAAATGGCTACGGAATTAAATACAAAACGCACAATGCCGATTTAAGTACAAGAAGACTGACTCTTCTTACTGTCTATGCTTTGAACCATTCCTGTGACACTAGTTATAGATTCCGATGCTTCACTTGAGGTTTACTGTATCCCTTGGACCTTCTTATTGACGATGAAACACAGAAATTGCATCGGAATCAAATACTAAAATCACAATGCGGACTTAAGAACAAGAAGACTGACTCTTCTTACTGACTATGTTCGAACCATTCCTGTGGCACTAGCTATAGATTCCGATGCTTCACTTCAGGTTTACTGTATCCCTCTGACCTTCTTGTTGACGATGAAACACAGAAATAGCATCGGAATTAAATACAATAGGCACAATGCCGACTTAAGTACAAGACGACTGACTCTTCTTACTGTCTATGTTTTGAACCATTCCATTGACACTAGTTATAGATTCCAATGCTTCACTCCAGGTCTACTGTATCCCTTGGACCTTGTTATTGACGATGAAACACAGAAATTGCATCGGAATTAACTAGAAAAGGCACAATGCCGACTTAAGTACAAGAAGACTGAGTCTTCTTACTGACTATGTTTTGAACCATTCCTGTGACACTAGTTATAGATTCCGATGCTTCACTTCAGGTTTACTGCACCCCTTGGACCTTCTTATTGACGATGAAACATAGAAATTGCATCGGAATTAAATACAAAAGGCAAAATGCGGACTTAAGTAGACGAAGACTGACTCTTCTTACTGTCTATGTTTTGAACCGTTCCTCCGACACTAGTTACAGATTCCGATGCTACACTCCAGGTTTACTGTATCCCTTGCACCTTCTTATTGACGATGAAACACAGAAATTGCATCGGAATTAAATACAAAAGGCACAATGCCGACATAAGTACATGAAGACCGACTCTTCTTACTGTCTATGATTTGAACCATTCCTGTGACAGTAGTTATAAATTCCGATGCTACACTCCAGGTTCACTGTATCCCTTGGACATTCTTATTGACGATGAAACACAGAAATTGCATCGGAATTAAATACAAAAGGCACAATGCCGACTTAAGTACAAGAAGACTGACTCTTCCTACTGTCTATGTTTTGAACCATTCCTGTGACACTCGATATAGATTCCGATGCTTCACTTCAGGTTTACTGTATCCCTTGGACCTTCTTATTGACGATGAAACACAGAAATTGCATCGGAATTAATATCAAAAGGCACAATGCCGAATTAAGTACAAGAAGACTGACTCTTCATACTGTCTATGTTTTGAACCATTCCTGTGACACTAGTTATAGATTCCGATGCATCACTCCCGGTTTACTGTATCCCTTGGACGTTCTTATTGACGATGAAACACAGAAATTGCATCAGAATCAAATACAAAAAGCACAATGCCGACTTAAGTACATGATGACCGACTCATCCTACTGACTATGTTTGAACCATTCCTGTGACACTAGTTATAGATTCCGTTGCTTCACTTGAGGTTTACTGTATCCCTTGGACCTTCTTATTGACGATGAAACAGAGAAATTGTATCGGTATTAAATACAAAAGGCACAATGCCGACTTAAGTACATGAAGTGTGACTCTTCCTACTGACTATGTTTTGAACCATTCCTGTGAAACTAGTTACAGATTCCGATGTTTCACTTGAGGTTAACTGTATACCTTGGACCTTCTTATTGACGATGAAACACAGAAATTGCATCGGAATTAAATACAAAAGGCACAATGCCGACTTAAGTACAAGAAGACAGACTCTTCTTATTGTCTATGTTTTGAACCATTCCTGTGACACTAGTTATAGATTCCGATGCTTCGCTCCAGGTTTACTGTATCCCTTGGACCTTCTTATTGACAATGAAACACATAAATTGCATCGGCATTAAATACAAAAAGCACAATGCCGACTTAAGGACAAGAAGACTGACACATTTTACTGACTATGTTTGAACCATTCCTGTGACACCAGCTATAGATTCCGATGCTTCACTTGAGGTTTACTGTATCCCTCTGACCTTCTTGTAGACGATGAACACCAGAAATTGCATCGGAATTAAATACAATAGGCACAATGCCGACTTAAGTACAAGAAGACTGACTCTTCTTACTGTCTATGTTTTGAACCATTCCTGTGACACTAGTTATAGATTCCGATGCTTCACTTGAGGTTTAGTGTATCCCTTGGACCTTCTTATTGACGATGAAACACAGAAATTGCATCTGAATCAAATAGAAAAGGCACAATGCCGACTTAAGTACATGATGACCGACTGTTCCTACTGACTATGTTTTGAACCATTCCTGTGACACTAGTTATAGATACCGATGCTTCACTTCAGGTTTACTGTATCCCTTGGACCTTCTTATTGACGATGAAACACAGAAATTGCATCGGAATTAAATAGAAAAGCCACAATGCCGACTTAAGTACAAGAAGACTGACTCTTCTTACTGACTATGTTTTGAAACATTCCTGTGACACTAGTTATAGATTCCGATGCATCACTTCAGGTTTACTGTATCCCTTGGACCTTCTTATTGACGATGAAACACATAAATTGCTTCGGAATTAAATACAAAAGGCACAATGCCGACTTAAGTACAAGAAGACTGACTCTTCTTACTGTCTATGATTTGAACCATTACTGTGACACCAGTTATAGATTCCGATGCTTCACTCCAGGTTTACTGTATCCCTTGGACCTTCTTATTGACGATGAAACACAGAAATTGCATCGGAATTAAATACAATAGCACACTGCCGACGTAAGTACAAGAGGACTGACTCATCTTACTATCTATGTTTTGAACCATTCCATTGACACTAGTCATAGATTCCGATGCTTCACTCCAGGTTTACTGTTTCCCTTGGACCTTGTTATTGACGATGAAACACAGAAATTGCATCGGAATGAAAAAGAAAAGGCACAATGCCGACTTAAGTACAAGAAGACTAACTCTTCTTACGGACTATGCTTTGAACCATTCCTGTGACACTAGTTATAGATTCCGATGCTTCACTTCAGGTTTACTGTATCCCTTGGACCTTCTTATTGAAGATGAAACACAGAAATTGCTTCGGAATTAAATACAAAAGGCAAAATGCCGACTTAAGTACACGAAGACTGACTCTTCTTACTGTCTATGATTTGAACCATTGCTGTGACACTAGTTATAGATTCCGATGCTACACTCCAGGTTTACTGTATCCCTTGGACCTTCTTATTGACGATGAAACACAGAAATTGCAGCGGAAATAAATACAAAAGGCACAATGCCGACTTAAGTACACGAAGACTGACTCTTCCTACTGTCTATGGTTTGATCCATTCCTGTGTCACTCGTTATTGATTCCGATGCTTCACTTCAGGTTTACTGTATCCCTTGGACCTTCTTATTGACGCTGAAACAAAGAAATTGAATCGGAATTAAATACAAAAGGCACAATGCCGACTTATGTACAAGAAGACTGACTCTTCCTACTGTCTATGTTTTGAACCATTCCTGTGACTCTCGTTATCGATTACGATGCTTCACTTCAGGTTTACTGTATCCCGTGGACCTTCTTATTGACGATGAAACACAGAAATTGCATCGGAATTAAATACAAAAGGCACAATGCCGACTTAAGTACAAGAAGACTGACTCTTGTTACTGACTATGTCTTGAACCATTCCTGTGACACTAGCTATAGATCCGATGCTTCACTTCAGGTTTAGTGTATCCCTCTAAAATTCTTATTGACGTTGAAACACAGAACTGGCTTCGGAATAAAATACCAAAGGCACAATGCCAACTTAAGTACAAGAAGACTGACTCTTCTTACTGTCTATGTTTTGAATCATTCCTGTGACACTAGTTATAGATTCCGATGCTTCACTTGAGGTTTACTGTATCCCTTGGACCTTCTTATTGACGATGAAACACAGAAATTGCATCGGAATTAAATACAAAAGGCACAATGCCGACTTAAGTACAGGAAGACTGATTCTTCCTACTGTCTATGTTTTGAACCATTCCTGTGACACTCGTTATAGATTCCGATCCTTCACTTCAGGTTTACTGTATCCCTTGGACCTTCTTATTGACGCTGAATCACAGAAATTGAATCGGAATTAAATACAAAAGGCACAATGCCGACTTAAGTAGAAGAAGACAGACGCTTCCTACTGTCTATGTTTTGAACCATTCCTGTGACACTCGTTATAGATTACGATGCTTCACTTCAGGTTTCCTGTATCCCTTGGACCATCTTAATGACGATGAAACACAGAAATTGTATCGGAATTAAATACAAAAGGCACAAGGCCGTCTTAAGTACATGATGACTGACTCTTCCTACTGACTACGTTTTGAACCATTCCTGTGACACTAGTTATAGATTCCGATGCCTCGCTTCAGGTTTACTATATCCCTTGGACCTTCTTATTGACGATTAAACACAGAAATTGCATCGGAATTAAATACAAAAGCCACAAAGCCGAATTAAGTACAAGAAGACTGACTCTTCCTACTGTCTATGTTTTGAACCATTCCTGTGACACTCGTTATAGATTACGATGCTCTACTTCAGGTTTACTGTATCCCTTGGACCTTCTTATTGACGATGAAAGACAGAAATTGCATCGGAATTAAATACCAAAGGCACAATGCCGAATTAAGTACAAGAAGACTGACACTTCTTACTGTCTATGTTTTGAACCATTCCTGGGACACTAGTTATATATTCCGATGCATCACTCCAGGTTTACTGTATCCCTTGGACCTTCTTATTGACGAAGAAACACACAAATTGCATCGGTATTAAATACAAAAGGCACAATGTCGACTTTTCAAGAAGACTGACTCTTGTTACTGCCTATGTTTTGAACCATTCCTGTGACACTAGCTATAGATTCCGATGCTTCACTTCAGGTTTAGTGTATCCCTCTGTCTTTCTTATTGACGATGAAACACAGAAATGGCTACGGAATTAAATACAAAAGGCACAATGCCGATTTAAGTACAAGAAGACTGACTCTTCTTACTGTCTATGCTTTGAACCATTCCTGTGACACTAGTTATAGATTCCGATGCTTCACTTGAGGTTTACTGTATCCCTTGGACCTTCTTATTGACGATGAAACACAGAAATTGCATCGGAATCAAATACAAAAATCACAATGCGGACTTAAGAACAAGAAGACTGACTCCTCTTACTGACTATGTTTGAACCATTCCTGTGGCACTAGCTATAGATTCCGATGCTTCACTTCAGGTTTACTGTATCCCTCTGACCTTCTTGTTGACGATGAAACACAGAAATAGCATCGGAATTAAATACAATAGGCCCAATGCCGACTTAAGTACAAGACGACTGACTCTTCTTACTGTCTATGTTTTGAACCATTCCATTGACACTAGT
Organism: Schistocerca serialis cubense; assembly: GCF_023864345.2. Classification (NCBI taxonomy): domain Eukaryota; kingdom Metazoa; phylum Arthropoda; class Insecta; order Orthoptera; family Acrididae; genus Schistocerca; species Schistocerca serialis. Next base: position 1,083,251,673 of record NC_064640.1, on the reverse strand, counting down.
TATAGATTCCAATGCTTCACTCCAGGTCTACTGTATCCCTTGGACCTTGTTATTGACGATGAAACACAGAAATTGCATCGGAATTAAATAGAAAAGGCACAATGCCGACTTAAGTACAAGAAGACTGAGTCTTCTTACTGACTATGTTTCGAGCCATTCCTGTGACACTAGTTATAGATTCCGATGCTTCACTTCAGGTGTACTGCACCCCTTGGACCTTCTTATTGACGATGAAACATAGAAATTGCATCGGAATTAAATACAAAAGGCAAAATGCGGACTTAAGTAGACGAAGACTGACTCTTCTTACTGTCTATGTTTTGAACCGTTCCTCCGACACTAGTTACAGATTCCGATGCTACACTCCAGGTTTACTGTATCCCTTGCACCTTCTTATTGACGATGAAACACAGAAATTGCATCGGAATTAAATACAAAAGGCACAATGCCGACATGAGTACATGAAGTCCGACTCTTCTTACTGTCTATGATTTGAACCATTCCTGTGACAGTAGTTATAGATTCCGATGCTACACTCCAGGTTCACTGTATCCCTTGGACATTCTTATTGACGATGAAACACAGAAATTGCATCGGAATTAAATACAAAAGGCACAATGCCGACATAAGTACATGAAGTCCGACTCTTCTTACTGTCTATGTTTTGAACCATTCCTGTGACTCTCGTTATAGATTACGATGCTTCACTTCAGGTTTACTGTATCCCTTGGACCTTCTTATTGACGATGAAACACAGAAATTGCATCGGAAATAAATACAAAAGGCACAATGCCGACTTAAGTACAAGAAGACCGACTCTTCCTACTGACTATGTTTTCAACCATTCCTGTGACACTAGTTATAGAATCCGATGCCTCGCTTCAGGTTTACTGTATCCCTTGGACGTTGTTATTGACGATGAAACACAGAAATTGCATCGGAATTAATATCAAAAGGCACAATGCCGAATTAAGTACAAGAAGACTGACTCTTCATACTGTCTATGTTTTGAACCATTCCTGTGACACTAGTTATAGATTCCGATGCATCACTCCGGTTTACTGTATCCCTTGTACCTTCTTATTGACGAAGAAGCACACCAATTGCAACGGGATTAAATACAAAAGGCACAATGCCGACTTAACTACAAGAGGACTGACTCTTGTAACTGACTATGTTTTGAACCATTCCTGTGACTCTAGCTATAGATTCCGATGCTTCACTTCAGGTTTAGTGTATCCCTCTGAATTTCTTATTGACGATGAAACACAGAAATGGCTACGGAATTAAATACAAAATGCACAATGCCGACTTAAGGACAAGAAGACTGACCCTTCTTACTGTCTATGTTTTGAACCATTCCTGTGACATTAGTTAAAGATTCCGATGCTTCACTTGAGGTTTACTGTATCCCTTGGACGTTCTTATTGACGATGAAACACAGAAATTGCATCGGAATCAAATACAAAAAGCACAATGCCGACTTAAGTACATGATGACCGACTCATCCTACTGACTATGTTTGAACCATTCCTGTGACACTAGTTATAGATTCCGATGCTTCACTTGAGGTTTACTGTATCCCTTGGACCTTCTTATTGACGACGAAACAGAGAAATTGTATCGGTATAAAATACAAAAGGCACAATGCCGACTTAAGTACATGAAGTGTGACTCTTCCTACTGACTATGTTTTGAACCATTCCTGTGAAACTAGTTACAGATTCCGATGTTTCACTTGAGGTTAACTGTATACTTTGGACCTTCTTATTGACGATGAAACACAGAAATTGCATCGGAATTAAATACAAAAGGCACAATGCCGACTTAAGTACAAGAAGACAGACTCTTCTTACTGTCTATGTTTTGAACCATTCCTGTGACACTAGTTATAGATTCCGATGCTTCGCTCCAGGTTTACTGTATCCCTTGGACCTTCTTATTGACAATGAAACACATAAATTGCATCGGCATTAAATACAAAATGCACAATGCCGTCTTAAGGACAAGAAGACTGACACATTTTACTGACTATGTTTGAACCATTCCTGTGACACCAGCTATAGATTCCGATGCTTCACTTCAGGTTTACTGTATCCCTCTGACTTTCTTGTAGACCATGAACAACAGAAATTGCATCGGGATTAAATACAATAGGCACAATGCCGACTTAAGTACAAGAAGACTGACTCTTCTTAGTGTCTATGTTTTGAACCATTCCTGTGACACTAGTTATAGATTCCGATGCTTCACTTGAGGTTTACTGTATCCCTTGGACCTTCTTATTGATGATGAAACACAGAAATTGAATCGGAATCAAATAGAAAAGGCACAATGCCGACTTAAGTACATGATGACCGACTGTTCCTACTGACTATGTTTTGAACCATTCCTGTGACACTAGTTATAGATACCGATGCTTCACTTCAGGTTAACTGTATCCCTTGGACCTTCTTATTGACGATGAAACACAGAAATTGCATCGGAATTAAATAGAAAAGCCACAATGCCAACTTAAGTACAAGAAGACTGACTCTTCTTACTGACTATGTTTTGAAACATTCCTGTGACACTAGTTATAGATTCCGATGCATCACTTCAGGTTTACTGTATCCCTTGGACCTTCTTATTGACGATGAAACACAGAAATTGCTTCGGAATTAAATACAAAAGGCACAATGCCGACTTAAGTACAAGAAGACTGACTCTTCTTACTGTCTATGATTTGAACCATTACTGTGACACCAGTTATAGATTCCGATGCTTCACTCCAGGTTTACTGTATCCCTTGGACCTTCTTATTGACGATGAAACACAGAAATTGCATCGGAATTAAATACAATAGCACACTGCCGACGTAAGTACAAGAGGACTGACTCATCTTACTTTCTATGTTTTGAACGATTCCATTGACACTAGTTATAGATTCCGATGCTTGACTCCAGGTTTACTGTTTCCCTTGGACCTTCTGATTGACGATGAAACACAGAAATTGCATCGGAATTAAATACAAAAGGCAAAATGCGGACTTAAGTAGACGAAGACTGACTCTTCTTACTGTCTATGTTTTGAACCGTTCCTCCGACACTAGTTACAGATTCCGATGCTACACTCCAGGTTTACTGTATCCCTTGCACCTTCTTATTGACGATGAAACACAGAAATTGCATCGGAATTAAATACAAAAGGCACAATGCCGACATAAGTACATGAAGTCCGACTCTTCTTACTGTCTATGATTTGAACCATTCCTGTGACAGTAGTTATAGATTCCGATGCTACACTCCAGGTTCACTGTATCCCTTGGACATTCTTATTGACGATGAAACACAGAAATTGCATCGGAATTAAATACAAAAGGCACAATGCCGACTTAAGTACAAGAAGACTGACTGTACCTACTGTCTATGTTTTGAACCATTCCTGTGACTCTCGTTATAGATTACGATGCTTCACTTCAGGTTTACTGTATCCCTTGGACCTTCTTATTGACGATGAAACACAGAAATTGCATCGGAAATAAATACAAAAGGCACAATGCCGACTTAAGTACATGAAGACCGACTCTTCCTACTGACTATGTTTTCAACCATTCCTGTGACACTAGTTATAGAATCCGATGCCTCGCTTCAGGTTTACTGTATCCCTTGGACGTTGTTATTGACGATGAAACACAGAAATTGCATCGGAATTAATATCAAAAGGCACAATGCCGAATTAAGTACAAGAAGACTGACTCTTCATACTGTCTATGTTTTGAACCATTCCTGTGACACTAGTTATAGATTCCGATGCATCACTCCGGTTTACTGTATCCCTTGTACCTTCTTATTGACGAAGAAGCACACAAATTGCAACGGGATTAAATACAAAAGGCACAATGCCGACTTAACTACAAGAGGACTGACTCTTGTAACTGACTATGTTTTGAACCATTCCTGTGACTCTAGCTATAGATTCCGATGCTTTACTTCAGGTTTAGTGTATCCCTCTGAATTTCTTATTGACGATGAAACACAGAAATGGCTACGGAATTAAATACAAAATGCACAATGCCGACTTAAGGACAAGAAGACTGACCCTTCTTACTGTCTATGTTTTGAACCATTCCTGTGACATTAGTTAAAGATTCCGATGCTTCACTTGAGGTTTACTGTATCCCTTGGACGTTCTTATTGACGATGAAACACAGAAATTGCATCGGAATCAAATACAAAAAGCACAATGCCGACTTAAGTACATGATGACCGACTCATCCTACTGACTATGTTTGAACCATTCCTGTGACACTAGTTATAGATTCCGATGCTTCACTTGAGGTTTACTGTATCCCTTGGACCTTCTTATTGACGATGAAACAGAGAAATTGTATCGGTATAAAATACAAAAGGCACAATGCCGACTTAAGTACATGAAGTGTGACTCTTCCTACTGACTATGTTTTGAACCATTCCTGTGAAACTAGTTACAGATTCCGATGTTTCACTTGAGGTTAACTGTATACTTTGGACCTTCTTATTGACGTTGAAACACAGAAATTGCATCGGAATTAAATACAAAAGGCACAATGCCGACTTAAGTACAAGAAGACAGACTCTTCTTACTGTCTATGTTTTGAACCATTCCTGTGACACTAGTTATAGATTCCGATGCTTCGCTCCAGGTTTACTGTATCCCTTGGACCTTCTTATTGACAATGAAACACATAAATTGCATCGGCATTAAATACAAAATGCACAATGCCGACTTAAGGACAAGAAGACTGACACATTTTACTGACTATGTTTGAACCATTCCTGTGACACCAGCTATAGATTCCGATGCTTCACTTCAGGTTTACTGTATCCCTCTGACTTTCTTGTAGACGATGAACAACAGAAATTGCATCGGGATTAAATACAATAGGCACAATGCCGACTTAAGTACAAGAAGACTGACTCTTCTTAGTGTCTATGTTTTGAACCATTCCTGTGACACTAGTTATAGATTCCGATGCTTCACTTGAGGTTTACTGTATCCCTTGGACCTTCTTATTGATGATGAAACACAGAAATTGAATCGGAATCAAATAGAAAAGGCACAATGCCGACTTAAGTACATGATGACCGACTGTTCCTACTGACTATGTTTTGAACCATTCCTGTGACACTAGTTATAGATACCGATGCTTCACTTCAGGTTTACTGTATCCCTTGGACCTTCTTATTGACGATGAAACACAGAAATTGCATCGGAATTAAATAGAAAAGCCACAATGCCGACTTAAGTACAAGAAGACTGACTCTTCTTACTGACTATGTTTTGAAACATTCCTGTGACACTAGTTATAGATTCCGATGCATCACTTCAGGTTTACTGTATCCCTTGGACCTTCTTATTGACGATGAAACACAGAAATTGCTTCGGAATTAAATACAAAAGGCACAATGCCGACTTAAGTACAAGAAGACTGACTCTTCTTACTGTCTATGATTTGAACCATTACTGTGACACCAGTTATAGATTCCGATGCTTCACTCCAGGTTTACTGTATCCCTTGGACCTTCTTATTGACGATGAAACACAGAAATTGCATCGGAATTAAATACAATAGCACACTGCCGACGTAAGTACAAGAGGACTGACTCATCTTACTTTCTATGTTTTGAACGATTCCATTGACACTAGTTATAGATTCCGATGCTTCACTCCAGGTTTACTGTTTCCCTTGGACCTTCTGATTGACGATGAAACACAGAAATTGCATCGGAATGAAATAGAAAAGGCACAATGCCGACTTAAGTACAAGAAGACTGACTCTTCTTACGGACTATGCTTTGAACCATTCCTGTGACACTAGTTATAGATTCCGATGCTTCACTTCAGGTTTACTGTATCCCTTGGACCTTCTTATTGAAGATGAAACACAGAAATTGCTTCGGAATTAAATACAAAAGGCAAAATGCCGACTTAAGTACACGAAGACTGACTCTTCTTACTGTCTATGATTTGAACCATTCCTGTGACACTAGTTATAGATTCCGATGCTACAATCCAGGTTTACTGTATCCCTTGGACCTTCTTATTGACGATGAAACACAGAAATTGCATCGGAATTAAATACAAAAGGCACAATGCCGACTTATGTACATGAAGACTGACTCTTCCTACTGTCTATGTTTTGAACCATTCCTGTGACTCTCGTTATAGATTACGATGCTTCACTTCAGGTTTACTGTATCCCGTGGACCTTCTTATTGACGATGAAACACAGAAATTGCATCGGAATTACATACAAGAGGCACAATGCCGACTTAAGTACATGAAGACCGACACATCCTACTGACTATGTTTTGAACCATTCCTGTGACACTAGTAATAGATTGCGATGCCTCGCGTCAGGTTTACTGCATCCCTTGGACCTTGTCATTGACGATGAAACACAGAAATTGCATCGGAATTAAATACAAAAGGCACAATGCCGAATTAAGTACAAGACAACTGACTCTTCTTACTGTCTATGTTTTGAACTATTCCTGTGACACTAGTTATAGATTCCGATGCATCACTTCAGGTTTACTGTATCCCTTGGACCTACTTATTGACGAAGAAACACACAAATTGCATCGGTATTAAATACAAAAGGCACAATGCCGACTTAAGTACAAGAAGACTGACTCTTGTTACTGACTATGTCTTGAACCATTCCTGTGACACTAGCTATAGATCCGATGCTTCACTTCAGGTTTAGTGTATCCCTCTAAAATTCTTATTGACGTTGAAACACAGAACTGGCTTCGGAATAAAATACCAAAGGCACAATGCCAACTTAAGTACAAGAAGACTGACTCTTCTCACTGTCTATGTTTTGAATCATTCCTGTGACACTAGTTATAGATTCCGATGCTTCACTTGAGGTTTACTGTATCCCTTGGACCTTCTTATTGACGATGAAACACAGAAATTGCATCGGAATTAAATACAAAAGGCACAATGCCGAATTAAGTACATGAAGACCGACACATCCTACTGACTATGTTTTGAACCATTCCTGTGACACTAGTAATAGATTCCGATGCCTCGCATCGGGTTTACTGTATCCCTTGGACCTTCTTATTGACGAAGAAACACAAAAATTGCATCGGTATTAAATACAAAAGGCACAATGCCGACTTAAGTACAAGAAGACTGATTCTTGTTACTGACTATGTTTTGAACCATTCCTGTGACACTAGTTATAGATTCCGATGCATCACTTCTGGTTTACTGTATCCCTTGGACCTTCTTATTGACGATGAAACACAGAAATTGCTTCGGAATTAAATACAAAAGGCAAAATGCCGACTTAAGTACACGAAGACTGACTCTTCTTACTGTCTATGATTTGAGCCATTCCTGTGACACTAGTTATAGATTCCGATGCTACAATCCAGGTTTACTGTATCCCTTGGACCTTCTTATTGACGATGAAACACAGAAATTGCATCGGAATTAAATACAAAAGGCACAATGCCGACTTAAGTACAGGAAGACTGATTCTTCCTACTGTCTATGTTTTGAACCATTCCTGTGACACTCGTTATAGATTCCGATCCTTCACTTCAGGTTTACTGTATCCCTTGGACCTTCTTATTGACGCTGAAACACAGAAATTGAATCGGAATTAAATACAAAAGGCACAATGCCGACTTAAGTACAAGAAGACAGACGCTTCCTACTGTCTATGTTTTGAACCATTCCTGTGACACTCGTTATAGATTACGATGCTTCACTTCAGGTTTCCTGTATCCCTTGGACCATCTTAATGACGATGAAACACAGAAATTGTATCGGAATTAAATACAAAAGGCACAAGGCCGTCTTAAGTACATGATGACTGACTCTTCCTACTGACTACGTTTTGAACCATTCCTGTGACACTAGTTATAGATTCCGATGCCTCGCTTCAGGTTTACTATATCCCTTGGACCTTCTTATTGACGATTAAACACAGAAATTGCATCGGAATTAAATACAAAAGGCACAAAGCCGAATTAAGTACAAGAAGACTGACTCTTCTTACTGTCTATGTTTAGAACCATTTCTGTGACACTAGTTATAGATTCCGATGCATCACTCCAGGTTTACTGTATCCCTTGGACCTTCTTATTGACGAAGAATCACACAAATTGCATCGGTATTTAATACAAAAGGCACAATGCCGACTTAAGTACAAGAAGACTGACTCTTGTTACTGACTATGTTTTGAACCATTCCTGTGACACTAGTTATGGATTCCGATGCTTCACTTCAAGTTTAGTGTATCCCTCTGACTTTCTTATTGACGATGACACACAGAAATGGCTTCGGATTTAATTACAAAAGGCACAATGCCGACTTAAGTACAAGAAGACTGACTCTTCTTACTGTCTACGTTTTGAACCATTCCATTGACACTAGTTATAGATTCCTATGCTTCACTCCAGGTTTACTGTATCCCTTGGACCTTGTTATTGACGATGAAACACAGAAATTGCATCGGAATTAAATAGAAAAGGCACAATGCCGACTTAAGTACAAGAAGACTGACTCTTCTTACTGACTATGTTTTGAACCATTCCTTTGACACTAGTTATAGATTCCGATGCTTCACTTCAGGTTTACTGTATCCCTTGGACCTTCTTATTGACGATGAAACACCGAAATTGCATCGGAATTAAATACAAAAGGCACAATGCCGACTTAAGTACAAGAAGACTGACTCTTCTTACTGTCTATGTTTTGAACCATTATTGTGACACTAGTTATAGATTCCGATGCTTCACTCCAGGTTTACTGTATCCCTTGGACCTTCTTATTGACGAAGAAACACACAAATTGCATCGGAATTAAATACAAAAGGCACAATGGCGACTAAAGTACAAGAAGACTGACTCTTCTTACTGACTATGTTTTGAACCATTCATGTGACACTAGTTATAGATTCCGGTGCTTCACTTCAGGTTTACTGTATCCGTTGGACCTTCTTATTGACGATGAAACACAGAAATTGCATCGGAATTAAATACAAAAGGCACAATGCCGACGTAAGTACAAGAAGACTGTCTCTTCTTACTGACTATGTTTTGAAACATTCCTGTGACACTAGTTATAGATTATGATGCTTCACTTCAGGTTTACTGCACCCCTTGGACCTTCTTATTGACGATGAAACATAGAAATTGCATCGGAATTAAATACAAAAGGCAAAATGCGGACTTAAGTAGACGAAGACTGACTCTTCTTACTGTCTATGTTTTGAACCGTTCCTCCGACACTAGTTACAGATTCCGATGCTACACTCCAGGTTTACTGTATCCCTTGCACCTTCTTATTGACGATGAAACACAGAAATTGCATCGGAATTAAATACAAAAGGCACAATGCCGACATAAGTACATGAAGACCGACTCTTCTTACTGTCTATGATTTGAACCATTCCTGTGACAGTAGTTATAGATTCCGATGCTACACTCCAGGTTCACTGTATCCCTTGGACATTCTTATTGACGATGAAACACAGAAATTGCATCGGAATTAAATACAAAAGGCACAATGCCGACTTAAGTACAAGAAGACTGACTCTACCTACTGTCTATGTTTTGAACCATTCCTGTGACTCTCGTTATAGATTACGATGCTTCACTTCAGGTTTACTGTATCCCTTGGACCTTCTTATTGACGATGAAACACAGAAATTGCATCGGAATTAAATACAAAAGGCACAATGCCGACTTAAGTACATGAAGACCGACTCTTCCTACTGACTATGTTTTCAACCATTCCTGTGACACTAGTTATAGAATCCGATGCCTCGCTTCAGGTTTACTGTATCCCTTGGACGTTCTTATTGACGATGAAACACAGAAATTGCATCGGAATTAATATCAAAAGGCACAATGCCGAATTAAGTACAAGAAGACTGACTCTTCATACTGTCTATGTTTTGAACCATTCCTGTGACACGAGTTATAGATTCCGATGCATCACTCCGGTTTACTGTATCCCTTGTACCTTCTTATTGACGAAGAAGCACACAAATTGCAACGGGATTAAATACAAAAGGCACAATGCCGACTTAACTACAAGAAGAATGACTCTTGTAACTGACTATGTTTTGAACCATTCCTGTGACTCTAGCTATAGATTCCGATGCTTCACTTCAGGTTTAGTGTATTCCTCTGAATTTCTTATTGACGATGAAACACAGAAATGGCTACGGAGTTAAATACAAAATGCACAATGCCGACTTAAGGACAAGAAGACTGACTCTTCTTACTGTCTATGTTTTGAACCATTCCTGTGACATTAGTTATAGATTCCGATGCTTCACTTGAGGTTTACTGTATCCCTTGGACGTTCTTATTGACGATGAAACACAGAAATTGCATCGGAATCAAATACAAAAAGCACAATGCCGACTTAAGTACATGATGACCGACTCATCCTACTGACTATGTTTGAACCATTCCTGTGACACTAGTTATAGATTCCGATGCTTCACTTGAGGTTTACTGTATCCCTTGGACCTTCTTATTGACGATGAAACAGAGAAATTGTATCGGTATTAAATACAAAAGGCACAATGCCGACTTAAGTACATGAAGTGTGACTCTTCCTACTGACTATGTTTTGAACCATTCCTGTGAAACTAGTTACAGATTCCGATGTTTCACTTGAGTTAACTGTATACTTTGGACCTTCTTATTGACGATGAAACACAGAAATTGCATCGGAATTAAATACAAAAGGCACAATGCCGACTTAAGTACAAGAAGACAGACTCTTCTTACTGTCTATGTTTTGAACCATTCCTGTGACACTAGTTATAGATTCCGATGCTTCGCTCCAGGTTTACTGTATCCCTTGGACCTTCTTATTGACAATGAAACACATAAATTGCATCGGCATTAAATACAAAAAGCACAATGCCGACTTAAGGACAAGAAGACTGACACATTTTACTGACTATGTTTGAACCATTCCTGTGACACCAGCTATAGATTCCGATGCTTCACTTCAGGTTTACTGTATCCCTCTGACTTTCTTGTAGACGATGAACAACAGAAATTGCATCGGAATTAAATACAATAGGCACAATGCCGACTTAAGTACAAGAAGACTGACTCTTCTTAGTGTCTATGTTTTGAACCATTCCTGTGACACTAGTTATAGATTCCGATGCTTCACTTGAGGTTTACTGTATCCCTTGGACCTTCTTATTGACGATGAAACACAGAAATTGAATCGGAATCAAATAGAAAAGGCACAATGCCGACTTAAGTACATGATGACCGACTGTTCCTACTGACTATGTTTTGAACCATTCCTGTGACACTAGTTATAGATACCGATGCTTCACTTCAGGTTTACTGTATCCCTTGGACCTTCTTATTGACGATGAAACACAGATATTGCATCGGAATTAAATAGAAAAGCCACAATGCCGACTTAAGTACAAGAAGACTGACTCTTCTTACTGACTATGTTTTGAAACATTCCTGTGACACTAGTTATAGATTCCGATGCATCACTTCAGGTTTACTGTATCCCTTGGACCTTCTTATTGACGATGAAACACAGAAATTGCTTCGGAATTAAATACAAAAGGCACAATGCCGACTTAAGTACAAGAAGACTGACTCTTCTTACTGTCTATGATTTGAACCATTACTGTGACACCAGTTATAGATTCCGATGCTTCACCCCAGGTTTACTGTATCCCTTGGACCTTCTTATTGACGATGAAACACAGAAATTGCATCGGAATTAAATACAATAGCACACTGCCGACGTAAGTACAAGAGGACTGACTCATCTTACTTTCTATGTTTTGAACGATTCCATTGACACTAGTTATAGATTCCGATGCTTCACTCCAGGTTTACTGTTTCCCTTGGACCTTCTTATTGACGATGAAACACAGAAATTGCATCGGAATGAAATAGAAAAGGCACAATGCCGACTTAAGTACAAGAAGACTGACTCTTCTTACGGACTATGCTTTGAACCATTCCTGTGACACTAGTTATAGATTCCGATGCTTCACTTCAGGTTTACTGTATCCCTTGGACCCTCTTATTGAAGATGAAACACAGAAATTGCTTCGGAATTAAATACAAAAGGCAAAATGCCGACTTAAGTACACGAAGACTGACTCTTCTTACTGTCTATGATTTGAACCATTGCTGTGACACTAGTTATAGATTCCGATGCTGCACTCCAGGTTTACTGTATCCCTTGGACCTTCTTATTGACGATGAAACACAGAAATTGCAGCGGAATTAAATACAAAAGGCACAATGCCGACTTAAGTACACGAAGACTGACTCTTCCTACTGTCTATGCTTTGATCCATTCCTGTGTCACTCGTTATTCATTCCGATGCTTCACTTCAGGTTTACTGTATCCCTTGGACCTTCTTATTGACGCTGAAACACAGAAATTGAATCGGAATTAAATACAAAAGGCACAATGCCGACTTATGTACAAGAAGACTGACTCTTCCTACTGTCTATGTTTTGAACCATTCCTGTGACTCTCGTTATAGATTACGATGCTTCACTTCAGGTTTACTGTATCCCGTGGACCTTCTTATTGACGATGAAACACAGAAATTGCATCGGAATTACATACAAAAGGCACAATGCCGACTTAAGTACATGAAGACCGACACATCCTACTGACTATGTTTTGAACCATTCCTGTGACACTAGTAATAGATTGCGATGCCTCGCGTCAGGTTTACTGCATCCCTTGGACCTTCTCATTGACGATGAAACACAGAAATTGCATCGGAATTAAATACAAAAGGCACAATGCCGAATTAAGTACAAGACAACTGACTCTTCTTACTGTCTATGTTTTGAACCATTCCTGTGACACTAGTTATAGATTCCGATGCATCACTTCAGGTTTACTGTATCCCTTGGACCTACTTATTGACGAAGAAACACACAAATTGCATCGGTATTAAATACAAAAGGCACAATGCCGACTTAAGTACAAGAAGACTGACTCTTGTTACTGACTATGTCTTGAACCATTCCTGTGACACTAGCTATAGATCCGATGCTTCACTTCAGGTTTAGTGTATCCCTCTAAAATTCTTATTGACGTTGAAACACAGAACTGGCTTCGGAATAAAATACCAAAGGCACAATGCCAACTTAAGTACAAGAAGACTGACTCTTCTTACTGTCTATGTTTTGAATCATTCCAGTGACACTAGTTATAGATTCCGATGCTTCACTTGAGGTTTACTGTATCCCTTGGACCTTCTTATTGACGATGAAACACAGAAATTGCATCGGAATTAAATACAAAAGGCACAATGCCGACTTAAGTACATGAAGACCGACACATCCTACTGACTATGTTTTGAACCATTCCTGTGACACTAGTAATAGATTCCGATGCCTCGCATCGGGTTTACTGTATCCCTTCGACCTTCTTATTGACGAAGAAACATAAAAATTGCATCGGTATTAAATACAAAAGGCACAATGCCGACTTAAGTACAAGAAGACTGACTCTTGTTACTGACTATGTTTTGAACCATTCCTGTGACACTAGTTATAGATTCCGATGCATCACTTCTGGTTTACTGTATCCCTTGGACCTTCTTATTGACGATGAAACACAGAAATTGCTTCGGAATTAAATACAAAAGGCAAAATGCCGACTTAAGTACACGAAGACTGACTCTTCTTACTGTCTATGATTTGAACCATTCCTGTGACACTAGTTATAGATTCCGATGCTACACTCCAGGTTTACTGTATCCCTTGGACCTTCTTATTGACGATGAAACACAGAAATTGCATCGGAATTAAATACAAAAGGCACAATGCCGACTTAAGTACAGGAAGACTGATTCATCCTACTGTCTATGTTTTGAACCATTCCTGTGACACTCGTTATAGATTCCGATCCTTCACTTCAGGTTTACTGTATCCCTTGGACCTTCTTATTGACGCTGAAACACAGAAATTGAATCGGAATTAAATACAAAAGGCACAATGCCGACTTAAGTACAAGAAGACAGACGCTTCCTACTGTCTATGTTTTGAACCATTCCTGTGACACTCGTTATAGATTACGATGCTTCACTTCAGGTTTCCTGTATCCCTTGGACCATCTTAATGACGATGAAACACAGAAATTGTATCGGAATTAAATACAAAAGGCACAAGGCCGTCTTAAGTACATGATGACTGACTCTTCCTACTGACTACGTTTTGAACCATTCCTGTGACACTAGTTATAGATTCCGATGCCTCGCTTCAGGTTTACTATATCCCTTGGACCTTCTTATTGACGATTAAACACAGAAATTGCATCGGAATTAAATACAAAAGGCACAAAGCCGAATTAAGTACAAGAAGACTGACTCTTCTTACTGTCTATGTTTAGAACCATTCCTGGGACACTAGTTATAGATTCCGATGCATCACTCCAGGTTTACTGTATCCCTTGGACCTTCTTATTGACGAAGAATCACACAATTTGCATCGGTATTTAATACAAAAGGCACAATGCCGACTTAAGTACAAGAAGACTGACTCTTGTTACTGACTATGTTTTGAACCATTCCTGTGACACTAGTTATGGATTCCGATGCTTCACTTCAAGTTTAGTGTATCCCTCTGACTTTCTTATGGACGATGACACACAGAAATGGCTTCGGAATTAATTACAAAAGGCACAATGCCGACTTAAGTACAAGAAGACTGACTCTTCTTACTGTCTACGTTTTGAACCATTCCATTGACACTAGTTATAGATTCCTATGCTTCACTCCAGGTTTACTGTATCCCTTGGACCTTGTTATTGACGATGAAACACAGAAATTGCATCGGAATTAAATACAAAAGGCACAATGCCGACTTAAGTACAAGAAGACTGACCCTTCTTACTGTCTATGTTTTGAACCATTATTGTGACACTAGTTATAGATTCCGATGCTTCACTCCAGGTTTACTGTATCCCTTGGACCTTCTTCTTGACGACGAAACACACAAATTGCATCGGAATTAAATACAAAAGGCACAATGCCGACTTAAGTACAAGAAGTCTTACTCTTCTTACTGACTATGTTTTAAACCATTCCTGTGACACTAGCTATAGATTCCGATGCTTCACTTCAGGTTTAGTGTATCCCTCTGACCATCTTATTGACGATGAAACACAGAAATGGATCGGAATTAAATACAAAAGGCACAATGCCGACTTAAGTACAAGAGGACTGACTCTTCTTACTGTCTATGTTTTGAACAATTCCTGTGACACTAGTTATAGATTCCGATGCTTCACTTGAGGTTTACTGTATCCCTTGGACCTTCTTATTGACGATGAAACACAGAAATTGCATCGGAATTAAATACAAAAGGCACAATGCCGACTTAAGTACATGATGACCTACTCCTCCTACTGAATATGTTTTGAACCATTCCTGTGGCACTAGTTATTGATACCGATGCTTCTCTTGATGTTTACTGAATCCCTTGGACCTTCTCATTGACGATGAAACACAGAAATTGTATCGGTATTAAATACAAAAGGCACAATGCCGACTTAAGTACAGGAAGACTGATTCTTCCTACTGTCTATGTTTTGAACCATTCCTGTGACACTCGTTATAGATTCCGATGCTTCACTTCAGGTTTACTGTATCCCTTGGACCTTCTTATTGACGCTGAAACACAGAAATTGAATCGGAATTAAATACAAAAGGCACAATGCCGACTTAAGTACAAGAAGACAGACTCTTCCTATTGTCTATGTTTTGAACCATTCCTGTGACACTCGTTATAGATTACGATGCTTCACTTCAGGTTTACTGTATCCCTTGGACCATCTTAATGACGATGAAACACAGAAATTGTATCGGAATTAAATACAAAAGGCACAAGGCCGACTTAAGTACATGAAGACTGACTCTTCCTACTGACAACGTTTTGAACCATTCCTGTGACACTAGTTATAGATTCCGATGCCTCGCTTCAGGTTTACTATATCCCTTGGACCTTCTTATTGACGATTAAACACAGAAATTGCATCGGAATTAAATACAAAAGGCACAATGCCGAATTAAGTACAAGAAGACTAACTCTTCTTACTGACTATGCTTTGAACCATTCCCGTGACACTAGTTATAGATTCCGATGCTTCACTTCAAGTTTAGTGTATCCCTCTGACTTTCTTATTGACGATGACACACAGAAATGGCTTCGGAATTAAATACAAAAGGCACAATGCCGACTTAAGTACAAGAAGACTGACTCTTCTTACTGTCTATGTTTTAACCATTCCTGTGACACTAGTTATAGATTCCGATGCATCACTCCAGGTTTACTGTATCCCTTGGACCTTCTTATTGACAACGAAACACAGAAATTGCATCGGAATTAAATACAAAAGGCACAATGCCGACTTAAGTACACGAAGACTGTCTCTTCTTACTGACTATGTTTTGAACCATTCCTGTGACACTAGTTACAGATTCCGATGCTACACTCCAGGTTTACTGTATCCCTTGGACCTTCTTATTGACGATGAAACACAGAAATGGTATCGGTATTAAATTCAAAAGGCACAATGCCGACTTAAGTACATGAAGTCTGACTCTTCCTACTGACTATGTTTTGAACCATTCCTGTGACACTAGTTATAGATTCCGATGTTTCACTTGAGGTTAACTGTATACGTTGGACCTTCTTGTTGACGATGAAACACAGAAATTGCATCGGAATTAAATACATAAGGCACAATGCCGACTTAAGTACAAGAAGACTGACTCTTCTTACTGTCTATGTTTTGAACCATTCCTGTGACACTAGTTATAGATTACGGTGCTTCGCTCCAGGTTTACTGTATCCCTTGGACCTTCTTATTGACAATGAAACACATAAATTGCATCGGAATCAAATACAAAAGGCACAATGCCGACTTAAGTACATGATGACCGACTCTTCCTACTGACTGTGATTTGAACCATTCCTGTGACACTAGTTATAGATACCGATGCTTCACTTGCGGTTTACTGTATCCCTTGGACCTTCGTATTGACGATGAAACACAGAAATTGCATCGGAATTAACTAGAAAAAGCACAATGCCGACTTAAGTACAAGAAGACTGACTCTTCTTACTGACTATGTTTTGAACCATTCCTGTGACACTAGTTATAGATTCCGATGCATCACTTCAGGTTTACTGTATCCCTTGGACTTTCTTATTGACGATGAAACACAGAAATTGCTTCGGAATTAAATACAAAAGGCAAAATGCCGACTTAAGTACACGAAGACTGACTCTTCTTACTGTCTATGATTTGAACCATTCCTGTGACACTAGTTATAGATTCCGATGCTACACTCCAGGTTTACTGTATCCCTTGGACCTTGTTATTGACGATGAAACACAGAAATTGCATCGGAATTAAATACAAAAGGCACAATGCCGACTTAAGTACAAGAGGACTGACTCTTCTTACTGTCTATGTTTTGAACAATTCCTGTGACACTAGTTATAGATTCCGATGCCTCGCTTCAGGTTTACTATATCCCTTGGACCTTCTTATTGACGATTAAACACAGAAATTGCATCGCAATTAAATACAGAAGGCACAATGCCGAATTAAGTGCAAGAAGACTGACTCTTTTTACTGTCTATGTTTTGAACCATTCCTGTGACACTAGTTATAGATTCCGATGCATCACTCCAGGTTTACTGTATCCCTTGGACTTTCTTATTGACGAAGAATCACACAAATTGCATCGGTATTAAATACAAAAGGCACAATGCCGACTTATGTACAAGAAGACTGACTCTTCTTACTGGCTACGTTTTGAACCATTCCATTGACACTAGTTGTAGATTCCGATGCTTCGCTCCAGGTTTACTGTATCCCTTGGACCTTCTTATTGACAATGAAACACATAAATTGCATCGGCATTAAATACAAAAAGCACAATGCCGACTTAAGGACAAGAAGACTGACACATTTTACTGACTATGTTTGAACCATTCCTGTGACACCAGCTATAGATTCCGATGCTTCACTTCAGGTTTACTGTATCCCTTGGACCTTCTTATTGACGAAGAAACACACGAATTGCATCGGAATTAAATACAAAAGACACAATGCCGACTTAAGTACAAGAAGTCTTACTCTTCTTACTGACTATGTTTTAAACCATTCCTGTGACACTAGCTATAGATTCCGATGCTTCACTTCAGGTTTAGTGTATCCCTCTGACCTTCTTATTGACGATGAAACACAGAAATGGATCGGAATTAAATACAGAAGGCACAATGCCGACTTAAGTACAAGAGGACTGACTCTTCTTACTGTCTATGTTTTGAACAATTCCTGTGACACTAGTTATAGATTCCGATGCTTCACTTGAGGTTTACTGTATCCCTTGGACCTTCTTATTGACGATGAAACACAGAAATTGCGTCGGAATTAAATACAAAAGGCACAATGCCGACTTAAGTACATGATGACCTACTCCTCCTACTGAATATGTTTTGAACCATTCCTGTGGCACTAGTTATTGATACCGATGCTTCTCTTGATGTTTACTGAATCCCTTGGACCTTCTCATTGACGATGAAACACAGAAATTGTATCGGTATTAAATACAAAAGGCACAATGCCGACTTAAGTACAGGAAGACTGATTCTTCCTACTGTCTATGTTTTGAACCATTCCTGTGACACTCGTTATAGATTCCGATGCTTCACTTCAGGTTTACTGTATCCCTTGGACCTTCTTATTGACGCTGAAACACAGAAATTGAATCGGAATTAAATACAAAAGGCACAATGCCGACATAAGTACAAGAAGACAGACTCTTCCTATTGTCTATGTTTTGAACCATTCCTGTGACACTCGTTATAGATTACGATGCTTCACTTCAGGTTTACTTTATCCCTTGGACCATCTTAATGACGATGAAACACAGAAATTGTATCGGAATTAAATACAAAAGGCACAAGGCCGACTTAAGTACATGAAGACTGACTCTTCCTACTGACAACGTTTTGAACCATTCCTGTGACACTAGTTATAGATTCCGATGCCTCGCTTCAGGTTTACTATATCCCTTGGACCTTCTTATTGACGATTAAACACAGAAATTGCATCGGAATTAAATACAAAAGGCACAATGCCGAATTAAGTACAAGAAGACTAACTCTTCTTACTGCCTACGTTTTGAACCATTCCTGTGACACTAGTTATAGATTCCGATGCATCACTCCAGGTTTACTGTATCCCTTGGACCTTCTTATTGACGAAGAATCACACAAATTGCATCGGTATTAAATACAAAATGCACAATGCCGACTTAAGGACAAGAAGACTGACACATTTTACTGACTATGTTTGAACCATTCCTGTGACACCAGCTATAGATTCCGATGCTTCACTTCAGGTTTACTGTATCCCTTGGACCTTCTTATTGACGAAGAAACACACGAATTGCATCGGAATTAAATACAAAAGACACAATGCCGACTTAAGTACATGAAGACCGACACATCCTACTGACTATGTTTTGAACCATTCCTGTGACACTAGTAATAGATTCCGATGCCTCGCATCGGGTTTACTGTATCCCTTCGACCTTCTTATTGACGAAGAAACACAAAAATTGCATCGGTATTAAATACAAAAGGCACAATGCCGACTTAAGTACAAGAAGACTGACTCTTGTTACTGACTATGTTTTGAACCATTCCTGTGACACTAGTTATAGATTCCGATGCATCACTTCTGGTTTACTGTATCCCTTGGACCTTCTTATTGACGATGAAACACAGAAATTGCTTCGGAATTAAATACAAAAGGCAAAATGCCGACTTAAGTACACGAAGACTGACTCTTCTTACTGTCTATGATTTGAACCATTCCTGTGACACTAGTTATAGATTCCGATGCTACACTCCAGGTTTACTGTATCCCTTGGACCTTCTTATTGACGATGAAACACAGAAATTGCATCGGAATTAAATACAAAAGGCACAATGCCGACTTAAGTACAGGAAGACTGATTCATCCTACTGTCTATGTTTTGAACCATTCCTGTGACACTCGTTATAGATTCCGATCCTTCACTTCAGGTTTACTGTATCCCTTGGACCTTCTTATTGACGCTGAAACACAGAAATTGAATCGGAATTAAATACAAAAGGCACAATGCCGACTTAAGTACAAGAAGACAGACGCTTCCTACTGTCTATGTTTTGAACCATTCCTGTGACACTCGTTATAGATTACGATGCTTCACTTCAGGTTTCCTGTATCCCTTGGACCATCTTAATGACGATGAAACACAGAAATTGTATCGGAATTAAATACAAAAGGCACAAGGCCGTCTTAAGTACATGATGACTGACTCTTCCTACTGACTACGTTTTGAACCATTCCTGTGACACTAGTTATAGATTCCGATGCCTCGCTTCAGGTTTACTATATCCCTTGGACCTTCTTATTGACGATTAAACACAGAAATTGCATCGGAATTAAATACAAAAGGCACAAAGCCGAATTAAGTACAAGAAGACTGACTCTTCTTACTGTCTATGTTTAGAACCATTCCTGTGACACTAGTTATAGATTCCGATGCATCACTCCAGGTTTACTGTATCCCTTGGACCTTCTTATTGACGAAGAATCACACAAATTGCATCGGTATTTAATACAAAAGGCACAATGCCGACTTAAGTACAAGAAGACTGACTCTTGTTACTGACTATGTTTTGAACCATTCCTGTGACACTAGTTATGGATTCCGATGCTTCACTTCAAGTTTAGTGTATCCCTCTGACTTTCTTATTGACGATGACACACAGAAATGGCTTCGGAATTAATTACAAAAGGCACAATGCCGACTTAAGTACAAGAAGACTGACTCTTCTTACTGTCTACGTTTTGAACCATTCCATTGACACTAGTTATAGATTCCTATGCTTCACTCCAGGTTTACTGTATCCCTTGGACCTTGTTATTGACGATGAAACACAGAAATTGCATCGGAATTAAATACAAAAGGCACAATGCCGACTTAAGTACAAGAAGACTGACTCTTCTTACTGTCTATGTTTTGAACCATTATTGTGACACTAGTTATAGATTCCGATGCTTCACTCCAGGTTTACTGTATCCCTTGGACCTTCTTATTGACGAAGAAACACACAAATTGCATCGGAATTAAATACAAAAGGCACAATGCCGACTTAAGTACAAGAAGTCTTACTCTTCTTACTGACTATGTTTTAAACCATTCCTGTGACACTAGCTATAGATTCCGATGCTTCACTTCAGGTTTAGTGTATCCCTCTGACCATCTTATTGACGATGAAACACAGAAATGGATCGGAATTAAATACAAAAGGCACAATGCCGACTTAAGTACAAGAGGACTGACTCTTCTTACTGTCTATGTTTTGAACAATTCCTGTGACACTAGTTATAGATTCCGATGCTTCACTTGAGGTTTACTGTATCCCTTGGACCTTCTTATTGACGATGAAACACAGAAATTGCATCGGAATTAAATACAAAAGGCACAATGCCGACTTAAGTACATGATGACCTACTCCTCCTACTGAATATGTTTTGAACCATTCCTGTGGCACTAGTTATTGATACCGATGCTTCTCTTGATGTTTACTGAATCCCTTGGACCTTCTCATTGACGATGAAACACAGAAATTGTATCGGTATTAAATACAAAAGGCACAATGCCGACTTAAGTACAGGAAGACTGATTCTTCCTACTGTCTATGTTTTGAACCATTCCTGTGACACTCGTTATAGATTCCGATGCTTCACTTCAGGTTTACTGTATCCCTTGGACCTTCTTATTGACGCTGAAACACAGAAATTGAATCGGAATTAAATACAAAAGGCACAATGCCGACTTAAGTACATGAAGACAGACTCTTCCTATTGTCTATGTTTTGAACCATTCCTGTGACACTCGTTATAGATTACGATGCTTCACTTCAGGTTTACTGTATCCCTTGGACCATCTTAATGACGATGAAACACAGAAATTGTATCGGAATTAAATACAAAAGGCACAAGGCCGACTTAAGTACATGAAGACTGACTCTTCCTACTGACAACGTTTTGAACCATTCCTGTGACACTAGTTATAGATTCCGATGCCTCGCTTCAGGTTTACTATATCCCTTGGACCTTCTTATTGACGATTAAACACAGAAATTGCATCGGAATTAAATACAAAAGGCACAATGCCGAATTAAGTACAAGAAGACTAACTCTTCTTACTGCCTCCGTTTTGAACCATTCCTGTGACACTAGTTATAGATTCCGATGCATCACTCCAGGTTTACTGTATCCCTTGGACCTTCTTATTGACGAAGAATCACACAAATTGCATCGGTATTAAATACAAAAGGCACAATGCCGACTTAAGTACAAGAAGACTGACTCTTGTTACTGACTATGTTTTGAACCATTCCCGTGACACTAGTTATAGATTCCGATGCTTCACTTCAAGTTTAGTGTATCCCTCTGACTTTCTTATTGACGATGACACACAGAAATGGCTTCGGAATTAAATACAAAAGGCACAATGCCGACTTAAGTACAAGAAGACTGACTCTTCTTACTGTCTATGTTTTAACCATTCCTGTGACACTAGTTATAGATTCCGATGCATCACTCCAGGTTTACTGTATCCCTTGGACCTTCTTATTGACAACGAAACACAGAAATTGCATCGGAATTAAATACAAAAGGCACAATGCCGACTTAAGTACACGAAGACTGTCTCTTCTTACTGACTATGTTTTGAACCATTCCTGTGACACTAGTTACAGATTCCGATGCTACACTCCAGGTTTACTGTATCCCTTGGACCTTCTTATTGACGATGAAACACAGAAATGGTATCGGTATTAAATTCAAAAGGCACAATGCCGACTTAAGTACATGAAGTCTGACTCTTCCTACTGACTATGTTTTGAACCATTCCTGTGACACTAGTTATAGATTCCGATGTTTCACTTGAGGTTAACTGTATACCTTGGACCTTCTTGTTGACGATGAAACACAGAAATTGCATCGGAATTAAATACATAAGGCACAATGCCGACTTAAGTACAAGAAGACTGACTCTTCTTACTGTCTATGTTTTGAACCATTCCTGTGACACTAGTTATAGATTACGGTGCTTCGCTCCAGGTTTACTGTATCCCTTGGACCTTCTTATTGACAATGAAACACATAAATTGCATCGGAATCAAATACAAAAGGCACAATGCCGACTTAAGTACATGATGACCGACTCTTCCTACTGACTGTGATTTGAACCATTCCTGTGACACTAGTTATAGATACCGATGCTTCACTTGCGGTTTACTGTATCCCTTGGACCTTCGTATTGACGATGAAACACAGAAATTGCATCGGAATTAACTAGAAAAAGCACAATGCCGACTTAAGTACAAGAAGACTGACTCTTCTTACTGACTATGTTTTGAACCATTCCTGTGACACTAGTTATAGATTCCGATGCATCACTTCAGGTTTACTGTATCCCTTGGACTTTCTTATTGACGATGAAACACAGAAATTGCATCGGAATTATATACAAAAGGCAAAATGCCGACTTAAGTACACGAAGACTGACTCTTCTTACTGTCTATGATTTGAACCATTCCTGTGACACTAGTTATAGATTCCGATGCTACACTCCAGGTTTACTGTATCCCTTGGACCTTGTTATTGACGATGAAACACAGAAATTGCATCGGAATTAAATACAAAAGGCACAATGCCGACTTAAGTACAGGAAGACTGATTCTTCCTACTGTCTATGTTTTGAACCATTCCTGTGACACTCGTTATAGATTCCGATCCTTCACTTCAGGTTTACTGTATCCCTTGGACCTTCTTATTGACGCTGAAGCACAGAAATTGAATCGGAATTAAATACAAAAGGCACAAGGCCGACTTAAGTACATGATGACTGACTCTTCCTACTGACTACGTTTTGAACCATTCCTGTGACACTAGTTATAGATTCCGATGCCTCGCTTCAGGTTTACTATATCCCTTGGACCTTCTTATTGACGATTAAACACAGAAATTGCATCGCAATTAAATACAGAAGGCACAATGCCGAATTAAGTGCAAGAAGACTGACTCTTCTTACTGTCTATGTTTTGAACCATTCCTGTGACACTAGTTATAGATTCCGATGCATCACTCCAGGTTTACTGTATCCCTTGGACCTTCTTATTGACGAAGAATCACACAAATTGCATCGGTATTAAATACAAAAGGCACAATGCCGACTTAAGTACAAGAAGACTGACTCTTCTTACTGTCTACGTTTTGAACCATTCCATTGACACTAGTTGTAGATTCCGATGCTTCGCTCCAGGTTTACTGTATCCCTTGGACCTTCTTATTGACAATGAAACACATAAATTGCATCGGCATTAAATACAAAAAGCACAATGCCGACTTAAGGACAAGAAGACTGACACATTTTACTGACTATGTTTGAACCATTCCTGTGACACCAGCTATAGATTCCGATGCTTCACTTCAGGTTTACTGTATCCCTTGGACCTTCTTATTGACGAAGAAACACACGAATTGCATCGGAATTAAATACAAAAGACACAATGCCGACTTAAGTACAAGAAGTCTTACTCTTCTTACTGACTATGTTTTAAACCATTCCTGTGACACTAGCTATAGATTCCGATGCTTCACTTCAGGTTTAGTGTATCCCTCTGACCTTCTTATTGATGATGAAACACAGAAATGGATCGGAATTAAATACAGAAGGCACAATGCCGACTTAAGTACAAGAGGACTGACTCTTCTTACTGTCTATGTTTTGAACAATTCCTGTGACACTAGTTATAGATTCCGATGCTTCACTTGAGGTTTACTGTATCCCTTGGACCTTCTTATTGACGATGAAACACAGAAATTGCATCGGAATTAAATACAAAAGGCACAATGCCGACTTAAGTACATGATGACCTACTCCTCCTACTGAATATGTTTTGAACCATTCCTGTGGCACTAGTTATTGATACCGATGCTTCTCTTGATGTTTACTGAATCCCTTGGACCTTCTCATTGACGATGAAACACAGAAATTGTATCGGTATTAAATACAAAAGGCACAATGCCGACTTAAGTACAGGAAGACTGAATCTTCCTACTGTCTATGTTTTGAACCATTCCTGTGACACTCGTTATAGATTCCGATGCTTCACTTCAGGTTTACTGTATCCCTTGGACCTTCTTATTGACGCTGAAACACAGAAATTGAATCGGAATTAAATACAAAAGGCACAATGCCGACTTAAGTACAAGAAGACAGACTCTTCCTATTGTCTATGTTTTGAACCATTCCTGTGACACTCGTTATAGATTACGATGCTTCACTTCAGGTTTACTTTATCCCTTGGACCATCTTAATGACGATGAAACACAGAAATTGTATCGGAATTAAATACAAAAGGCACAAGGCCGACTTAAGTACATGAAGACTGACTCTTCCTACTGACAACGTTTTGAACCATTCCTGTGACACTAGTTATAGATTCCGATGCCTCGCTTCAGGTTTACTATATCCCTTGGACCTTCTTATTGACGATTAAATACAGAAATTGCATCGGAATTAAATACAAAAGGCACAATGCCGAATTAAGTACAAGAAGACTAACTCTTCTTACTGCCTACGTTTTGAACCATTCCTGTGACACTAGTTATAGATTCCGATGCATCACTCCAGGTTTACTGTATCCCTTGGACCTTCTTATTGACGAAGAATCACACAAATTGCATCGGTATTAAATACAAAATGCACAATGCCGACTTAAGGACAAGAAGACTGACACATTTTACTGACTATGTTTGAACCATTCCTGTGACACCAGCTATAGATTCCGATGCTTCACTTCAGGTTTACTGTATCCCTTGGACCTTCTTATTGACGAAGAAACACACGAATTGCATCGGAATTAAATACAAAAGACACAATGCCGACTTAAGTACAAGAAGTCTTACTCTTCTTACTGACTATGTTTTAAACCATTCCTGTGACACTAGCTATAGATTCCGATGCTTCACTTCAGGTTTAGTGTATCCCTCTGACCTTCTTATTGACGATGAAACACAGAAATGGATCGGAATTAATTACAAAAGGCACAATGCCGACTTAAGTACAAGAGGACTGACTCTTCTTACTGTCTATGTTTTGAACAATTCCTGTGACACTAGTTATAGATTCCGATGCTTCACTGGAGGTTTACTGTATCCCTTGGATCTTCTTATTGACGATGAAACACAGAAATTGCATCGGAATTAAATACAAAAGGCACAATGCCGACTTAAGTACATGATGACCTACTCCTCCTACTGAATATGTTTTGAAACATTCCTGTGGCACTAGTTATTGATACCGATGCTTCTCTTGATGTTTACTGAATCCCTTGGACCTTCTCATTGACGATGAAACACAGAAATTGTATCGGTATTAAATACAAAAGGCACAATGCCGACTTAAGTACAGGAAGACTGATTCTTCCTACTGTCTATGTTTTGAACCATTCCTGTGACACTCGTTATAGATTACGATGCTTCACTTCAGGTTTACTGTATCCCTTGGACCATCTTAATGACGATGAAACACAGAAATTGTATCGGAATTAAATACAAAAGGCACAAGGCCGACTTAAGTACATGAAGACTGACTCTTCCTACTGACAACGTTTTGAACCATTCCTGTGACACTAGTTATAGATTCCGATGCCTCGCTTCAGGTTTACTATATCCCTTGGACCTTCTTATTGACGATTAAACACAGAAATTGCATCGGAATTAAATACAAAAGGCACAATGCCGAATTAAGTACAAGAAGACTAACTCTTCTTACTGCTTACGTTTTGAACCATTCCTGTGACACTAGTTATAGATTCCGATGCATCACTCCAGGTTTACTGTATCCCTTGGACCTTCTTATTGACGAAGAATCACACAAATTGCATCGGTATTAAATACAAAAGGCACAATGCCGACTTAAGTACAAGAAGACTGACTCTTGTTACTGACTATGTTTTGAACCATTCCTGTGACACTAGTTATAGATTCCGATGCTTCACTTCAAGTTTAGTGTATCCCTCTGACTTTCTTATTGACGATGACACACAGAAATGGCTTCGGAATTAAATACAAAAGGCACAATGCCGACTTAAGTACAAGAAGACTGACTCTTCTTACTGTCTATGTTTTAACCATTCCTGTGACACTAGTTATAGATTCCGATGCATCACTCCAGGTTTACTGTATCCCTTGGATCTTCTTATTGACAACGAAACACAGAAATTGCATCGGAATTAAATACAAAAAGCACAATGCCGACTTAAGTACAAGAAGACAGACTCTTCCTATTGTCTATGTTTTGAACCATTCCTGTGACACTCGTTATAGATTACGATGCTTCACTTCAGGTTTACTGTATCCCTTGGACCATCTTAATGACAATGAAACACAGAAATTGTATCGGAATTAAATACAAAAGGCACAAGGCCGACTTAAGTACATGAAGACTGACTCTTCCTACTGACAACGTTTTGAACCATTCCTGTGACACTAGTTATAGATTCCGATGCCTCGCTTCAGGTTTACTATATCCCTTGGACCTTCTTATTGACGATTAAACACAGAAATTGCATCGGAATTAAATACAAAGGGCACAATGCCAAATTAAGTACAAGAAGACTAACTCTTCTTACTGCCTACGTTTTGAACCATTCCTGTGACACTAGTTATAGATTCCGATGCATCACTCCAGGTTTACTGTATCCCTTGGACCTTCTTATTGACGAAGAATCACACAAATTGCATCGGTATTAAATACAAAAGGCACAATGCCGACTTAAGTACAAGAAGACTGACTCTTGTTACTGACTATGTTTTGAACCATTCCTGTGACACTAGTTATAGATTCCGTTGCTTCACTTCAAGTTTAGTGTATCCCTCTGACTTTCTTATTGACGATGACACACAGAAATGGCTTCGGAATTAAATACAAAAGGCACAATGCCGACTTAAGTACAAGAAGACTGACTCTTCTTACTGTCTATGTTTTAACCATTCCTGTGACACTAGTTATAGATTCCGATGCATCACTCCAGGTTTACTGTATCCCTTGGACCTTCTTACTGACAACGAAACACAGAAATTGCATCGGAATTAAATACAAAAGGCACAATGCCGACTTAAGTACACGAAGACTGTCTCTTCTTACTGACTATGTTTTGAACCATTCCTGTGACACTAGTTACAGATTCCGATGCTACACTCCAGGTTTACTGTATCCCTTGGACCTTCTTATTGACGATGAAACACAGAAATTGTATCGGTATTAAATTCAAAAGGCACAATGCCGACTTAAGTACATGAAGTCTGACTCTTCCTACTGACTATGTTTTGAACCATTCCTGTGACACTAGTTATAGATTCCGTTGCTTCACTTCAAGTTTAGTGTATCCCTCTGACTTTCTTATTGACGATGACACACAGAAATGGCTTCGGAATTAAATACAAAAGGCACAATGCCGACTTAAGTACAAGAAGACTGACTCTTCTTACTGTCTATGTTTTAACCATTCCTGTGACACTAGTTATAGATTCCGATGCATCACTCCAGGTTTACTGTATCCCTTGGACCTTCTTACTGACAACGAAACACAGAAATTGCATCGGAATTAAATACAAAAGGCACAATGCCGACTTAAGTACACGAAGACTGTCTCTTCTTACTGACTATGTTTTGAACCATTCCTGTGACACTAGTTACAGATTCCGATGCTACACTCCAGGTTTACTGTATCCCTTGGACCTTCTTATTGACGATGAAACACAGAAATTGTATCGGTATTAAATTCAAAAGGCACAATGCCGACTTAAGTACATGAAGTCTGACTCTTCCTACTGACTATGGTTTGAACCATGCCTGTGACACTAGTTATAGATTCCGATGTTTCACTTGAGGTTAACTGTATACCTTGGACCTTCTTGTTGACGATGAAACACAGAAATTGCATCGGAATTAAATACATAAGGCACAATGCCGACTTAAGTACAAGAAGACTGACTCTTCTTACTTTCTATGTTTTGAACCATTCCTGTGACACTAGTTATAGATTACGGTGCTTCGCTCCAGGTTTACTGTATCCCTTGGACCTTCTTATTGACAATGAAACACATAAATTGCATCGGAATCAAATACAAAAGGCACAATGCCGACTTAAGTACATGATGACCTACTCCTCCTACTGAATATGTTTTGAACCATTCCTGTGGCACTAGTTATTGATACCGATGCTTCTCTTGATGTTTACTGAATCCCTTGGACCTTCTCATTGACGATGAAACACAGAAATTGTATCGGTATTAAATACAAAAGGCACAATGCCGACTTAAGTACAGGAAGACTGATTCTTCCTACTGTCTATGTTTTGAACCATTCCTGTGACACTCGTTATAGATTCCGATGCTTCACTTCAGGTTTACTGTATCCCTTGGACCTTCTTATTGACGCTGAAACACAGAAATTGAATCGGAATTAAATACAAAAGGCACAATGCCGACTTAAGTACAAGAAGACAGACTCCTCCTATTGCCTATGTTTTGAACCATTCCTGTGACACTCGTTATAGATTACGATGCTTCACTTCAGGTTTACTGTATCCCTTGGACCATCTTAATGACGATGAAACACAGAAATTGTATCGGAATTAAATACAAAAGGCACAAGGCCGACTTAAGTACATGAAGACTGACTCTTCCTACTGACAACGTTTTGAACCATTCCTGTGACACTAGTTATAGATTCCGATGCCTCGCTTCAGGTTTACTATATCCCTTGGACCTTCTTATTGACGATTAAACACAGAAATTGCATCGGAATTAAATACAAAAGGCACAATGCCGAATTAAGTACAAGAAGACTAACTCTTCTTACTGCCTACGTTTTGAACCATTCCTGTGACACTAGTTATAGATTCCGATGCATCACTCCAGGTTTACTGTATCCCTTGGACCTTCTTATTGACGAAGAATCACACAAATTGCATCGGTATTGAATACAAAAGGCACAATGCCGACTTAAGTACAAGAAGACTGACTCTTGTTACTGACTATGTTTTGAACCATTCCTGTGACACTAGTTATAGATTCCGATGCTTCACTTCAAGTTTAGTGTATCCCTCTGACTTTCTTATTGACGATGACACACAGAAATGGCTTCGGAATTAAATACAAAAGGCACAATGCCGACTTAAGTACAAGAAGACTGACTCTTCTTACTGTCTATGTTTTAACCATTCCTGTGACACTAGTTATAGATTCCGATGCATCACTCCAGGTTTACTGTATCCCTTGGACCTTCTTATTGACAACGAAACACAGAAATTGCATCGGAATTAAATACAAAAGGCACAATGCCGACTTAAGTACACGAAGACTGTCTCTTCTTACTGACTATGTTTTGAACCATTCCTGTGACACTAGTTACAGATTCCGATGCTACACTCCAGGTTTACTGTATCCCTTGGACCTTCTTATTGACGATGAAACACAGAAATTGTATCGGTATTAAATTCAAAAGGCACAATGCCGACTTAAGTACATGAAGTCTGACTCTTGCTACTGACTATGTTTTGAACCATTCCTGTGACACTAGTTATAGATTCCGATGTTTCACTTGAGGTTAACTGTATACCTTGGACCTTCTTATTGACGATGAAACACAGAAATTGCATCGGAATTAAATACAAAAGGCACAATGCCGACTTAAGTACAAGAGGACTGACTCTTATTACTGTCTATGTTTTGAACAATTCCTGTGACACTAGTTATAGATTCCGATGCTTCACTTGAGGTTTACTGTATCCCTTGGACCTTCTTATTGACGATGAAACACAGAAATTGCATCGGAATTAAATACAAAAGGCACAATGCCGACTTAAGTACATGATGACCTACTCCTCCTACTGAATATGTTTTGAACCATTCTTGTGGCACTAGTTATTGATACCGATGCTTCTCTTGATGTTTACTGAATCCCTTGGACCTTCTCATTGACGATGAAACACAGAAATTGTATCGGTATTAAATACAAAAGGCACAATGCCGACTTAAGTACAGGAAGACTGATTCTTCCTACTGTCTATGTTTTGAACCATTCCTGTGACACTCGTTATAGATTCCGATGCTTCACTTCAGGTTTACTGTATCCCTTGGACCTTCTTATTGACGCTGAAACACAGAAATTGAATCGGAATTAAATACAAAAGGCACAATGCCGACTTAAGTACAAGAAGACAGACTCCTCCTATTGTCTATGTTTTGAACCATTCCTGTGACACTCGTTATAGATTACGATGCTTCACTTCAGGTTTACTGTATCCCTTGGACCATCTTAATGACGATGAAACACAGAAATTGTATCGGAATTAAATACAAAAGGCACAAGGCCGACTTAAGTACATGAAGACTGACTCTTCCTACTGACAACGTTTTGAACCATTCCTGTGACACTAGTTATAGATTCCGATGCCTCGCTTCAGGTTTACTATATCCCTTGGACCTTCTTATTGACGATTAAACACAGAAATTGCATCGGAATTAAATACAAAACGCACAATGCCGAATTAAGTACAAGAAGACTAACTCTTCTTACTGCCTACGTTTTGAACCATTCCTGTGACACTAGTTATAGATTCCGATGCATCACTCCAGGTTTACTGTATCCCTTGGACCTTCTTATTGACGAAGAATCACACAAATTGCATCGGTATTAAATACAAAAGGCACAATGCCGACTTAAGTACAAGAAGACTGACTCTTGTTACTGACTATGTTTTGAACCATTCCTGTGACACTAGTTATAGATTCCGAT
Source organism: Schistocerca serialis cubense (assembly GCF_023864345.2). NCBI lineage: Eukaryota > Metazoa > Arthropoda > Insecta > Orthoptera > Acrididae > Schistocerca > Schistocerca serialis. The sequence goes on along the minus strand of NC_064640.1, from coordinate 1,083,219,698 downwards.
GCTTCACTTCAAGTTTAGTGTATCCCTCTGACTTTCTTATTGACGATGACACACAGAAATGGCTTCGGAATTAAATACAAAAGGCACAATGCCGACTTAAGTACAAGAAGACTGACTCTTCTTACTGTCTATGTTTTAACCATTCCTGTGACACTAGTTATAGATTCCGATGCATCACTCCAGGTTTACTGTATCCCTTGGACCTTCTTATTGACAACGAAACACAGAAATTGCATCGGAATTAAATACAAAAGGCACAATGCCGACTTAAGTACACGAAGACTGTCTCTTCTTACTGACTATGTTTTGAACCATTCCTGTGACACTAGTTACAGATTCCGATGCTACACTCCACGTTTACTGTATCCCTTGGACCTTCTTATTGACAATGAAACACATAAATTGCATCGGAATCAAATACAAAAGGCACAATGCCGACTCAAGTACGTGATGACCGACTCTTCCTACTGACTATGATTTGAACCATTCCTGTGACACTAGTTATAGATACCGATGCTTCACTTGAGGTTTACTGTATCCCTTGGACCTTCGTATTGACGATGAAACACAGAAATTGCATCGGAATTAACTAGAAAAAGCACAATGCCGACTTAAGTACAAGAAGACTGACTCTTCTTACTGACTATGTTTTGAACCATTCCTGTGACACTAGTTATAGATTCCGATGCATCACTTCAGGTTTACTGTATCCCTTGGACTTTCTTATTGACGATGAAACACAGAAATTGCTTCGGAATTAAATACAAAAGGCAAAATGCCGACTTAAGTACACGAAGACTGACTCTTCTTACTGTCTATGATTTGAACCATTCCTGTGACACTAGTTATAGATTCCGATGCTACACTCCAGGTTTACTGTATCCCTTGGACCTTGTTATTGACGATGAAACACAGAAATTGCATCGGAATTAAATACAAAAGGCACAATGCCGACTTAAGTACAAGAAGACTGACTCTTGTTACTGACTATGTTTTGAACCATTCCTGTGACACTCGTTATAGATTCCGATCCTTCACTTCAGGTTTACTGTATCCCTTGGACCTTCTTATTGACGCTGAAACACAGAAATTGAATCGGAATTAAATACAAAAGGCACAAGGCCGACATAAGTACATGATGACTGACTCTTCCTACTGACTACGTTTTGAACCATTCCTGTGACACTAGTTATAGATTCCTATGCCTCGCTTCAGGTTTACTATATCCCTTGGACCTTCTTATTGACGCTGAAACACAGAAATTGAATCGGAATTAAATACAAAAGGCACAATGCCGACTTAAGTACAAGAAGACAGACTCCTCCTATTGCCTATGTTTTGAACCATTCCTGTGACACTCGTTATAGATTACGATGCTTCACTTCAGGTTTACTGTATCCCTTGGACCATCTTAATGACGATGAAACACAGAAATTGTATCGGAATTAAATACAAAAGGCACAAGGCCGACTTAAGTACATGAAGACTGACTCTTCCTACTGACAACGTTTTGAACCATTCCTGTGACACTAGTTATAGATTCCGATGCCTCGCTTCAGGTTTACTATATCCCTTGGACCTTCTTATTGACGATTAAACACAGAAATTGCATCGGAATTAAATACAAAAGGCACAATGCCGAATTAAGTACAAGAAGACTAACTCTTCTTACTGCCTACGTTTTGAACCATTCCTGTGACACTAGTTACAGATTCCGATGCATCACTCCAGGTTTACTGTATCCCTTGGACCTTCTTATTGACGAAGAATCACACAAATTGCATCGGTATTGAATACAAAAGGCACAATGCCGACTTAAGTACAAGAAGACTGACTCTTGTTACTGACTATGCTTTGAACCATTCCTGTGACACTAGTTATAGATTCCGATGCTTCACTTCAAGTTTAGTGTATCCCTCTGACTTTCTTATTGACGATGACACACAGAAATGGCTTCGGAATTAAATACAAAAGGCACAATGCCGACTTAAGTACAAGAAGACTGACTCTTCTTACTGTCTATGTTTTAACCATTCCTGTGACACTAGTTATAGATTCCGATGCATCACTCCAGGTTTACTGTATCCCTTGGACCTTCTTATTGACAACGAAACACAGAAATTGCATCGGAATTAAATACAAAAGGCACAATGCCGACCTAAGTACACGAAGACTGTCTCTTCTTACTGACTATGTTTTGAACCATTCCTGTGACACTAGTTACAGATTCCGATGCTACACTCCAGGTTTACTGTATCCCTTGGACCTTCTTATTGACGATGAAACACAGAAATTGTATCGGTATTAAATTCAAAAGGCACAATGCCGACTTAAGTACATGAAGTCTGACTCTTGCTACTGACTATGTTTTGAACCATTCCTGTGACACTAGTTATAGATTCCGATGTTTCACTTGAGGTTAACTGTATACCTTGGACCTTCTTATTGACGATGAAACACAGAAATTGCATCGGAATTAAATACAAAAGGCACAATGCCGACTTAAGTACAAGAGGACTGACTCTTCTTACTGTCTATGTTTTGAACAATTCCTGTGACACTAGTTATAGATTCCGATGCTTCACTTGAGGTTTACTGTATCCCTTGGACCTTCTTATTGACGATGAAACACAGAAATTGCATCGGAATTAAATACAAAAGGCACAATGCCGACTTAAGTACATGATGACCTACTCCTCCTACTGAATATGTTTTGAACCATTCTTGTGGCACTAGTTATTGATACCGATGCTTCTCTTGATGTTTACTGAATCCCTTGGACCTTCTCATTGACGATGAAACACAGAAATTGTATCGGTATTAAATACAAAAGGCACAATGCCGACTTAAGTACAGGAAGACTGATTCTTCCTACTGTCTATGTTTTGAACCATTCCTGTGACACTCGTTATAGATTCCGATGCTTCACTTCAGGTTTACTGTATCCCTTGGACCTTCTTATTGACGCTGAAACACAGAAATTGAATCGGAATTAAATACAAAAGGCACAATGCCGACTTAAGTACAAGAAGACAAACTCCTCCTATTGTCTATGTTTTGAACCATTCCTGTGACACTCGTTATAGATTACGATGCTTCACTTCAGGTTTACTGTATCCCTTGGACCATCTTAATGACGATGAAACACAGAAATTGTATCGGAATTAAATACAAAAGGCACAAGGCCGACTTAAGTACATGAAGACTGACTCTTCCTACTGACAACGTTTTGAACCATTCCTGTGACACTAGTTATAGATTCCGATGCCTCGCTTCAGGTTTACTATATCCCTTGGACCTTCTTATTGACGATTAAACACAGAAATTGCATCGGAATTAAATACAAAAGGCACAATGCCGAATTAAGTACAAGAAGACTAACTCTTCTTACTGCCTACGTTTTGAACCATTCCTGTGACACTAGTTATAGATTCCGATGCATCACTCCAGGTTTACTGTATCCCTTGGACCTTCTTATTGACGAAGAATCACACAAATTGCATCGGTATTAAATACAAAAGGCACAATGCCGACTTAAGTACAAGAAGACTGACTCTTGTTACTGACTATGTTTTGAACCATTCCTGTGACACTAGTTATAGATTCCGATGCTTCACTTCAAGTTTAGTGTATCCCTCTGACTTTCTTATTGACGATGACACACAGAAATGGCTTCGGAATTAAATACAAAAGGCACAATGCCGACTTAAGTACAAGAAGACTGACTCTTCTTACTGTCTATGTTTTAACCATTCCTGTGACACTAGTTATAGATTCCGATGCATCACTCCAGGTTTACTGTATCCCTTGGACCTTCTTATTGACAACGAAACACAGAAATTGCATCGGAATTAAATACAAAAGGCACAATGCCGACCTAAGTACACGAAGACTGTCTCTTCTTACTGACTATGTTTTGAACCATTCCTGTGACACTAGTTACAGATTCCGATGCTACACTCCAGGTTTACTGTATCCCTTGGACCTTCTTATTGACGATGAAACACAGAAATTGTATCGGTATTAAATTCAAAAGGCACAATGCCGACTTAAGTACATGAAGTCTGACTCTTGCTACTGACTATGTTTTGAACCATTCCTGTGACACTAGTTATAGATTCCGATGTTTCACTTGAGGTTAACTGTATACCTTGGACCTTCTTATTGACGATGAAACACAGAAATTGCATCGGAATTAAATACAAAAGGCACAATGCCGACTTAAGTACAAGAGGACTGACTCTTCTTACTGTCTATGTTTTGAACAATTCCTGTGACACTAGTTATAGATTCCGATGCTTCACTTGAGGTTTACTGTATCCCTTGGACCTTCTTATTGACGATGAAACACAGAAATTGCATCGGAATTAAATACAAAAGGCACAATGCCGACTTAAGTACATGATGACCTACTCCTCCTACTGAATATGTTTTGAACCATTCTTGTGGCACTAGTTATTGATACCGATGCTTCTCTTGATGTTTACTGAATCCCTTGGACCTTCTCATTGACGATGAAACACAGAAATTGTATCGGTATTAAATACAAAAGGCACAATGCCGACTTAAGTACAGGAAGACTGATTCTTCCTACTGTCTATGTTTTGAACCATTCCTGTGACACTCGTTATAGATTCCGATGCTTCACTTCAGGTTTACTGTATCCCTTGGACCTTCTTATTGACGCTGAAACACAGAAATTGAATCGGAATTAAATACAAAAGGCACAATGCCGACTTAAGTACAAGAAGACAAACTCCTCCTATTGTCTATGTTTTGAACCATTCCTGTGACACTCGTTATAGATTACGATGCTTCACTTCAGGTTTACTGTATCCCTTGGACCATCTTAATGACGATGAAACACAGAAATTGTATCGGAATTAAATACAAAAGGCACAAGGCCGACTTAAGTACATGAAGACTGACTCTTCCTACTGACAACGTTTTGAACCATTCCTGTGACACTAGTTATAGATTCCGATGCCTCGCTTCAGGTTTACTATATCCCTTGGACCTTCTTATTGACGATTAAACACAGAAATTGCATCGGAATTAAATACAAAAGGCACAATGCCGAATTAAGTACAAGAAGACTAACTCTTCTTACTGCCTACGTTTTGAACCATTCCTGTGACACTAGTTATAGATTCCGATGCATCACTCCAGGTTTACTGTATCCCTTGGACCTTCTTATTGACGAAGAATCACACAAATTGCATCGGTATTAAATACAAAAGGCACAATGCCGACTTAAGTACAAGAAGACTGACTCTTGTTACTGACTATGTTTTGAACCATTCCTGTGACACTAGTTATAGATTCCGATGCTTCACTTCAAGTTTAGTGTATCCCTCTGACTTTCTTATTGACGATGACACACAGAAATGGCTTCGGAATTAAATACAAAAGGCACAATGCCGACTTAAGTACAAGAAGACTGACTCTTCTTACTGTCTATGTTTTAACCATTCCTGTGACACTAGTTATAGATTCCGATGCATCACTCCAGGTTTACTGTATCCCTTGGACCTTCTTATTGACAACGAAACACAGAAATTGCATCGGAATTAAATACAAAAGGCACAATGCCGACTTAAGTACATGAAGACTGTCTCTTCTTACTGACTATGTTTTGAACCATTCCTGTGACACTAGTTACAGATTCCGATGCTACACTCCAGGTTTACTGTATCCCTTGGACCTTCTTATTGACAATGAAACACATAAATTGCATCGGAATCAAATACAAAAGGCACAATGCCGACTCAAGTACATGATGACCGACTCTTCCTACTGACTATGATTTGAACCATTCCTGTGACACTAGTTATAGATACCGATGCTTCACTTGAGGTTTACTGTATCCCTTGGACCTTCGTATTGACGATGAAACACAGAAATTGCATCGGAATTAACTAGAAAAAGCACAATGCCGACTTAAGTACAAGAAGACTGACTCTTCTTACTGACTATGTTTTGAACCATTCCTGTGACACTAGTTATAGATTCCGATGCATCACTTCAGGTTTACTGTATCCCTTGGACTTTCTTATTGACGATGAAACACAGAAATTGCTTCGGAATTAAATACAAAAGGCAAAATGCCGACTTAAGTACACGAAGACTGACTCTTCTTACTGTCTATGATTTGAACCATTCCTGTGACACTAGTTATAGATTCCGATGCTACACTCCAGGTTTACTGTATCCCTTGGACCTTGTTATTGACGATGAAACACAGAAATTGCATCGGAATTAAATACAAAAGGCACAATGCCGACTTAAGTACAGGAAGACTGATTCTTCCTACTGTCTATGTTTTGAACCATTCCTGTGACACTCGTTATAGATTCCGATCCTTCACTTCAGGTTTACTGTATCCCTTGGACCTTCTTATTGACGCTGAAACACAGAAATTGAATCGGAAATAAATACAAAAGGCACAAGGCCGACATAAGTACATGATGACTGACTCTTCCTACTGACTACGTTTTGAACCATTCCTGTGACACTAGTTATAGATTCCGATGCCTCGCTTCAGGTTTACTATATCCCTTGGACCTTCTTATTGACGATTAAACACAGAAATTGCATCGCAATTAAATACAAAAGGCACAATGCCGAATTAAGTACAAGAAGACTGACTCTTCTTACTGTCTATGTTTTGAACCATTCCTGTGACACTAGTTATAGATTCCGATGCATCACTCCAGGTTTACTGTATCCCTTGGACCTTCTTATTGACAACGAAACACAGAAATTGCATCGGAATTAAATACAAAAGGCACAATGCCGACTTAAGTACACGAAGACTGTCTCTTCTTACTGACTATGTTTTGAACCATTCCTGTGACACTAGTTACAGATTCCGATGCTACACTCCAGGTTTACTGTATCCCTTGGACCTTCTTATTGACGATGAAACACAGAAATTGTATCGGTATTAAATTCAAAAGGCACAATGCCGACTTAAGTACATGAAGTCTGACTCTTGCTACTGACTATGTTTTGAACCATTCCTGTGACACTAGTTATAGATTCCGATGTTTCACTTGAGGTTAACTGTATACCTTGGACCTTCTTATTGACGATGAAACACAGAAATTGCATCGGAATTAAATACAAAAGGCACAATGCCGACTTAAGTACAAGAGGACTGACTCTTCTTACTGTCTATGTTTTGAACAATTCCTGTGACACTAGTTATAGATTCCGATGCTTCACTTGAGGTTTACTGTATCCCTTGGACCTTCTTATTGACGATGAAACACAGAAATTGCATCGGAATTAAATACAAAAGGCACAATGCCGACTTAAGTACATGATGACCTACTCCTCCTACTGAATATGTTTTGAACCATTCCTGTGGCACTAGTTATTGATACCGATGCTTCTCTTGATGTTTACTGAATCCCTTGGACCTTCTCATTGACGATGAAACACAGAAATTGTATCGGTATTAAATACAAAAGGCACAATGCCGACTTAAGTACAGGAAGACTGATTCTTCCTACTGTCTATGTTTTGAACCATTCCTGTGACACTCGTTATAGATTCCGATGCTTCACTTCAGGTTTACTGTATCCCTTGGACCTTCTTATTGACGCTGAAACACAGAAATTGAATCGGAATTAAATACAAAAGGCACAATGCCGACTTAAGTACAAGAAGACAGACTCCTCCTATTGTCTATGTTTTGAACCATTCCTGTGACACTCGTTATAGATTACGATGCTTCACTTCAGGTTTACTGTATCCCTTGGACCATCTTAATGACGATGAAACACAGAAATTGTATCGGAATTAAATACAAAAGGCACAAGGCCGACTTAAGTACATGAAGACTGACTCTTCCTACTGACAACGTTTTGAACCATTCCTGTGACACTAGTTATAGATTCCGATGCCTCGCTTCAGGTTTACTATATCCCTTGGACCTTCTTATTGACGATTAAACACAGAAATTGCATCGGAATTAAATACAAAAGGCACAATGCCGAATTAAGTACAAGAAGACTAACTCTTCTTACTGCCTACGTTTTGAACCATTCCTGTGACACTAGTTATAGATTCTGATGCATCACTCCAGGTTTACTGTATCCCTTGGACCTTCTTATTGACGAAGAATCACACAAATTGCATCGGTATTAAATACAAAAGGCACAATGCCGACTTAAGTACAAGAAGACTGACTCTTGTTACTGACTATGTTATGAACCATTCCTGTGACACTAGTTATAGATTCCGATGCTTCACTTCAAGTTTAGTGTATCCCTCTGACTTTCTTATTGACGATGACACACAGAAATGGCTTCGGAATTAAATACAAAAGGCACAATGCCGACTTAAGTACAAGAAGACTGACTCTTCTTACTGTCTATGTTTTAACCATTCCTGTGACACTAGTTATAGATTCCGATGCATCACTCCAGGTTTACTGTATCCCTTGGACCTTCTTATTGACAACGAAACACAGAAATTGCATCGGAATTAAATACAAAAGGCACAATGCCGACTTAAGTACACGAAGACTGTCTCTTCTTACTGACTATGTTTTGAACCATTCCTGTGACACTAGTTACAGATTCCGATGCTACACTCCAGGTTTACTGTATCCCTTGGACCTTCTCATTGACGATGAAACACAGAAATTGTATCGGTATTAAATTCAAAAGGCACAATGCCGACTTAAGTACATGAAGTCTGACTCTTGCTACTGACTATGTTTTGAACCATTCCTGTGACACTAGTTATAGATTCCGATGTTTCACTTGAGGTTAACTGTATACCTTGGACCTTCTTATTGACGATGAAACACAGAAATTGCATCGGAATTAAATACATAAGGCACAATGCCGACTTAAGTACAAGAAGACTGACTCTTCTTACTGTCTATGTTTTGAACCATTCCTGTGACACTAGTTATAGATTACGGTGCTTCGCTCCAGGTTTACTGTATCCCTTGGACCTTCTTATTGACAATGAAACACATAAATTGCATCGGAATCAAATACAAAAGGCACAATGCCGACTCAAGTACATGATGACCGACTCTTCCTACTGACTATGATTTGAACCATTCCTGTGACACTAGTTATAGATACCGATGCTTCACTTGAGGTTTACTGTATCCCTTGGACCTTCGTATTGACGATGAAACACAGAAATTGCATCGGAATTAACTAGAAAAAGCACAATGCCGACTTAAGTACAAGAAGACTGACTCTTCTTACTGACTATGTTTTGAACCATTCCTGTGACACTAGTTATAGATTCCGATGCATCACTTCAGGTTTACTGTATCCCTTGGACTTTCTTATTGACGATGAAACACAGAAATTGCTTCGGAATTAAATACAAAAGGCAAAATGCCGACTTAAGTACACGAAGACTGACTCTTCTTACTGTCTATGATTTGAACCATTCCTGTGACACTAGTTATAGATTCCGATGCTACACTCCAGGTTTACTGTATCCCTTGGACCTTGTTATTGACGATGAAACACAGAAATTGCATCGGAATTAAATACAAAAGGCACAATGCCGACTTAAGTACAGGAAGACTGATTCTTCCTACTGTCTATGTTTTGAACCATTCCTGTGACACTCGTTATAGATTCCGATCCTTCACTTCAGGTTTACTGTATCCCTTGGACCTTCTTATTGACGCTGAAACACAGAAATTGAATCGGAATTAAATACAAAAGGCACAAGGCCGACATAAGTACATGATGACTGACTCTTCCTACTGACTACGTTTTGAACCATTCCTGTGACACTAGTTATAGATTCCGATGCCTCGCTTCAGGTTAACTATATCCCTTGGACCTTCTTATTGACGATTAAACACAGAAATTGCATCGCAATTAAATACAAAAGGCACAATGCCGAATTAAGTACAAGAAGACTGACTCTTCTTACTGTCTATGTTTTGAACCATTCCTGTGACACTAGTTATAGATTCCGATGCATCACTCCAGGTTTACTGTATCCCTTGGACCTTCTTATTGACGAAGAATCACACAAATTGCATCGGTATTAAATACAAAAGGCACAATGCCGACTTAAGTACAAGAAGACTGACTCTTCTTACTGTCAACGTTTGAACCATTCCATTGACACTAGTTGTAGATTCCGATGCTTCACTCCAGGTTTACTATATCCCTTGGACCTTGTTATTGACGATGAAACACAGAAATTGCATCGGAATTAAATAGAAAAGGCACAATGCCGACTTAAGTACAAGAAGACTGACTCTTCTTACTGACTATGTTTTGAACCATTCCTGTGACACTAGTTATAGATTCCGATGCTTCATTTCAGGTTTACTGTATCCCTTGGACCTTCTTATTGACGATGAAACACCGAAATTGCATCGGAATTAAATACAAAAGGCACAAGGCCGACATAAGTACAAGAAGACTGACTCTTCATACTGTCTATGTTCTGAACCATTCCTGTGACACTCGTTATAGATTCCGATGCTTCACTCCAGGTTTACTGTAACCCTAGGACCTTTATATTGACGAAGAAACACACAAATTGCATCGGAATTAAATACAAAAGGCACAATGCCGACTTAAGTACAAGAAGTCTTACTCTTCTTACTGACTATGTTTTGAACCATTCCTGTGACACTAGTTATAGATTCCGATGCCTCGCTTCAGGTTTACTATATCCCTTGGACCTTCTTATTGACGATTAAACACAGAAATTGCATCGCAATTAAATACAAAAGGCACAATGCCGAATTAAGTACAAGAAGACTGACTCTTCTTACTGTCTATGTATTGAACCATTCCTGTGACACTAGTTATAGATTCCGATGCATCACTGCAGGTTTACTGTATCCATTGGACCTTCTTATTGACGAAGAATCACACAAATTGCATCGGTATTAAATACAAAAGGCACAATGCCGACTTAAGTACAAGAAGACGGACTCTTGTTACTGACTATGTTTTGAACCATTCCTGTGACACTAGTTATAGATTCCGATGCTTCACTTCAAGTTTAGTGTATCCCTCTGACTTTCTTATTGACGATGACACACAGAAATTGCTTCGGAATTAAATACAAAAGGCACAATGCCGCTTAAGTACAAGAAGACTGACTCTTCTTACTGTCTATGTTTTGAACCATTCCTGTGACACTAGTTATAGATTACGATGCTTCATTAAGGTTTACTGTATCCCTTGGACCTTCTTATTGACAACGAAACACAGAAATTGCATCGGAATTAAATACAAAAGGCACAATGCCGACTTACGTACAAGAAGACTGACTCTTCTTACTGTCTACGTTTTGAACCATTCCATTGACACCAGTTGAAGATTCCGATGCTTCACTCCAGGTTTACTGTATCCCTTGGACCTTGTTATTGACGATGAAACGCAGAAATTGCATCGGAATTAAATAGAAAAGGCACAATGCCGACTTAAGTACAAGAAGACTGACTCTTCTTACTGACTATGTTTTGAACCATTCCTGTGACACTAGTTATAGATTCCGATGCTTCACTTCAGGTTTACTGTATCCCTTGGACCTTCTTATTGACAATGAAACACCGAAATTGCATCGGAATTAAATACAAAAGGCACAAGGCCGACTTAAGTACAAGAAGACTGACTCTTCATACTGTCTATGTTTTGAACCATTATTGTGACACTAGTTATAGATTCCGATGCTTCACTCCAGGTTTACTGTAACCCTAGGACCTTTATATTGACGAAGAAACACACAAATTGCATCGGAATTAAATACAAAAGGCACAATGCCGACTTAAGTACATGATGACCTACTCCTCCTACTGAATATGGTTTGAACCATTCCTGTGGCACTAGTTATTGATACCGATGCTTCTCTTGAGGTTTACTGAATCCCTTGGACCTTCTCATTGACGATGAAACACAGAAATTGTATCGGTATTAAATACAAAAGGCACAATGCCGACTTAAGTACAGGAAGACTGATTCTTCCTACTGTCTATGTTTTGAACAATTCCTGTGACACTCGTTATAGATTCCGATGCTTCACTTCAGGTTTACTGTATCCCTTGGACCTTCTTATTGACGCTGAAACACAGAAATTGAATCGGAATTAAATACAAAAGGCACAATGCCGACTTAAGTACAAGAAGACAGACTCTTCCTACTGTCTATGTTTTGAACCATTCCTGTGACACTAGTTATAGATTCCGATGCTTCATTAAGGTTTACTGTATCCCTTGGACCTTCTTATTGACAACGAAACACAGAAATTGCATCGGAATTAAATACGAAAGGCACAATGCCGACTTAAGTACACGAAGACTGTCTCTTCTTACTGTCTATGTTTTGAACCATTCCTGTGACACTAGTTACAGATTCCGATGCTACACTCCATGTTTACTGTATCCCTTGGACCTTCTTATTGACGATGAAACACAGAAATTGTATCGGTATTAAATACAAAAGGCACAATGCCGACTTAAGTACATGAAGTCTGACTCTTCCTACTGACTATGTTTTGAACCATTCCTTTGACACTAGTTATAGATTCCGATGTTTCACTTTAGGTTAACTGTATACCTTGGACCTTCTTATTGACGATGAAACACAGAAATTGCATCGGAATTAAATACATAAGGCACAATGCCGACTTAAGTACAAGAAGACTGACTCTTCTTACTGACTATGTTTTGAACCATTCCTGTGACACTAGTTATAGATTCCGATGCTTCACTCCAGGTTTACTGTAACCCTAGGACCTTTATATTGACGAAGAAACACACAAATTGCATCGGAATTAAATACAAAAGGCACAATGCCGACTTAAGTACATGATGACCTACTCCTCCTACTGAATATGGTTTGAACCATTCCTGTGGCACTAGTTATTGATACCGATGCTTCTCTTGAGGTTTACTGAATCCCTTGGACCTTCTCATTGACGATGAAACACAGAAATTGTATCGGTATTAAATACAAAAGGCACAATGCCGACTTAAGTACAGGAAGACTGATTCTTCGTACTGTCTATGTTTTGAACAATTCCTGTGACACTCGTTATAGATTCCGATGCTTCGCTCCAGGTTTACTGTATCCCTTGGACCTTCTTATTGACAATGAAACACATAAATTGCATCGGAATCAAATACAAAAGGCACAATGCCGACTTAAGTACATGATGACCGACTCTTCCTACTGACTATGATTTGAACCATTCCTGTGAAACTAGTTATAGATACCGATGCTTCACTTGAGGTTTACTGTATCCCTTAGTTCTTCGTATTGACGATGAAACACAGAAATTGCATCGGAATTAATTAGAAAAAGCACAATGCCGACTTAAGTACAAGAAGACTGACTCTTCTTACTGACTATGTTCTGAACCATTCCTGTGACACTAGTTATAGATTCCGATGCATCACTTCAGGTTTACTGTATCCCTTGGACCTTCTTATTGACGATGAAACACAGAAATTGCTTCGGAATTAAATACAAAAGGCAAAATGCCGACTTAAGTACACGAAGACTGACTCTTCTTACTGTCTATGATTTGAACCATTCCTGTGACACTAGTTATAGATTCCGATGCTACACTCCAGGTTTACTGTATCCCTTGGACCTTCTTATTGACGATGAAACACAGAAATTGCATCGGAATTAAATACAAAAGGCACAATGCCGACTTAAGTACAGGAAGACTGATTCTTCCTACTGTCTATGGTTTGAACCATTCCTGTGACACTCGTTTTAGATTCCGATCCTTCACTTCAGGTTACTGTATCCCTTAAACCTTCTTATTGACGCTGAAACACAGAAATTGATTCGGAATTAAATACAAAAGGCACAATGCCGACTTAAGTACAAGAAGACAGACTCTTCCTAATGTCTATGATTTGAACCATTCCTGTGACACTCGTTATAGATTACGATGCTTCACTTCAGGTTTCCTGTATCCCTTGGACCATCTTAATGACGATGAAACACAGAAATTGTATCGGAATTAAATACAAAAGGCACAAGGCCGACTTAAGTACATGATGACTGACTCTTCCTACTGACTACGTTTTGAACCATTCCTGTGACACTAGTTATAGATTCCGATGCCTCGCTTCAGGTTTACTATATCCCTTGGACCTTCTTATTGACGATTAAACACAGAAATTGCATCGGAATTAAATACAAAAGGCACAATGCCGAAATAAGTACAAGAAGACTGACTCTTCTTACTGTCTATGTTTTGAACCATTCCTGTGACACTAGTTATAGATTCCGATGCATCACTCCAGGTTTACTGTATCCCTTGGACCTTCTTATTGACGAAGAATCACACAAATTGCATCGGAATTAAATACAAAAGGCACAATGCCGACTTAAGTACAAGAAGTCTTACTCTTCTTACTGACTATGTTTTGAACCATTCCTGTGACACTAGTTATAGATTCCGATGCCTCGCTTCAGGTTTACTATATCCCTTGGACCTTCTTATTGACGATTAAACACAGAAATTGCATCGCAATTAAATACAAAAGGCACAATGCCGAATTAAGTACAAGAAGACTGACTCTTCTTACTGTCTATGTATTGAACCATTCCTGTGACACTAGTTATAGATTCCGATGCATCACTGCAGGTTTACTGTATCCATTGGACCTTCTTATTGACGAAGAATCACACAAATTGCATCGGTATTAAATACAAAAGGCACAATGCCGACTTAAGTACAAGAAGACGGACTCTTGTTACTGACTATGTTTTGAACCATTCCTGTGACACTAGTTATAGATTCCGATGCTTCACTTCAAGTTTAGTGTATCCCTCTGACTTTCTTATTGACGATGACACACAGAAATTGCTTCGGAATTAAATACAAAAGGCACAATGCCGCTTAAGTACAAGAAGACTGACTCTTCTTACTGTCTATGTTTTGAACCATTCCTGTGACACTAGTTATAGATTACGATGCTTCATTAAGGTTTACTGTATCCCTTGGACCTTCTTATTGACAACGAAACACAGAAATTGCATCGGAATTAAATACAAAAGGCACAATGCCGACTTACGTACAAGAAGACTGACTCTTCTTACTGTCTACGTTTTGAACCATTCCATTGACACCAGTTGAAGATTCCGATGCTTCACTCCAGGTTTACTGTATCCCTTGGACCTTGTTATTGACGATGAAACGCAGAAATTGCATCGGAATTAAATAGAAAAGGCACAATGCCGACTTAAGTACAAGAAGACTGACTCTTCTTACTGACTATGTTTTGAACCATTCCTGTGACACTAGTTATAGATTCCGATGCTTCACTTCAGGTTTACTGTATCCCTTGGACCTTCTTATTGACAATGAAACACCGAAATTGCATCGGAATTAAATACAAAAGGCACAAGGCCGACTTAAGTACAAGAAGACTGACTCTTCATACTGTCTATGTTTTGAACCATTATTGTGACACTAGTTATAGATTCCGATGCTTCACTCCAGGTTTACTGTAACCCTAGGACCTTTATATTGACGAAGAAACACACAAATTGCATCGGAATTAAATACAAAAGGCACAATGCCGACTTAAGTACATGATGACCTACTCCTCCTACTGAATATGGTTTGAACCATTCCTGTGGCACTAGTTATTGATACCGATGCTTCTCTTGAGGTTTACTGAATCCCTTGGACCTTCTCATTGACGATGAAACACAGAAATTGTATCGGTATTAAATACAAAAGGCACAATGCCGACTTAAGTACAGGAAGACTGATTCTTCCTACTGTCTATGTTTTGAACAATTCCTGTGACACTCGTTATAGATTCCGATGCTTCACTTCAGGTTTACTGTATCCCTTGGACCTTCTTATTGACGCTGAAACACAGAAATTGAATCGGAATTAAATACAAAAGGCACAATGCCGACTTAAGTACAAGAAGACAGACTCTTCCTACTGTCTATGTTTTGAACCATTCCTGTGACACTAGTTATAGATTCCGATGCTTCATTAAGGTTTACTGTATCCCTTGGACCTTCTTATTGACAACGAAACACAGAAATTGCATCGGAATTCAATACGAAAGGCACAATGCCGACTTAAGTACACGAAGACTGTCTCTTCTTACTGTCTATGTTTTGAACCATTCCTGTGACACTAGTTACAGATTCCGATGCTACACTCCATGTTTACTGTATCCCTTGGACCTTCTTATTGACGATGAAACACAGAAATTGTATCGGTATTAAATACAAAAGGCACAATGCCGACTTAAGTACATGAAGTCTGACTCTTCCTACTGACTATGTTTTGAACCATTCCTTTGACACTAGTTATAGATTCCGATGTTTCACTTTAGGTTAACTGTATACCTTGGACCTTCTTATTGACGATGAAACACAGAAATTGCATCGGAATTAAATACATAAGGCACAATGCCGACTTAAGTACAAGAAGACTGACTCTTCTTACTGACTATGTTTTGAACCATTCCTGTGACACTAGTTATAGATTCCGATGCTTCACTCCAGGTTTACTGTAACCCTAGGACCTTTATATTGACGAAGAAACACACAAATTGCATCGGAATTAAATACAAAAGGCACAATGCCGACTTAAGTACATGATGACCTACTCCTCCTACTGAATATGGTTTGAACCATTCCTGTGGCACTAGTTATTGATACCGATGCTTCTCTTGAGGTTTACTGAATCCCTTGGACCTTCTCATTGACGATGAAACACAGAAATTGTATCGGTATTAAATACAAAAGGCACAATGCCGACTTAAGTACAGGAAGACTGATTCTTCGTACTGTCTATGTTTTGAACAATTCCTGTGACACTCGTTATAGATTCCGATGCTTCGCTCCAGGTTTACTGTATCCCTTGGACCTTCTTATTGACAATGAAACACATAAATTGCATCGGAATCAAATACAAAAGGCACAATGCCGACTTAAGTACATGATGACCGACTCTTCCTACTGACTATGATTTGAACCATTCCTGTGAAACTAGTTATAGATACCGATGCTTCACTTGAGGTTTACTGTATCCCTTAGTTCTTCGTATTGACGATGAAACACAGAAATTGCATCGGAATTAATTAGAAAAAGCACAATGCCGACTTAAGTACAAGAAGACTGACTCTTCTTACTGACTATGTTCTGAACCATTCCTGTGACACTAGTTATAGATTCCGATGCATCACTTCAGGTTTACTGTATCCCTTGGACCTTCTTATTGACGATGAAACACAGAAATTGCTTCGGAATTAAATACAAAAGGCAAAATGCCGACTTAAGTACACGAAGACTGACTCTTCTTACTGTCTATGATTTGAACCATTCCTGTGACACTAGTTATAGATTCCGATGCTACACTCCAGGTTTACTGTATCCCTTGGACCTTCTTATTGACGATGAAACACAGAAATTGCATCGGAATTAAATACAAAAGGCACAATGCCGACTTAAGTACAGGAAGACTGATTCTTCCTACTGTCTATGGTTTGAACCATTCCTGTGACACTCGTTTTAGATTCCGATCCTTCACTTCAGGTTACTGTATCCCTTAAACCTTCTTATTGACGCTGAAACACAGAAATTGATTCGGAATTAAATACAAAAGGCACAATGCCGACTTAAGTACAAGAAGACAGACTCTTCCTACTGTCTATGATTTGAACCATTCCTGTGACACTCGTTATAGATTACGATGCTTCACTTCAGGTTTCCTGTATCCCTTGGACCATCTTAATGACGATGAAACACAGAAATTGTATCGGAATTAAATACAAAAGGCACAAGGCCGACTTAAGTACATGATGACTGACTCTTCCTACTGACTACGTTTTGAACCATTCCTGTGACACTAGTTATAGATTCCGATGCCTCGCTTCAGGTTTACTATATCCCTTGGACCTTCTTATTGACGATTAAACACAGAAATTGCATCGGAATTAAATACAAAAGGCACAATGCCGAAATAAGTACAAGAAGACTGACTCTTCTTACTGTCTATGTTTTGAACCATTCCTGTGACACTAGTTATAGATTCCGATGCATCACTCCAGGTTTACTGTATCCCTTGGACCTTCTTATTGACGAAGAATCACACAAATTGCATCGGTATTAAATACAAAAGGCACAATGCCGACTTAAGTACAAGAAGACTGACTCTTGTTACTGACTATGTTTTGAACCATTCCTGTGACACTAGTTATACATTCCGATGCTTCACTCCAGGTTTACTGTATCCCTTGGACCTTCATATTGACGAAGAAACACAGAAATTGCATCGGAATTAAATACAAATGGCACAATGCCGACTTAAGTACAAGAAGACTGATTCTTGTTACTGACAATGCTTTGAACCATTCCTGTGACACTAGCTATAGATTCCGATGTCTCACTTCAGGTTTAGTGTTTCCCTGTGACTTTCTTATTGACGATGAAACACAGAAATGGCTTCGGAATTAAATACAAAAGGCACAATGCCGACTTAAGTACAAGAAGACTGACTCTTCTTACTGTCTATGTTTTGAACCATTCCTGTGACACTAGTTATAGATTCCGATGCTTCGCTCCAGGTTTACTGTATCCCTTGGACCTTCTTATTGACAATGAAACACAGAAATTGCATCGGAATTAAATACAAAAGGCACAATGCTGACTTAAGTACAAGAAGACTGACTCTTCTTACTGTCTATGTTTTGAACCATTCCATTGACACTTGTTATAGATTCCGATGCTTCACTACAGATTTACTGTATCCCTTGGACCTTGTTATTGACGATGAAACACAGAAATTGCATCGGAATTAAATAGAAAATGCACAATGCCGACTTAAGTACAAGAAGACTGACTCTTCTTACTGACTATGTTTTGAACCATTCCTGTGACACTAGTTATAGATTCCGATCCTTCACTCCAGGTTTACTGTATCCCTTGGACCTTCTTATTGACGAAGAAACACACAAATTGCATCGGAATTAAATACAAAAGGCACAATGCCGACTTAAGTGCAAGAAGTCTTACTCTTCTTACTGACTATGTTTTGAACCATTCCTGTGACACTAGCTATAGATTCCGATGCTTCACTTCAGGTTTAGTGTATCCCTCTGACTTTCTTATTGACGACGAAACACAGAAATGGCTTCGGAATTAAATACAAAAGGCACAATGCCGACTTAAGTACAAGAAGACAGATTCTTGTTACTGACTATGTTTTGAACAATTCCTGTGACACTAGCTATAGATTCCGATGCTTCATTAAGGTTTACTGTATCCCTTGGACCATCTTATTGACAACGAAACACAGAAATTGCATCCGAATTAAATACAAAAGGCACAATGCCGACTTAAGTACACGAAGACTGTCTCTTCTTACTGTCTATGTTTTGAACCATTCCTGTGACACTAGTTATAGATTCCGATGCTTCATTAAGGTTTACTGTATCCCTTGGACCTTCTTATTGACAACGAAACACAGAAATTGCATCGGAATTAAATACGAAAGGCACAATGCCGACTTAAGTACACGAAGACTGTCTCTTCTTACTGTCTATGTTTTGAACCATTCCTGTGACACTAGTTACAGATTCCGATGCTACACTCCAGGTTTACTGTATCCCTTGGACCTTCTTATTGACGATGAAACACAGAAATTGTATCGGTATTAAATACAAAAGGCACAATGCCGACTTAAGTACAGGAAGACTGATTCTTCCTACTGTCTATGGTTTGAACCATTCCTGTGACACTCGTTTTAGATTCCGATCCTTCACTTCAGGTTTACTGTATCCCTTGGACCTTCTTATTGACGCTGAAACACAGAAATTGATTCGGAATTAAATACAAAAGGCACAATGCCGACTTAAGTACAAGAAGACAGACTCTTCCTACTGTCTATGATTTGAACCATTCCTGTGACACTCGTTATAGATTACGATGCTTCACTTCAGGTTTCCTGTATCCCTTGGACCATCTTAATGACGATGAAACACAGAAATTGTATCGGAATTAAATACAAAAGGCACAAGGCCGAATTAAGTACAAGAAGACTGACTCTTCTTACTGTCTATGTTTTGAACCATTCCTGTGACACTAGTTATAGATTCCGATGCATCACTCCAGGTTTACTGTATCCCTTGGACCTTCTTATTGACGAAGAATCACACAAATTGCATCGGTATTAAATACAAAAGGCACAATGCCGACTTAAGTACAAGAAGACTGACTCTTCTTACTGACTATGTTTTGAACCATTCCTGTGACACTAGTTATAGATTCCGATGCTTCACTCCAGGTTTACTGTATCCCTTGGACCTTCATATTGACGAAGAAACACAGAAATTGCATCGGAATTAAATACAAATGGCACAATGCCGACTTAAGTACAAGAAGACTGATTCTTGTTACTGACAATGCTTTGAAACATTCCTGTGACACTAGCTATAGATTCCGATGTCTCACTTCAGGTTAAGTGTTTCCCTGTGACTTTCTTATTGACGATGAAACACAGAAATGGCTTCGGAATTAAATACAAAAGGCACAATGCCGACTTAAGTACAAGAAGACTGACTCTTCTTACTGTCTATGTTTAGAACCATTCCTGTGACACTAGTTATAGATTCCGATGCTTCGCTCCAGGTTTACTGTATCCCTTGGACCTTCTTATTGACAATGAAACACAGAAATTGCATCGGAATTAAATACAAAAGGCACAATGCGCGACTTAAGTACAAGAAGACTGACTCTTCTTACTGTCTATGTTTTGAACCATTCCATTGACACTTGTTATAGATTCCGATGCTTCACTACAGATTTACTGTATCCCTTGGACCTTGTTATTGACGATGAAACACAGAAATTGCATCGGAATTAAATAGAAAATGCACAATGCCGACTTAAGTACAAGAAGACTGACTCTTCTTACTGACTATGTTTTGAACCATTCCTGTGACACTAGTTATAGATTCCGATCCTTCACTCCAGGTTTACTGTATCCCTTGGACCTTCTTATTGACGAAGAAACACACAAATTGCATCGGAATTAAATACAAAAGGCACAATGCCGACTTAAGTACAAGAAGTCTTAATCTTCTTACTGACTATGTTTTGAACCATTCCTGTGACACTAGCTATAGATTCCGATGCTTCACTTCAGGTTTAGTGTATCCCTCTGACTTTCTTATTGACGACGAAACACAGAAATGGCTTCGGAATTAAATACAAAAGGCACAATGCCGACTTAAGTACAAGAAGACTGATTCTTGTTACTGACTATGTTTTGAACAATTCCTGTGACACTAGCTATAGATTCCGATGCTTCATTAAGGTTTACTGTATCCCTTGGACCATCTTATTGGCAACGAAACACAGAAATTGCATCGGAATTAAATACAAAAGGCACAATGCCGACTTAAGTATACGAAGACTGTCTCTTCTTACTGTCTATGTTTTGAACCATTCCTGTGACACTAGTTACAGATTACGATACTACACTCCAGGTTTACTGTATCCCTTGGACCTTCTTATTGACGATGAAACACAGAAATTGCATCGGAATTAAATACAAAAGGCACAATGCCGACTTAAGTACAAGAAGACTGATTCTTGTTACTGACAATGCTTTGAACCATTCCTGTGACACTAGCTATAGATTCCGATGCCTCACTTCAGGTTTAGTGTATCCCTGTGACTTTCTTATTGACGATGAAACACAGAAATGGCTTCGGAATTAAATACAAAAGGCACAATGCCGACTTAAGTACAAGAAGACTGACTCTTCTTACTGTCTATGTTTTGAACCATTCCTGTGACACTAGTTATAGATTCCGATGCTTCGCTCCAGGTTTACTGTATCCCTTGGACCTTCTTATTGACAATGAAACACAGACATTGCATCGGAATTAAATACAAAAGGCACAATGCCGACTTAAGTACAAGAAGGCTGACTCTTCTTACTGTCTATGTTTTGAACCATTCCATTGACACTAGTTATAGATTCCGATGCTTCACTACAGATTTACTGTATCCCTTGGACCTTGTTATTGACGATGAAACAGAGAAATTGCATCGGAATTAAATAGAAAATGCACAATGCCGACTTAAATACAAGAAGACTGACTCTTCTTACTGACTATGTTTTGAACCATTCCTGTGACACTAGTTATAGATTCCGATGCTTCACTTCAGGTTTACTGTATCCCTTGGACCTTCTTATTGACGATGAAACACCGAAATTGCATCGGAATTAAATACAAAAGGCACAAGGCCGACTTAAGTACAAGAAGACTGACTCTTCATACTGTCTATGTTTTGAACCATTATTGTGACACTAGTTATAGATTCCGATGCTTCACTCCAGGTTTACTGTAACCCTAGGACCTTTATATTGACGAAGAAACACACAAATTGCATCGGAATTAAATACAAAAGGCACAATGCTGACTTAAGTACAAGAAGTCTTACTCTTCTTACTGACTATGTTTTGAACCATTCCTGTGACACTAGTTATAGATTCCGATGCCTCGCTTCAGGTTTACTATATCCCTTGGACCTTCTTATTGACGATTAAACACAGAAATTGCATCGCAATTAAATACAAAAGGCACAATGCCGAATTAAGTACAAGAAGACTGACTCTTCTTACTGTCTATGTATTAAACCATTCCTGTGACACTAGTTATAGATTCCGATGCATCACTCCAGGTTTACTGTATCCATTGGACCTTCTTATTGACGAAGAATCACACAAATTGCATCGGTATTAAATACAAAAGGCACAATGCCGACTTAAGTACAAGAAGACGGACTCTTGTTACTGACTATGTTTTGAACCATTCCTGTGACACTAGTTATAGATTCCGATGCTTCACTTCAAGTTTAGTGTATCCCTCTGACTTTCTTATTGACGATGACACACAGAAATTGCTTCGGAATTAAATACAAAAGGCACAATGCCGCTTAAGTACAAGAAGACTGACTCTTCTTACTGTCTATGTTTTGAACCATTCCTGTGACACTAGTTATAGATTACGATGCTTCATTAAGGTTTACTGTATCCCTTGGACCTTCTTATTGACAACGAAACACAGAAATTGCATCGGAATTAAATACAAAAGGCACAATGCCGACTTACGTACAAGAAGACTGACTCTTCTTACTGTCTACGTTTTGAACCATTCCATTGACACTAGTTGTAGATTCCGATGCTTCACTCCAGGTTTACTGTATCCCTTGGACCTTGTTATTGACGATGAAACACAGAAATTGCATCAGAATTAAATAGAAAAGGCACAATGCCGACTTATGTACAAGAAGACTGACTCTTCTTACTGACTATGTTTTGAACCATTCCTGTGACACTAGTTATAGATTCCGATGCTTCACTTCAGGTTTACTGTATCCCTTGGACCTTCTTATTGACGATGAAACACCGAAATTGCATCGGAATTAAATACAAAAGGCACAAGGCCGACTTAAGTACAAGAAGACTGACTCTTCATACTGTCTATGTTTTGAACCATTATTGTGACACTAGTTATAGATTCCGATGCTTCACTCCAGGTTTACTGTAACCCTAGGACCTTTATATTGACGAAGAAACACACAAATTGCATCGGAATTAAATGCAAAAGGCACAATGCCGACTTAAGTACATGATGACCTACTCCTCCTACTGAATATGTTTTGAACCATTCCTGTGGCACTAGTTATTGATACCGATGCTTCTCTTGAGGTTTACTGAATCCCTTGGACCTTCTCATTGACGATGAAACACAGAAATTGTATCGGTATTAAATACAAAAGGCACAATGCCGACTTAAGTACAGGAAGACTGATTCTTCCTACTGTCTATGTTTTGAACAATTCCTGTGACACTCGTTATAGATTCCGATGCTTCACTTCAGGTTTACTGTATCCCTTGGACCTTCTTATTGACGCTGAAACACAGAAATTGAATCGGAATTAAATACAAAAGGCACAATGCCGACTTAAGTACAAGAAGACAGACTCTTCCTACTGTCTATGTTTTGAACCATTCCTGTGACACTAGTTATAGATTCCGATGCTTCATTAAGGTTTACTGTATCCCTTGGACCTTCTTATTGACGATGAAACACCGAAATTGCATCGGAATTAAATACAAAAGGCACAAGGCCGACTTAAGTACAAGAAGACTGACTCTTCATACTGTCTATGTTTTGAACCATTATTGTGACACTAGTTATAGATTCCGATGCTTCACTCCAGGTTTACTGTAACCCTAGGACCTTTATATTGACGAAGAAACACACAAATTGCATCGGAATTAAATACAAAAGGCACAATGCCGACTTAAGTACATGATGACCTACTCCTCCTACTGAATATGGTTTGAACCATTCCTGTGGCCCTAGTTATTGATACCGATGCTTCTCTTGAGGTTTACTGAATCCCTTGGACCTTCTCATTGACGATGAAACACAGAAATTGTATCGGTATTAAATACAAAAGGCACAATGCCGACTTAAGTACAGGAAGACTGATTCTTCCTACTGTCTATGTTTTGAACAATTCCTGTGACACTCGTTATGGATTCCGATGCTTCGCTCCAGGTTTACTGTATCCCTTGGACCTTCTTATTGACAATGAAACACATAAATTGCATCGGAATCAAATACAAAAGGCACAATGCCGACTTAAGTACATGATGACCGACTCTTCCTACTGACTATGATTTGAACCATTCCTGTGAAACTAGTTATAGATACCGATGCTTCACTTGAGGTTTACTGTATCCCTTAGACCTTCGTATTGACGATGAAACACAGAAATTGCATCGGAATTAATTAGAAAAAGCACAATGCCGACTTAAGTACAAGAAGACTGACTCTTCTTACTGACTATGTTTTGAACCATTCCTGTGACACTAGTTATAGATTCCGATGCATCACTTCAGGTTTACTGTATCCCTTGGACCTTCTTATTGACGATGAAACACAGAAATTGCTTCGGAATTAAATACAAAAAGCAAAATGCCGACTTAAGTACACGAAGACTGACTCTTCTTACTGTCTATGATTTGAACCATTCCTGTGACACTAGTTATAGATTCCGATGCTACACTCCAGGTTTACTGTATCCCTTGGACCTTCTTATTGACGATGAAACACAGAAATTGCATCGGAATTAAATACAAAAGGCACAATGCCGACTTAAGTACAGGAAGACTGATTCTTCCTACTGTCTATGGTTTGAACCATTCCTGTGACACTCGTTTTAGATTCCGATCCTTCACTTCAGGTTTACTGTATCCCTTGGACCTTCTTATTGACGCTGAAACACAGAAATTGATTCGGAATTAAATACAAAAGGCACAATGCCGACTTAAGTACAAGAAGACAGACTCTTCCTACTGTCTATGATTTGAACCATTCCTGTGACACTCGTTATAGATTACGATGCTTCACTTCAGGTTTCCTGTATCCCTTGGACCATCTTAATGACGATGAAACACAGAAATTGTATCGGAATTAAATACAAAAGGCACAAGGCCGACTTAAGTACATGATGACTGACTCTTCCTACTGACTACGTTTTGAACCATTCCTGTGACACTAGTTATAGATTCCGATGCCTCGCTTCAGGTTTACTATATCCCTTGGACCTTCTTATTGACGATTAAACACAGAAATTGCATCGGAATTAAATACAAAAGGCACAATGCCGAATTAAGTACAAGAAGACTGACTCTTCTTACTGTCTATGTTTTGACCCATTCCTGTGACACTAGTTATAGATTCCGATGCATCACTCCAGGTTTACTGTATCCCTTGGACCTTCTTATTGACGAAGAATCACACAAATTGCATCGGTATTAAATACAAAAGGCACAATGCCGACTTAAGTACAAGAAGACTGACTCTTGTTACTGACTATGTTTTGAACCATTCCTGTGACACTAGTTATAGATTCCGATGCTTCACTCCAGGTTTACTGTATCCCTTGGACCTTCATATTGACGAAGAAACACAGAAATTGCATCGGAATTAAATACAAATGGCACAATGCCGACTTAAGTACAAGAAGACTGATTCTTGTTACTGACAATGTTTGAACCATTCCTGTGACACTAGCTATAGATTCCGATGTCTCACTTCAGGTTTAGTGTTTCCCTGTGACTTTCTTATTGACGAAGAAACACAGAAATGGCTTCGGAATTAAATACAAAAGGCACAATGCCGACTTAAGTACAAGAAGACTGACTCTTCTTACTGTCTATGATTTGAACCATTCCTGTGACACTAGTTATAGATTCCGATGCTTCGCTCCAGGTTTACTGTATCCCTTGGACCTTCTTATTGACAATGAAACACAGAAATTGCATCGGAATTAAATAAAAAAGGCACAATGCCGACTTAAGTACAAGAAGACTGACTCTTCTTACTGTCTATGTTTTGAACCATTCTATTGACACTTGTTATAGATTCCGATGCTTCACTACAGATTTACTGTATCCCTTGGACCTTGTTATTGACGATGAAACACAGAAATTGCATCGGAATTAAATAGAAAATGCACAATGCCGACTTAAGTACAAGAAGACTGACTCTTCTTACTGACTATGTTTTGAACCATTCCTGTGACACTAGTTATAGATTCCGATCCTTCACTCCAGGTTTACTGTATCCCTTGGACCTTCTTATTGACGAAGAAACACACAAATTGCATCGGAATTAAATACAAAAGGCACAATGCCGACTTAAGTACAAGAAGTCTTACTCTTCTTACTGACTATGGTTTGAACCATTCCTGTGACACTAGCTATAGATTCCGATGCTTCACTTCAGGTTTAGTGTATACCTCTGACTTTCTTATTGACGACGAAATACAGAAATGGCTTCGGAATTAAATACAAAAGGCACAATGCCGACTTAAGTACAAGAAGACTGATTCTTGTTACTGACTATGTTTTGAACAATTCCTGTGACACTAGCTATAGATTCCGATGCTTCATTAAGGTTTACTGTATCCCTTGGACCATCTTATTGACAACGAAACACAGAAATTGCATCGGAATTAAATACAAAAGGCACAATGCCGACTTAAGTACACGAAGACTGTCTCTTCTTACTGTCTATGTTTTGAACCATTCCTGTGACACTAGTTACAGATTACGATACTACACTCCAGGTTTACTGTATCCCTTGGACCTTCTTATTGACGATGAAACACAGAAATTGCATCGGAATTAAATACAAAAGGCACAATGCCGACTTAAGTACAAGAAGACTGACTCTTCTTACTGTCTATGTTTTGAACCATTCCTGTGACACTAGTTATAGATTCCGATGCTTCGCTCCAGGTTTACTGTATCCCTTGGACCTTCTTATTGACAATGAAACACAGAAATTGCATCGGAATTAAATACAAAAGGCACAATGCCGACTTAAGTACAAGAAGACTGACTCTTCTTACTGTCTATGTTTTGAACCATTCTATTGACACTTGTTATAGATTCCGATGCTTCACTACAGATTTACTGTATCCCTTGGACCTTCTTATTGACGAAGAATCACACAAATTGCATCGGTATTAAATACAAAAGGCACAATGCCGACTTAAGTACAAGAAGACTGACTCTTGTTACTGACAATGCTTTGAACCATTCCTGTGACACTAGCTATAGATTCCGATGCCTCACTTCAGGTTTAGTGTATCCCTGTGACTTTCTTATTGACGATGAAACACAGAAATGGCTTCGGAATTAAATACAAAAGGCACAATGCCGACTTAAGTACAAGAAGACTGACTCTTCTTACTGTCTATGTTTTGAACCATTCCTGTGACACTAGTTATAGATTCCGATGCTTCGCTCCAGGTTTACTGTATCCCTTGGACCTTCTTATTGACAATGAAACACAGAAATTGCATCGGAATTAAATACAAAAGGCACAATGCCGACTTAAGTACAAGAAGACTGACTCTTCTTACTGTCTATGTTTTGAACCATTCCGTTGACACTAGTTATAGATTCCGATGCTTCACTACAGATTTACTGTATCCCTTGGACCTTGTTATTGACGATGAAACACAGAAATTGCATCGGAATTAAATAGAAAATGCACAATGCCGACTTAAGTACAAGAAGACTGACTCTTCTTACTGACTATGTTTTGAACCATTCCTGTGACACTAGTTATAGATTCCGATGCTTCACTTCAGGTTTACTGTATCCCTTGGACCTTCTTATTGACGATGAAACACCGAAATTGCACCGGAATAAAATACAAAAGGTACAATGCCGACTTAAGTACAAGAAGACTGACTCTTCTTACTGTCAATGTTTTGAACCATTATTGTGACTCTAGTTATAGATTCCGATCCTTCACTCCAGGTTTACTGTATCCCTTGGACCTTCTTATTGACGATGAAACACAGAAATTGCATCGGAATTAAATACAAAAGGCACAATGACGACTTAAGTACATGATGACCTACTCTTCCTACTGACTATGTTTTGAACCATTCCTGTGGCACTTGTTATTGATACCGATGCTTCCCTTGAGGTTTACTGTATCCCTTGGACCTTCTTATTGACGATGAAACACAGAAATTGTATCGGTATTAAATACAAAAGCACAATGCCGACTTAAGTAGAAGTAGACTGACTCTTCTTACTGTCTATGTTTCGAACCTTTCCTGTGACACTAGTTATGGATTCCGATGCTTCACTCCAGGTTTACTGTTTCCCTTGGACCTTGTTATTGACGATGAAAAACAGAAATTGCATCGGAATTAAATAGAAAAACACAATGCCGACTTAAGTACAAGAAGACTGACTCTTCTAACCGACTATGTTTTGAACCATTCCTGTGACACTAGTTATAGATTCCGATGCTTTACTTCAGGTTTACTGTATCCCTTGGACCTTCTTATTGACGATGAAACACAGAAATTGCATCGGAATTAAATACAAAAGGCAAAATGCCGACATAAGTACACGAAGACTGATTCATCTTACTGTCTATGATTCGAACCATTCCTGTGACACTAGTTATAGATTCCGATGCTACACTCCAGGTTTACTGTATCCCTTGGACCTACTTATTGACGATGAAACACAGAAATTGCATCGGAAAAAAATACAAAAGGCACAATGCCGACTTAAGGACTAGAAGACTGACTCTTCCTACTGTCTCTGTTTTGAACCATTCTATTGACACTTGTTATAGATTCCGATGCTTCACTACAGATTTACTGTATCCCTTGGACCTTCTTATTGACGAAGAATCACACAAATTGCATCGGTATTAAATACAAAAGGCACAATGCCGACTTAAGTACAAGAAGACTGACTCTTGTTACTGACAATGCTTTGAACCATTCCTGTGACACTAGCTATAGATTCCGATGCCTCACTTCAGGTTTAGTGTATCCCTGTGACTTTCTTATTGACGATGAAACACAGAAATGGCTTCGGAATTAAATACAAAAGGCACAATGCCGACTTAAGTACAAGAAGACTGACTCTTCTTACTGTCTATGTTTTGAACCATTCCTGTGACACTAGTTATAGATTCCGATGCTTCGCTCCAGGTTTACTGTATCCCTTGGACCTTCTTATTGACGATGAAACACCGAAATTGCATCGGAATTAAATACAAGAGCCACAGTGCCGAATTAAGGACAAGAAGACTGACTCTTCTTACTGACTACGTTTTGAACCATTCCTGTGACACTAGCTATAGATTCCGATGCTTCACTTCAGGTTTAGTGTATCCCTCTGACTTTCTTAATGACGATGAAACACAGAAATGGCTTCGGAATTAAATACAAAAGGCACAATGCCGACTTAAGTACAAGAAGACTGACTCTTCTTAGTATCTATCTTTTGAACCATTCCTGTGACACTAGTTATAGATTCCGATGCTTCACTTGAGGTTTACTGTATCCCTTGGACCTTCTTATTGACGATGAAAACACAGAAATTGCATCGGAATTAAATACAAAAGGCACAATGCCGACTTAAGTACAAGAAGACTGACTCTTCTTACTGTCTATGTTTTGAACCATTCCATTGACACTAGTTATAGATTCCGATGCTTCACTTCAGGTTTACTGTATCCCTTGGACCTTGTTGTTGACGATGAAACACAGAAATTGCATCGGAATTAAATAGAAAAGGCACAATGCCGACTTAAGTACAAGAAGACTGACTCTTCTTACTGATTATGTTTTGAACCATTCCTGTGACACTAGTTATAGATTCCGATGCTTCACTCCAGGTTTACTGTACCCCTTGGACCTTCTTATTGACGAAGAAACACACAAATTGCATCGGAATTAAATACAAAAGGCACAATGCCGACTTTAGTACAAGAAGTCTTACTCTTCTTACTGACTATGTTTTGAACCATTCCTGTGACACTAGCTATAGATTTCGATGCTTCACTTCAGGTTTAGTGTATCCCTCTGACTTTCTTGTTGACGATGAAACACAGAAATGGCTTCGGAATTAAATACAAAAGGCACAATGCCGACTTAAGTACAAGAGGACTGACTCTTCTTACTGTCTATGTTTTGAACAATTCCTGTGACACTAGTTATAGATTCCGATGCTTCACTTGAGGTTTACTGTATCCCTTGGACCTTCTTATTGACGATGAAACACAGAAATTGCATCGGAGTTAATTACAAAAGGTACAATGCCGACTTAAGTACATGATGACCTACTCTTCCTACTGACTATGTCTTGAACCATTCCTGTGGCACTAGTTATTGATACCGATGCTTCTCTTGAGGTTTACTGTATCCCTTGGACCTTCTTATTGACGATGAAACACAGAAATTGTATCGGTATTAAATGCAAAAGGCACAATGCCGACTTAAGTACATGAAGACCGACTCTTCCTACTGACTATGTTTTGAACCATTCCTCTGACACTAGTTATAGATTCCGATGTTTCACTTGATGTTAACTGTCTCCCTTGGACCTTCTTATTGACGATGAAACACAGAAATTGCATCGGAATTAAATACAAAAGGCACAATGCCGACTTATGGACAAGAAGACAGACTTTTCCTACTGACTTTGTTTTGAACCATTAGTGTGACACTAGTTATAGATTCCGATACTTCACTTCTGGTTTACTGTATCCCTTGGACCTTCTTATTGACGATGAAACACAGAAATTGCATCGGAATTAAATACAAAATGCACAATGCCGACTTAAGGACAAGAAGACTGACTCTTCGTACTGTCTCTGTTTTGAACCATTCCTGTGACACTCGTTATAGATACTGATGCTTCACTTCTGGTTTACTGTATCCCTTGGACCTTCTTATTGACGCTGAAACACAGAAATTGAATCGGAATTAAATACAAAAGGCACTATGCCGACTTAAGTACATGAAGACCGACTCTTCCTACTGACTATGTTTTGAACCATTCCTGTGACTCTAGTTATAGATTCCGACGCCTCACTTCAGGTTTACTGTATCCCTTGGACCTTCTTATTGACGATGAAACACAGAAATTGCATCGGAATTAAATACAAAAGGCACAATGCCGAATTAAGGACAAGAAGACTGACTCTTCTCACTGACTATGTTTGAACCATTCCTGTGACACTGGTTATAGATTCCGATGCTTCACTCCAGGTTTACTGTATCCCTTGGACCTTCTTATTGACGAGGAAACACACAAATTGCATCGGAATTAAATACAAACGGCACAATGCCGACTTAAGTACAAGAAGACTGACTCTTCTTACTGTCTATGATTTGAACCATTCCTGTGACACTA
Organism: Schistocerca serialis cubense; assembly: GCF_023864345.2. Classification (NCBI taxonomy): domain Eukaryota; kingdom Metazoa; phylum Arthropoda; class Insecta; order Orthoptera; family Acrididae; genus Schistocerca; species Schistocerca serialis. The sequence goes on along the minus strand of NC_064640.1, from coordinate 1,083,187,916 downwards.
GTTATAGATTCTGATGCTACACTCCAGGTTTACTGTATCCCTTGGACCTTCTTATTGACGATGAAACACAGAAAGTGCATCGGAAATAAATACAAAAGACACAATGCCGACTTAAGGACAAGAAGACTGACTCTTCTTACTGTCTCTGTTTTGAACCATTCCTGTGACACTCGTTATAGATTCCGATGCTTCACTTCTGGTTTACTGTATCCCGTGGACCTTCTTATTGACGCTGAAACACAGAAATTGAATCGGAATTAAATACAAAAGGCACAATGCCGGCTTAAGTACATGAAGACCGACTCTTCCTACTGACTATGTTTTGAACCATTCCAGTGACACTAGTTATAGATTCCGATGCCTCACTTCATGTTTACTGTATCCCTTGGACCTACTTATTGACGATGAAACACCGAAATTGCATCGGAATTAAATACAAAAGGCACAGTGCCGAATTAAGGACAAGAAGACTGACTCTTCTTACTTACTATGTTTTGAACCATTCCTGTGACACTAGTTATAGATTCCAATGCTTCACTCCAGGTTTACTGTATCCCTTGGACCTTCTTATTGACGAAGAAACACACAAATTGCATCGGAATTAAATACAAAAGGAACAATGCCGACTTAAGTACAAGAAGACTGACTCTTCTTACTATCTATGTTTTGAACCATTCCTGTGACACTAGTTATAGATTCCGATGCTTCACTTGAGGTTTACTGTATCCCTTGGACCTTCTTATTGACGATGAAACACAGAAATTGCATCGGAATTAAATACAAAAGGCACAATGGCGACTTAAGTACAAGAAGACTGACTCCTCTTACTGTCTATGATTTGAACCATTGCATTGACACTAGTTATAGATTCCGATGCTTCACTTCAGGTTTACTGTATCCCTTGGACGTTCTTACTGACGATGAAACACAGAAATTGCATCGGAATTAAATAGAAAAGGCACAATGCCGACTTAAGTACAAGAGGACTGACTCTTCTTACTGTCTATGTTTTGAACAATTCCTGTGACACTAGTTATAGATTCCGATGTGTCACTTGAGGTTTACTGTATCCCTTGGAACTTCTTATTGACGATGAAACACAGAAATTGCATCGGAATTAAATACAAATGGCACAATGCCGACTTAAGTACAAGAAGACTGACACTTCCCACTGTCTATGTTTGGATCCATTCCTGTGACACTAGTTATAGATTCCGATGCTTCACTTCAGGTTTCCTGGATCCCTTGGACCTTCTTATTGACGATGAAACACAGAAATTGCATCGGAAATAAATACAAAAGGCACAATGCCGACTTAAGTACATGAAGACCAACTCTTCCTATTGACTATGTTTGACCCATTCCTGTGACACTAGTTATAGATTCCGATGCTTCACTTGAAGCTTACTGTATCCCTTGTACCTTCTTATTGACGATGAAACACAGAAATTGCATCGGAATTAAATACAAAAAACACAATGCCGACTTAAGTACAAGATGAATGACTCTTCTTACTGTCTATGTTTTGAACCATTCCATTGACATTAGTTATAGATTCCGATGCTTCACTCAAGGTTTACTGTTTCCCTTGGACCTTGTTATTGACGATGAAACACAGAAATTGAATCGGAATTAAATAGATAAAGCACAATGCCGACTTAAGTACAAGAAGACTGACTCTTCTTACTGACTATGTTTTGATCCATTCCTGTGACACTAGTTATAGATTCCGATGCTTTTCTTCAGGTTTACTGTATCCCTTGGACCTTCTTATTGACGATGAAACACAGAAATTGCATCGGAATTAAATACAAAAGGCAAGATGCCGACTTAAGTACACGAAGACTGACTCTTCTTACTGTCTATTATTTGAACCATTCCTGTGACACTATTTATAGATTCCGATGCTACACTCCAGGTTTACTGTATCCCTTGGACCTTCTTATTGACGATGAAACACAGAAATTGCATCGGAATTAAATACAGAAGGCACAATGCCGACTTAAGGACAAGAAGACTGACTCTTCTTACTGTCTATGTTTTGAACCATTATTGTGACACTAGTTATAGATTCCGATGCTACACTCCAGGTTTACTGTATCCCTTAGACCTTCATATTGACGAAGAAACACAGAAATTGCATCGGAATTAAATACAAATGGCACAATGCCGACTTAAGTACAAGAAGACTGATTCTTGTTACTGACAATGTTTTGAACCATTCCTGTGACACTAGCTATAGATTCCGATGTCTCACTTCAGGTTTAGTGTTTCCCTGTGACTTTCTTATTGACGATGAAACACAGAAATGGCTTCGGAATTAAATACAAAAGGCACAATGCCGACTTAAGTACTAGAAGACTGACTCTTCTTAATGTCTATGTTTTGAACCATTCCTGTGACACTAGTTATAGATTCCGATGCTTCGCTCCAGGTTTACTGTATCCCTTGGACCTTCTTATTGACAATGAAACACAGATATTGCATCGGAATTAAATACAAAAGGCACAATGCCGACTTAAGTACAAGAAGACTGACTCTTCTTACTGTCTATGTTTTGAACCATTCCATTGACACTTGTTATAGATTCCGATGCTTCACTACAGATTTACTGTATCCCTTGGACCTTGTTATTGACGATGAAACACAGAAATTGCATCGGAATTAAATAGAAAATGCACAATGCCGACTTAAGTACAAGAAGACTGACTCTTCTTACTGACTATGTTTTGAACCATTCCTGTGACAATAGTTATAGATTCCGATCCTTCACTCCAGGTTTACTGTATCCCTTGGACCTTCTTATTGACGAAGAAACACACAAATTGCATCGGAATTAAATACAAAAGGCACAATGCCGACTTAAGTACAAGAAGTCTTACTCTTCTTACTGACTATGTTTTGAACCATTCCTGTGACACTAGCTATGGATTCCGATGCTTCACTTCAGGTTTAGTGTATCCCTCTGACTTTCTTATTGACGACGAAACACAGAAATGGCTTCGGAATTAAATACAAAAGGCACAATGCCGACTTAAGTACAAGAAGACTGATTCTTGTTACTGACTATGTTTTGAACAATTCCTGTGACACTAGCTATAGATTCCGATGCTTCATTAAGGTTTACTGTATCCCTTGGACCATCTTATTGACAACGAAACACAGAAATTGCATCGAAATTAAATACAAAAGGCACAATGCCGACTTAAGTACACGAAGACTGTCTCTTCTTACTGTCTATGTTTTGAACCATTCCTGTGACACTAGTTACAGATTACGATACTACACTCCAGGTTTACTGTATCCCTTGGACCTTCTTATTGACGATGAAACACAGATATTGCATCGGAATTAAATACAAAAGGCACAATTCCGACTTAAGTACAAGAAGACTGATTCTTGTTACTGACAATGCTTTGAACCATTCCTGTGACACTAGCTATAGATTCCGATGCCTCACTTCAGGTTTAGTGTATCCCTGTGACTTTCTTATTGACGATGAAACACAGAAATGGCTTCGGAATTAAATACAAAAGGCACAATGCCGACTTAAGTATAAGAAGACTGACTCTTCTTACTGTCTATGTTTTGAACCATTCCTGTGACACTAGTTATAGATTCCGATGCTTCGCTCCAGGTTTACTGTATCCCTTGGACCTTCTTATTGACAATGAAACACAGAAATTGCATCGGAATTAAATACAAAAGGCACAATGCCGACTTAAGTACAAGAAGACTGACTCTTCTTACTGTCTATGTTTTGAACCATTCCATTGACACTAGTTATAGATTCCGATGCTTCACTACAGATTTACTGTATCCCTTGGACCTTGTTATTGACGATGAAACACAGAAATTGCATCGGAATTAAATACAAAAGGCACAATGCCGACTTAAGTATAAGAAGACTGACTCTTCTTACTGTCTATGTTTTGAACCATTCCTGTGACACTGGTTATAGATTCCGATGCTTCACTCCAGGTTTACTGTATCCCTTGGACCTTCTTATTGACGAGGAAACACACAAATTGCATCGGAATTAAATACAAACGGCACAATGCCGACTTAAGTACAAGAAGACTGACTCTTCTTACTGTCTATGATTTGAACCATTCCTGTGACACTAGTTATAGATTCTGATGCTACACTCCAGGTTTACTGTATCCCTTGGACCTTCTTATTGACGATGAAACACAGAAAGTGCATCGGAAATAAATACAAAAGACACAATGCCGACTTAAGGACAAGAAGACTGACTCTTCTTACTGTCTCTGTTTTGAACCATTCCTGTGACACTCGTTATAGATTCCGATGCTTCACTTCTTGTCTACTGTATCCCGTGGACCTTCTTATTGACGCTGAAACACAGATATTGAATCGGAATTAAATACAAAAGGCACAATGCCGGCTTAAGTACATGAAGACCGACTCTTCCTACTGACTATGTTTTGAACCATTCCTGTGACACTAGTTATTGATTCCGATGCCACACTTCATGTTTACTGTATCCCTTGGACCTACTTATTGACGATGAAACACCGAAATTGCATCGGAATTAAATACAAAAGGCACAGTGCCGAATTAAGGACAAGAAGACTGACTCTTCTTACTTACTATGTTTTGAACCATTCCTGTGACACTAGTCATAGATTCCAATGCTTCACTCCAGGTTTACTGTATCCCTTGGACCTTCTTATTGACGAAGAAACACACAAATTGCATCGGAATTAAATACAAAAGGCACAATGCCGACTTAAGTACAAGAAGACTGACTCTTCTTACTGACTATGTTTTGAACCATTCCTGTGACACTAGCTATAGATTCCGATGCTTCACTTCAGGTTTAGTGTATCCCTCTGACTTTCTTAATGACGATGAAACACAGAAATGGCTTCGGAATTAAATACAAAAGGAACAATGCCGACTTAAGTACAAGAAGACTGACTCTTCTTACTATCTATGTTTTGAACCATTCCTGTGACACTAGTTATAGATTCCGATGCTTCACTTGAGGTTTACTGTATCCCTTGGACCTTCTTATTGACGATGAAACACAGAAATTGCATCGGAATTAAATACAAAAGGCACAATGCCGACTTAAGTACAAGAAGACTGACTCCTCTTACTGTCTATGATTTGAACCATTGCATTGACACTAGTTATAGATTCCGATGCTTCACTTCAGGTTTACTGTATCCCTTGGACCTTCTTACTGACGATGAAACACAGAAATTGCATCGGAATTAAATAGAAAAGGCACAATGCCGACTTAAGTACAAGAAGACTGACTCTTATTACTGACTATGTTTTGAACCATTCCTGTGACACTAGTTATAGATTCCGACGCTTCAGTTCAGGTTTACTGTGTCCCTTGGACCTTCTTATTGACGATGAAACACCGAAATTGCATTGGAATTAAATACAAAAGGCACAATGCCGACTTAAGTACAAGAAGACTGACTCTTCTTACTGTCTATGTTTTGAACCATTATTGTGACGCTAGTTATAGATTCCGATGCTTCACTCCAGGTTTCCTGTATCCCTTGGACCTTCTTATTGACGAAGAAACACAAATTGCATCGGAATTAAATACAAAAGGCACAATGCCGAATTTAGTACAAGAAGTCTTACTCTTCTTACTGACTATGTTTTGAACCATTCCTGTGACACTAGCTATAGATTCCGATGCTTCCCTTCAGGTTTAGTGTATCCCTCTGACTTTCTTATTGACGATGAAACACAGAAATTGCTTCGGAATTAAATACAAAAGGCACAATGCCGACTTAAGTACAAGAGGACTGACTCTTCTTACTGTCTATGTTTTGAACAATTCCTGTGACACTAGTTATAGATTCCGATGCTTCACTTGAGGTTTACTGTATCCCTTGGAACTTCTTATTGACGATGAAACACAGAAATTCCATCGGAATTAAATACAAATGGCACAATGCCGACTTAAGTACAAGAAGACTGACACTTCCCACTGTCTATGTTTGGATCCATTCCTGTGACACTAGTTATAGATTCCGATGCTTCACTTCAGGTTTTCTGGATCCCTTGGACCTTCTTATTGACGATGAAACACAGAAATTGCATCGGAAATAAATACAAAAGGCACAATGCCGACTTAAGTACATGAAGACCGACTCTTCCTATTGACTATGTTTTGACCCATTCCTGTGACACTAGTTATAGATTCCGATGCTTCACTTGAGGCTTACTGTATCCCTTGTACCTTCTTATTGACGATGAAACACAGAAATTGCATCGGAATTAAATACAAAAAACACAATGCCGACTTAAGTACAAGATGAATGACTCTTCTTACTGTCTATGTTTTGAACCATTCCATTGACATTAGTTATAGATTCCGATGCTTCACTCAAGGTTTACTGTTTCCCTTGGACCTTGTTATTGACGATGAAACACAGAAATTGAATCGGAATTAAATAGATAAAGCACAATGCCGACTTAAGTACAAGAAGACTGACTCTTCTTACTGACTATGTTTTGATCCATTCCTGTGACACTAGTTATAGATTCCGATGCTTTTCTTCAGGTTTACTGTATCCCTTGGACCTTCTTATTGACGATGAAACACAGAAATTGCATCGGAATTAAATACAAAAGGCAAGATGCCGACTTAAGTACACGAAGACTGACTCTTCTTACTGTCTATGATTTGAACCATTCCTGTGACACTATTTATAGATTCCGATGCTACACTACAGGTTTACTGTATCCCTTGGACCTTCTTATTGACGATGAAACACAGAAATTGCATCGGAATTAAATACAGAAGGCACAATGCCGACTTAAGGACAAGAAGACTGACTCTTCTTACTGTCTATGTTTTGAACCATTATTGTGACACTAGTTATAGATTCCGATGCTACACTCCAGGTTTACTGTATCCCTTGGACCTTCATATTGACGAAGAAACACAGAAATTGCATCGGAATTAAATACAAATGGCACAATGCCGACTTAAGTACAAGAAGACTGAATCTTGTTACTGACAATGTTTTGAACCATTCCTGTGACACTAGCTATAGATTCCGATGTCTCACTTCAGGTTTAGTGTTTCCCTGTGACTTTCTTATTGACGATGAAACACAGAAATGGCTTCGGAATTAAATACAAAAGGCACAATGCCGACTTAAGTACTAGAAGACTGACTCTTCTTAATGTCTATGTTTTGAACCATTCCTGTGACACTAGTTATAGATTCCGATGCTTCGCTCCAGGTTTACTGTATCCCTTGGACCTTCTTATTGACAATGAAACACAGATATTGCATCGGAATTAAATACAAAAGGCACAATGCCGACTTAAGTACAAGAAGACTGACTCTTCTTACTGTCTATGTTTTGAACCATTCCATTGACACTTGTTATAGATTCCGATGCTTCACTACAGATTTACTGTATCCCTTGGACCTTGTTATTGACGATGAAACACAGAAATTGCATCGGAATTAAATAGAAAATGCACAATGCCGACTTAAGTACAAGAAGACTGACTCTTCTTACTGACTATGTTTTGAACCATTCCTGTGACAATAGTTATAGATTCCGATCCTTCACTCCAGGTTTACTGTATCCCTTGGACATTCTTATTGACGAAGAAACACACAAATTGCATCGGAATTAAATACAAAAGGCACAATGCCGACTTAAGTACAAGAAGTCTTACTCTTCTTACTGACTATGTTTTGAACCATTCCTGTGACACTAGCTATGGATTCCGATGCTTCACTTCAGGTTTAGTGTATCCCTCTGACTTTCTTATTGACGACGAAACACAGAAATGGCTTCGGAATTAAATACAAAAGGCACAATGCCGACTTAAGTACTAGAAGACTGATTCTTGTTACTGACTATGTTTTGAACAATTCCTGTGACACTAGCTATAGATTCCGATGCTTCATTAAGGTTTACTGTATCCCTTGGACCATCTTATTGACAACGAAACACAGAAATTGCATCGAAATTAAATACAAAAGGCACAATGCCGACTTAAGTACACGAAGACTGTCTCTTCTTACTGTCTATGTTTTGAACCATTCCTGTGACACTAGTTACAGATTACGATACTACACTCCAGGTTTACTGTATCCCTTGGACCTTCTTATTGACGATGAAACACAGATATTGCATCGGAATTAAATACAAAAGGCACAATGCCGACTTAAGTACAAGAAGACTGATTCTTGTTACTGACAATGCTTTGAACCATTCCTGTGACACTAGCTATAGATTCCGATGCCTCACTTCAGGTTTAGTGTATCCCTGTGACTTTCTTATTGACGATGAAACACAGAAATGGCTTCGGAATTAAATACAAAAGGCACAATGCCGACTTAAGTATAAGAAGACTGACTCTTCTTACTGTCTATGTTTTGAACCATTCCTGTGACACTAGTTATAGATTCCGATGCTTCGCTCCAGGTTTACTGTATCCCTTGGACCATCTTATTGACAATGAAACACAGAAATTGCATCGGAATTAAATACAAAAGGCACAATGCCGACTTAAGTACAAGAAGACTGACTCTTCTTACTGTCTATGTTTTGAACCATTCCATTGACACTAGTTATAGATTCCGATGCTTCACTACAGATTTACTGTATCCCTTGGACCTTGTTATTGACGATGAAACACAGAAATTGCATCGGAATTAAATAGAAAATGCACAATGCCGACTTAAGTACAAGAAGACTGACTCTTCTTACTGACTATGTTTTGAACCATTCCTGTGACAATAGTTATAGATTCCGATCCTTCACTCCAGGTTTACTGTATCCCTTGGACATTCTTATTGACGAAGAAACACACAAATTGCATCGGAATTAAATACAAAAGGCACAATGCCGACTTAAGTACAAGAAGTCTTACTCTTCTTACTGACTATGTTTTGAACCATTCCTGTGACACTAGCTATGGATTCCGATGCTTCACTTCAGGTTTAGTGTATCCCTCTGACTTTCTTATTGACGACGAAACACAGAAATGGCTTCGGAATTAAATACAAAAGGCACAATGCCGACTTAAGTACTAGAAGACTGATTCTTGTTACTGACTATGTTTTGAACAATTCCTGTGACACTAGCTATAGATTCCGATGCTTCATTAAGGTTTACTGTATCCCTTGGACCATCTTATTGACAACGAAACACAGAAATTGCATCGAAATTAAATACAAAAGGCACAATGCCGACTTAAGTACACGAAGACTGTCTCTTCTTACTGTCTATGTTTTGAACCATTCCTGTGACACTAGTTACAGATTACGATACTACACTCCAGGTTTACTGTATCCCTTGGACCTTCTTATTGACGATGAAACACAGATATTGCATCGGAATTAAATACAAAAGGCACAATGCCGACTTAAGTACAAGAAGACTGATTCTTGTTACTGACAATGCTTTGAACCATTCCTGTGACACTAGCTATAGATTCCGATGCCTCACTTCAGGTTTAGTGTATCCCTGTGACTTTCTTATTGACGATGAAACACAGAAATGGCTTCGGAATTAAATACAAAAGGCACAATGCCGACTTAAGTATAAGAAGACTGACTCTTCTTACTGTCTATGTTTTGAACCATTCCTGTGACACTAGTTATAGATTCCGATGCTTCGCTCCAGGTTTACTGTATCCCTTGGACCATCTTATTGACAATGAAACACAGAAATTGCATCGGAATTAAATACAAAAGGCACAATGCCGACTTAAGTACAAGAAGACTGACTCTTCTTACTGTCTATGTTTTGAACCATTCCATTGACACTAGTTATAGATTCCGATGCTTCACTACAGATTTACTGTATCCCTTGGACCTTGTTATTGACGATGAAACACAGAAATTGCATCGGAATTAAATAGAAAATGCACAATGCCGACTTAAGTACAAGAAGACTGACTCTTCTTACTGACTATGCTTTGAACCATTCCTGTGACACTAGTTATAGATTCCGATGCTTCACTTCAGGTTTACTGTATCCCTTGGACCTTCTTATTGACGATGAAACACCGAAATTGCATCGGAATAAAATACAAAAGGTACAATGCCGACTTAAGTACAAGAAGACTGACTCTTCTTACTGTCTATGTTTTGAACCATTCCTGTGACACTAGTTATGGATTCTGATGCTTCACTCCAGGTTTACTGTTTCCCTTGGACCTTGTTATTGACGATGAAACACAGAAATTGCATCGGAATTAAATAGAAAAAGCACAATGCCGACTTAAGTACAAGAAGACTGATTCTTCTAACCGACTATGTTTTGAACCATTCCTGTGACACTAGTTATAGATTCCGATGCTTCACTTCAGGTTTACTGTATCCCTTGGACCTTCTTATTGACGATGAAACACAGAAATTGCATCGGAATTAAATACAAAAGGCAAAATGCCGACTTAAGTACACGAAGACTGATTCTTCTTACTGTCTATGATTCGAACCATTCCTGTGACACTAGTTATAGATTCCGATGCTACACTCCAGGTTTACTGTATCCCTTGGACCGACTTATTGACGATGAAATACAGAAATTGCATCGGAAATAAATACAAAAGGCACAATGCCGACTTAAGGACAAGAAGACTGACTCTTCCTACTGTCTCTGTTTTGAACCATTCCTGTGACACTCGTTATAGATTCCGATGCTTCACTTCTGGTTTACTGTATCCCGTGGAACTTCTTATTGACGTTGAAACACAGAAATTGAATCGGAATTAAATACAAAAGGCACAATGCCGGCTTAAGTACATGAAGACCGACTCTTCCTACTGACTATGTTCTGAACCATTGCTGTGACACTAGTTATAGATTCCGATGCCTCACTTCAGGTTTACTGTATCCCTTGGACCTACTTATTGACGATGAAACACCGAAATTGCATCGGAATTAAATACAAGAGCCACAGTGCCGAATTAAGGACAAGAAGACTGACTCTTCTTACTGACTATGTTTTGAACCATTCCTGTGACACTAGCTATAGATTCCGATGCTTCACTTCAGGTTTAGTGTATCCCTCTGACTTTGTTAATGACGATGAAACACAGAAATGGCTTCGGAATTAAATACAAAAGGCACAATGCCGACTTAAGTACAAGAAGACTGACTCTTCTTAGTATCTCTGTTTTGAACCATTCCTGTGACACTAGTTATAGATTCCGATGCTTCACTTGAGGTTTACTGTATCCCTTGGACCTTCTTATTGACGATGAAACACACAAATTGCATCGGAATTAAATACAAAAGGCACAATGCCGACTTAAGGACAAGAAGACTGACTCTTCTTAATGTCTATGTTTTGAACCATTCCTGTGACACTAGTTATAGATTCCGATGCTTCGCTCCAGGTTTACTGTATCCCTTGGACCTTCTTATTGACAATGAAACACAGATATTGCATCGGAATTAAATACAAATGGCACAATGCCGACTTAAGTACAAGAAGACTGAATCTTGTTACTGACAATGTTTTGAACCATTCCTGTGACACTAGCTATAGATTCCGATGTCTCACTTCAGGTTTAGTGTTTCCCTGTGACTTTCTTATTGACGATGAAACACAGAAATGGCTTCGGAATTAAATACAAAAGGCACAATGCCGACTTAAGTACTAGAAGACTGACTCTTCTTAATGTCTATGTTTTGAACCATTCCTGTGACACTAGTTATAGATTCCGATGCTTCGCTCCAGGTTTACTGTATCCCTTGGACCTTCTTATTGACAATGAAACACAGATATTGCATCGGAATTAAATACAAAAGGCACAATGCCGACTTAAGTACAAGAAGACTGACTCTTCTTACTGTCTATGTTTTGAACCATTCCATTGACACTTGTTATAGATTCCGATGCTTCACTACAGATTTACTGTATCCCTTGGACCTTGTTATTGACGATGAAACACAGAAATTGCATCGGAATTAAATAGAAAATGCACAATGCCGACTTAAGTACAAGAAGACTGACTCTTCTTACTGACTATGTTTTGAACCATTCCTGTGACAATAGTTATAGATTCCGATCCTTCACTCCAGGTTTACTGTATCCCTTGGACCTTCTTATTGACGAAGAAACACACAAATTGCATCGGAATTAAATACAAAAGGCACAATGCCGACTTAAGTACAAGAAGTCTTACTCTTCTTACTGACTATGTTTTGAACCATTCCTGTGACACTAGCTATGGATTCCGATGCTTCACTTCAGGTTTAGTGTATCCCTCTGACTTTCTTATTGACGACGAAACACAGAAATGGCTTCGGAATTAAATACAAAAGGCACAATGCCGACTTAAGTACTAGAAGACTGATTCTTGTTACTGACTATGTTTTGAACAATTCCTGTGACACTAGCTATAGATTCCGATGCTTCATTAAGGTTTACTGTATCCCTTGGACCATCTTATTGACAACGAAACACAGAAATTGCATCGAAATTAAATACAAAAGGCACAATGCCGACTTAAGTACACGAAGACTGTCTCTTCTTACTGTCTATGTTTTGAACCATTCCTGTGACACTAGTTACAGATTACGATACTACACTCCAGGTTTACTGTATCCCTTGGACCTTCTTATTGACGATGAAACACAGATATTGCATCGGAATTAAATACAAAAGGCACAATGCCGACTTAAGTACAAGAAGACTGATTCTTGTTACTGACAATGCTTTGAACCATTCCTGTGACACTAGCTATAGATTCCGATGCCTCACTTCAGGTTTAGTGTATCCCTGTGACTTTCTTATTGACGATGAAACACAGAAATGGCTTCGGAATTAAATACAAAAGGCACAATGCCGACTTAAGTATAAGAAGACTGACTCTTCTTACTGTCTATGTTTTGAACCATTCCTGTGACACTAGTTATAGATTCCGATGCTTCGCTCCAGGTTTACTGTATCCCTTGGACCTTCTTATTGACAATGAAACACAGAAATTGCATCGGAATTAAATACAAAAGGCACAATGCCGACTTAAGTACAAGAAGACTGACTCTTCTTACTGTCTATGTTTTGAACCATTCCATTGACACTAGTTATAGATTCCGATGCTTCACTACAGATTTACTGTATCCCTTGGACCTTGTTATTGACGATGAAACACAGAAATTGCATCGGAATTAAATAGAAAATGCACAATGCCGACTTAAGTACAAGAAGACTGACTCTTCTTACTGACTATGCTTTGAACCATTCCTGTGACACTAGTTATAGATTCCGATGCTTCACTTCAGGTTTACTGTATCCCTTGGACCTTCTTATTGACGATGAAACACCGAAATTGCATCGGAATAAAATACAAAAGGTACAATGCCGACTTAAGTACAAGAAGACTGACTCTTCTTACTGTCAATGTTTTGAACCATTATTGTGACTCTAGTTATAGATTCCGATCCTTCACTCCAGGTATACTGTATCCCTTGGACCTTCTTATTGACGATGAAACACAGAAATTGCATCGGAATTAAATACAAAAGGCACAATGCCGACTTAAGTACATGATGACCTACTCTTCCTACTGACTATGTTTTGAACCATTCCTGTGGCACTTGTTATTGATACCGATGCTTCCCTTGAGGTTTACTATATCCCTTGGACCTTCTTATTGACGATGAAACACAGAAATTGTATCGGTATTAAATACAAAAGGCACAATGCCGACTTAAGTAGAAGTAGACTGACTCTTCTTACTGTCTCTGTTTTGAACCATTCCTGTGACACTAGTTATGGATTCTGATGCTTCACTCCAGGTTTACTGTTTCCCTTGGACCTTGTTATTGACGATGAAACACAGAAATTGCATCGGAATTAAATAGAAAAAGCACAATGCCGACTTAAGTACAAGAAGACTGATTCTTCTAACCGACTATGTTTTGAACCATTCCTGTGACACTAGTTATAGATTCCGATGCTTCACTTCAGGTTTACTGTATCCCTTGGACCTTCTTATTGACGATGAAACACAGAAATTGCATCGGAATTAAATACAAAAGGCAAAATGCCGACTTAAGTACACGAAGACTGATTCTTCTTACTGTCTATGATTCGAACCATTCCTGTGACACTAGTTATAGATTCCGATGCTACACTCCAGGTTTACTGTATCCCTTGGACCTACTTATTGACGATGAAATACAGAAATTGCATCGGAAATAAATACAAAAGGCACAATGCCGACTTAAGGACAAGAAGACTGACTCTTCCTACTGTCTCTGTTTTGAACCATTCCTGTGACACTCGTTATAGATTCCGATGCTTCACTTCTGGTTTACTGTATCCCGTGGAACTTCTTATTGACGTTGAACACAGAAATTGAATCGGAATTAAATACAAAAGGCACAATGCCGGCTTAAGTACATGAAGACCGACTCTTCCTACTGACTATGTTCTGAACCATTGCTGTGACACTAGTTATAGATTCCGATGCCTCACTTCAGGTTTACTGTATCCCTTGGACCTACTTATTGACGATGAAACACCGAAATTGCATCGGAATTAAATACAAGAGCCACAGTGCCGAATTAAGGACAAGAAGACTGACTCTTCTTACTGACTATGTTTTGAACCATTCCTGTGACACTAGCTATAGATTCCGATGCTTCACTTCAGGTTTAGTGTATCCCTCTGACTTTGTTAATGACGATGAAACACAGAAATGGCTTCGGAATTAAATACAAAAGGCACAATGCCGACTTAAGTACAAGAAGACTGACTCTTCTTAGTATCTCTGTTTTGAACCATTCCTGTGACACTAGTTATAGATTCCGATGCTTCACTTGAGGTTTACTGTATCCCTTGGACCTTCTTATTGACGATGAAAACACAGAAATTGCATCGGAATTAAATACAAAAGGCACAATGCCGACTTAAGGACAAGAAGACTGACTCTTCTCACTGACTATGTTTGAACCATTCCTGTGACACTGGTTATAGATTCCGATGCTTCACTCCAGGTTTACTGTATCCCTTGGACCTTCTTATTGACGAGGAAACACACAAATTGCATCGGAATTAAATACAAAAGGCACAATGCCGACTTAAGTACAAGAAGACTGACTCTTCTTACTGTCTATGATTTGAACCATTCCTGTGACACTAGTTATAGATTCCGATGCTACACTCCAGGTTTACTGTATCCCTTGGACCTTCTTATTGACGATGAAACACAGAAAGTGCATCGGAAATAAATACAAAAGGCACAATGCCGACTTAAGGACAAGAAGACTGACTCTTCTTACTGTCTCTGTTTTGAACCATTCCTGTGACACTCGTTATAGATTCCGATGCTTCACTTCTGGTTTACTGTATCCCGTGGACCTTCTTATTGACGCTGAAACACAGAAATTGAATCGGAATTAAATACAAAAGGCATAATGCCGGCTTAAGTACATGAAGACCGACTCTTCCTACTGACTATGTTTTGAACCATTCCTGTGACACTAGTTATAGATTCCGATGCCTCACTTCATGTTTACTGTATCCCTTGGACCTACTTATTGACGATGAAACACCGAAATTGCATCGGAATTAAATACAAAAGGCACAGTGCCGAATGAAGGACAAGAAGACTGACTCTTCTTACTGACTATGTTTTGAACCATTCCTGTGACACTAGTTATAGATTCCAATGCTTCACTCCAGGTTTACTGTATCCCTTGGACCTTCTTATTGACGAAGAAACACACAAATTGCATCGGAATTAAATACAAAAGGCACAATGCCGACTTAAGTACAAGAAGACTGACTCTTCTTACTGACTATGTTTTGAACCATTCCTGTGACACTAGCTATAGATTCCGATGCTTCACTTCAGGTTTAGTGTATCCCTCTGACTTTCTTAATGACGATGAAACACAGAAATGGCTTCGGAATTAAATACAAAAGGAACAATGCCGACTTAAGTACAAGAAGACTGACTCTTCTTACTATCTATGTTTTGAACCATTCCTGTGACACTAGTTATAGATTCCGATGCTTCACTTGAGGTTTACTGTATCCCTTGGACCTTCTTATTGACGATGAAACACAGAAATTGCATCGGAATTAAATACAAAAGGCACAATGGCGACTTAAGTACAAGAAGACTGACTCCTCTTACTGTCTATGATTTGAACCATTGCATTGACACTAGTTATAGATTCCGATGCTTCACTTCAGGTTTACTGTATCCCTTGGACCTTCTTACTGACGATGAAACACAGAAATTGCATCGGAATTAAATAGAAAAGGCACAATGCCGACTTAAGTACAAGAAGACTGACTCTTCTTACTGACTATGTTTTGAACCATTCCTGTGACACTAGTTATAGATTCCGACGCTTCAGTTCAGGTTTACTGTGTCCCTTGGACCTTCTTATTGACGATGAAACACCGAAATTGCATTGGAATTAAATACAAAAGGCACAATGCCGACTTAAGTACAAGAAGACTGACTCTTCTTACTGTCTATGTTTTGAACCATTATTGTGACACTAGTTATAGATTCCGATGCTTCACTCCAGGTTTCCTGTATCCCTTGGACCTTCTTATTGACGAAGAAACACAAATTGCATCGGAATTAAATACAAAAGGCACAATGCCGACTTAAGTACAAGAGGACTGACTCTTCTTACTGTCTATGTTTTGAACAATTCCTGTGACACTAGTTATAGATTCCGATGCTTCACTTGAGGTTTACTGTATCCCTTGGAACTTCTTATTGACGATGAAACACAGAAATTGCATCGGAATTAAATACAAAAGGCACAATGCCGACTTAAGTACAAGAAGACTGACACTTCCTACTGTCTATGTTTGGATCCATTCCTGTGACACTAGTTATAGATTCCGATGCTTCACTTCAGGTTTTCTGGATCCCTTGGACCTTCTTTTTGACGATGAAACACAGAAATTGCATCGGAAATAAATACAAAAGGCACAATGCCGACTTAAGTACATGAAGACCGACTCTTCCTATTGACTATCTTTTGTTCCATTCCTGTGACACTAGTTATAGATTCCGATGCTTCACTTGAGGCTTACTGTATCCCATGTACCTTCATATTGACGATGAAACACAGAAATTGCATCGGAATTAAATACAAAAAACACAATGCCGACTTAAGTACAAGATGAATGACACTTCTTACTGTCTATGTTTTGAACCATTCCATTGACATTAGTTATAGATTCCGATGCTTCACTCAAGGTTTACTGTTTCCCTTGGACCTTGTTATTGACGATGAAACACAGAAATTGCATCGGAATTAAATAGATAAAGCACAATGCCGACTTAAGTACAAGAAGACTGACTCTTCTTACTGACTATGTTTTGATCCATTCCTGTGACACTAGTTATAGATTCCGATGCTTTTCTTCAGGTTTACTGTATCCCTTGGACCTTCTTATTGACGATGAAACACAGAATTTGCATCGGAATTAAATACTAAAGGCAAGATGCCGACTTAAGTACACGAAGACTGACTCTTCTTACTGTCTATGATTTGAACCATTCCTGTGACACTATTTATAGATTCCGATGCTACACTCCAGATTTACTGTATCCCTTGGACCTTCTTATTAACGATGAAACACAGAAATTGCATCGGAATTAAATACAGAAGGCACAATGCCGACTTAAGGACAAGAAGACTGACTCTTCGTACTGTCTCTGTTTTGAACCATTCCTGTGACACTCGTTATAGATTTGATGCTTCACTTCTGGTTTACTGTATCCCTTGGACCTTCTTATTGACGCTGAAACACAGAAATTGAATCGGAATTAAATACAAAAGGCACAATACCGACTTAAGTACATGAAGACCGACTCTTCCTACTGACTATGTTTTGAACCATTCCTGTGACACTAGTTATAGATTCCGACGCCTCACTTCAGGTTTACTGTATCCCTTGGACCTTCTTATTGACGATGAAACACAGAAATTGCATCGGAATTAAATACAAAAGACACAATGCCGAATTAAGGACAAGAAGACTGACTCTTCTTACTGTCTATGTTTTGAACCATTATTGTCACACTAGTTATAGATTCCGATGCTTCACTCCAGGTTTACTGTACCCCTTGGACCTTCTTATTGACGAAGAAACACACAAATTGCATCGGAATTAAATACAAAAGCCACAATGCCGACTTTAGTACATGATGACCTACTCTTCCTACTGACTATGTTTGGATCCATTCCTGTGACACTAGTTATAGATTCCAATGCTTCACTTCAGGTTTTCTGGATCCCTTGGACCTTCTTTTTGACGATGAAACACAGAAATTGCATCGGAAATAAATACAAAAGGCACAATGCCGACTTAAGTACATGAAGACCGACTCTTCCTATTGACTATCTTTTGTTCCATTCCTGTGACACTAGTTATAGATTCCGATGCTTCACTTGAGGCTTACTGTATCCCATGTACCTTCATATTGACGATGAAACACAGAAATTGCATCGGAATTAAATACAAAAAACACAATGCCGACTTAAGTACAAGATGAATGACTCTTCTTACTGTCTATGTTTTGAACCATTCCATTGACATTAGTTATAGATTCCGATGCTTCACTCAAGGTTTACTGTTTCCCTTGGACCTTGTTATTGACGATGAAACACAGAAATTGCATCGGAATTAAATAGATAAAGCACAATGCCGACTTAAGTACAAGAAGACTGACTCTTCTTACTGACTATGTTTTGATCCATTCCTGTGACACTAGTTAGAGATTCCGATGCTTCACTCCAGGTTTACTGTTTCCCTTGGACCTTGTTATTGACGATGAAACACAGAAATTGCATCGGAATTAAATAGAAAGGCACAATGCCGACTTAAGTACAAGAAGACTGACTCTTCTTACTGACTATGTTTTGAACCATTCCTGTGGCACTAGTTATTGATACCGATGCTTCTCTTGAGGTTTACTGTATCCCTTGGACCTTCTTATTGACGATGAAACACAGAAATTGCATCGGAATTAAATACAAAAGGCACAATGCCGACTTAAGTACAAGAAGACTGACTCTCCCTACTGTCTATGTTTGGATCCATTCCTGTGACACTAGTTATAGATTCCGACGCCTCACTTCAGGTTTACTGTATCCCTTGGACCTTCTTATTGACGATGAAACACAGAAATTGCATCGGAATTAAATACAAAAGACACAATGCCGAATTAAGGACAAGAAGACTGACTCTTCTTACTGTCTATGTTTTGAACCATTCCTGTGACACTAGCTATAGATTCCGATGCTTCACTTCAGGTTTAGTGTATCCCTCTGACTTTCTTATTGACGATGAAACACAGAAATGGCTTCGGAATTAAATACAAAAGGCACAATGCCGACTTAAGTACAAGAGGACTGACTCTTCTTACTGTCTATGTTTTGAACAATTCCTGTGACACTAGTTATAGATTCCGAAGCTTCACTTGAGGTTTACTGTATCCCTTGGACCTTCTTATTGACGATGAAACACAGAAATTGCATCGGAGTTAAATACAAAAGGTACAATGCCGACTTAAGTACATGATGACCTACTCTTCCTACTGACTATGTCTTGAACCATTCCTGTGGCACTAGTTATTGATACCGATGCTTCTCTTGAGGTTTACTGTATCCCTTGGACCTTCTTATTGACGATGAAACACAGAAATTGTATCGGTATTAAATGCAAAAGGCACAATGCCGACTTAAGTACATGAAGACCGACTCTTCCTACTGACTATGTTTTGAACCATTCCTCTGACACTAGTTATAGATTCCGATGTTTCACTTGATGTTAACTGTCTCCCTTGGACCTTCTTATTGACGATGAAACACAGAAATTGCATCGGAATTAAATACAAAAGGCACAATGCCGACTTACGGACAAGATGACTGACTCTTCCTACTGACTTTATTTTGAACCATTAGTGTGACACTAGTTATAGATTCCGATACTTCACTTCAGGTTTACTGTATCCCTTGGAACTTCTTATTGACGATGAAACACAGAAATTGCATCGGAATTAAATACAAAAGGCACAATGCCGACTTAAGTACAAGAAGACTGACTCTCCCTACTGTCTATGTTTGGATCCATTTTTATGACACTAGTTATAGATTCCGATGCTTCACTTCAGGTTTACTGGATCCCTTGGACCTTCTTATTGACGATGAAACACAGAAATTGCATCGGAAATAAATACAAAAGGCACAATGCCGACTTAAGTACATGAAGACCGACTCTTCCTACTGACTATGTTTTGACCCATTCCTGTGACACTAGTTATAGATTCCGATGCTTCACTTGAGGCTTACTGTATCCCTTGGACCTTCTTATTAACGATGAAACACAGAAATTGCATCGGAATTAAATAGAAAAGGCACAATGACGACTTAAGTACAAGATGAATGACTCTTCTTACTGTCTATGTTTTGAACCATTCCGTTGACATTAGTTATAGATTCCGATGCTTCACTCAAGGTTTACTGTTTCCCTTGGACCTTGTTATTGACGACGAAACACAGAAATTGCATCGGAATTAAATAGATAAAGCACAATGCCGACTTAAGTACAAGCAGACTGACTCTTCTTACTGACTATGTTTTGATCCATTCCTGTGACACTAGTTATAGATTCCGATGCTTTTCTTCAGGTTTACTGTATCCCTTGGACCTTCTTATTGACGATGAAACACAGAAATTGCACCGGAATTAAATACAAAAGGCAAGATGCCGACTTAAGTACACGAAGACTGACTCTACTTACTGTCTATGATTTGAACCATTCCTGTGACACTAGTTATAGATTCCGATGCTACACTCCAGGTTTACTGTATCCCTTGGACATTCTTATTGACGATGAAACACAGAAATTGCATCGGAATTAAATACAAAATTCACAATGCCGACTTAAGTACAAGAAGACTGACTCTCCCTACTGTCTATGTTTGGATCCATTTTTGTGACACTAGTTATAGATTCCGATGCTTCACTTCAGGTTTACTGGATCCCTTGGACCTTCTTATTGACGATGAAACACAGAAATTGCATCGGAAATAAATACAAAAGGCACAATGCCGACTTAAGTACATGAAGACCGACTCTTCCTACTGACTATGTTTAGACCCATTCCTGTGACACTAGTTATAGATTCCGATGCTTCACTTGAGGCTTACTGTATCCCTTGGACCTTCTTATTAACGATGAAACACAGAAATTGCATCGGAATTAAATAGAAAAGGCACAATGACGACTTAAGTACAAGATGAATGACTCTTCTTACTGTCTATGTTTTGAACCATTCCGTTGACATTAGTTATAGATTCCGATGCTTCACTCAAGGTTTACTGTTTCCCTTGGACCTTGTTATTGACGACGAAACACAGAAATTGCATCGGAATTAAATAGATAAAGCACAATGCCGACTTAAGTACAAGAAGACTGACTCTTCTTAGTGACTATGTTTTGATCCATTCCTGTGACACTAGTTATAGATTTCGATGCTTTTCTTCAGGTTTACTGTATCCCTTGGACCTTCTTATTGACGATGAAACACAGAAATTGCATCGGAATTAAATACAAAAGACACAATGCCGAATTAAGGACAAGAAGACTGACTCTTCTTACTGTCTATGTTTGAACCATTATTGTGACACTAGTTATAGATTCCGATGCTTCACTCCAGGTTTACTGTACCCCTTGGACCTTCTTATTGACGAAGAAACACACAAATTGCATCGGAATTAAATACAAAAGGCACAATGCCGACTTTAGTACAAGAAGTCTTACTCTTCTTACTGACTATGTTTTGAACCATTCCTGTGACACTAGCTATAGATTCCGATGCTTCACTTCAGGTTTAGTGTATCCCTCTGACTTTCTTATTGACGATGAGACACAGAAATGGCTTCGGAATTAAATACAAAAGGCACAATGCCGACTTAAGTACAAGAGGACTGACTCTTCTTACTGTCTATGTTTTGAACAATTCCTGTGACACTAGTTATTGATTCCGAAGCTTCACTTGAGGTTTACTGTATCCCTTGGACCTTCTTATTGACGATGAAACACAGAAATTGCATCGGAGTTAAATACAAAAGGTACAATGCCGACTTAAGTACATGATGACCTACTCTTCCTACTGACTATGTCTTGAACCATTCCAGTGGCACTAGTTATTGATACCGATGCTTCTCTTGAGGTTTACTGTATCCCTTGGACCTTCGTATTGACGATGAAACACAGAAATTGTATCGGTATTAAAGGCAAAATGCACAATGCCGACTTAAGTACATGAAGACCGACTCTTCCTACTGACTATGTTTTGAACCATTCCTCTGACACTAGTTATAGATTCCGATGCTTCACTTGATGTTAACTGTCTCCCTTGGACCTTCTTATTGACGCTGAAACAGAGAAATTGCATCGGAATTAAATACAAAAGGCACAATGCCGAAATACGGACAAGAAGACTGACTCTTCCTACTGACTTTGTTTTGAACCATTAGTGTGACACTAGTTATAGATTATGATGCTTCACTTCTGGTGTACTGTATCCCTTGGACCTTCTTATTGACGCTGAAACACAGAAATTGAATCGGAATTAAATACAAAAGGCACAATGCCGACTTAAGTACATGAAGACCGACTCTTCCTACTGACTATGTTTTGAACCATTCCTGTGACACTAGTTATAGATTCCGAAGCTTCACTTCAGGTTTACTGTATCCCTTGGACCTTCTTATTGACGATGAAACACAGAAATTGCATCGGAATTAAATACAAAAGGCAAGATGCCGACGTTAGTACACGAAAACTGACTCTTCTTACTGTCTATGATTTGAACCATTCCTGTGACACTAGTTATAGATTCCGATGCTACACTCCAGGTTTACTGTATCCCTTGGACCTTCTTATTGACGATGAAACACAGAAATTGCATCGGAATTAAATACAAAATGCACAATGCCGACTTAAGGACAAGAAGACTGACTCTTCGTACTGTCTCTGTTTTGAACCATTCCTGTGACACTCGTTATAGATTCTGATGCTTCACTTCTGGTGTACTGTATCCCTTGGACCTTCTTATTGACGCTGAAACACAGAAATTGAATCGGAATTAAATACAAAAGGCACAATGCCGACTTAAGTACATGAAGACCGACTCTTCCTACTGACTATGTTTTGAACCATTCCTGTGACACTAGTTATAGATTCCGACGCCTCACTTCAGGTTTACTGTATCCCTTGGACCTTCTTATTGACGATGAAACACAGAAATTGCATCGGAATTTAATACAAAAGGCACAATGCCGAATTAAGGACAAGAAGACTGACTCTTCTCACTGACTATGTTTGAACCATTCCTGTGACACTGGTTGTAGATTCCGAGGCTTCACTCCAGGTTTACTGTATCCCTTGGACCTTCTTATTGACGAGGAAACACACAAATTGCATCGGAATTAAATACAAAGCCACAATGCCGACTTAAGTACAAGAAGACTGACTCCTCTTACTGTCTATGATTTGAACCATTCCTGTGACACTAGTTATAGATTCCGATGCTACACTCCAGGTTTACTGTTCATTTGGACATTCTTATTGACGATGAAACACAGAAAGTGCATCGGAAATATATACAAAAGGCACAATGCCGACTTAAGGACAAGAAGACTGACTCTTCTTACTGTCTCTGTTTTGAACCATTCCTGTGACACTCGTTATAGATTCCGATGCTTCACTTCTGGTTTACTGTATCCCGTGGACCTTCTTATTGACGCTGAAACACAGAAATTGAATCGGAATTAAATACAAAAGGCACAATGCCGGCTTAAGTACATGAAGACCGACTCTTCCTACTGACTATGTTTTGAACCATTCCTGTGACACTAGTTATAGATTCCGATGCCTCACTTCAGGTTTACTGTATCCCTTGGACCTACTTATTGACGATGAAACACCGAAATTGCATCGGAATTAAGTACAAAAGGCACAGTGCCGAATTAAGGACAAGAAGACTGACTCTTCTTACTGACTATGTTTTGAACCATTCCTGTGACACTAGTTATAGATTCCAATGCTTCACTCCAGGTTTACTGTATCCCTTAGACCTTCTTATTGACGAAGAAACACACAAATTGCATCGGAATTAAATACAAAAGGCACAACGCCGACTTAAGTAGAAGAAGACTGACTCTTCTTACTGACTATGTTTTGAACCATTCTTGTGACACTAGCTATTGATTCCGATGCTTCACTTCAGGTTTAGTGTATCCCTCTGACTTTCTTAATGACGATGAAACACAGAAATGGCTTCGGAAATAAATACAAAAGGAACAATGCCGACTTAAGTACAAGAAGACTGACTCTTCTTACTATCTATGTTTTGAACCATTCCTGTGACACTAGTTATAGATACCGATGCTTCACTTGAGGTTTACTGTATCAATTGGACCTTCTTATTGACGATGAAACACAGAAATTGCTTCGGAATTAAATACAAAAGGCACAATGCCGACTTAAGTACAAGAAGACTGACTCTTCTTACTGTCTATGATTTGAACCATTCCATTGACACCAGTTATAGATTCCGATGCTTCACTTCAGGTTTACTGTATCCCTTGGACCTTCTTATTGACGATGAAACACAGAAATTGCATCGGAATTAAATAGAAAAGGCACAATGCCGACTTAAGTACAAGAAGACTGACTCTTCTTAC
Organism: Schistocerca serialis cubense; assembly: GCF_023864345.2. Classification (NCBI taxonomy): domain Eukaryota; kingdom Metazoa; phylum Arthropoda; class Insecta; order Orthoptera; family Acrididae; genus Schistocerca; species Schistocerca serialis. The sequence goes on along the minus strand of NC_064640.1, from coordinate 1,083,163,196 downwards.
TGACTATGTTTTGAACCATTCCTGTGACACTAGTTATAGATTCCGATGCTTCACTTCAGGTTTACTGTATCCCTTGGACCTTCTTATTGACGATGAAACACAGAAATTGCATCGGAAATAAATACAAATGGCAAGATGCCGACTTAAGTACACGAAGACTGACTCTTCTTACTGTCTATGATTTGAACCATTCCTGTGACACTAGTTATAGATTCCGATGCTACACTCCAGGTTTACTGTATCCCTTGGACGTTCTTATTGACGAAGAAACACAGAAATTGCATCGGAATTAAATACAAAAGGCACAATGCCGACTTTAGTACAAGAAGTCTTACTCTTCTTACTGACTCTGTTTTGAACCATTCCTGTGACACTAGTTATAGATTCCGATGCCTCACTTCAGGTTTACTGTATCCCTTGGACCTACGTATTGACGATGAAACACCGAAATTGCATCGGAATTAAATACAAAAGGCACAGTGCCGAATTAAGGACAAGAAGACTGACTCTTTTTACCGACTATGTTTTGAACCATTCCTGTGACACTAGTTATAGATTCCAATGCTTCACTCCAGGTTTACTGTATCCCTTGGACCTTCTTATTGACGAAGAAACACACAAATTGCATCAGAATTAAATAAAAAAGGCACAATGCCGACTTAAGTACAAGAAGACTGACTCTTCTTACTGACTATGTTTTGAACCATTCCTGTGACACTAGCTATAGATTCCGATGCTTCACTTCAGGTTTAGTGTATCCCTCTGACTTTCTTAATGACGATGAAACACAGAAATGGCTTCGGAATTAAATACAAAAGGAACAATGCCGACTTAAGTACAAGAAGACTGACTCTTCTTACTGACTATGTTTTGAACCATTCCTGTGACACTAGTTATAAATTCCGACGCTTCACTTCAGGTTTACTGTATCCCTTGGACCTTCTTATTGACGATGAAACACCGAAATTGCATCGGAGTTAAATACAAAAGGCACAATGCCGACTTAAGTACAAGAAGACTGACTCTTCTTACTGTCTATGTTTTGAACCATTATTGTGACACTAGTTATAGATTCCGATGCTTCACTCCAGGTTTACTGTATCCCTTGGACCTTCTTATTGACGAAGAAACACAGAAATGGCATCGGAATTAAATACGAAAGGCACAATGCCGACTTTAGTACAAGAAGTCTTACTCTTCTTACTGACTATGTTTTGAACCATTCCTGTGACACTAGCTATAGATTCCGATGCTTCCCTTCAGGTTTAGTGTATCCCTCTGACTTTCTTATTGACGATGAAACACAGGAATGGCTTTGGAATTAAATACAAAAGGCACAATGCCGACTTATGTACAAGAGGACTGTCTCTTCTTACTGTCTAAGTTTTGAACAATTCCTGTGACGCTAGTTATAGATTCCGATGCTTCACTTGAGGTTTACTGTATCCCTTGGAAATACTTATTGACGATGAAACACAGAAATTGCATCGGATTTAAATACAAAAGGCACAATGCCGACTTAAGTACAAGAAGACTTACTCTTCCTACTGTCTATGTTTGGATCCATTCCTGTGACACTAGTTATAGATTCCGATGCTTCACTTCAGGTTTACTGGATCCCTTGGACCTTCTTATTGACGATGAAACACAGAAATTGCATCGGAAATAAATACAAAAGGCACAATGCCGACTTAAGTACATGAAGACCGACTCTTCCTATTGACTATGTTTGACCCATTCCTGTGACACTAGTTATCGATTCCGATGCTTCACTTGAGGCTTACTGTATCCCTTGGACCTTCTTATTGACGATGAAACACAGAAATTGCATCGGAATTAAATACAAAAGGCACAATGACGACTTAAGTACAAGATGAATGACTCTTCTTACTGTCTATGCTTTGAACCATTCCATTGACATTAGTTATAGATTCCGATGCTTCACTCAATGTTTACTGTTTCCCTTGGACCTTGTTATTGACGATGAAACACAGAAATTGCATCGGAATTAAATAGATAAAGCACAATGCCGACTTAAGTACAAGAAGACCGACTCTTCTTACTGACTATGTTTTGAACCATTCCTGTGACACTAGTTATAGATTCCGATGCTTTTCTTCAGGTTTACTGTATCCCTTGGACCTTCTTATTGACGATGAAACACAGAAATTGCATCGGAATTAAATACAAAAGGCACAATGCCGACTTAAGAACAAGAAGACTGACTCTTCGTACTGTCTCTGTTTTGAACCATTCCTGTGACACTCGTTATAGATTCTGATGCATCACTTCTGGTTTACTGTATCCCTTGGACCTTCTTATTGACGCTGAAACACAGAAATTGAATCGGAATTAAATACAAAAGGCACAATGCCGACTTAAGAACATGAAGACCGACGCTTCCTACTGACTATGATTTGAACCATTCCTGTGACACTAGTTATAGTTTCCGACGCCTCACTTCAGGTTTACTGTATCCCTTGGACCTTCTTATTGACGATGAAACACAGAAATTGCATCGGAATTAAATACAAAAGACACAATGCCGAATTAAGGACAAGAAGACTGACTCTTCTTACTGACTATGTTTGAACCATTCCTGTGACACTGGTTATAGATTCCGATGCTTCACTCCAGGTTTACTGTATCCCTTGGACCTTCTTATTGACGAAGAAACACACAAATTGCATCGGAATTAAATACAAAAGGCACAATGCCGACTTAAGTACAAGAAGACTGACTCTTCTTACTGACTATGTTTTGACCCATTCCTTTGACACTAGCTATAGATTCCAATGCTTCACTTCAGGTTTAGTGTATCCCTCTGACATTCTTAATGACGATGAAACACAGAAATGGCTTCGGAATTAAATACAAAAGGCACAATGCCGACTTAAGTACAAGAAGACTGACTCTTCTTACTGTCTATGTTTTGAACCATTCCTGTGACACTAGTTATAGATTCCGATGCTTCACTTGAGGCTTACTGTATCCCTTGGACCTTCTTATTGACGATGAAACACAGAAATTGCATCGGAATTAAATACTAAAGGCACAATGCCGACTTAAGTACAAGAGGACTGACTCTTCTTACTGTCTATGATTTGAACCATTCCTGTGACACTAGTTATAGATTCCGATGCTTCACTTGAGGTATACTGTATCCCTTGGACCTTCTTATTGACGATGAATCACAGAAATTGCATCTTAATGAAATACAAAAGTCACAATGCCGACTTAAGTACAAGAAGACTGACTCTTGTTACTGTCTATGTATTGAACCATTCCATTGACACTAGTTAGAGATTCCGATGATTCACTCCAGGTTTACTGTTTCCCTTGGACCTTGTTATTGACGATGAAACACAGAGATCGCATCGGAATTAAATAGAAAGGCACAATGCCGACTTAAGTACAAGAAGACTGACTCTTCTTACTGACTATGTTTTGAACCATTACTGTGACACTAGTTATAGATTCCGATGCTTCACTTCAGGTTTACTGTATCCCTTGGACCTTCTTATTGACGATGAAACACAGATATTGCATCGGAATTAAATACAAAAGGCACAATGCCGACTTAAGTACAAGAAGACTGACTCTTCTTACTGTCTATGTTTTGAACCATTCCTGTGACACTAGTTATAGATTCCGATGCTTCACTCCAGGTTTACTGTATCCCTTGGACCTTCTTTTTGACGATGAAACGCAGAAATTGCATCGGAATTAAATACAAAAGGCACAATGCCGAATTAAGTACAAGAAGACTGACTCTTCTTACTGTCTATGTTTTGAACCATTCCTCTGACACTAGTTATAGATTCCGATGCTTCACTCCAGGTTTACTGTATCCCTTGGACCTTGTTATTGACGATGAAACACAGAAATTGCATCGGAATTTAATAGAAAAGGCACAATGCCGACTTAAGTACAAGAAGTCTGACTCTTCTTACTGACAATGTTTTAATCCATTCCTGTGACACTAGTTATAGATTCCGATGCTTCACTTCAGGTTTACTGCACACTTTGGACCTTCTTATTGACGATGAAACATAGAAATTGCATCGGAATTAAATACAAAAGGCAAAATGCAGACTTAAGTACACGAAGACTGACCCTTCTTACTGTCTATGTTTTGAACCATTCGTGTGACATTAGTTACAGAATCCGATGCTACACTATAGGTTTACTGTATCCCTTGGACCTTCTTATTGACGATGAAACACAGAAATTGCATCGGAGTTAAATACAAACGGCACAATGCCGACTTAAGTACAAGAAGACTGACTCTTCCTACTGTCTATGTTTGAACCATTCCTGTGACACTAGTTATAGATTCCGATGCTTCACTTCAGGTTTACTGGATCCCTTGGACCTTCTTATTGACGATGAAACACAGAAATTGCATCCGAAATTAATACAAAAGGCACAATGCCGACTTAAGTACATGAAGACCGACTCTTCCTACAGACTATGTTTTGAACCATTCCTGTGACACTAGTTATAGATTCCGATGCCTCACTTCAGGTTTACTTTATCCCTTTGACCTTCTTATTGACGATGAAACACAGAAATTGCATCGGAATTAAATACAAAAGGCACAATGCCGAATTAAGTAAAAGAAGACTGACTCTTCTTACTGTCTATGTTTTGAACCATTCCTGTGACACTAGTTATAGATTCCGATGCTTCACTTCAGGTTTACTTTATCCCTTTGACCGTCTTATTGACGAAGAAACACACAAATTGCAACGGAATTAGATACAAAAGGCACAATGCCGACTTAAGTACAAGAAGAATGACTCTTCTTACTGACTATGTATTGAACCATTCCTGTGACACTAGTTATAGATTCCGATGCTTCACTTGAGGTTTACTGTATCCCTTGGACGTTCTTATCGACGATGAATCACAGAAATTGCATCGGAATGAAACAAAAAAGTCACAATGCCGACTTAAGTACATGATGACCGACTCTTCCTACTGACTAAGTTTTGAACCATTCCTGTGACACTAGTTATTGATACCGATGCTTCACTTGAGGTTTACTGTATCCCTTGGACCTTCGTACTGACGATGAAACACAGAAATTGTATCGGTATTAAATACAAAAGGCACAATGCCGACTTAAGTACATGAAGACCGACTCTTCCTACTGACTAAGTTTTGAACCATTCCTGTGACACTAGTTATAGATTCCGATGTTTCACTTGCGGTTAACTGTATCCCTTGGACCTTCTTATTGACGATGAAACACAGAAATTGCATCGGAATTAAATACAAAATGCACAATGCCGACTTAAGTACAAGAAGACTGACCCTTCTTACTGTCTATGTTTTGAACCATTCGTGTGACACTAGTTACAGAATCCGATGCTACACTCCAGGTTTACTGTATCCCATGGACCTTCTTATTGACGATGAAACACAGAAATTGCATCGGAGTTAAATACAAACGACACAATGCCGACTTCAGTACAAGAAGACTGACTCTTCCTACTGTCTATGTTTTGAACCATTCTTGTGACTCTAGTTATAGATTCCGTTGCTTCACCTCAGGTTTACTAGACCCTTGGACCTTCTTATTGACGATGAAACACAGAAATTGCATCGGAAATTAATACAAAAGGCACAATGCCGACTTAAGTACATGAAGACCGACTCATCCTACAGACTATGTTTTGAACCATTCCTGTGACACAAGTTATAGATTCCGATGCCTCTCTTCAGGTTTACTGTATCCCTTTGACCTTCTTATTGACGATGAAACACAGAAATTGCATCCGAATTAAATACAAAAGGCACAATGCCGAATTAAGTAAAAGAAGACTGACTCTTCTTACTGTCTATGTTTTGAACCATTCCTGTGACACTAGTTATAGATTCCGATGCTTCACTTCAGGTTTACTTTATCCCTTGGACCTTCTTATTGACGAAGAAACACACAAATTGCAACGGAATTAGATACAAAAGGCACAATGCCGACTTATGTACAAGAAGACGGACTCTTCTTACTGTCTATGTATTGAACCATTCCTGTGACACTAGTTATAGATTCCTATGCTTCACTTGAGGTTTACTGTATCCCTTGGACCTTCTTATCGACGATGAATCACAGAAATTACATCGGAATAAAACAAAAAAGTCACAATGCCGACTTAAGTACATGATGACCGACTCTTCCTACTGACTAAGTTTTGAACCATTCCTGTGACACTAGTTATTGATACCGATGCTTCACTTGAGGTTTACTGTATCCCTTGGACCTTCGTACTGACGATGAAACACAGAAATTGTATCGGTATTAAATACAAAAGGCACAATGCCGACTTAAGTACATGAAGACCGACTCTTCCTACTGACTATGTTTTGAACCATTCCTGTGACACTAGTTATAGATTCCGATGTTTCACTTGCGGTTAACTGTATCCCTTGGACCTTCTTATTGACGACGAAACACAGAAATTGCATCGGAATTAAATACAAAAGGCACAATGCCGACTTAAGTACAAGAAGACTGACTCTTCTTACTGTCTATGTCTTGAACCATTCCTGTGACACTAGTTATATATTCCGATGCTTCGCCGCAGGTTTACTGTATCCCTTGGACCTTATTGTTGACAATGAAACACAGAAATTGCATCGGAATTATATACAAAAAGCACAATGCCGACTTAAGAGCAAGAAGACTGACTCTTCTAACTGACTATGTTTGAACCATTCCTGTGACACTAGCTATAGATTCCGATGCTTCACTTCAGGTTTACTGTATCCCTCTGACCTTCTTGTTGACGATGAAACACAGAAATTGCATCGGAATTGAATACAATAGGCACAATGCCGACTTAAGTAAAAGAAGACTGACTCTTCTTACTGTCTTTGCTTTGAACCTCTCCATTGTCACTAGTTATAGATTCCGATGCTTCACTCCAGGTTTACTGTATCCCTTGGACCTTGTTATTGACGATGAAACACAGAAATAGCATCGGAATTAAATAGAAAAGGCACAATGCCGACTTAAGTACAAGAAGTCTGACTCTTCTTACTGACTATGTTTTGAACCATTCCTGTGACACTAGTTATAGATTCCGATGCTTCACTTCAGGTTTACTGCACCCCTTGGAACTTCTTATTGACGATGAAACACAGAAATTGCATCGGAATTAAATACAAATGGCACAATGCCGACTTAAGTACATTAAGACCGACTCTTCGTACTGACTATGTTTTGAACCATTCCTGTGACACTAGTTATAGATTCCGATGCCTCGCTTCAGGTTTACTGTATCACTTGGACCCTATTATTGACGATGAAACACAGAAATTGCATCGGAATTAAATACAAAAGGCACAATGCCGACTTAAGTACAAGAAGACTGACTCTTCTTACTGTCTTTGTTTTGAACCATTCCTGTGACACTAGTTATAGATTCCGATGCTTCACTTCAGGTTTACTGTATCCCTTGGACCTTCTTATTGACGAAGAAACACACAAAATGCATCGGAATTAGATACAAAGGGCACAATGCCGACTTAAGTACAAGAAGACTGACTCTTCTTACTGACTATGTATTGAACCATTCCTGTGACACTAGCTATAGATTCCGATGCTTCACTTCAGGTTTAGTGTATCCCTCTGACTTTCTTAATGACGATGAAACACAGAAATGGCTTCGGAATGAAATACAAAAGTCACAATGCCGACTTAAGTACATGAAGATCGACTCTTCCTACTGACTATGTTTTGAACCATTCCTGTGACACTAGTTATAGATTCCGATGTTTCACTTGAGGATAACTGTTTCCCATGGACCTTCTTATTGACGAGGAAACACACAGATACTGCATCGGAATTAAATACCAAAGGCACAATGCCGACTTATGTACAAAAAGACTGACTCTTCTTACTGCCTATGTTTTGAACCATTCCTATAACACTAGTTATAGATTCCGATGCATCGCTCCAGGTTTACTGTATCCCTTGGACCTTCTTGTTGACAATGAAACACAGAAATTGCATCGGAATTAAATACAAAAAGCACAATGCCGACTTAAGAGCAAGAAGACTGACTCTTCTTACTGACTATGTTTGAACCATTCCTGTGACACTAGCTATAGATTTCGAAGCTTCACTTCAGGTTTACTGTATCCCCCTGACCTTCTTGTTGACGATGAAACACAGAAATTGCATCGGAATTAAATAGAAAAGGCACAATGCCGACTTAAGTACAAGAAGTCTGACTCTTCTTACTGACTATGTTTTAATCCATTCCTGAGACACTAGTTATAGATTCCGATCCTTCACTTCAGGTTTACTGCACCCTTTGGACCTTCTTATTGACGATGAAATATAGAAATTGCATCGGAATTAAATACAAAATGCAAAATGCAGACTTAAGTACACGAAGACTGACCCTTCTTACTGTCTATGTTTTGAACCATTCGTGTGACACTAGTTACAGAATCCGATGCTACACTCCAGGTTTACTGTATCCCTTGGACCTTCTTATTGACGATGAAACACAGAAATTGCATCGGAGTTAAATACAAACGGCACAATGCCGACTTAAGTACAAGAAGACTGACTCTTCTTACTGTCTATGTTTTGAACCATTCTTGTGACTCTAGTTATAGATTCTGATGCTTCACCTCAGGTTTACTAGACCCTTGGACCTTCTTATTGACGATGAAACACAGAAATTGCATCGGAAATTAATACAAAAGGCACAATGCCGACTTAAGTACATGAAGACCGACTCTTCCTACAGACTATGTTTTGAACCATTCCTGTGACACAAGTTATAGATTCCGATGCCTCACTTCAGGTTTACTGTATCCCTTTGACCTTCTTATTGACGATGAAACACAGAAATTGCATCGGAATTAAATACAAAAGGCATAATGCCGAATTAAGTAAAAGAAGACTGACTCTTCTTACTGTCTATGTTTTGAACCATTCCTGTGACACTAGTTATAGATTCCGATGCTTCACTTCAGGTTTACTTTATGCCTTGGACCTGCTTATTGACGAAGAAACACACAAATTGCAACGGAATTAGATACAAAATGCACAATGCCGACTTATGTACAAGAAGACTGACTCTTCTTACTGTCTATGTATTGAACCATTCCTGTGACACTAGTTATAGATTCCTATGCTTCACTTGAGGTTTACTGTATCCCTTGGACCTTCTTATCGACGATGAATCACAGAAATTACATCGGAATGAAACAAAAAAGTCACAATGCCGACTTAAGTACATGATGACCGACTCTTCCTACTGACTAAGTTTTGAACCATTCCTGTGACACTAGTTATTGATACCGATGCTTCACTTGAGGTTTACTGTATCCCTTGGACCTTCGTACTGACGATGAAACACAGAAATTGTATCGGTATTAAATACAAATGGCACAATGCCGACTTAAGTACATGAAGACCGACTCTTCCTACTGACTATGTTTTGAACCATTCCCATGTTTCACTTGCGGTTAACTGTATCCCTTGGACCTTCTTATTGACGACGAAACACAGAAATTGCATCGGAATTAAATACAAGAGGCACAATGCCGACTTAAGTACAAGAAGACTGACTCTTCTTACTGTCTATGTCTTGAACCATTCCTGTGACACTAGTTATATATTCCGATGCATCGCCGAAGGTTTACTGTATCCCTTGGACCTTATTGTTGACAATGAAACACAGAAATTGCATCGGAATTAAATACAAAAAGCACAATGCCGACTTAAGAGCAAGAAGACTGACTCTTCTAACTGACTATGTTTGAACCATTCCTGTGACACTAGCTATAGATTCCGATGCTTCACTTCAGGTTTACTGTATCCCTCTGACCTTCTTGTTGACGATGAAACACAGAAATTGCATCGGAATTGAATACAATAGGCACAATGCCGACTTAAGTACAAGAAGACTGACTCTTCTTACTGTCTTTGTTTTGAACCTCTCCATTGTCACTAGTTATAGATTCCGATGCTTCACTCCAGGTTTACTGTATCCCTTGGACCTTGTTATTGACGATGAAACACAGAAATAGCATCGGAATTAAATAGAAAAGGCACAATGCCGACTTAAGTGCAAGAAGTCTGACTCTTCTTACTGACTATGCTTTGAACCATTCCTGTGACACTAGTTATAGATTCCGATGCTTCACTTCAGGTTTACTGCACCCCTTGGAACTTCTTATTGACGATGAAACACAGAAATTGCATCGGAATTAAATACAAAAGGCACAATGCCGACTTAAGTACATTAAGACCGACTCTTCCTACCGACTATGTTTTGAACCATTCCTGTGACACTAGTTATAGATTCCGATGCCTCGCTTCAGGTTTACTGTATCACTTGGACCCTATTATTGACGATGAAACACAGAAATTGCATCGGAATTAAATACAAAAGGCACAATGCCGACTTAAGTACAAGAAGACTGACTCTTCTTACTGTCTTTGTTTTGAACCATTCCTGTGACACTAGTTATAGATTCCGATGCTTCACTTCAGGTTTACTGTATCCCTTGGACCTTCTTATTGACGAAGAAACACACAAATTGCATCGGAATTAAGTACAAAAGGCACAATGCCGACTTAAGTACAAGAAGACTGACTCTTCTTACTGACTATGTATTGAACCATTCCTGTGACACTAGCTATAGATTCCGATGCTTCACTTCAGGTTTAGTGTATCCCTCTGACTTTCTTAATGACGATGAAACACAGAAATGGCTTCGGAATTAAATACAGAAGGCACAATGCCGACTTAAGTACAAGAAGACTGACTCTTCTTACTGTCTATGTTTTGAGCCTTCCTGTGACACTAGATATAGATTCCGATGCTTCACTTGAGGTTTACTGTATCCCTTGGACCTTCTTATTGACGATGAAACACAGAAAATCCATCGGAATTAAATACAAAAGGCACATTGCCGACTTAAGTACAAGAGGACTGACTCTTCTTAGTGTCTATGTTTTGAACCATTCCTGTGACACTAGTTATTGATTCCGATGCTTCACATGAGGTTTACTGTATCCCTTGACCTTCTTATTGACGATGAAACACAGAAATTGCATCGGAATGAAATACAAAAGTAACAATTCCGAATTAAGTACATGATGACCGACTCTTCCTACTGACTAAGTTTTGAACCATTCCTGTGACACTAGTTATTGATACCGATGCTTCACTTGAGGTTTACTGTATCCCTTGGACCTTCTTATTGACGATGAAACACAGAAATTGTATCGGTATTAAATACGAAATTCACAATGCCGACTTAAGTACACGAAGACCGACTCTTCCTACTGACTATGCTTGGAACCATTCCTGTGACACTAGTTATAGATTCCGATGCTCACTTCAGGTTTACTGGATCCCTTGGACCTTCTTATTGACGTAGAAACACAGAAATTGCATCGGAATTAAATACAAACGGCACAATGCCAAACTTAAGTACAAGAAGACTGACTCTTCCTACTGTCTATGTTATGAACCATTCCTGTGACACTAGTTATAGATTCCGATGCTTCACTTCAGGTTTACTGGATCCCTTGGAACTTCTTATAGAGGATGAAACACAGAAATTGCATCGGAATTAAATACAAAAGGCACAATGCCGACTTAAGTACATGAAGACCGACTCTTCCTACTGACTATGTTTTGAACCATTCCTGTGACACTAGTTATAGATTCCGATGCCTCACTTCAGGTTTACTGTATCACTTGGACCCTCTTATTGACGATGAAACACAGAAATTGCATCGGAATTAAATACAAAAGGCACAATGCCGACATAAGTACAAGAAGACTGACTCTTCTTACTGTCTTTGTTTTGAACCATTCCTGTGACACTAGCTATAGATTCCGATGCTTCACTTCAGGTTTAATGTATCCCTCTGACCTGCTTATTGTCGGTGAATCACAGAAATTGCATCGGAATGAAATACAAAAGTCACAATGCCTACTTAAGTACATGAAGATCGACTCTTCCTACTGACTATGTTTTGAACCATTCCTGTGACACTAGTTATAGATTCCGATGTTTCACTTGAGGATAACTGTTTCCCATGGACCTTCTTATTGACGATGAAACACAGAAATTGCATAGGAATTAAATACAAAAGGCACAATGCCGACTTAAGTACAAGAAGACTGACTCTTCTTACTGTCTATGTCTTGAACCATTCCTGTGACACTAGTTATATATTCCGATGCATCGCCGAAGGTTTACTGTATCCCTTGGACCTTATTGTTGACAATGAAACACAGAAATTGCATCGGAATTAAATACAAAAAGCACAATGCCGACTTAAGTACAAGAAGACTGACTCTTCTTACTGTCTATGTCTTGAACCATTCCTGTGACACTAGTTATATATTCCGATGCATCGCCGAAGGTTTACTGTATCCCTTGGACCTTATTGTTGACAATGAAACACAGAAATTGCATCGGAATTAAATACAAAAAGCACAATGCCGACTTAAGAGCAAGAAGACTGACTCTTCTAACTGACTATGTTTGAACCATTCCTGTGACACTAGCTATAGATTCCGATGCTTCACTTCAGGTTTACTGTATCCCTCTGACCTTCTTGTTGACGATGAAACACAGAAATTGCATCGGAATTGAATACAATAGGCACAATGCCGACTTAATTACAAGAAGACTGACTCTTCTTACTGTCTTTGTTTTGAACCTCTCCATTGTCACTAGTTATAGATTCCGATGCTTCACTCCAGGTTTACTGTATCCCTTGGACCTTGTTATTGACGATGAAACACAGAAATAGCATCGGAATTAAATAGAAAAGGCACAATGCCGACTTAAGTGCAAGAAGTCTGACTCTTCTTACTGACTATGCTTTGAACCATTCCTGTGACACTAGTTATAGATTCCGATGCTTCACTTCAGGTTTACTGCACCCCTTGGAACTTCTTATTGACGATGAAACACAGAAATTGCATCGGAATTAAATACAAAAGGCACAATGCCGACTTAAGTACATTAAGACCGACTCTTCCTACCGACTATGTTTTGAACCATTCCTGTGACACTAGTTATAGATTCCGATGCCTCGCTTCAGGTTTACTGTATCACTTGGACCCTATTATTGACGATGAAACACAGAAATTGCATCGGAATTAAATACAAAAGGCACAATGCCGACTTAAGTACAAGAAGACTGACTCTTCTTACTGTCTTTGTTTTGAACCATTCCTGTGACACTAGTTATAGATTCCGATGCTTCACTTCAGGTTTACTGTATCCCTTGGACCTTCTTATTGACGAAGAAACACACAAATTGCATCGGAATTAAGTACAAAAGGCACAATGCCGACTTAAGTACAAGAAGACTGACTCTTCTTACTGACTATGTATTGAACCATTCCTGTGACACTAGCTATAGATTCCGATGCTTCACTTCAGGTTTAGTGTATCCCTCTGACTTTCTTAATGACGATGAAACACAGAAATGGCTTCGGAATTAAATACAGAAGGCACAATGCCGACTTAAGTACAAGAAGACTGACTCTTCTTACTGTCTATGTTTTGAGCCTTCCTGTGACACTAGATATAGATTCCGATGCTTCACTTGAGGTTTACTGTATCCCTTGGACCTTCTTATTGACGATGAAACACAGAAAATCCATCGGAATTAAATACAAAAGGCACATTGCCGACTTAAGTACAAGAGGACTGACTCTTCTTACTGTCTATGTTTTGAACCATTCCTGTGACACTAGTTATTGATTCCGATGCTTCACATGAGGTTTACTGTATCCCTTGGACCTTCTTATTGACGATGAAACACAGAAATTGCATCGGAATGAAATACAAAAGTAACAATTCCGAATTAAGTACATGATGACCGACTCTTCCTACTGACTAAGTTTTGAACCATTCCTGTGACACTAGTTATTGATACCGATGCTTCACTTGAGGTTTACTGTATCCCTTGGACCTTCTTATTGACGATGAAACACAGAAATTGTATCGGTATTAAATACGAAATTCACAATGCCGACTTAAGTACACGAAGACCGACTCTTCCTACTGACTATGCTTGGAACCATTCCTGTGACACTAGTTATAGATTCCGATGCTCACTTCAGGTTTACTGGATCCCTTGGACCTTCTTATTGACGAAGAAACACAGAAATTGCATCGGAATTAAATACAAACGGCACAATGCCGACTTAAGTACAAGAAGACTGACTCTTCCTACTGTCTATGTTATGAACCATTCCTGTGACACTAGTTATAGATTCCGATGCTTCACTTCAGGTTTACTGGATCCCTTGGAACTTCTTATAGAGGATGAAACACAGAAATTGCATCGGAATTAAATACAAAAGGCACAATGCCGACTTAAGTACATGAAGACCGACTCTTCCTACTGACTATGTTTTGAACCATTCCTGTGACACTAGTTATAGATTCCGATGCCTCACTTCAGGTTTACTGTATCACTTGGACCCTCTTATTGACGATGAAACACAGAAATTGCATCGGAATTAAATACAAAAGGCACAATGCCGACATAAGTACAAGAAGACTGACTCTTCTTACTGTCTTTGTTTTGAACCATTCCTGTGACACTAGCTATAGATTCCGATGCTTCACTTCAGGTTTAATGTATCCCTCTGACCTGCTTATTGTCGGTGAATCACAGAAATTGCATCGGAATGAAATACAAAAGTCACAATGCCTACTTAAGTACATGAAGATCGACTCTTCCTACTGACTATGTTTTGAACCATTCCTGTGACACTAGTTATAGATTCCGATGTTTCACTTGAGGATAACTGTTTCCCATGGACCTTCTTATTGACGATGAAACACACAGATATTGCATCGGAATTAAATACCAAAGGCACAATGCCGACTTAAGTACAAGAAGTCTGACTCTTCTTACTGACTATGTTTTAATCCATTCCGGAGACACTAGTTATAGATTCCGATGCTTCACTTCTGGTTTACTGCACCCTTTGGACCTTCTTATTGACGATGAAACATAGAAATTGCATCGGAATTAAATACAAAATGCAAAATGCAGACTTAAGTACACGAAGACTGACCCTTCTTACTGTCTATGTTTTGAACCATTCGTGTGACTCTAGTTACAGAATCCGATGCTACACTTTAGGTTTACTGTATCCCTTGGACCTTCTTATTGACGATGAAACACAGAAATTGCATCGGAGTTAAATACAAACGGCACAATGCCGACTTAAGTACAAGAAGACTGACTCTTCCTACTGTCTATATTGTGAACCATTCCTGTGACTCTAGTTATAGATTCCGATGCTCCACTTCAGGTTTACTAGACCCTTGGACCTTCTTATTGACGATGAAACACAGAAATTGCATCGGAAATTAATACAAAAGGCACAATGCCGACGTAAGTACATGAAGACCGACTCTTCCTACAGACTATGTTTTGAACCATTCATGTGACACAAGTTATAGATTCCGATGCCTCACTTCAGGTTTACTGTATCCCTTTGACCTTCTTATTGACGATGAAACACAGAAATTGCATCGGAATTAAATACAAAAGGCACAATGCCGAATTAAGTAAAAGAAGACTGACTCTTCTTACTGTCTATGCTTTGAACCATTCCCGTGACACTAGTTATATATTCCGATGCTTCGCTGCAGGTATACTGTATCCCTTGGACCTTATTGTTGACAATGAAACACAGAAATTGCATCGGAATTAAATACAAAAAGCACAATGCCGACTTAAGAGCAAGAAGACTGACTCTTCTAACTGACTATGTTTGAACCATTCCTGTGACACTAGCTATAGATTCCGATGCTTCACTTCATGTTTACTGTATCCCTCTGACCTTCTTGTTGACGATGAAACACAGAAATTGCATCGGAATTGAATACAATAGGCACAATGCCGACTTAAGTACAAGAAGACTGACTCTTCTTACTGTCTATGTTTTGAACCACTCCATTGTCACTAGTTATAGATTCCGATGCTTCACTCCAGGTTTACTGTATCCCTTGGACCTTGTTATTGACGATGAAACACAGAAATAGCATCGGAATTATATAAAAAAGGCACAATGCCGACTTAAGTACATTAAGACCGACTCTTCCTACTGACTATGTTTTGAACCATTCCTGTGACACTAGTTATAGATTCCGATGCCTCGCTTCAGGTTTACTGTATCACTTGGACCCTCTTATTGACGATGAAACACAGAAATTGCATCGGAATTAAATACAAAAGGCACAATGCCGACTTAAGTACAAGAAGACTGAGTCTTCTTACTGTCTTTGTTTTGAACCATTCCTGTGACACTAGTTATAGATTCGGATGCTTCACTTCAGGTTTACTGTATCCCTTGGACCTTCTTATTGACGACGAAACACACAAATTGCATCGGAATTAGATACAAAAGGCACAATGCCGACTTAAGTACAAGAAGACTGACTCTTCTTACTGACTATGTATTGAACCATTCCTGTGACACTAGCTATAGATTCCGATGCTTCACTTCAGGTTTAGTGTATCCCTCTGACTTTCTTAATGACGATGAAACACAGAAATGGCTTCGGAATTAAATACAGAAGGCACAACGCCGACTTAAGTACAAGAAGACTGGCTCTTCTTACTGTCTATGTTTTGAGCCTTCCTGTGACACTAGATATAGATTCCGATGCTTCACTTGAGGTTTACTGTATCCCTTGGACCTTCTTATTGACGATGAAACACAGAAAATCCATCGGAATTAAATACAAAAGGCACAATGCCGACTTAAGTACAAGAGGACTGACTCTTCTTACTGTCTATGTTTTGAACCATTCCTGTGACACTAGTTATTGATTCCGATGCTTCACTTGAGGTTCACTGTATCCCTTGGACCTTCTTATTGACGATGAAACACAGAAATTGCATCGGAATGAAATACAAAAGTAACAATGCCGAATTAAGTACACGAAGACCGACTCTTCCTACTGACTATGCTTTGAACCATTCCTGTGACACTAGTTATAGATTCCGATGCTCACTTCAGGTCTACTGGATCCCTTGGATCTTCTTATTGACGATGAAACACAGAAACTGCATCGGAATTAAATACAAACGGCACAATGCCGACTTAAGTACAAGAAGACTGACTCTTCCTACTGTCTATGTTTTGAACCATTCCTGTGACACTAGTTATAGATTCCGATGCTTCACTTCAGGTTTATTGGATCCCTTGGAACTTCTTATAGACGATGAAACACAGAAATTGCATCGGAATTGAATACAAAAGGCACAATGACGACTTAAGTACATGAAGACCGACTCTTCCTACTGACTATGTTTTGAACCATTCCTGTGACACTAGTTATAGATTCCGATGCCTCACTTCAGGTTTACTGTATCACTTGGACCCTCTTATTGACGATGAAACACAGAAATTGCATCGTAATTAAATAGAAAAGGGACAATGCCGACTTAAGTACAAGAAGACCGACTCTTCTTACTGTCTTTGTTTTGAACCATTCCTGTGACACTAGTTATGGATTCCGATGCTTCACTTCAGGTTTACTGTATCCCTTGGACCTTCTTATTGACGAAGAAACACACAAATTGCTTCGGAATTAGATACAAAAGGCACAATGCCGACTTAAGTACAAGAAGACTGACTCTTCTTGCTGACTATGTATTGAACCATTCCTGTGACACTAGCTATAGATTCTGATGCTTCACTTCAGGTTTAGTGTATCCCTCTGACTTTCTTAATGACGATGAAACACAGAAATGTCTTCGGAATTAAATACAAAAGGCACAATGCCGACTTAAGTACAAGAAGACTGACTCTTCTTACTGTCTATGTTTTGAGCCTACCTGTGACACTAGTTATAGATTCCGATGCTTCACTTGAGGTTTACTGTATCCCTTGGACCTTCTTATTGACGATGAAACACAGAAATTGCATCGGAATTAAATACAAAAGGCACAATGCCGACTTAAGTACAAGAGGACTGACTCTTCTTACTGTCTATGTTTTGAACCATTCTTGTGTCACTAGTTATAGATTCCGATATTTCACTTGAGGTTTACTGTATCCCTTGGACCTTCTTATTGACGATGAAACACAGAAATTGCATCGGAATGAAATACAAAAGTCACAATGCCGAATTAAGTACATGATGACCGACTCTTCCTACTGATTAAGATTTGAACCATTCCTGTGACACTAGTTATTGATACCGATGCTTCACTTGAGGTTTACTGTATACCTTGGACCTTCTTATTGACGATGAAACACAGAAATTGTATCGGTATTAAATACAAAATACACAATGCCGACTTAAGTACACGAAGACCGACTCTTCCTACTGACTATGTTTTGAACCATTCATGTGACACTAGTTATAGATTCCGATGCTTCACTTCAGGTTTACTGGATCCCTTGGACCTTCTTATTGACGATGAAACACAGAAATTGCATCGGAATTAAATACAAAAGGCACAATGCCGACTTAAGTACATGAAGACCGACTCTTCCTACTGACTATGTTTTGAACCATTCCTGTGACACTAGTTATAGATTCCGATGCCTCACATCAGGTTTGCTGTATCCCTTGGACCTTCTTAATGACGATGAAACACAGAAATTGCATCGGAATTAAATACAAAAGGCACAATGCCGAATTAGGTAAAAGAAGACTGACTCTTCTTACTGTCTATGTTTTGAACCATTCCTGTGACACTAGTTATAGATTCCGATGCTTCAATTCAGGTTTACTGTATCCCTTGGACCTTCATATTGACGAAGAAACACACAAATTGCATCGGAATTAGATACAAAAGGCACAATGCCGACTTAAGTACAAGAAGACTGACTCTTCTTACTGACTATGTATTGAACCTTTCCTGTGACACTAGCTATAGATTCCGATGCTTCACTTCAGGTTTACTGTATCCCTCTGACCTTCTTGTTGACGATGAAACACAGAAATTGCATCGGAATTAAATACAAAAGGCACAATGCCGAAATAAGTACAGGAAGACTGACTCTTCTTACTGTCTATTTTTTGAACCATTCCTGTGACACTAGTTATAGATCCCGATGCCCCACTCCAGGTTTACTGTATTCCTGGGACCTTCTTATTGACGAAGAAACACAGAAATTGAATCGGTATTAAATACAAAAGGCACAATGCCGACTTAAGTACATGAAGACCGACTCTTCCTACTGACTATGTTTTGAACCATTCCTGTGACACTAGTTATAGATTCCGATGTTTCACTTGATGTTAACTGTATCCCTTGGACCTTCATATTGACGATGAAACACAGAAATTGCATCGGAATGAAATACAAAAGGCACAATGCCGACTTAAATACAAGAAGACTGACTCTTCGTACTGTCTATGTTTTGAACCATTCCTGTGACACTAGTTATAGATTCCGATGCTTCGCTCCAGGTTTACTGTATCCCTTGGACCTTCTTGTTGACAATGAAACACAGAAATTGCATCGGAATTAAAAAAAAAAGCACAATGCCGACTTAAGAGCAAGAAGACTGACTCTTCTTACTGACTATGTTTGAACCATTCCTGTGACACTAGCTATAGATTCCGATGCTTCACTTCAGGTTTACTGTATCCCTCTGACCTTCTTGTTGACGATAAAACACAGAAAATGCATCGGAATTAAATACAATAGGCACAATGCCGACTTAAGTACAAGAAGACTGACTCTTCTTACTGTCTATGTTTTGAACCACTCCATTGACACTAGTTATAGATTCCGATGCTACACTCCAGGTTTACTGTATCCCTTGGACCTTCTTATTGATGATGAAACACAGAAATTGCATCGGAATTAAATACTAACGGCACATTGCCGACTTAAGTACAAGAAGACTGACTCTTCCTACTGTCTATGTTTTGAACCATTCCTGTGACACTAGTGATAGATTCCGATGCATCGCTCCAGGTTTACTGTATCCCTTGGACCTTCTTATTGACGATGAAACACAGAAATTGCATCGGAATTAAATACAAAAGGCACAATGCCGACTTAAGTACAAGAAGACTGACTCTTCTTACTGTCTTTGTTATGAACCATTCCTGTGACACTAGTTATAGATTACGATGCTTCACTTCAGGTTTACTGTATCCCTTGGACCTTCTTATTGACGAAGAAACACACAAATTGCATCGGAATTAGATACAAAAGGCACAATGCCGACATAAGTACAAGAAGACTGACTCTTCTTACTGACTATGGTTTGAACCATTCCTGTGACACTAGCTATAGATTCCGATGCTTCACTTCAGGTTTAGTATATCCCTCTGACTTTCTTAATGACGATAAAACACAGAAAATGCATCGGAATTAGATACAAAAGGCACAATGCCGACTTAAGTACAAGAAGACTGACCCTTCTTACTGACTATGTATTGAACCATTCCTGTGACACTAGCTATAGATTCCGATGCTTCACTTCAGGTTTAGTGTATCCCTCTGACTTTCCTAATGACGATGAAACACAGAAATGGCTTCGGAATTAAATACAAAAGGCACAATGCCGACTTAAATACAAGAAGACTGACTCTTCTTACTGTCTATGATTTGAACCACTCATGTGACACTAGTTACAGATTCCGATGCTACACTCCAGGTTTACTGTATCCCTTGGACCTGCTTATTGATGATGAAACACAGAAATTGCATCGGAATTAAATACAAAAAGCACAATGCCGGCTTAAGAGCAAGAAGACTGACTCTTCTTTCTGACTATGTTTGAACCATTCCTGTGACACTAGCTATAGATTCCGATGCTTCACTTCAGGTTTACTGTATCCCTCTGACCTTCTTGTTGACGATAAAACACAGAAAATGCATCGGAATTAAATACAATAGGCACAATGCCGACTTAAGTACAAGAAGACTGACTCTTCTTACTGTGTATGTTTTGAACCACTCCATTGACACTAGTTATAGATTCCGATGCTACACTCCAGGTTTACTGTATCCCTTGGACCTTGTTATTGACGATGAAACACAGAAATTGCATCGGAATTAAATAGAAAACTCACAATGCCGACATAAGTACAAGAAGTCTGACTCTTCTTACTGACTATGTTTTGAACCATTCCTGTGACACTAGTTATAGATTCCGATGCTTCACTTCAGGTTTACTGCACCACTTGGACCTTCTTATTGACGATGAAACATAGAAATTGCATCGGAATTAAATACAAAAGGCCAAATGCCGACATAAGTACACGAAGACTGACGCTTCTTACTGTCTATGTTTTGAACCATTCGTGTGACACTAGTTACAGATTCCGATGCTACACTCCAGGTTTACTGTATCCCTTGGACCTTCTTATTGATGATGAAACACAGAAATTGCATCGGAATTAAATACTAACGGCACATTGCCGACTTAAGTACAAGAAGACTGACTCTTCCTACTGTCTATGTTTTGAACCATTCCTGTGACACTAGTTATTGATTCCGATGCTTCACTTCAGGTTTACTGGATCCCTTGGAACTTCTTATTGACGATGAAACACAGAAATTGCATCGGAATTAAATACAAAAGGCACAATATCGACTTAAGTACATGAAGACCGACTCTTCCTACTGAATATGTTTTGAACCATTCCTGTGACACTAGTAATAGATTCCGATGCCTCACTTCAGGTTTACTGTATCCCTTGGACCTTCTTATTGACGATGAAACACAGAAATTGCATCGGAATTAAATACAAAAGGCACAATGCCGACTTAAGTACAAGAAGACTGACTCTTCTTACTGTCTTTGTTTTGAACCATTCCTGTGACACTAGTTATAGATTAGGATGCTTCACTTCACGTTTACTGTATCCCTTGGACCTTCTTATTGACGAAGAAACACACAAATTGCATCGGAATTAGAAACAAAAGGCACAATGCCGACTTAAGTACAAGAAGACTGACCCTTCTTACTGACTATGTATTGAACCATTCCTGTGACACTAGCTATAGATTCCGATGCTTCACTTCAGGTTTAGTGTATCCCTCTGACTTTCCTAATGACGATGAAACACAGAAATGGCTTCGGAATTAAATACAAAAGGCACAATGCCGACTTAAGTACAAGAAGACTGACTCTTCTTACTGTCTATGTTTTGAGCCTTCCTGTGACACTAGTTATAGATTCCGATCTTTCACTTGAGGTTAACTGTATCTCTTGGACCTTCTTATTGACGATGAAACACAGAAATTGCATCGGTATTAAATACAAAAGGCACAATGCCGACTTAAGTACAAGAAGACTGACTCTTCTTACTGTCTATGTTTTGAACCATTCCTGTGACACTAGTTATAGATTCCGATGCATCGCTCCAGGTTTACTATATCCCTTGGACCTTGTTATTGACAATGAAACACAGAAATTGCATCGGAATTAAATACAAAAAGCACAATGCCGACTTAAGAAAAGAAGACTGACTCTTCTTACTGACTATGTTTGAACCATTCCTGTGACACTAGCTATAGATTCCGATGCTTCACTTCAGGTTTAGTGTATCCCTTGGACCTTCTTATTGATGATGAAACACAGAAATTGCATCGGAGTTAAATACAAATGGCGCAATGCCGACTTAAGTACAAGAAGACTGACTCTTCCTACTGACTAAGTTTGGAACCATTCCTGTGACACTTGTTATAGATTCCGATGCCTCACTTCAGGTTTACTGTATCCCTTGGACCTTCTTATTGACGATGAAACACAGAAATTGCATCGGAATTACATACAAAAGTCACAATGCCGAATTAAGTACAATAAGACTGACTCTTCTTACTGTCTTTGTTTTGAACCATTCCTGTGACACTAGTTATAGATGCAGATTCTTCACTTCAGGTTTACTGTATCCCTTGGACCTCCTTATTGACGAAGAAACACACAAATTGCATCGGAATTAGATACAAAAGGCACAATACCGACTTAAGTACAAGAAGACTGACTCTTCTTACTGTCTGTGTTTGAACCATTCCATTGACACTAGTTATAGATTCCGATGCATCACTCCAGGTTTACTGTATCCCTTGGTCCTTGTTATTGACGATGAAACAGAGAAATTGCATCGGAATTAAATAGAAAAGGCACAATGCCGACTTATGTACAAGAAGACTGACTCTTCTTACTAACTATGTTTTGAACCATTCCTGTGACACTAGCTATAGATTATGATGCTTCACTTGAGGTTTACTGTACCCCTTGGACCTTCTTATTGACGATGAAACACAGAAATTGCATCGGAATGAAATACAAAAGTGACAATGCCGAATTAAGTACATGATGACCGACTCTTCCTACTGACTAAGTTTGAACCATTCCTTTGACACTAGTTATTGATACCGATGCTTCACTTGGGGTTTACTGTATCCCTTGGACCTTCTTATTGACAATGAAACACAGAAATTGCATCGGAATTAAATACAAAAAGCACAATGCCGACTTAAGTACATGAAGACCGACTCTTTCTACTGACTATGCTTGCACCATTCCTGTGACACTAGTTATAGATTCCGATGATTCACTTGAGGCTTACTGTATCCCTTGGAATTTCTTAATGACGATGAAACACAGAAATTGCATCGGAATTAAATACAAAAGGCACAATGCCGACTTAAGTACAAAAGACTGACTCTTCTTAATGTCTATGTTTTGAACCATTCCTGTCACACCAGTTATAGATTCCGATGCTTCACTCCAGGTTTACTGTATCCCTTGGACCTTGTTATTGACGATGAAACATAGAAATTGCATCGGAATTAAATACAAAAGGCACAATGCCGACTTAAGTACATGAAGACCGACTCTTTCTACTGACTATGCTTGCACCATTCCTGTGACACTAGTTATAGATTCCGATGATTCACTTGAGGCTTACTGTATCCCTTGGAATTTCTTAATGACGATGAAACACAGAAATTGCATCGGAATTAAATACAAAAGGCACAATGCCGACTTAAGTACAAAAGACTGACTCTTCTTAATGTCTATGTTTTGAACCATTCCTGTCACACCAGTTATAGATTCCGATGCTTCACTCCAGGTTTACTGTATCCCTTGGACCTTCTTATTGACGATGAAACACAGAAATTGCATCGGAATGAAATACAAGAGGCACAATGCCGACTTAAGTACAAGAAGACTGACTCTTCTTACTGTCTGTGTTTGAACCATTCCATTGACACTAGTTATAGATTCCGATGCTTCACTCCAGATTTACTGTTTCCCTTGGTCTTTGTTATTGACGATGAAACACAGAAATTGCATCGGAATTAAATAGAAAAGGCACAATGCCGACTTATGTACAAGAAGACTGACTCTTCTTACTGGCTATGGTTTGAACCATTCCTATGACACTAGTTATAGATTCTGATGCTTCACTTCAGGTTTACTGTATCCCTTGGACCTTCTTATTGACGATGAAACGCAGAAAATGCATGGGAATTAAAAACAAAAGGGAAAATGCCGAGTTAAGAACACGAAGACTGACTCTTCTTACTGTCTATGATTTGAACCATTCCTGTGACACTAGTTATAGATTCCGATGCTACACTCCAGGTTTACTGTATCCCTTGGACCTTCTGATTGACGATGAAACACAGAAATTGCATCGGTATTAAATACAAAAGGCACGATGCCGACTTAAGTACAAGAAGACTGACTCTTCTTACTGTCTATGTTTTGAACCAATCCTGTGACACTAGTTATAGATTCCGATGCATCGCTCCAGGTTTACTGTATCCCTTGGACTTTGTTATTGACAATGAAACACAGAAATTGCATCGGAATTAAATACAAAAAGCACAATGCCGACTTAAGAACAAGAAGACTGACTCTTCTTACTGACTATGTTTGAACCATTCCTGTGACACTAGCTATAGATTCCGATGCTTCACTTCAGGTTTACTGTATCCCTCTGACCTTCTTGTTGACGATGAAACACAGAAATTGCATCGGAATTAAATACAAAAGGCACAATGCCGAATTAAGTACAAGAAGACTGACTCTTCTTACTGTCTATGTTTTGAACCATTCCTGTGACACTAGTTATAGATTCCGATGCTTCACTCCAGGTTTACTGTATCCCTAGGACCTTCTTATTGACGAAGAAACACACAAATTGCATCGGAATTAAATACAAAAGGCACAATGCCGACTTAAGTACAAGAAGACTGACTCTTCTTACTGACTATGGTTTGAACCATTCCTGTGACACTAGCTATAGATTCCGATGCCTCATTTCTGCTTTACTGTATCCCTTGGACCTTCTTATTGACGATGAAACACAGAAATTGCATCGGAATTAAATACAAATGTCACAATGCCGAATTAAGTACAATAAGACTGACTCTTCTTACTGTCTTTGTTTTGAACCATTCCTGTGACACTAGTTATAGATTCCGATGCTTCACTTCAGGTTTACTGTATCCCTTGGACCTTCTTATTGACGAAGAAACACACAAATTGCATCGGAATTAGATACAAAAGGCACAATGCCGACTTAAGTACAAGAAGACTGACTCTTCTTACTGTCTGTGTTTGAACCATTCCATTGACACTAGTTATAGATTCCGATGCTTCACTCCAGGTTTACTGTATCCCTTGGTCCTTGTTATTGACTATGAAACAAAGAAATTGAATCGGAATTAAATAGAAAAGGCACAATGCCGACTTATGTACAAGAAGACTGACTCTTCTTACTAACTATGTTTTGAACCATTCCTGTGAAACTAGCTATAGATTATGATGCTTCACTTGAGGTTTACTGTATCCCTTGGACCTTCTTATTGACGATGAAATACAGAAATTGCATCGGAATGAAATACAAAAGTCACAATGCCGAATTAAGTACATGATGACCGACTCTTCCTACTGACTAAGTTTTGAACCATTCCTGTGACACTAGTTATTGATACCGATGCTTCACTTGAGGTTTACTGTATCCCTTGGACCTTCTTATTGACAATGAAACACAGAAATTGCATCGGAATTAAATACAAAAAGCACAATGCCGACATAAGTACAAGAAGACTAACTCTTCTTACTGACTATGTTTGAACCATTCCTGTGACACTAGCTATAGATTCCGATGCTTCACTTCAGGTTTAGTGTATCCCTCTGACCTTCTTGTTGACGATGAAACACAGAAATTGCATCGGAATTAAATACAAAAGGCACAATGCCGACTTAAGTACAAGAAGACTGACTCCTCTTACTGTATATGTTGTGAACTATTCCATAGACACTAGTTATAGATTCCGATGGTTCACTTCAGGTTTACTGTATCCCTCTGACCTTCTTGTTGACGATGAAACACAGAAATTGCATCGGAATTAAATACAAAAGGCACAATGCCGAATTAAGTACAAGAAGACTGACTCTTCTTACTGTCTATGTTTTGAACCATTCCTGTGACACTAGTTATAGATTCCGATGCTTCACTCCAGGTTTACTGTATCCCTTGGACCTTCTTATTGACGAAGAAACACAGAAATTGCATCGGTATTAAATGCAAAAGGCACAATGCCGACTTAAGTACAAGAAGACTGACTCTTCTTACTGTCTATGTTTTGAACCAATCCTGTGACACTAGTTATAGATTCCGATGCATCGCTCCAGGTTTACTGTATCCCTTGGACCTTGTTATTGACAATGAAACACAGAAATTGCATCGGAATTAAATACAAAAAGCACAATGCCGACTTAAGAACAAGAAGACTGACTCTTCTTACTGACTATGTTTGAACCATTCCTGTGACACTAGCTATAGATTCCGATGCTTCACTTCAGGTTTACTGTATCCCTCTGACCTTCTTGTTGACGATGAAACACAGAAATTGCATCGGAATTAAATACAAAAGGCACAATGCCGACTTAAGTACAAGAAGACTGACTCCTCTTACTGTATATGTTGTGAACTATTCCATTGACACTAGTTATAGATTCCGATGGTTCACTTCAGGTTTACTGTATCCCTCTGACCTTCTTGTTGACGATGAAACACAGAAATTGCATCGGAATTAAATACAAAAGGCACAATGCCGAATTAAGTACAAGAAGACTGACTCTTCTTACTGTCTATGTTTTGAACCATTCCTGTGACACTAGTTATAGATTCCGATGCTTCACTCCAGGTTTACTGTATCCCTTGGACCTTCTTATTGACGAAGAAACACACAAATTGCATCGGAATTAAATACAAAAGGCACAATGCCGACTTAAGTACAAGAAGACTGACTCTTCTTACTGACTATGGTTTGAACCATTCCTGTGACACTAGCTATAGATTCCGATGCCTCACTTCTGGTTTACTGTATCCCTTGGACCTTCTTATTGACGATGAAACACAGAAATTGCATCGGAATTAAATACAAAAGTCACAATGCAGAATTAAGTACAATAAGACTGACTCTTCTTACTGTCTTTGTTTTGAACCATTCCTGTGACACTAGCTATAGATTCCGATGCTTCACTTCAGGTTTACTGTATCCGTCTGACCTTCTTGTTGACGATGAAACACAGAAATTGCATCGGAATTAAATACAAAAGCACAATGCCGACTTAAGTACAAGAAGACTGACTCTTCTTACTGTCTATGCTTTGAACCAATCCTGTGACACTAGTTATAGATTCCGATGCATCGCTCCAGGTTTACTGTATCCCTTGGACCTTGTTATTGACAATGAAACGCAGAAAATGCATGGGAATTAAAAACAAAAGGCAAAATGCCGAGTTAAGAACACGAAGACTGACTCTTCTTACTGTCTATGATTTGAACCATTCCTGTGACACTAGTTATAGATTCCGATGGTACACTCCAGGATTACTGTATCCCTTGGACCTTCTGATTGACGATGAAACACAGAAATTGCATCGGTATTAAATACAAAAGGCACAATGCCGACTTAAGTACAAGAAGACTGACTCTTCTTACTGTCTATGTTTTGAACCAATCCTGTGACACTAGTTATAGATTCCGATGCATCGCTCCAGGTTTACTGTATCCCTTGGACCTTGTTATTGACAATGAAACACAGAAATTGCATCGGAATTAAATACAAAAAGCACAATGCCGACTTAAGAACAAGAAGACTGACTCTTCTTACTGACTATGTTTGAACCATTCCTGTGACACTAGCTATAGATTCCGATGCTTCACTTCAGGATTACTGTATCCCTCTGACCTTCTTGTTGACGATGAAACACAGAAATTGCATCGGAATTAAATACAAAAGGCACAATGCCGAATTAAGTACAAGAAGACTGACTCTTCTTACTGTCTATGTTTTGAACCATTCCTGTGACACTAGTTATAGATTCCGATGCTTCACTCCAGGTTTACTGTATCCCTTGGACCTTCTTATTGACGAAGAAACACACAAATTGCATCGGAATTAAATACAAAAGGCACAATGCCAACTTAAGTACAAGAAGACTGACTCTTCTTACTGACTATGGTTTGAACCATTCCTGTGACACTAGCTATAGATTCCGATGCCTCACTTCTGCTTTACTGTATCCCTGGGACCTTCTTATTGACGATGAAACACAGAAATTGCATCGGAATTAAATGCAAATGTCACAATGCCGAATTAAGTACAATAAGACTGACTCTTCTTACTGTCTTTGTTTTGAACCATTCCTGTGACACTAGTTATAGATTCCGATGCTTCACTTCAGGTTTACTGTATCCCTTGGACCTTCTTATTGACGAAGAAACACACAAATTGCATCGGAATTAGATACAAAAGGCACAATGCCGACTTAAGTACAAGAAGACTGACTCTTCTTACTGTCTGTGTTTGAACCATTCCATTGACACTAGTTATAGATTCCGATGCTTCACTCCAGGTTTACTGTATCCCTTGGTCCTTGTTATTGACTATGAAACAAAGAAATTGAATCGGAATTAAATAGAAAAGGCACAATGCCGACTTATGTACAAGAAGACTGACTCTTCTTACTAACTATGTTTTGAACCATTCCTGTGACACTAGCTATAGATTATGATGCTTCACTTGAGGTTTACTGTATCCCTTGGACCTTCTTATTGACGATGAAACACAGAAATTGCATCGGAATGAAATACAAAAGTCACAATGCCGAATTAAGTACATGATGACCGACTCTTCCTACTGACTAAGTTTTGAACCATTCCTGTGACACTAGTTATTGATACCGATGCTTCACTTGAGGTTTACTGTATCCCTTGGACCTTCTTATTGACAATGAAACACAGAAATTGCATCGGAATTAAATACAAAAAGCACAATGCCGACATAAGTAAAAGAAGACTAACTCTTCTTACTGACTATGTTTGAACCATTCCTGTGACACTAGCTATAGATTCCGATGCTTCACTTCAGGTTTAGTGTATACCTCTGACCTTCTTGTTGACGATGAAACACAGAAATTGCATCGGAATTAAATACAAAAGGCACAATGCCGACTTAAGTACAAGAAGACTGACTCCTCTTACTGTCTATGTTGTGAACTATTCCATTGACACTAGTTATAGATTCCGATGCTTCACTTCAGGTTTACTGTATCCCTCTGACCTTCTTGTTGACAATGAAACACAGAAATTGCATCGGAATTAAATACAAAAAGCACAATGCCGACATAAGTACAAGAAGACTAACTCTTCTTACTGACTATGTTTGAACCATTCCTGTGACACTAGCTATAGATTCCGATGCTTCACTTCAGGTTTAGTGTATCCCTCTGACCTTCTTGTTGACGATGAAACACAGAAATTGCATCGGAATTAAACACAAAAGGCACAATGCCGACTTAAGTACAAGAAGACTGACTCCTCTTACTGTCTATGTTGTGAACTATTCCATTGACACTAGTTATTGATTCCGATGCTTCACTTCAGGTTTACTGTATCCCTCTGACCTTCTTGTTGACGATGAAACACAGAAATTGCATCGGAATTAAATACAAAAGGCACAATGCCGAATTAAGTACAAGAAGACTGACTCTTCTTACTGACTATGTTTTCAACCAATCCTGTGACACTAGTTATAGATTCCGATGCTTCACTTCAGGTTTACTGTACCCCTTGGACCTTCTTATTGACGATGAAACATAGAAATTGCATCGGAATTAAATACAAAATTCACAATGCCGACTTAAGTACACGAACACTGACTCTTCTTACTGTATATGTTTTGAACCATTCCTGTGACACTAGTTACAGATTCCGATACTACACTCCAGGTTTACTGTATCACTTGGACCTTATTATTGACGATGAAACATAGAAATTGCATCGGAATGAAATACAAAAGGCACAATGCCGACTTAAGTACATGAAGACCGACTCTTCCTACTGACTATGTTTTGAACCATTCCTGTGACACTAGTTATAGATTCCGATGCTTCACTTGAGGCTTACTGTATCCCTTGGAATTTCTTATTGACGATGAAACACAGAAATTGCATCGGAATTAAATACAAAATGCACAATGCCGACTTAAGTACAAGAGGACTGACTCTTCTTAATGTCTATGTTTTGAACCATTCCTGTCACACCAGTTATAGATTCCGATGCTTCACTCCAGGTTTACTGTATCCCTTGGACCTTCTTATTGACGATGAAACACAGAAATTGCATCGGAATTAAATACAAGAGGCACAATGCCGACTTAAGTACAAGAAGACTGACTCTTCCTACTGTCTATGTTTGAACCATTCCATTGACACTAGTTATAGATTCCGATGCTTCACTCCAGGTTTACTGTTTCCCTTGGTCTTTGTTATTGACGATGAAACACAGAAATTGCATCGGAATTAAATAGAAAAGGCACAATGCCGACTTATGTACAAGAAGACTGACTCTTCTTACTGACTATGGTTTGAACCATTCCTGTGACACTAGTTATAGATTCTGATGCTTAACTTCAGGTTTACTGATTCCCTTGGACCTTCTTATTGACGATGAAACGCAGAAAATGCATGGGAATTAAAAACAAAAGGCAAAATGCCGAGTTAAGAGCACGAAGACTGACTCTTCTTACTGTCTATGATTTGAACCATTCCTGTGACACTAGTTATAGATATCGATGCTTCACTTGAGGTTTACTGAATCCCTTGGACCTTCTTATTGACGATGAATCACAGAAATTGTATCGGAATTAAATACAAAAGGCACAATGCCGACTTAAGGACTAGAAGACTGACTCTTCCTACTGTCTATGTTTTGAACCATTCCTGTGACACTCGTTATAGATTCCGATGATTCACTTCAGGTTTACTGTATCCCTTGGACCTTCTTATTGACGCTGAAACACAGAAATTGAATCGGAATTAAATACAAAAGGCACAATGCCGACTTAAGTACAAGAAGACTGACTCTTCCTACTGTCTATGTTTTGAACAATTCCTGTGACACTCTTTATAGATTACGATGTTTCACTTCAGGTTTACTGTATCCCTTGGACCTTCTTATTGACGATGAAACACAGAAATTGCATCGGAATTAAATACAAAAGGCACAATGCCGACTTAAGTACATGAAGACCGACTCTTCCTTCTGAATATGTTTGTACCATTCCTGTGACACTAGTTATAGATTCTGATGCCTCACTTCAGGTTTACTGTATCCCTTGGACCTTCTTATTGACGATGAAACACAGAAATTGCATCGGAATTAAATACAAAAGGCACAATGCCGAATTAAGTACAAGAAGACTGACTCTTCTTACTAACTATGTTTTGAACCATTCCTGTGACACTAGCTATAGATTATGATGCTTCACTTCAGGTTTAGTGTATCCCTCTGACTTTCTTATTGACGATGAAACACAGAAATGGCTTCGGAATTAAATACAAAAGTCACAATGCCGACTTAAGTACAAGAAGACTGACTCTTCTTACTGTCTATGTTTTGTACCATTCCTGTGACACTAGTTATAGATTCCGATGCTTCACTGGAGGTTTACTGTATCCCTTAGACCCTCTTACTTACGATGACACACAGAAATTGCATCGGAATTAATTACAAAAGGCACAATGCCGACTTAAGTACATGATGACTGACTCTTCTTACTGACTATGTTTGAACCATTCCTGTAAGTTATAGATATCGATGCTTCACTTGAGGTTTACTGAATCCCTTGGACCTTCTTATTGACGATGAATCACAGAAATTGTATCGGTATTAAATACAAAAGGCACAACGCCGACTTAAGTACATGAAGATCGACTCTTCCTACTGACTATGTTTTGAACCATTCCTGTGACACTAGTTATGGATTCCGATGTTTCCCTTGAGGTTAACTGTATCCCTTCGACCTTCTTATTGACAATGAAACACAGAAATTGCATCGGAATTAAATACAAAAAGCGCAATGCCGACTAAAGAACAAGAAGACTGACGCTTCTTACTGACTATGTTTGAACCATTCCTGTGACACTACCTATCGATTCCGATGCTTCACTTCAGGTTTACTGTATCCCTCTGACCTTCTTGTTGACGATGAAACACAGAAAGTGCATCGGAATTAAATACAATAGGCACAATGCCGACTTAAGTACATGAAGACTGACGCTTCTTACTGTCTATGTTTTGAACCATTCCATTGACACTAGTTATAGATTCCGATGCTTCACTCCAGGTTTACTGTATCACTTGGACCTTGTTATTGACGATGAAACACAGAAATTGCATCGGAATTAAATATAAAAGGATCAATGCCGACTTGAGGACAAGAAGACTGACTGTTCCTACTGACTTTGTTTTGAACCATTAGTGTGACACTAGTTATAGATTCCGATGCTTCACTTCAGGTTTACTGTATCCCTTGGACCTTCTTATTGACGATGAAACACAGAAATTGCGTTCTTAATTAAATACAAAAGGCACAATGCTGACTTAAGTACAAGAAGACTGACTCTTCTTACTGACTATGTTTTGAACCATTCCTGTGACACTGGTTTTAGATTCCGATGCTTCACTTCAGGTTTACTGTATCCCTCTGACTTTCTTATTGACGATGAAACACAGAAATGGCATCGGAATTAATAAAAAAGGCACAATGCCGACTTAAGTTCAAATGGCTCTGAGCATTATGGGACTCAACTGCTGAGGTCATTAGTCCCCTAGAACTTAGAACTAGTTAAACCTAACTAACCTAAGGACATCACAAACATCCATGCCCGAGGCAGGATTCGAACCTGCGACCGTAGCGGTCTTGCGGTTCCAGACTGCAGCGCCTTTAACCGCACGGGCCGACTTAAGTAAAAGAAGACTGACTCTTCTACTGTCTATGTTTTGAACCATTCCATTGACACTAGTTATAGATTCCGATGCTTCACTCCACGTTTACTGTATCCCTTGGACCTTGTAATTTACGATGAAACACAGAAATTGCATCGGAATTAAATACAAATGGCACAATGCCGACTTAACCACAAGAAGACTGACTTTTCTTACTGTCTATATTTTGAACCATTCCAGTGGCACTAGTTATAGATTCCGATGCTTCACTTTAGGTTAACTGTATCCCTTGGACCTTCTTATCGACGATGAAACACAGATATTCCATCGGAATTAAATACAAAAGGCACAATGCCGACTTAAGTTCAAGAAGACTGACTCTTCCTACTGTCTATGTTTGAACCATTACTGTGACTCTAGTTACAGATTCCGATACTTCACTCCAGGTTTACTGTATCCATCTTACCGTCTTTTTAACGATGAAACACAGAAATTGCATCGGAATTAAATACAAAAGGCACAATCCCGACTTAAGTACAAGAATACTGACTCCTCTGACTGTCTGCGTTTGAACCATTCCTGTGACACTAGTTTAGATTCCGATGCTTCACTTCAGGTTTTCTGTATCCCTCTGACCTTCTTATTGACGGTGAAACACAGAAATTGCATCGGAATTAAATACGAAAGGCATAATGCAGGCTTAAGTACAAGAAGACTGACACTTCTTACTGACTATGATTTGAACCATTCCTGTGACACTAGTTATAGATTCCGATGCTTCACTTCAGGTTTACTGTATCCCTCTGACCTTCTTATTGACGATGAAACACAGAAATTGCATCGGAATATAATAGAAAAGGCACAATGCCGACTTAAGTACAAGAAGACTGACTCTTCTTTCCGTCCATGTTTTGAACCAATCCTGTGACAGTAATTGTAGATTCCGAAGCTTCACTTCAGGATTTCTGTATCTCTTGGACTATCTTATTGACGATGAAACACAGAAATTGCATCGGGATTAAATACAAAAGGCACAATGCCGACTTAAGTACAAGAACACTGACTCTTCCTACTGTCTATGTTTTGAACCATTCCTGTGACACTAGTTATAGATTCCGTGTGCTTCACTTCAGCTTTACTGGATCCCTTGTATCTTCTTATTGACGATGAAACACAGTAATTGCATCGGAATAAAATAGAAAAGGCACAATCCCGACTTAAGTACAACAAGACTGACTCTTCTTACCGTCCATGTATTGAACCAATCCTGTGACAGTAATTGTAGATTCCGAAGCTTCACTTCAGGTTTACTGTATCCCTCTGACCTTCTTATTGACGATGAAACACAGAAATTGCATCGGAATTAAATACAAAAGGCACAATGCCGACTTAAGTACAAGAAGACTTACTCTTCCTACTATCTATGTTTTGAACCATTCCTGTGACACTAGTTTTAGATTCCGATGCTTCACTTCAGGTTTACTGGATCCCTTGGACCTTCTTATTGACGATGAAACACAGAAATTGCAACGGAATTAAATACAAAAGGCACAATGCCGACTTAAGTACATGAAGACCGACTCTTCCTACTGACTATGTTTTGAACCATTCCTGTGACACTAGTTATAGATTCCGATGCATCACTTCAGGTTTACTGTATCCCTTGGACCTTCTTATTGACGATGAAACACAGAAATTGCATCGGAATTAAATACAAAAGGCACAATGCCGAATTAAGTACAAGAAGACTGACTCTTCTTACTGTCTATGTTTTGAACCATTCCTGTGACACTAGTTATAGATTCCGATGCTTCACTCCAGGTTTACTGTATCCCTAGGACCTTCTCATTGACGAAGAAACACACAAATTGCATGGGAATTAAATACAAAAGGCACAATTCCGACTTAAGTACAAGAAGACTGACTCTTCTTACTGACTATGTATTGAACCAATCCTGTGACA
The DNA here is from genome assembly GCF_023864345.2 of Schistocerca serialis cubense. Taxonomy (NCBI): domain Eukaryota; kingdom Metazoa; phylum Arthropoda; class Insecta; order Orthoptera; family Acrididae; genus Schistocerca; species Schistocerca serialis. Next base: position 1,083,127,960 of record NC_064640.1, on the reverse strand, counting down.
CTAGTTATAGATTCCGATGCCTCACTTCAGGTTTACTGTATCCCTTGGACCTTCTTATTGACGATGAAACACAAAAATTGCATCGGAATTAAATACAAAAGGCACAATGCCGAATTAAGTACAAGAACACTGACTCTTCTTACTGTCTATGTTTTGAACCATTCCTGTGACACTAGTTATAGATTCCGATGCTTCACTCCAGGTTTACTGTATCCCTTGGACCTTCTTATTGACGAAGAAACACACAAATTGCGTGGGAATTAAATACAAAAGGCACAATTCCGACATAAGTACAAGAAGACTGACTCCTCTTACTGACTATGTATTGAACCAATCCTGTGACACTAGCTATAGATTCCAATGCTTCACTTTGGGTTTAGTGTATCCCTCCGACTTTCTCAATGACGATGAAACACAGAAATGACTTCGGAATTAAATACAAAAGATACAATGCCGACTTAAGTACAAGAAGACTGACACTTCTTACTGTCTATGTTTTGAACAATTCCTATGACACTAGTTATAGATTCCGATGCTTCACTTGAGGTTTACAGTATCCCTTGGACCTTCTTATTGACGATGAAACACGGAAATTGCATCGGAATTAAATAGAAAAGGCACAATGCCGACTTAAGTGCAAGAAGACTGACTCTTCTTACTGACTATGTTTTGAACCATTCCTGTGACACTAGTTATAGATTCCGATGCTTCACATCAGGTTTACTGTACCCCTTGGACCTTCTTATTGACGATGAAACATAGAAATTGCATCGGAATTAAATACAAAAGGCAAAATGCCGACTTAATTACACGAAGACTGACTTTTCTTACTGTCTATGTTATTAACCATTCCTGTGACACTAGTTACAGATTCCGATGCTACACTCCAGGTTTACTGTATCCCTTGGACCTTCTCATTGACGTTGAAACACAGAAATTGCATCGGAATTCAATACAAAAGGCACAATTCCGACTTAAGGACAAGAAGACTGACTCTTCCTACTGACTTTGTTTTGAACCATTAGTGTGACACTAGTTATAAGTTCCGATGCTTCACTTGAGGTTCACTGTATCCCTTGGACCTTCTTATTGACGATGAAACACAGAAATTGCATCGGAATTAAATACAAAAGGCACAATGCCGACTTAAGTACAAGAAGACTGACTCTTCCTACTGTCTATGTTTTGAACCAATCCTGTGACACTAGTTATAGATTCCGATGCTTCGCTTCAGGTTTACTGGATCCCTTGGACCTTCTTATTGAAGATGAAACACAGAATTTGCATCGGAATTAAATACAAAAGGCACAATGCCGACTTAAGTACATGAAGACCGACTCTTCCCACTGACTATGTTTTGAACCTTTCCTGTGACACTAGTTATAGATTCCGATGCTTCACTTGAGGCTTACTATATCCTTTGGAATTTCCAGTTGACGATGATACACAGAAATTGCATCGGAATTAAATACAAAAGGCACAATGCCGACTTAAGTACAAGAAGACTGACACTTCTTACTGTCTATGTTTGAACCATTCCATTGACACTAGTTATAGATTCCGAAGCTTCACCCCAGGTTTACTGTTTCCCTTGGACCTTCTTAAAGACGATGACACACAGAAATTGCTTCGGAATTAAATACAAAAGGCTCAATGCCGACTTAAGGACAAGAAGACTGACTCTTCCTACTGTCTATGTTTTGAACCATTCCTGTGACTCTCGTTATAGATTCCGATGCTTCACTTTAGGTTTACTGTATCCCTTGGACCTTCTAATTGACGCTGAAACACAGAAATTGAATCGGAATTAAATACAAAAGGCACAATGCCGACTTAAGTATAAGAAGTCTGACTCTTCTTACTGTCTTTGTTTTGAACCATTCCTGTGACACTAGTTATAGATTCCGATGCTTCACTCCAGGTTTACTGTATCCCTTGGACCTTCTTATTGACGAAGAAACACACAAATTGCATCGGAATTAGATACAAAAGGCACAATGCCGACTTAAGTACAAGAAGACTGACTCTTCTTACTGTCTGTGTTTGAACCATTCCATTGACACTAGTTATAGATTCCGATGCTTCACTCCAGGTTTACTGTATCCCTTGGTCCTTGTTATTGACTATGAAACAAAGAAATTGAATCGGAATTAAATAGAAAAGGCACAATGCCGACTTATGTACAAGAAGACTGACTCTTCTTACTAACTATGTTTTGAACCATTCCTGTGACACTAGCTATAGATTATGATGCTTCACTTGAGGTTTACTGTATCCCTTGGACCTTCTTATTGACGATGAAATACAGAAATTGCATCGGAATGAAATACAAAAGTCACAATGCCGAATTAAGTACATGATGACCGACTCTTCCTACTGACTAAGTTTTGAACCATTCCTGTGACACTAGTTATTGATACCGATGCTTCACTTGAGGTTTACTGTATCCCTTGGACCTTCTTATTGACAATGAAACACAGAAATTGCATCGGAATTAAATACAAAAAGCACAATGCCGACATAAGTACAAGAAGACTAACTCTTCTTACTGACTATGTTTGAACCATTCCTGTGACACTAGCTATAGATTCCGATGCTTCACTTCAGGTTTAGTGTATCCCTCTGACCTTCTTGTTGACGATGAAACACAGAAATTGCATCGGAATTAAATACAAAAGGCACAATGCCGACTTAAGTACAAGAAGACTGACTCCTCTTACTGTATATGTTGTGAACTATTCCATTGACACTAGTTATAGATTCCGATGGTTCACTTCAGGTTTACTGTATCCCTCTGACCTTCTTGTTGACGATGAAACACAGAAATTGCATCGGAATTAAATACAAAAGGCACAATGCCGAATTAAGTACAAGAAGACTGACTCTTCTTACTGTCTATGTTTTGAACCATTCCTGTGACACTAGTTATAGATTCCGATGCTTCACTCCAGGTTTACTGTATCCCTTGGACCTTCTTATTGACGAAGAAACACACAAATTGCATCGGAATTAAATACAAAAGGCACAATGCCGACTTAAGTGCAAGAAGACTGACTCTTCTTACTGACTATGGTTTGAACCATTCCTGTGACACTAGCTATAGATTCCGATGCCTCACTTCTGGTTTACTGTATCCCTTGGACCTTCTTATTGACGATGAAACACAGAAATTGCATCGGAATTAAATACAAAAGTCACAATGCCGAATTAAGTACAATAAGACTGACTCTTCTTACTGTCTTTGTTTTGAACCATTCCTGTGACACTAGCTATAGATTCCGATGCTTCACTTCAGGTTTACTGTATCCCTCTGACCTTCTTGTTGACGATGAAACACAGAAATTGCATCGGAATTAAATACAAAAGCACAATGCCGACTTAAGTACAAGAAGACTGACTCTTCTTACTGTCTATGCTTTGAACCAATCCTGTGACACTAGTTATAGATTCCGATGCATCGCTCCAGGTTTACTGTATCCCTTGGACCTTGTTATTGACAATGAAACGCAGAAAATGCATGGGAATTAAAAACAAAAGGCAAAATGCCGAGTTAAGAACACGAAGACTGACTCTTCTTACTGTCTATGATTTGAACCATTCCTGTGACACTAGTTATAGATTCCGATGCTACACTCCAGGATTACTGTATCCCTTGGACCTTCTGATTGACGATGAAACACAGAAATTGCATCGGTATTAAATACAAAAGGCACAATGCCGACTTAAGTACAAGAAGACTGACTCTTCTTACTGTCTATGTTTTGAACCAATCCTGTGACACTAGTTATAGATTCCGATGCATCGCTCCAGGTTTACTGTATCCCTTGGACCTTGTTATTGACAATGAAACACAGAAATTGCATCGGAATTAAATACAAAAAGCACAATGCCGACTTAAGAACAAGAAGACTGACTCTTCTTACTGACTATGTTTGAACCATTCCTGTGACACTAGCTATAGATTCCGATGCTTCACTTCAGGATTACTGTATCCCTCTGACCTTCTTGTTGACGATGATACACAGAAATTGAATCGGAATTAAATACAAAAGGCACAATGCCGAATTAAGTACAAGAAGACTGACTCTTCTTACTGTCTATGTTTTGAACCATTCCTGTGACACTAGTTATAGATTCCGATGCTTCACTCCAGGTTTACTGTATCCCTTGGACCTTCTTATTGACGAAGAAACACACAAATTGCATCGGAATTAAATACAAAAGGCACAATGCCGACTTAAGTACAAGAAGACTGACTCTTCTTACTGACTATGGTTTGAACCATTCCTGTGACACTAGCTATAGATTCCGATGCCTCACTTCTGCTTTACTGTATCCCTGGGACCTTCGTATTGACGATGAAACACAGAAATTGCATCGGAATGAAATACAAAAGTCACAATGCCGAATTAAGTACATGATGACCGACTCTTCCTACTGACTAAGTTTTGAACCATTCCTGTGACACTAGTTATTGATACCGATGCTTCACTTGAGGTTTACTGTATCCCTTGGACCTTCTTATTGACAATGAAACACCGAAATTGCATCGGAATTAAATACAAAAAGCACAATGCCGACATAAGTACAAGAAGACTAACTCTTCTTACTGACTATGTTTGAACCATTCCTGTGACACTAGCTATAGATTCCGATGCTTCACTTCAGGTTTAGTGTATACCTCTGACCTTCTTGTTGACGATGAAACACAGAAATTGCATCGGAATTAAATACAAAAGGCACAATGCCGACTTAAGTACAAGAAGACTGACTCCTCTTACTGTCTATGTTGTGAACTATTCCATTGACACTAGTTATAGATTCCGATGCTTCACTTCAGGTTTACTGTATCCCTCTGACCTTCTTGTTGACGATGAAACACAGAAATTGCATCGGAATTAAATACAAAAGGCACAATGCCGACTTAAGTACAAGAAGACTGACTCCTCTTACTGTCTATGTTGTGAACTATTCCATTGACACTAGTTATAGATTCCGATGCTTCACTTCAGGTTTACTGTATCCCTCTGACCTTCTTGTTGACAATGAAACACAGAAATTGCATCGGAATTAAATACAAAAAGCACAATGCCGACATAAGTACAAGAAGACTAACTCTTCTTACTGACTATGTTTGAACCATTCCTGTGACACTAGCTATAGATTCCGATGCTTCACTTCAGGTTTAGTGTATCCCTCTGACCTTCTTGTTGACGATGAAACACAGAAATTGCATCGGAATTAAATACAAAAGGCACAATGCCGACTTAAGTACAAGAAGACTGACTCCTCTTACTGTCTATGTTGTGAACTATTCCATTGACACTAGTTATAGATTCCGATGCTTCACTTCAGGTTTACTGTATCCCTCTGACCTTCTTGTTGACGATGAAACACAGAAATTGCATCGGAATTAAATACAAAAGGCACAATGCCGATTTAAGTACAAGAAGACTGACTCTTCTTACTGACTATGTTTTCAACCAATCCTGTGACACTAGTTATAGATTCCGATGCTTCACTTCAGGTTTACTGTACCCCTTGGACCTTCTTATTGACGATGAAACATAGAAATTGCATCGGAATTAAATACAAAATTCACAATGCCGACTTAAGTACACGAACACTGACTCTTCTTACTGTATATGTTTTGAACCATTCCTGTGACACTAGTTAGAGATTCCGATACTACACTCCAGGTTTACTGTATCACTTGGACCTTATTATTGACGATGAAACATAGAAATTGCATCGGAATGAAATACAAAAGGCACAATGCCGACTTAAGTACATGAAGACCGACTCTTCCTACTGACTATGTTTTGAACCATTCCTGTGACACTAGTTATAGATTCCGATGCTTCACTTGAGGCTTACTGTATCCCTTGGAATTTCTTATTGTCGATGAAACACAGAAATTGCATCGGAATTAAATACAAAATGCACAATGCCGACTTAAGTACAAGAGGACTGACTCTTCTTAATGTCTATGTTTTGAACCATTCCTGTCACACCAGTTATAGATTCCGATGCTTCACTCCAGGTTTACTGTATCCCTTGGACCTTCTTATTGACGATGAAACACAGAAATTGCATCGGAATTAAATACAAGAGGCACAATGCCGACTTAAGTACAAGAAGACTGACTCTTCTTACTGTCGGTGTTTGAACAATTCCATTGACACTAGTTATAGATTCCGATGCTTCACTCCAGGTTTACTGTTTCCCTTGGTCTTTGTTATTGACGATGAAACACAGAAATTGCATCGGAATTAAATAGAAAAGGCACAATGCCGACTTATGTACAAGAAGACTGACTCTTCTTACTGACTATGGTTTGAACCATTCCTGTGACACTAGTTATAGATTCTGATGCTTAACTTCAGGTTTACTGATTCCCTTGGACCTTCTTATTGACGATGAAACGCAGAAAATGCATGGGAATTAAAAACAAAAGGCAAAATGCCGAGTTAAGAGCACGAAGACTGACTCTTCTTACTGTCTATGATTTGAACCATTCCTGTGACACTAGTTATAGATATCGATGCTTCACTTGAGGTTTACTGAATCCCTTGGACCTTCTTATTGACGATGAATCACAGAAATTGTATCGGAATTAAATACAAAAGGCACAATGCCGACTTAAGGACTAGAAGACTGACTCTTCCTACTGTCTATGTTTTGAACCATTCCTGTGACACTCTTTATAGATTCCGATGATTCACTTCAGGTTTACTGTATCCCTTGGACCTTCTTATTGACGCTGAAACACAGAAATTGAATCGGAATTAAATACAAAAGGCACAATGCCGACTTAAGTACAAGAAGACTGACTCTTCCTACTGTCTATGTTTTGAACAATTCCTGTGACACTCTTTATAGATTACGATGTTTCACTTCAGGTTTACTGTATCCCTTGGACCTTCTTATTGACGATGAAACACAGAAATTGCATCGGAATTAAATACAAAAGGCACAATGCCGACTTAAGTACATGAAGACCGACTCTTCCTTCTGAATATGTTTGTACCATTCCTGTGACACTAGTTATAGATTCTGATGCCTCACTTCAGGTTTACTGTATCCCTTGGACCTTCTTATTGACGATGAAACACAGAAATTGCATCGGAATTAAATACAAAAGGCACAATGCCGAATTAAGTACAAGAAGACTGACTCTTCTTACTGTCAATGCTTTGAACCATTCCTGTGACACTAGTTATAGATTCCGATGCTTCACTCCAGGTTTACTGTATCCCTTGGACCTTCTTATTGACGAAGAAACTCACAAATTGCATCGGAATTAAATACAAAAGGCACAATGCCGACTTAAGTACAAGAATACTGACTCTTCTTACTAACTATGTTTTGAACCATTCCGGTGACACTAGCTATAGATTATGATGCTTCACTTCAGGTTTAGTGTATCCCTCTGACTTTCTTATTGACGATGAAACACAGAAATGGCTTCGGAATTAAATACAAAAGTCACAATGCCGACTTAAGTACAAGAAGACTGACTCTTCTTACTGTCTATGTTTTGTACCATTCCTGTGACACTAGTTAAAGATTCCGATGCTTCACTGGAGGTTTACTGTATCCCTTAGACCCTCTTACTTACGATGACACACAGAAATTGCATCGGAATTAAATACAAAAGGCACAATGCCGACTTAAGTACATGATGACTGACTCTTCTTACTGACTATGTTTGAACCATTCCTGTAAGTTATAGATATCGATGCTTCACTTGAGGTTTACTGAATCCCTTGGACCTTCTTATTGACGATGAATCACAGAAATTGTATCGGTATTAAATACAAAAGGCACAACGCCGACTTAAGTACATGAAGATCGACTCTTCCTACTGACTATGTTTTGAACCATTCCTGTGACACTAGTTATGGATTCCGATGTTTCCCTTGAGGTTAACTGTATCCCTTCGACCTTCTTATTGACAATGAAACACAGAAATTGCATCGGAATTAAATACAAAAAGCGCAATGCCGACTAAAGAACAAGAAGACTGACGCTTCTTACTGACTATGTTTGAACCATTCCTGTGACACTACCTATCGATTCCGATGCTTCACTTCAGGTTTACTGTATCCCTCTGACCTTCTTGTTGACGATGAAACACAGAAAGTGCATCGGAATTAAATACAATAGGCACAATGCCGACTTAAGTACATGAAGACTGACGCTTCTTACTGTCTATGTTTTGAACCATTCCATTGACACTAGTTATAGATTCCGATGCTTCACTCCAGGTTTACTGTATCCCTTGGACCTTGTTATTGACGATGAAACACAGAAATTGCATCGGAATTAAATATAAAAGGATCAATGCCGACTTAAGGACAAGAAGACTGACTGTTCCTACTGACTTTGTTTTGAACCATTAGTGTGACACTAGTTATAGATTCCGATGCTTCACTTCAGGTTTACTGTATCCCTTGGACCTTCTTATTGACGATGAAACACAGAAATTGCGTTCTTAATTAAATACAAAAGGCACAATGCTGACTTAAGTACAAGAAGACTGACTCTTCTTACTGACTATGTTTTGAACCATTCCTGTGACACTGGTTTTAGATTCCGATGCTTCACTTCAGGTTTACTGTATCCCTCTGACTTTCTTATTGACGATGAAACACAGAAATGGCATCGGAATTAATAAAAAAGGCACAATGCCGACTTAAGTAAAAGAAGACTGACTCTTCTACTGTCTATGTTTTGAACCATTCCATTGACACTAGTTATAGATTCCGATGCTTCACTCCACGTTTACTGTATCCCTTGGACCTTGTAATTTACGATGAAACACAGAAATTGCATCGGAATTAAATACAAATGGCACAATGCCGACTTAACCACAAGAAGACTGACTTTTCTTACTGTCTATATTTTGAACCATTCCAGTGGCACTAGTTATAGATTCCGATGCTTCACTTTAGGTTTACTGTATCCCTTGGACCTTCTTATCGACGATGAAACACAGATATTCCATCGGAATTAAATACAAAAGGCACAATGCCGACTTAAGTTCAAGAAGACTGACTCTTCCTACTGTCTATGTTTGAACCATTACTGTGACTCTAGTTACAGATTCCGATACTTCACTCCAGGTTTACTGTATCCATCTTACCGTCTTTTTAACGATGAAACACAGAAATTGCATCGGAATTAAATACAAAAGGCACAATCCCGACTTAAGTACAAGAATACTGACTCCTCTGACTGTCTGCGTTTGAACCATTCCTGTGACACTAGTTTAGATTCCGATGCTTCACTTCAGGTTTTCTGTATCCCTCTGACCTTCTTATTGACGGTGAAACACAGAAATTGCATCGGAATTAAATACGAAAGGCATAATGCAGGCTTAAGTACAAGAAGACTGACACTTCTTACTGACTATGATTTGAACCATTCCTGTGACACTAGTTATAGATTCCGATGCTTCACTTCAGGTTTACTGTATCCCTCTGACCTTCTTATTGACGATGAAACACAGAAATTGCATCGGAATAAAATAGAAAAGGCACAATGCCGACTTAAGTACAAGAAGACTGACTCTTCTTTCCGTCCATGTTTTGAACCAATCCTGTGACAGTAATTGTAGATTCCGAAGCTTCACTTCAGGATTTCTGTATCTCTTGGACTATCTTATTGACGATGAAACACAGAAATTGCATCGGGATTAAATACAAAAGGCACAATGCCGACTTAAGTACAAGAACACTGACTCTTCCTACTGTCTATGTTTTGAACCATTCCTGTGACACTAGTTATAGATTCCGTGTGCTTCACTTCAGCTTTACTGGATCCCTTGTATCTTCTTATTGACGATGAAACACAGTAATTGCATCGGAATAAAATAGAAAAGGCACAATCCCGACTTAAGTACAACAAGACTGACTCTTCTTACCGTCCATGTATTGAACCAATCCTGTGACAGTAATTGTAGATTCCGAAGCTTCACTTCAGGTTTACTGTATCCCTCTGACCTTCTTATTGACGATGAAACACAGAAATTGCATCGGAATTAAATACAAAAGTCACAATGCCGAATTAAGTACAATAAGACTGACTCTTCTTACTGTCTTTGTTTTGAACCATTCCTGTGACACTAGCTATAGATTCCGATGCTTCACTTCAGGTTTACTGTATCCCTCTGACCTTCTTGTTGACGATGAAACACAGAAATTGCATCGGAATTAAATACAAAAGCACAATGCCGACTTAAGTACAAGAAGACTGACTCTTCTTACTGTCTATGCTTTGAACCAATCCTGTGACACTAGTTATAGATTCCGATGCATCGCTCCAGGTTTACTGTATCCCTTGGACCTTGTTATTGACAATGAAACGCAGAAAATGCATGGGAATTAAAAACAAAAGGCAAAATGCCGAGTTAAGAACACGAAGACTGACTCTTCTTACTGTCTATGATTTGAACCATTCCTGTGACACTAGTTATAGATTCCGATGCTACACTCCAGGATTACTGTATCCCTTGGACCTTCTGATTGACGATGAAACACAGAAATTGCATCGGTATTAAATACAAAAGGCACAATGCCGACTTAAGTACAAGAAGACTGACTCTTCTTACTGTCTATGTTTTGAACCAATCCTGTGACACTAGTTATAGATTCCGATGCATCGCTCCAGGTTTACTGTATCCCTTGGACCTTGTTATTGACAATGAAACACAGAAATTGCATCGGAATTAAATACAAAAAGCACAATGCCGACTTAAGAACAAGAAGACTGACTCTTCTTACTGACTATGTTTGAACCATTCCTGTGACACTAGCTATAGATTCCGATGCTTCACTTCAGGATTACTGTATCCCTCTGACCTTCTTGTTGACGATGATACACAGAAATTGAATCGGAATTAAATACAAAAGGCACAATGCCGAATTAAGTACAAGAAGACTGACTCTTCTTACTGTCTATGTTTTGAACCATTCCTGTGACACTAGTTATAGATTCCGATGCTTCACTCCAGGTTTACTGTATCCCTTGGACCTTCTTATTGACGAAGAAACACACAAATTGCATCGGAATTAAATACAAAAGGCACAATGCCGACTTAAGTACAAGAAGACTGACTCTTCTTACTGACTATGGTTTGAACCATTCCTGTGACACTAGCTATAGATTCCGATGCCTCACTTCTGCTTTACTGTATCCCTGGGACCTTCGTATTGACGATGAAACACAGAAATTGCATCGGAATGAAATACAAAAGTCACAATGCCGAATTAAGTACATGATGACCGACTCTTCCTACTGACTAAGTTTTGAACCATTCCTGTGACACTAGTTATTGATACCGATGCTTCACTTGAGGTTTACTGTATCCCTTGGACCTTCTTATTGACAATGAAACACCGAAATTGCATCGGAATTAAATACAAAAAGCACAATGCCGACATAAGTACAAGAAGACTAACTCTTCTTACTGACTATGTTTGAACCATTCCTGTGACACTAGCTATAGATTCCGATGCTTCACTTCAGGTTTAGTGTATACCTCTGACCTTCTTGTTGACGATGAAACACAGAAATTGCATCGGAATTAAATACAAAAGGCACAATGCCGACTTAAGTACAAGAAGACTGACTCCTCTTACTGTCTATGTTGTGAACTATTCCATTGACACTAGTTATAGATTCCGATGCTTCACTTCAGGTTTACTGTATCCCTCTGACCTTCTTGTTGACGATGAAACACAGAAATTGCATCGGAATTAAATACAAAAGGCACAATGCCGACTTAAGTACAAGAAGACTGACTCCTCTTACTGTCTATGTTGTGAACTATTCCATTGACACTAGTTATAGATTCCGATGCTTCACTTCAGGTTTACTGTATCCCTCTGACCTTCTTGTTGACAATGAAACACAGAAATTGCATCGGAATTAAATACAAAAAGCACAATGCCGACATAAGTACAAGAAGACTAACTCTTCTTACTGACTATGTTTGAACCATTCCTGTGACACTAGCTATAGATTCCGATGCTTCACTTCAGGTTTAGTGTATCCCTCTGACCTTCTTGTTGACGATGAAACACAGAAATTGCATCGGAATTAAATACAAAAGGCACAATGCCGACTTAAGTACAAGAAGACTGACTCCTCTTACTGTCTATGTTGTGAACTATTCCATTGACACTAGTTATAGATTCCGATGCTTCACTTCAGGTTTACTGTATCCCTCTGACCTTCTTGTTGACGATGAAACACAGAAATTGCATCGGAATTAAATACAAAAGGCACAATGCCGATTTAAGTACAAGAAGACTGACTCTTCTTACTGACTATGTTTTCAACCAATCCTGTGACACTAGTTATAGATTCCGATGCTTCACTTCAGGTTTACTGTACCCCTTGGACCTTCTTATTGACGATGAAACATAGAAATTGCATCGGAATTAAATACAAAATTCACAATGCCGACTTAAGTACACGAACACTGACTCTTCTTACTGTATATGTTTTGAACCATTCCTGTGACACTAGTTAGAGATTCCGATACTACACTCCAGGTTTACTGTATCACTTGGACCTTATTATTGACGATGAAACATAGAAATTGCATCGGAATGAAATACAAAAGGCACAATGCCGACTTAAGTACATGAAGACCGACTCTTCCTACTGACTATGTTTTGAACCATTCCTGTGACACTAGTTATAGATTCCGATGCTTCACTTGAGGCTTACTGTATCCCTTGGAATTTCTTATTGTCGATGAAACACAGAAATTGCATCGGAATTAAATACAAAATGCACAATGCCGACTTAAGTACAAGAGGACTGACTCTTCTTAATGTCTATGTTTTGAACCATTCCTGTCACACCAGTTATAGATTCCGATGCTTCACTCCAGGTTTACTGTATCCCTTGGACCTTCTTATTGACGATGAAACACAGAAATTGCATCGGAATTAAATACAAGAGGCACAATGCCGACTTAAGTACAAGAAGACTGACTCTTCTTACTGTCGGTGTTTGAACAATTCCATTGACACTAGTTATAGATTCCGATGCTTCACTCCAGGTTTACTGTTTCCCTTGGTCTTTGTTATTGACGATGAAACACAGAAATTGCATCGGAATTAAATAGAAAAGGCACAATGCCGACTTATGTACAAGAAGACTGACTCTTCTTACTGACTATGGTTTGAACCATTCCTGTGACACTAGTTATAGATTCTGATGCTTAACTTCAGGTTTACTGATTCCCTTGGACCTTCTTATTGACGATGAAACGCAGAAAATGCATGGGAATTAAAAACAAAAGGCAAAATGCCGAGTTAAGAGCACGAAGACTGACTCTTCTTACTGTCTATGATTTGAACCATTCCTGTGACACTAGTTATAGATATCGATGCTTCACTTGAGGTTTACTGAATCCCTTGGACCTTCTTATTGACGATGAATCACAGAAATTGTATCGGAATTAAATACAAAAGGCACAATGCCGACTTAAGGACTAGAAGACTGACTCTTCCTACTGTCTATGTTTTGAACCATTCCTGTGACACTCTTTATAGATTCCGATGATTCACTTCAGGTTTACTGTATCCCTTGGACCTTCTTATTGACGCTGAAACACAGAAATTGAATCGGAATTAAATACAAAAGGCACAATGCCGACTTAAGTACAAGAAGACTGACTCTTCCTACTGTCTATGTTTTGAACAATTCCTGTGACACTCTTTATAGATTACGATGTTTCACTTCAGGTTTACTGTATCCCTTGGACCTTCTTATTGACGATGAAACACAGAAATTGCATCGGAATTAAATACAAAAGGCACAATGCCGACTTAAGTACATGAAGACCGACTCTTCCTTCTGAATATGTTTGTACCATTCCTGTGACACTAGTTATAGATTCTGATGCCTCACTTCAGGTTTACTGTATCCCTTGGACCTTCTTATTGACGATGAAACACAGAAATTGCATCGGAATTAAATACAAAAGGCACAATGCCGAATTAAGTACAAGAAGACTGACTCTTCTTACTGTCAATGCTTTGAACCATTCCTGTGACACTAGTTATAGATTCCGATGCTTCACTCCAGGTTTACTGTATCCCTTGGACCTTCTTATTGACGAAGAAACTCACAAATTGCATCGGAATTAAATACAAAAGGCACAATGCCGACTTAAGTACAAGAATACTGACTCTTCTTACTAACTATGTTTTGAACCATTCCGGTGACACTAGCTATAGATTATGATGCTTCACTTCAGGTTTAGTGTATCCCTCTGACTTTCTTATTGACGATGAAACACAGAAATGGCTTCGGAATTAAATACAAAAGTCACAATGCCGACTTAAGTACAAGAAGACTGACTCTTCTTACTGTCTATGTTTTGTACCATTCCTGTGACACTAGTTAAAGATTCCGATGCTTCACTGGAGGTTTACTGTATCCCTTAGACCCTCTTACTTACGATGACACACAGAAATTGCATCGGAATTAAATACAAAAGGCACAATGCCGACTTAAGTACATGATGACTGACTCTTCTTACTGACTATGTTTGAACCATTCCTGTAAGTTATAGATATCGATGCTTCACTTGAGGTTTACTGAATCCCTTGGACCTTCTTATTGACGATGAATCACAGAAATTGTATCGGTATTAAATACAAAAGGCACAACGCCGACTTAAGTACATGAAGATCGACTCTTCCTACTGACTATGTTTTGAACCATTCCTGTGACACTAGTTATGGATTCCGATGTTTCCCTTGAGGTTAACTGTATCCCTTCGACCTTCTTATTGACAATGAAACACAGAAATTGCATCGGAATTAAATACAAAAAGCGCAATGCCGACTAAAGAACAAGAAGACTGACGCTTCTTACTGACTATGTTTGAACCATTCCTGTGACACTACCTATCGATTCCGATGCTTCACTTCAGGTTTACTGTATCCCTCTGACCTTCTTGTTGACGATGAAACACAGAAAGTGCATCGGAATTAAATACAATAGGCACAATGCCGACTTAAGTACATGAAGACTGACGCTTCTTACTGTCTATGTTTTGAACCATTCCATTGACACTAGTTATAGATTCCGATGCTTCACTCCAGGTTTACTGTATCCCTTGGACCTTGTTATTGACGATGAAACACAGAAATTGCATCGGAATTAAATATAAAAGGATCAATGCCGACTTAAGGACAAGAAGACTGACTGTTCCTACTGACTTTGTTTTGAACCATTAGTGTGACACTAGTTATAGATTCCGATGCTTCACTTCAGGTTTACTGTATCCCTTGGACCTTCTTATTGACGATGAAACACAGAAATTGCGTTCTTAATTAAATACAAAAGGCACAATGCTGACTTAAGTACAAGAAGACTGACTCTTCTTACTGACTATGTTTTGAACCATTCCTGTGACACTGGTTTTAGATTCCGATGCTTCACTTCAGGTTTACTGTATCCCTCTGACTTTCTTATTGACGATGAAACACAGAAATGGCATCGGAATTAATAAAAAAGGCACAATGCCGACTTAAGTAAAAGAAGACTGACTCTTCTACTGTCTATGTTTTGAACCATTCCATTGACACTAGTTATAGATTCCGATGCTTCACTCCACGTTTACTGTATCCCTTGGACCTTGTAATTTACGATGAAACACAGAAATTGCATCGGAATTAAATACAAATGGCACAATGCCGACTTAACCACAAGAAGACTGACTTTTCTTACTGTCTATATTTTGAACCATTCCAGTGGCACTAGTTATAGATTCCGATGCTTCACTTTAGGTTTACTGTATCCCTTGGACCTTCTTATCGACGATGAAACACAGATATTCCATCGGAATTAAATACAAAAGGCACAATGCCGACTTAAGTTCAAGAAGACTGACTCTTCCTACTGTCTATGTTTGAACCATTACTGTGACTCTAGTTACAGATTCCGATACTTCACTCCAGGTTTACTGTATCCATCTTACCGTCTTTTTAACGATGAAACACAGAAATTGCATCGGAATTAAATACAAAAGGCACAATCCCGACTTAAGTACAAGAATACTGACTCCTCTGACTGTCTGCGTTTGAACCATTCCTGTGACACTAGTTTAGATTCCGATGCTTCACTTCAGGTTTTCTGTATCCCTCTGACCTTCTTATTGACGGTGAAACACAGAAATTGCATCGGAATTAAATACGAAAGGCATAATGCAGGCTTAAGTACAAGAAGACTGACACTTCTTACTGACTATGATTTGAACCATTCCTGTGACACTAGTTATAGATTCCGATGCTTCACTTCAGGTTTACTGTATCCCTCTGACCTTCTTATTGACGATGAAACACAGAAATTGCATCGGAATAAAATAGAAAAGGCACAATGCCGACTTAAGTACAAGAAGACTGACTCTTCTTTCCGTCCATGTTTTGAACCAATCCTGTGACAGTAATTGTAGATTCCGAAGCTTCACTTCAGGATTTCTGTATCTCTTGGACTATCTTATTGACGATGAAACACAGAAATTGCATCGGGATTAAATACAAAAGGCACAATGCCGACTTAAGTACAAGAACACTGACTCTTCCTACTGTCTATGTTTTGAACCATTCCTGTGACACTAGTTATAGATTCCGTGTGCTTCACTTCAGCTTTACTGGATCCCTTGTATCTTCTTATTGACGATGAAACACAGTAATTGCATCGGAATAAAATAGAAAAGGCACAATCCCGACTTAAGTACAACAAGACTGACTCTTCTTACCGTCCATGTATTGAACCAATCCTGTGACAGTAATTGTAGATTCCGAAGCTTCACTTCAGGTTTACTGTATCCCTCTGACCTTCTTATTGACGATGAAACACAGAAATTGCATCGGAATTAAATACAAAAGGCACAATGCCGACTTAAGTACAAGAAGACTTACTCTTCCTACTATCTATGTTTTGAACCATTCCTGTGACACTAGTTTTAGATTCCGATGCTTCACTTCAGGTTTACTGGATCCCTTGGACCTTCTTATTGACGATGAAACACAGAAATTGCAACGGAATTAAATACAAAAGGCACAATGCCGACTTAAGTACATGAAGACCGACTCTTCCTACTGACTATGTTTTGAACCATTCCTGTGACACTAGTTATAGATTCCGATGCCTCACTTCAGGTTTACTGGATCCCTTGGACCTTCTTATTGACGATGAAACACAGAAATTGCATCGGAATTAAATACAAAAGGCACAATGCCGAATTAAGTACAAGAAGACTGACTCTTCTTACTGTCTATGTTTTGAACCATTCCTGTGACACTAGTTATAGATTCCGATGCTTCACTCCAGGTTTACTGTATCCCTAGGACCATCTCATTGACGAAGAAACACACAAATTGCATGGGAATTAAATACAAAAGGCACAATTCCGACTTAAGTACAAGAAGACTGACTCTTCTTACTGACTATGTATTGAACCAATCCTGTGACACTAGTTATAGATTCCGATGCCTCACTTCAGGTTTACTATATCCCTTGGACCTTCTTATTGACGATGAAACACAAAAATTGCATCGGAATTAAATACAAAAGGCACAATGCCGAATTAAGTACAAGAACACTGACTCTTCTTACTGTCTATGTTTTGAACCATTCCTGTGACACTAGTTATAGATTCCGATGCTTCACTCCAGGTTTACTGTATCCCTTGGACCTTCTTATTGACGAAGAAACACACAAATTGCGTGGGAATTAAATACAAAAGGCACAATTCCGACATAAGTACAAGAAGACTGACTCCTCTTACTGACTATGTATTGAACCAATCCTGTGACACTAGCTATAGATTCCGATGCTTCACTTTGGGTTTAGTGTATCCCTCCGACTTTCTCAATGACGATGAAACACAGAAATGACTTCGGAATTAAATACAAAAGATACAATGCCGACTTAAGTACAAGAAGACTGACTCTTCTTACTGTCTATGTTTTGAACAATTCCTATGACACTAGTTATAGATTCCGATGCTTCACTTGAGGTTTACAGTATCCCTTGGACCTTCTTATTGACGATGAAACACGGAAATTGCATCGGAATTAAATAGAAAAGGCACAATGCCGACTTAAGTGCAAGAAGACTGACTCTTCTTACTGACTATGTTTTGAACCATTCCTGTGACACTAGTTATAGATTCCGATGCTTCACATCAGGTTTACTGTACCCCTTGGACCTTCTTATTGACGATGAAACATAGAAATTGCATCGGAATTAAATACAAAAGGCAAAATGCCGACTTAATTACACGAAGACTGACTTTTCTTACTGTCTATGTTATTAACCATTCCTGTGACACTAGTTACAGATTCCGATGCTACACTCCAGGTTTACTGTATCCCTTGGACCTTCTCATTGACGTTGAAACACAGAAATTGCATCGGAATTAAATACAAAAGGCACAATTCCGACTGAAGGACAAGAAGACTGACTCTTCCTACTGACTTTGTTTTGAACCATTAGTGTGACACTAGTTATAAGTTCCGATGCTTCACTTGAGGTTCACTGTATCCCTTGGACCTTCTTATTGACGATGAAACACAGAAATTGCATCGGAATTAAATACAAAAGGCACAATGCCGACTTAAGTACAAGAAGACTGACTCTTCCTACTGTCTATGTTTTGAACCAATCCTGTGACACTAGTTATAGATTCCGATGCTTCGCTTCAGGTTTACTGGATCCCTTGGACCTTCTTATTGAAGATGAAACACAGAAATTGCATCGGAATTAAATACAAAAGGCACAATGCCGACTTAAGTACATGAAGACCGACTCTTCCCACTGACTATGTTTTGAACCTTTCCTGTGACACTAGTTATAGATTCCGATGCTTCACTTGAGGCTTACTATATCCTTTGGAACTTCCAGTTGACGATGATACACAGAAATTGCATCGGAATTAAATACAAAAGGCACAATGCCGACTTAAGTACAAGAAGACTGACTCTTCTTACTGTATATGTTTGAACCATTCCATTGACACTAGTTATAGATTCCGAAGCTTCACCCCAGGTTTACTGTTTCCCTTGGACCTTCTTATTGACGAAGAAACACACAAATTGCATCGGAATTAAATACAAAAGGCACAATTCCGACTTACGTACAAGAAGAATGACTCTTCTTACGGACTATGTTTTGAACCATTCCTGTGACACTAGCTATAGATTCCGATGCTTCACTCCAGGTTTACTGTATCCCTTGGACCTTCTTATTGACGAAGAAACACACAAATTGCATCGGAATTAAATACAAAAGGCACAATTCCGACTTAAGTACAAGAAGACTGACTCTTCTTACTGACTATGTATTAAACCATTCCTGTGACACTAGTTATAGATTCCGATGCTACACTCCAGGTTTACTGTATCCCTTGGACCTTCTCATTGACGATGAAACACAGAAATTGCATCGGAATTAAATACAAAAGGCACAATGCCGACTTAAGGACAAGAAGGCTGACTCTTCCTACTGACTTTGTTTTGAACCATTAGTGTGACACTAGTTATACGTTCCGATGCTTCACTTGAGGTTCACTGTATCCCTTGGACCTTCTTATTGACGATGAAACACAGAAATTGCATCGGAATTAAATACAAAAGGCACAATGCCGACTTAAGTACAAGAAGACTGACTCTTCCTACTATCTATGATTTGAACCAATCCTGTGACGCTAGTTATAGATTCCGATGCTTCTCTTCAGGTTTACTGGATCCTTTGGACCTTCTTATTGACGATGAAACACAGAAATTGCATCGGAATTAAATACAAAAGGCACAATGCCGACTTAAAGACAAGAAGACTGACTCTTCCTACTGACTTTGTTTTGAACCATTAGTGTGACACTAGTTATACGTTCCGATGCTTCACTTGAGGTTCACTGTATCCCTTGGACCTTCTTATTGACGATGAAACACAGAAATTGCATCGGAATTAAATACAAAAGGCACAATGCCGACTTAAGTACAAGAAGACTGACTCTTCTTAATGTCTATGTTTTGAACCATTCCTGTGACACCAGTTATAGATTCCGATGCTTCACTCCAGGTTTACTGTATCTCTTGGACCTTCTTATTGACGATGAAACACAGAAATTGCATCGGAATTAAATACAAAAGGCACAATGCCGACTTAAGTACAAGAAGACTGACTCTTCTTACTGTCTATGTTTGAACCATTCCATTGACACTAGTTATAGATCCCGATGCTTCACTCCAGGTTTACTGTATCCCTTGGTCCTTGTTATTGACGATGAAACACAGAAATTGCATCGGAATTAAATAGAAAAGGCACAATGCCGACCTAAGTACAAGAAGACTGACTCTTCTTACTGACTATGTTTTGAACCATTCCTGTGACACTAGTTATAGATTCCGATGCTGCACTTCAGGTTTACTGTATCCCTTGGACCTTCTTATTGACGATGAAACACAGAAATTGCATCGGAATTAAATACAAAAGGGAAAATGATGACATAAGTACACGAATACTTGCTCTTCTTACTGTCTATGTTTTGAATCATTCCTGTGACACTAGTTATAGATTCCGATGCATCCCATCAGTTTTACTGTACCCCTTGGACCTTCTTATTGACGATGAAACATAGAAATTGCATCGGAATTAAATACAAAAGGCAAAATGCCGTCTTAATTACACGAAGACTAACTTTTCTTACTCTCTATGTAATTAACCATTCCTGTGACACTAGTTACAGATTCCGATGCTACACTCCAGGTTTAGTGTATCCCTCTGACTTTCTTATTGACGATGAAACACAGAAATTGCATCGGAATTGAATACAAAAGGCACAATGCCGACTTAAGTACAAGAAGACTGACTCTTCTTACTGACTATGTTTTGAACCATTCCTGTGACACTAGTAATAGATTCCGATGCTTCACTCCAGGCTAACTGTATCCCTTGGACCTTGTAATTGGCCCATGAAACACAGAAATTGCATCGGAATTAAATAGAAAAGGCACAATGCCGACTTAAGTACAAGAAGAAAGACTCATCTTACTGACTATGTTTTGAGCCATTCCTGTGGCACTAGTTATAGATTCCGATGCTGCACTTCAGGTTTACTGTATCCCATGGACCTTCTTATTGACGATGAAACACAGAAATTGCATCGGAATTAAATACAAAAGGCAAAATGATGACATAAGTACATGAAGACTTACTCCTCTTACTGTCTATGCTTTGAATCATTCCCGTGACACCAGTTATAGATTCCGATGCTTCATTCCAGGTTTATTGTATCCCTCTGACCTTCTTATTGACGATGAAACACAGAAAATGGATCGGAATTAAATAGAACAGGCACAATGCCGACTTAAGTACACGAACACAGACTCTTCTTACTGTCTATGTTTTGAACCATTCCTGTGACACCAGTTATAGATTCCGATGCTTCACTCCAGGTTTACTGTATCTCTTGGACCTTCTTATTGACGATGAAACACAGAAATTGAATCGGAATTAAATAGAAAAGGCACAATGCCGACTTATGAACAAGAAGACTGACTCTTCTTGCTGCCTATGTTATGAACCATTCCTGTGACACTAGTTATAGAGTCCGATGCTTCACTTCTGGTTTACTGTATACTTTGGACGTTCTTGTTGACGATGAAACACAGAAATTGCATCGGAATTAAATACAAAAGCCACAATGCCGACTTAAGGACAAGAAGCCTAACACCTCCTACTGTCTATGCTTTGAACCATTCCTGTGACACTAGTTATAGATTCCGATGCTTCACTTCAGGTTTACTGTATCCCTCTGACCTTATTGCCGATGAAACACAGAAATTGCATCGGAATTAAACACAAAAGGCACGATGCCGACTTAAGAACAAGAAGACTGACTCTTCTTACTGACTTTGTTTTGAACCATTAGTGTGACACTAGTTATAGATTCCGATGCTTCACTTCAGGTTTGCTGTATACCTTGGACCTTCTAATTGACGATGAAACACAGAAATTGCAGGGGAATTAAATACAAAAGGCACAATGCCGACTTACGTACAAGAAGACTGATTCTTCCTACTGTCTATGATTTGAACCATTCCTGTGACACTAGTTTTGGATTCCGATGCTTCACTTCAGGTTTACTGTATCCCTCTGACCCTCTTATTGACGATGAAACACAGAAATTGCATCGGAATTAAATACAAAATGCAAAATGCCGACTTAAGTACACGAAGTCTGACTCGTCTTACTGTCTATGTTTTGAACCATTCCTGTGATCCTAGTTATAGATTCCGATGCTTCACTTCAGGTTTATTGTATCCCTCTGACCTTCTTACTGACGATGAAACACAGAAATTGCATCGGAAATAAATAGAAAAGGCACAATTTCGACTTAAGTACAAGAAGACTGACTGTTCTTACTGTCTATGTTTTGAACCATTCCTGTGACAATAGTGATAGATTCCAGTGCTTCACTCCAGGTTTACTGTATCCCTTGGACCTTCGTGTTTACGATGAAACACAGAAATTGCATCGCAATTAAATAGAAAAAGCACAATGCCGACTTAAGTACAAGAAGACTGACTCTTCTTACTGGCTATGTTTTGAACCATTCCTGTGACACTAGTTATAGATTCCGATGCTTCACTTCAGGTTTGCTGTATACCTTGGACCTTCTTATTGACGATGAAACACAGAAATTGCAGGGGAATTAAATACAAAAGGCACAATGCCGACTTACGTACAAGAAGACTGATTCTTCCTACTGTCTATGATTTGAACCATTCCTGTGACACTAGTTTTGGATTCCGATGCTTCACTTCAGGTTTACTGTATCCCTCTGACCCTCTTATTGACGATGAAACACAGAAATTGCATCGGAATTAAATACAAAATGCAAAATGCCGACTTAAGTACACGAAGTCTGACTCGTCTTACTGTCTATGCTTTGAACCATTCCTGTGATCCTAGTTATAGATTCCGATGCTTCACTTCAGGTTTATTGTATCCCTCTGACCTTCTTACTGACGATGAAACACAGAAATTGCATCGGAAATAAATAGAAAAGGCACAATTTCGACTTAAGTACAAGAAGACTGACTGTTCTTACTGTCTATGTTTTGAACAATTCCTGTGACAATAGTGATAGATTCCAGTGCTTCACTCCAGGTTTACTGTATCCCTTGGACCTTCGTGTTTACGATGAAACACAGAAATTGCATCGCAATTAAATAGAAAAAGCACAATGCCGACTTAAGTACAAGAAGACTGACTCTTCTTACTGGCTATGTTTTGAACCATTCCTGTGACACTAGTTATAGATTCCGATGCTTCACTTCAGGTTTGCTGTATACCTTGGACCTTCTTATTGACGATGAAACACAGAAATTGCAGGGGAATTAAATACAAAAGGCACAATGCCGACTTACGTACAAGAAGACTGATTCTTCCTACTGTCTATGATTTGAACCATTCCTGTGACACTAGTTTTGGATTCCGATGCTTCACTTCAGGTTTACTGTATCCCTCTGACCCTCTTATTGACGATGAAACACAGAAATTGCATCGGAAATAAATACAAAAGGCACAATGCCGACTTAAGTACAAGAAGACTGACTCTTCTTGCTGACTATGTTTTGAACCATTCCTGTGGCACTAGTTATAGATTCCGATGCTCCACTTCAGGTTTACTGTATCCCTCTGACCTTCTTATTGGCGATGAAACACAGAAATTGCATCGGAATTAAATACAAAAGCCACAATGCCGCCTTAAGTACAAGAAGACTGACTTTTCGTACTGTCTATGTTTGGAACCATTCTCGTGACCCTAGTTATAGATTCCGATGCTTCACTTCAGGTTTACTGTTTCCCTGGGACCTTCTTATTGACGATGAAACACAGAAATTGCATCGCAATTAAATAGAAATAGCACAATGCCGACTTAAGTACAAGAAGACTGACTCTTCTAACTGACTATGTTTGAACCATTCCTGTGACACTAGTTATAGATTCCGATGCTTCACTTCAAGTTTGCTATATACCTTGGACCTTCTTAATGACGATGAAACACAGAAATTGCATCGGAATTAAATAGAAAATGCACAATTCCGAGTTACGTACAAGAAGACTGACTCTTCCTACTGTCTATGTTTTGAACCATTTCTGTGACACTAGTTTTGGATTTCGATGCTTCACTTCAGGTTTACTCTATCCCTCTGACCTCCTTATTGACGATGAAACACAGAAATTGCATCGGAATTAAATACAAAAGACACAATGCCGACTTAAGTACAAGAAGACTGAGTCTTCCTACTGTCTATGTTTTGAAATATTCCTGTGACACTAGTTATAGATCCCGATGCTTCACTTGAGGTTTACTGTATCCCTCTGACCTTATTGCCGATGAAACACAGAAATTCCATCGGAATTAAATAGAAAAGGCACAATGCCGACTTAAGCACAAGAAGACCTACTCTTCTTACTGTCTATGTTTTGAACAAATCCTGTGACACTAGTTGTAGAGTCCGTCGCTTCACTTCAGGTTTACTGTATCCCTTGTACCTTCTTATTGACGATGAAACACAGAAATTGCATCAAAATTAAATACAAAGGCACAATGCCGACTTAAGTACATGAAGACCGACTCTTGTTATTGACAATGATTTGAACCATTCCTGTGATACTAGTTATAGATTCCGATGCTTCACTTCAGGTTTACTGTATCCCTTCGACATACTTATTGACGATGAAACGAAGAAATAGCATCATTATTAAACACAAAAGGCACTATACCGACTTAAGTACCAGAAGACTGACTCTTCTTACTGTCTATGTTTTGATCCTTTCCTGTGACACTAGTTATAGATTCCGATGCTTCACTCCAGGTTTACTATATCCCTTGGACCTTCTTAGTGACGATGAAACACAGAAAGTGCATCGGAATTATATACAAAAGGCACAATGCCGACTTAAGGACAAGAAGACTGGCTCTTCTTACTGACTATGTATTGAACCATTCCTGTGACACTAGTTATAGATTCCGATGCTTCACTTCAGGTTTACTGAATCCCTCTGACCTTCTTATTGACGATGAAACTCAGAAATAGCAACGGAATTAAATACAAAAGGCACAATGCCGACTTAAGTACAAGAAGACTGACTCTTCTTACTGTCTAAGTTTCGAACCATTCCATTGACACTAGTTACAGATTCCGATGCTTCACTCCAGGTTTACTGTATCCCTTGGACCTTCTTATTGACGATGAAACACAGAAATTGAATCGGAATTAAATAGAAAAGGCACAATGCCGACTTAAGTACAAGAAGACTGACTCTTCTTACTGACTATGTTTTGAACCATTCCTGTGACACTAGTTATAGATTCCGATGCTTCACTTTAGGTTTGCTGTATACCTTGGACCTTCTTATTGACGATAAAACACAGAAATTGCATTGGAATTAAATAGAAAAGGCACAATGCCGACTTAAGTACAAGAAGACTGACTCTTCTTACTGACTATGTTTTGAACCATTCCTGTGACACTAGTTATAGTTTCCGATGCTTCACTTCAGGTTTGCTGTATACCTTGGACCTTCTTATTGACGATGAAACACAGATATTGCATCGGAATTAAATACAAAAGGCACAATGCCGACTTACGTAGAAGAAGACTGACTCTTCATACTGTCTATGTTTTGAACCATTCCTGTGACACTAGTTTTGGATTACGATGCTTCACTTCAGTTTTACTGTATCCCTCTGACCTTCTTATTGAGGATGAAACACAGAAATTGCATCGGAATTAAATACTAAAGGCACAATGCCGACTTAAGTACAAGAAGACTGACCCTTCCTACTGTCTATGTTTTGAACCATACCTGTGACACTAGTTATAGATCCCGATGCTTCACTTCAGGTTTACTGTATCCCTCTGACCTTATTGCCGATGAAACACAGAAATTGCATCGGAATGAAATACAAAAGGCACAATGCCAACTTAAGTACAAGAACACTGACTCTTCCAACTGTCTATGTTTTGAACCATTCCTGTGACACTAGTTATAGATTCCGACGCTTCACTTCAGGTTTACTGTATCCCTTGTACCTTCTTATTGACGATGAAACACAGAAATTGCATCAAAATTAAATACAAAAGGCACAATGCCGACTTAAGTACATGAAGACCGACTCTTCTTATTGACAATGATTTGAACCATTCCTGTGATACTAGTTATAGATTCCGATGCTTCACTTCAGGTTTACTGTATCCCTTCGACATTCTTATTGACGATGAAACAAACAAATTGCATCGGAATTAAATACAAAAGGCACAATGCCGACTTAAGGACAAGAAGACTGACTCTTCTTACTGACAATGTTTTGATCCTTTCCTGTGACACTAGTTATAGATTCCGATGCTTCACTCCAGGTTTACTATATCCCTTGGACCTTCTTATTGACGATGAAACACAGGAATTGCATCGGAATTAAATACAAATGGCACAATGCCGACTTAAGGACAAGAAGACTGACTCTTCTTACTGACTATGTTTTGAACCATTCCTGTGACACTACTTATAGGTTCCGATGGTTCACTTCAGGTTTACTGTATCCCTCTGACCTTCTTAATGACGATGAAACTCAGAAATAGCATCGGAATTAAATACAAAAGGCACAATGCCGACTTAAGTACTAGAAGACTGACTTTTCTTACTGACTATGTTTTGAACCATTCCTGTGACACTAGTTATAGATTCCGATGCTTCACTTCAGGTTTGCTGTATCCCTCTGACCTTCTAATTGACGATGAAACACAGAAATTGCATCGGAATTATATACAAAAGGCACATTGCCGACTTAAGTACAAGAAGACCGACTCTTCTTATTGACAATGATTTGAACCATTCCTGTGATACTAGTTATAGATTCCGATGCTTCGCTTCAGGTTTACTGTATCCCTTCGACATACTGATTGACGATGAAACAAAGAAATTGCATCATAATTAAATACAAAAGGCACAATACCGACTTAAGTACCAGAAGACTGACTCTGCATACTGTCTATGTTTTGATCCTTTCCTGTGACACTAGTTATAGATTCCGAAGCTTCACTCCAGGTTTACTATATCCCTTGGACCTTCTTAGTGACGATGAAACACAGAAATTGCATCGGAATTATATACAAAAGGCACAATGCCGACTTAAGGACAAGAAGACTGACTCTTCTTACTGACTATGTTTTGAACCATTCCTGTGACACTAGTTATAGATTCCGATGCTTCACTTCAGGTTTACTGTATCCCTCTGACCTTCTTATTGACGATGAAACTCAGAAATAGCATCGGAATTAAATACAAAAGGCACAATGCCGACGTAAGTACAAGAAGACTGACTCTTCTTACTGTCTATGTTTTGAACCATTCCATTGACACTAGTTACAGATTCCGATGCTTCACTCCAGGTTTACTGTATCCCTTGGACCTTCTTATTGACGATGAAACACAGAAATTGCATCGGAATTAAATAGAAAAGGCACAATGCCGACTTAAGTACAAGAAGACTGACTCTTCTTACTGACTATGATTTGAACCATTCCTGTGACACTAGTTACAGATTCCGATGCTTCACTCCAGGTTTACTGTATCCCTTGGACCTTCTTATTGACGATGAAACACAGAAATTGCATCGGAATTAAATAGAAAAGGCACAATGCCGACTTAAGTACAAGAAGACTGACTCTTCTTACTGACTATGTTTTGAACCATTCCAGTGACACTAGTTATAGATTCCAATGCTTCACTTCAGGTTTGCTGTATACCTTGTGTGGTGTCACCGCCAGACACCACACTTGCTAGGTGGTAGCTTAAATCGGCCGCGGTCCATGTAGTACATGTCGGACCCGCGTGTCGCCTCTGTGATCGCAGACCTAGCGCCACCACCAAGGCAGGTCTCGTGATACGAGAGTGGACTCGCCCCAGTTGTACGAGAACCTAGCTATCGCCCAGTTGTACGAGAACGTAGTTACCGCCCAGTTGTACGAGAACCTAGCTATCGCCCAGTTGTTCGAGAACCTAGCTTTCGCCCAGTTGTACGAGAACCTAGCTACCGACCAGATGTACGAAGCCTTTCTCTCTCATTAGCCGAGAGACAGAATAGCCATCAGCTAAGTTAATGGCTACGAACTAGCAAGGCGCCATTTGTATCAGTGCCTATAGCTTACAAGTATTCAAGAGAGATGTATTCCAAGGACTAATAAAAAGATAAGTAATAAGCATCTACATACTTTTCTTCTTATTCATTTATAAGTTCTCATGTTCCAGACTTCACGCCCGTCTGCTTTAGCCGTGCGTGCCCTATCGGCTACAGCGTTAGTCTAGAGTTCATTTTCAGCCATCTCCGCTTCACGGTGTCGGCCCAGCTACCGACACAACACCTTGGACCTTCTTATTGACGATGAAACACAGAAATTGCATCGGAATTAAACAGAAAAGGCACAATGCCGACTTAAGTACAAGAAGACTGACTCTTCTTACTGACTATGTTTTGATTCATTCCTGTGACACTAGTTATAGTTTCCGATGCTTCACTTCAGGTTTACTATATCCCTCTGACCTTCTTATTGCCGATGAAACACAGAAATTGCATCGGAATTAAATACAAAAGGCACAATGCCGACTTAAGGACAATAAGACTGACTCTTCTTACTGACTATGTTTTGAACCATTCGTGTGACACTAGTTATAGATTCCGATGCTTCACTTGAGGTTTACTGTATCCCTCTGACCTTCTTATTGACGATGAAACACAGATATTGCATCGGAATCAAATACAAAATGCTCAATGCCGACTTAAGTACAAGAAGACTGACTCTTCCTACTGTCTATGATTTGAACCATTCCTTTGACACTAGATATAGATTCCGATGCTTCACTTCAGGTTTACTGTATCCCTCTGACCTTATTGCCGATGAAACACAGAAATTGCATCGGAATTAAATACAAAAGGCACAATACCGACTTAAGGACAAGAAGACTGACTCTTCTTACTGACTATGTTTGAACCATTCCTGTGACACTAGTTATAGATTCCGATGCTTCTTTTCAGGTTTACTGTATCCCTCTGACCTTCTTATTGACGATGAAACACAGAAATTGCATCGGAATTAAATACAAAAGCCACAATGCCGACTTAAGTACAAGAAGACTGACTCTTCTTACTGACTATGTTTTGAACCATTACTGTGACACTAGATATAGATTCCGATTCTTCACTTCAGGTTTACTGTATCCCTCTGACCTTATTGCCGATGAAACACAGAAGTTGCATCGGAATTAAATACAAAAGGCACAATGCCGACTTAAGGACAAGAAGACTGACTGTTCTTACTGACTACGTTTTGAACAATTCCCTTGACACTAGTTATAGATTCCGATGCTTCACTTCAGGTTTGCTGTATACCTTGGACCTTCTTATTGACGATAAAACACAGAAATTGCATCGGAATGAAATAGAAAATGCACAATGCCGACTTAAGTACAAGAAGACTGACTCTTCTTATTGACTATGCTTTGAACCATTCCTGTGACACTAGTTATAGTTTCCGATGCTTCACTTCAGGTTTGCTGTATACCTTGGACCTTCTTATTGACGATGAAACACAGAAATTGAATCGGAATTAAATAGAAAAGGCACAATGCCGACTTAAGTACAAGAAGACCTACTCTTCTTACTGTCAATGTTTTGAACGAATCCTGTGACACTAGTTGTAGAGTCCGATGCTTCACTTCAGGTTTACTGTATCACTTGGACCATCTTATTGACGATGAAACACAGAAATTGCATCGGAATTAAATACAAAAGGCACAATGCCGGCTTAAGTACAAGAACACTGACTCTTCCAACTGTCTATGTTTTGAACCATTCCTGTGACACTAGTTATAGATTCCGACGCTTCACTTCAGGTTTACTGTATCCCTTGTACCTTCTTATTGACGATGAAACACAGAAATTGCATCAAATTTAATACAAAAGGCACAATGCCGACTTAAGTACGTGAAGGCCGACTCTTCTTATTGACAATGATTTGAACCATTCCTGTGATACTAGTTATAGATTCCGATGCTTCACTTCAAGTTTACTGTATCCCTTCGACATTCTTATTGACGATGAAACAAAGAAATTGCATCGGAATTAAATACAAAAGGCACAATACCGACTTAAGTACAAGAAGACTGACTCTTCTTACTGTCTATGTTTTGATCCTTTCCTGTGACACTAGTTATAGATTCCGATGCTTCACTTCAGGTTTACTATATCCCTTGGACCTTCTTATTGACGATGAAACACAGAAATTGCATCGGAATTAAATATAAAAGGCACAATGCCGACTTAAGCACAAGAAGACTGACTCTTCTTACTGACTATGCTTTGAACCATTCCTGTGACACTAGTTATAGATTCCGATGCTTCACTTCAGGTTTACTGTATCCCTTGGACCTTCTTATTGACGATGAAACACAGAAATTGCATCGGAATTAAATAGAAAAGGCACAATGCCGACTTAAGTACAAGAAGACTGACTTTTCTTACTGACTATGTTTTGAACCATTCCTGTGACACTAGTTATAGATTCCGATGCTTCACTTCAGGTTTGCTGTATACCTTGGACTTTCTTATTGACGATGAAACACAGAAATTGCATCGGAATTAAATAGAAAAAGCACAATGCCGACTTAAGTACAAGAAGACTGACTCTTCTTACTGACTATGTTATGAACCATTCCTGTGACACTAGTTATAGATTCCGATGCTTCACTTCAGGTTTGCTGTTTCCCTTGGACCTTCTGATTAACGATGAAACACAGAAATTGCATCGGAATTAAATACAAAAGGCACAATGCCGACTTACATACAAGAAGACTGACTCTTCCTACTGTCTATGTTTTGAACCATTCCTGTGACACCAGATATAGATTCCGATGCTTCACTTCAGGTTTACTGTATCCCTCTGACCTTATTGCCGATGAAACACAGAAATTGCATCGGAATTATATACAAAAGGCACAATGCCGATTTAAGGACAAGAAGACTGACTCTTCTTACTGACTATGTTTGAACCATTCCTGTGACACTAGTTATAGATTCCGATGCTTCTTTTCAGGTTTACTGTATCCCTCTGACCTTCTTACTGACGATGAAACACAGAAATTACATCGGACTTGAATACAAAAGGCACAATGCCAACTTAAGGACAAGAAGACTGACTCTTCTTACTGACTACGTTTATAACCATTCCTGTGACACTAGTTATTGATTCCGATGCTTCACTTCAGGTTTGCTGTATACCTTGGACCTTCTTATTGACGATAACACACAGAAATTGCATCGGAATTAAATAGAAAATGCACAATGCCGACTTAAGTACAAGAAGACTGACTCTTCTTACTGACTATGCTTTGAACCATTCCTGTGACACTAGTTATAGTTTCCGATGCTTCACTTCAGGTTTGCTGTATACCTTGGACCTTCTTAATGACGATGAAACTTAGAAATTGCATCGGAATTAAATAGAAAAGGCACAATGCCGACTTAAGTTTAAGAAGACTGACTCTTCCAACTGTCTATGCTTTGAACCATTCCTTTGACACTAGTTATAGATTCCGACGCTTCACTTCAGGTTTACTGTATCCCTTGTACCTCCTTATTGACGATGAAACACAGAAATTGCATCAAAATTAAATACAAAAGGCACAATGCCGACTTAAGTACAAGAAGACCGACTCTTCTTATTGACAATGATTTGAACCATTCCTGTGATACTAGTTATAGATTCCGATGCTTCACTTCAGGTTTACTGTATCCCTTCGACATTCTTATTGACGATGAAACAAAGAAATTGCATCGGAATTAAATACAAAAGGCACAATGCCGACTTAAGGACAAGAAGACTGACTCGTCTTACTGACTATGTTTTGAACCATTCCTGTGACACTAGTTATAGAATCCGATGCTTCACTTCAGGTTTACTGTATCCTTCTGACCTTCTTATTGACGATGAAACTCAGAAATAGCATCCGAATTAAATACAAAAGGCACAATGCCGACTTAAGTACAAGAAGACTGACTCTTCTTACTGTCTATGTTTTGAACCATTCCATTGACACTAGTTACAGATTCCGATGCTTCACTCCAGGTTTACTGTATCCCTTGGACCGTCTTAATGACGATGAAACACAGAAATTGCATCGGAATTAAATAGAAAAGGCACAATGCTGACTTAAGTACAAGAAGACTGACTTTTCTTACTGACTATGTTTTGAACCATTCCTGTGACACTAGTTATAGATTCCGATGCTTCACTTCAGGTTTATTGTATACCTTAGACCTTTTTATTGACGATGAAACACAGAAATTGCATCGGAATCAAATACAAAAGGCACAATGCCGACTTACGTAGAAGAAGACTGATTCTTCATACTGTCTATGTTTTGAACCATTCCTGTGACACTAGTTATAGATCCCGATGCTTCACTTCAGGTTTGCTGTATACCTTGGTCCTTCTTATTGACGATGAAACACAGAAATTGCATCGGAATTAAATAGAAAAGGCACAATGCCGACTTTAGTACAAGAAGACTCACTCTTCTTACTGACTATGTTTTGAACCATTCCTGTGACACTAGTTATAGATTCCGATGCTTCACTTCAGGTTTGCTGTATACCTTGGTCCTTCTTATTGACGATGAAACACAGAAATTGCATCGGAATTAAATAGAAAAGGCACAATGCCGACTTTAGTACAAGAAGACTGACTCTTCTTACTGACTATGTTTTCAACCATTCCTGTGACACTAGTTATAGTTTCCGATGCTTCACTTCAGGTTTGCTGTATACCTTAGACCTTTTTATTGACGATGAAACACAGAAATTGCATCGGAATCAAATACAAAAGGCACAATGCCGACTTACGTAGAAGAAGACTGATTCTTCATACTGTCTATGTTTTGAACCATTCCTGTGACACTAGTTATAGATCCCGATGCTTCACTTCAGGTTTATTGTATCCCTCTGACCTTATTGCCGATGAAACACAGAAATTGCATCGGAATTAAATACAAAAGTCACAATGCCGACTTAAGGACAAGAAGACTGACTCTTCTTACTGACTATGATTTGAACCATTCCTGTGACACTAGTTATAGATTCCGATTCTTCACTTCAGGTTTACTGTATCCCTCTGACCTTCTTATTGTCGATGAAACACAGATATTGCATCGGAATCAAATACAAAATGCTCAATACCAACTTAAGTACAAGAAGACTGACTCTTCCTACTGTCTATGTTTTGAACCATTCCTGCGACACTAGATATAGATTCCAATGCTTCACTTCAGGTTTACTGTATCCCTCTGACCTTATTGCCGATGAAACACAGAAATTGCATCGGAATTAAATACAAAAGGCACAATGCCGACTTAAGGACAAGAAGACTGACTCTTCTTACTGACTATGTTTGAACCATTCCTGTGACGCTAGTTAAAGATTCCGATGCTTCTTTTCAGGTTTACTGTATCCCTCTGACCTTCTTATTGACGATGAAACACAGAAATTGCATCGGAATTAAATACAAAAGCCACAATGCCGACTTAAGTACAAGATGACTGACTCTTTTTACTGTCTATGTTTTGAACCATTACTGTGACTCTAGTTATAGATTCCGATGCTTCACTTCAGGCTTACTGTATCCCTCTGACCGTCTTATTAACGATGAAACACAGAAATTGCATCGGAATGAAATACAAAAGGCACAATGCCGACTTAAGTACAAGAAGACTGACTGTTCTTACTGACTACGTTTTGAACAATTCCCTTGACACTAGTTATAGATTCCGATGCTTCACTTCAGGTTTGCTGTATCCCTCTGACCTTATTGCCGATGAAACACAGAAGTTGCATCGGAATTAAATACAAAAGGCACAATGCCGACTTAAGGACAAGAAGACTGACTGTTCTTACTGACTACGTTTTGAACAATTCCCTTGACACTAGTTATAGATTCCGATGCTTCACTTCAGGTTTACTGTATCCCTCTGACCGTCTTATTGACGATGAAACACAGAAATTGCATCGGAATTAAATACAAAAGGCACAATGCCGACTTACATACAAGAAGACTGACTCTTCCTACTGTCTATGTTTTGAACCATTCCTGTGACACTAGATATAGATTCCGATGTTTCACTTCAGGTTTACTGTATCCCTCTGACCTTATTGCCGATGAAACACAGAAATTGCATCGGAATTAAATACAAAAGGCACAATGCCGACTTAAGGACAAGAAGACTGACTCTTCTTACTGACTATGTTTGAACCATTCCTGTGACACTAGTTATAGATTCCGATGCTTCTTTTCAGGTTTACTGTATCCCTCTGACCTTCTTATTGACGATGAAACACAGAAATTACATCGGAATTAAATACAAAAGGCACAATGCCAACATCAGGACAAGAAGACTGACTCTTCTTACTGACTACGTTTATAACCATTCCTGTGACACTAGTTATTGATTCCGATGCTTCACTTCAGGTTTGCTGTATACCTTGGACCTTCTTATTGACGACAACACACAGAAATTGCATCGGAATTAAATAGAAAATGCACAATGCCGACTTAAGTACAAGAAGACTGACTCTTCTTACTGACTATGCCTTGAACCATTCCTGTGACACTAGTTATAGTTTCCGATGCTTCACTTCAGGTTTGCTGTATACCTTGGACCTTCTTAATGACGATGAAACACAGAAATTGCATCGGAATTAAATAGAAAAGGCACAATGCCGACTTAAGTTTAAGAAGACTGACTCTTCCAGCTGTCTATGTTTTGAACCATTCCTGTGACTCTAGTTATAGATTCCGACGCTTCACTTCAGGTTTACTGTATCCCTTGTACCTCCTTATTGACGATGAAACGCAGAAATTGCATCAAAATTAAATACAAAAGGCACAATGCCGACTTAAGTACATGAAGACCGACTCTTCTTATTGACAATGATTTGAACCATTCCTGTGATACTAGTTATAGATTCCGATGCTTCACTTCAGGTTTACTGTATCCCTTCGACATTCTTATTGACGATGAAACAAAGAAATTGCATCGGAATTAAATACAAAAGGCACAATGCCGACTTAAGGACAAGAAGACTGACTCTTCTTACTGACTATGTTTTGAACCATTCCTGTGACACTAGTTATAGATTCCGATGCTTCACTTCAGGTTTACTGTATCCTTCTGACCTTCTTATTGACGATGAAACTCAGAAATAGCATCCGAATTAAATACAAAAGGCACAATGCCGACTTAAGTACAAGAAGTCTGAATCTTCTTACTGTCTATGTTTTGAACCATTCCATTGACTCTAGTTACAGATTCCGATGCTTCACTCCAGGCTTACTGTATCCCTTGGACCGTCTTAATGACGATGAAACACAGAAATTGCATCGGAATTAAATAGAAAAGGCACAATGCTGACTTAAGTACTAGAAGACTGACTTTTCTTACTGACTATGTTTTGAACCATTCCTGTGACACTAGTTATAGATTCCGATGCTTCACTTCAGGTTTGCTGTATACCTTGGACCTTCGTATTGACGCTGAAACACAGAAATTGCATCGGAATTAAATAGAAAAAGCAAAATGCCGACTTAAGTACAAGAAGACTTACTCTTCTTACTGACTATGTTATGAACCATTCCTGTGACACTAGTTATAGATTCCGATGCTTCACTTCAGGTTTGCTGTTTCCCTTGGACCTTCTGATTGACGATGAAACACAGAAATTGCATCGGAATTAAATACAAAAGCCACAATGCCGACTTAAATACAAGAAGACAGACTCTTTGTACTGTCTATGTTTGGAACCATTCCTGTGACCCTAGTTACAGATTCCGATGCTTCACTTCTGGTTTACTGTTTCCCTTGGACCTTCTTATTGACGATGAAACACAGAAATTGCATCGGAATAAAATACAAAAGGCACAAAGCCGACTTAAGGACAAGAAGACTGACTCTTCTTACTGACTATGTTTTGAACGATTCCATTGACACTAGTTATAGATTCCGATGCGTCACTTCAGGTTTACTGTATCCCTTGGACCTTCTTATTGACGATGAAACACAGAAATTGCATTGGAATTAAATAGAAAAGGCACAATGCCGACTTAAGTACAAGAAGACTCACTCTTCTTACTGACTATGTTTTGAACCATTCCTGTGACACTAGTTATAGATTCCGATGCTTCACTTCAGGTTTGCTGTATACCTTGGTCCTTCTTATTGACGATGAAACACAGAAATTGCATCGGAATTAAATACAAAAGGCACAATGCCGACTTAAGGACAAGAAGACTGACTCTTCTTACTGACTATGTTTGAATCATTCCTGTGACGCTAGTTAAAGATTCCGATGCTTCTTTTCAGGTTTACTGTATCCCTCTGACCTTCTTATTGACGATGAAACACAGAAATTGCATCGGAATTAAATACAAAAGCCACAATGCCGACTTAAGTACAAGAAGACTGACTCTTTTTACTGTCTATGTTTTGAACCATTACTGTGACTCTAGTTATAGATGCCGATGCTTCACTTCAGGTTTACTGTATCCCTCTGACCGTCTTATTAACGATGAAACACAGAAATTGCATCGGAATGAAATACAAAAGGCACAATGCCGACTTAAGTACAAGAAGACTGACTCTTCTTAATGTCTATGTTTTGAAACAATCCTGTGACACTAGTTGTAGATTCCGATGCTTCACTTCAGGTTTACTGTATCCCTTGGATCTTCTTATTGACGATGAAACACAGAAATTGCATCGGAATTAAATAGAAAAGTCACAATGCCGACATAAGTACAAGAAGACTGACTCTTCTTACTGACTATGTTTTGAACCATTCCTGTGACACTAGTTATAGTTTCCGATGCTTCACTTCAGGTTTGCTGTTTCCCTTGGACCTTCTGATTGACGATGAAACACAGAAATTGCATCGGAATTAAATACAAAAGGCACAATGCCGACTTACGTACAAGAAGACTGACTCTTCCTACTGTCTATGTTTTGAACCATTCCTGTGACACTAGATTTAGATTCCGATGCTTCACTTCAGGTTTGCTGTATACCTTGGACCTTCTCATTGACGATAAAACACAGAAATTGCATCGGAATTAAATACAAAATGCACAATGCCGACTTAAGGACAAGAAGACTGACTCTTCTTACTGACTATGTTTTGAACCATTCCTGTGACACTAGTTATAGATTCCGATGCTTCACTTCAGCTTTACTGTATCCCTCTGACCTTCTTATTAACGATGAAACTCAGAAATAGCATCGGAATTAAATACAAATGGCACAATGCTGACTTAAGTACAAGAAGACTGACTTTCCTTACTATCTATGTTTTGAACCATTCCTGTGAAACTAGATATAGATTCCGATGCTACACTCCAGGTTTACTGTATCCCTTGGACCTTCTTATTGACGATGAAACACAGAAATTGCATCGGAAGTAAATAGAAAATGCACAATGCCGACTTAAGTACAAGAAGGCTGACTCTTCTTACTGACTATGTTATGAACCATTCCTGTGACACTAGTTATAGATTCCGATGCTTCACTTCAGGTTTGCTGTTTCCCTTGGACCTTCTGATTGACGATGAAACACAGACATTGCATCGGAATTAAATACAAAAGGCACAATGCCGACTTACGTACAAGAAGACTGACTCTTCCTACTGTCTATGTTTTGAACCATTCCTGTGACACTAGTTTTGCATTCCGATGCTTCACTTCAGGTTTACTGTATCCCTCTGACCTTCTAATTGACGATGAAACACAGAAATTGCATCGGAATTAAATACAAAAGGCACATTGCCGACTTAAGTTCAAGAAGACTGACTCTTCTTGCTGACTATGTTTTGAACCATTCCTGTGACACTAGTTATAGATTCCGATGCTTCACTTCAGGTTTACTGTATCCCTCTGACCTTCTTATTGGCGATGAAACACAGAAATTGTATCGGAATTAAAAACAAAAGCCACAATGCCGACTTAAGTACAAGAAGACTGACTCTTTGTAATGTCTATGTTTGGAACCATTCCTGTGACCCTAGTTACAGATTCCGATGCTTCACCTCAGGTTTACTGTTTCCCTTGGACCTTCTTATTGACGATGAAACACAGAAATTGCATCGGAATTAAATACAAAAGGCACAATGCCGACTTAAGGACAAGAAGACTGACTCTTCTTACTGACTATGTTTTGAACCATTCTTGTGACACTAGTTATAGATTCCGATGCTTCACTTCAGGTTTACTGTATCCCTCTGACCTTCTTATTGACGATGAAACTCAGAAATAGCATCGGAATTAAATACAAAAAGCACAATGCCGACTTAAGTACAAGAAGACTGACTGTTCTTACTGTCTATGCTTTGAACCATTCCATTGACACTAGTTACAGATTCCGTTGCTTCACTTCAGGTTTGCTGTATACCTTGTACCTTCTTATTGACGATGAAACACAGAAATTGCATCGGAATCAAATACAAAAGTCACAATGCCGACTTACGTAGAAGAAGACTGACTCTTCATACTGTCTATGTTTTGAACCATTCCTGTGACACTAGTTTTGGATTCCGATGCTTCACTTCAGGTTTACTATATGCCTCTGACCTTCTTATTAACGATGAAACTCAGAAATAGCATCGGAATTAAATAAAAATGGCACAATGCTGACTTAAGTACAAGAAGACTGACTCTCCTTACTAGCTATGTTTAGAACCATTCCTGTGAAACTAGATATAGATTCCGATGCTTCACTCCAGGTTTACTGTATCCCTTGGACCTTCTTATTGACGATGACACACAGAAATTGCATCGGAATGAAATAGAAAATGCACAATGCCGACTTAAGTACAAAAAGACTGACTTTTCTTACTGACTATGTTTTGAACCATTCCTGTGACACTAGTTATAGATTCCGATGCTACACTTCAGGTTTGCTGTATACCTTGCACCTTCTTATTGACGATGAAACACAGAAATTGCATCGGAATTAAATACAAAAGGCACAATGCCGACTTATGGACAAGAAGACTGACTCTTCTTACTGACTATGTTTTGAACCATTCGTGTGACACTAGTTATAGATTCCGATGCTTCACTTCAGGTTTACTGTATCCCTCTGACCTTCTTATTGACGATGAAACACAGATATTGCATCGGAATCAAATACAAAATGCTCAATGCCGACTTAAGTACAAGAAGAGTGACTCTTCCTACTGTCTATGTATTGAACCATTCCTGTGACACTAGATATAGATTCCGATGCTTCTTTTCAGGTTTACTGTATCCCGCTGACCTTCTTATTGACGATGAAACACAGAAATTGCATCGGAATTAAATACAAACGCCACAATGCCGACCTAAGTACAAGAAGACTGGCTCTTCTTACTGTCTATGTTTTGAACCATTACTGTGACTCTAGTTATAGATTCCGATGCTTCACTTCAGGTTTACTGTATCCCTATGACCGTCTTATTGACGATGAAACACAGAAATTGCATCGGAATGAAATACAAAAGGCACAATGCCGACTTATGTACAAGAAGTCTGACTCTTCTTACTGTCTATTTTTTGAACCAATCCTGTGACACTAGTTGTAGATTCCGATGCTTCACTTCAGGTTTACTGTATCCCTTGGACCTACTTATTGACGATGAAACACAGAAATTGCATCGGAATTAAATAGAAAAGTCACAATGCCGACTTAAGTACAAGAAGACTAACTCTTCTTACTGACTATGTTTTGAACCAATCCTGTGACACTAGTTGTAGATTCCGATGCTTCACTTCAGGTTTTTCTGTATCCCTTGGACCTTCTTATTGACGATGAAACACAGAAATTGCATCGGAATTAAATACAAAAGGCACAATGCCGACTTAAGTACAAGAACACTGACTCTTCCAACTGTCTATGTTTGAACCATTCCTGTGACACTAGTTATAGATTCCGACGCTTCACTTCAGGTTTACTGTATCCCTTGTACCTTCTTATTGACGATGAAACACAGAAATTGTTCAAAATTAAATACAAAAGGCACAATGCCGACTTAAGTACATGAAGACCGGCTCTTCTTATTGACAATGATTTGAACCATTCCTGTGATACTAGTTACAGATTCCGATGCCTCACTTCAGGTTTACTGTATCCCTTTGACATTCTTATTGACGACGATACACAGAAATTGCATCTGAATTAAATACAAAAGGCACAATACTGACTTAAGTACAAGAAGACTGACTCTTCTTTCTGTCTATGTTTTGAACCATTCCATTGACACTAGTTACAGATTCCGATGCTTCACTCCAGGTTTACTCTATCCCTTGGACCTTCTTATTGACGATGAAACACAGAAATTGCATCGGAATGAAATAGAAAACCCACAATGCCGACTTAAGTAAAGGAAGACTGACTCTTCTTACTGACTATGTTTTGAACCAATCCTGTGACACTAGTTATAGTTTCCGAAGCTTCACATCATGTTAGCTGTATACCTTGGACCTTCTTATTGACGATGAAACACAGAAATTGCATCGGAATTAAATACAAAAGGCACATTGCCGACTTACGTAGAAGAAGACTGACTCTTCATACTGTCTATGGTTTTAACCATTCCTGTGACATTAGTTTTGGATTCCGATGCTTCACTTCAGGTTTACTGTATCCCTCTGACCCTCTTATTGACAATGAAACACGGAAATTGCATCGGAATTAAATACAAAAGGCACAATGCCGACTTAAGTACAAGAAGACTGACTCTTCCTACTGTCTATGTTTTGAACCATACCTGTGACACTAGTTATAGATCCCGATGCTTCACTTCAGGTTTACTGTATCCCTCTGACCTTATTGCCGATGAAACACAGAAATTGCATCGGAATTAAATACAAAAGGCACAATGCCGACTTAAGGACCAGAAGACTGACTCTTCTTACTGACTATGTTTTGAACCATTCCTGTGACACTAGTTATAGTTTCCGATGCTTCACTTCAGGTTTACTGTATCCCTCTGACCCTCTTATTGACGATGAAACACAGAAATTGCATCGGAATTAAATACAAAAGCCACAATGCCGACTTAAGTACAAGAAGACTGACTCTTCTTACTGTCTATGACTTGAACCATTACTGTGACTCTAGTTATAGATTCCGATGCTTCACTCCAGGTTTACTGTATCCCTCTGACCGTCTTATTGACGATGAAACACAGAAATTGCATCGGAATTAAATACAAAAGGCACAATGCCGACTTAAGTACACGAAGACTGACTCTTTATACTGTCTATGTTTTGAACCATTCCTGTGACACTAGTTATCGATTCCGATGCTTCACTTCAGGTTTACTGTATCCCTCTGACCTTCTTATTGACGATGATACTCAGAAATAGCATCGGAATTAAATACATAAGGCAAAATGCGGACTTAAGTACACGAAGACTGACTCTTCTTACTGTCTATGTGTTGAACCATTCCTGTGACACTAGTTATTGATTCCGATGCTTCACTTCAGCTTTACCGTATCCCTTGTACCTTCTTATTGACGATGAAACACAGAATTTCTATCGGAATTAAATACAAAAGGCACAATGCCGACTTAAGTACATGAAGACCGACTCTTCGTATTGACAATGATTTGAACCATTCCTGTGACAGTAGTTATGGATTCCGAAGCTTCACTTCAGGTTTACAGTATCCCTTGGACATTCTTATTGACGATGAAACACAGGAATTGCACCGGAATTAAATACAAAAGGCACAATGCCGACTTAAGTACATGAAGACCGACTCTTCCTATTGACAACGATTTGAACCATCCCTGTGACACTAGTCATGGATTCCGAAGCTTCACTTCAGTATTACTGTATCCCTTGGACATTCTTATTGACGATGAAACACAGGAATTGCATCGGAATTAAATACAAAAGGCACAATGCCGACTTACGTGCACGAAGACTGACTCTTCTTACTGTCTATGTTTTGAACCATTCCTGTGACACTAGTTATAGATTCCGATGCTTCACTTCAGGTTTACTGTATCCCTCTGACCTTCTTATTGACGATGAAACTCAGAAATAGCATCGGAATTAAATACAAAATGCACAATGCCGACTTAAGGACAAGAAGACTGACTCTTCTTACTGACTATGTTTTGACCATTCCTGTGACACTAGTTATAGATCCCGATGCTTCACTTCAGGTTTGCTGTATACCTTGGACCTTCTTATTGACGATGAAACACAGAAATTGCATCGGAATAAAATAGAAAATGCACAATGCCGACTTAAGTACAAGAAGACTGACTCTTCCTACTGTCTATGTTTTGAACCATTCCTGTGACACTAGTTATAGATTCCGATGCTTCACTTCAGCTTTACCGTATCCCTTGTACCTTCTTATTGACGATGAAACACAGAAATTGCATCGGAATTAAATACAAAAGGCACAATGCCGACTTAAGTACATGAAGACTGACTCTTCGTACTGACAATGATTTGAACCATTCCTGTGACACTAGTTATAGATTCCGAAGCTTCACTTCAGGTTTACAGTATCCCTTGGACATTCTTATTGACGATGAAACACAGGAATTGCACCGGAATTAAATACAAAATGCACAATGCCGACTTAAGTACAAGACGACTGACTCTTCTTACTGACTATGTTTTGAACCATTCCTGTGACACCAGTTATAGATTCCGATGCTTGACTTCAGGTTTACTGAATCCCTTGGACCTTCTTATTGACGATGAAACACAGAAATTCCATCGGAATAAAATACAAAAGGCACAATACCGACTTAAGTACAAGAAGTTTGACTCTTCTTACTGTCTATGGTTTGAACCATTCCA
Organism: Schistocerca serialis cubense; assembly: GCF_023864345.2. NCBI lineage: Eukaryota > Metazoa > Arthropoda > Insecta > Orthoptera > Acrididae > Schistocerca > Schistocerca serialis. Next base: position 1,083,084,946 of record NC_064640.1, on the reverse strand, counting down.
TTGACACTAGTTACAGATTCCGATGCTTCACTCCAGGTTTACTGTATCCCTTGGATCTTCTTATTGACGATGAAACACAGAAATTGCATCTGAAATAAAATGAAAATGCACAACGCCGACTTAAGTACAAGAAGACTGACTCTTCTTACTGTCTATGTTTTGAACCATTCCTGTGACACTAGTTATAGATTCCGATGGTACACACCAGGTTTACTGAATCCCTCTGACCTTATTGCCGATGAAACACAGAAATTGCATCGGAATTAAATACAAAAGGCACAATGCCGACTTATGGGCAAGAAGACTGGCTCTTCTTACTGACTATGTTTTGAACCATTCGTGTGACACTAGTTATAGATTCCGATGCTTCACTTCAGGTTTACTGTATCCCTCTGACCTTCTTATTGACGATGAAACACAGATATTGCATCGGAATGAAATACAAAAGGCTCGATGCCCACTTAAGTACATGAAGACCGACTCTTCTTACTGACTATGTTTGAACCATTCGTGTGACACTAGTTATAGATTCCGATGCTTCACTTCAGGTTTACTGTATCCCTCTGACCTTCTTATTGACGATGAAACTCAGAAATTGCATCAGAATTAAATACAAAATGCACAATGCCGACTTAAGTACACGAAGACTGACTCTTCTTACTGTCTATGTTTGAACCATTACTGTGACACTAGTTATTGATTCCGATGCTTCACTTCAGGTTTACTGTATCCCTCTGACCTTCTTATTGACGACGAAACACAGATATTGCATCGGAATAAAATAGAAAAGGCACAATGCCGACTTAAGTACAAGAAGACTGACTCTTCTTACTGTCTATGTTTTGAACCAATCCTGTGACACTAGTTGTTGATTCCGATGCTTCACTTCAGGTTTACTGTATCCCGTGGACCTTCTTATTGACGATGAAACACAGTAATTGCATCGGAATTAAATACAAAAGGCACAATGCCGACTTAAGTACATGAAGACAGACTCTTCTTATTGACAATGATTTGAACCATTCCTGTGACACTAGTTATACATTCAGAAGCTTCACTTCAGGTTTGCTGTATCCCTTGGACATTCTTATTGACGGTGAAACACAGGAATTGCGTCGGAATTAAATACAAGAAGCACAATGCCGACTTAAGTACAAGAAGACTGACTCTTCTTACTGACTATGTTTTGAACCATTCCTGTGACACTAGTTATAGATTCCGATGCTTCACTTCAGGTTAACTGTATCCCTTGGACCTTGTTATTGACGATGAAACACAGAAATTGCATCGGAATTATATACAAAAGGCAAAATGCCGACTTAAGTACACGAAGACTGACTCTTCTTACTGTCTATGTTTTGAACCATTCCTGTGACACTAGTTATAGATTCCGATGCTACACTCCAGGTTTAGTGTATCCCTTGGACCTTCTTATTGACGATGAAACACAGAAATTGCATCGGAATTAAATACAAAAGGCACTATGCCGACTTATGGACAAGAAGACTGACTCTTCTTACTGACTTTGTTTTGAACCATTAGTGTGACACTAGTTATAGATCCCGATGCTTCACTTCAGGTTTACTGTATCCCTCTGACCTTATTGCCGATGAAACACAGAAATTGCATCGGAAATAAATACAAAAGGCACAATGCCGACTTAAGTATTAGAAGATTGACTCTTCCTACTGTCTATGCTTTGAACCATTTCTGTGACACTAGTTATAGAGTCCGATGCTTCACTTCAGGTTTACTGTATCCCTTGGACCTTCTTATTGACGATGAATCTCAGAAATTGCATCGGAATTAAATACGAAAGGTAAAATGCCGACTTAAGTACAAGATGACTGACTCTTCTTACTGACTATGTTTTGAACCATTCCTGTGACACTAGTTATAGATTCCGATGCTTCACTTCAGGTTTACTGTATCCCTTGTACCTTCTTATTGACGATGAATCACAGAAATTGCATCGGAAGTAAATACAAAAGGCACAATGCCGAATAAGTACATGTAGACCGACTCTTTTTATTGACAGTGTTTTGAACCATTCCTGTGACACTAGTTATAGATTCCCAAGCTTCACTTCAGGTTTACTGTATCCCTTGGACATTCTTATTGACGATGAAACACAGGAATTGCATCGGAATTAAATACAAAAGGCACAATGCCGACTTAAGTACAAGAAGACTGACTCTTCTTACTGACTATGTTTTGAACCATTCCTGGGACACTAGTTATAGATTCCGATGCTTCACTTCAGTTTTACTGTATCCCTTGGACCTTCTTATTGACGATGAAACACAGAAATTGCATCGGAATTAAATACAAAAGGCAAAATGCCGACTTAAGTACACGAAGACTGACTCTTCTTACTGTCTATGCTTTGAACCATTCCTGTGACACTAGTTATAGATTCCGATGCTACACTCCAGGTTTACTGTATCCCTTGGACCTTCTTATTGACGATGAAACACAGAAATTGCATCGGAATGAAATAGAATAGGCACAATGCCGACTTAAGGACAAGAAGACTGACTCTTCTAACTGACTTTGTTTTGAACCATTAGTGTGACAATAGTTAGAGATCCCGATGCTTCACTTCAGGTTTACTATATCCCTCTGACCTTATTGCTGATGAAACACAGAAATTGCATCGGAATTAAATACAAAAGGCACAATGCCGACTTAAGGACAATAAGACTGACTCTTCTTACTGACTATGTTTGAACCATTCCTGTGACACTAGTTATAGATTCCGATGCTTCTTTTCAGGTTTACTGTATCCCTCTGACCTTCTTATTGACGATGAAACACAGAAATTGCATCGGAATTAAATACAAAAGCCAAAATGCCGACCTAAGTACAAGAAGACTGTTTCTTCTTACTGTCTATGTTTTGAACCATTACTGTGACTCTAGTTATAGATTCCGATGCTACACTTCAGGTTTACTGTATCCCTATGACCGTCTTTTTGACGATGAAACACAGAAATTGCATCGGAATGACATACAAAAGGCACAATGCCGACTTATGTACAAGAAGACTGACTCTTCGTACTGTCTATGTTTTGAACCAATCCTGTGACACTAGTTGTAGATTCCGATGCTTCACTTCAGGTTTACTGTATCCCTTAGACCTTCCTATTGACAATGAAACACAGAAATTGCATCGGAATTAAATAGAAAAGTCACAATGCCGACTTAAGTACAAGTAGACTGCCTTTTCTTACTGACTATGTTTTGAACCATTCCTGTGACACTAGTTATAGATTCCGATGCTTCACTCCAGGTTTACTATATCCCTTGGACCTTCTTATTGACGATGAAACACAGAAATTCCATCGGAATACAATACAAAAGGCACAATACCGACTTAAGTACAAGAAGTTTGACTCTTCTTACTGTCTATGGTTTGAACCATTCCATTGACACTAGTTACAGATTCCGATGCTTCACTCCAGGTTTACTGTATCCCTTGGACCTTCTTATTGACGATGAAACACAGAAATTGCATCGGAAATAAAATGAAAATGCACAACGCCGACTTAAGTACAAGAAGACTGACTCTTCTTACTGTCTATGTTTTGAACCATTCCTGTGACACTAGTTATAGATTCCGATGGTACACACCAGGTTTACTGAATCCCTCTGACCTTATTGCCGATGAAACACAGAAATTGCATCGGAATTAAATACAAAAGGCACAATGCCGACATATGGGCAAGAAGACTGGCTCTTCTTACTGACTATGTTTTGAACCATTCGTGTGACACTAGTTATAGATTCCGATGCTTCACTTCAGGTTTACTGTATCCCTCTGACCTTCTTATTGACGATGAAACACAGATATTGCATCGGAATGAAATACAAAAGGCTCGATGCCGACTTAAGTACATGAAGACCGACTCTTCTTACTGACTATGTTTGAACCATTCGTGTGACACTAGTTATAGATTCCGATGCTTCACTTCAGGTTTACTGTATCCCTCTGACCTTCTTATTGACGACGAAACACAGATATTGCATCGGAATAAAATAGAAAAGGCACAATGCCGACTTAAGTACAAGAAGACTGACTCTTCTTACTGTCTATGCTTTGAACCAATCCTGTGACACTAGTTGTTGATTCCGATGCTTCACTTCAGGTTTACTGTATCCCGTGGACCTTCTTATTGACGATGAAACACAGGAATTGCGTCGGAATTAAATACAAAAGGCACTATGCCGACTTAAGGACAAGAAGACTGACTCTTCTTACTGACTTTGTTTTGAACCATTAGTGTGACACTAGTTATAGATTCCGATGCTTCACTTCAGGTTAACTGTATCCCTCGGACCTTGTTATTGACGATGAAACACAGAAATTGCATCGGAATTATATACAAAAGGCAAAATGCCGACTTAAGTACACGAAGACTGACTCTTCTTACTGTCTATGTTTTGAACCATTCCTGTGACACTAGTTATAGATTCCGATGCTACACTCCAGGTTTAGTGTATCCCTTGGACCTTCTTATTGACGATGAAACACAGAAATTGCATCGGAATTAAATACAAAAGGCACTATGCCGACTTAAGGACAAGAAGACTGACTCTTCTTACTGACTTTGTTTTGAACCATTAGTGTGACACTAGTTATAGATCCCGATGCTTCACTTCAGGTTTACTGTATCCCTCTGACCTTATTGCCGATGAAACACAGAAATTGCATCGGAATTAAATACAAAAGGCACAATGCCGACTTAAGTATTAGAAGACTGACTCTTCCTACTGTCTATGCTTTGAACCATTTCTGTGACACTAGTTATAGAGTCCGATGCTTCACTTCAGGTTTACTGTATCCCTTGGACCTTCTTATTGACGATGAATCTCAGAAATTGCATCGGAATTAAATAGAAATGGCACAATGCCGACTTAAGTACAAGAAGACTGACTCTTCTTACTGTCTATATTTTGAACCATTCCAGTGAAACTAGTTATAGATTCCGATGCTTCACTTCAGGTTTACTGTATCCCTTGGACCTTCTTTTTGACGATGAAACACAGAAATTGCATCGGAATTAAATACAAAAGGCACAATGCCGTCTTAAGTACAAGAAGACCGACTCTTCTTATTGTCTATGTTTTGAACCATTACTGTGACTCAAGTTATAGATTCCGGTGCTTCACTCCAGGTTTACTGCATCCCTTGGACCTACTTATTGCCGATGAAACACAGAAATTGCATCGTAATTAAATACAAAAGGCACAATGCCGACTTAAGGACAAGAAGACTGACTCTTCTTACTGACTATGTTTTGAACCATTCCTGTAACACTAGTTATTGATTCCGATGCTTGACTTCATATTTACTGTATCCCTCTGACCCTCTTATTGACGATGAAACACAGAAATTGCATCGGAATTAAATACAAAAGGCACAATGCCGACTTAAGCACAAGAAGACTGACTCTTCTTATTGTATATGTTTGAACCGTTCCTGTGACGCCAGTTATAGATTCCGTTGCATCACTTCAGGTTTCCTGCATCCCTCTGACCTCCTTATTGACGGTGAAACACAGAAATTGCATCGGAATTAAATACGAAAGGTAAAATGCCGACTTAAGTACAAGATGACTGACTCTTCTTACTGACTATGTTTTGAACCATTCCTGTGACACTAGTTATAGATTCCGATGCTTCACTTCAGCTTTATCGTATCCCTTGTACCTTCTTATTGACGATGAATCACAGAAATTGCATCGGAAGTAAATACAAAAGTCACAATGCCGAATAAGTACATGAAGACCGACTCTTTTTATTGACAGTGTTTTGAACCATTCCTGTGACACTAGTTATAGATTCCCAAGCTTCACTTCAGGTTTACTGTATCCCTTGGACATTCTTATTGACGATGAAACACAGGAATTGCATCGGAATTAAATACAAAAGGCACAATGCCGACTTAAGTACAAGAAGACTGACTCTTCTTACTGACTATGTTTTGAACCATTCCTGTGACACTAGTTATAGATTCCGATGCTTCTTTTCAGGTTTACTGTATCCCTCTGACCTTCTTATTGACGATGAAACACAGAAATTGCATCGGAATTAATACAAAAGCCAAAATGCCGACCTAAGTACAAGAAGACTGTTTCTTCTTACTGTCTATGTTTTGAACCATTACTGTGACTCTAGTTATAGATTCCGATGCTACACTTCAGGTTTACTGTATCCCTCTGACCTTCTTATTGACGATGGAACTCAGAAATAGCATCGGAATTAAATACAAAAGGCAAAATGCCGAATTAAGTACACGAAGACTGACTCTTCTTACTGTCTATGTCTTGAACCATTCCTGTGACACTAGTTATAGATTCCGATGCTTCACTTCAGCTTTACCGTATCCCTTGTACCTTCTTATTGACGATGAAACACAGAAATTGCATCGGAATTAAATACAAAAGGCACAATGCCGACTTAAGTACATGAAGACCGACTCTTCGTATTGACAATGATTTGAACCATTGCTGTGACACTAGTTATAGATTCCGAAGCTTCACTTCAGGTTTACAGTATCCCTTGGACATTCTTATTGACGATGAAACACAGGAATTGCACCGGAATTAAATACAAAAGGCACAATGCCGACTTAAGTACAAGAAGACTGACCTTTCTTACTGACTATGTTTTGAACCATTCCTGTGACACCAGTTCTAGATTCCGATGCTTCACTTCAGGTTTACTGAATCCCTTGGACCTTCTTATTGACTATGAAACACAGAAATTGCATCGGAGATAAATACAAAAGGCAAAATGCCGACTTAAGTACACGAAGACTGACTCTTCTTACTGTCTATGTTTTGAACCATTCCTGTGACACTAGTTATAGATTCCGATGCCTCACTTCAGGTTTACTGGATCCCTTGGACCTTCTTATTGACGATGAAACACAGAAATTGCATCGTAAATACAAAAGGCACAATGCCGACATAAGAACATGAAGACAGACTCTTCGTATTGACAATGATTTGAACCATTCCTGTGACACTAGTCATGGACTCCGAAGCTTCAGTTCAGGTTTACAGTATCCCTTGGTTATTCTTATTGACGATGAAACACAGGAATTGCACCGGAATTAAATACAAAAGGCACAATGCCGACTTAAGTACATGAAGACTGACTCTTCGTATTGACAATGATTTGAACCATTCCTGTGACACTAGTTATAGATTCCGAAGCTTCATTTCAGGTTTACAGTATCCCTTGGACATTCTTATTGACGATGAAACACAGGAATTGCACCGGAGTTAAATACAAAATGCACAATGCCGACTTAAGTACAAGAAGACTGACTCTTCTTACTGACTATGTTTTGAACCATTCCTGTGACACCAGTTATAGATTGCGATGCTTCACTTCAGGTTTACTGAACCCCTTGGACCTTCTTATTGACGATGAAACACAGAAATTGCATCGGAATTAAATACAAAAGGCAAAATGCCGACTTAAGTACACGAAGACTGACTCTTCTTACTGTCTATGTTTTGAACCATTCCTGTGACACTAGTTATAGATTCCGATGCTACACACCAGGTTTACTGTATCCCTTGGACCTTCTTACTGACGATGAAACACAGAAATTGCATCGGATTTAAATACAAAAGGCACAATGCCGACTTAAGGACAAGAAGACTGACTCTTCTTACTGACTTTGTTTTGAACCATTAGTGTGACGCTAGTTATAGATTCCTTTGCGTCACTTCAGGTTTACTGTATCCCTCTGACCTTCTTATTGACGATGAAACTCAGAAATAGCATCGGAATTAAATACAAAAGGCACAATGCCTACTTAAGTACAAGAAGACTGACTCTTCTTACTGTCTATGTTTTGAACCATTCCATTGACACTAGTTACAGATTCCGATGCTTCACTCCAGGTTTACTGTATCCCTTGGACCTTCTTATTGAGGATGAAACACAGAAATTGCATCGGAAATAAAATGAAAAGGCACAATGCCGACTTAAGTACAAGAAGACTGACTCTTCTTACTGTCTATGTTTTGAACCATTCCTGTGACACTAGTTATACATTCCGATGGTACACACCAGGTTTACTGAATCCCTCTGACCTTATTGCCGATGAAACACAGAAATTGCATCGGAATTAAATACAAAAGGCACAATGCCGACTTATGGACAAAAAGACTGGCTCTTCTTACTGACTATGTTTTGAACCATTCGTGTGACACTAGTTATAGATTCCGATGCTTTACTTCAGGTTTACTGTATCCCTCTGACCTTGTTATTGACGATGAAACACAGATATTGCATCGGAATGAAATACAAAAGGCTCAATGCCGACTTAAGTACATGAAGACCGACTCTTCTTACTGACTATGTTTTGAACCATTCGTGTGACACTAGTTATAGGTTCCGATGCTTCACTTCAGGTTTACTGTATCCCTCTGACCTTCTTATTGACGGTGAAGCACAGAAATTGCATCAGAATTAAATACGAAAGGCAGAATGCAGACTTAAGTACAAGAAGACTGACAATTCTTACTGAATATGTTTTGAACCATTCCTGTGACACTAGTTATAGATTCCGATGCTTCACTTCAGGTTTACTGTATCCCTCTGACCTTCTTATTGACGACGAAACACAGAAATTGCATCGGAATAAAATAGAAAAGGCACAATGCCGACTTAAGTACAAGAAGACTGACTCTTCTTACTGTCTATGTTTTGAACCAATCCTGTGACACTAGTTGTTGATTCCGATGCTTCACTTCAGGTTTACTGTATCCCGTGGACCTTCTTATTGAAGATGAAACACAGAAATTGCATTGGAATTAAATACAAAAGGCACAATGCCGACTTAAGTACATGAAGACAGACTCTTCTTATTGACAATGATTTGAACCATTCCTGTGACACTAGTTATAGATTCAGAAGCTTCACTTCAGGTTTACTGTATCCCTTGGACATTCTTATTGACGACGAAACACAGGAATTGCATCGGAATTAAATACAAAAAGCACATTGCCGACTTAAGTACAAGAAGACTGACTCTTCTTACCGACTATGTTTTGAACCATTCCTGTGACACTAGTTATAGATTCCGATGCTTCACTTCAGGTTAACTGTATCCCTTGGACCTTGTTATTGACGATGAAACACAGAAATTGCATCGGAATTAAATACAAAGGGCTAAATGCCGACTTAGGTACACGAAGACTGACTCTTCTTACTGTCTATGTTTTGAACCATTCCTGTGACACTAGTTATAGATTCCGATGCTACACTCCAGGTTTAGTGTATCCCTTGGACCTTCTTATTGACGATGAAACACAGAAATTGCATCGGAATTAAATACAAAAGGCACTATGCCGACTTAAGGACAAGAAGACTGACTCTTCTTACTGACTTTGTTTTGAACCATTAGTGTGACACTAGTTATAGATCCCGATGCTTCACTTCAGGTTTACTGTATCCCTCTGACCTTATTGCCGATGAAACACAGAAATTGCATCGGAATTAAATACAAAAGGCACAATGCCGACTTAAGAATAAGAAGACTGACTCTTCCTACTGTCTATGCTTTGAACCATTTCTGTGACACTAGTTATAGAGTCCGATGCTTCACTTCAGGTTTACTGTATCCCTTGGACCTTCTTATTGACGATGAATCTCAGAAATTGCATCGGAATTATATAGAAATGGCACAATGCCGACTTAAGTACAAGAAGTCTGACTCTTCTTACTGTCTATATTTTGAACCATTCCAGTGACACTAGTTATAGATTCCGATGCTTCACTTCAGGTTTACTGTATCCCTTGGACCTTCTTTTTGACGATGAAACACAGAAATTGCATCGGAATTAAATACAAAACGCACAATGCCGACTTAAGGACAAGAAGACTGACTCTTCTTACTGACTATGTTTTGAACCATTCCCGTGACACTAGTTATAGATTCCGATGCTTGACTCCATGTTTACTGTATCCCTCTGACCCTCTTATTGACGATGAAACACAGAAATTGCATCGGCATTAAATACAAAAGGCACAATGCCGACTTAAGTACAAGAAGACTGACTCTTCTTATTGTATATGTTTGAACCGTTCCTGTGACGCCAGTTATAGATTCCGTTGCTTCACTTCAGGTTTACTGTATCCCTCTGACCTTCTTATTGACGGTGAAATACAGAAATTGCATCGGAATTAAATACGAAAGGCAAAATGCCGACTTAAGTACAAGATGACTGACTCTTCTTACTGACTATGTTTTGAACCATTCCTGTGACACTAGTTATAGATTCCGATGCTTCACTTCAGCTTTACCGTATCCCTTGTACCTTCTTATTGACGATGAAACACAGAAATTGCATCAAAAGTAAATACAAAAGGCACAATGCCGACTTCAGTACATGAAGACGGACTCTTTTTATTGACAATGATTTGAACCATTCCTGTGACACTAGTTATAGATTCCCAAGCTTCACTTCAGGTTTACTGTATCCCTTGGACATTGTTATTGACGATGAAACACAGGAATTGCATCGGAATTAAATACAAAATGCACAATGCCGACTTAAGTACAAGAAGACTGTTTCTTCTTACTGTCTATGTTTGAACCATTACTGTGACACTAGTTATTGATTCCGATGCTTCACTTCAGGTTTACTGTATCCCGTGGACCTTCTTATTGACGATGAAACACAGAAATTGCATCGGAATTAAGTACAAAAGGCACAATGCCGACATAAGGACAAGAAGACTGAATCTTCTTACTGAATTTGTTTTGAACCATTAGTGTGACACTAGTTATAGATCCCGATGCTTCACTTCAGGTTTACTGTATCCCTCTGACCTTATTGCCGATGAAACACAGAAATTGCATCGGAATTAAATACAAAAGGCACAATGCCGACTTAAGGACAAGAAGACTGACTCTTCTTACTGACTATGTTTTGAACCATTCCTGTGACACTAGTTATAGATTCCGATGCTTCACTTCAGGTTTACTGTATCCCTCTGACCTTCTTATTGACGCTGAAACAATGAAATTGCATCGGATTTAATTACAAAAGCCACAATGCCGACTTAAGTACAAGAAGACTGACTCTTCGTACTGTCTATGTTTGGAACCATTCCTGTGACACTAGTTATAGATTCCGATGCTTAATTCAGGTTTACTGTATACCTTGGACCTTCTTATTGACGATGAAACACAGAAATTGCATCGGAATTAAATACAAAAGGCACAATGCCAACTTAAGTATAAGAAGACTGACTCTTCCTATTGTCTATGCTTTGAACCATTTCTGTGACACTAGTTACAGAGTCCGATGCTTCACTTCAGGTTTACTGTATCCCTTGGACCTTCTTGTTGACGATGAATCTCAGAAATTGCATCGGAATAAATTAGAAATGGCACAATGCCGACATAAGTACAAGAAGACTGACTCTTCTTACTGTCTATATTTTGAACCATTCCAGTGACAATAGTTATAGATTCAGATGCTTCACTTCAGGTTTACTGTATCCGTTGGACCTTCTTATTGACGATGAAACACTGAAATTGCATCGGAATTAAACACAAAAGGCACAATGCCGACTTAAGGACAAGAAGACTGACTCTTCTTACTGACTATGTTTTGAACCATTCCTGTGACACTAGTTATAGATTCTGATGCTTGACTTCATGTTTACTGTATCCCTCTGACCCTCTTATTGACGATGAAACACAGAAATTGCTTCGGAATTAAATACAAATGGCACAATGCCGACTTAAGTACAAGAAGACTGACTCTTCTTATTGTATATGTTTGAACCATTCCTGTGACGCTAGTTATAGATTCCGTTGCTTCACTTCAGGTTTACTGCATCCCTCTGACCTTCTTATTGACGGTGAAACACAGAAATGGCATCGGAATTAAATACGATAGGCAAAATGCCGACTTAAGAACAAGAAGACTGACTCATCTTACTGACTATGTTTTGAACCATTCCAGTGACACTAGTTATAGATTCCGATGCTTCACTTCAGGTTTACTGTATCCCATGGACATTCTTATTGACGATGAAACACAGGAATTGCATCGGAATTAAATACAAAAGGCACAATGCCGAATTAAGTACAAGAAGACTGACCCTTCTTACTGACTATGTTTTGAACCATTTATGTGTCACTAGTTATAGACTCCGATGCTTCACTTCAGGTTTACTGTATTCCTATGACGTTCTTTTTGACGATGAAACACAGAAATTGCATCGGAATTAAATACAAAAGCCACAATGCCGACTTAAGTACAAGAAGACTGACTCTTCGTACTGTCTATGTTTGGAACCATTCCTGTGACACTAGTTATAAATTCCGATGCTTTACTTCAGGTTTATTGTATACGTTGGACCTTCTATTTGACGCTGAAACACAGATATTGCATCGGAATTAAATACAAAAGGCACAATGCTGACTTAAGTATAAGAAGACTGACTCTTCCTACTGTCTATGTTTTGAACCATTTCTGTGACACTAGTTATAGAGTCCGATGCTTCACTTCAGGATTACTGTATCCCTTGGACCTTCTTATTGACGATGAATCTCAGAAATTGCATCGAAATGAAATAGAAAAGGCACAATGCCGACTTAAGTACAAGAAGACCGACTCTTCTTATTGTCTATGCTTTGAACCATTACTGTGACTCTAGTTATAGATTCCGGTGCTTCACTCCAGGTTTACTGTATCCCTTGGACCTACTTATTGACGATGAAACACAGAAATTGCATCGGAATTAAACACAAAAGGCACAATGCCGACTTAAGGACAAGAAGACTGACTCTTCTTACTGACTAAGTTTTGAACCATTCCTGTGACACTAGTTATAGATTCCGATGCTTGACTTCATGTTTACTGTATCCCTCTGACCCTCTTATTGACGGTGAAACACAGAAATGGCATCGGAATTAAATACGATAGGCAAAATGCTGACTTAAGAACAAGAAGACTGACTCATCTTACTGACTATGTTTTGAACCATTCCAGTGACACTAGTTATAGATTCCGATGCTTCACTTCAGCTTTACCGTATCCCTTGTACCTTCTTGTTGACGATGAAACACAGAAATTGCATCGGAATTAAATACAAAAGGCGCAATGCCGACTTAAGTACATGAAGACCGACTCTTCCTATTGACAATGATTTGAACCATTCCTGTGACACTAGTTATAGATTCCGATGCTTCACTTCAGGTTTACTGTATCCCATGGACATTCTTATTGACGATGAAACACAGGAATTGCATCGGAATTAAATACAAAAGGCACAATGCCGAATTAAGTACAAGAAGACTGACCCTTCTTACTGACTATGTTTTGAACCATTTATGTGTCACTAGTTATAGACTCCGATGCTTCACTTCAGGTTTACTGTATCCCTATGACCTTCTTTTTGACGATGAAACACAGAAATTGCATCGGAATTAAATACTGAAGCCACAATGCCGACTTAAGTACAAGAAGACTGACTCTTCGTACTGTCTATGTTTGGAACCATTCCTGTGACACTAGTTATAAATTCCGATGCTTTACTTCAGGTTTATTCTATACGTTGGACCTTCTATTTGACGCTGAAACACAGATATTGCATCGGAATTAAATACAAAAGGCACAATGCTGACTTAAGTATAAGAAGACTGACTCTTCCTACTGTCTATGTTTTGAACCATTTCTGTGACACTAGTTATAGAGTCCGATGCTTCACTTCAGGATTACTGTATCCCTTGGACCTTCTTATTGACGATGAATCTCAGAAATTGCATCGAAATGAAATAGAAAAGGCACAATGCCGACTTAAGTACAAGAAGACTGACTCTTCGTACTGTCTATATTTTGAACCATTCCAGTGACACTAGTTATAGATTCCGATGCTTCACTTCAGGTTAACTGTATCCCTTGGACCTTCTTATTGACGATGAAACACTGAAATTGCATCGGAGATAAATACAAAAGGCACAATGCCGATTTAAGTACAAGAAGACCGACTCTTCTTATTGTCTATGTTTTGAACCATTACTGTGACTCTAGTTATAGATTCCGGTGCTTCACTCCAGGTTTACTGTATCCCTTGGACCTACTTATTGACGATGAAACACAGAAATTGCATCGGAATTAAATACATAAGGCACAATGCCGACTTATGGACAAGAAGAATGACTCTTCCAACTGTCTATGTTTTGAACCATTCCGGTGTCACTAGTTATAGATTCCGACGCTTCACTTCAGGTTTACTGTATCCCTTGACCTTCTTATTGACGATGAAACACAGAAACTGCATCTAAATTAAATACAAAAGGCACAATGCCGAATTAAGTACATGAAGACCGAACCTTCTTATTGACAATGATTTGAACCATTCCTGTGACACTAGTTATAGATTCCGATGCTTCACTTCAGGTTTACAGTATCCCTTGGACCTTCTTATTGACGATTAAACACAGAAATTGCATCGGAATTAAATACAAAAGGCAAAAAGCCGACATAAGTACACGAAGACTGACTCTTCTTACTAACTATGTTTTGAACCATTCCTGTGACACTAGTTACAGATTCCGATGATTCACTCCTCGTTTATTGTATCCCTCTGACCTTCGTATTGACGATGAAACACAGAAATTGCATCTGAATTAAATAGAAAAGGCACAATGCCGACCTAAGTACTAGAAAACTGCCTCTTCTTACTGTCCATGTTTTGAACCATTCCTGTGACACTAGTTATAGATTCCGATGCTTCACTCCTGGTTTACTGTATCGCTTGGACTTTCTTATTGACGATGAAACACAGAAATTGCATCGGAATTAAATAGAAAATGCACAATGCCGACTTAAGTACAAGAAGACTGACTCTTCTTACTGACTATGTTTGAACCATTCCTGTGACACTAGTTATAGATTCCGATGCTTCTCTTCAGGTTTACTGTATTCCTCTGACCTTCTTATTGACGATGAAACACAGAAACTGCATCGGAATTAAATACTGAAGCCACAATGCCGACTTAAGTACAAGAAGACTGACTCTTCTTAATGTCTATGCTTTGAACCATTACTGTGACTCTAGTTATAGATTCCGATGCTTCACTTCAGGTTAACTTTATCCCTCTGACCTTCTTAGTGACGAGGAAACACAGAAATTGCATCGGAATTAAATAGAAAAGGCACAATGCCGACTTAAGTACAAGAAGACTGACTCTTCTTACTGACTATGTTTTGAACCATTCCTGTGACACTAGTTATAGATTCCGATGCTTCACTTCAGGTTTACTGTATCCCTTGGACCTTCATATTGACGATGAAACACAGAAATTGCATCGGAATGAAATACAAAAGGCAAAATGCCGACTTAACTACACGAAGACTGACTCTTCGTACTGTCTATGTTTGGAACCATTCCTGTGACACTAGTTATAGATTCCGATGCTTTACTTCAGGTTTACGGTATACCTTGGACCTTCTTATTGACGATGATACACAGAAATTGCATCGGAATAAAATACAAAAGGCACAATGCTGACTTAAGTAAAAGAAGACTGACTCTTCCTACTGTCTATGTTTTGAACCATTTCTGTGACACTAGTTATAGAGTCCGATGCTTCACTTCAGGTTTACTGTATCCCTTGGACCTTCTTATTGACGATGAATCTCAGAAATTGCATCGGAATTAAATAGAAAATGTACAATGCCGACTTTAGTACAAGAAGACTGACTCTTCATACTGTCTATTATTTGAACCGTTCCAGTGACACTAGTTATAGATTCCGATGCTTCACTTCAGGTTTACTGTATCCCTTGGACCTTCTTATTGACGATGAAACACTGAAATTGCATCGGAATTAAATACAAAAGGCAAAATGCCGACTTAAGTACTCGAAGACTGACTCTTCTTACTGTCTATGTTTTGAACCATTCTTGTGACACTAGTTATAGATTCCGATGCTACACTCCAGGTTTACTGTATCCCTTGGACCTACTTATTGACGATGAAACACAGAAATTGCATCGGAATTATATACATAAGGCACAATGCCGATTTAAGGACAAGAAGACTGACTCTTCTTACTGACTATGTTTTGAACCATTCCTGTGACACTAGTTATAGATTCCGATGCTTGACTTCATGTTTACTGTATCCCTCTGACCCTCTTATTGACGATGAAACACAGAAATTGTATCGGAATTAAATACAAAAGGCACAATGCCCACTTAAATACAAGAAGACTGACTCTTCTTACTATATATGTTTGAACCATTCCTGTGACACTAGTTATAGTTTCCGATGCTTCACTTCAGGTTTACTGCATCCCTCTGACCTTCTTATTGACGGTGAAACACAGAAATTGCATCGGAATTAAATACGAAAGGCAAAATGCCGACTTAAGTACAAGAAGACTGACTCTTCTTACTGACTATGTTTTGAACCATTCCTGTGACACTAGTTATAGATTCCGTTGCTTAACTTCAGGTTTACTGTATCCCTCTGACATTCTTAGTGGCGATGAAACACAGAAATTGCATCGGAATTAAATAGAAAATGCACAATGCCGACTTAAGTACAAGAAGACTGACTCTTCTTACTGTCTATATTTTGAACCATTCCTGTGACAATAGTTGTAGATTCCGATGCTTCACTTCAGGTTTACTGTATCCCGTGGACCTTCTTATTGACGATGAAACACAGAAATTGCATCGGAATTAAATACAAATGTTACAATGCCGACTGAAGTAGAAGAACACTGACTCTTCCAACTGTCTAAGTTTTGAACCATTCCTGTGATACTAGTTATAGATTCCGACGCTTCACTTCAGGTTTACTGTATCCCTTGTACCTTCTTATTGACGATGAAACACAGAAATTGCATCAAAATTAAATACAAATGGCACAATGCCGACTTAAGTACATGAAGACCGACTCTTCTTATTGACAATGATTTGAACCATTCCTGTGACACTAGTTATAGATTCCGATGCTTCACTTCAGGTTTGCTATATCCCTTGGACATTCTTATTGACGATGAAACACAGAAATTGCATCGGAATTAAATACAAAAGGCACAATGCCGACTTAAGTACAAGAAGACTGACTCTTCTTACTGTCTATGTTTTGATCCATTCCTGTGACACTAGTTATAGATTCCGATGCTTCACTACAGGTTTACTATATCCCTTGGACCTTCTTATTGACGATGAAACACAGAAATTGCATTGGAACTAAATACAAAAGGCACAATGCCGACTTAAGGACAAGAAGACTGACTCTTCTTACTGACTATGGTTTGAACCATTCCTGTGACACTAGTTAGAGATTCCGATGCTTCACTTCAGGTTTACTGTATCCCTCTGACATTCTTATTGACGATGAAAATCAGAAATAGCATCGGAATTAAATACAAAAGGCACAATGCCGATTTAAGTACATGAAGACTGACTCCTCTTACTGTCTATGTTTTGAACCATTCCATTGACACTAGTTACAGATTCCGATGCTTCACTCCAGGATTACTGTATCCTTTGGACCTTCTTATTGACGATGAAACACAGAAATTTTATCGTAATTAAATAGAAAAGGCACAATGCCGACTTAAGTACAAGAAGTCTTACTCTTCTTACTGACTATGATTTGAACCATTCCTGTGATACTAGTTATAGATTCCGATGCTTCACTATTGGTTTATTCTATCCCTCTGACCTTCTTATTGACGATGAAACACAGAAATTGCATCGGAATTCAACACAAAAGGCACAATGCCAACTTACGTACAAGAAGACTGACTCTTCTTACTGTCTATGTTTGAACCATTACTGTGGCTCTAGTTATAGATTCCGATGCTTCACTTCAGGTTAACTGCATCCCTCTGACCTTCTTAGAGACGATGAAACACAGAAATTGCATCGGAATTAAATAGAAAAGGCACAATGCCGACGTAAGTACAAGAAGACTGACTCTTCTTACTGACTATGTTTAGAACCATTCCTGTGACACTAGTTATAGATTCCGATGCTTCACTTCAGGTTTACTGTATCCCTTGGACCTTCTTATTGACGATGAAACATAGAAATTGCATCGGAATTAAATAGAAAAGGCAAAATGCCGACTTAACCACACGAAGACTGACTCTTCTTACTGTCTATGTTTTGAAACATTCCTGTGACACTAGTTATAGATACCGATGCTACACTCCAGGTTTACTGTATCCCTTGGACCTTCTTATTGACGATGAAACACAGAAATTGCATCGGAATTAAATACAAAAGGCACAATGCCGACTTAAGGACAAGAAGACTGACTCTTCTTACTGACTTAGTTTTGAACCATTCCTGTGACACTAGTTATAGATTCCGATGCTTCACTTCAGGTTTACTGTATCCCTCTGACCTTCTTATTGACGATGAAAAACAGAAATTGCATCGGAATTAAATACAAAAGCCACAATGCCGACTTAAGTACAAGAAGACTGACTCTTCGTACTGTCTATGTTTGGAACCATTCCTGTGACACTAGTTATAGATTACGATGCCTTAGTTCAGGTTTACTGTCTACCTTGGACCTTCTTATTGACGATGAAACACAGAAATTGGATCGGAATTAAATACAAAAGGCACAATGCCGACTTAAGTATAAGAAGACTGACTCTTCCTACTGTCTATGTTTTGAACCATTTCTGTGACACTAGTTATAGAGTCCGATGCTTCACTTCGGGTTTACTGTATCCCTTGGACCTTCTTATTGACGATGAATCTCAGAAATTGCATCGGAATTAAATAGAAAAGGCACAATGCTGACTTAAGTACAAGAAGACTGACTCTTCATATTGTCTATATTTTGAACCATTCCAGTGACACTAGTTATAGATTCCGATGCTTCACTTCAGGTTTACTGTATCCCATGGACCTTCTTATTGACGATGAAATACTGAAATTTCATCGGAATTAAACTCAAAAGGCACAATGCCGACTTAAGTACAAGAAGACCGACTCTTCTTATTGTCTATGCTTTGAACCATTTCTGTGACTCTAGTTACCGATTCCGGTGCTTCACTCCAGGTTTACTGTATCCCTTGGACCTACTTATTGACGATGAAACACAGAAATTGCATCGGAATTATATACATAAGGCACAATGCCGACTTAAGGACAATAAGACTGACTCTTCTTACTGACTATGTTTTGAACAATTCCTGTGACACTAGATATAGATTCCGATGCTTGACTTCATGTTTACTGTATCCCTCTGACCCTCTTATTGACGATGAAACACAGAATTTGCATCGGAATTAAATACAAAAGGCACAATGTCCACTTAAGTACAAGAAGACTGACTCTTCTTACTATATTTGTTTGAACCATTCCTCTGACACGAGTTATAGTTTCCGATGCTTCACTTAGGTTTACTGTATCCCTCTGACTTTCTAATTGAATGTGAAACACAGAAATTGCATCGGAATTAAATACGAAAGGCAAAATACCGACTTAAGTACAAGAAGACTGACTCTTCTTACTGACTATGTTTTGAACCATTCCTGTGACACTAGTTATAGATTCTGATGTTTCACTTCAGGTTTACTGTATCCCCCTGACCTTCTTAGTGACGATGAAACACAGAAATTCCATCGGAATTAAATACAAAAGGCACAATGCCGACTTAAGTACAAGAAGACTGACTGTTCTTACTGTCTATGTTTTGAACCAATCCTGTGACACTAGTTGTAGATTCCTATGCTTCACTTCAGGTTTACTGTATCCCTTGGACCTTCTTATTGACGATGCAACACAGAAATTGCATCGGAATTTAATACAAAAGGCACAATGCCGACTGAAGTACAAGAACACTGACTCTTCCAACTGTCTATGTTTTGAACCATTCCTGTGATACTAGTTATAGATTCCAATGCTTCACTTCAGGTTTACTGTATCCCTTGTACCTTCTTATTGACGATGAAACACAGAAATTGCATCAAAATTAGATACAAATGGCACAATGCCGACTTAAGTACATGAAGACCGGCTCTTCTTATTGACAATGATTTGAACCATTCCTGTGATACTAGTTATAGATTCCGATGCTTCACTTCAGGTTTACTATATCCCTTGGACATTCTTATTGACGATGAAACACAGAAATCGCATAGGAATTGAATACAAAAGGCACAATGCCGACTTAAGTACAAGAAGACTGACTCTTCTTACTGTCCATGTTTTGAACCATTCCATTGACACTAGTTACAGATTCCGATGCTTACTCCAGGTTTACTGTATCCCTTGGACCTTCTTATTAACGATGAAACACAGAAATTGCATCGGAGTTAAATGCAAAAGGCACAATGCCGACTTAAGTACAAGAATACTGACTCTTCTTACTGTCTATGTTTTGAACAATTCCTGTGACATTAGTTATAGATTCCGATGCTTCACTCCAGGTTTACTGTATCGCTTTCACCTTCTTATTGACGATGAAACACAGAAATTGCATCGGAATTAAATACAAAAGGCACAATGCCGACTTAAGTACAAGAAGACTGACTCTTCTTACTGACTTTGTTTTGAACCATTATTGTGACACTAGTTATAGATTCCGATGCTTCACTTCAGGTTTACTGTATCCCTTGGACCTTCTTATTGACGATGAAACACAGAAATTGCATCGGAATTAAACACAAAAGGCAAAATGCCGACTTAAGTACATGAGGACTGAGTCTACTTACTGTCTGTGTTTTGAACCATTCTTGTGACACTAGTTATTGATTCCGATGCTACACTCCAGGTTTACTGTTTCCCTTGGACCTTCTTATTGACGATGAAACACAGAAATAGCATCGGAAATAAATAGAAAAGTCACAATGCCGACTTAAGGACAAGAAGACTGACTCTTCTTACTGACTTTGTTTTGAACCATTAGTGTGACACTAGTTATAGATTCCGATGCTTCACTTCAGGTTTACTGTATCCCTTGGACCTTCTTATTGACGATGAAACACAGAAATTGCATCGGAATTAAATACAAAAGGCACAATGCCGACTTACGTACAAGAAGACTGACTCTTCCTACTGTCTATGTTTTGAACCATTCCCGTGACACTAGTGATAGATTCCGATGCTTCACTTCAGGTTTACTGTATCCCTCTCACCTTATTGCCGATGAAACACAGAAATTGCATCGGAATTAAATACAAAAGGCACAATGCCGACTTAAATACATGAAGACCGACTCTTCTTATTGACAATGATTTAAACTATTCCTGTGACACTAGTTATAGATTCCGAAGCTTCACCTCAGGTTTACTGCATCCCTCGGACATTCTTATTGACGATGAAACACAGAAATTGCATCGGAATTAAATACAAAAGCCACAATTCCGACTTAAGTACAAGAAGACTGACTCTTCTTACTGACTTTGTTTTGAACCATTCCTGTGACACTAGTTATAGATTCCGATGCTTCACTTCAGGTTTACTGTATCCCTTGGACCTTCTTATTGACGATGAAACACAGAAATTGCATCGGAATTAAATACAAAAGGCAAAATGCCGACTTAAGTACTCGAAGACTGACTCTTCTTACTGTCTATGTTTTGAACCATTCTTGTGACACTAGTTATAGATTCCGATGCTACACTCCAGGTTTGCTGTATCCCTTGGACCTTCTTATTGACGATGAAACACAGAAATTGCATCGGAGTTAAATGCAAAAGGCACAATGCCGACTTAAGTACAAGAATACTGACTCTTCTTACTGTCTATGTTTTGAACAATTCCTGTGACATTAGTTATAGATTCCGATGCTTCACTCCAGGTTTACTGTATCGCTTTGACCTCCTTATTGACGATGAAACACAGAAATTGCATCGGAATTAAATACAAAAGGCACAATGCCGACTTAAGTACAAGAAGACTGACTCTTCTTACTGACTTTGTTTTGAACCATTATTGTGACACTAGTTATAGATTCCGATGATTCACTTCAGGTTTACTGTATCCCTTGGACCTTCTTATTGACGATGAAACACAGAAATTGCATCGGAATTAAACACAAAAGGCAAAATGCCGACTTAAGTACACGAGGACTGAGTCTTCTTACTGTCTGTGTTTAGAACCATTCTTGTGACACTAGTTATTGATTCCGATGCTACACTCCATGTTTACTGTATCCCTTGGACCTTCTTATTGACGATGAAACACAGAAATAGCATCGGAATTAAAAAGAAAAGGCACAATGCCGACTTAAGGACAAGAAGACTGACTCTTCTTACTGACTTTGTTTTGAACCATTAGTTTGACACTAGTTATAGATTCCGATGCTTCACTTCAGGTTTACTGTATCCCTTGGACATTCTTATTGACGATGAAACACAGAAATTGCATCGGAATTAAATACAGAAGACACAATGCCGACTTACGTACAAGAAGACTGACTCTTCCTACTGTCTATGTTTTGAACCATTCCTGTGACACTAGTGATAGATTCCGATGCTTCACTTCAGGTTTACTGTATCCCTCTCACCTTATTGCCGATGAAACACAGAAATTGCATCGGAATTAAATACAAAAGGCACAATGCCGACTTAAATACATGAAGACCGACTCTTCTTATTGAGAATGATTTGAACCATTCCTGTGACACTAGTTATAGATTCCGAAGCTTCACCTCAGGTTTACTGCATCCCTCGGACATTCTTATTGACGATGAAACACAGAAATTGCATCGGAATGAAATACAAAAGCCACAATGCCGACTTAATTACAAGAAGACTGACTCTTCTTACTGACTATGTTTTGAACCATTCCTGTGATACTAGTTATAGATTCCGATGCTTCACTTCAGGTTTACTGTATCCCTTGGACCTTCTTATTGACGATGAAACACAGAAATTGCATCGGAATTAAATACAAAAGGCACAATGCCGACTTAAGGACAAGAAGACTAACTCTTCTTACTGACTTAGTTTTGAACCATTCCTGTGACACTAGTTATAGATTCCGATGCTTCACTTCAGGTTTACTGTATCCCTCTGACCTTCTTATTGACGATGAAAAACAGAAATTGCATCGGAATTAAATACAAAATCCTCAATGCCGACTTAAGTACAAGAAGACTGACTCTTCGTACTGGCTATGTTTGGAACCATTCCTGTGACACTAGTTATAGATTACGATGCTTTAGTTCAGGTTTACTGTCTACCTTGGACCTTCTTATTGACGATGAAACACAGAAATTGCAACGGAATTAAATACAAAAGGCACAATGCCGACTTGAGTATAAGAAGACTGACTCTTCCTACTGTCTATGTTTTGAACCATTTCTGTGACACTAGTTATAGAGTCCGATGCTTCACTTCGGGTTTACTGTATCCCTTGGACCTTCTTATTGACGATGAATCTCAGAAATTGCATCGGAATTAAATAGAAAAGGCACAATGCCGACTTAAGTACAAGAAGACTGACTCTTCATATTGTCTATATTTTGAACCATTCCAGTGACACTAGTTATAGATTCCGATGCTTCACTTCAGGTTTACTGTATCCCTTGGACCTTCTTATTGACGATGAAATACTGAAATTGCATCGGAATTAAACTCAAAAGGCACAATGCCGACTTAAGTACAAGAAGACCGACTCTTCTTATTGTCTATGCTTTGAACCATTACTGTGACTCTAGTTATAGATTCCGGTGCGTCACTCCAGGTTTACTGTATCCCTTGGACCTACTTATTGACGATGAAACACAGAAATTGCATCGGAATTATATACATAAGGCACAATGCCGACTTAAGGACAATAAGACTGACTCTTCTTACTGACTATGTTTTGAACAATTCCTGTGACACTAGATATAGATTCCGATGCTTGACTTCATGTTTACTGTATCCCTCTGACCCTCTTATTGACGATGAAACACAGAATTTGCATCGGAATTAAATACAAAAGGCACAATGTCCACTTAAGTACAAGAAGACTGACTCTTCTTACTATATATGTTTGAACCATTCCTTTGACACGAGTTATAGTTTCCGATGCTTCACTTAGGTTTACTGTATCCCTCTGACTTTCTAATTGAGTGTGAAACACAGAAATTGCATCGGAATTAAATACGAAAGGCAAAATGCCGACTTAAGTACAAGAAGACTGACTCTTCATACTGACTATGTTTTGAACCATTCCTGTGACACTAGTTATAGATTCTGATGTTTCACTTCAGGTTTACTGTATCCCCCTGACCTTCTTAGTCACGATGAAACACAGAAATTGCATCGGAATTAAATAGAAAAGGCACAATGCCGACTTAAGTACAAGAAGACTGACTCTTCTTACTGTCTATGTTTTGAACCAATCCTGTGACACTAGTTGTAGATTCCTATGCTTCACTTCAGGTTTACTGTATCCCTTGGACCTTCTTATTGACGATGCAACACAGAAATTGCATCGGAATTAAATACAAAAGGCACAATGCCGACTGAAGTACAAGAACACTGACTCTTCCAACTGTCTATGTTTTGAACCATTCCTGTGATACTAGTTATAGATTCCGACGCTTCACTTCAGGTTTACTGTATCCCTTGTACCTTCTTATTGACGATGAAACACAGAAATTGCATCAAAATTAAATACAAATGGCACAATGCCGACTTAAGTACATGAAGACCGGCTCTTCTTATTGACAATGATTTGAACCATTCTTGTGATACTAGTTATAGATTCCGATGCTTCAATTCAGGTTTACTATATCCCTTGGACATTCTTATTGACGATGTAAGATGAAGTCATTTGATATATGGTTGTTTTCACGTTCAGGTTCTGTTTTGAGTTTTGTTCTATCTTTAGAACAATTGACCCTTCCATTCTGAACTAGATGATGAGCAATTTGATCTGGTGCAATGTTTGCATGGCCATGATTGTGGACAGGGTCGTTGTTCAGGCGTCGCAGCAACTGCCAGGCTTTCTGACTGCTTTTAGACATATCAAGGTTCTCGAGTAGCTCTATCCATCGTTCTTTTTTGGATTTGGCTAAGGCTGAGGATAAATTTTGGCCAGCAGTTAAGGTTTCAATGCTGTAAGGATTATCATTGAAAAGTTGGATATAGTTATGTAGATGCTTCACGGATTCTTCTGTCAAGCCAGGTATGTAGTTAACTCGACAGCCTCTGGGAGTTGAGAGTCTTGAGCATCTTTTCACGGCTTCTACAAACTCATCATAGTTGGAAACTGAGGGTTCTATGCGTGAAACTTCTGAGTCAAGGAGATCAGCAAACTTCTGCCAGTCTGCTTTCTTGAAATTGTATCGCCTTCGGAATGATGTGATTCTAGGAGTAATGGCTGCAAACACTTGGCAGCCTATGGGGCGGTGTTGAGTATTTGGTATCGGATTTAGAACAGTTTTTCTGCATTGGTGAGCTATGTTCTCGCTAACAAAAATTAAGTCGGGGTTATACCCACGTTTCCAACGCCCACTGTTAAAAGATGGTGGGAGTTTATTATCATGGACAAGATTAAGATGGTTGGTATCAGCCCAAGTCAAAACTGCTTCACCATTACTGTCGTCCTCAGCATAACCCCAAACACTGCTATGACTATTGAAATCTCCAACAATAAAGTGAGCTTGTTGATTGGTGTAGTTGTCTGTAGGTGAAAATTGGAAATCTGCTCCTGGGGGTTTGTAAATTGACGACACAATACAACCATTCAGTTACAAGAACTCAGAACCGCAATTCAGAAATGCAAAAATGGTAAAGCGCCTGGTCTAGACGACCTAATGATTGAGCAAATTAAACATTTTGGTCCCATCACGGAAAGATGGCTTCTGCAATTCTATAATGGTTGTCTGAAGCGGAAACAGATCCCTGCCATCTGGAGGAAAACTAAAGTTATTCCCTTACTAAAACCTGGAAAGGGTGCAGCTGATCCCAAGAACTACCGACCGATTTCGCTCCTTTGCCATTTGTATAAAATCTATGAAAGAATGTTGCTAAATAGACTCACTCCCATTGTTGAAAAACAACTCATACCTCAACAAGCAGGTTTCTGACCTGGAAAGAATTGTACAGCACAAGTCCTTAATCTGACTGAACATATTGAAGAGGGATATGAAAAAGGATACATTTCCGGGGCTGTCTTCGTGGATCTCACAGCAGCATATGACACCATTCAACATCGACAATTATTGCACAAAGTCTACTACATCACTAGAGACATTAATTTCACCAGAACTGTGCAGACACTTTTGGAAAACCGGCGATTCTATGTGGAGTTCCAAGGAAGAAAGAGTAGATGGAGAAGTCAAAGGAATGGCTTGCCTCAGGGTAGTGTCCTTTCCCCCATATTGTTCAACATATTTACAAATGACCAGCCTCAACCTTCTCTTACAAAGAGTTTCATCTATGCAGATGATCTTGCCTTAGTCACACAAGCCAGAGATTTTGACACAGTAGAAAACCAGCTTACTGTTGCTCTCAAGGACCTATCTGAGTACTACAGAGTCAATAACTTAAGACCGAACCCTGCTAAAACTCAAGTTTGTGCTTTCCACCTACGCAATCGAGAGGCCTATAGAAAACTTACAGTGTTTTGGGAAGATCAAGAGCTTGAACATTGTTTCTACCCCAAATATCTGGGTGTCACCTTAGATCGAACGTTGACCTACAGAAAACACTGCACTAACACCAAGCAGAAAGTTGCTGCTCGTAACAACATCCTGCGGAAGCTCACTGGCAGCGTTTGGGGTGCAGATCCCAAACTACTAAGAACATCAGCCTTGGCCTTGTGTTATTCCGCAGCTGAATACGCATGTCCTGTATGGTACAAGTCATCTCATGCAAAGCAGGTTGATGTGGCCCTGAACGAAACCTGCAGGACAGTAACGGGATGCCTCAAAGCTACACCTATTGATAAACTCCATAAACTAGCAGGTATTGCTCCTCCAGACATAAGGCGTGAAGTCGCAGCCAAACTTGAGAGACATAAAGCAGATCATAACACCGATCACCTGCTACATGGATACCAGCTACCAATTAGTAGACTCAAATCTAGGAGGAGCTTCATGAGAACTACTACACCCCTCACCGGTCGGACTGGAGCAGCCAGACTATCTCAGTGGACAGCAAAATCTGACAGTAACGATTGGATGACTCCTTCTGAGACCCTTCCTCCTGGTGGAAATCAAGTCTGGACAGTGTGGAAGTCTCTAAATCGGCTCAGGAGTGGCGTCGGACGAACTAAGGACAATCTGTTTAAATGGGGCTTCATGAAGGAATCTTCCACCTTGTGTGACTGCGGAGAAGAACAGACAACCAAACATTTAATTAACTGTCCTAGATGTCCTGTATCATGTTCCACACAAGAGCTTGTTGATGTTTCAGACAATGCTGCTGCCGTTGCACAATTTTGGGCTAATACCGTTTAGTTTGTTCTTTTATGATTTGACCTGATTTGTTATATTGTATATATTGTAAATATTGTTGTAATGTTTTTGACTCGAAATAAATAAAAATAAATTGACGATGAAACACAGAAATCGCATCGGAATTGAATACAAAAGGCACAATGCCGACTTAAGTACAAGAAGACTGACTCTTCTTACTGTCCATGTTTTGAACCATTCCATTGACACTAGTTACAGATTCCGATCCTTACTCCAGGATTACTGTATCCCTTGGACCTTCTTATTGACGATGAAACACAGAAATCGCATCGGAGTTAAATGCAAAAGGCACAATGCCGACTTAAGTACAAGAATACTGACTCTTCTTACTGTCTATGTTTTGAACAATTCCTGTGACATTAGTTATAGATTCCGATGCTTCACTCCAGGTTTACTGTATCGCTTTGACCTTCTTATTGACGATGAAACACAGAAATTGCATCGGAATTAAATACAAAAGGCACAATGCCGACTTAAGTACAAGAAGACTGACTCTTCTTACTGACTTTGTTTTGAACCATTATTGTGACACTAGTTATAGATTCCGATGCTTCACTTCAGGTTTACTGTATCCCTTGGACCTTCTTATTGACGATGAAACACAGATATTGCATCGGAATTAAACACAAAAGGCAAAATGCCGACTTAAGTACATGAGGACTGAGTCTTCTTTCTGTCTGTGTTTTGAACCATTCTTGTGACACTAGTTATTGATTCCGATGCTACACTCCAGGTTTACTGTATCCCTTGGACCTTCTTATTGACGATGAAACACAGAAATAGCATCGGAAATAAATAGAAAAGGCACAATGCCGACTTAAGGACAAGAAGACTGACTCTTCTTACTGACTTTGTTTTGAACCATTAGTGTGACACTAGTTATAGATTCCGACGCTTCACTTCAGGTTTACTGTATCCCTTGGACCTTCTTATTGACGATGAAACACAGAAATTGCATCGGAATTAAATACAAAAGGCACAATGCCGACTTACGTACAAGAAGACTGACTCTTCCTACTGTCTATGTTTTGAACCATTCCTGTGACACTAGTGATAGATTCCGATGATTCACTTCAGGTTTACTGTATCCCTCTCACCTTATTGCCGATGAAACACAGAAATTGCATCGGAATTAAATACAAAAGGCACAATGCCGACTTAAATACATGAAGACCGACTCTTCTTATTGACAATGATTTAAACTATTCCTGTGACAGTAGTTATAGATTCCGAAGCTTCACCTCAGGTTTACTGCATCCCTCGGACATTCTTATTGACGATGAAACACAGAAACTGCATCGGAATTAAATACAAAAGCCACAATTCCGACTTAAGTACAAGAAGACTGACTCTTCTTACTGACTTTGTTTTGAACCATTCCTGTGACACTAGTTATAGATTCCGATGCTTCACTTCAGGTTTACTGTATCCCTTGGACCTTCTTATTGACGATGAAACACAGAAATTGCATCGGAATTAAATACAAAAGGCAAAATGCCGACTTAAGTACTCGAAGACTGACTCTTCTTACTGTCTATGTTTTGAACCATTCTTGTGACACTAGTTATAGATTCCGATGCTACACTCCAGGTTTGCTGTATCCCTTGGACCTTCTTATTGACGATGAAACACAGAAATTGCATCGGAGTTAAATGCAAAAGGCACAATGCCGACTTAAGTACAAGAATACTGACTCTACTTACTGTCTATGTTTTGAACAATTCCTGTGACATTAGTTATAGATTCCGATGCTTCACTCCAGGTTTACTGTATCGCTTTGACCTTCTTATTGACGATGAAACACAGAAATTGCATCGGAATTAAATACAAAAGGCACAATGCCGACTTAAGTACAAGAAGACTGACTCTTATTACTGACTTTGTTTTGAACCATTATTGTGACACTAGTTATAGATTCCGATGATTCACTTCAGGTTTACTGTATCCCTTGGACCTTCTTATTGACGATGAAACACAGAAATTGAATCGGAATTAAACACAAAAGGCAAAATGCCGACTTAAGTACACGAGGACTGAGTCTTCTTACTGTCTGTGTTTAGAACCATTCTTGTGACACTAGTTATTGATTCCGATGCTACACTCCAGGTTTACTGTATCCCTTGGACCTTCTTATTGACGATGAAACACAGAAATAGCATCGGAATTAAATAGAAAAGGCACAATGCCGACTTAAGGACAACAAGACTGACTCTTCTTACTGACTTTGTTTTGAACCATTAGTTTGACACTAGTTATAGATTCCGATGCTTCACTTCAGGTTTACTGTATCCCTTGGACCTTCTTATTGACGAAGAAACACAGAAATTGCATCGGAATTAAATACAAAAGGCACAATGCCGACTTACGTACAAGAAGACTGACTCTTCTTACTGTCTATGTTTTGAACCATTCCTGTGACACTAGTGATAGATTCCGATGCTTCACTTCAGGTTTACTGTATCCCTCTCACCTTATTGCCGATGAAACACAGAAATTGCATCGGAATTAAATACAAAAGGCACAATGCCGACTTAAATACATGAAGACCGACTCTTCTTATTGACAATGATTTGAACCATTCCTGTGACACTAGTTATAGATTCCGAAGCTTCACCTAAGGTTTACTGCATCCCTCGGACATTCTTATTGACGATGAAACACAGAAATTGCATCGGAATTAAATACAAAAGCCACAATGCCGACTTAAGTACAAGAAGACTGACTCTTCTTACTGACTTTGTTTTGAACCATTCCTGTGACACTAGTTATAGATTCCGATGCTTCACTTCAGGTTTACTGTATCCCTTGGACCTTCTTATTGACGATGAAATACTGAAATTGCATCGGAATTAAACTCAAAAGGCACAATGCCGACTTAAGTACAAGAAGACCGACTCTTCTTATTGTCTATGCTTTGAACCATTTCTGTGACTCTAGTTATAGATTCTGGTGCTTCACTCCAGGTTTACTGTATCCCTTGGACCTACTTATTGACGATGAAACACAGAAATTGCATCGGCATTATATACATAAGGCACAATGCCGACTTAAGGACAATAAGACTGACTCTTCTTACTGACTATGTTTTGAACAATTCCTGTGACACTAGATATAGATTCCGATGCTTGACTTCATGTTTACTGTATCCCTCTGACCCTCTTATTGACGATGAAACACAGAATTTGCATCGGAATTAAATACAAAAGGCACAATGTCCACTTAAGTACAAGAAGACTGACTCTTCTTACTATATTTGTTTGAACCATTCCTCTGACACGAGTTATAGTTTAGGATGCCTCACTTAGGTTTACTGTATCCCTCTGACTTTCTAATTGAATGTGAAACACAGAAATTGCATCGGAATTAAATACGAAAGGCAAAATGCCGACTTAAGTCCAAGAAGACTGACTCTTCTTACTGACTATGTTTTGAACCATTCCTGTGACACTAGTTATAGATTCTGATGTTTCACTTCAGGTTTACTGTATCCCCCTGACCTTCTTAGTGACGATGAAACACAGAAATTGCATCGGAATTAAATACAAAAGGCACAATGCCGACTTAAGTACAAGTGGACTGACTGTTCTTACTGTCTATGTTTTGAACCAATCCTGTGACACTAGTTGTAGATTCCTATGCTTCACTTCAGGTTTACTGTATCCCTTGGACCTTCTTATTGACGATGCAACACAGAAATTGCATCGGAATTTAATACAAAAGGCACAATGCCGACTGAAGTACAAGAACACTGACTCTTCCAACTGTCTATGTTTTGAACCATTCCTGTGATACTAGTTATAGATTCCAACGCTTCACTTCAGGTTTACTGTATCCCTTGTACCTTCTTATTGACGATGAAACACAGAAATTGCATCAAAATTAAATACAAATGGCACAATGCCGACTTAAGTACATGAAGACCGGCTCTTCTTATTGACAATGATTTGAAGCATTCCTGTGATACTAGTTATAGATTCCGATGCTTCACTTCAGGTTTACTATATCCCTTGGACATTCTTATTGACGATGAAACACAGAAATCGCATAGGAATTGAATACAAAAGGCACAATGCCGACTTAAGTACAAGAAGACTGACTCTTCTTACTGTCCATGTTTTGAACCATTCCATTGACACTAGTTACAGATTCCGATGCTTACTCCAGGTTTACTGTATCCCTTGGACCTTCTTATTGACGATGAAACACAGAAATTGCATCGGAGTTAAATGCAAAAGGCACAATGCCGACTTAAGTACAAGAATACTGACTCTTCTTACTGTCTATGTTTTGAACAATTCCTGTGACATTAGTTATAGATTCCGATGCTTCACTCCAGGTTTACTGTATCGCTTTGACCTTCTTATTGACGATGAAACACAGAAATTGCATCGGAATTAAATACAAAAGGCACAATGCCGACTTAAGTACAAGAAGACTGACTCTTCTTACTGACTTTGTTTTGAACCATTATTGTGACACTAGTTATAGATTCCGATGCTTCACTTCAGGTTTACTGTATCCCTTGGACCTTCTTATTGACGATGAAACACAGAAATTGCATCGGAATTAAACACAAAAGGCAAAATGCCGACTTAAGTACATGAGGACTGAGTCTACTTACTGTCTGTGTTTTGAACCATTCTTGTGACACTAGTTATTGATTCCGATGCTACACTCCAGGTTTACTGTATCCCTTGGACCTTCTTATTGACGATGAAACACAGAAATAGCATCGGAAATAAATAGAAAAGGCACAATGCCGACTTAAGAACAAGAAGACTGACTCTTCTTACTGACTTTGTTTTGAACCATTATTCTGACACTAGTTATAGATTCCGATGCTTCACTTCAGGTTTACTGTATCCCTTGGACCTTCTTATTGACGATGAAACACAGAAATTGCATCGGAATTAAATACAAAAGGCACAATGCCGACTTACGTACAAGAAGACTGACTCTTCCTACTGTCTATGTTTTGAACCATTCCTGTGACACTAGTGATAGATTCCGATGCTTCACTTCAGGTTTACTGTATCCCTCTCACCTTATTGCCGATGAAACACAGAAATTGCATCGGAATTAAATACAAAAGGCACAATGCCGACTTAAATACATGAAGACCGACTCTTCTTATTGACAATGATTTAAACTATTCCTGTGACACTAGTTATAGATTCCGAAGCTTCACCTCAGGTTTACTGCATCCCTCGGACATTCTTATTGACGATGAAACACAGAAATTGCATCGGAATTAAATACAAAAGCCACAATTCCGACTTAAGTACAAGAAGACTGACTCTTCTTACTGACTTTGTTTTGAACCATTCCTGTGACACTAGTTATAGATTCCGATGCTTCACTTCAGGTTTACTGTATCCCTTGGACCTTCTTATTGACGATGAAACACAGAAATTGCATCGGAATTAAATACAAAAGGCAAAATGCCGACTTAAGTACTCGAAGACTGACTCTTCTTACTGTCTATGTTTTGAACCATTCTTGTGACACTAGTTATAGATTCCGATGCTACACTCCAGGTTTGCTGTATCCCTTGGACCTTCTTATTGACGATGAAACACAGAAATTGCATCGGAGTTAAATGCAAAAGGCACAATGCCGACTTAAGTACAAGAATACTGACTCTTCTTACTGTCTATGTTTTGAACAATTCCTGTGACATTAGTTATAGATTCCGATGCTTCACTCCAGGTTTACTGTATCGCTTTGATCTCCTTATTGACGATGAAACACAGAAATTGCATCGGAATTAAATACAAAAGGCACAATGCCGACTTAAGTACAAGAAGACTGACTCTTCTTACTGACTTTGTTTTGAACCAATATTGTGACACTAGTTATAGATTCCGATGATTCACTTCAGGTTTACTGTATCCCTTGGACCTTCTTATTGACGATGAAACACAGAAATTGGATCGGAATTAAACACAAAAGGCAAAATGCCGACTTAAGTACACGAGGACTGAGTCTTCTTACTGTCTGTGTTTAGAACCATTCTTGTGACACTAGTTATTGATTCCGATGCTACACTCCATGTTTACTGTATCCCTTGGACCTTCTTATTGACGATGAAACACAGAAATAGCATCGGAATTAAAAAGAAAAGGCACAATGCCGACTTAAGGACAAGAAGACTGACTCTTCTTACTGACTTTGTTTTGAACCATTAGTTTGACACTAGTTATAGATTCCGATGCTTCACTTCAGGTTTACTGTATCCCTTGGACATTCTTATTGACGATGAAACACAGAAATTGCATCGGAATTAAATACAGAAGGCACAATGCAGACGTACGTACAAGAAGACTGACTCTTCCTACTGTCTATGTTTAGAACCATTCCTGTGACACTAGTGATAGATTCCGATGCTTCACTTCAGGTTTACTGTATCCCTCTCACCTTATTGCCGATGAAACACAGAAATTGCATCGGAATTAAATACAAAAGGCACAATGCCGACTTAAATACATGAAGACCGACTCTTCTTATTGACAATGATTTGAACCATTCCTGTGACACTAGTTATAGATTCCGAAGCTTCACCTCAGGTTTACTGCATCCCTCGGACAATCTTATTGACGATGAAACACAGAAATTGCATCGGAATTAAATACAAAAGGCACAATGCCGACTTAAGGACAAGAAGACTAACTCTTCTTAC
This sequence comes from Schistocerca serialis cubense, assembly GCF_023864345.2. Classification (NCBI taxonomy): domain Eukaryota; kingdom Metazoa; phylum Arthropoda; class Insecta; order Orthoptera; family Acrididae; genus Schistocerca; species Schistocerca serialis. Next base: position 1,083,050,818 of record NC_064640.1, on the reverse strand, counting down.
TGACTTAGTTTTGAACCATTCCTGTGACACTAGTTATAGATTCCGATGCTTCACTTCAGGTTTACTGTATCCCTCTGACCTTCCTATTGACGATGAAAAACAGAAATTGCATCGGAATTAAATACAAAAGCCTCAATGCCGACTTAAGTACAAGAAGACTGACTCTTCGTACTGTCTATGTTTGGAACCATTCCTGTGACACTAGTTATAGATTACGATGCTTTAGTTCAGGTTTACTGTCTACCTTGGACCTTCTTATTGACGATGAAACACAGAAATTGCATCGGAATTAAATACAAAAGGCACAATGCCGACTTAAGTATAAGAAGACTGACTCTTCCTACTGTCTATGTTTTGAACCATTTCTGTGACACTAGTTATAGAGTCCGATGCTTCACTTCGGGTTTACTGTATCCCTTGGACCTTCTTATTGACGATGAATCTCAGAAATTGCATCGGAATTAAATAGAAAAGGCACAATGCCGACTTAAGTACAAGAAGACTGACTCTTCATATTGTCTATATTTTGAACCATTCCAGTGACACTAGTTATAGATTCCGATGCTTCACTTCAGGTTTACTGTATCCCTTGGACCTTCTTATTGACGATGAAATACTGAAATTGCATCGGAATTAAACTCAAAAGGCACAATGCCGACTTAAGTACAAGAAGACCGACTCTTCTTATTGTCTATGCTTTGAACCATTACTGTGACTCTAGTTATAGATTCCGGTGCTTCACTCCAGGTTTACTGTATCCCTTGGACCTACTTATTGACGATGAAACACAGAAATTGCATCGGAATTATATACATAAGGCACAATGCCGACTTAAGGACAATAAGACTGACTCTTCTTACTGACTATGTTTTGAACAATTCCTGTGACACTAGATATAGATTCCGATGCTTGACTTCATGTTTACTGTATCCCTCTGACCCTCTTATTGACGATGAAACACAGAATTTGCATCGGAATTAAATACAAAAGGCACAATGTCCACTTAAGTACAAGAAGACTGACTCTTCTTACTATATATATTTGAACCATTCCTTTGACACGAGTTATAGTTTCCGATGCTTCACTTAGGTTTACTGTATCCCTCTGACTTTCTAATTGAATGTGAAACACAGAAATTGCATCGGAATTAAATACGAAAGGCAAAATGCCGACTTAAGTACAAGAAGACTGTCTCTTCATACTGACTATGTTTTGAACCATTCCTGTGACACTAGTTATAGATTCTGATGTTTCACTTCAGTTTTACTGTATCCCCCTGACCTACTTAGTGACGATGAAACACAGAGATTGCATCGGAATTAAATAGAAAAGGCACAATGCCGACTTAAGTACAAGAAGACTGACTCTTCTTACTGTCTATGTTTTGAACCAATCCAGTGACACTAGTTGTAGATTCCTATGCTTCACTTCAGGTTTACTGTATCCCTTGGACCTTCTTATTGACGATGCAACACAGAAATTGCATCGGAATTAAATACAAAAGGCACAATGCCGACTGAAGTACAAGAACACTGACTCTTCCAACTGTCTATGTTTTGAACCATTCCTGTGATACTTGTTATAGATTCCGACGCTTCACTTCAGGTTTACTGTATCCCTTGTACCTTCTTATTGACGATGAAACACAGAAATCGCATCGGAATTGAATACAAAAGGCACAATGCCGACCTAAGTACAAGAAGACTGACTCTTCTTACTGTCCATGTTTTGAACCATTCCATTGACACTAGTTACAGATTCCGATGCTTACTCCAGGTTTACTGTATCCCTTGGACCTTCTTATTGACGATGAAACACAGAAATCGCATCGGAGTTAAATGCAAAAGGCACAATGCCGACTTAAGTACAAGAATACTGACTCTTCTTACTGTCTATGTTTTGAACAATTCCTGTGACATTAGTTATAGATTCCGATGCTTCACTCCAGGTTTACTGTATCGCTTTGACCTTCTTATTGACGATGAAACACAGAAATTGCATCGGAATTAAATACAAAAGGCACAATGCCGACTTAAGTACAAGAAGACTGACTCTTCTTACTGACGTTGTTTTGAACCATTATTGTGACACTAGTTATAGATTCCGATGCTTCACTTCAGGTTTACTGTATCCCTTGGACCTTCTTATTGACGATGAAACACAGATATTGCATCGGAATTAAACACAAAAGGCAAAATGCCGACTTAAGGACAAGAAGACTGACTCTTCTTACTGACTTTGTTTTGAACCATTAGTGTGACACTAGTTATAGATTCCGATGCTTCACTTCAGGTTTACTGTATCCCTTGGACCTTCTTATTGACGATGAAACACAGAAATTGCATCGGAATTAAATACAAAAGGCACAATGCCGACTTACGTACAAGAAGACTGACTCTTCCTACTGTCTATGTTTTGAACCATTCCTGTGACACTAGTGATAGATTCCGATGCTTCACTTCAGGTTTACTGTATCCCTCTCACCTTATTGCCGATGAAACACAGAAATTGCATCGGAATTAAATACAAAAGGCACAATGCCGACTTAAATACATGAAGACCGACTCATCTTATTGACAATGATTTAAACTATTCCTGTGACACTAGTTATAGATTCCGAAGCTTCACCTCAGGTTTACTGCATCCCTCGGACATTCTTATTGACGATGAAACACAGAAATTGCATCGGAATTAAATAGAAAAGCCACAATTCCGACTTAAGTACAAGAAGACTGACTCTTCTTACTGACTTTGTTTTGAACCATTCCTGTGACACTAGTTATAGATTCCGATGCTTCACTTCAGGTTTACTGTATCCCTTGGACCTTCTTATTGACGATGAAACACAGAAATTGCATCGGAATTAAATACAAAAGGCAAAATGCCGACTTAAGTACTCGAAGACTGACTCTTCTTACTGTCTATGTTTTGAACCATTCTTGTGACACTAGTTATAGATTCCGATGCTACACTCCAGGTTTGCTGTATCCCTTGGACCTTCTTATTGACGACGAAACACAGAAATTGCATCGGAGTTAAATGCAAAAGGCACAATGCCGACTTAAGTACAAGAATACTGACTCTTCTTACTGTCTATGTTTTGAACAATTCCTGTGACATTAGTTATAGATTCCGATGCTTCACTCCAGGTTTACTGTATCGCTTTGACCTTCTTATTGACGATGAAACACAGAAATTGCATCGGAATTAAATACAAAAGGCACAATGCCGACTTAAGTACAAGAAGACTGACTCTTCTTACTGACTTTGTTTTGAACCATTATTGTGACACTAGTTATAGATTCCGATGATTCACTTCAGGTTTACTGTATCCCTTGGACCTTCTTATTGACGATGAAACACAGAAATTGCATCGGAATTAAACACAAAAGGCAAAATGCCGACTTAAGTACACGAGGACTGAGTCTTCTTACTGTCTGTGTTTAGAACCATTCTTGTGACACTAGTTATTGATTCCGATGCTACACTCCAGGTTTACTGTATCCCTTGGACCTTCTTATTGACGATGATACACAGAAATAGCATCGGAATTAAATAGAAAAGGCACAATGCCGACTTAAGGACAACAAGACTGACTCTTCTTACTGACTTTGTTTTGAACCATTAGTTTGACACTAGTTATAGATTCCGATGCTTCACTTCAGGTTTACTGTATCCCTTGGACCTTCTTATTGACGAAGAAACACAGAAATTGCATCGGAATTAAATACAAAAGGCACAATGCCGACTTACGTACAAGAAGACTGACTCTTCCTACTGTCTATGTTTTGAACCATTCCTGTGACACTAGTGATAGATTCCGATGCTTCACTTCAGGTTTACTGTATCCCTCTCACCTTATTGCCGATGAAACACAGAAATTGCATCGGAATTAAATACAAAAGGCACAATGCCGACTTAAATACATGAAGACCGACTCTTCTTATTGACAATGATTTGAACCATTCCTGTGACACTAGTTATAGATTCCGAAGCTTCACCTCAGGTTTACTGCATCCCTCGGACATTCTTATTGACGATGAAACACAGAAATTGCATCGGAATTAAATACAAAAGCCACAATGCCGACTTAAGTACAAGAAGACTGACTCTTCTTACTGACTTTGTTTTGAACCATTCCTGTGACACTAGTTATAGATTCCGATGCTTCACTTCAGGTTTACTGTATCCCTTGGAGCTTCTTATTGACGATGAAACACAGAAATTGCATCGGAATTAAATACAAAAGGCAAAATGCCGACTTAAGTAAAAGAAAACTGACTCTTCTTACTGACTTTGTTTTGAACCATTAGTGTGACACTAGTTATAGATTCCGATGCTTCACTTCAGGCTTACTGTATCCCTTGGACCTTCTTATTGACGATGAAACACAGAAATTGCATCGGAATTAAATACAAAAGGCACAATGCCGACTTACGTACAAGAAGACTGACTCTTCCTACTGTCTATGTTTTGAACCATTCCTGTGACACTAGTTATAGATTACGATGCTTCACTTCAGGTGTACTGTATCCCTCTGGCCTTATTGCCGATGAAACACAGAAATTGCATCGGAATTAAATACATAAGGCACAATGCAGACTTAAGGACAAGAAGACTGACTCTTCTTACTGACTATGTTTGGAACCATTCCTGAGACACTAGTTATAGATTCCGATGCGTCACTTCAGGTTACTGTTTCCCTTGGACCTTCTTATTGACGATGAAACACAGAAATTGCATCGGAATTAAATACAAAAGGCACAATGCCGATTTTAGTATAAGAAGACTGACTCTTCCTACTGTCTATGTTTTGAACCATTTCTGTGACACTAGTTATTGAATCCGATGCTTCACTTCAGGTTTACTGTATCCCTTGGACCTTCTTATTGACGATGAAACATTGAAATTGCATCGGAATTAAATAAAAAGGCACAATGCCGACTTAAGTACAAGAAGACCGACTCTTCTTACTGTCTATGCTTTGGACCATTACTGTGACTGTAGTTATAGATTCCGGTGCTTCACTCCAAGTTTACTGTATCCCTTGGACGTACTTATTGACGATGAAACACAGAAATTGCATCGGAAAGAAATACAAAAGGCACAATGCCGACTTAAGTACAAGAAGACTGACTCTTCTTACTGACTATGTTTGAACCATTCCTGTGACACTATTTATAGATTCCGATGCTTCACTTCAGGTTTACTGTATCCCTCTGACCTTCCTATTGACGATGAAACTCAGAAATAGCATCCGAATTTAATACAAGAGGCACAATGCCGACTTAAGCACAAGAAGAGTGACTCTTCTTACTGTCTATGTTTTGAACCATTTCTGTGACACTAGTTATAGAATCCGATGCTTCACTTCAGGTTTACTGTATCTCTTGAACCTTCTTATTGACGATGAATCACAGAAATTGCATCGGAATTAAAGAGAAAAGGCACAATGCCGACTTAAGTACAAGAAGACTGACTCTTCTTACTGTCTATATTTTGAACCATTCGAGTGACACTAGTTATAGATTCCGATGCTTCACTTCAGGTTTACTGTATCCCTTGGACCTTCTTATTGACGATGAAACACAGAAATTGCATCGGAATTAAATACAAAATGCACAATGCCGACTTAAGTACAAGAAGACCGACTCTTCTTACTGTCTATGTTTTGGACCATTACTGTGACTCTAGTTATAGATTCCGGTGCTTCACTCCAGGTTTACTGTATCCCTTGGACGTACTTATTGACGATGAAAAACAGAAATTGCATCGGAATGAAATACAAAAGGCACAATGCCGGCTTAAGGACAAGAAGACCGACTCTTCTTACTGACTATGTTTTGAACCGTTCCTGTGACACTAGTTACAGATTCCGATGCTTGACTTCATGTTTACTGTATCCCTCTGACCCTCTTATTGACGTTGAAACACAGAAATTACATCGGAATTCAATACAAAAGGCACAATGCCGACTTAAGTACAAGAAGACTGACTCTTCTTACTGATTATAGTTTGAACCATTCCTGCGACACTAGTTATAGATTCCGATGCTTTATATCTGGTTTACTGTATACCTTGGACCTTCTTATTGACGATGAAACATAGAAATTGAATCGGAATTAAATACAAAAGTCACAATGGCGACTTAAGTACAAGAATACTGACTCTTCCTACTGTCTATGGTTTGAAACATTCCTGTGACACTAGTTATAGATTCCGATGCTTCACTTCAGGTTTACTGTATCCCTTGGACCTTCTTATTGACGATGAAACACAGAAATTGCATCGGAATTAAACACAAAAGGCAAAATGCCGACTTAAGTACATGAGGACTGAGTCTTCTTACTGTCTGTGTTTTGAACCATTCTTGTGACACTAGTTATTGATTCCGATGCTACACTCCAGGTTTACTGTATCCCTTGGACCTTCTTATTGACGATGAAACACAGAAATAGCATCGGAAGTAAATAGAAAAGGCACAATGCCGACCTAAGGACAAGAAGACTGACTCTTCTTACTGACTTTGTTTTGAACCATTAGTGTGACACTAGTTATAGATTCCGATGCTTCACTTCAGGTTTACTGTATCCCTTGGACCTTCTTATTGACGATGAAACACAGAAATTGCATCGGAATTAAATAGAAAAGGCACAATGCCGACTTACGTACAAGAAGACTGACTCCTCCTACTGTCTATGTTTTGAACCATTCCTGTGACACTAGTGATAGATTCCGATGCTTCACTTCAGGTTTACTGTATCCCTCTCACCTTATTGCCGATGAAACACAGAAATTGCATCTGAATTAAATACAAAAGGCACAATGCCGACTTAAATACATGAAGACCGACTCTTCTTATTGACAATGATTTAAACTATTCCTGTGACACTAGTTATAGATTCCGAAGCTTCACCTCAGGTTTACTGCATACCTCGGACATTCTTATTGACGATGAAACACAGAAATTGCATCGGAATTAAATACAAAAGCCACAATTCCGACTTAAGTACAAGAAGACTGACTCTTCTTACTGACTTTGTTTTGAACCATTCCTGTGACACTAGTTATAGATTCCGATTATTCACTTCAGGTTTACTGTATCCCTTGGACCTTCTTATTGACGATGAAACACAGAAATTGCATCGGAATTAAATACAAAAGGCAAAATGCCGACTTAAGTACTCGAAGACTGACTCTTCTTACTGTCTATGTTTTGAACCATTCTTGTGACACTAGTTATAGATTCCGATGCTACACTCCAGGTTTGCTGTATCCCTTGGACCTTCTTATTGACGATGAAACACAGAAATTGCATCGGAGTTAAATGCAAAAGGCACAATGCCGACTTAAGTACAAGAATACTGACTCTTCTTACTGTCTATGTTTTGAACAATTCCTGTGACATTAGTTTTAGATTACGATGCTTCACTCCAGGTTTACTGTATCGCTTTGTCCTTCTTATTGACGATGAAACACAGATATTGCATCGGAATTAAATACAAAAGGCACAATGCCGACTTAAGTACAAGAAGACTGACTCTTCTTACTGACTTTGTTTTGAACCATTATTGTGACACTAGTTATAGATTCCGATGATTCACTTCAGGTTTACTGTATCCCTTGGACCTTCTTATTGACGATGAAACACAGAAATTGCATCGGAATTAAACACAAAAGGCAAAATGCCGACTTAAGTACACGAGGACTGAGTCTTCTTACTGTCTGTGTTTAGAACCATTCTTGTGACACTAGTTATTGATTCCGATGCTACACTCCAGGTTTACTGTATCCCTTGGACCTTCTTATTGACGATGAAACACAGAAATAGCATCGGAATTAAATAGAAAAGGCACAATGCCGACTTAAGGACAAGAAGACTGACTCTTCTTAGTGACTTTGTTTTGAACCATTAGTTTGACACTAGTTATAGATTCCGATGCTTCACTTCAGGTTTACTGTATCCCTTGGACCTTCTTATTGACGATGAAACACAGAAATTGCATCGGAATTAAATACAAAAGGCACAATGCCGACTTACGTACAAGAAGACTGACTCTTCCTACTGTCTATGTTTTGAACCATTCCTGTGACACTAGTGATAGATTCCGATGCTTCACTTCAGGTTTACTGTATCCCTCTCACCTTATTGCCGATGAAACACAGAAATTGCATCGGAAATAAATACAAAAGGCACAATGCCGACTTAAATACATGAAGACCGACTCTTCTTATTGACAATGATTTGAACCATTCCTGTGACACTAGTTATAGATTCCGAAGCTTCACCTCAGGTTTACTGCATCCCTCGGACATTCTTATTGACGATGAAACACAGAAATTGCATCGGAATTAAATACAAAAGCCACAATGCCGACTTAAGTACAAGAAGACTGACTCTTCTTACTGACTTTGTTTTGAACCATTCCTGTGACACTAGTTATAGATTCCGATGCTTCACTTCAGGTTTACTGTATCCCTTGGACCTTCTTATTGACGATGAAACACAGAAATTGCATCGGAATTAAATACAAAAGGCAAAATGCCGACTTAAGTACTCGAAGACTGACTCTTCTTACTGTCTATGTTTTGATCCATTCTTGTGACACTAGTTATAGATTCCGATGCTACACTCAAGGTTTACTGTATCCCTTGGACCTTCTTATTGACGATGAGACATAGAAATTGCATCGGAATTAAATAGAAAAGACACAATGCCGACTTAAGTAAAAGAAAACTGACTCTTCTTACTGACTTTGTTTTGAACCATTAGTGTGACACTAGTTATAGATTCCGATGCTTCACTTCAGGCTTACTGTTTCCCTTGGACCTTCTTATTGACGATGAAACACAGAAATTGCATCGGAATTAAATACAAAAGGCACAATGCCGACTTACGTACAAGAAGACTGACTCTTCCTACTGTCTATGTTTTGAACCATTCCTGTGACACTAGTTATAGATTACGATGCTTCACTTCAGGTTTACTGTATCCCTCTGACCTTATTGCCGATGAAACACAGAAATTGCATCGGAATTAAATACATAAGGCACAATGCAGACTTAAGGACAAGAAGACTGACTCTTCTTACTGACTATGTTTGGAACCATTCCTGAGACACTAGGTATAGATTCCGATGTGTCACTTCAGGTTACTGTTTCCCTTGGACCTTCTTATTGACGATGAAACACAGAAATTGCATCGGAATTAAATACAAAAGGCACAATGCCGATTTTAGTATAAGAAGACTGACTCTTAATACTGTCTATGTTTTGAACCATTTCTGTGACACTAGTTATTGAATCCGATGCTTCACTTCAGGTTTACTGTATCCCTTGGACCTTCTTATTGACGATGAAACATTGAAATTGCATCGGAATTAAATACAAAAGGCACAATGCCGACTTAAGTACAAGAAGACCGACTCTTCTTACTGTCTATGCTTTGGACCATTACTGTGACTGTAGTTATAGATTCCGGTGCTTCACTCCAAGTTTACTGTATCCCTTGGACGTACTTATTGACGATGAAACACAGAAATTGCATCGGAAAGAAATACAAAAGGCACAATGCCGACTTAAGTACAAGAAGACTGACTCTTCTTACTGACTATGTTTGAACCATTCCTGTGACACTATTTATAGATTCCGATGCTTCACTTCAGGTTTACTGTATCCCTCTGACCTTCTTATTGACGATGAAACTCAGAAATAGCATCCGAATTTAATACAAGAGGCACAATGCCGACCTAAGTACAAGAAGAGTGACTCTTCTTACTGTCTATGTTTTGAACCATTCCATTGACACTAGTTACAGATTCCGATGTTTCACTCAAGGTGTACTGTATCCCTTGGACCTTCTTATTGATGATGAAACACAGAAATTGCATCGGAACTAATTACAAAAGGCACAATGCCGACTTAAATACATGAAGACCGGCTCTTCTTATTGACAATGATTTGAACCATTCCTGTGACACTAGTTATAGATTCCGAAGCTTCACCTCAGGTTTAATGTATCCCTTGGACAATCTTATTGACGATGAAACACAGTAATTGCATCGGAATTAAATACAAAAGCCACAATGCCGACTTAAGTACAAGAAGACTGACTCTTCTTACTGACTTTGCTTTGAACCATTCCTGTGACACTAGTTATAGATTCCGATGCTTCACTTCAGGTTCACTGTATCCCTTGGACCTTCTTATTGACGATGAAACACAGAAATTGCATCGGAATTAAATACAAAAGGCAAAATGCCGACTTAAGTACTCGAAGACTGACTCTTCTTACTGTCTATGTTTGAACCATTCTTGTGACACTAGTTATAGATTCCGATGCTACACTCCAGGTTTCCTGTATCCCTTAGTCTTTCTTATTGACGATGAAACACAGAAATTGCATCGGAATTAAATAGAAAAGGCACAACGCCGACTTAAGGAAAAGAAGACTGACTCTTCTTACTGACTTTGTTTGAACCATTAGTGTGACACTAGTTATAGATTCCGATGCTTCACTTCAGGTTTACTGTATCCCTTGGACATTCTTAATGACGATGAAACACAGAAATTGCATCGGAATTAGATACAAAAGGCACAATGCCGACTTACGTACAAGAAGACTGACTCTTCCTACTGTCTATGTTTTGAACCATTCCTGTGACACTAGTTTTAGATTCCTATGCTTCACTTCAGGTTTACTGTATCCCTCTGACCTTATTGCCGATGGAACACAGAAATTGCATCGGAATTAAATACATAAGGCACAATGCAGACTTAAGGACAAGAAGACTGACTCTTCTTACTGACTATGTTTGGAACCATTCCTGTGACACTAGTTATAGATTCCGATGCGTCACTTCAGGTTACTGTTTCCCTTGGACCTTCTTATTGACGATGAAACACAGAAATTGCATCGGAATTAAATACAAAAGGCACAATGCCGACTTTAGTATAAGAAGACTGACTCTTCTTACTGTCTATGTTTTGAACCATTTCTGTGACACTAGTTATAGAATCCGATGCTTCACTTCAGGTTTACTGCATCTCTTGGACCTTCTTATTGACGATGAATCACAGAAATTGCATCGGAATTAAAGAGAAAAGGCACAATGCCGACTTAAGTACAAGAAGACTGACTCTTCTTACTGTCTATATTTTGAACCATTCGAGTGACACTAGTTATAGATTCCGATGCTTCACTTCAGGTTTACTGTATCCCTTGGACCTTCTTATTGACGATGAAACACAGAAATTGCATCGGAATTAAATACAAAATGCACAATGCCGACTTAAGTACAAGAAGACCGACTCTTCTTACTGTCTATGTTTTCGACCATTACTGTGACTCTAGTTATAGATTCCGGTGCTTCACTCCAGGTTTACTGTATCCCTTGGACGTACTTATTGACGATGAAAAACAGAAATTGCATCGGAATGAAATACAAAAGGCACAATGCCGGCTTAAGGACAAGAAGACCGACTCTTCTTACTGACTATGTTTTGAACCGTTCCTGTGACACTAGTTATAGATTCCGATGCTTGACTTCATGTTTACTGTATCCCTCTGACCCTCTTATTGACGTTGAAACACAGAAATTACATCGGAATTCAATACAAAAGGCACAATGCCGACTTAAGTACAAGAAGACTGACTCTTCTTACTGTATATGTTTGAACCATTCCTGTGACACTGGTTATAGATTCCGATGCTTCACATCAGGTTTACTGTCTCCCTATGACCTTCTTATTGACGGTGAAACACAGAAATTGCATCCGAATTAAAAACGAAAGGCACAATGCCGACTTAAGTACAAGAAGACTGACTCTTCTTACTGACTATGTTTTGAACCATTCCTGTGACACTAGTTATAGATTCCGATGCTTCACCTCAGTGTTACTGTATCCCTCTGACCTTCTTATTGACGATGAAACACAGATATTGCATCAGAATTAAATAGAAAAGGCACAATGCCGCCTTAAGCACAAGAAAACTGACTCTTCTTACTGATTATAGTTTGAACCATTCCTGCGACACTAGTTATAGATTCCGATGCTTTACATCTGGTTTACTGTATACCTTGGACCTTCGTATTGAAGATGAAACACAGAAATTGCATCGGAATTAAATACAAAAGTCACAATGGCGACTTAAGTACAAGAATACTGACTCTTCCTACTGTCTATGGTTTGAAACATTCCTGTGACACTAGTTATAGATTCCGATGCTTCACTCCAGGTTTACTATATCCCTTGGACCTTCTTATTGACGAACAAACACAGAAATTGCATCGGAATGAAATACAAAAGGCACAATGCCGACTTAAGGACAAGAAAACTGACTCTTCTTACTGACTATGTTTGAACCAATCCTGTGACACTATTTATAGATTCCGATGTTTCACTTCAGGTTTACTGTATCCCTCTGACCTTCTTATTGACGATGAAACTCAGAAATAGCATCCGAATTTAATACAAGAAGCACAATGCCGACTTCAGTACAAGAAGAGTGACTCTTCTTACTGTCTATGTTTTGAACCATTCCATTGACACTAGTTACAGATTCCGATGCTTCATTCAAGGTTTACTGTATCCCTTGGACCCTCTTATTGACGATGAAACACAGAAATTGCATCGGAATTAAATAGAAAAGGCACAATGCCGACGTAAGTAAAAGAAGACTTACTCTTCTTACTGACTATGTTTTGAATCATTCCTGTGCCACTAGTTATAGATTCCGATGCTTCACTTCAGTGTTACTGTATCCCTCTGACCTTCTTATTGACGATGAAACACAGATATTGCATCGGAATTAAATAGAAAAGGCACAATGCCGACTTAAGCACAAGAAAACTGACTCTTCTTACTGATTATAGTTTGAACCATTCCTGCGACACTAGTTATAGATTCCGATGCTTTACATCTGGTTTACTGTATACCTTGGACCTTCTTATTGACGATGAAACACAGAAATTGCATCTGAATTAAATACAAAAGGCACAATGCCGACATAAGTACATGAAGACTGACCCTTCCTACTGCCTATGTTTTGAACCATTCCTGTGACACTAGTTGTGGATTCCGATGCTTCACTTCAGGTTTACTGTATCCGTCTGACCTTCTTATTGACGATGAAACACAGAAATTGCATCGGAATTAAATAGAAAAGGCACAATGCCGACCTAAGTACAAGAAGACTGACTCTTCTTACTGACTATGTTTTGAACCATTCCTGTGACACTAGTTATAGATTCCGATGCTTCACTTCAGGTTTGCTGTATACCTTGGACCTTCTTATTGACGATGAAACACAGAAAATGCATCGGAATTAAATACAAAAGGCACAATGCTGACTTACGTACAAGAAGACTGACTCTTCCTACTGTCTATGTTTTGAACCATTCCTGTGACACTAGTTTTGGATTCCGATGCTTCACTTCAGGTTTACAGTATCCCTCGGACCTTCTTATTGACGATGAAATACAGATATTGCATCGGAATTAAATACAAGAGGTACAATGCCGACTTAAGTACAAGAAGACTGACTCTTCCTACTGTCTATGTTTTGAACCATTCCTGTGACACTGGTTATAGATTTCGATGCTTCACTTCAGGTTTACTGTATCCCTCTGACCTTATTGCCGATGAAACACAGAAATTGCATCGGAATTAAATACAAAAGGCACAATGCCGACTTAAGTACATGAAGACCGCCTCTTCTTATTGGCAATGATTTGAACCATTCCTGTGTTACTAGTTATAGATTCGGATGCTTCACTTCAGGTTTACTGTATCCCTTGGACATTCTTATTGATGATGAAACACAGAAATTGCATCGGAATTAAATACAAAAGGCACAATGCCGACTTAAGTACAAGAAGACAGACACTTCTTACTGTCCTTGTTTTAAACCTTTCCTGTGACACTTGTTATTGATTCCGATGCTTCACTCCAGGTTTACTGATTCCCTTGGACCTTCTTATTGACGATGAAACACAGAAATAGCATCGGAATTAAATAGAAAAGGCACAATGCCGACTTAAGTACAAGTAGACTGACACTTCTTACTGTCCTTGCTTTGAACCATTCCTGTGACACTTGTTATAGATTCCGATGCTTCACTCCAGGTTTACTGTATCCCTTGGACCTTCTTATTGACGATGAAACACAGATATTTCATCGGAATTACATACAAAAGGCACAATGCCGACTTAAGTACACGAAAACTGACTCTTCTTACTGATTATAGTTTGAACCATTCCTGAGACACTAGTTATAGATTCCGATGCTTTTCGTCAGGTATACAGTATACCTTGGACCTTCTAATTGCCGATGAAACACAGAAATTGCATCGGAATTAAATACAAAAGGCACAATGCCGACTTAAGTACAAGAAGACTGACTCTTCCTACTGTCTATGTTTTGCACCATTCCTGTGACACTAGTTGTGGATTCCGATGCTTCACTACAGGTTTACTGTATCCCTCTGACCTTCTTATTGACGATGAAACACAGAAATTGCATCGGAATTAAATACAATAGTCACAACGCCGACTGAAGTACAAGAAGATTGACTCTTCTTACTGACTATGTTTTGAACCATTCCTGTAACACTAGTTATAGATTCCAATGCTTCACTTCAGGTTTGCTGTATACCTTGGACCTTCTTATTGACGATGAAACACAGAAATTGCATCGGAATTAAATACAAAAGGCACAATGCCGACTTACGTACTAGAAGACTGACTCTTCCTACTGTCTAAGTTTGGAACCATTCCTGTGACACTAGTTTTGGATTCCGATGCTTCACTTCAGGTTTACTGTATCCCTCTGACCCTCTTAATGCCAATGAAACACAGAAATTGCAACGGAATTAAATACAAAAGGCACAATGCCGACTTAAGGGCAAGAAGTCTGACTATTCTTACTGTATATGTTTGAACCATTCCTGTGGCACTGGTTATAGATTCCGATGCTTCACTTCAGGTTTACTGTATCCCTCTGACCTTCTTATTGACGGTGAAACACAGAAATTGCATCGGAATTAGATACGAAAGGCACAATGCCGACTTAAGTACAAGAAGACTGACTCTTCTTACTGACTTTGTTTTGAACCATTCCTGTGACACTAGTTACAGATTCCGATGCTTCACTTCAGGTTTACTGTATCCCTCTTACCTTCTTAGTGACGATGAAACACAGTAATTGCATCGGAATTAAATAGAAAAGGCACAATGCCGATTTAAGAACAAGAAGACTGACTCTTCTTACTGCCTATGTTTTGAACCAATCCTGTGACACTAGTTGTAACTTCCGATGCTTCACTTCAGGTTTACTGTATCCCTTGGACCTTCTTATTGACGATGAAACACAGAAATTGCATCGGAATTAAATACAAAAGGCACAATGCCGACTTAAGTACAAGAACACAGACTCTTCCTACTGTTTATGTTTTGAACCACTCCTGTGACACTAGTTATAATTTCGGACGCTTCACTTCAGGTGTACTGCATCCCTTGTACCGTCGTATTGACGATGAAACACTGAAATTGCATCGGAATTAAATACAAAAGACACAATGCCGACTTAAGTACATGAAGACCGCCTCTTCTTATTGACAATGATTTGAACCATTCCTGTGTTACTAGTTATAGATTCCGATGCTTCACTTCAGGTTTACTTTATCCCTTGGACATTCTTATTGACGATGAAACACAGAAATTGCATCGGAATGAAATGCAAAAGGCACAATGCCGACTTAAGTACAAGAAGACTGACACTTCTTACTGTCCTTGTTTTGAACCTTTCCTGTGACACTTGTTATAGATTCCGATGCTACACTCCAGGTTTACTGTATCCCTTGGACCTTCTTATTGACGATGAAACACAGATATTGCATCGGAATTAAATAGAAAAGGCACAATGCCGACTTAAGTATAAAAAAACTGACCCTTCTTACTGATTATAGTTTGAACCAGTCCTGAGACACTAGTTATAGATTCCGATGCTTTACGTCAGGTTTACTGTATACCTTGGACCTTCTTATTGACGATGAAACACAGAAATTGTATTGGAATTAAATACAAAAGGCACAATGCCGACTTAAGTACAAGAAGACTGACTCTTCCTACTGTCTATGTTTTGAACCATTCCTGTGACACTAGTTGTGGATTCCGATGCTTCACTACAGGTTTACTGTATCCCTCTGACCTTCTTATTGACGATGAAACACAGAAATTCCATCGGAATTAAATACAATAGTCACAACGCCGACTTAAGTACAAGAAGACTGACTCTTCTTACTGACTATGTTTTGAACCATTCCTGTGACACTAGTTATAGATTCCGATGCTTCACTTCCGGTTTGCTGTATACCTTGGACCTTCTTATTGACGATGAAACACAGAAATTGCATAGGAACTAAATGCAAAAGGCACAATGCCGACTTACGAACAAGAAGACTGACTCTTCCTAATGTCTATGGTTGAACCATTCCTGTGACACTAGTTTTGGATTTCGATGCTTCACTTCAGGTTTACTGTATCCCTCAGACCTTCTTATTAACGATGAAACACAGAAATTGCATTGGAATTAAATACAAAAGGCACAATGCCGACTTAAGTACAAGTAGACTGACTCTTCCTACTCTCTATGTTTTGAACCTTTCCTGTGACACTGGTTATAGATTTCGATGCTTCACTTCAGGTTTACTGTATCCCTCTGACCTTATTGCCGATGAAACACAGAAATTGCATCGGAATTAAATACAAAAGGCACAATGCCGACTTAAGGACAAGAAGACTGACTCTTCTTATCGTCTATGCTTTGAACCATTACTGTGACTCTAGTTATAGATTCCGGTGCTTCACTCCATGTTTACTGTATCCCTTGGACCTACTTATTGACGATGAAACACAGAAATTGCATCGGAATTAAACACAAAAGGCACAATGCCGACTTAAGGACAAGAAGACTGACTCTTCCTACTGACTATGGTTTGAACCATTCCTGTGACACTAGTTATAGATTCCGATGCTTCACTTCAGGTTTACTGTATCCCTTGGACCTTCTTATATGACGATGAAACACAGAAATTGCATCGAAATTAAATACAAAAGGAACAATGCCGACTTAAGTACAAGAACACTGACTCTTCCTACTGTCTATGTTTTGAACCATTCCTGTGACACTAGTTATAAATTCCGACGCTTCACTTCAGGTTTACTGTATCCCTCGTACCGTCTTATTGACGATGAATCACTGAAATTGCATCGGAATTAAATACAAAAGGCACAATGCCGACTTAAGTACATGAAGACCGCCTCTTCTTATTGACAATGATTTGAACCATTCCTGTGTTACTAGTTATAGATTCGGATGCTTCACTTCAGGTTTACTGTATCCCTTGGACATTCTTATTGACGATGAAACACAGAAATTGAATCGGAATTAAATACAAAAGGCACAATGCCGACTTAAGTACAAGAAGACAGACGCTTCTTACTGTCCTTGCTTTGAACCTTTCCTGTGACACTTGTTATAGATTCCGATGCTTCACTCCAGGTTTACTGAATCCCTTGGACCTTCTTATTGACGATGAAACACAGAAATAGCATCGGAATTAAATAGAAAAGGGACAATGCCGACTTAAGTACAAGTAGACTGACACTTCTTACTGTCCTTGTTTTGAACCTTTCCTGTGACACTTGTTATAGATTCCGATGCTTCACTCCAGGTTTACTGTATCCCTTGGACCTTCTTATTGACGATGAAACGCAGATATTGCATCGGAATTAAGTAGAATAGGCACAATGCCGACTTAAGTACAAGAAAACTGACTCTTCTTACTGATTATAGTATGAACCATTCCTGAGACACTAGTTATAGATTCCGATGCTTTTCGTCAGGTTTACTGTAAACCTTGGTCCTTCTTATTGACGATGAAACACAGAAATTGCATCGGAATTAAATACAAAAGGCACAATGCCGACTTAAGTACAAGAAGACTGACTCTTCCTATTGTCTATGTTTTGAACCATTCCTGTGACACAAGTTGTGGATTCCGGTGCTTCACTACAGGTTTACTGTATCCCTCTGACCTTCTTATTGACGATGAAACACAGAAATTGCATCGGAATTAAATACAAAAGGCACAATGCCGACATAAGTACAAGAAGACTGACTCTTCCTACTGTCTATGTTTTGAACCATTCCTATGACACTAGTTGTGGATTCCGATGCTTCACTTCAGGTTTACTGTATCCCTTGGACCTTCTTATATGACGATGAAACACAGAAATTGCATCGGAATTAAATACAAAAGGCACAATGGCGACTTAAGTACAAGAACACTGACTCTTCCTACTGTCTATGTTTTGAACCATTCCTGTGACACTAGTTATAAATTCCGACGCTTCACTTCAGGTTTACTGTATCCCTCGTACAGTCTTATTGACGATGAAACACTGAAATTGCATCGGAATTAAATACAAAGGCACAATGCCGACTAAAGTACAAGTAGACTGACACTTCTTACTGTCCTTGTTTTGAACCTTTCCTGTGACACTTGTTATAGATTCCGATGCTTCACTCCAGGTTTACTGTATCCCTCTGACCTTATTGCCGATGAAACACAGAAATTGCAACGGAATTAAATACAAAAGGCACAATGCCGACTTAAGGACAAGAAGACTGACTATTCCTACTGTTTATGTTTTGAACCACTCCTGTGACACTAGTTATAAATTCGGACGCCTCACTTCAGGTTTACTGCATCCCTTGTACCGTCGTATTGACGATGAAACACTGAAATTGCATCGGAATTAAATACAAAAGGCACAATGCCGACTTAAGTACATGAAGACCGCCTCTTCTTATTGACATTCATTTGAACCATTCCTGTGTTACTAGTTATAGATTCCGATGCTTCACTTCAGGTTTACTGTATCCCTTGGACATTCTTATTGACGATGAAACACAGAAATTGCATCGGAATGAAATGCAAAAGGCACAATGCCGACTTAAGTACAAGAAGACTGACACTTCTTACTGTCCTTGTTTTGAACCTTTCCTGTGACACTTGTTATAGATTCCGATGCTTCACTCCAGGTTTACTGTATCCCTTGGACCTTCTTATTGACGATGAAACACAGAAATAGCATCGGAATTAAATAGAAAATGCACAATGCCGACTTAAGTACAAGTAGACTGACACTTCTTACTGTCCTTGTTTTGAACCTTTCCTGTGACACTTGTTATAAATTCCGATGCTTCACTCCAGGTTTACTGTATCCTTTGAACCTTCTTATTGACGATGAAACACAGATATTGCATCGGAATTTAATAGAAAAGGCACAATGCCGACTTAAGTACAAGAAAACTGACCCTTCTTACTGATTATAGTTTGAACCATTCCTGAGACACTAGTTATAGATTCCGATGCTTTACGTCAGGTTTACTGTATACCTTGGACCTTCTTATTGACGATGAAACACAGAAATTGCATTGGAATTAAATACAAAAGCACAATGCCGACTTAAGTACAAGAAGACTGACTCTTCCTACTGTCTATGTTTTGAACCGTTCCTGTGACACTAGTTGTGGATTCCGATGCTTCACTACAGGTTTACTGTATCCCTCTGACCTTCTTATTGACGATGAAACACAGAAATTGCATCGGAATTAAATACAATAGTCACAACGCCGACTTAAGTACAAGAAGACCGACTCTTCTTACTGACTATGTTTTGAACCATTCCTGTGACACTAGTTATAGATTCCGATGCTCCACTTCAGGTTTGCTGTATACCTTGGACCTTCTTATTGACGATGAAACACAGAAATTGCATCGGAATTAAATACAAAAGGCACAATGCCGACTTACGAACAAGAAGACTGACTCTTCCTAATGTCTATGTTTGAACCATTCCTGTGACACTAGTTTTGGATTTCGATGCTTAACTTCAGGTTTACTGTATCCCTCAGACTTTCTTATTGACGATGAAACACAGACATTGCATTGGAATTAAATACAAAAGGCACAATGCCGACTTAAGTACAAGAAGACTGACTCTTCGTACTGTCTATGTGTGGAACCATTGGTGTGACACTAGTTATAGATTCCGATGCTTCACTTCAGGTTTACTGTATCCCTTGGACCTTCGTATTGACGATGAAACACAGAAATTGCATCGGAATTAAATACAAAAGGCACAATTCCGACTTAAGTACAAGAAGACCGACTCTTCTTACTGTCTATGTTTGAACCATTACTGTGACACTAGTTATAGATTCCGGTGCTTCACTCCAGGTTTACTGTATCCCTTGGACCTACTTATGGACGATGAAACACAGAAATTGCATCGGAATTAAATACAAAAGGCACAATGCCGACTTAAGTACAAGAAGACTGACTCTTCCTACTGTCTATGTTTTGAACCAGTCCTGTGACACTAGTTATAGATTCCGATTCTTCACTTCAGGGTTACTGTATCCCTCTGACCTTATTGCCGATGAAACACTGAAATTGCATCCGAATTAAATACAAAAGGCACAATGCCGACTTAAGGACATGAAGACTGACTCTTCTTACTGACTATGTTTTGACCCATTCCTGTGACTCTAGTTATAGTTTCCGATGCCTCACCTCAGGTTTACTGTAACCCTCTAACCTTCTTATTGACGATGAAACACAGAAATTGCATCGGAATAAATACAAAAGCCACAATGCCGACTTAAGTACAAGAATACTGACTCTTCGTACTGTCTATGTGTGGAACCATTCCTGTGACACTAGTTATAGATTCCGATGCTTCACTTCAGGTTTACTGTTTCCCTTAGACCTTCCTACTGGCGATGAAACACAGAAATTGCATCGGAATTAAATACAAAAGGCACAATGCCGACTTAAGTACAAGAATACCGACTCTTCTTACTGTCTATGTTTGAACCATTACTGTGACACTAGTTATAGATTCCGGTGCTTCACTCCAGGTTTACTGTATCCCTTGGACCTACTTATGGACGATGAAACACAGAAATTGCATCGGAATTAAATACAAAAGGCACAATGGTGACTTAAGGACAAGAAGACTGAATCTTCTTACTGACTATGTTTTGAACCATTCCTGTGACACTAGTTATAGATTCCGATGCTTGACTTCATGTTTACTGTATCCCTCTGACCCTCTTATTGACGATGAAACACAGAAATTGCATCGGAATTAAATACAAAAGGCACAATGCCGACTTAAGTACAAGAAGACTGACTCTTCTTACTGTATATGTTTGAACCATTCCTGTGACACTAGTTATAGATTCCGATCTTCACTTCAGGTTTACTGTATCCCTTGGAACTTCTTATTGACGAAGAAACACAGAAATTGCATCGGAATAAAATACGAAAGGCACAATGCCGACTTAAGTACAAGAAGACGGTATCTTCTCACTGACTATGTTTGGAACCATTCCTGTGACACTAGTTATAGATTCCCATGCATCACTTCAGGTTTACTGTATCCCTCTGACCTTCTTATTGACGATGAAACACAGAAATTGCATCGGAATTAAATAGAAAAGGCACAATGCCGAATTAAGTACAAGAAGACTGACTCTTCTTACTGTCTATGATTTGAACCATTCCTGTGACACTAGTTATAGATTCCGATGCTTCACTTCAGTTTTACTGTATCCCTTGGACCTTCTTATTGACAATGACACACAGAAATTGCATCGGAATTAAATAGAAAATGCACAATGCCGACTTAAGTACAAGGAGACTGACTCTTCTTACTGACTAAGTTATTAACCATTCCTGTGACACTAGTTATAGATTCCGATGCTTCACTTCAGGTTTACTGTATACTTTGGACCTTCGTATTGACGATGAAATCAGAAATTGCATCGGAATTAAATAAAAAAGGCACAATGCCGACTTACGTACAAGAAGACTGACTCTTCTTACTGTCTATGTTTGAACCATTCCTGTGACACTAGTTTTGGATTCCGATGCTTAACTTCAGGTTTACTGTATCCCTCTGACCGTATTGCCGATGAACCACAGAAATTGCATAGGAATTAAATACAAAAGGCACAATGCCGACTTAGGGACAGGAAGAATGACTCTTCTTACTGACTATGTTTTGAACCATTCCTGTGACATTAGTTATAGATTCCGATGCTTCTCTTCAGGTTTACTGTATCCCTCTGGCCTTCTTATTGACGATGAAACACAGAAATTGCATCGGAATTAAATACAAATGGCACAATGCCGACTTAAGTACAAGAAGACCGACTCTTCTTACTGTCTATGTTTTGAACCATTACTGTGACTCTAGTTATAGATTCCGGTGCTTCACTCCAGGTTTACTGTATCCGGTGGACCTACTAATTGACGATGAAACACAGAAATTGCATCGGAATTAAATAAAAAGGCACAATGCCGACCTACGGACAAGATGGCTGATCTTCTTACTGACCATGTTTTGAAACATTCCTGTGACACTAGTTATAGATTCCGATGCTTCACATCATGTTAACTGTATCCCTCTGACCCTCTTATTGACGATGAAACACAGAAATTGCATCGGAATTAAATACAAAAGGCACAATGCCGACTTAAGTACAAGAAGACTGACTCTTCTTACTGTATATGTTTCTACCATTCCTGTGACACTAGTTATAGATTCCGATGCTTCACTTCAGGTTTACTGTATTCCTCTGACCGTCTTATTGACGGTGAAACACAGAAATTGCATCGGAATTAAATACGAAAGGCAAAATGCCGACTTAAGTACAAGAAGACGGTCTCTTCTTACTGACTATGTTTTGAACCATTCCTGTGACACTAGTTATAGATTCCCATGCTTCACTTCCGGTTTACTGTCTCCCTCTGACCTTCTTATTGACGATGAAACACAGATATTGCATCGGAATTAAATACAAGAGGCACAATGCCGACTTAAGTACAAGAAGACTGACTCTTCTTCCTGTCTATGTTTTGAACCAATCCTGTGACACTAGTTGTAGATTCCGACGCTTCACTAGAGGTTTACTGTATCCCTTGGACCTTCTTATTGACCATGAAACACAGAAATTGCATCGATATTAAATAGAAAATGCACAATGCGGACTTAAGTACAAGAAGACTGACTCTTCTTGCTGACTATGTTATTAAAAATTCCTGTGACACTAGTTATAGAATCCGATGCTTCACTTCAGGTTTACTGTGTACTTTGGACCTTCTTATTGGCGATGAAACACAGAAATTGCATCGGAATTAAATACAAAAGGCACAATGCCGACTTACGTACATGAAGATTGACTCCTCATACTGTCTATGATTTGAACCATTCCTGTGACACTAGTTTTGGATTCCGATGCTTAACTTCAGGTTTACTGTATCCCTCTGACCTTATTTCCGATGAAACACAGAAATTGCATCGGAATTAAATACAAAAGTCACAATGCCGACTTAACGACAGAAAGACTGACTCTTCCTACTGACTATGTTTTGAACCATTTCTGTGACACTAGTTATAAATTCCGATGCTTCTCTTCAGGTTCACTGTATCCCTCTGACCTTCTTATTGACGATGAAACACAGATATTGCATCGGAATTAAATACAAAAGCCACAATGCCGACTTAAGTACAAGAAAACTGACTCTTCGTACTGTCTATGTTTTGAACCATTCCTGTGACAGAAGTTATAGATTCCGATGCTTCACTTCAGGTTTACTGTTTCGTTTGGACCTTCTTATTGAGGATGAGACACAGATATTGCGTCGGAATTAAATACAAAAGGCACAATGCCGACTTAAGTACAAGAAGACTGACTCTTCTTACTGTCTATGTTTTGAACCATTACTGTGACTCTAGTTATAGATTCCGATGCTTCACTCCAGGTTTACTGTATCCCTCTGACCGTCTTATTGACGATGAAACACAGAAATTGCATCGGAATTAAATACAAAAGGCACAATGCCGACTTAAGTACAAGAAGACCGACTTTTCTTACTGTCTATGTTTGAGCCATTACTGTGACACTAGTTAAGATTCCGATGCTTCTCTTCAGGTTTACTGTATCCCTCTGACCTTTTTATTGACAGTGAAACACAGAAATTGCATCGGAATTAAATACGAAAGGCAGAATGCAGACTTAAGTACAAGAAGACTGGCACTTCGTACTGACTATGTTTGAACCATTCCTGTGACACTAGTTATAGATTCCGATGCTTCGCTTAAGGTTTACTGTATACCTCTGACCTTCGTATTGACGATGAAACACAGAAATTGCATCGGAATAAAATACAAAATGCACAATGCCGACTTAAGTACAATCAGACTGACTCTTCTTACTGTCTATGTTTTGAACCAATCCTGTGACACTAGTTGTAGATTCCGATGCTTCACTTCAGGTTTGCTGTATCCCTTGGACCTTCTTATTGACGATGAAACACAGAAATAGCATCGGAATTAAATACAAACGGCACAATGCCGACTTAAGTACAAGAGCACTGACTCTTCCTACTGTCTATGTTTGAACCATTCCTGTGACTCTAGTTATTGATTCCGATGCTTCACTTCAGCTTTACTGTATCCCTTGTCCTTCTTATTGACGATGAAACACAGAAATTGCATCGGAATTAAATAAAAAAGGTACAATGCCGACTTAAGTACATGAAGACCGACTCTTCTTATTGACAATGATTTGAATCATTCCTGTGACACTAGTTATAGATTCCGATGCTTCACTTCAGGTTTACTGTATCCCTTGGACCTTCTTATTGACGATGAAACACAGAAATTACATCGGAATTAAATACAAAAGGCACAATGCCGACTTAAGTACAAGAAGACTGACTCTTGTTACTGTCTATGTTTGAACCATTACTGTGACTCTAGTTATAGATTCCGGTGCTTGACTCCAGGTTTACTGTATCCCTTGAACCTACTTATGGACGATGAAACACAGAAATTGCATCGGAATTAAATACAAAAGGCACAATGCCGACTTAAGGACAAGAAGACTGAATCTTCTTAATGACTATGTTTTGAACCATTCCTGTGACACTACTTATAGATTCCGATGGTTCCCTTCATGTTTACTGTATCCCTCTGACCCTCTTATTGACTATGAAACACAGAAATTGCATCGGAATTAAATACTAAAGGCACAATGCCGACTTAAGTACAAGAAGACTGACTCTCCTTACTGTATATGTATGATCCATTCCTGTGACACTAGTTATAGATTCCGATGCTTCACTTCAGGTTTACTGTATCCCTTGGACCTTCTTATTGACGATGAAACACAGAAATTGCATCGGAATTAAATAGAAAATGCACAATGCCGACTTAAGTACAACAAGACTGACTCTTCTTGCTGACTATGTTATTAACCATTCCTGTGACACTAGTTATGGATTCCGATGCTTCACTTCAGGTTTACTGTATACTTTGGACCTTCTTATTGACGATGAAACACAAAAATTGCATCGGAATTAAATAAAAAAGGCACAATGCCCACTTACGTACAAGAAGACTGACTCTTTTTACTGTCTATGTTTTGAACCACTCCTGTGACACTAGTTTTGGATTCCGATGCTTAACTTCAGGTTTACTGTATCCCTCTGACCTTATTGCCGATGAACTACAGAAATTGCATCGGAATTAAATACAAAAGGCACAATGCCGACTTAAGGACAGGAAGAATGACTCTTCTTACTGACTATGTTTTGAACCATTCCTGTGACATTAGTTATAGATTCCGATGCTTCTCTTCAGGTTTACTGTATCCCTCTGGCCTTCTTATTGACGATGAAACACAGAAATTGCATCGGAATTAAATAGAAAAGGCACAATGCCGACCTAAGGACAAGAAGACTGATCTTCTTACTGACTATGTTTTGAACCATTCCTGTGACACTAGTTATAGATTCCGATGCTTCACATCATGTTAACTGTATCCCTCTGACCCTCTTGTTGACGATGAAACACAGATATTGCATCGGAATTAAATACAAAAGGCACAATGCCGACTTAAGTACAAGAAGACTGACTCTTCTTACTGTATATGTTTTTACCATTCCTGTGACTCTAGTTATAGATTCCGATGCTACACTTCAGGTTTACTGTATTCCTCTGACCTTCTTATTGACGGCGAAACACAGAAATTGCATCGGAATTAAATACGAAAGGCACAATGCCGACTTAAGTACAAGAAGACGGTCTCTTCTTACTGACTATGTTTTGAACCATTCCTGTGACACTAGTTATAGATTCCCATGCTTCACTTCAGGTTTATTGTCTCCCTCTGACCTTCTTATTGACGATGAAACACAGAAATTGCATCGGAATTAAATACAAAAGGCACAATGCCGACTTAAGTACAAGAAGACTGACTCTTCTTCCTGTCTATGTTTTGAACCAATCCTGTGACACTAGTTGTAGATTCCGATGCTTCACTAGAGGTTTACTGTATTCCTTGGACCTTCTTATTGACGATGAAACACAGAAATTGCATCGGAATTAAATAGAAAATGCACAATGCGAACTTAAGTACAAGAAGACTGACTCTTCTTGCTGACTATGTTATTAACCATTACTGTGACACTAGTTATAGATTCCGATGCTTCACTTCAGGTTTACTGTGTACTTTGGACCTTCGTATTGGCGATGAAACACAGAAATTGCATCGGAATTAAATACAAAAGGCACAATGCCGACTTACGTACAAGAAGACTGACTCTTCTTACTGTCTATGTTTTGAACCATTCCTGTGACACTAGTTTTGGATTCCGATGCTTAACTTCAGGTTTACTGTATCCCTCTGACCTTATTGCCGATGAAACACAGAAATTGCATCGGAATTAAATACAAAAGGCACAATGCCGACTTAAGGACAGAAAGACTGACTCTTCCTACTGACTATGTTTTGAACCATTTCTGTGACACTAGTTATAGATTCCGATGCTTCTCTTCAGGTTTGCCGTATCCCTCTGACCTTCTTATTGACGATGAAACACAGAAATTGCATCGGAATTAAATACAAAAGGCTCAATGCCGACTTAAGTACAAGAAGACTGACTTTTCTTACTGTCTATGTTTGAGCCATTACTTTGACACTAGTTAAGATTCCGATGCTTCTCTTCAGGTTTACTGTATCCCTCTGACCTTTTTATTGACGATGAAACACAGAAATGGCATCGGAATTAAATACGAAAGGCAGAATGCAGACTTAAGTACAAGAAGACTGACACTTCGTACTGACTATGTTTTGAACCATTCCTGTGACACTAGTTGCAGATTCCGATGCTTCACTTCAGGTTTACTTTATCTCTTGGACCTTCTTATTGACGATGAAACACAGAAATTGCATCGGAATTAAATAAGAAAGGCACAATGCCGACTTAAGTACATGAAGACCGACTCTTCTTATTGACAATGAATTGAACCATTCCTGTGCCACTAGTTATAGATTCCGATGCTTCACTTCAGGTTTACTGTATCCCTTGGACCTTCTTATTGACGATGAAACACAGAAATTGTATCGGAATTAAATACAAAAGGCACAATGCCGACTTAAGTGCAAGAAGACTGACTCTTCTTACCGTCTATGTTTTGAACGATTCCATTGACACTAGTTATAGATTCCGATGCTTCACTCCAGGTTTACTGTAACCCTTGTACCTTGTTATTGACGATGAAACACAGAAATTGCATCGGAATTAAATACAAAAGGCACAATGCCGACTTAAGGACAAGAAGACTGACTCTTCTTACTGACTATGTTTTGAACCATTCCTGTGACATTAGTTATAGATTCCGATGCTTCACTTCAGGTTTACTATATCCCTCTGACCTTCTTATTGACGATGAAACACAGAAATTGCATCGGAATTAAATAGAAAAGGCACAATGCCGAATTAAGTTCAAGAAGACTGACTCTTCTTACTGTTTATTTTTTGAACCAATCCTGTGACACTAGTTCTAGATTCCGATGCTTCACTGGAGGTTTACTGTATCCCTTGGACCTTCTTATTGACGATGAAACACAGAAATTGCATCGGAATTAAATAGAAAATGCACAATGCGGACTTAAGTACAAGAAGACTGACTCTTCTTGCTGACTATGTTTTTTACCATTCCTGTGACACTAGTTATAGATTCCGATGCTTCACTTCAGGTTTACTGTGTACATTGGACCTTCTTATTGGCGATGAAACACAGATATTGCATCGGAATTAAATACAAAAGGCACAATGCGACTTACGTACAAGAAGACTTACTCTTCTTACTATCTATGTTTTGAACCATTCCTGTGACACTAGTTTTGGATTCCGATGCTTAACTTCAGGTTTACTGTATCCCTCTGACCTTATTGCCGATGAAACACAGAAATTGCATCGGAATTAAATACAAAAGGCACAATGCCGACTTAAGGACAGAAAGACTGACTCATCTTACTGACTATGTTTTGAACCATTTCTGTGACACTAGTTATAGATTCCGATGCTTCTCTTCAGGTTTACTGTATCCCTCAGACCTTTTCATTGACGGTGAAACGCAGAAATTGCATCGGAATTATATACGAAATGCAGAATGCCGACTTAAGTACAAGAAGACTGACACTTCGTACTGACTATGTTTTGAACCATTCCTGTGACACTAGTTATAGATTCCGATGCTTCGCTTAAGGTTTACTGTATACCTCTGACCCTCGTATTCATGATGAAACACAGGAATTGCATCGGAATAAAATACAAAGTGCACAATGCCGACTTAAGTACAAACAGACTGACTCTTCTTACTCTCTATGTTTTGAACCATTCCTGTGACACTAGTTATAGATTCCGATGCTTCACTTCAGGTTTACTGTATCCCTTGGACCTTCTTATTGACGATGAAACACAGAAATTGCATCGGAATTAAATACAAAAGGCACAATGCCGACTTAAGTGCAAGGAGACTGACTCTTCTTACCGTCTATGTTTTGAACGATTCCATTGACACTAGTTATAGATTCCGATGCTTCACTCCAGGTTTACTGTAACCCTTGGACCTTGTTATTGACGATGAAACACAGAAATTGCATCGGAATTAAATACAAAAGGCACAATGCCGACTTAAGGACAAGAAGACTGACTCTTCTTACTGACTATGTTTTGAACCATTCCTTTGACATTAGTTATAGATTCCGATGCTTCACTTCAGGTTTACTATATCCCGTAGACCTTCTTATTGACGATGAAACACAGAAATTGCATCGGAATTAAATAGAAAAGGCACAATGCCGAATTAAGTACAAGAAGACTGACTCTTCTTACTGTCTAATTTTTGAACCAATCCTGTGACACTAGTTGTAGATTCCGATGCTTCACTTCAGGTTTACTGTATCCCTTGGACCTTCTCATTCACGATGAAACACAGAAATTGCATCGGAATTAAATAGAAAATGCACAATGCCGACTTAACTACAAGAAGACTGACTCTTCTTGCTGACTATGTTTTGAACCATTCCTGTGACACTAGTTATAGATTCCGATGCTTCACTTCAGGTTTACTGTATACTTTGGACCTTCTTACAGACGATGAAACACAGAAATTGCATCGGAATTAAATACAAAAGGCACAATGCCGGCTTATGTACAGGAAGACTGACTCTTCTTACTGTCTATGTTTTGAACCAATCCTGTGACACTAGTTTTGGATTCCGATGCTTCACTCCAGGTTTACTATATCCCTTGGACCTTCTTATTGACGATGAAACACAGAAATTGCATCGGAATTAAATAGAAATGGCACAATGCCGATTTAAGTACAAGAAGACTGACTCGTCTTACTGACTATGTTTGAACCATTCCTGTGACACTAGTTATAGATTCCGATGCTTCACTTCAGGTTTGCTGTATACGTTGGACCTTCTTATTGACGATGAAACATAGAAATGGCATCGGCATTAAATACAAAAGGCACGATGCCGACTTACGTACAAGAAGACTAACTCTTTTTACTGTCTATGTTTTGAACCATTCCTGTGACACTAGTTTTGGATTCCGATGCTTCACTTCAGGTTTACAGTATCCATCTGACCTTCTTGTTGACGATGAAACACAGAAATAGCATCGGAATTAAATACAAAAGGCACAATGCCGACTTAAGTACAAGAAAACTGACTCTTCCTACTGTCTATGTTTTGAACCATTCCTGTGACACTAGTTATAGATTCCGATGCTTCACTTCAGGTTTACTGTATCCCTCTGACCTTATTGCCGATGAAACACAGAAATTGCATCGGAATTAAAAAGAAATGGCACAATTCCGACTTAAGTACAAGAAGACTGACTCTTCTTACTGTCTATGTTTTGAACCAATCCTGTGACACTAGTTTTAGATTCCGATGCTTCACTTCAGGTTTACTGTATCCTTGGACCTTCTTATTGACGATGAAACACAGAAATTGCATCGGAAATAAATACAAACAGCACAATGCCGACTTAAGTACAAGAGCACTGACTCTTCCTACTGTCTATGATTGAACCATTCCTGTGACTCTAGTTATAGATTCCGATGCTACACTTCAGCTTTACTGTATTCCTTGTCCTTCTTATTGACGATGAAACACAGAAATTGCATCGGAATTAAATAAAAAAGACACAATGCCGACTTAAGTACATGAAGACCGACTCTTCTTATTGACAATGATTTGAACCATTCCTGTGACACTAGTTATAGATTCCGATGCTTCACTTCAGGTTTACTGTATCCGTTGGACCTTCTTATTGACGATGAAACACAGAAATTGCATCGGAATTAAATACAAAAGGCACAATGCCGACTTAAGTGCAAGAAGACTGACTCTTCTTACCGTCTATGATTTGAACGATTCCATTGACACTAGTTATAGATTCCGATGCTTCACTCCAGGTTTACTGTAACCCTTGGACCTTGTTATTGACGATGAAACACAGAAATTGCATCGGAATTAAATACAAAAGGCACAATGCCGACTTAAGGACAAGAAGACTGACTCTTCTTACTATATTTTGAACCATTCCTGTGACATTAGTTATAGATTCCGATGCTTCACTTCAGGTTTACTATATCCCGTGGACCTTCTTATTGACGATGAAACACAGAAATTGCATCGGAATTAAATAGAAAAGGCACAATGCCGAATTAAGTACAAGAAGACTGACTCTTCTTACTGTCTATTTTTTGAACCAATCCTGTGACACTAGTTGTAGATTCCGATGCTTCACTTCAGGTTTACTGTATCCCTTGGACCTTCTTATTCACGATGAAACACAGAAATTGCATCGGAATTAAAAAGAAAATGCTCAATGCCGACTTAACTACAAGAAGACTGACTCTTCTTGCTGACTATGTTATGAACCATTCCTGTGACACTAGTTATAGATTCCGATGCTTCACTTCTGGTTTACTTTATACTTTGGACCTTCTTACAGACGATGAAACACAGAAATTGCATCGGAATTAAATACAAAAGGCACAATGCCGACTTACGTAGAAGAAGACTGACTCTTCTTACTGTCTATGTTTTGAACCATTCCTGTGACACTAGTTTTGGATTCCGATGCTTCACTCCAGGTTTACTGTATCCCTTGGACCTTCTTATTGACGATGAAACACAGAAATTGCGTCGGAATTAAATAGAAATGGCACAATGCCGACTTAAGTACAAGAAGACTGTCTCTTCTTACTGACTATGTTTGAACCATTCCTGTGACTCTAGTTATAGATTCCGATGCTTCACTCCAGGTTTACTGTAACCCTTATACCTTGTTATTGACGATGAAACACAGAAATTGCATCGGAATTAAATACAAAAGGCACAATGTCGACTTAAGGACAAGAAGACTGACTCTTCTTACTGACTATGTTTTGAACCATTCCTGTGACATTAGTTATAGATTCCGATGCTTCACTTCAGGTTTACTATATCCCTCTGACCTTCTTATTGTCGATGAAACACAGAAATTGCATCGGAATTAAATAGAAAAGGCACAATGCCGAATTAAGTACATGAAGACTGACTCTTCTTACTGTCTATTTTTTGAACCAATCCTGTGACACTAGTTGTAGATTCTGATGCTTCACTTCAGGTTTACTGTATCCCTTGGGCCTTCTTATTGACGATGAAACACAGAAATTGCAACGGAATTAAATAGAAAAGGCACAATGCTGACTTAAGTACAAGAAGACTGACCCTGCTTTCTGACTATGTTTGAACCATTCCTGTGACACTAGTTATAGATTCCGATGCTTCACTTCAGGTTTGCTGTATACCTTGGACCTTCTTATTGACGATGAAACATAGAAATTGCATCGGCATTAAATACAGAAGGCACGATGCCGACTTACGTACAAGAAGACTAACTCTTCCTACTGTCTATGTTTTGAACCATTCCTGTGACACTAGTTTTGGATTCCGATGCTTAACTTTAGGTTTACTGTATCCCTCTGACCTTATTGCCGATGAAACACAGAAATTGCATCCGAATTAAATACAAAAGGCACAATGCCGACTTAAGGACATAAAGACTGACTCTTCCAACTGACTATGTTTTGAACCATTTCTGTGACACTAGTTATAGATTCCGATGCTTCTCTTCAGGTTTACTGTATCCCTCTGACCTTTTTATTGACGGTGAAACACAGAAATTGCATCGGAATTAAATACGAAAGGCAGAATGCAGACTTAAGTATAAGAAGACTGACACTTCGTACTGACTATGTTTTGAACCATTCCTGTGACACTAGTTATGCATTCTGTGCTTCGCTTAAGCTTTACTGTATACCTCTGACCTTCGTATTGACGATGAAACACAGAAATTGCATCGGAATTAAATACAAACGGCACAATGCCGACTTAAGTACAAGAGTACTGACTCTTCCTACTGTCCATGTTTAAACCATTCCTGTGACTCTAGTTATAGATTCCGATGCTTCACTTCAGCTTTACTGTATCCCTTGTACCTTCTTATTGACGATGAAACACAGAAATTGCATCGGAATTAAATAAAAAAGGCACAATGCCGACTTAAGTACATGAAGACCGACTCTTCTTATTGACAATGATTTGAACCATTCCTGTGACACTAGTTATAGATTCCGATGCTTCACTTCAGGTTTACTGTATCCTTTGGACCTTCTAATTGACGATGAAACACAGAAATTGCATCGGAATTAAATACAACAGGCACAATGCAGACTTAAGTGTAAGAAGACTGACTCTTCTTACCGTCTATGTTTTGAACGATTCCATTGACACTAGTTATAGATTCCGATGCTACACTTCAGGTTTGCTGTATACCTTGGACCTTCTTATTGACGATGAAACATAGAAAATGCATCGGCATTAAATACAGAAGGCACGATGCCGACTTACGTACAAGAAGACTAACTCTTCCTACTGTCTATGTTTTGAACCATTCCTGTGACACTAGTTTTGGATTCCGATGCTTCACTTCAGGTTTACTGTATCCCTCTGACCTTATTGCCGATGAAACACAGAAATTGCATCGGAATTAAATACAAAAGGCACAATGCCGACTTAAGTACAAAAAAACTGACTCTTCCTACTTTCTATGTTTTGAACCATTCCTGTGACACTAGTTATAGATTCCGATGCTCACTTCAGGTTTACTGTATCCCTCTGACCTTATTGCCGATGAAACACAGAAATTGCATCGGAATTAAATACGAAAGGCACAATGCCGACTTAAGTACAAGAAGACTGACTCTTCTTACTTTATATGTTTTTACCATTCCTGTGACACTAGTTATTAATTCCGATGCTTCACTTCAGGTTTACTGTATTCCTCTGACCTTCTTATTGACGATAAAACACAGAAATTGCATCGGAATTAAATAGAAAAGGCACAATGCCGACTTAAGTACAAGAACACTGACTCTTCTTGCTGACTATGTTATTAACCATTCCTGTGACACTAGTTATAGATTCCGATGCTTCACTTCAGGTTTACTGTGTACTTTGGACCTTCTTATTGGCGATGAAACACAGAAATTGCATCGGAATTAAATACAAAAGGCACAATGCCGACTAACGTACAAGAAGACTGACTCTTCTTACTGTCTATGTTTTGAACCATTCCTGTGACACTAGTTTTGGATTCCGATGCTTAACTTTAGGTTTACTGTATCCCTCTGACCTTATTGCCGATGAAACACAGAAATTGCATCGGAATTAAATACAAAAGGCACAATGCCGACTTAAGGACATAAAGACTGACTCTTCCAACTGACTATGTTTTGAACCATTTCTGTGAAACTAGTTATAGATTCCGATGCTTCTCTTCAGGTTTACTGTATCCCTCTGACCTTCTTATTGACGGTGAAACGCAGAAATTGCATCGGAATTAAATACGAAAGGCAGAATGCAGACTTAAGTACAAGAAGACTGACACTTCTTACTGACTATGTTTTGAACCATTCCTGTGATACTAGTTATACATTCCGTGCTTCGCTTAAGCTTTACTGTATACCTCTGACCTTCGTATTGACGATGAAACACAGAAATTGCATCGGAATTAAATACAAACGGCACAATGCCGACTTAAGTACAAGAGCACTGACTCTTCCTACTGTCTATGTTTAAACCATTCCTGTGACTATAGTTATAGATTCCGATGCTTCACTTCAACTTTACTGTATCCCTTGTACCTTCTTATTGACGATGAAACACAGAAATTGCATCGGAATTAAATAAAAAAGGCACAATGCCGACTTAAGTACATGAAGACCGACTCTTCTTATTGACAATGATTTGAACTATTCATGTGACACTAGTTATAGATTCCGATGCTTCACTTCAGGTTTACTGTATCCCTTGGACCTTCTTATTGACGATGAAACACAGAAATTGCATCGGAATTAAATACAAAAGGCACAATGCCGACTTAAGTGTAAGAAGACTGACTCTTCTTACCGTCTATGTTTTGAACGATTCCATTGACACTAGTTATAGATTCCGATGCTTCACTCCAGGTTTACTGTAACCCTTGGACCTTGTTATTGACGATGAAACACAGAAATTGCATCGGAATTAAATACAAAAGGCACAATGCCGACTTAAGGACAAGAAGACTGACTCTTCTTACTGACTATGTTTTGAACCATTCCTGTGACATTAGTTATAAATTCCGATGCTTCACTTCAGGTTTACTATATCCCGTGGACCTTCTTATTGGCGATGAAACACAGAAATTGCATCGGAATTAAATAGAAAATGCACAATGCCGACTTAACTACAAGAAGACTGACTCTTCCTGCTGACTATGTTATGAATCATTCCTGTGACACTAGTTATAGATTCCGATGCTTCACTTCAGATTTACTGTATACTTTGGACCTTCTTACAGACGATGAAACACAGAAATTGCATCGGAATTAAATACAAAAGGCACAATGCCGACTTACGTACAAGAAGACTGACTCTTCTTACTGTCTATGTTTTGAACCTTTCCTGTGACACTAGTTTTGGATTCCGATGCTTCACTCCAAGTTTACTGTATGCCTTGGACCTTCTTATTGACGATGAAACACAGAAATTGCATCGGAATTAAATACAAACGGCACATTGCCGACTTAAGTACAAGAGCACTGACTCTTCCTACTGTCTATGTTTGAACCATTCCTGTGACTCTAGTTATAGATTCCGATGCTTCACTTCAGCTTTACTGTATCCCTTGTCCTTCTTATTGACGATGAAACACAGAAATTGCATCGGAATTAAATAAAAAAGGCACAATGCCGACTTAAGTGCAAGAAGACTGACTCTTCTTACCGTCTATGTTTTGAACGATTCCATTGACACTAGTTATAGATTCCGATGCTTTACTTCAGGTTTACTGTATCCCTTGGACCTTCTTATTGACGATGAAACACAGAAATTGCATCGGAATTAAATACAAAAGGCACAATTCCGACTTAAGTGCAAGAATACTGACTCTTCTTACCGTCTATGTTTTGAACGATTCCATTGACACTAGTTATAGATTCCGATGCTTCACTCCAGGTTTACTGTAACCCTTGGACCTTGTTATTGACGATGAAACACAGAAATTGCATCGGAATTAAATACAAAAGGCACAATGCCGACTTAAGGACAAGATGACTGACTCTTCTTACTGACTATGTTTTGAACCATTCCTGTGACATTAGTTACAGATTCCGATGCTTCACTTCAGGTTTACTATATCCCTCTGACCTTCTAATTGACGATGAAACACAGAAATTGCATCGGAATTAAATAGAAAAGGCACAATGCCGAATTAAGTACAAGAAGACTGACTCTTCTTGCAGACTATGTTATGAACCATTCCTGTGACACTAGCTATAGATTCCGATGCTTCACTTCAGGTTTACTGTATACTTTGGACCTTCTTACAGACGATGAAACACAGAAATTGCATCGGAATTAAATACAAAAGGCACAATGCCGACTTGCGTACAAGAAGAC
Organism: Schistocerca serialis cubense; assembly: GCF_023864345.2. NCBI lineage: Eukaryota > Metazoa > Arthropoda > Insecta > Orthoptera > Acrididae > Schistocerca > Schistocerca serialis. The sequence goes on along the minus strand of NC_064640.1, from coordinate 1,083,014,314 downwards.
TGACTCTTCTTACTGTCTATGTTTTGAACCATTCCTGTGACACTAGTTTTGGATTCCGATGCTTCACTCCAGGTTTACTGTATCCATCTGACCTTCTTGTTAACGATGAAACACAGAAATTGCATCGGAATTAAATACAAAAAGCACAATGCCGACTTAAGTACAAGAAAACTGACTCTTCCTACTGTCTATGTTTTGAACCATTCCTGTGACACTGGTTATAGATTCCGATGCTTCACTTCAGGTTTACTGTATCCCTCTGACCTTATTGCCGATGAAACACAGAAATTGCATCGGAATTAAATACAAAAGGCACAATGCCGACTTAAGTACAAGAAGACAGATTCTTCTTACTGTATACGTTTTTACCATTCCTGTGACACTAGTTATAGATTCCGATGCTTCACTTCAGGTTTACTGTATTCCTCTGACCTTCTTATTGACGGTGAAACACAGAAATTGCATTGGAATTAAATAAGAAACGCACAATGCCGACTTAAGTACGTGAAGACCGACTCTTCTAATTAACAATGATTTGAAACATTCCTGTGACACTAGTTATAGATTCCGATGCTTCACTTCAGGTTTACTGTATCCCTTGGACCTTCTTATTGACGATGAAACACAGAAATTGCATCGGAATTAAATAAGAAACGCACAATGCCGACTTAAGTACGTGAAGACCGACTCTTCTAATTAACAATGATTTGAAACATTCCTGTGACACTAGTTATAGATTCCGATGCTTCACTTCAGGTTTACTGTATCCCTTGGACCTTCTTATTGACGATGAAACACAGAAATTGCATCGGAATTAACCCTGCTGTTCTGTTCGGGTCTATATGACCCGAAACGAATATGAACGTTATTTTACATTATGTAAATACCAATATATATTTATGAAACTTTGTGACTTTGTCTGAAAATGGATGAGCAGCATGTGTTTTAAAAGGTTTTAAAAAAGTTTAAGAAGTTTGGGCTTCAACTGTAATAGTTGCATATGTAATGTTCGGGTCATAATGACCCGACACAAATATGTTTAGTGTAACTCGTATTTATTTCTAAAATCTGGAAATGGCGAAAATTATTTTTGTTGTGTTGTGTGGGAATAGTGACTGCATCATTCCAACTTACTCTCAACAATCACCTAAAGCTCCATGCGTTCACAACAATGGGCTTGTTTGTTGCTTTCCCCAGGAAATAATAATTGGCAGTTCTCAATAATTGGAATGCTTTGTTTCTGCCCAGTTTGACTTGTGACACCATGGCGATGAGACCATTGAATGATCGTGAGTTGGAAGAAATAGTAAATGCCTCACCAGATGAAGGATCACTTTCTGAGTTTGAAGATCACATCAGCAATGCATCTGAAAGCGAGTGTTCCGATGACAGTTACGACAGTCCACAGCCCATACAAAATAGTGTAGAGACTTTTCTTTCTAAAAATGGGAATATAGAATGGCAGTTGCATCCACCAGCACAACATGGTCGCCTACCAGCTTCGAACATCATCAAGAGTACCCCAGGAGTTACCAGGTATGCAGTCAGCAGAATATCTGATGTAAAATGTTCATTTGAAGCAGTATTTCACACAGCGCTTCAAAATGAAATAATAGAGATGACAAATATTGAAGGGCAGCGAGTTTATGGTGAACAGTGGACAGATATTGATGGTTCTGTTTTCCATGCATACTTAGGACTCTTACTCCTAGCGGGTGTATATCGATCTCATGGGGAGTCTACAAAAAGTTTGTGGGATAAAGATACTGGGCGAAACATATTTCGAGCAACCATGTCTCATGAAACATTCTGTAAGATATCACGTGTCCTGCGATTTGACAAGAAATCTACTAGAGAGGAAAGACGACGTACTGACAAACTTGCCGCAATTCGTAGTATTTGGGAGAAGTGGGTAGAGGTCCTTCCTAAACTGTATAATCCAGGAGAAAATGTTACTGTTGACGAGCAGTTAGTAGCATTTAGAGGTCGCTGTCCATTCAAGCAGTATATCCCAAGTAAACCGGCAAAATATGGGATCAAAATATGGACCATGTGTGACAGCAAAACTTCATACGTACTGAAAGCCCAAATTTATACAGGAAAGGTGAGTGGAGCGGCACCAGAAAGAAATCAGGGAATGAGGGTGGTATCTGATCTCACTTCTGAGTTACGTGGTCAGAATATCACGTGTGACAACTTTTTTACGTCGTACAATTTGGGGCAGCTGCTTCTGAAAAGGAAATTGACTATGTTGGGAACTATACGGAAAAATAAGCCGGAGCTTCCACACAAAATGACCAACAAGGAGGTACACAGCTCTTCATTTTACTTCACAAATGACACTACTGTGGTTAATTATATTCCTAAGAGACACAAGAATGTTGTACTTATGAGCACTCTCCACCATGATGCGGAAATCAGTGACAGGGCTGATAAGAAGCCAAAAATGATTTTGGACTATAATTCAACCAAAGGTGCTGTAGACACGCTTGATCAGTTATTAGGTACATATACATGCAAACGAAAAAGTAATAGGTGGCCAATGATAGTTTTCTACAATATTCTTGATGTTTCTGCTTATAATGCATACGTTTTGTGGATTTCGGTTGACCCTAATTGGAATGCAAGCAAATTGACTAGAAGGAGAATATTCTTGGAGGAACTTGGAAAGTCACTGATAAAAGAACATATTGCATCAAGAACGCATTTCCCAAGAACAGAAGATTCTTTGAGAATGGTCACAAGCATCCAAAACCCGAATGATGTGGGTGGTGTGTCAGAATCGGTAACAACAAGAAAATCTACAAAACGTGCACGCTGTAAGTTCTGTCCATCAAGTAATGACAATAAAACAAACATGGTGTGTGGAAAATGTAGTAAACATATTTGCAAGAAACATGTAACCTACTTGTGTCCACAGTGCAAGCAGTAAGAAAAGAACTGTAGTATTTTATAAGATGATTGTATTGAAAATTCTGTTGTTTCAAATTTATGTGAATACTTGTGCCTAAACTACAATCAGTAAGAAGAGAGGATTCTAAAGTTGTAGTGCTTTCTATGTTGGAATGTAATAAAAAAACTGTAGTGTGTTCTGTACTGTAGTGTGCTCTAAGATGAATATCTGTAATGACAACTGTCTGTTGTTAGAAAATGTCAATACTTACGTCTAAACTGTCAACAATAAGAATAGAAGTATGGAAAAACTGTAGTGCTTTCTAAGTTGAATGCCTGTAATGGAAACTGTCTGTTGTTTCAAATTTATGTGCATATTTAAATGAAAAATATCCCTCAATAAAGTTGTATGCATTGTTATTATTATTATTATTACCATTATTATTATTATTATTATTATTATTATTATTACTAACAAGGTACTGGAATAGAACAACAATGTCGATAGCTAAAACTGTACCAAAATTTATGTTTCTAAAGCATTTTGATATGTCGGGTCATATTGACCCGAACAGTATATATGTCAAGTAAAAGTGAACAGAACAGCAGGGTTAAATACAAAAGGCACAATGCCGACTTAAGTGCAAGAAGACTGACTCTTCTTACCGTCTATGTTTTGAACGATTCCATTGACACTAGTTATAGATTCCGATGCTTCACTCCAGGTTTACTGTAACCCTTGGACCTTGTTATTGACGATGAAACACAGAAATTGCATCGGAATTAAATAGAAAATGCACAATGCCGACTTAAGTACAAGAAGACTGACTCTTCTTGCTGACTATGTAATGAACCACTCCTGTGACACTAGTTATAGATTCCGATGCTTCACTTCAGGTTTACTGTATACTTTGGACCCTCTTACAGACGATGAAACACAGAAATTGCATCGGAATTAAATTCAAAATGCACAATGCCGACTTACGTACAAGAAGACTGACTCTTCTTACTGTCTATGTTTTGAACCATTCCTGTGACACTAGTTTTCGATTCCGATGCTTCACTCCAGGTTTACTGTATCCCTTGGACCTTCTTATTGACGATGAAACACAGAAATTGCATCGGAATTAAATAGAAATGGCACTATGCCGACTTAAGTACAAGAAGACTGACTCTTCTTACTGACTATGTTTGAACCATTCCTGTGACACTAGTTATAGATTCCGATGCTTCACTTCAGATTTACTGTATCCCTCTGACCTTATTGCCGATGAAACACAGAAATTGCATCGGAATTAAATACAAAAGGCACAATGCCGACTTAAGTACAAGAAGACTGACTCTTCTTAATGTATATGTTTTTAGCATTCCTGTGACACTAGTTATAGATTCCGATGCTACACTTCAGGTTTACTGTATTCCTCTGACCTTCTTATTGACGGTGAAACACAGAAATTGCTTCGGAATTAAATACGAAAGGCACAATCCCGACTTAAGTACAAGAAGACGGTCTCTTCTTACTGACTATGTTTTGAACCATTCCTGTGACACTAGTTATAGATTCCCATGCTTCACTTCAGGTTTACTGTCTCCCTCTGACTATCTTATTCACGATGAAACACAGAAATTGCATCGGAATTAAATAGAAAAGGCACAATGCCAACTTAAGTACAAGAAGACTGACTCTTCTTCCTGTCTATGTTTAGAACCAATCCTATGACACTAGTTGTAGATTCCGATGCTTCACTAGAGGTTTACTGTATCCCTTGGACCTACTTATTGACGATGAAACACAGAAATTGCATCGGAATTAAATAGAAAATGCACAATGCGGACTTAAGTACAAGATGACTGACTCTTCTTGCTGATTATGTTATTAACCATTCCTGTGACACTAGTTATAGATTCCGATGCTTCACTTCAGGTTTACTGTGTACTTTGGACCTTCTTATTGGCGATGAAACACAGAAATTGCGTCGGAATTAAATACAAAAGGCACAATGCCGACTTAAGGACAGAAAGACTGACTCTTCCTACTGACTATGTTTTGAACCATTTCTGTGACACTAGTTATAGATTCCTATGCTTCTCTTCAGGTTTACTGTATCCCTCTGACCTTCTTATTGACGATGAAACACGGAAATTGCATCGGAATTAAATACAAATGCCACAATGCCGACTTAAGTACAAGAAAACTGACTCTTCGTACTGTCTACGTTTTGAACCATTCCTGTGACAGATGTTATGGATTCCGATGCTTCACTTCAGGTTTACTGTTTCCCTTGGACCTTCTTATTGACGATGAAACACAGAAATTGCGTCGGAATTAAATACAAAAGGCACAATGCCGACTTAAGTACAAGAAGACTGACTCTTCTTACTGTCTATGTTTGGAACCATTAGTGTGACTCTAGTTATAGATTCCGATGCTTCACTCCAGGTTTACTGTATCCCTTCGACCGTCTTATTGACGATGAAACACAGAAATTGCATCGGAATTAAATACAAAAGGCACAATGCCGACTTAAGTGCAAGGAGACTGACTCTTCTTACCGTCTATGTTTTGAACGATTCCATTGACACTAGTTATAGATTCCGATGCTTCACTCCAGGTTTACTGTAACCCTTGGACCTTGTTATTGACGATGAAACACAGAAATTGCATCGGAATTAAATACAAAAGGCACAATGCCGACTTAAGGACAAGAAGACTGACTCTTCTTACTGACTATGATTTGAACCATTCCTTTGACATTAGTTATAGATTCCGATGCTTCACTTCAGGTTTACTATATCCCGTAGACCTTCTTATTGACGATGAAACACAGAAATTGCATCGGAATTAAATAGAAAAGGCACAATGCCGAATTAAGTACAAGAAGACTGACTCTTCTTACTGTCTAATTTTTGAACCAATCCTGTGACACTAGTTGTAGATTCCGATGCTTCACTTCAGGTTTACTGTATCCCTTGGACCTTCTTATTCACGATGAAACACAGAAATTGCATCGGAATTAAATAGAAAATGCACAATGCCGACTTAACTACAAGAAGACTGACTCTTCTTGCTCACTATGTTTTGAACCATTCCTGTGACACTAGTTATAGATTCCGATGCTTCACTTCAGGTTTACTGTATACTTTGGACCTTCTTACAGACGATGAAACACAGAAATTGCATCGGAATTAAATACAAAAGGCACAATGCCGGCTTACGTACAAGACGACTGACTCTTCTTACTGTCTATGTTTTGAACCATTCCTGTGACACTAGTTTTGGATTCCGATGCTTCACTCCAGGTTTACTATATCGCTTGGACCTTCTTATTGACGATGAAACACAGAAATTGCATCGGAATTAAATAGAAATGGCACAATGCCGACTTAAGTACAAGAAGACTGACTCTTCTTACTGACTATGTTTGAACCATTCCTGTGACACTAGTTACAGATTCCGATGCTTCACTTCAGGTTTGCTGTATACGTTGGACCTTCTTATTGACGATGAAACATAGAAATGGCATCGGCGTTAAATACAAAAGGCACGATGCCGACTTACGTACAAGAAGACTAACTCTTCCTACTGTCTATGTTTTGAACCATTCTTGTGACACTAGTTTTGGATTCCGATGCTTCACTTCAGGTTTACTGTATCCATCTGACCTTCTTGTTGACGATGAAACACAGAAATAGCATCGGAATTAAATACAAAAGGCACAATGCCGACTTAAGTAAAAGAAAACTGACTCTTCTTACTGTCTATGTTTTGAACCATTCCTGTGACACTAGTTATAGATTCCGATGCTTCACTTCAGGTTTACTGTATCCCTCTGACCTTATTGCCGATGAAACACAGAAATTGCATCGGAATTAAAAAGAAATGGCACAATTCCGACTTAAGTACAAGAAGACTGACTCTTCTTACTGTCTATGATTTGAACCATTCCTGTGACATTAGTTATACATTCCGATGCTTCACTTCAGGTTTACTATATCCCTCTGACCTTCTTATTGACGATGAAACACAGAAATTGCATCGGAATTAAATAGAAAAGGCACAATGCCGACTAAAGTACAAGAAGACTGACTCTTCTTATTGACAATGATTTGAACCATTCCTGTGACACTAGTTATAGATTTCGATGCTTCACTTAAGGTTTACTGTATCCCTTGGACCTTCTTATTGACGATGAAACACAGAAATTGCATCGGAATTAAATACAAAAGGCACAATGCCGACTTAAGTGCAAGAAGACTGACTCTTCTTACCCTCCATGTTTTGAACGATTCCATTGACACTAGTTATAGATCCCGATGCTTCACTCCAGGTTTACTGTAACATTTGGTCCTTGTTATTGACGATGAAACACAGAAATTGCATCGGAATTAAATACAAAAGGCACAATGCCGACTTAAGGACAAGAAGACTGACTCTTCTTACTGACTATGATTTGAACCATTCCTGTGACATTAGTTATAGATTCCGATGCTTCACTTCAGGTTTACTATATCCCTCTGACCTTCTTATTGACGATGAAACACAGAAATTGCATCTTAATTAAATAGAAAAGGCACAATGCCGACTAAAGTACAAGAAGACTGACTCTTCTTACTGACTATGTTTGAACCATTCCTGTGACACTAGTTATAGATTCCGATGCTTCACTTCAGGTTTGCTGTATACCTTGGACCTTCTTATTGACGATGAAACATAGAAATTGCATCGGCATTAAATACAAAAGGCACGATGCCGACTTACGTACAAGAAGACTAACTCTTCCTACTGTCTATGTTTTGAACCATTCCTGTGACAATAGTTTTGGATTCCGATGTTTCACTTCAGGTTTACTGTATCCATCTGACCTTATTGTTGACGATGAAACACAGAAATTGCATCGGAAATAAATACAAAAGGCACAATGCCGACTTAAGTACAAGAAGACTGACTTTTCTTACTGTATATGTTTTTACCATTCCTGTGACACTATTTATAGACTCCGATGCTTCACTTCAGGTTTACTGTATTCCTCTGACCTTCTTATTGACGATGAAACATAGAAATTGCATCGGCATTAAATACAAAAGGCACGATGCCGACTTACGTACAAGAAGACTAACTCTTCCTACTGTCTATGTTTTGAACCATTCCTGTGACAATAGTTTTGGATTCCGATGTTTCACTTCAGGTTTACTGTATCCATCTGACCTTATTGTTGACGATGAAACACAGAAATTGCATCGGAATTAAATACGAAAGGCACAATGCCGACTTAAGTACAAGAAGACTGACTCTTCTTCCTGTCTATGTTTTGAATCAATCCTGTGACACTAGTTGTAGATTCCGATGCTTCACTTCAGGTTTGCTGTATACCTTGGACCTTCTTATTGACGATGAAACATAGAAATTGCATCGGCATTAAATACAAAAGGCACGATGCCGACTTACGTACAAGAAGACTAACTCTTCCTACTGTCTATGTTTTGAACCATTCCTGTGACAATAGTTTTGGATTCCGATGTTTCACTTCAGGTTTACTGTATCCATCTGACCTTATTGTTGACGATGAAACACAGAAATTGCATCGGAATTAAATACGAAAGGCACAATGCCGACTTAAGTACAAGAAGACTGACTCTCCTTCCTGTCTATGTTTTGAATCAATCCTGTGACACTAGTTGTAGATTCCGATGCTTCACTAGAGGTTTACTGTATTCCTTGGACCTTCTTATTGACGATGAAACACAGAAATTGCATGGGAATTAAATAGAAAATGCACAACGCGGTCATAAGTACAAGAAGACTGACTCTTCTTGCTATGTTATTAACCATTCCTGTGACACTAGTTATAGATTCCGATGCTTCACTTCAGGTTTACTGTGTACTTTGGACCTTCTTATTGGCGATGAAACACAGAAATTGCATCGGAATTAAATACAAAAGGCACAATGCTGACATACGTACAAGAAGACTGACTCTTCTTACTGTCTATGTTTTGAACCATTCCTGTGACACTAGTTTTGGATTCCGATGCTTAACTTCAGGTTTACTGTATCCCTCTGACCTTATTGCCGATGAAACAAAGAAATTGCATCGGAATTAAATACAAAAGGCACACTGCCGACTTAAGGACAGAAAGACTGACTCTTCCTACTGACTATGTTTTGAACAATTTCTGTGACACTAGTTATAGATTACGATGCTTCTCTTCCGGTTTACTGTATCCCTCTGACCTTCTTATTGACGATGAAACACAGAAATTGCATCGGAATTAAATACAAAAGCCACAATGCCGACTTAAGTACAAGAAAACTGACTCTTCGTGCTGTCTATGCTTTGAACCATTCCTGTGACAGAAGTTATGGATTCCGATGCTTCACTTCAGGTTTACTGCTTCCCTTGGACCTTCTTATTGACGATGAAACACAGAAATTGCGTCGGAATTAAACACAAAAGGCACAATGCCGACTGAAGTACAAGAAGACTGACTCATCTTACTGTCTATGTTTTGAACCATTACTATGACTCTAGTTATAGATTCCGATGCTTCACTCCAGGTTTACTGTTTCCCTTTGACCGTCTTATTGACGGTGAAACACAGAAATTGCATCGGAATTAAATACAAAAGGCACAATGCCGACTTAAGTACAAGAAGACTGACTCTTCTTCCTGTCTATGTTTTGAACCAATCCTGTGACACTAGTTGTAGATTCCGATGCTTCACTTCAGGTTTACTGTATCCATTGGACCTTCTTATTCACGATGAAACACAGAAATTGCATCGGAATTAAATAGAAAATGCACAATACCGACTTAACTACAAGAAGACTGACTCTTCTTGCTGACTATGTTATGAAGCATTCCTGTGACACTAGTTATAGATTCCGATGCTTCACTTTAGATTTACTGTATACTTTGGACCTTCTTACACACGATGAAACACAGACATTGCATCGGAATTAAATACAAAAGGCACAATGCCGACTTACGTACAAGAAGACTGACTCTTCTTACTGTCTATGTTTTGAACCATTCCTTTGACACTAGTTTTGGATTCCGATGCTTCACTCCAGGTTTACTGTATCCCTCTGACCTTCTTATTGACGATGAAACACAGAAATTGCATCGGAATTAAATAGAAAAGGCACAATGCCGAATTAAGTACAAGAAGACTGACTCTTCTAACTGTCTATTTTTTGAACCAATCCTGTGACACTAGTTATAGATTCCGATGCTTCACTTCATGTTTGCTGTATACCTTGGACCTTCTTATTGACGATGAAACATAGAAATTGCATCGGCATTAAATACAAAAGGCATGATGCCGACTTACGTACAAGAAGACTAACTCTTCCTACTGTCTATGTTTTGAACCATTCCTGTGACACTAGTTTCTGATTCCGATGCTTCACTTCAGGTTAACTGTATCCATCTGACCTTCTTGTTGACGATGAAACACAGAAATTGCATCGGAATTAAATACAAAAGGCACAATGCCGACTTAAGTACAAGAAAACTGACTCTTCCTACTGTCTATGTTTTGAACCATTCCTGTGACACTTGTTATAGATTCCGATGCTTCGCTTCAGGTTTACTGTATTCCTCTGACCTTATTGCCGATGAAACACAGAAATTGCATCGGAATTAAATACAAAAGGCTCAATGTTGACTTAAGGACAAGAAGACTGACTCTTCTTACTGACTATGTTTTGAACCATTCCTGTGACACTAGTTATAGATTCCGATGCTTCACTTTCGGTTTACTGTATCCCTCTGACCTTCTTATTGACGATAAAACACAGAAATTGCATCGGAATTAAATACAAAAGGCACAATGCCGACTTAAGTACAAGAAAACTGACTCTTCGTACTGTCTACGTTTTGAACCATTCCTGTGACTGAAGTTATAGATTCCGATGCTTCTCTTCAGGTTTACTGTATCCCTTGGACCTTCTTATTGACGGTGAAACACAGAAATTGCATCGGAATTAAATACAAACGGCACAATGCCGACTTAAGTACAAGAGCAATGACTCTTCCTACTGTCTATGTTTGACCCATTCCTGTGACTCTAGTTATAGATTCCGATGCTTCACTTCAGCTTTACTGTATCCCTTGTAGCTTCTTATTGACGATGAAACACAGATATTGCATCGGAATTAAATACAAAAGGCACAATGCCGACTTAAGTACATGAAGAACGACTCTTCTTATTGACAATGATTTGAACCATTCCTGTGACACTAGTTATACATTCCGATGCTTCACTACAGGTTTACTGTATCCCTTGGACATTCTTATTGACGATGAAACACAGAAATTACATCGGAATTAAATATAAAAGGCACAATGCCGACTTAAGTGCAAGAAGACTGACTCTTCTTACTGTCTATGTTTTGAACCATTCCATTGACACTAGTTATAGATTCGGATGCTTCACTCCAGGTTTACTGTAACCCTTGGACCTTGTTATTGACGATGAAACATAGAAATTGCATCGGCATTAAATACAAAAGGCACAATGCCGACTTACGTACAAGAAGACTGACTCTTCCTACTGTCTATGCTTTGAACCATTCCTGTGACACTAGCTTTGGATTCCGATGCTTCACTTCAGGTTTACTGTATCGCTCTGACCTTCTTGTTGACGATGAAACACAGAAATTGTATCGGAATTATATACAAAAGGCACAGTGCCGACTTAAGTACAAGAAGACTGACTCTTCCTACTGTCTATGTTTTGAACCATTCCTGTGAAACTAGTTATAGATTCCGATGCTTCACTTCAGATTTACTATATCCCTCTGACCTTCTTATTGGAGATGAAACTCAGAAATTGCATCGGAATTAAGTAGAAAAGGCACAATGACGAATTAAGTACAAGAAGACTGACTCTTCTTACTGTCTATGTTTTGAACCAATCCTGTGACACTACTTGTAGATTCCGATGCTTCACTTTAGGTTTACTGTATCCCTTGGACCTTCTTATTGACGATGAAACACTGAAATTGCATCGGAATTAAATAGAAAATGCACAATGCCGACTTAAGTACAAGAAGACTGACTCTTCTTGCTGACTATGTTATGAACCATTCCTGTGACACTAGTTATAGATTCCGATGCTTCACTTCAGGTTTACTGTATACTTTGGACGTTCATACAGACGATGAAACACAGAAATTGCATCGGAATTAAATACAAAAGGCACAATGCCGACTTACGTACAAGAAGACTGACTCTTCTTACTGTCTATGTTTTGAACCATTCCTGTGACACTAGTTTTAATTTCCGATGCTTCACTCCAGGTTTACTGTATCCCTTGGACCTTCTTATTGACGATGAAACACAGAAATTGCATCGGAATTAAATAGAAAAGGCACAATGCTGACTTAAGTACAAGAAGACTGACTCTTCTTACTATGTTTGAACTATTCCTGTGACACTAGTTATAGATTCCGATGCTTCACTTCAGGTTTACTATATCCCGTGGACCTTCTTATTGACGATGAAACACAGAAATTGTATCGGAATTAAATAGAAAAGGCACAATGCCGAATTAAGTACAAGAAGACTGACTCTTCTTACTGACTATTTTTTGAACCAATCCTGTGACACTAGTTGTAGATTCCAATGCTTCACTTCAGGTTTACTGTATCCCTTGGACCTTCATATTCACGATGAAACACAGAAATTGCATCGGAATTAAATAGAAAATGCACAATGCCGACTTAAGTACAAGAAGACTGACTCTTCTTGCTGACTATGTTATGAACCATTCCTGTGACACTAGTTATAGATTCCGATGCTTCACTTCAGGTTTACTGTATCCCTCTGACCTTATTGCCGATGAAACACAGAAATTGCATCGGAATTAAATACAAAAGGCACAATGCCGACTTAAGTACAAGAAGACTGACTCTTCTTACTGTATATGTTTTTACCATTCCTATGACACTAGTTATAGATTCCGATGCTTCACTTCAGGTTTACTGTATTCCTTTGACCTTCTTATTGACGGCGAAACACAGAAATTGCTTCGGAATTAAATACGAAAGGCACAATGCCGACTTAAGTACAAGAAGACGGTCTCTTCTTACTGACTATGTTTTGAACCATTCGTGTGACACTAGTTATAGATTCCCATGCTTCACTTCAGGTTTATTGTCTCCCTCTGACCTTCTTATTGACGATGAAACACAGAAATTGCATCGGAATTAAATACAAAAGGCACAATGCCGACTTAAGTACAAACAGACTGACTCTTCTTACTGTCTATGTTTTGAACTAATCCTGTGACACTAGTTGTAGATTCCGATGCTTCACTTCAGGTTTACTGTATCCCTTGGACATTCTTATTGACGATGAAACACAGATATTGCATCGGAATTAAATAAGAAAGGCACAATGCCGACTTAAGTACATGAAAACCGACTCTTCTTATTGACAATGATTTGAACCATTCCTGTGCCACTAGTTATAGATTCCGATGCTTCACTTCAGGTTTACTGTATCCCTTGGACCTTCTTATTGACGATGAAACACAGAAATTGCATCGGAATTAAATACAAAAGGCACAATGCCGACTTAAGTGCAAGAAGACTGACTCTTCTTACCGTCTATGTTTTGAACGATAACATTGACACTAGTTATAGATTCCGATGCTTCACTCCAGGTTTACTGTAACCCTTGGACCTTGTTATTGACGATGAAACACAGAAATTGCATCGGAATTAAATACAAAAGGCACAATGCCGACTTAAGGACAAGAAGACTGACTCTTCTTACTGTCTATGTTTTGAACCATTCCTGTGACACTAGTTTTGGATTCCGATGCTTAACTTCAGGTTTACTGTATCCCTCTGACCTTATTGCCGATGAAACACAGAAATTGCATCGGAATTAAATACAAAAGGCACAATGCCGACTTAAGGACAGAAAGACTGACTCTTCCTACTGACTATGTTTTGAACCATTTCTGTGACACTAGTTATAGATTCCGATGCTTCTCTTCAGGTTTACTGTATCCCTCTGACCTTCTTATTGACGATGAAAGACAGAAATTGCATCGGAATTAAATGCAAAAGGCACAATGCCGACTTAAGTACAAGAAAACTGACTCTTCGTACTGTCTATGTTTTGAACCATTCCTGTGACAGAAGTTATAGATTCCGATGCTTCACTTCAGGTTTACTGTTTCCCTTGGACCTTCTTATTGACGATGAAACACAGAAATTGCGTCGGAATTAAATACAAAAGGCACAATGCCGACTTAAGTACAAGAAGACTGACTCTTCTTACTGTCTATGTTTTGAACCATTACTGTGACCCTAGTTATAGATTCCGATGCTTCACTCCAGATTTACTGTATCCCTCTGACCGTCTTATTGACGATGAAACACAGAAATTGCATCGGAATTAAATAGAAATTTCACAATGCCGACTTAAGTACAAGAAGACTGACTTTTCTTACTGTCTACGTTTGAGCCATTACTGTGACACTAGTTAAGATTCCGATGCTTCTCTTCAGGTTTACTGTATCACTCTGACCTTTTTATTGACGGTGAAACACAGAAATTGCATCGGAAATAAATACGAAAGGCAGAATGCAGACTTAAGTACAAGAAGACTGACAGTTCGTACTGACTATGTTTTGAACCATTCCTGTGACACTAGTTATAGTTTCCGAAGCTTCGCTTAAGGTTTACTGTATACCTCTGACCTTCGTATTGACGATGAAACACAGAAATTGCATCGGAATAAAATACAAAATGCACAATGCCGACTTAAGTACAAACAGACTGACTCTTCTTACTGTCTATGTTTTGAACTAATCCTGTGACACTAGTTGTAGATTCCGATGCTTCACTTCAGGTTTACTGTATCCCTTGGACATTCTTATTGACGATGAAACACAGAAATTGCATCGGAATTAAATAAGAAAGGCACAATGCCGACTTAAGTACATGAAAACCGACTCTTCTTATTGACAATGATTTGAACCATTCCTGTGCCACTAGTTATAGATTCCGATGCTTCACTTCAGGTTTACTGTATCCCTTGGACCTTCTTATTGACGATGAAACACAGAAATTGCATCGGAATTAAATACAAAAGGCACAATGCCGACTTAAGTGCAAGAAGACTGACTCTTCTTACCGTCTATGTTTTGAACGATAACATTGACACTAGTTATAGATTCCGATGCTTCACTCCAGGTTTACTGTAACCCTTGGACCTTGTTATTGACGATGAAACACAGAAATTGCATCGGAATTAAATACAAAAGGCACAATGCCGACTTAAGGACAAGAAGACTGACTCTTCTTACTGTCTATGTTTTGAACCATTCCTGTGACACTAGTTTTGGATTCCGATGCTTAACTTCAGGTTTACTGTATCCCTCTGACCTTATTGCCGATGAAACACAGAAATTGCATCGGAATTAAATACAAAAGGCACAATGCCGACTTAAGGACAGAAAGACTGACTCTTCCTACTGACTATGTTTTGAACCATTTCTGTGACACTAGTTATAGATTCCGATGCTTCTCTTCAGGTTTACTGTATCCCTCTGACCTTCTTATTGACGATGAAAGACAGAAATTGCATCGGAATTAAATGCAAAAGGCACAATGCCGACTTAAGTACAAGAAAACTGACTCTTCGTACTGTCTATGTTTTGAACCATTCCTGTGACAGAAGTTATAGATTCCGATGCTTCACTTCAGGTTTACTGTTTCCCTTGGACCTTCTTATTGACGATGAAACACAGAAATTGCGTCGGAATTAAATACAAAAGGCACAATGCCGACTTAAGTACAAGAAGACTGACTCTTCTTACTGTCTATGTTTTGAACCATTACTGTGACCCTAGTTATAGATTCCGATGCTTCACTCCAGATTTACTGTATCCCTCTGACCGTCTTATTGACGATGAAACACAGAAATTGCATCGGAATTAAATAGAAATTTCACAATGCCGACTTAAGTACAAGAAGACTGACTTTTCTTACTGTCTACGTTTGAGCCATTACTGTGACACTAGTTAAGATTCCGATGCTTCTCTTCAGGTTTACTGTATCACTCTGACCTTTTTATTGACGGTGAAACACAGAAATTGCATCGGAAATAAATACGAAAGGCAGAATGCAGACTTAAGTACAAGAAGACTGACAGTTCGTACTGACTATGTTTTGAACCATTCCTGTGACACTAGTTATAGTTTCCGATGCTTCGCTTAAGGTTTACTGTATACCTCTGACCTTCGTATTGACGATGAAACACAGAAATTGCATCGGAATAAAATACAAAATGCACAATGCCGACTTAAGTACAAACAGACTGACTCTTCTTACTGTCTATGTTTTGAACTAATCCTGTGACACTAGTTGTAGATTCCGATGCTTCACTTCAGGTTTACTGTATCCCTTGGACATTCTTATTGACGATGAAACACAGAAATTGCATCGGAATTAAATAAGAAAGGCACAATGCCGACTTAAGTACATGAAAACCGACTCTTCTTATTGACAATGATTTGAACCATTCCTGTGCCACTAGTTATAGATTCCGATGCTTCACTTCAGGTTTACTGTATCCCTTGGACCTTCTTATTGACGATGAAACACAGAAATTGCATCGGAATTAAATACAAAAGGCACAATGCCGACTTAAGTGCAAGAAGACTGACTCTTCCTACCGTCTATGTTTTGAACGATAACATTGACACTAGTTATAGATTCCGATGCTTCACTCCAGGTTTACTGTAACCCTTGGACCTTGTTATTGACGATGAAACACAGAAATTGCATCGGAATTAAATACAAAAGGCACAATGCCGACTTAAGGACAAGAAGACTGACTCTTCTTACTGACTATGTTTTGAACCATTCCTGTGACATTAGTTATAGATTCCGATGCTTCACTGCAGGTTTACTATATCCCTCTGACCTTCTTATTGACGATGAAACACAGAAATTGCATCGGAATTAAATAGAAAAGGCACAATGCCGAATTAAGTACAAGAAGACTGACTCTTCTTACTGTTTATTTTTTGAACCAATCCTGTGACACTAGTTCTAGATTCCGATGCTTCACTTCAGGTTTACTGTATCCCTTGGACCTTCTTATTCACGATGAAACATAGAAATTGCATCGGCATTAAATACAAAAGGCACGGTGCCGACTTACGTACAAGAAGACTAACTCTTCCTACTGTCTATGTTTTGAACCATTCCTGTGACACTAGTTTTGGATTCCGATGCTTCACTTCAGGTTTACTGTATCCATCTGACCTTCTTGTTGACGATGAAACACAGAAATTGCATCAGAATTAAATACAAAAGGCACAATGCCGACTTAAGCACAAGAAGAATGACTCTTCTTACTGTATATGTTTTTACCATTCCTGTGACACTAGTTATAGATTCCGATGCTTCACTTCAGGTTTACTGTATTCCTCTGACCTTCTTATTGACGGTGAAACACAGAAATTGCATCGGAATTAAATACGAAAGGCACAATGCCAACTTAAGTACAAGAAGACGGTCTCTTCTTACTGACTATGATTTGAACCATTCCTGTGACACTAGTTATAGATTCCCATGATTCACTTCAGGTTTACTGTATCCATCTGACCTTCTTGTTGACGATGAAACACAGAAATTGCATCGGAATTAAATACAAAAGGCACAATGCCGACTTAAGTACAAGAAAACTGACTCTTCCTACTGTCTATGTTTTGAACCATTCCTGTGACACTTGTTATAGATTCCGATGCTTCACTTCAGGTTTACTGTATTCCTCTGACCTTATTGCCGATGAAACACAGAAATTGCATCGGAATTAAATACAAAAGGCACAATGCCGACTTAAGTACAAGAAAACTGACTCTTCGTACTGTCTATGTTTTGAACCATTCCTGTGACTGAAGTTATAGATTCCGATGCTTCACTTCAGGTTTACTGTATCCCTTGGACCTTCTTATTGACGGTGAAACACAGAAATTGCATCGGAATTAAATACAAACGGCACAATGCCGACTTAAGTATAAGAGCAATGACTCTTCCTACTGTCTATGTTTGACCCATTCCTGTGACTCTAGTTATAGATTCCGATGCTTCACTTCAGCTTTACTGTATCCCTTGTAGCTTCTTATTGACGATGAAACACAGATATTGCATCGGAATTAAATACAAAAGGCACAATGCCGACTTAAGTACATGAAGAACGACTCTTCTTATTGACAATGGTTTGAACCATTCCTGTGACACTAGTTATACATTCAGATGCTTCACTTCAGGTTTACTGTATCCCTTGGACATTCTTATTGACGATGAAACACAGAAATTACATCGGAATTAAATATAAAAGGCACAATGCCGACTTAAGTGCAAGAAGACTGACTCTTCTTACTGTCTATCTTTTGAACCATTCCATTGACACTAGTTATAGATTCGGATGCTTCACTCCAGGTTTACTGTTACCCTTGGACCTTGTTATTGACGATGAAACATAGAAATTGCATCGGCATTAAATACAAAAGGCACAATGCCGACTTACGTACAAGAAGACTGACTCTTCCTACTGTCTATGCTTTGAACCATTCCTGTGACACTAGCTTTGGATTCCGATGCTTCACTTCAGGTTTACTGTATCGCTCTGACCTTCTTGTTGACGATGAAACACAGAAATTGTATCGGAATTATATACAAAAGGCACAATGCCGACTTAAGGACATAAAGACTGACTCTTCCAACTGACTATGTTTTGAACCATTTCTGTGACACTAGTTATAGATTCCGATGCTTCTCTTCAGGTTTACTGTATCCCTCTGACCTTTTTATTGACGGTGAAACACAGAAATTGCATCGGAATTAAATACGAAAGGCAGAATGCAGACTTAAGTACAAGAAGACAGACACATCGTACTGACTATGTTTTGAACCGTTCCTGTGACACTAGTTATAGATTCCGTGCTTCGCTTAAGCTTTACTGTATACCTCTGACCTTCGTATTGACGATGAAACACAGAAATTGCATCGGAATTAAATACAAACGGCACAATGCCGACTTAAGTACAAGAGCACTGACTCTTCCTACTGTCTATGTTTAAACCATTCCTGTGACTCTAGTTATAGATTCCGATGCTTCACTTCAGCTTTACTGTATCCCTTGTACCTTCTTATTGACGATGAAACACAGAAATTGCATCGGAATTAAATAAAAAAGGCACAATGCCGACTAAAGTACATGAAGACCGACTCATCTTATTGACAATGATTTGAACCATTCCTGTGACACTAGTTATAGATTCCGATGCTTCACTTCAGGTTTACTGTATCCCTTGGACCTTCTTATTGACGATGAAACACAGAAATTGCATCGGAATTAAATACAAAATGCACAATGCCGACTTAAGTGTAAGAAGACTGACTCTTCTTACTGTCTATGTTTTGAACGATTCCATTGACACTAGTTATAGATTCCGATGCTTCACTCCAGGTTTACTGTAACCCTTGGACCTTGTTATTGACGATGAAACACAGAAATTGCATCGGAATTAAATACAAAAGGCACAATGCCGACTTAAGGACAAGAAGACTGACTCTTCTTACTGACTATGTTTTGAACCATTCCTGTGACATTAGTTATAGATTCCGATGCTTCACTTCAGGTTTACTATATCCCGTGGACCTTCTTATTGGCGATGAAACACAGAAATTGCATCGGAGTTAAATAGAAAAGGCTCAATGCCGAATTAAGTAAAAGAAAACTGACTCCTCTTACTGTCTATTTTTTGAACCAATCCTGTGACACTAGTTATAGATTCCGATGCTTCACTCCAGGTTTACTGTAACCATTGGACCTTGTTATTGACGATGAAACACAGAAATTGCATCGGAATTAAATACAAAAGGCACAATGTCGACTTAAGGACAAGAAGACTGACTCTTCTTACTGACTATGCTTTGAACCATTCCTGTGACATTAGTTATAGATTCCGATGCTTCACTTCAGGTTTACTATATCCCTCTGACCATCTTATTGACGATGAAACACAGAAATTTCATCGGAATTAAATAGAACAGGCACAATGCCGAATTAAGTACATGAAGACTGACTCTTCGTACTGTCTATTTTTTGAACCAATCCTGTGACACTAGTTGTAGATTCTGATGCTTCACTTCAGGTTTACTGTATCCCTTGGACCTTCTTATTCACGATGAAACACAGAAATTGCATCGGAATTAAAAAGAAAATGCACAATGCCGACTTAACTACAAGAAGACTGACTCTTCTTGCTGACTATGCTATGAACCATTCCTGTGACACTAGTTATAGATTCTGATGCTTCACTTCAGGTTTACTGTATACTTTGGACCTTCTTACAGACGATGAAACACAGAAATGGCATCGGAATTAAATACTAAAGGCACAATGCCGACTTCCGTAGAAGAAGACTGACTCTTCTTACTGTCTATGTTTTGAACCATTCCTGTGACACTAGTTGTAGATTCCGACGCTTCACTCCAGGTTTACTGTATCCCTTGGACCTTCTTATTGACGATGAAACACAGAAATTGCATCGGAATTAAATAGAAATGGCACAATGCCGACTTAAGTACAAGAAGACTGACTCTTCTTACTGACTATGTTTGAACCATTCCTGTGACACTAGTTATAGATTCCGATGCTTCACTCCAGGTTTACTGTAACCCTTGGACCTTGTTATTGACGATGAAACACAGAAATTGCATCGGAATTAAATACAAAAGGCACAATGTCGACTTAAGGACAAGAAGACTGACTCTTCTTACTGTTCACTTCAGGTTTACTATATCCCTCTGACCTTCTTATTGACGAAGAAACACAGAAATTGCATCGGAATTAAATAGAAAAGGCACAATGCCGAATTAAGTACATGAAGACTGACTCTTCTTACTGACTATGTTTTGAACCATTCCTGTGACACTAGTTTTGGATTCCGATGCTTCACTTCAGCTTTACTGTATCCCTCTGACCTTATTGCCGATGAAACACAGAAATTGCATCGGAATTAAATACAAAAGGCACAATGCCGACTTAAGTACAAGAAAACTGACTCTTCCTACTGTCTATGTTTTGAACCATTCCTGTGACACTAGTTATAGATTCCGATGCTTCACTTCAGGTTTACTGTATCCCTCTGACTTTATTGCCGATGAAACACAGAAATTGCATCGGAATTAAATACAAAAGGCACAATGCCGACTATAGTACAAGAAGACTGACTCTTCTTACTGACTATGTTTGAACCATTCCTGTGACACTAGTTATAGATTCCGATGCTTCACTTCAGGTTTGCTGTATACCTTGGACTTTCTTATTGACGATGAAACACAGAAATTGCATCGGAATTAAATACAAAACGGACAATGCCGACTTAAGTACAAGAAAACCGACTCTTCCTACTGTCTTTGTTTTGAACCATTCCTGTGACATTAGTTATAGATTTCGATGCTTCACTTCAGGTTTACAGTATCCCTCTGACCTTATTGCCGATGAAACACAGAAATTGCATCGGAATTAAATAGAAATGACACAATGCCGACTTAAGTACAAGAAGACTGACTCTTCTTACTGACTATGTTTGAACCATTCCTGTGACACTAGTTATAGATTCTGATGCTTCACTTCAGGTTTGCTGTATACCTTGGACCTTCTTATTGACGATGAAACATAGAAATTGCATCGGCATTAAATACAAAAGGCACGATGCCGACTTACGTACAAGAAGACTATCTCTTCCTACTGTCTATGTTTTGAACCATTCCTGTGACACTAGTTTTGGATTCCGATGCTTCACTTCAGGTTTACTGGATCCATCTGACCTTCTTGTTGACGGTGAAACACAGAAATTGCATCGGAATTAAATACGAAAGGCAGAATGCAGACTTAAGTACAAGAAGACTGACACTTCGTACTGACTATGTTTTGAACCATTCCTGTGTCACTAGTTATAGATTCCGATGCTTCGCTTAAGGTTTTACTGTATACCTCTGACCTTCGTATTGACGATGAAACACAGAAATTGCATCGGAATAAAATACAAAATGCACAATGCCGACTTAAGTACAAACAGACTGACTCTTCTTACTGTCTATGTTTTGAACCAATCCTGTGACACCAGTTGTAGATTCCGGTGCTTCACTTCAGGTTTACTGTATCCCTTGGACCTTCTTATTGACGATGAAACACAGATATTGCATCGGAATTAAAAACAAAAGGCACAATGCCGACTTAAGTGTAAGAAGACTGACTCTTCTAACCGTCTATGCTTTGAACGATTCCATTGACACTAGTTATAGATTCCGATGCTTCACTCCAGGTTTACTGTAACCCTTGGACCTTGTTATTGACGATGAAACACAGAAATTGCATCGGAATTAAATACAAAAGGCACAATGCCGACTTAAGGACAAGAAGACTGACTCTTCTTACTGACTATGTTTTGAACCATTCCTGTGACATTAATTATAGATTCCTATGCTTCACTTCAGGTTTACTATATCCCGTGGACCTTCTTATTGGCGATGAAACACAGAAATTGCATCGGAATTAAATAGAAAAGGCACAATGCCGAATTAAGTACAAGAAAACTGACTCTTCTTACTGTCTATTTTTTGAACCAATCCTGTGACACTAGTTGTAGGTACCGATGCTTCACTTCAGGTTTACTATATCCCTTGGACCTTCTTATTCACGATGAAACACAGAAATTGCATCGGAATTAACTAGAAAATGCACTATGCCGACTTAACTACAAGAAGACTGACTCTTCCTGCTAGCTATGTTATGAATCATTCCATTGACACTAGTTATAGATTCCGATGCTTCACTTCAGGTTTACTGTATCCCTTGGACCTTCTTATTGACGATGAAACACAGAAATTGCATCGGAATTAAATACAAACGGCACAATGCCGACTTAAGTACTAGAGCACTGACTCTTCCTACTGTCTATGTTTAAACCATTCCTGTGACTCTAGTTATAGATTCCGATGCTTCACTTCAGCTTTACTGTATCCCTTGTACCTTCTTATTGACGATGAAACACAGAAATTGCATCGGAATTAAATACAAAAGGCACAATGCCGACTTAAGTGTAAGAAGACTGACTCTTCTTACTGTCTTTGTTTTGAACGATTCCATTGACACTAGTTATAGATTCCGATGCTTCACTCCAGGTTTACTGTAACCCTTGGACCTTGTTATTGACGATGAAACACAGAAATTGCATCGGAATTAAATACAAAAGGCACAATGCCGACTTAAGGACAAGAAGAGTGACTCTTCTTACTGACTATGTTTTGAACCATTCCTGTGACATTAGTTATAGATTCCAATGCTTCACTTCAGGTTTACTATATCCCGTGGACCTTCTTATTGGCGATGAAATACAGAAATTGCATCGGAATTAAAGAGAAAAGGCACAATGCCGAATTAAGTACAAGTAAACTGACTCCTCTTACTGTCTATTTTTTGAACCAATCCTGTGACACTAGTTGTAGATACCGATGCTTCACTTCAGGGTTACTGTATCCCTTGGACCTTCTTATTCACGATGAAACACAGAAATTGCATCGGAATTAAATAGAAAATGCACAATGCCGACTTAACTACAAGAAGACTGACTCTTCCTGCTGACTATATTATGAATCATTCCTGTGACACTAGTTATAGATTCCGATGCTTCACCTCAGGTTTACTGTATACTTTGGACCATCTTACAGACGATGAAACACAGAAATTGCATCGGAATTAAATACAAAAGGCACAATGCCGACTTACGTACAAGAAGACTGACTCTTCTTACTGTCTATGTTTTGAACCATTCCTGTGACACTAGTTTTGGATTCCGATGCTTCACTCCAGGTTTACTGTATCCCTTGGACCTTCTTATTGACGATGAAACACAGAAATTGCATCGGAATTAAATAGAAATGGCACAATGCCGACTTAAGTACAAGAAGACTGACTCTTCTTACTGACTATGTTTGAACCATTCCTGTGACACTAGTTGTAGATTCCGATGCTTCACTTCAGGTTTGCTGTATACCTTGGACCTTCTTATTGACGATGAAACACAGAAATTGCATCGGAATTAAATACAAAACGCACAATGCCGACTTAAGTACAAGAAAACTGACTCTTCCTACTGTCTTTGTTTTGAACCATTCCTGTGACTTTAGTTATAGATTTCGATGCTTCACTTCAGGTTTACTGTATCCCTCTGACCTTATTGCCGTTGAAACACAGAAATTGCATCGGAATTAAATAGAAATGACACAATGCCGACTTAAGTACAAGAAGACTGACTCTTCTTACTGACTATGTTTGAACCATTCCTGTGACACTAGTTATAGATTCTGATGCTTCACTTCAGGTTTGCTGTATACCTTGGACCTTCTTATTGACGATGAAACATAGAAATTGCATCGGCATTAAATACAAAAGGCACGATGCCGACTTACGTACAAGAAGACTAACTCTTCCTACTGTCTATGTTTTGAACCATTCCTGTGACACTAGTTTTGGATTCCGATGCTTCACTTCAGGTTTACTGTATCCATCTGACCTTCTTGTTGACGGTGAAACACAGAAATTGCATCGGAATTAAATACGAAAGGCAGAATGCAGACTTAAGTACAAGAAGACTGACACTTCGTACTGACTATGTTTTGAACCATTCCTGTGACACTAGTTATAGATTCCGATGCTTCGCTTAAGGTATACTGTATACCTCTGACCTTCGTATTGACGATGAAACACAGAAATTGCATCGGAATAAAATACAAAATGCACAATGCCGACTTAAGTACAAACAGACTGACTCTTCTTACTGTCTATGTTTTGAACCAATCCTGTGACACTAGTTGTAGATTCCGGTGCTTCACTTCAGGTTTACTGTATCCCTTGGACCTTCTTATTGACGATGAAACACAGAAATTGCATCGGAATTAAATACAAACGGCACATTTCCGACTTAAGTTCAAGAGCACTGACTCTTCCTACTGTCTATGTTTGAACCATTCCTGTGACTCTAGTTATAGATTCCGATGCTTTACTTCAGCTTTACTGTATCCCTTGTCCTTCTTATTGACGATGAAACACAGAAATTGCATCGGAATTAAATAAAAAAGGCACAATGCCGACTTAAGTGCAAGAAGACTGACTCTTCTTACCGTCTATGTTTTGAACGATTCCATTGACACTAGTTATAGATTCCGATGCTTCACTTCAGGTTTACTGTATCCCTTGGACCTTCTTATTGACGATGAAACACAGAAATTGCATCCGAATTAAATACAAAAGGCACAATTCCGACTTAAGTGCAAGAAGACTGACTCTTCTTACCGTCTATGTTTTGAACGATTCCATTGACACTAGTTATAGATTCCGATGCTTCACTCCAGGTTTACTGTAACCCTTGGACCTTGTTATTGACGATGAAACACAGAAATTGCTTCGGAATGAAATACAAAAGGCACAATGCCGACTTAAGGACAAGATGACTGACTCTTCTTACTGACTATGTTTTGAACCATTCCTGTGACATTAGTTATAGATTCCGATGCTTCACTTCAGGTTTACTATATCCCTCTGACCTTCTTATTGACGATGAAACACAGAAATTGCATCGGAATTAAATAGAAAAGGCACAATGCCGAATTAAGTACAAGAAGACTGACTCTTCTTACTGTCTATTTTTTGAACCAATCCTGTGACACTATTTGTAGATTCCGATGCTTCACTTCAGCTTTACTGTATACTTTGGACCTTCTTACAGACGATGAAACACAGAAATTGCATCGAAATTAAATAGAAAATGCACAATGCCGACTTAACTACAAGAAGACTGACTCTTCTTGCAGACTATGTTATGAACCATTCCTGTGACACTAGTTATAGATTCCGATTTTCACTTCAGGTTTACTGTATACTTTGGACCTTCTTACAGACGATGAAACACAGAAATTGCATCGGAATTAAATACAAAAGGCACAATGCCGACTTACGTACAAGAAGACTGACTCTTCTTACTGTCTATGTTTTGAACCGTTCCTGTGACACTAGTTTTGGATTCCGATGCTTCACTCCAGGTTTACTGTATCCATCTGACCTTCTTGTTGACGATGAAACACAGAAATTGCATCGGAATTAAATACAAAAGGCACAATGCCGACTTAAGTACAAGAAAACTGAATCTTCCTACAGTCTATGTTGTGAACCATTCCTGTGACACTAGTTATAGATTCCGATGCTTCACTTCAGGTTTACTGTAACCCTCTGACCTTATTGCCGATGAAACACAGAAATATCATCGGAATTAAATACACAAGGCACAATGCCGACTTAAGGACATAATGACTGACTCTCCCAACTGACTTTGTTTTGAACCATTTCTGTGACACTAGTTATAGATTCCGATGCTTCTCTTCAGGTTTACTGTATCCCTCTGACCTTTTTATTGACGGTGAAACACAGAAATTGCATCGGAATTAAATACGAAAGGCAGAACGCAGACTTAAGTACAAGAAGACTGACACTTCGTACTGACTATGTTTTGAACCATTCCTGTGACACTAGTTATAGATTCGGTGCTTCGCTTAAGCTTTACTGTATACCTCTGACCTTCGTATTGACGATGAAACACAGAAATTGCATCGGAATTAAATACAAACGGCACAATGCCTACTTAAGTACAAGAGCACTGACTCTTCCTACTGTCTATGTTTAAACCATTCCTATGACTCTAGTTATAGATTCCGATGCTTCACTTCAGCTTTACTGTATCCCTTGTACCTTCTTATTGACGATGAAACACAGAAATTGCATCGGAATTAAATAAAAAAGGCACAATGCCGACTTAAGTACACGAAGACCGACTCTTCTTATTGACAATGATTTGAACCATTCCTGTGACACTAGTTATAGATTCCGATGCTTCACTTCAGGTTTACTGTATCCCTTGGACCTTCTTATTGACGATGAAACACAGAAATTGCATCGGAATTAAATACAAAAGGCACAATGCCGACTTAAGTGTAAGAAGACTGACTCTTCTTACCGTCTATGTTTTGAACGATTCCATTGACACTAGTTATAGATTCCGATGCTTCACTCCAGGTTTACTGTAACCCTTGGACCTTGTTATTGACGATGAAACACAGAAATTGCATCGGAATTAAATACAAAAGTCACAATGCCGACTTAAGGACAAGAAGACTGACTCTTCTTACTGACTATGTTTTGAACCATTCCTGTGACATTAGTTATAAATTCCGATGCTTCACTTCAGGTTTACTATATCCCGTGGACCTTCTTATTGGCGATGAAACACAGAAATTGCATCGGAATTAAATAGAAAAGGCACAATGCCGAATTAAGTACAAGAAAACTGACTCTTCTTACTGTCTATTTTTTGAACCAATCCTGTGACACTAGTTGTAGATACCGATGCTTCACTTCAGGTTTACTATATCCCTTGGACCTTCTTATTCACGATGAAACACAGAAATTGCATCGGAATTAAATAGAAAATGCACTATGCCGACTTAACTACAAGAAGACTGACTCTTCCTGCTAGCTATGTTATGAATCACTCCTGTGACACTAGTTATAGATTGCGATGCTTCACTTCAGGTTTACTGTATACTTTGGACCTTCTTACAGACGATGAAGCACAGAAATTGCATCGGAATTAAATACAAAAGGCACAATGCCGACTTACGTACAAGAAGACTGACTCTTCTTACTGTCTATGTTTTGAACCATTCCTGTGACACTAGTTTTGGATTCCGATGCTTAAGTACAAGAAGACTGACACTTCGTACTGACTATGTTTTGAACCATTCCTGTGACACTAGTTGTAGATTCCGATGCTTCACTCCAGGTTTACTGTAACCCTTGGACCTTGTTATTGACGATGAAACACAGAAATTGCTTCAGAATGAAATACAAAAGGCACAATGCCGACTTAAGGACAAGATGACTGACTCTTCTTACTGACTATGTTTTGAACCATTCCTGTGACATTAGTTATAGATTCCGATGCTTCACTTCAGGTTTACTATATCCCTCTGACCTTCTTATTGACGATGAAACACAGAAATTGCATCGGAATTAATTAGAAAAGGCACAATGCCGAATTAAGTACAAGAAGACTGACTCTTCTTACTGTCTATTTTTTGAACCAATCCTGTGACACTATTTGTAGATTCCGATGCTTCACTTCAGCTTTACTGTATACTTTGGACCTTCTTACAGACGATGAAACACAGAAATTGCATCGGAATTAAATAGAAAATGCACAATGCCGACTTAACTACAAGAAGACTGACTCTTCTTGCAGACTATGTTATGAACCATTCCTGTGACACTAGTTATAGATTCCGATTTTCACTTCAGGTTTACTGTATACTTTGGACCTTCTTACAGACGATGAAACACAGAAATTGCATCGGAATTAAATACAAAAGGCACAATGCCGACTTACGTACACGAAGACTGACTCTTCTTACTGTCTATGTTTTGAACCGTTCCTGTGACACTAGTTTTGGATTCCGATGCTACACTCCAGGTTTACTGTATCCATCTGACCTTCTTGTTGACGATGAAACACAGAAATTGCATCGGAATTAAATACAAAAGGCACAATGCCGACTTAAGTACAAGAAAACTGAATCTTCCTACTGTCTATGTTGTGAACCATTCCTGTGACACTAGTTATAGATTCCGATGCTTCACTTCAGGTTTACTGTATCCCTCTGACCTTATTGCTGATGAAACACAGAAATATCATCGGAATTAAATACACAAGGCACAATGCCGACTTAAGGACATAATGACTGACTCTTCCAACTGACTTTGTTTTGAACCATTTCTGTGACACTAGTTATAGATTCCGATGCTTCTCTTCAGGTTTACTGTATCCCTCTGACCTTTTTATTGACGGTGAAACACAGAAATTGCATCGGAATTAAATACGAAAGGCAGAACGCAGACTTAAGTACAAGAAGACTGACACTTCGTACTGACTATGTTTTGAACCATTCCTGTGACACTAGTTATAGATTCCGTGCTTCGCTTAAGCTTTACTGTATACCTCTGACCTTCGTATTGACGATTAAACACAGAAATTGCATCGGAATTAAATACAAACGGCACAATGCCTACTTAAGTACAAGAGCACTGACTCTTCCTACTGTCTATGTTTAAACCATTCCTGTGACTCTAGTTATAGATTCCGATGCTTCACTTCAGCTTTACTGTATCCCTTGTACCTTCTTATTGACGATGAAACACAGAAATTGCATCGGAATTAAATAAAAAAGGCACAATGCCGACTTAAGTACACGAAGACCGACTCTTCTTATTGACAATGATTTGAACCATTCCTGTGACACTAGTTATAGATTCCGATGCTTCACTTCAGGTTTACTGTATCCCTTGGACCTTCTTATTGACGATGAAACACAGAAATTGCATCGGAATTAAATACAAAAGGCACAATGCCGACTTAAGTGTAAGAAGACTGACTCTTCTTACCGTCTATGTTTTGAACGATTCCATTGACACTAGTTATAGATTCCGATGCTTCACTCCAGGTTTACTGTAACCCTTGGAGCTTGTTATTGACGATGAAACACAGAAATTGCATCGGAATTAAATACTAAAGGCACAATGCCGACTTGAGGACAAGAAGACTGACTCTTCTTACTGACTATGTTTTGAACCATTCCTGTGACATTAGTTATAGATTCCGATGCTTCACTTCAGGTTTACTATATCCCGTGGACCTTCTTATTGGCGATGAAACACAGAAATTGCATCGGAATTAAATAGAAAAGGCACAATGCCGAATTAAGTACAAGAAAACTGACTCTTCTTACTGTCTATTTTTTGAACCAATCCTGTGACACTAGTTGTAGATACCGATGCTTCACTTCAGGTTTACTATATCCCTTGGACCTTCTTATTCACGATGAAACACAGAAATTGCATCGGAATTAAATAGAAAATGCACTATGCCGACTTAACTACAAGAAGACTGACTCTTCCTGCTAGCTATGTTATGAATCACTCCTGTGACACTAGTTATAGATTCCGATGCTTCACTTCAGGTTTACTGTATACTTTGGACCTTCTTACAGACGATGACGCACTGAAATTGCATCGGAATTAATTACAAAAGGCACAATGCCGACTTACGTACAAGAAGACTGACTCTTCTTACTGTCTATGTTTTGAACCATTCCTGTGACACTAGTTTTGGATTCCGATGCTTCACTCCAGGTTTACTGTATCCCTTGGACCTTCTTATTGACGATGAAACACAGAAATTGCATCGGAATTAAATAGAAATGGCACAATGCCGACTTAAGTACAAGAAGACTGACTCTTCTTACTGACTATGTTTGAACCATTCCTGTGACACTAGTTATAGATTCCGATGCTTCACTTCAGGTTTGCTGTATACCTTGGACCTTCTTATTGACGATGAAACATAGAAATTGCATCGGCATTAAATACAAAAGGCCCGATGCCGACTTACATACAATAAGACTAACTCTTCCTACTGTCTATGTTTTGAACCATTCCTGTGACAATAGTTTTGGATTCCGATGCTTAACTTCAGGTTTACTGTATCCCTCTGACCTTATTGCCGATGAAACACAGAACTTGCATCGGAATTAAATACAAAAGGCACAATGCCGACTTAAGGACCGAAAGACTGACTCTTCCTAGTGACTATGTTTTGAACCATTTCTGTGAGACTAGTTATAGATTCTGATGCTTCTCTTCAGGTTTACTGTATCCCTCTGACCTTTTTATTGACGGTGAAACACAGAAATTGCATCGGAATTAAATACGAAAGGCAGAATGCAGACTTAAGTACAAGAAGACTGACACTTCGTACTGACTATGTTTTGAACCATTCCTGTGACACTAGTTGTAGATTCCGATGCTTCACTTCAGGTTTACTGTATCCCTTGGACCTCCTTATTGACGATGAAACACAGAAATTGCATCGGAATTAAATACAAACGGCACAATGCCGACTTAAGTACAAGAGCACTGACTCTTCCTACTGTTTATGTTTGAACCATTCCTGTGACTCTAGTTATAGATTCCGATGCTTCACTTCAGCTTTACTGTATCCCTTGTAAATTCTTATTGACGATGAAACACAGAAATTGCAACGGAATTAAATAAAAAACACCCAATGCCGACTTAAGTACATGAAGACCGACTCTTCTTATTGACAATGATTTGAACCATTCCTGTGACACTAGTTATAGATTCCGATGCTTCACTTCAGGTTTACTGTATCCCTTGGACCTTCTGATTGACGATAAAACACAGAAATTGCATCGGAATTAAATACAAAAGGCACAATGCCGACATAAGTGCAAGAAGACTGACTCTTCTTAACGTCTATGTTTTGAACGATTCCATTGACACTAGTTATAGATTCCGATGCTTCACTCCAGGTTTACTGTAACCCTTGGACCTTGTTAATGACGATGAAACACAAATTGCATCGGAACTAAATACAAAAGGCACAATTCCGAATTAAGGACAAGAAGACTGACTCTTCTTACTGACTATGATTTGAACCATTCCTGTGACATTAGTTATAGATTCCGATGCTTCACTTCAGGTTTACTATATCCCGTGGACCTTCTTATTGACAATGAAACAAAGAAATTGCATCGGAATTAAATAGATAAGGCACAATGCCGAATTAAGTACAAGAGGACTGACTCTTCCAACTGTCTATTTGTTGAACCAATCCTGTGACACTAGTTGTAGATTCCGATGCTTCACTTCAGGTTTACTGTATCCCTTGGACCTTCTTATTCGCGATGAAACACAGAAATTGCATCGGAATTAAATAGAAAATGCACAATGCCGACCTAACTACAAGAAGACTGACTCTTCTTGCTGACTATGTTATTAACCATTCCTGTGGCACTAGTTATGGATTCCGATGCTTCACTTCAGGTTTACTGTGTACATTGGACCTTCTTACAGACGATGAAACACAGAAATTGCATCGGAATTAAACACAAATAGCACAATGTCGACTTACGTACAAGAAGACTAACTCCTCCTACTGTCTATGTTTTGAACCATTCCTGTGACACTAGTTTTGGATTCCGATGCTTCACTCCAGGTTGACTGTATCCCTTGGACCTTCTTATTGACGATGAAACACAGAAATTGCATCGGAATTAAATAGAAAAGGCACAATGCCGACTTAAGGACAAGAAGACTGACTCTTCTTACTGACTATGTTTTGAACCATTCCTGTGACATTAGTTATAGATTCCGATGCTTCACTTCAGGTTTACTATATCCCGTGGACCTTCTTATTGGCGATGAAACACAGAAATTGCATCGGAATTAAATAGAAAAGGCACAATGCCGAATTAAGTACAAGAAAACTGACTCTTCTTACTGTCTATTTTTTGAACCAATCCTGTGACACTAGTTGTAGATACCGATGCTTCACTTCAGGTTTACTATATCCCTTGGACCTTCTTATTCACGATGAAACACAGAAATTGCATCGGAATTAAATAGAAAATGCACTATGCCGACTTAACTACAAGAAGACTGACTCTTCCTGCTAGCTATGTTATGAATCACTCCTGTGACACTAGTTATAGATTCCGATGCTTCACTTCAGGTTTACTGTATACTTTGGACCTTCTTACAGACGATGACGCACTGAAATTGCATCGGAATTAATTACAAAAGGCACAATGCCGACTTACGTACAAGAAGACTGACTCTTCTTACTGTCTATGTTTTGAACCATTCCTGTGACACTAGTTTTGGATTCCGATGCTTCACTCCAGGTTTACTGTATCCCTTGGACCTTCTTATTGACGATGAAACACAGAAATTGCATCGGAATTAAATAGAAATGGCACAATGCCGACTTAAGTACAAGAAGACTGACTCTTCTTACTGACTATGTTTGAACCATTCCTGTGACACTAGTTATAGATTCCGATGCTTCACTTCAGGTTTGCTGTATACCTTGGACCTTCTTATTGACGATGAAACATAGAAATTGCATCGGCATTAAATACAAAAGGCCCGATGCCGACTTACATACAATAAGACTAACTCTTCCTACTGTCTATGTTTTGAACCATTCCTGTGACAATAGTTTTGGATTCCGATGCTTAACTTCAGGTTTACTGTATCCCTCTGACCTTATTGCCGATGAAACACAGAACTTGCATCGGAATTAAATACAAAAGGCACAATGCCGACTTAAGGACCGAAAGACTGACTCTTCCTAGTGACTATGTTTTGAACCATTTCTGTGAGACTAGTTATAGATTCTGATGCTTCTCTTCAGGTTTACTGTATCCCTCTGACCTTTTTATTGACGGTGAAACACAGAAATTGCATCGGAATTAAATACGAAAGGCAGAATGCAGACTTAAGTACAAGAAGACTGACACTTCGTACTGACTATGTTTTGAACCATTCCTGTGACACTAGTTGTAGATTCCGATGCTTCACTTCAGGTTTACTGTATCCCTTGGACCTCCTTATTGACGATGAAACACAGAAATTGCATCGGAATTAAATACAAACGGCACAATGCCGACTTAAGTACAAGAGCACTGACTCTTCCTACTGTTTATGTTTGAACCATTCCTGTGACTCTAGTTATAGATTCCGATGCTTCACTTCAGCTTTACTGTATCCCTTGTAAATTCTTATTGACGATGAAACACAGAAATTGCAACGGAATTAAATAAAAAACACCCAATGCCGACTTAAGTACATGAAGACCGACTCTTCTTATTGACAATGATTTGAACCATTCCTGTGACACTAGTTATAGATTCCGATGCTTCACTTCAGGTTTACTGTATCCCTTGGACCTTCTGATTGACGATAAAACACAGAAATTGCATCGGAATTAAATACAAAAGGCACAATGCCGACATAAGTGCAAGAAGACTGACTCTTCTTACCGTCTATGTTTTGAACGATTCCATTGACACTAGTTATAGATTCCGATGCTTCACTCCAGGTTTACTGTAACCCTTGGACCTTGTTAATGACGATGAAACACAAATTGCATCGGAACTAAATACAAAAGGCACAATTCCGAATTAAGGACAAGAAGACTGACTCTTCTTACTGACTATGATTTGAACCATTCCTGTGACATTAGTTATAGATTCCGATGCTTCACTTCAGGTTTACTATATCCCGTGGACCTTCTTATTGACAATGAAACAAAGAAATTGCATCGGAATTAAATAGATAAGGCACAATGCCGAATTAAGTACAAGAAGACTGACTCTTCCAACTGTCTATTTGTTGAACCAATCCTGTGACACTAGTTGTAGATTCCGATGCTTCACTTCAGGTTTACTGTATCCCTTGGACCTTCTTATTCGCGATGAAACACAGAAATTGCATCGGAATTAAATAGAAAATGCACAATGCCGACCTAACTACAAGAAGACTGACTCTTCTTGCTGACTATGTTATTAACCATTCCTGTGGCACTAGTTATGGATTCCGATGCTTCACTTCAGGTTTACTGTGTACATTGGACCTTCTTACAGACGATGAAACACAGAAATTGCATCGGAATTAAACACAAATAGCACAATGTCGACTTACGTACAAGAAGACTAACTCCTCCTACTGTCTATGTTTTGAACCATTCCTGTGACACTAGTTTTGGATTCCGATGCTTCACTCCAGGTTGACTGTATCCCTTGGACCTTCTTATTGACGATGAAACACAGAAATTGCATCGGAATTAAATAGAAAAGGCACAATGCCGACTTAAGTACAAGAAGACTGACTCTTCTTACTGACTACGTTTGAACCATTCCTGTGACACTAGTTATAGATTCCGATGCTTCACTTCAGGTTTGCTGTATACCTTGGACCTTCTTATTGACAATGAAACATAGAAACTGCATCGGCATTAAATACAAAAGGCACGATGCCGACTTACGTACAAGAAGACTAACTCCTCCTACTGTCTATATTTTGAACCATTCCTGTGACACTAGTTTTGGATTCCGATGCTTCACTTCAGGTTTACTGTATCCATCTGACCTTCTTGTTGACGATGAAACACAGAAATTGCATCGGAATTAAATACAAAAGGTACAATGCCGACTTAAGTACAAGAAAACTGACTCTTCCTACTGTCTATGTTTTGAACCATTCCTGTGACACTAGTTATAGATTCCGATGCTTCACTTCAGGTTTACTGTATCCCTCTGACCTTATTGCCGATGAAACACAGAAATTGCATCGGAATTAAATACAAAAGGCACAATGCCGACTTAAGGACAGAATGACTGACTCTTCCTACTGACTATGTTTTGAACCATTTCTGTGACACTAGTTATAGATTCCGATGCTTCTCTTCAGGTTTACTGTATCCCTCTGACCTTTTTATTGACGGTGAAACACAGAAATTGCATAGGAATAAAATACGAAAGGCAGAATGCAGACCTAAGTACAAGAAGACTGACACTTCGTACTGACTATGTTTTGAACCATTCCTATGACACTAGTTATAGATTCCGATGCTTCTCTTCAGGTTTACTGTATCCCTTGGACCTTCTTATTGACGATCAAACACAGAAATTGTATCGGAATTAAATACAAACGGCACAATGCCGACTTAAACACAAGAGCACTGACTCTTTCTACTGTCTATGTTTGAACCATTCCTGTGACTCTAGTTATAGATTCCGATGCTTCACTTCAGTTTAACTGTATCCCTTGTACCTTCTTATTGACGATGAAACACAGAAATTGCATCGGCATTAAATAAGAAACGCACAATGCCGACTTAAGTACGTGAAGACCGACTCTTCTAATTGACAATGATTTGAACCATTCCTGTGACACTAGTTATAGATTCCGATGCTTCACTTCAGGTTTACTGTATCCCTTGGACCTTCTTATTGACGATGAAACACAGAAATTGCATCGGAATTAAATACAAAAGGCACAATGCCGACTTAAGTGCAAGAAGACTGACTCTTCTTACCGTCTATGTTTTGAACGATTCCATTGACACTAGTTATTGATTCCGATGCTTCACTCCAGGTTTACTGTAACCCATGGACCTTGTTATTGACGATGAAACACAAATTGCATCGGAATTAAATACAAAAGGCACAATGCCGACTTAAGGACAAGAAGACTGACTCTTCTTACTGACTATGTTTTGAACCATTCCTGTGACATTAGTTATAGATTCCGATGCTTCTCTTCAGGTTTACTGTATCCCTTGGACCTTCTTATTGACGATCAAACACAGAAATTGCATCGGAATTAAATACAAACGGCACAATGCCGACTTAAACACAAGAGCACTGACTCTTTCTACTGTCTATGTTTGAACCATTCCTGTGACTCTAGTTATAGATTCCGATGCTTCACGTCAGTTTAACTGTATCCCTTGTACCTTCTTATTGACGATGAAACACAGAAATTGCATCGGCATTAAATAAGAAACGCACAATGCCGACTTAAGTACGTGAAGACCGACTCTTCTAATTGACAATGATTTGAACCATTCCTGTGACACTAGTTATAGATTCCGATGCTTCACTTCAGGTTTACTGTATCCCTTGGACCTTCTTATTGACGATGAAACACAGAAATTGCATCGGAATTAAATACAAAAGGCACAATGCCGACTTAAGTGCAAGAAGACTGACTCTTCTTACCGTCTATGTTTTGAACGATTCCATTGACACTAGTTATTGATTCCGATGCTTCACTCCAGGTTTACTGTAACCCTTGGACCTTGTTATTGACGATGAAACACAAATTGCATCGGAATTAAATACAAAAGGCACAATGCCGACTTAAGGACAAGAAGACTGACTCTTCTTACTGACTATGTTTTGAACCATTCCTGTGACATTAGTTATAGATTCCGATGCTACACTTCAGGTTTACTATATCCCGTGGACCTTCTTATTGACGATGAAACACAGAAATTGCATCGGAATTAAATAGAAAATGCACAATGCCGACTTAAGTACAAGAAGACTGACTCTTCTTGCTGACTATGTTATGAGCCATTCCTGTGACACTAGTAATAGATTCCGATGCTTCACTTCAGGTTTTCTGTATACTTTGGACCTTCTTACAGACGATGAAACACAGAAATTGCATCGGAATTGAATACAAAAGGCACAATGCCGACTTACGTACAAGAAGACTGACTCTTCTTACTGTCTATGTTTTGAACCATTCCTGTGACACTAGTTTTGGATTCCGATGCTTCACTCCAGGTTTACTGTATCCCTTGGACCTTCTTATTGACGATGAAACACAGAAATTGCATCGGAATTAAATAGAAATGGCACAATGCCGACTTAGGTACAAGAAGACTGACTCTTCTTACTGACTATGTTTGAACCATTCCTGTGACACTAGTTATAGATTCCGATGCTTCACTTCAGGTTTAATGTATCCCTCTGACCTTATTGCCGATGAAACACAAAAATTGCATCGGAATTAAATACAAAAGGCACACTGCCG
The DNA here is from genome assembly GCF_023864345.2 of Schistocerca serialis cubense. NCBI lineage: Eukaryota > Metazoa > Arthropoda > Insecta > Orthoptera > Acrididae > Schistocerca > Schistocerca serialis. The sequence continues at coordinate 1,082,976,807 of NC_064640.1, read as the reverse complement.
ACTTAAGTACAAGAAGACTGACTCTTCTTACTGTATATGTTTTTACCATTCCTGTGACACTAGTTATAGATTCCGATGCTTCACTTCAGGTTTACTCTATTCCTCTGACCTTCTTATTGACGGTGAAACACAGAAATTGCATCGGAATTAAATACGAAAGGCACAATGCCGACTTAAGTACAAGAAGACGGTCTCTTCTTACTGACTATGTTTTGAACCATTCCTGTGACACTAGTTATAGATTCCCATGCTTCACTTCAAGTTTACTGTCTCCCTCTGACTATCTTATTCACGATGAAACACAGAAATTGCATCGGAATTAAATAGAAAAGGCACAATGCCGACTTAAGTACAAGAAGACTGACTCTTCTTCCTGTCTATATTTTGAACCAATCCTGTGACACTAGTTGTAGATTCCGATGCTTCACTAGATGTTTACTGTATCCCTTGGAACTTCTTATTGACGATGAAACACAGAAATTGCATCGGCATTAAATAGAAAATGCACAATGCGGACTTAAGTACAAGAACACTGACTCTTCGTACTGTCTACGTTTTGAACCATTCCTGTGACAGAAGTTATAGATTCCGATGCTTCACTTCAGGTTTACTGTTTCCCTTGGACCTTCTTATTGACGATGAAACACAGAAATTGCGTCGGAATTAAATACAAAAGGCACAATGCCGACATAAGTACAAGAAGACTGACTCTTCTTACTGTCTATGTTTTGAACCATTACTGTGACTCTAGTTATAGATTCCGATGCTTCACTCCAGGTTTACTGTATCCCTTCGACCGTCTTATTGACGATGAAACACAGAAATTGCATCGGAATTAAATACAAACGGCACAATGCCGACCTAAGTACATTAAGACCGACTCTTCTTATTGACAATGATTTGAACCATTCCTGTGACACTAGTTATAGATTGCGATGCTTCACTTCAGGTTTACTGTATCCCTTGGACCTTCTTATTGACGATGAAACACAGAAATTGCATCGGAATTAAATACAAAAGGCACAATGCCGACTTAAGTGCAAGAAGACTGACTCTTCTTACCGTCTATGTTTTGAACGATTCCATTGACACTAGTTATAGATTCCGATGCTTCACTCCAGGTTTACTGTAACATTTGGTCCTTGTTATTGACGATGAAACACAGAAATTGCATCGGAATTAAATACAAAAGGCACAATGACGACTTAAGGACAAGAAGACTGACTCTTCTTACTGACTATGTTTTGATCCATTCCTGTGACATTAGTTATAGATTCCGATGCTTCACTTCAGGTTTACTATATCCCTCTGACCTTCTTATTGACGATGAAACACAGAAATTGCATCGGAATTAAATAGAAAAGGCACAATGCCGACTAAAGTACAAGAAGACTGACTCTTCTTACTGACTATGTTTGAACCATTCCTGTGACACTAGTTATAGATTCCGATGCTTCACTTCAGGTTTGCTGTATACCTTGGACCTTCTTATTGACGATGAAACATAGAAATTGCATCGGCATTAAATACAAAAGGCACGATGCCGACTTACGTACAAGAAGACTAACGCTTCCTACTGTCTATGTTTTGAACCATTCCTGAGACACTAGTTTTGGATTCCGATGTTTCACTTCAGGTTTACTGTATCCATCTGACCTTATTGTTGACGATGAAACACAGAAATTGCATCGGAATTAAATACAAAAGGCACAATGCCGACTTAAGTACAAGATAACTGACTCTTCCTACTGTCTATGTTTAGAACCATTCCTGTGACACTAGATATAGATTCCGATGCTTCACCTCAGGTTTACTGTATCCCTCTGACCTTATTGCCGATGAAACACAGAAATTGCATCGGAATTAAATACAAAATGCACAATGCCGACTTAAGTACAAGAAGACTGACTCTTCTTACTGTATATGTTTTTACCATTCCTGTGACACTATTTATAGACTCCGATGCTTCACTTCAGGTTTACTGTATTCCTCTGACCTTCTTATTGACGGTGAAACACAGAAATTGCATCGGAATTAAATACGAAAGGCACAATACCGACTTAAGTACAAGAAGACTGACTCTTCTTCCTGTCTATGTTTTGAATCAATCCTGTGATACTAGTTGTAGATTCCGATGCTTCACTAGAGGTTTACTGTATTCCTTGGACCTTCTTATTGACGATGAAACACAGAAATTGCATCGGAATTAAATAGAAAATGCACAATGCGGACATAAGTACAACAAGACTGACTCTTCTTGCTATGTTATTAACCATTCCTGTGACACTAGTTATAGATTCCGATGCTTCACTTCAGGTTTACTGTGTACTCTGGACCTTCTAATTGGCGATGAAACACAGAAATTGCATCGGAATTAAATACAAAAGGCACAATGCCGACTTACGTACAAGAAGACTGACTCTTCTTACTGTCTATGTTTTGAACCATTCCTGTGACACTAGTTTTGGATTCCGATGCTTAACTTCAGGTTTACTGTATCCCTCTGACCTTATTGCCGATGAAACACAGAAATTGCATCGGAATTAAATACAAAAGGCACACTGCCGACTTAAGGACAGAAAGACTGACTCTTCCTACTGACTATGTTTTGAACCATTTCTGTGACACTAGTTATAGATTCGGATGCTTCTCTTCCGGTTTACTGTATCCCTCTGACCTTCTTATTGACGATGAAACACAGAAATTGCATCGGAATTAAATACAAAAGCCACAATGCCGACTTAAGTACAAGAAAACTGATTCTTCGTACTGTCTATGATTTGAACCATTCCTGTGACAGAAGTTATAGATTCCGATGCTTCACTCCAGGTTTACTGTATCCCTCTGACCGTCTTATTGACGATGAAGCACAGAAATTGCATCGGAATTAAATACAAAAGGCACAATACCGACTTCAGTACAAGAAGACTGACTTTTCTTACTGTCTATGTTTGAGCCATTACTGTGACACTAGTTAAGATTTCGATGCTTCTTTTCAGGTTTACTGTATCCCTCTGACTTTTTATTGACGGTGAAACACAGAAATTGCATCGGAATTAAATACCTAAGGCAGAATGCAGACTTAAGTACAAGAAGACTGACACTTCGTACTGACTATGTTTTGAACCATTCCTGTGACACTAGTTATAGATTCCGATGCTTCACTTCAGGTTTACTGTATCCCTTGGACCTTCTTATTGACGATGAAACACAGAAATTGCATCGGAATTAAATACAAAAGGCACAATGCCGACTTAAGTGCAAGAAGACTGACTCTTCTTACCGTCTATGATTTGAACGATTCCATTGACACTAGTTATAGATTCCGATGCTTCACTCCAGGTTTACTGTAACCCTTGGACCTTGTTATTGACAATGAAACACAGAAATTGCATCGGAATTAAATACAAAAGGCACAATGCCGACTTAAGGACAAGAAGACTGACTCTTCTTACTGACTATGTTTTGAACCATTCCTGTGACATTAGTTATAGATTCCGATGCTTCACTTCAGGTTTACTATATCCCTCTGTCCTTCTAATTGACGATGCAACACAGAAATTGCATCGGAATTAAATAGAAAAGGCACAATGCCGAATTAAGTACAAGAAGACTGACTCTTCTTACTGTCTATTTTTTGAACCAATCCTGTGACACTAGTTGTAGATTCCGATGCTTCAGTTCAGGTTTACTGTATCCGTTGGACCCTCTTATTCACGATGAAACACAGAAATTGCATCGGAATTAAATAGAAAATGCACAATGCCGACTTAACTACAAGAAGACTGACTCTTCTTGCTGACTATGTTATGAAGCATTCCTGTGACACTAGTTATAGATTCCGATGCTTCACTTTAGATTTACTGTATACTTTGGACCTTCTTACAGACGATGAAACACAGAAATTGCATCGGAATTAAATACAAAAGGCACAATGCCGACTTACGTACAAGAAGACTGACTCTTCTTACTGTCTATGTTTTCAACCATTCCTTTGACACTAGTTTTGGATTCCGATGCTTCACTCCAGGTTTACTGTATCCCTCTGACCTTCTTATTGACGATGAAACACAGAAATTGCATCGGAATTAAATAGAAAAGGCACAATGCCGAATTAAGTACAAGAAGACTGACTCTTCTTACTGTCTATTTTTTGAACCAATCCTGTGACACTAGTTATAGATTCCGATGCTTCACTTCAGGTTTTCTGTATACCTTGGACCTTCTTATTGACGATGAAACATAGAAATTGCATCGGCATGAAATACAAAAGACACGATGCCGACTTACGTACAAGAAGACTAACTCTTCCTACTGTCTATGTTTTGAACCATTCCTGTGACACTAGTTTCTGATTCCGATGCTTCACTTCAGGTTAACTGTATCCATCTGACCTTCTTGTTGACGATGAAACACAGAAATTGCATCGGAAATAAATACAAAAGGCACAATGCCGACTTAAGTACAAGAAAACTGACTCTTCCTACTATCTATGTTTTGAACCATTCCTGTGACACTAGTTATAGATTCCGATGCTTCACTTCAGGTTTACTGTATTCCTCTGACCTTATTGCCGATGAAACACAGAAATTGCATCGGAATTAAATACAAAAGGCTCAATGTTGACTTAAGGACAACAAGACTGTCTCTTCTTACTGACTATGTTTTGAACCATTCCTGTGACACTAGTTATAGATTCCGATGCTTCACTTTCGGTTTACTGTATCCCTCTGACCTTCTTATTGACGATAAAACACAGAAATTGCATCGGAATTAAATACAAAAACCACAATGCCGACTTAAGTACAAGAAAACTGACTCTTCGTACTGTCTAAGTTTTGAACCATTCCTGTGACACTAGTTCTAGATTCCGATGCTTCACTTCAGGTTAACTGTATCCCTTGGACCTTCTTATTGACGGTGAAACACAAAAATTGCATCGGAATTAAATACAAACGGCACAATGCCGAATTAAGTACAAGAGCAATGACTCTTCCTACTGTCTATGTTTGACCCATTCCTGTGACTCTAGTTATAGATTCCGATGCTTCACTTCAGCTTTACTGTATCCCTTGTAGCTTCTTATTGACGATGAAACACAGATATTGCATCGGAATTAAATACAAAAGGCACAATGCCGACTTAAGTACATGAAGAACGACTCTTCTTATTGACAATGATTTGAACCATTCCTGTGACACTAGTTATACATTCCGATGCTTCACTTCAGGTTTACTGTATCCCTTGGACATTCTTATTGACGATGAAACACAGAAATTACATCGGAATTAAATACAAAAGGCACAATGCCGACTTAAGTGCAAGAAGACTGACTCTTCTTACTGACTATGTTTGAACCATTCCATTGCCACTAGTTATAGATTCGGATGCTTCACTCCAGGTTTACTGTAACCCTTGGACCTTGTTATTGACGATGAAACATAGAAATTGCATCGGCATTAAATACAAAAGGCACAATGCCGACTTACGTACAAGAAGACTGACTCTTACTACTGTCTATGCTTTGAACCATTCCTGTGACACTAGCTTTGGATTCCGAAGCTTCACATCAGGTTTACTGTATCGCTCTGACCTTCTTGTTGACGATGAAACACAGAAATTGCATCGGAATTATATACAAAAGGCACAGTGCCGACTTAAGTACAAGAAGACTGACTCTTCCTACTGTCTATGTTTTGAACCATTCCTGTTACACTAGTTATAGATTCCGATGCTTCACTTCAGGTTTACTGTATCCCTCTGACCTTATTGCCGATGAAACACAGAAATTGCATCGGAATTAAATACAAAAGGCACAATGCCGACTTAAGGACAAGAAGACTGACTCTACTTACTGACTATGTTTTGAACCATTCCTGTGACATTAGTTATAGATTCCGATGCTTCACTTCAGGTTTACTATATCCCTCTGACCTTCTTATTGGAGATGAAACACAGAAATTGCATCGGAATTAAGTAGAAAAGGCACAATGCCGAATTAAGTACAAGAAGACTGACTCTTCTTACTGTCTATGTTTTGAACCAATCCTGTGACACTAGTTGTAGATTCCGATGCTTCACTTCAGGTTTACTGTATCCCTTGGACCTTCTTATTGACGATGAAACACAGAAATTGCATCGGAATTATATAGAAAATGCACAATGCCGACTTAACTACAAGAAGACTGACTCTTCTTGCTGACTATGTTATGAACCATTCCTGTGACACCAGTTATAGATTCCGATGCTTCACTTCAGGTTTACTGTATACTTTGGACCTTCATAGAGACGATGAAATACAGAAATTGCATCGGAATTAAATACAAAAGGCACAATGCCGACTTACGTACAAGAAGACTGGCTCTTTTTACTGTCTATGTTTTGAACCATTCCTGTGACACTAGTTTTAATTTCCGATGCTTCACTCCAGGTTTACTGTATCCCATGGCCCTTCTTATCGACGATGAAACACAGAAATTGCATCGGAATTAAATAGAAAAGGCACAATGCCGACGTACGTACAAGAAGACTGACTCCTCTTACTGACTATGTTTGAACCATTCCTGTGACACTAGTTATAGATTCCGATGCTTCACTTCAGGTTTACTGTATCCCTTGGACCTTCTTATTGACGATGAAACTCAGAAATAGCATCGGAATTAAATACAAAAGGCAAAATGCCGACTTAAGTATACCAAGACTAACTCTTCTTACTGTCTATGCTTTGAACCATTCCTGTGACACTAGTTATAGATTCCTATGCTACACTCCAGGTTCACTGTATCCCTTGGACCTTCTTATTGACGATGAAACACAGAAATTGCATCGGAATTAAATACAAAAGGCACAATGCCGACTTATGTACAAGAAGACTGACTCTTCTTCCTGACTATGTTTTGAACCATTCCTGTGACACTAGTTATAGATTCAGATGCTTCACCTCAGGCTTTCTGTATCCCTCTGACCTTCGTATTGACGATGAAACACAGAAATTGCGTCGGAATTAAATAGAAAAGGCACAATGCCGACTTACGTACAAGAAGACTGACTCTTCCTACTGTCTATGTTTTGAACTGTTCCCGTGGCACTAGTTTTGGATTCCGATGCTTCACTTCAGGTTTACTGTATCCCTCTGACCTTCTTATTGACGATGAAACACAGAAATTGCATCGGAATTAAATACAAAAGGCACAATGCCGACTTAAGTACAAGCAGACTGACTCTTCCTACTGTCTATGTTTTGAACCATTCCTGTGACACTAGTTATAGATTCCGATGCTTCAATCCAGGTTTACTATATCCCTTGGACCTTCTTATTGACGATGAAACACAGAAATTGCATCGGAATTAAATCCAAAAGGCACAATGCCAACTTAAGGACAAGAAGACTGACTCTTCTTACTGACTATGTTTTGAACCATTCCTGTGACACTAGTTATAGATTCCGATGCTTCACTTCAGGTTTCCTGTATCCCTTGGACCTTCGTATTGACGATGAAACACAGAAATTGCATCGGATTACAATACAAAAGGCAAAATACCGACATAAGTACACGAAGACTGACTCTTCTTACTGTCTATGTTTTAAACCATTCCTGTGACACTAGTTATAGATTGCGATGCTTCACTTCAGGCTTATTGTATCCCTCTGACCATCTTATTGACGATGAAACACAGAAATTGCATCGGACTTAAATGGAAAAGGCACAATGTCGACCTAAGTACAAGAGGACTGACTCTTCTTACTGTCTATGTTTTGAACCATTCCTGTGACTCTAGTGATAGATTCCGATGCTTCACTCCAGGTTTACTGTATCCCTTGGACCTTCTTATTGACGATGAAACTCAGAAATTGCATCGGAATTAAATAGAAAAGGCACAATGCCGACTTAAGTACAAGAAGACTGACTCTTCCTATTGTCTATGTTTTGAACCATTCCTGTGACACTAGATTCCGATGCTTTACTTCAGGTTTACTGTATCCCTCTGACCTTATTGCCGATGAAACACAGAAATTGCATGGGAATTAAATACAAAAGGCGCAATGCCGACTTAAGGACAGGAAGACTGACTCTTCGTACTGTCTTAGTGTTGAACCATTCCTCTGACACTAGTTATAGATTCCGAAGCTTCACTTCAGGTTTACTGTTTCCCTTGGACCTTCTTATTGACGATGAAACGCAGAAATTGCATCGGAATTAAATACAAAAGGCACAATGCCGACTTAAGTATGAGATGACTGACTTTTCCTACTGTCTACGTTTTCAACCATTTCTGTGACACTAGTTATAGAGTCCGATGCTTCTCTTCAGGTTTACTGTATCCCTTGGACCTTCTTATTGACGATGAAACACAGAAATTGCATCGGAATTAAATAGAAAATGCACAATGCCGAATTAACTACAAGAAGACTGACTCTTCTTGCTGACTATGTTATGAACCATTCCTGTGACACTAGTTATAGATTCCGATGCTTCACTTCAGGTTTACTGTATACTTTGGACCTTCATACAGACGTTGAAACACAGAAATTGCATCGGAATTAAATAAAAAAGGCACAATTCCGACTTACGTACAAGAAGACTGACTCTTCTTACTGTCTATGTTTTGAACCATTCCTGTGACACTAGTTTTAATTTCCGATGCTTCACTCCAGGTTTACTGTATCCCTTGGACCTTCTTATTGACGATGAAACACAGAAATTGCATCGGAATTAAATAGAAAAGTCACAATGCCGACTTAAGTACAAGAAGACTGACTCTTCTTACTATGTTTGAACCATTCCTGTGACACTAGTTATAGATTCCGATGCTTCACTTCAGGTTTGCTGTATACCTTGGACCTTCTTATTGACGATGAAACATAGAAATTGCATCGGCATTAAATACAAAAGGCACGATGCCGACTTACGTACAAGAAGACTAACTCTTCCTACTGTCTATGATTTGAACCATTCCTGTGACACTAGTTTGGGATTCCGATGCTTCACTTCAGGTTTACTGTATCCATCTGACCTTCTTGTTGACGATGAAACACAGAAATTGCATCGGAATAATATACAAAAGGCACAATGCCGACTTAAGTACAAGAAAACTGACTCTTCCTACTGTCTATGTTTTGAACCATTCCTGTGACACTAGTTATAGATTCCGATGCTTCACTTCAGGTTACTGTATCCCTCTTACCTTATTGCCGATGAAACACAGAAATTGCATCGGAATTAAATACAAAAGACACAATTTTGACTTAAGGACAAGAAGACTGACTCTTCTTACTGACAATGTTTTGAACCATTCCTGTGACACTAGTTATAGATTCCGATGCTCCACTTTTCGTTTACCGTATCCCTCTGACCTCCTTATTGACGATGAAACACAGAAATTGCATCGGAATTAAATACAAAAGTCACAATGCCGACTTAAGTACAAGAAGACTGACTCTTCGTACTGTCTATGTTTGGAAACATTCCTGTGACACTAGTTATAGATTCCGATGCGTCACTTCAGGTTTGCTGTTTCCCTTGGACCTTCTTATTGACGATGAATCACAGAAATTGCATCGGAATTAAATAGAAAAGGCACAATGCCGACTTAAGTACAAGAAGACTGACTATTCTTACTGTCTATATTTTGAACCATTCCAGTGACACTAGTAATAGATTCCGATGCTTCACTTCAGGTTTACTGTATCCCTTGGACCTTCTTATTGACGATGAAACACTGATATTGCATCGGAATTAAATACAAAAGGCACAATGCCGACTTAAGTACTAGAAGACCGACTCTTCTTACTGTCTATGTTTTGAACCATTACTGTGACTCTAGTTATAGATTCCGGTGCTTCACTCCAGGTTTACTGTATCCCTTGGACCTACTTAATGACGATGAAACACAGAAATTGCATCGGAATTAAATACAAAAGGAACAATGCCGACTTAAGGACAAGAAGACTGACTCTTCTTACTGACTATGATTAGAAACCATTCCTCTGACACTAGTTATAGACTCCGATGCTTGACTTCATGTTTACTGTATCCCTCTGACCCTCTTATTGACGATGAAACACAGAAATTGCATTGGAATTAAATACAAAAGGCACAATGCCGACTTAAGTACAAGAAGACTGACTCTTCTTACTGTATATGTTTGAACCATTCTTGTGACACTGTTTATAGATTCTGATGCTTCACTTCAGGTTTACTGTGTCCCTCTGACCTTCTTATTGACGGTGAAACACAGAAATTGCATCGGAATTAAATACGAAAGGCACAATGCCGACTTAAGTACAAGAAGACTGACTCTTCTTCTTGACTATGTTTTCAACCATTCCTGTGACACTAGTTATGGATTCCGATGCTTCACTTCAGGTTTACTGTATCCCTCTGACCTTCTTAGTGACGATGAAACACAGAAATTGCATCGGAATTAAGTAGAAAAGGCACAATGCCGACTTAAGAACATGGAGACTGACTCTTCTTACTGTCTATGTTTTGAACCATTCCTGTGACACTAGTTATAGATTCAGACGCTTCACTGCAGGTTTACTGTATCCCTTGTACCTTCTTATTGACGATGAAACACAGAAATTGCATCGGAATTAAATACAAAAGGCACAATGCCGACTTAAGTACATGAAGACCGACTCTTCTTATTAACAATGATTTGAACCAATCCTGTGATACTAGTTATAGATTCCGATGCTTCACTTCAGGTTTACTGTATCCCTTGGACATTCTTATTGACGATGAAACACAGAAATTGCATCGGAATTAAATACAAAAGGCACAATGCCGGTTTAAGTACAAGAAGACAGACTCTTCTTACTGTCTATCTTTTGAACCATTCCTGTGACACTAGTTATAGATTCCGATGCTTCACTCCAGGTTTACTATATCCCTTGGACCTTCTTATTGACGATGAAACACAGAAATTGCATCGGAATTAAATCCAAAAGGCACAATGCCAACTTAAGGACAAGAAGACTGACTCTTCTTACTGACTATGTTTTGAACCATTCCTGTGACACTAGTTATAGATTCCGATGCTTCACTTCAGGTTTCCTGTATCCCTTGGACCTTCGTATTGACTATGAAACACAGAAATTGCATCGGATTTCAATACAAAAGGCAAAATACCGACATAAGTACATGAAGACTGACTCTTCTTACTGTCTATGTTTTAAACCATTCCTGTGACACTAGTTATAGACTGCGATGCTTCACTTCAGGCATATTGTATCCCTCTGACCTTCTTATTGACGATGAAACACAGAAATTGCATCGGAATTAAATACAAAAGGCGCAATGCCGACTTAAGGACAGGAAGACTGACTCTTCGTACTGTCTTAGTGTGGGACCATTCCTGTGACACTAGTTATAGATTCCGATGCTTCACTTCAGGTTTACTGTTTGCCTTGGACCTTCTTATTGACGATGAAACGCAGAAATTGCATCGGAATTAAATACAAAAGGCACAATGCCGACTTAAGTATGAGATGACTGACTTTTCCTACTGTCTACGTTTTCAACCATTTCTGTGACACTAGTTATAGAGTCCGATGCTTCTCTTCAGGTTTACTGTATCCCTTGGACCATCTTCTTGTCGATGAATCACAGAAATTGCAACGGAATTAAATACAAAAGGCTCAATGCCTACTTAAGGACAAGAAGACTGACTCTTCTTACTGACTATGTTTTGAACCATTCCTGTGACGCTAGTTATAGATTCCGATGCTATACTTCAGGTTTACTGTATCCCTCTGACCTTCTTATTGACGATGAAACACAGAAATTGCATCGGAATTAATAGAAAATCCACAATGCCGACTTAAGTACAAGAAGACTGACTCTTCGTACTGTCTACGTTTGGAACCATTCCTGTGTCAATAGTTATAGATTCCGATGCGTCACTTCGGGTTTACTGTTTCCCTTGGACCTTCTTATTGACGATGAATCACAGAAATTGCAACGGAAATAAATAGAAAAGGCACAATGCCGACTTAAGTACAAGAAGACTGACTCTTCTTACTGTCTATAATTTGAACCATTCCACTGACACTAGTTATAGATTCCGATGCTTCACTTCAGGTTTACAGTATCACTTGGAACTTCTTATTGACGATGAAACACTGATATTGCATCGGAATTAAATACAAAAGGCACAATGCCGACTTAAGGACAAGAAGACTGACTCTTCTTACTGACTATGTTTAAACCATTCCTGTGACACTATTTATGAATCCCGATGCTTCAGTTCAGGTTTACTGTATCCCACTGTCCCTCTTATTGACGATGAAACTCAGAAATAGCATCGGATTTAAATACAAAAGCCACAATGCCGACTTAAGTACAAGAAGACTGACTCGTCTTCCTGTCTGTGTTTTGAACCATTCCATTGACACTAGTTACAGATTCCGATGCTTCACTCCAGGTTTACTGTATCCCTTGGACCTTCTTATCGACGATGAAACACAGAAATTGCATCGGAATTAAATAGAAAAGGCACAATGCCGACGTACGTACAAGAAGACTGATGCTTCTTACTGACTATGTATGAACCATTCCTGTGACACTAGTTATAGATTCCGATGCTTCACTTCAGGTTTACTGTATCCCTTGGACCTTCTTATTGACGATGAAACTCAGAAATTGCCTCGGAATTAAATAGAAAAAGCACAATGTCGACTTAAGTACAAGAAGACTGACACTTCTTCCTGACTATGTTTTGAACCATTCCTGTGACACTAGTTATAGATTCAGATGCTTCACCTCAGGTTTTCTGTATCCCTCTGACCTTCGTATTGACGACGAAACACAGAAATTGCGTCGGAATTAAATAGAAAAGGCACAATGCCGACTTAAGTACAAGAAGACTGACTCTTCTTACTGTCTATGTTTTGAACCTTTCCTGTGACACTTGTTATAGATTCCGATGCTTCACTTCAGGTTTATTGTATCCCTCTGACCTTCTTATTGACGATGAAACACAGAAATTGCGTCGGAATTAAATAGAAAAAGCACAATGTCGACTTAAGTACAAGAGGACTGACTCTTCTTACTGTCTATGTTTTGAACCATTCCTGTGACTCTAGTGATAGATTCCGATGCTTCACTCCAGGTTTACTGTATCCCTTGGGCCTTCTTATTGACGATGAAACACAGAAATTGCTTCGGAGTTAAATAGAAAAGGCACAATGCCGACTTAAGTACAAGAAGACTGACACATCTTACTGACTACCTTTTGAACCATTCCTGTTAGGCTAGTTATAGATTCCGATGCTTCACTTCAGGTTTGCTGTATACCTTGGACCTTCTTATTGACGATGAAACACAGAAATTGCATCGGAATTAAATACAAAAGGCACAACGCCGACTTACGTACAAGAAGACTGACTCTTCCTACTGTCTATGTTTTGAACTGTTCCCGTGGCACTAGTTTTGGATTCCGATGCTTCACTTCAGGTTTACTGTATCCCTCTGACCTTCTTATTGACGATGAAACACAGAAATTGCATCGGAATTAAATACAAAAGGCACAATGCCGACTTAAGTACAAGCAGACTGACTCTTCCTACTGTCTATGTTTTGAACCATTCCTGTGACACTAGTTATAGATTCCGATGCTTCACTTCAGGTTTACTGTATCCCTCTGACCTTACTGCCGATGAAACACAGAAATTGCACCGGAATTAAATACAAAAGGCACAATGCCGACTTAAGGATAAGAAGACTGACTCTTCTTACTGACTATGATTTGAAGCATTCCTGTGACACTAGTTACAGATTCCGATGCTTCACTTCAGGTTTACTGTATCCCTCTGACGTTCTTATTGACGATGAAACTCAGAAATTGCATCGGAATTAAATACAAAAGCCACAATGCCGACTTAAGTACAAGAAGACTGACTCTTCGTACTGTCTATGTGTGGAACCATTCCTGTGACACTAGTTATAGATTCCGATGCTTCACTTCAGGTTTACTGTTTCCCTTGGACCTTCTTACTGACGATGAAACACAGAAATTGCATCGGAAGTAAATACAAAAGGCACAATGGCGACTTAAGTATGAGATGACTGACTCTTCCTACTGTCTATGTTTTGAACCATTCCTGTGACACTAGTTATAGATTCCGGTGCTTCACTCCAGGTTTACTGTATGCCTTGGACCTACTTATTGACGATGAAAAACAGAAATTGCATCGGAATTAAATACAAAGGGCACAATGCCGACTTAAGGACAAGAAGACTGACTCTTCTTACTGACTATGTTTTGAACCATTCCTGTGACACTATTTATAAATCCCGATGCGTCACTTCAGGTTTACTGTATCCCTCTGACCTTCTAATTGACGATGAAACTCAGAAATAGCATCGGGATTAAGTCAAAAAGGCACAATGCCGACTTAAGTACAAGAACACTGACTCTTCCTACTGTCTATGTTTTGAACTATTCCTGTGAAACTAGTTATAGATTCCGATGCTTCACTTCAGGTTTACTGTATCCCTTGTACCTTCTTATTGACGATGAAACACAGAAATTGCATCGGAATTAAATACAAAAGGCACAATGCCGACTTAAGTACATGAAGACCGACTCTTCTTATTGACAATGATTTGAACCATTCCTGTGATACTTGTTATAGATTCCGATGCTTCACTTCAGGTTTACTGTATCCCTTGGACATTCTTATTGACGATGATACACTGAAATTGCACCGGAATTAAATACAAAAGGCACAATGCCGACTTAAGTACAAGAGGACTGACTCTTCTTACTGTCTATGCTTTGAACCATTCCTGTGACACTAGTTACAGATTCCGATGCTTCACTCCATGTTTACTATATCCCTTGGACCTTCTTATTGACAATGAAACACAGAAATTGTATGGGAATTAAATACAAAAGGCACAATGCCGACTTAAGGACAAGAAGACTGACTCTTCTTACGGACTATGTTTGAACCATTCCTGTGACACTATTTATAAATCCCGATGCTTCACTTCAGGTTTACTGTATCCCTCTGACCTTCTTATTGACGATGAAACTCAGAAATAGCATCGGAATTAAATACAAAAGGCACAATGCCGACTTAAGTACAAGAACACTGACTATTCCTACTGTCTATGTTTTGAACCCTTCCTGTGACACTAGTTATAGATTCCGACGCTTCACTTCAGGTTTACTGTATCCCTTGTACCTTCTTATTGACGATGAAACACAGAAATTGCATCGGAATTAAATACAAAAGGCACAATGACGACTTAAGTACATGAAGACCGACTCTTCTTATTGACAATGATTTGAACCATTCCTGTGATACTTGTTATAGATACCGATGCTTCACTTCAGGTTTACTGTATCCCTTGGACATTCTTATTGACGATAATACACTGAAATTGCACCGGTATTCAATACAAAAGGCACAATGCCGACTTAAGAACAAGGGGACTGACTCTTCTTACTGTCTATGCTTTGAACCATTCCTGTGACACTAGTTACAGATTCCGATGCTTCACTCCAGGTTTACTATATCCCTTGGACCTTCTTATTGACAATGAAACACAGAAATTGTATCGGAATTAAATACAAAAGGCACAATGACGACTTAAGGACAAGAAGACTGACTCTTCTTACTGACTATGTTGTGAACCATTCCTGTGACTCCATTTATAAATCCCGATGCTTCACTTCAGGTTTACTGTATCCCTCTGACCTTCTTATTAACGATGAAACTCAGAAATAGCATCGGAATTAAATACAAAAGCCACAATGCCGACTTAAGTACAAGAAGACTGACTCTTCTCACTGTCTATGTCTTGAACCATTCCATTGACACTAGTTACAGATTCCGATGCTTCACTCCAGGTTTACTATATCCCTTGGACCTTCATATCGACGATGAAACACACAAAATGCATCGGAATTAAATAGAAAAGGCACAATGCCGACGTACGTACAAGAAGACTGACTCTTCTTACTGACTATGTTTTGAACCATTCCTGTGACACTAGTTATAGATTCCGATGCCTCACTTCAGGTTTACTGTTTCCCTTGGACCTTCTTACTGACGATGAAACACAGGAATTGCATCGGAAGTAAATACAAAAGGCACAATGCCGACTTAAGTATGAGATGACTGACCCTTCCTACTGTCTATGTTTTGAACCATTTCTGTGACACTAGTTATAGAGTCCGATGCTTCACATCAGGTTTACTGTATGCCTTGGACCTTCTTATTGACAATGAATCACAGAAATTGCATCGGAATTAAATACAAAAGGCACAATGACGATTTAAGTACAAGAAGACTGACTCTTCTTACTGTCTATATTTTGAACTATTCCAGTGACACTAGTTATAGATTCCGATGCCTCACTTCATGTTTACTGTATCCCTTGGACCTTCTTATTGACGATGAAACACAGAAATTGCATCGGAATTAAATACAAAAGGCACAATGCCGACTTAAGTACAAGAAGACCGACTCTTCTTACTTACTATGTTTGATCCATTACTGTGACTCTATTTATAGATTCTGGTGCATCACTCCAGGTTTACTGTATCCCTTGGACCTACTTATTGACGATGAAAAACAGAAATTGCATCGGAATTAATTACAAAGGGCACAATGCCGACTTAAGGACAAGAAGACTGAATCTTCTTACTGACTATGTTTTGAACCATTCCTGTGACACTAGTTATAGTTTCCGATGCTTCACTTTATGTTTACTGTATCCCTCTGACACTCTTATTGACGATGTAAAACAGAAATTGCATCGGAATTAAATACAAAATTCACACTGCTGACTCAAGTACAAGAAGACTGACTCTTTTTACTGAATATGTTTGAACCATTCCTGTGACACTTGTTATAGATTCCGATGCTTCACTTCATTTTACTGTATCCCTCTGACCTTCTTATTGACGGTGAAACACAGAAATTGCATCGGAATTAAATACGAAAGGCACAATGCCGATATAAGTACAAGAAGACGGTCTCTTCTTACTGACTATATTTTGAACCATTCCTGTGACACTAGTTATAGATTCCGATGCTTCACTTCAGGTTTACTGTATCCCTCTGACCTTCTTATTGACGATGAAACACAGAAATTGCATCGGAATTAAATAGAAAAGTCACAATGCCGCATTAAGTACAGGAAGATTGACTCTTTATATTGACTATGATTTGAACCAATCCTGTGACACTAGTTGTAAATTCCGATGGTTCACTTCAGGTTTACTGTATCCCTTGGACCTACTTATTGACGATGAAACACAGAAATTGCATCGGAATTAAATACAAAAGACACAATGCCGACTTAAGTACAAGAACACTGACTCTTCCCACTGTCTATGTTTTGAACCATTCCTGTGGCACTAGTTATAGATTCCGACGCTTCACTTCAGGTTAACTGTATCCCTTGTACCTTCTTATTGACGGTGAATCACAGAAATTGCATCGTGATTAAATACAAAAGGCACAATGCCGACTTAAGTACAAGAAGACTGACTCTTCTTCCTGACTATGTTTTGAACCATTCCTGTGACACTAGTTATAGATTCAGATGCTTCACCACAGGTTTACTGTATCCCTCTGACCTTCGTATTGACGATGAAACACAGAAATTGCATAGGAGTTAAATAGAAAAGGCACAATGCCGACTTAAGTACAAGAAGACTGACTCTTCTTACTGTCTATGTTTTGAACCATTCCTGTGACTCTAGTGATAGATTCCGATGCTTCACTCCAGGTTTACTGTATCCCTTGGCCCTTCTTATTGACGATGAAACACAGAAATTGCATCGGAGTTAAATACAAAAGGCACAATGCCGACTTAAGTACAAGAAGACTGACACTTCTTACTGACTACTTTTTGAACCATTCCTGTGACACTAGTTATAGATTCCGATGCTTCACTTCAGGTTTGCTGTACACCTTGGACCATCTTATTGACGATGAAACACAGAAATTGCATCGTAATTAAATACAAAAGGCACAATGCCGACTTAAGTACAAGAAGACTGACTCTTCTTCCTGACTATGTTTTGAACCATTCCTGTGACACTAGTTATAGATTCAGATGCTTCACCTCAGGTTTACTGTATCCCTCTGACCTTCGTATTGACGATGAAACACAGAAATTGCATCGGAATTAAATTCAAAAGGCACAATGCCGACTTAAGTACAAGAAGAACGACTCTTCTTACTTACTATGTTTTGATCCATTACTGTGATTCTATTTATAGATTCTGGTGCTTCACTCCAGGTTTACTGTATCCCTTGGACCTACTTATTGACGATGAAAAACAGAAATTGCATCGGAATTAATTACAAAGGGCACAATGCCGACTTAAGGACAAGAAGACTGAATCTTCTTACTGACTATGTTTTGAACCATTCCTGTGACACTAGTTATAGATTCCGATGCTTCACTTTATGTTTACTGTATCCCTCTGACACTCTTATTGACGATGTAAAACAGAAATTGCATCGGAATTAAATACAAAAGTCACAATGCCGACCCAAGTACAAGAAGACTGACACTTCTTACTGAATATGTTTGAACCATTCCTGTGACACTTGTTATAGATTCCAATGCTTCACTTCATTTTACTGTATCCCTCTGACCTTCTTTTTGACGGTGAAACCCAGAAATTGAATCGGTATTAAATACGAAAGGCACAATGCCGATATAAGTACAAGAAGACGATCTCTTCTTACTGACTATATTTTGATCCATTCCTGTGACACTAGTTATAGATTCCGATGCTTCACCTCAGGTTTACTGTATCCCTCTGACCTTCTTATTGACGATGAAACACAGAAATTGCATCGGAATTAAATAGAAAAGGCACAATACCGCATTAAGTACAAGAAGATTGACTCTTCTTATTGTCTATGTTTTGAACCAATCCTGTGACACTAGTTGTTGATTCCGATGCTTCACTTCAGGTTTACTGTATCCCTTGGACCTACTTATTGACGATGAAACACAGAAATTGCATCGGAAATAAATACAAAAGCACAATGCCGACTTAAGTACAAGAACACTGACTCTTCCCACTGTCTATGTTTTGAACCATTCCTGTGACACTAGTTACAGATTCCGATGCTTCACTTCAGGTCTACTGTATCCCTCTGACCTTATTGCCGATGAAACACAGAAATTGCATCGGAATTAAATACAAGAGCCACAATGCCGACTTAAGTACAAGAAGACTGATTCTTCGTACTGTCTATGTGTGGAACCATTCCTGTGACACTAGTTATAGATTCCGGAGCTTCACTTCAGGTTTACTATTTCCGTTGGACCTTCTTATTGACGATGAAACACAGAAATTGCATCGGAATTAAATACAAAACGCACAATCCCGACTTAAGTATGCGATGACTTACTCTTCCTACTGTCTATGTTTTGAACCATTTCTATGACACTAGTTATACAGTCCGATGCTTCACTTCAGGTTTACTGTATCCCTTGGACCTTCTTATTGACGATGAATCACAGAATTTGCATTGGAATTAAATACAAAAGGCACAATGCCGACTTCAGGACAAGAAGACTGACTCTTCTTACTGACTATGTTTTGAACCATTCCTGTGACACTAGTTATAGATTCCGATGCTCCACTTCAGGTTTACTGTATCCCTCTGACCTTATTGCCGATGAAACACAGAAATTGCATCGGAATTAAATACAAAATGCACAATGCCGACTTAAGGACAAGAAGACTGACTCTTCTTACTGACTATGTTTTGAACCATTCCTGTGACTCTAGTTATAGATTCCGATGCTTCACTTAAGGTTTACTGTATCCCTCTGATGTTCTTATTGACGATGAAACTCAGAAATTGCATCGGAATTAAATACAAAAGCCACAATGCCGACTTAAGTACAAGTAGACTGACTCTTCGTACTGTCTATGTGTGGAACCATTCCTGTGACACTAGTTATAGATTCCGATGCTTCACTTCAGGTTTACTGTTTCCCTTGGACCTTCTTACTGACGATGAAGCACAGAAATTGCATCGGAAGTAAATACAAAAGTAACAATGCCGACGTAAGTATGAGATGACTGACCCTTCCTACTGTCTATGTTTTGAACTATTTCTGTGACACTAGTTATAGAGTCCGATGCTTCACTACAGGTTTACTGGATGCCTTGGATCTTCTTATTGACGATGAATCACAGAAATTGCATCGGAATTAAATACAAAAGGCACAATGCCGACTTAAGTACAAGAAGACTGACTCTTCTTACTGTCTATAATTTGAACTATTCCAGTGACACTAGTTATAGATTCCGATGCTTCATTTCATGTTTACTGTATCCCTTGGACCTTCTTATTGACGATGAAACACAGAAATTGCAACGGAAATAAATACTAAGGGCACATGCCGACTTAAGGACAAGAAGACTGAATCTTCTTACTGACTATGTTTTGACCCATTCCTGTGACACTAGTTATAGATTCCGATGCTTCACTTCATGTTTACTATATACCTCTGACCCTCTTATTGACGATGAAACACAGAAATTGCATCGGAATTATATACAAAAGGCACAATGCCGACTCAAGTACAAGAAGACTGACTCTTCTTACTGTATATATTTGAACCATTCCTGTGACACTTGTTATAGATTCCGATGCTTCACTTCAAGTTTACTGTATCCCTCTGACCTTCTTATTGACGGTGAAACACAGAAATTGCATCGCTATTAAGTACGAAAGGCACAATACCGATATAAGTACAAGAAGACGGTCTCTTCTTACTGACTATGTTTTGTACCATTCCTGTGACACTAGTTATGGATTCCGATGCTTCACTTCAGGTTTACTGTATCCCTCTGACCTTCTTATTGACGGTGAAACACAGAAACAGCATCGGAATTAAATACTAAAGGCACAATGCCGATATAAGTACAAAAAGACGGTCTCTTCTACTGACTATGTTTTGAACCATTCCTGTGACACTAGTTATGGGTTCCGATGCTTCACTTCAGGTTTATTGTATCCCTCTGACCTTCTTATTGACGATGAAACACAGAAATTGCATCGGAATTAAATAGAGAAGGCACAATGCCGCATTAAGTACTAGAAGAATGACTCTACATACTGTCTATGTTTTGAACCGTTCCTGTGACACTAGTTATAGATTCCGATGCTTCACTTCAGGTTTACTGTATCCCTCTGCCCTTACTGCCGATGAAACACAGAAATTGCATCGGAATTAAATACAAAAGGCACAATGCCGACTTAAGGATAAGTAGACTTACTCTTCTTACTGACTATGCTTTGAACCATTCCTGTGACACTAGTTACAGATTCCGATGCTTCACTTCAGGTTTACTGTATCCCTCTGACGTTCTTATTGACGATGAAACTCAGAAATTGCATCGGAATTAAATACAAAAGCCACAATGCCGACTTAAGTACAAGAAGACTGACTCTTCGTACTGTCTATGTTTTGAACCATTTCTGTGACACTAGTTATAGAGTCCGATGCTTCACTTCAGGTTTACTGTATGCCTTGGACCTTCTTAATGACGATGAATCACAGAAATTGCATCGGAATTAAATACAAAAGGCACAATGCCGACTTAAGTACAAGAAGACCGACTCTTCTTATTGTCTATGTTTTGATCCATTACTGTGACTCTAGTTATAGATTCCGGTGCTTGTCTCCAGGTTTAATGTATCCCTTGGACCTACTTATTGACGATGAAAAACAGAAATTGCATCGGAATTAAATACAAAGGGCACAATGCCGACTTAAGAACAAGAAGACTGAATCTTCTTACTGACTATGCTTTGAACCATTCCTATGACACTAGTTATAGATTCCGATGCTTCACTTTATGTTTATTGTATCCCTCTGACCCTCTTATTGACGATGAAACACAGAAATTGCATCGGAATTAAATACAAAAGGCACAATGCCGACTCAAGTACAAGAAGACTGACTCTTCTTACTGTATATGTTTGAACCATTCCTGTGTCACTTGTTATAGATTCCGATGCTTCACTTCATGTTTACTGTATCCCTCTGACCCTCTTATTGACGGTGAAACACAGAAATTGCATCGGAATTAAATACGAAGGGCACAATGCCGATATAAGTACAAGAAGACGGTCTCTTCTTACTGACTATATTTTGAACCATTTCTGTGACACTAGTTATAGATGCCGATGATTCACTTCAGGTTTACTGTATCCCTCTGACCTTCTTATTGACGATGAAACAGAGAAATTGCATCGGAATTGAATAGAAAAGGCACAATGCCGCATTAAGTACAAGAAGATTGACTCTTCTTACTGACAACGTTTTGAACCAATCCTGTGACACTAGTTGTAGATTCCGATGCTTCACTTCAGGTTTACTGTATCCCTTGGACCTACTTATTGACGATGAAACACAGAAATTGCATCGGAATTAAATACAAAAGGCACAATGCCGACTTAAGTACAAGAACACTGACTCTTCCCACTGTCTATGTTTTGAACCATTCCTGTGGCACTAGTTATAGATTCCGACGCTTCACTTCAGGTTAACTGTATAACTTGTACCTTCTTATTGACGATGAATCACAGAAATTGCATCGGAATTAAATACAAAAGGCACAATGCCGGCTTAAGTACAAGAAGACTGACTCTTCTTAGTGTCTATATATTGAACCATTCCAGTGACACTAGTTATAGATTCCGATGCTTCACTCCAGGTTTACTGTATCCCTTGGACCTCCTTATAGACGATGAAACACAGAAATTGCATCGGAATTAAATAGAAAAGGCACAATGACGACTTAAGTACAAGAAGACTGACTCTACTTCCTGACTATGTTTTGAACCATTCCTGTGACACTAGTTATAGATTCCGATGCTTCACCTCAGGTTTACTGTATCCCACTGACCTTCTTATTGACGATGAAACACAGAAATTGCATCGGAATAAAATAGAAAAGGAACAATGCCGACTTAAGTACAAGAAGACTGACTCTTCTTAATGATTACAGTTTGAACCATTCCTGTGACACTAGTTATACATTCCGATGCTTTACGTCATGTATACTGTTTACCTTGGACCTTCTTATTGACTATGAAACACAGAAATTGCATCGGAATTATATACAAAAGGCACAATGCCGACTTACGAACAAGAAGACTGACTCATCCCACTGTCTATGATTTGAACCATTCCTGTGACACTAGTTTTGGATTCCGATGCTTCACTTCAGGTTTACTGTATCCCTCTGACCTTCTTATTAACGATGAAACACAGAAATTGCATCGGAATTAAATACAAAAGGCACAATGCCGACTTAAGTATGCGACGACTGACTCTTCCTACTGTCTATGTTTTGAACCATTTCTGTGACACTAGTTATAGAGTCCGATGCCTCACTTCAGGTTTACTGTATCCCTTGGACCTTCTTATTGACGATGAATCACAGAAATTGCATCGGAATTAAATACAAAAGCCACAATGCCGACTTAAGGACAAGAAGACTGACTCTTCTTGCTGACTATATTTTGAACCATTCCTGTGACACTAGTTATAGATTCCGATGCTTCACTTCAGGTTTACTGTATCCCTCTGACCTTATTGCCGATGAAACACAGAAATTGCATCGGAATTAAATAAAAAAGGCACAATGCCGACTTAAGTACAAGAACACTGACTCTTCCAACTGTCTATGCTTTGATTCATTCCTGTGACACTAATTACAGATTCCGACGCTTCACTTCAGGTTAACTGTATCCCTTGTACCTTCTTATTGACGATGAATCACAGAAACTGCATCGGAATTAAATACAAAAGGCACAATGAAGACTTAAGTACAAGAAGACTGACTCTTCTTACTGTCTGTCTTTTGAACCATTCCAGTGACACCAGTTATTGATTCCGATGCTTCACTTCAGGTTGACTGTATCCCTTGGACCTTCTTATTGACGATGAAACACAGAAATTGCATCGGAATTAAATACAAAAGTCACAATGCTGACTTAAGTACAAGAAGACTGACTCTTCTTATGTATATGTTTGAACCATTCCTGTGACACTAGTTATAGATTCCGATGCTACACTCCAGGTTTACTGTATCCCTTGGACCTTCTTACTGACGATGAAACACAGAAATTGCATCGGAATTTAATACAAAAGGCACAATGCCGACTTAAGTACAAGAAGACTAACTCTTCTTCCTGACTATGTTTTGAAACATTCCTGTGACACTAGTTATAGATTCCGATGCTTCACCTCAGGTTTACTGTATCCCTCTGACCTTCTTATTGACGATGAAACACAGAAATTGCATCGGAATTAAATACAAATGCCACAATGCCGACTTAAGTACAAGAAGACTGATTCTTCGTACTGTCTATGTGTGGAACCATTCCTGTGACACTAGTTATAGATTCCGATGCTTCACTTCAAGTTTACTGTTTCCCTTGGACCTTCTTATTGACGATGAAACACAGAAATTGCATCGGAATTAAATACAAAAGGCACAATGCCGACTTAAGTATGAGATGACTGACTCTTCCTACTGTCTATGTTTTGAACCATTTCTGTGACTCTAGATATAGAGTCCAATGCTTCACTTCAGGTTTACTGTATCCCTTGGACCTTCTTATTGACGATGAAACACAGAAATTGAATCGGAATTAAATACAAAAGGTACAATGCCGACTTAAGGACAAGACGACTGACTCTTATTACTGACTATGTTTTGGACCATTCCTGTGACACTAGTTATAGATTCCGATGCTTCACCTCAGGTTTACTGTATCCCTCTGACCTTCTTATTGACGATGAAACACAGAAATTGCATCGGAATTAAATACAAATGCCACAATGCCGACTTAAGTACAAGATGACTGACTCTTCTTACTGTCAATGTTTTGAACCTTTCCTGTGACACTTGTTATAGATTCCGATGCTTCACTCCAGGTTTACTGTATACCTTGGACCTTCTTATTGACGATGAAACGCAGATATTGCATCGGAATTAAATAGAATTGGCACAATGCCGACTTAAGTACAAGAAGACTGACTCTTCTTACTGATTATAGTTTGAACCATTCCTGTGACACTAGTTATAGATCCCGATGCTTTACGTCAGGTTTACTGTATACCTTGGACCTTCTTATTGACGATGAAACACAGAAATTGCATCGGAATTACATACAAAAGGCACAATACCGACTTAAGTACTAGAAGACTGACTCTTCCTACTGTCTATGTTTTGAACCATTCCTGTGACACTAGTTATAGATTCCGATGCTTCACTTCAGGTTTACTGTATCCCTCTGACCTTATTGCCGATGAAACACAGAAGTTGCATCGGAATTAAATACAAAAGGCACAATACCGACTTAAGGACAAAGTGTCTGACTCTTCTTACAGACTATGTTTTGAACCATTCCTGTGACACTAGTTATAGATTCCGATGCTTCACTTCAGGTTTACTGTATCCCTCTGACGTTCTTATTGACGATGAAAGACAGAAATTGCATCGGAATTATATACAAATGCCACAATGCCGACTTAAGTACAAGAAGACTGATTCTTCGTACTGTCTATGTGTGGAACCATTCCTGTGACACTAGTTATAGATTCCGATGCTTCACTTCAAGTTTACTGTTTCCCTTGGACCTTCTTATTGACGATGAAACACAGAAATAGCATCGGAATTAAATACAAAATGCACAATGCCGGCTTAAGTACATGAAGACCAACTCTTTTTATTGACAATGATTTGAACCATTCCTGGGATACTAGTTATAGATTCCGATACTTCACTTCAGGTTTGCTGTATCCCTTGGACATTCCTATTGACTATGATACACTGAAATTGCGTCGGAATTAAAATCAAAAGGCACAATGCCGACTTAAGTATAAGAAGACTGACTCTTCTTACTGTCTATGTTTTGAACCAATCCATTGACACTAGTTATAGATCCCGATGCTTCACTCCAGGTTTACTGTATCCCTTGGGCCTTCTTATTGACGATGATACACAGAAATTGCATCGGAATTAAATAGAAAAGGCACAATGCCGACGTAAGTACAAGAAGACTGACTTTTCTTACTGACTACGTTTTGAACCATTCCTGTGACACTAGTTATAGATTCCGATGCTTCACTTCAGGTTTACTGTATCCCTTGGACCTTCTTATTGACGATGAAACACAGAAATTGCATCGGAATTAAATACAAAAGACAAAATGCCGACTTAAGATTACGAAGACTGACTCTTCTTACTGTCTATGTTTTGAACCATTCCTGTGACACTAGTTATAGATTCCTATACTACACTCCAGGTTTACTGTATCCCTTGGACCATCTTATTGACGATGAAACATAGAAATTGCATCGGAATTAAATACAAAAGGCACATTGCCGACTTAAGTACAAGAAGACTGACTCTTCTTCCTGACTATGTTTTGAACCATTCCTGTGACACTAGTTATAGATTCCGATGCTTCACCTCAGGTTTACTGTATCCCTCTGACCTTCCTATTGACGAAGAAACACAGAAATTGCATCGGAATTAAGTAGAAAAGGCACAATGCTGACTAAAGTACAAGAAGACTGACTCTTCTTACTGTCTATGTTTTGAACCTTTATTATGACACTTGTTATAGATTCCGATGCTTCACTTCAGGTTTATTGTATCCCTCTGACCTTCGTATTGACGATGAAACACAGAAATTGCATCGGAATTAAATAGAAAAGGCACAATGTCGACTTAAGTACAAGAGGACTGACTCTTCTAACTTGTTTTGAACCATTCCTGTGACTCTAGTGATAGATTCGGATGCTTCACTCCAGATTTACTGTATCCCTTGGACCTTCTTATTGACGTTGAAACACAGAAATTGCATAGGAATTTAATAGAAAAGGCACAATGCCGACTTATGTACTAGAAGACTGACACTTCTTACTGACTATGTTTTGAACCATTCCTGTGACACTAGGTATAGATTCCGATGCTTCACCTTAGGTTTCTGTATACCTTCGACCTTCTTATTGACGATGAAACACAGAAATCGCATCGGAATTAAATACAAAATTCACAATGCCGACTTACGTACAAGATGACTGACTCTTCCTACTGTCTATGTTTGAACCGTTCCTGTGACACTAGTGATAGGTTCCGATGCTTCACTCCAGGTTTACTGTATCCCTTGGACCTTCTTATTGACGATGAAACACAGAAATTGCATAGGAATTTAATAGAAAACGCACAATGCCGACTTAAGTACAAGAAGACTGACTCTTCTTACTGACTATGTTTTGAACCATTCCTGTGACGCTAGGTATAGATTCCGATGCTTCACTCCAGGTTTACTATATCCCTTGGACCTTCTTATTGACGATGAAACACAGAAATTGTTTCGGAATTAAATACAAAAGGCACAATGCCGACATAAGGACAAGAAGACTGACTCTTCTTACTGACTATGTTTTGAACCATTCCTGTGACACTAGTTATAGATTCCGATGCTTCACTTCATGTTTACTGTATCCCTATGACCTTCTTATTGACTGTGTAACTCAGAAATAGCATCGGAATTAAATACAAAAGGCACAATGCCGATTTAAGTACAAGAAGACTGACTCTTCTTACTGTCTATGTTTTGAACCATTCCATTGACACTAGTTACAGATTCCTATGCTTCACTCCAGGTTTACTGTATCCCTTGGACCTTCTTATTGACGATGATACACAGAAATTGCATCGGAATTAAATAGAAAAGGCACAATGCCGACTTCAGTTTACGAAGACTGACTCTTCTTACTGTCTATGTTTTGAACCATTCCTGTGACACTAGTTATAGATTCCTATGCTACACTCCAGGTTTACTGTATGCCTTGGACCTTCTTATTGACGATGAAACATAGAAATTGCATCGGAATTAAATACAAAAGGCACACTGTCGACTTAAGTACAAGAAGACTGACTCTTCTTCCTGACTATGTTTTGAACCATTCCTGTGACACTAGTTATAGATTCCGATGCTTCACCTCTGGTTTACTGTATCCCTCTGACCTTCCTATTGACGATGAAACACAGAAATTGCATCGGAATTATATAGAAAAGGCACAATGCCGACTTAAGTACAAGAAGACTGACTCTTCTTTCTGTCTATGCTTTGAACCTTTATTGTGACACTTGTTATAGATTTCGATGCTTCACTTCAGGTTTATTGTATCCCTCTGACCTTCGTATTGACGATGAAACACAGAAATTGCATCGGAATTAAATAGAAAAGGCACAATGTCGACTTAAGTACAAGTGGACTGACTCTTCTTACTTGTTTTGAACCATTCCTGTGACTCTAGTGATAGATTCCGATGCTTCACTCCAGGTTTACTGTATCCCTTGGACATTCTTATTGACGATGAAACACAGAAATTGCATAGGAATTTAATAGAAAAGGCACAATGCCGACTAAAGTACAAGAAGACTGAGTCTTCTTACTGTGTATGTTTGAACCATTCCCGTGACACTAGTTATAGATTCCAATGCTACACTCCAGGTTTACTGTATCCCTTGGACCTTCTTATGGACGATGAAACACAGATATTGCATCGGAATTAAATAGAAAAGGCACAATACCGACTTAAGTAAAAGAAGACTGACTCTTCTTACTGATTATAGTTTGAACCATTCTTGTGACACTAGTTATAGATTCCGATGCTTCAGTTCAGGTTTACTGTATCCCTCTGACCTTATTGCCGATGAAACACAGAAATTGCATCGGATTTAAATACAAAACGCAAAATGCCGACTTAAGTACACGAAGACTGACTCTTCTTCCTGTCTATGGTTGGAACCATTCCTGTGACACTAGTTATAGATTCCGATGCTTCACTTCAGGTTTATTGTTTCCCTCTGACCTTCTTATTGACGATGAAACACTGAAATTGCATCGGAATTAAATAGAAAAGGCACAATGTCGACTTAAGTACAAGAGGACTGACTCTTCTTACTGTGTATGTTTTGAACCATTCCTGTGACCCTAGTTTTAGATTCCGATGCTTCACTTCAGGTATACTGTATCCCTCTGACCTTATTGCCGATGAAACACAGAAATTGCATCGGAATTAAATACAAAAGGCACAATGCCGACTTAAGGACAAGAAGTCTAACTCTTCTTACTGACTATGTTTTGAACCATTAATGTGACAATAGTTATATATTCCGATGCTTCACTTCAGGTTTACTGTATCCCTCTGACGTTCTTATTGACGATGAAACTCTGAAATTGCATCGGAATTAAATACAAAAGCCACAATGCCGACATAAGTACAAGAAGACTGATTCTTTGTACAGTCTATGTGTGGAACCATTCCTGTGACACTAGTTATAGATTCCGATCCTTCACTTCGGGTTTACTGTTTCCCTTGGACCTTCTTATCGACGATGAAACACAGAAATTGCATAGGGAATTAAATACAAATGGCACAATGCCGACTTAAGTATGAGATGACTGACTCTTCCTACTGTCTATGTTTTGAACCATTTCTGTGACACTTGTTATAGAGTCCGATGCTGCACTTCAGGTTTACTGTATCCCTTGGTCCTTCTTATTGACGATTAATCACAGAAATTGCATCGGAATTAAATACAAAAGGCACAATGCCGACTTAAGGACAAGAAGACTGACTCTTCTTACTGACTACGTTTTGAACCATTCCTGTGACACTAGTTATAGATTCCGATGCTTCACTTCAGGTTTACTGTATCCCTCTGACCTTATGGCCGATGAAACACAGAAATTGCATCGGAATTAAATACAAAAGGCACAATGCCGACTTAAGGACAAGAAGACTGACTCTTCTTACTGACTATGTTTGAACCATTCCTGTGACACTAGTTATTGATTCCGAAGCTTCACTTCAGGTTTACTGTATCCCTCTGACGTTCTTATTGACGATGAAACTCGGAAATTGCATCGGAATTAAATACAAATGGCACAATGCCGACTTAAGTACAAGAAGACTGACTCTTCTTCCTGTCTATATTTTGAACTATTCCAGTGACACTAGTTATAGATTCCGATGCTTCACTTCATGTTTACTGTATCCCTTGGACCTTCTTATTGACGATGACACACAGAAATTGTATCGGAATTAATTAGAAAAGGCACAATGCCGACTTAAGTACAAGAAGACTGACTCTTCTTACTGACTATGTTTTGAACCTTTCCTGTAACACTTGTTATAGATTCCGATGCTTCACTCCAGGTTTACTGTATCCCCTGGACCTTCTTATTGACGATGAAACACAGATATTGCATCGGAATTAAATGCAAAAGGCACAATGCCGACTTAAGGACAAGAAGTCCGACTCTTCTTACTGTATATGTTTGAACCATTCCTGTGACACTAGTTATAGATTCCGATGCTTCACTTCAGGTTTATTGTATCCCTCTGACCTTATTGCCGATGAAACACAGAAATTGCATCGGAATTAAATACAAAAGTCACAATGCTGACTTAAGTACAAGAAGACTGACTCTTCTTACTGTATATGTTTGAACCATTCCTGTGACACAGTTATAGATTCAGATGCTACACTCCAGGTTTACTGTATCCCTTGGACCTTCTTATTGACGATGAAACACAGAAATTCAATCGGAATTAAATACAAAAGGCACAATGCCGACTTAAGTACAAGAAGACTGACTCTTCTTTCTGACTATGTTTTGAACCATTCCTGTGACACTAGTTATAGATTCCGATGCTTCACCTCAGGTTTACTGTATCCCTCTGACCTTCTTATTGACGATGAAACACAGAAATTGCATCGGAATTAAATACAAATGCCACAATGCCGACTTAAGTACAAGAAGACTAATTCTTCGTACTGTCTATGTGTGGAACCATTCCTGTGACACTAGTTATAGATTCCGATGCTTCACTTCAAGTTTACTGTTTCCCTTGGACCTTCTTATTGACGATGAAACACAGAAATTGCATCGGAATTAAATACAAAAGGCACAATGCCGACTTAAGTATGAGATGACTGACTCTTCCTACTGTCTATGTTTTGAACCATTTCTGTGACACTAGATATAGAGTTCAATGCTTCACTTCAGGTTTACTGTATCCCTTGGACCTTCTTATTGACGATGAATCACAGAAATTGCATCGGAATTAAATACAAATGGCACAATGCCGACTTAAGGACAAGACGACTGACTCTTATTACTGACTATGTTTTGAACCATTCCTGTGACACTTGTTATAGATTCCGATGCTTCACTCCAGGTTTACTGTATACCTTGGACCTTCTTATTGACGATGAAACGCAGATATTGCATCGGAATTAAACAGAA
Organism: Schistocerca serialis cubense; assembly: GCF_023864345.2. Classification (NCBI taxonomy): domain Eukaryota; kingdom Metazoa; phylum Arthropoda; class Insecta; order Orthoptera; family Acrididae; genus Schistocerca; species Schistocerca serialis. The sequence continues at coordinate 1,082,945,450 of NC_064640.1, read as the reverse complement.
ATGGCACAATGCCGACTTAAGTACAAGAAGACTGACTCTTCTTACTGTTTATAGTTTGAACCATTTCTGTAACACTAGTTGTGGATTCCGATGCTTCACTTCAGGTTTACTGTATCCCTCTGACCTTCTTATTGACGATGAAACACAGAAATTGCATCGGAATTAAATACAAAAGGCACAATACCGACTTAAGTACAAGAAGACTGACTCTTCCCACTGTCTATGATTTGAACCATTCCTGTGACACTAGTTTTTGATTCCGATGCTTCACTTCAGGTTTACTGTATCCCTCTGACCTTCTTATTGACGATGAAACACAGAAATTGCATCGGAATTACATACAAAAGGCACAATACCGACATAAGTACAATAAGACTGACTCTTCCTACTGTCTATGTTTTGAACCATTCCTGTGACACTAGTTATAGAATCCGATGCTTCACTTCAGGTTTACTGTATCCCTCTGACCTTATTGCCGATGAAACAAATAAGTTGCATCGGAATTAAATACAAAAGGCACAATACCGACTTAAGGACAAGATGTCTGACTCTTCTTACTGACTATGTTTTGAACCATTCCAGTGACACTAGTTATAGATTCCGATGCTTCACTTCAGGTTTACTGTATCCCTCTGTCGTTCTTATTGACGATAAAACACAGAAATTGCATCGTTATTAAATACAAATTCCACAATGCCGACTTAAGTACAAGAAGACTGATTCTTCGTACTGTCTATGTGTGGAACCATTCCTGTGACACTAGTTATAGATTCCGATGCTTCACTTCTAGTTTACTGTTTCCCTTGGACCTTCTTATTGACGATGAAACACAGAAATTGCATCGCAATTAAATATAAAAGGCACAATGCCGACTTAAGTATGAGATGACTGACTCTTCCCACTGTCTATGTTTTGAACCATTTCTGTGACACTAGATATAGAGTCCAATGCTTCACTTCAGGTTTACTGTATCCCTTGGACCTTCTTATTATCGATGAATCACAGAAATTGCATCGGAATTAAATACAAAAGGCACAATGTCGACTTAAGGACAAGACGACTGACTCTTCTTACTGACTATGTTTTGTACCATTCCTGTGACACTAGTTATAGATTCCAATGCTTCACTTCAGGTTTACTGTATCCCTCTGACCTTCTTATTGACGATGAAACACAGAAAATGCATCGGAATTAAATACAAGAGCCACAATGCCAACTTAAGTACAAGAAGACTGACTCTTCGTACTGTCTATGTTTGGAACCATTCCTGTGACACTAGTTATAGATTCCAATGCGTCACTTCAGGTTTAGTGTTTCCCTTGGACCTTCTTATTGACGATGAATCACAGAAATTGCATCGGAATTAAAAAGAAAAGGCACAATGCCGACTTAAGTACAAGAAGACTGACTCATCTTTCTGTCTATATTTTGAACCATTCCAGTGACACTAGTTATAGATTCCGATGCTTCACTTCAGGTTTACTGTATCCCTTGGACCATCTTATTGACGATGAAACACTGATATTGCATCGGAATTAAATAGAAAAGGCACAATGCCGACTTAAGTACAAGAAGACTGACTCTTCTTACTGTCTATGCTTTGAACCTTAATTGTGACACTTGTTATAGATTCCGATGCTTCACTTCAGGTTTATTGTATCCCTCTGACCTTCGTATTGACGATGAAACACAGAAATTGCATGGGAATTAAATAGAAAAGGCACAATGTCGACTTAAGTACAAGAGGACTGACTCTTCTGACTTGTTTTGAACCATTTCTGTGACTCTAGTGATAGATTCCGATGCTTCACTCCAGGTTTACTGTATCCCTTGGACCTTCTTATTGATGTTGAAACACAGAAATTGCATAGGAATTTAATAGAAAAGGCACAATGCCGACTTAAGTACAAGAAGACTGACTCTTCTTACTGACTACGTTTTGAACCATTCCTGTGACTCTAGGTATAGATTCCGATGCTCACTTCAGGTTTCTGTAAACCTTGGACCTTCTTATTGACGACGAAACACAGAAATTGCATAGGAATTAAATACAAAATTCACAATGCCGACTTACGTACAAGATGACTGACTCTTCCTACTGTCTATGTTTTGAACCGTTCCTGTGACACTAGTGATAGATTCCGATGCTTCACTCCAGGTTTACTGTATCCCTTGGACCTTCTTATTGACGATGAAACACAGAAATTGCATAGGAATTTAATAGAAAAGGCACAATGCCGACTTAAGTACAAGAAGACTGACTCTTCTTACTGACTATGTTTTGAACCATTCCTGTGACGCTAGGTATAGATTATGATGCTTCACTCCAGGTTTACTATATCCCTTGGACCTTCTTATTGACGATGAAACACAGAAATTGCTTCGGAATTAAATACAAAAGGCACAATGCCGACTTAAGGACAAGAAGACTGACTCTTCTTACTGACTATGTTTTGAACCATTCCTGTGACACTAGTTATAGATTCCGATGCTTCACTTCATGTTAACTGTATCCCTCTGACCTTCTTATTGACTATGTAACTCAGAAATAGCATCGGAATTAAATACAAAAGGCACAATGCCGATTTAAGTACAAGATGACTGACTCTTCTTACTGTCTATGTTTTGAACCATTCCATTGACACTAGTTACAGATTCCGATGCTTCACTCCAGGTTTACTGTATCCCTTGGACCTTCTTATTGACGATGATACACAGAAATTGCATCGGAATTAAATAGAAAAGGCACAATGCGGACGTAAGTACAAGAAGACTGACTTTTCTTACTGACTACGTTTTGAACCATTCCTGTGACACTAGTTATAGGTTCCGATGCTTCACCTCAGGTTTACTGTATCCCTCTGACCTTCCTATTGACGATGAAACACAGAAATTGCATCGGAATTAAATAGAAAAGGCACAATGCCGACTTAAGTACAAGAAGACTGACTCTTCTTACTGTCTATGCTTTGAACCTTTATTGTGACACTTGTTATAGATTCCGATGCTTCACTTCAGGTTTACTGTATACCTTGGACCTTCTAATTGACGTTGAAACGCAGATATTGCATCGGAATTAAATAGAAATGGCACAATGCCGACTTAAGTACAAGAAGACTGACTCTTCTTACTGATTATAGTTTGAACCATTCCTGTGACACTAGTCATAGATCCCGATGCTTTACGTCAGGTTTACTGTATACCTTGGACCTTCTTATTGACGATGAAACACAGAAATTGCATCGGAATTATATACAAAAGGCGCAATACCGACTTAAGTACAAGATGACTGACTCTCCGTACTGCCTATGTTTTGAACCATTCCTGTGACACTAGTTTTTGATTCCGATGCTTCACTTCAGGTTTACTGTATCCCTCTGACCTTCTTTTTGACGATGAAACACAGAAATTACATCGGAATTACATACAAAAGGCACAATACTGACATAAGTACAAGAAGACTGACTCTTCCTACTGTCTATGTTTTGAACCATTCCTGTGACACTAGTTATAGAATCCGATGCTTCACTTCAGGTTTACTGTATCCCTGTGACCTTATTGCCGATGAAACAAATAAGTTGCATCGGAATTAAATACAAAACGCACAATACCGACTTAAGGACAAGATGTATGACTCTTCTTACTGACTATGTTTTGAACCATTCCAGTGACACTAGTTATAGAATCCGATGCTTCACTTCAGGTTTACTGTATCCCTCTGACGTTCTTATTGACGATGAAACACAGAAATTGAATCGGAATTAAATACAAATGCCACAATGCCGACTTAAGTGCAAGAAGACTGATTCTTCGTACTGTCTATGTGTGGAACCGTTCCTGTGACACTAGTTATAGATTCCGATGCTTCACTTCAAGTTTACTGTTTCCCTTGGACCTTCTTATTGACGATGAAACACAGAAATTGCATCGGAATTAAATACAAAAGGCACAATGCCGACTTAAGTATGAGATGACTGACTCTTCCTACTGTCTATGTTTTGAACCATTTCTGTGACACTAGATATAGAGTCCAATGCTTCACTTCAGGTTTACTGTATCCCTTGGACCTTCTTATTATCGATGAATCACAGACATTGCATCGGAATTAAATACAAAAGACACAATGTCGACTTAAGGACAAGACGACTGACTCTTCTTACTGACTATGTTTTGTACCATTCCTGTGACACTAGTTATAGATTCCAATGCTTCACTTCAGGTTTACTGTATCCCTCTGACCTTCTTATTGACGATGAAACACAGAAGATGCATCGGAATTAAATACAAGAGCCACAATGCCGACTTAAGTACAAGAAGACTGACTCTTCGTACTGTCTATGTTTGGAACCATTCCTGTGACACTAGTTATAGATTCCAATGCGTCACTTCAGGTTTAGTGTTTCCCTTGGACCTTCTTATTGACGATGAATCACAGAAATTGCATCGGAATTAAATAGAAAAGGCACAATGCCGAGTTAAGTACAAGAAGACTGACTCATCTTTCTGTCTATATTTTGAACCATTCCAGTGACACTAGTTATAGATTCCGATGCTTCACTTCAGCTTTACTGTATCCCTTGGACCATCTTATTGACGATGAAACACTGATATTGCATTGGAATTAAATACAAAAGGCACAATGCCGACTTAAGTACAAGAAGACTGACTCTTCTTACTGTCTACGTTTTGACCCAATCCTGTGACACTAGTTGTAGATTCCGATGCTTCACTTCAGGTTTACTGTATCCCTTGGACCTTCTTATTGACGATGAAACACAGAAATTGCATCGGAATTAAATACAAAAGGCACAATGCCGACTTAAGAACAAGAACACTGACTCTTACTACTGTCTATGTATTGAACCATTCCTGTGACACTAGTTATAGATTCCGCCGCTTCCCTTCAGGCTTACTGTATCCCTTGTACCATCTTATTGACGATGAAACACAGAAATTGCATCGGAATTAAATACAAAATGCACAATGCCGGCTTAAGTACATGAAGACCAACTCTTTTTATTGACAATGATTTGAACCATTCCTGTGATACTAGTTATAGATTCCGATACTTCACTTCAGGTTTGCTGTATCCCTTGGACATTCCTATTGACGATGATACACTGAAATTGCATCGGAATTAAATACAAAAGGCACAATTCCGACTTAAGTATAAGAAGACTGACTCTTCTTACTGTCTATGCTTTGAACCATTCCTGTGACACTCGTTATAGATTCCGATGCTTCACTCCAGGTTTACTATATCCCTTGGACCTTCTTATTGACGATGAAACACAGAAATTGCTTCGGAAGTAAATACAAAAGGCACAATGCCGACTTAAGGACAAGAAGACTGACTCTTCTTACTGACTATGATTTGAACCATTCCTGTGTCACTAGTTATAGATTCCGATGCTTCACTTCATGTTTACTGTATCCCTCTGACCTTCTTATTGACTATGAAACTCAGAAATAGCATCGGAATTAAATACAAAAGGCACAATGCCGAGTTAAGAAAAGAAGACTGACTCTTCTTACTGTCTATGTTTTGAACCATTCCATTGACACTAGTTATAGATTCCGATGCTTCACTCCAGGTTTACTGTATCCCTTGGGCCTTCTTATTGACGATGATACACAGAAATTGCATCGGAATTAAATAGAAAAGGCGCAATGCCGACGTAAGTACAAGAAGACTGACTTTTCTTACTGACTACGTTTTGAACCATTCCTGTGACACTAGTTATAGATTCCGATGCTTCACTTCAGGTTTACTGTATCCCTTGGACCTTCTTATTGACGATGAAACACAGAAATTGCATCGGAATTAAATACAAAAGGCAAAATGCCGACTTAAGATTACGAAGACTGACTCTTCTTACTGTCTATGTTTTCAACCATTCCTGTGACACTAGTTATAGATTCCTATACTACACTCCAGGTTTACTGTATCCCTTGGACCTTCTTATTGACGATGAAACATAGAAATTGCATCGGAATTAAATACAAAAGGCACACTGCCGACTTAAGTACAAGAAGACTGACTCTTCTTCCTAACTATGTTTTGAACCATTCCTGTGACACTAGTTATAGATTCCGATGCTTCACCTCAGGTTTACTGTATCCCTCTGACCTTCGTATTGACGATGAAACACAGAAATTGCATGGGAATTAAATAGAAAAGGCACAATGTCGACTTAAGTACAAGAGGACTGACTCTTCTAACTTGTTTTGAACCATTCCTGTGACTCTAGTGATAGATTCCGATGCTTCACTCCAGGTTTCTGTATACCTTCGACCTTCTTATTGACGATGAAACACAGAAATTGCATCGGAATTAAATACAAAATTCACAATGCCGACTTACGTACAAGATGACTGACTCTTCCTACTGTCTATGTTTTGAACCGTTCCTGTGACACTAGTGATAGATTCCGATGCTTCACTCCCGGTTTACTGTATCCCTTGGACCTTCTTATTGACGATGAAACACAGAAATTGCATAGGAATTTAATAGAAAAGGCACAATGCCGACTTAAGTACAAGAAGACTGACTCTTCTTACTGACTATGTTTTGAACCATACCTGTGACGCTAGGAATAGATTAAGATGCTTCACTCCAGGTTTACTATATCCCTTGGACCTTCTTATTGACGATGAAACACAGAAATTGCTTCGGAATTAAATACAAAAGGCACAATGCCGACTTAAGGACAAGAAGACTGACTCTTCTTACTGACTATGTTTTGAACCATTCCTGTGACACTAGTTATAGATTCCGATGCTTCACTTCATGTTAACTGTATCCCTCTGACCTTCTTATTGACTATGTAACTCAGAAATAGCATCGGAATTAAATACAAAAGGCACAATGCCGATTTAAGTACAAGAAGACTGACTCTTCTTACTGTCTATGTTTTGAACCATTCCATTGACTCTAGTTACAGATTCCGATGCTTCACTCCAGGTTTACTGTATCCCTTGGACCTTCTTATTGACGATGATACACAGAAATTGCATCGGAATTAAATAGAAAAGGCACAATGCGAACGTAAGTACAAGAAGACTGACTTTTCTTACTGACTACGTTTTGAACCATTCCTGTGACACTAGTTATAGATTCCGATGCTTCACTTCAGGTTTACAGTATCCCTTGGACCTTCTAATTGACGATGAAACAAAGAAATTGCATCGGAATTAAATACAAAAGGCAAAATGCCGACTTAAGTTTACGAAGACTGACTCTTCTTACTGTCTATGTTTTGAACCATTCCTGTGACACTAGTTATAGATTCCTATGCACACTCCAGGTTTACTGTATGCCTTGGACCTTCTTATTGACGATGAAACATAGATATTGCATCGGAATTAAATACAAAAGGCACACTGCTGACTTAAGTACAAGAAGACTGACTCTTCTTCCTGACTATGTTTTGAACCATTCCTGTGACACTAGTTATAGATTCCGATGCTTCACCTCAGGTTTACTGTATCCCTCTGACCTTCCTATTGACGATGAAACACAGAAATTGCATCGGAATTAAATAGAAAAGGCACAATGCCGACTTAAGTACAAGAAGACTGACTCTTCTTACTGTCTATGCTTTGAACCTTTATTGTGACACTTGTTATAGATTCCGATGCTTCACTTCAGGTTTATTGTATCCCTCTGACCTTCGTATTGACGATGAAACACAGAAATTGCATCGGAATTAAATAGAAAAGGCACAATGTCGACTTAAGTACAAGAGGACTGACTCTTCTTACTTGTTTTGAACCATTCCTGTGACTCTAGTGATAGATTCCGATGCTTCACTCCAGGTTTACTGTTTCCCTTGGACCTTCTTATTGCCGATGAAACACCGAAATTGCATCGGAATTAAATACAAAAGGCACAATGCCGACTTAAGTAAAAGAAGAGTGACTCTTCTTACTGATTATAGTTTGAACCATTCCTGTGACACTAGTTATAGATTCCGATGCTTCACTTCAGGTTTACTGTATCCCTTGGACCGTCGAATTGACGATGAAACACAGAAATTGCATCGGATTTAAATACAAAACGCAAAATGCCGACTTAAGTACACGAAGACTGACTCTTCTTCCTGTCTATGTTTTGAACCATTTCTGTGACACTTGTTATAGATTCCGGTGCTTCACTCCAGGTTTACGGTATCCCTTGGACCTTCTTATTGACGATGAAACACAGATATTGCATCGGAATTAAATGCAAAAGGCACAATGCCGTCTTAAGGACAAGAAGTCTGACTCTTCTTACTGTATATGTTTGAACCATTCCTGTGACACTAGTTATAGATTCCGATGCATCACTTCAGGTTTATTGTATCCCTCTGACCTTATTGCCGATGAAACACAGAAATTGCATCGGAATTAAATACAAAAGGCACAATGCCGACTTAAGGACAAGAAGTCTGACTCTTCTTACTGACTATGTTTTGAACCATTCCTGTGACACTAGTTATAGATTCCGATGCTTCACTTCAGGTTTACTGTATCCCTCTGACGTTCTTATTGACGATGAAACACTGAAATTGCATCAGAATTAAATACAAAAGCCACAATGCCGACTTAAGTACAAGAAGACTGACTCTTCGTACAGACTATGTGTGGAACCATTCCTCAGACACTAGTTATAGATTCCGATGCTTCACTTCGGGTTTACTGTTTCCCTTGGACCTTCTTATCGACGACGAAACACAGAAATTGCATAGGGAATTAAATACAAAAGGCACAATGCCGACTTAAGTATGAGATGACTGACTCTTCCTACTGTCTATGTATTGAACCATTTCTGTGACACTTGTTATAGAGTCCGATGCTTCACTTCAGGTCTACTGTATCCCTTGGACCTTCTTATTGACGATGAATCACAGAAATTGCATCGGAATTAAATACAAAAGGCACAATGCCGACTTAAGGACAAGAAGACTGACTCTTCTTACTGACTATGTTTTGAACCATTCCTGTGACACTAGTTATAGATTCCGATGCTTCACTTCAGGTTTACTGTATCCCTCTGACCTTATTGCCGATGAAACACAGAAATTGCATCGGAATTAAAAACAAAAGGGACAATGCCGACTTAAGGACAAGAGGACTGACTCTTCTTACTGACTATGTTTGAACCACTCCTGTGACACTAGTTATTGATTCCGATGCTTCACTTCAGGTTTACTGTATCCCTCTGACGTTCTTATTGACGATGAAACTCGGAAATTGCATCGGAATTACATACAAAAGGCACAATGCCGACTTAAGTACAAGAAGACTGACTCTTCTTACTGTCTATATTTTGAACTATTCCAGTGACACTAGTTATAGATTCCGATGCTTCACTTCATGTTTACTGTATCCCTTGGACCTTCTTATTGACGATGACACACAGAAATTGCATCGGAATTAAATACAAAAGGAACAATGCCGACTTAAGTACAAGAAGACCGACTCTTCTTACTGTCTATGTTTTGATCCATTACTGTGACTCTAGTTATAGATTCCGGTGCTTCACTCCAGGTTTACTGTATCCCTTGGACCTACTTATTGACGATGAAAAACAGAAATTGCATCGGAAATAAATACAAAGGGCACAATGCAGACTTAAGGACAAGAAGACTGAATCTTCTTACTAACTATGTTTTGAACCAATACTGTGACACTAGGTATAGATTCCGATGCCTCACTTCAGGTTTCTGTATACCTTGGACCTTCTTATTGACGATGAAACACAGAAATTGCATCGGAATTAAATACAAAATTCACAATGCCGACTTACGTACAAGAAGACTGACTCTTCCTACTGTCTATGTTTTGAACCGTTCCTGTGACACTAGTTTTGAATTCCGATGCTTCACTTCAGGTTTACTGTATCCCTCTGACGTTCTTATTGGCGATGAAACACAGAAATTGCATCGGAATTAAATAGAAAAGGCACAATGCCGACTTAATTACAAGAAGACTGACTCTTCCTACTGTCTATGATTTGAACCATTCCTGTGACACTAGTTATAGATTCCGATGCTTCACTTCAGGTATACTGTATCCCTCTGACCTTATTGCCGATGAAACACAGAAATTGCATCGGAATTAAATACAAAAGGCACAATGCCGACTTAAGGACAAGAAGTCTGACTCTTCTTACTGACTATGTTTTGAACCATTAATGTGACACTAGTTATAGATTCCGATGCTTGACTTCAGGTTTACTGTATCCCTCTGACGTTCATATTGACGATGAAACACTGAAATTGCATCGGAATTAAATACAAAAGCCACAATGCCGACATAAGTACAAGAAGACTGATTCTTCGTACAGTCTATGTGTGGAACCATTCCTGTGACACTAGTTATAGATTCCGATGCCTCACTTCGGGTTTACTGTTTCCCTTGGACCTTCTTATCGACGACGAAACACAGAAATTGCATAGGGAATTAAATACAAAAGTCACAATGCCGACTTAAGTATGAGATGACTGACTCTTCCTACTGTCTATGTTTTGAACCATTTCTGTGACACTTGTTATAGAGTCCGATGCTTCACTTCAGGTTTACTGTATCCCTTGGACCTTCTTATTGACGATGAATCACAGAAATTGCATCGGAATTAAATACAAAAGGCACAATGCCGACTTTAGGACAAGAAGACTGACTCTTGTTACTGACTTTGTTTTGAACCATTCCTGTGACACTAGTTATAGATTCCGATGCTTCACTTCAGGTTTACTGTATCCTCTGACCTTATTGCCGATGAAACACAGAAATTGCATTGGAATTAAATACAAAAGGCACAATGCCGACTTAAGTACAAGAAGACTGACTCTTCTTCCTGTCTATATTTTGACTATTCCAGTGACACTAGTTATAGATTCCGATGCTTCACTTCATGTTTACTGCATCCCTTGGACCTTCTTATTGACGATGACACACAGAAATTGCATCGGAATTAAATACAAAAGGCACAATGCCGACTTAAGTACAAGAAGACCGACTCTTCTTACTGTCAATGTTTTGATCCATTACTGTGACTCTAGTTATATATTCCGGTGCTTCACTCCAGGTTTACTGTATCCCTTGGACCTACTTATTGACGATGAAAAACAGAAATTGCATCGGAAATAAATACAAAGGGCACAATGTCGACTTAAGGACAAGAAGACTGAATCTTCTTACTGACTATGTTTTGAACCATTCCTGTGACACTAGGTATAGAATCCGATGCTTCACCTCAGGTTTACTGTATACCTTGGACCTTCTTATTGACGATGAAACACAGAAATTGCATCGGTATTATATACAAAAGGCACAATGCCGACTTAAGTACAAGAAGACTGACACTTCGTACTGCCTATGTTTTGAACCATTCCTGTGACACTAGTTGTGGATTCCGATGCTTCACTTCAGGTTTACTGTATCCCTCTGACCTTCTTATTGACGATGAAACACAGAAATTGCATCGGAATTAAATAGAAAAGCACAATGCCGACTTAAGTACAAGAAGACTGACTCTTCCTACTGCCTTTGTTTTGAACCATTCCTGTGACACTAGTTATAGATTCCGATGTTTCACTTCAGGTTTACTGTATCCCTCTGACCTTATTGCCGATGAAACACAGAAATTGCATCGGAATTAAATACAAAAGGCACAATGCCGACTTAAGGACAAGAAGTCTGACTCTTCTTACTGACTATGTTTTGAACCATTCCTGTGACACTAGTTATAGATTCCGATGCTTCACTTCAGGTTTACTGTATCCCTCTGACGTTCTTATTGACTATGAAACACTGAAATTGCATCGGAATTAAATACAAAAGGCAAAATGCCGACTTAAGTACAAGAAGACCGACTCTTCTTACTGTCAATGTTTTGATCCATTACTGTGACTCTAGTTATAGATTCCGGTGCTTCACTCCAGGTTTACTGTATCCCTTGGACCTACTTATTGACGATGAAAAACAGAAATTTAATCGGAAATAAATACAAAGGGCACAATGCCGACTTAAGGGCAAGAAGACTGAATCTTCTTACTGACTATGTTTTGAACCATTCCTGTGACACTAGGTATAGATTCCGATGCTTCACTTCAGGTTTCTGTATACCTTGCACCTTCTTTTTGACGATGAAACACAGAAATTGCATCGGAATTAAATACATAATTCACAATGCCGACTTACGTACAAGAAGACTGACTCTTCTTACTGTATATGTTTGAACCATTCCTGTGACACTAGTTATAGATTCCAATGCTACACTCCAGGTTCACTGTATCCCTTGGACCTTCTTATTGACGATGAAACACAGAAATTGCATCGGAATTTAATACAAAAGGCACAATGCCGACTTAAGTACACGAAGACTGACTCTTCTTCCTGACTATGGTTTGAACCATTCCTGTGACACTACTTATAGATTCCGATGCTTCACCTCAGGTTTACTGTATCCCTTGGACCTTCTTATTGACGATGAAACACAGAAATTGTATCGGAATTAAATAGAAAAGGCACAATGCCGACTTAAGTACAAGAAGACTGACTCTTCTTACTGTCTATGTTTTGAACCTTTCCTGTAACACTTGTTATAGATTCCGATGCTTCACTCCAGTTTTACTGTATCCCTTGGACCTTCTTATTGACGATGAAACACAGATATTGCATCGGAATTAAATAGAAAAGGCACAATGCCGACTTAAGTACAAGAAGACTGACTCTTCTTATTGACTATGTTTTGAACCTTTCCTGTAACACTTGTTATAGATTCCGATGCTTCACTCCAGGTTCACTGTATCCCTTGGACATTCTTATTGACGATGAAACACAGATATTGCATCGGAATTAAATAGAAAAGGCACAATGCCGACTTAAGTACAAGAAGACTGACTCTTCTTACTGATTATAGTTTGAACCATTCCTGTGACACCAGTTATAGATTCCGATGCTTTACGTCAGGTTCACTGTATACCTTGGACCTTCTTATTGACGATGAAACACAGAAATTGCATCGGAATTATATACAAAAGGCACAATGCCGACTTAAGTACAAGAAGACTGACTCTTCGTACTGCCTATGTTTTGAACCATTCCTGTGACACTAGTTGAGGATTCCGATGCTTCACTTCAGGTTTACTGTATCCCTCTGACCTTCTTATTGACGATGAAACACAGAAATTGCATCGGAATTAAATAGAAAAGCACAATGCCGACTTAAGTACAAGAAGACTGACCCTTCCTACTGCCTTTGTTTTGAACCATTCCTGTGACACTAGTTATAGATTCCGATGCTTCACTTCAGGTTTACTGTATCCCTCTGACCTTATTGCCGATGAAACACAGAAATTGAATCGGAATTAAATACAAAAGGCACAATGCCGACTTAAGTACAAGAAGTCTGACTCTTCTTACTGACTATGTTTTGAACCATTCCTGTGACACTAGTTATAGATTCCGATGCTTCACTTCAGGTTTACTGTATCCCTCTGACGTTCTTATTGACGATGAAACACTGAAATTGCATCGGAATTAAATACAAAAGCCACAATGCCGACTTAAGTACAAGAAGACTATTTCTTCGTACTGTCTATGTGTGGAACCATCTCTGTGACACTAGTTATAGAGTCCGATGCTTCACTTAAGGTTTACTGTATCCCTTGGACCTTCTTATTGACGATGAATCACAGAAATTGCATCGGAATTAAATACATAAGGCACAATGCCGACTTAAGGGCAAGAAGACTGACTCTTCTTACTGACAATGTTTTGAAACATTCCTGTGACACCAGTTATAGATTCCGATGCTTCACTTCAGGTTTACTGTATCCCTCTGACGTTCTTATTGACGATGAATCACTGAATTTGCATCAGAATTAAATACAAAATCCACAATGCCGACTTAAGTATAAGAAGACTGACTCTTCGTACAGTCTATGTGTGGAACCATTCCTGAGACACTAGTTATAGATTCCGATGCTTCACTTCGGGTTTACTGTTTCCCTTGGACCTTCTTATCGACGATGAAACACAGAAAATGCATAGGGAATTAAATACAAAAGGCACAATGCCGACTTAAGTATGAGATGACTGACTCTTCCTACTGTCTATGTATTGAACCATTTCTGTGACACGTGTTATTGAGTCCGATGCTTCACTTCAGGTTTACTGTATCCCTTGGACCTTCTTATTGACGATGAATCACAGAAATTGCATCCGAATTAAATACAAAAGGCACACTGCCGACTTAAGGACAAGAAGACTGACTCTTCTTACTGACTATGTTTTGAACCATTCCTGTGACACTAGTTATAGATTCCGATGCTTCACTTCAGGTTTACAGTATCCCTCTGACCTTATTGCCGATGAAACACAGAAATTGCATCGGAATTAAATACAAAAATGACAATGCCGACTTAAGGACAAGAGGACTGACTCTTCTTACTGACTATGTTTGAACCATTCCTGTGACACTAGTTATTGATTCCGATGCTTCACTTCAGGTTTACTGTATCCCTCTGACGTTCTTATTGACGATGAAACTCGGAAATTGCATCGGAATTAAATACAAAAGGCACAATGCCGACTTAAGTAGAAGAAGACTGACTCTTTTTACTGTCTATATTTTGAACTATTCCAGTGACACTAGTTATAGATTCCGATGCTTCACTTCATGTTTACTGTATCCCTTGGACCTTCTTATTAACGATGACACACAGAAATTGCATCGGAATTAAATACAAAAGGCACAATGCCGACTTAAGTACAAGAAGACCGACTCTTCACACTGTCTATGTTTTGATCCATTACTGTGACTCTAGTTATAGATTCCGGTGCTTCACTCCAGGTTTACTGTATCCCTTGGACCTACTTATTGACGATGAAAAACAGAAATTGCATCGGAAATAAATACAAAGGGCACAATGCCACTTAAGGACAAGAAGACTGAATCTTCTTACTGACTACGTTTTGAACCAATCCTGTGGCACTAGGTATAGATTCCGATGACTCACTTCAGGTTTCTGTATACCTTGGACTTTCTTATTGACGATGAGACACAGAAATTGCATCGGAATTAAATACAAAATTCACAATGCCGACTTACGCACAAGAAGACTGACTCTTCCTACTGTGTATGTTTTGAACCGTTCCTGTGACACTAGTTTTGGATTCCGATGCTTCACTTCAGGTTTACTGTATCCCTCTGACCTTCTTATTGACGATGAAACACAGAAATTGCATCGGAATTAAATACAAAAGGCACACTGCCAACTTAAGGACAAGAAGACTGACTCTTCTTACTGACTATGTTTTGAACCATTCCTGTTACACTAGTTATAGATTCCGATGCTTCACTTCAGGTTTACTCTATCCCTTGGACCTTCGTACTGACGATGAAACACAGAAATTGCATCGGATTTAAATACAAAAGGCAAAATGCCGACTTAAGTACACGAAGAATGACTATTCATCCTGTCTATCTTTTGAACCATTCCTGTGACACTAGTTATAGTTTCCGATGCTTCACTTCAGGTTTATTGTATCCCTCTGACCTTCTTATTGACGATGAAACACTGAAATTGCATCGGAATTAAATAGAAAAGGCGCAATGTCGACTTAAGTACAAGAGGACTGACTCCTTCTTACTGTCTATGTTTTGAACCATTCCTGTGACCCTAGTGATAGATTCCGATGCTTCACTCCAGGTTTACTGTATCCCTCTGACCTTCTTATTGACGATGAAACAGAGAAATTGCATCGGTATTAGATAGAAAAGGCACAATGCCGACTTAAGTACAAGAAGACTGACTCTTCTTACTGTCTATGTTTTGAACCTTTCCTGTAACACTTGTTATAGATTCCGATGCTTCACTCCAGGTTTACTATATCCCTTGGACCTTCTTATTGACGATGAAACACAGATATTGCATCGGAATTAAATAGAAAAGGCACAATGCCGACTTAAGTACAAGAAGACTGACTCTTCTTACTGATTATAGTTTCAACCATTCCTGTGACACCAGTTATAGATTCCGATGCTTTACGTCAGGTTTACTGTATACCTTGGACCTTCTTATTGACGATGAAACACAGAATTTGCATCGGAATTATATACAAAAGGCACAATGCCGACTTAAGTACAAGAAGACTGACTCTTCGTACTGCCTATGTTTTGAATCATTCCTCTGACACTAGTTGTGGATTCCGATGCTTCACTTCAGGTTTACTGTATCCCTCTGACCTTCTTATTGACGATGAAACACAGAAATTGCATCGGAATTAAAAAGAAAAGCACAATGCCGACTTAAGTACAAGAAGACTGACTCTTCCTACTGCCTTTGTTTTGAACCATTCCTGTGACACTAGTTATAGATTCCGATGCTTCACTTCAGGTTTACTGTATCCCTCTGACCTTATTGCCGATGAAACACAGAAATTGCATCGTAATTAAATACAAAAGGCACTGTGCCGACTTAAGGACAAGAAGTCTGACTCTTCTTACTGACTATGTTTTGAACCATTCCTGTGACACTAGTTATAGATTCCGATGCTTCACTTCAGGTTTACTGTATCCCTCTGACGTTCTTATTGACGATGAAACACTGAAATTGCATCGGAATTAAATACAAAAGCCACAATGCCGACTTAAGTACAAGAAGACTGATTCTTCGTACTGTCTATGTGTGGAACCATTCCTGTGACACTAGTTATAGATTCCGATGCTTCACTTCGGGTTTACTGTTTCCCTTGGACCTTCTTATTGACGATGAAACACGGAAATTGCATCGGAATTAAATACAAAAGGCACAATGCCGACTTAAGTATGAGATGACTGACTCTTCCTACTGTCTATGTTTTGAACCATTTCTGTGACACTAGTTATAGAGTCCGATGCTTCACTTCAGGTTTACTGTATACCTTGGACCTTCTTATTGACGATGAATCACAGAAATTGCATCGGAATTAAATACATAAGGCACAATGCCGACTTAAGGACAAGAAGACTGACTCTTCTTACTGACTATGTTTTGAACCATTCCTGCGACACTAGTTATAGATTCCGATGCTTCACTTCAGGTTTACTGTATCCCTCTGCACTTCTTATTGACGATGAAACACAGAAATTGCATCGGAATTAAATACAAAAGGGACAATGACGACTTAAGGACAAGAGGACTGACTCTTCTTACTGACTATGTTTGAACCATTCCTGTGACACTAGTTATTGATTCCGATGCTTCACTTCAGATTTACTGTATCCCTCTGACGTTCTTATTGACGATGAAACTCGGAAATTGCATCGGAATTCAATACAAAAGGCACAATGCCGACTTAAGCACAAGAAGACTTACTCTTCTTACTGTCTATATTTTGAACTATTACAGTGACACTAGTTATAGATTCCGATGCTTCACTTCAAGTTTACTGTATCCCTTGGACCATCTTATTGACGATGATAAACAGAAATTGCATCGGAAATAAATACAAAGGGCAAAATGCCGACTTAAGGACAAGAAGACTGAATCTTCTTACTGACTATGTTTTGAACCAATCCTGTGACACTAGGAATAGATTCCGATGCCTCACTTCAGGTTTCTGTATACCTTGGACCTTCTTATTGACGATGAGACACAGAAATTGCATCGGAATTAAATACAAAATTCACAATGCCGACTAACGTACAAGAAGACTGACTCTTCCTACTGTGTATGTTTTGAACCGTTCCTGTGACACTAGTTTTGGATTCCGATGCTTCACTTCAGATTTACTGTATCCCTCTGACCTTCTTATTGACGATGAAACACAGAAATTGCATCGGAATTAAATACAAAAGGCACAATGCCAACTTAAGGACAAGAAGACTGACTCTTCTTACTGACTATGTTTTGAACCATTCCTGCTACACTAGTTATAGATTCCGATGCTTCACATCAGGTTTACTGTATCCCTTGAACCTTGGTATTGACGATGAAACACAGAAATTGCATCGGATTTAAATACAAAAGGCAAAATGCCGACTTAAGTACACGAAGAATGACTCTTCTTCCTGTCTATCTTTTGAACCATTCCTGTGACACTAGTTATAGTTTCCGATGCTTCACTTCAGGTTTATTGTATCCCTCTGACCTTCTTATTGACGATGAAACACTGAAATTGCATCGGAATTAAATAGAAAAGGCGCAATGTCGACTTAAGTACAAGAGGACTGACTCCTTCTTACTGTCTATGTTTTGAACCATTCCTATGACCCTAGTGATAGA
This sequence comes from Schistocerca serialis cubense, assembly GCF_023864345.2. Classification (NCBI taxonomy): domain Eukaryota; kingdom Metazoa; phylum Arthropoda; class Insecta; order Orthoptera; family Acrididae; genus Schistocerca; species Schistocerca serialis. The sequence goes on along the minus strand of NC_064640.1, from coordinate 1,082,927,193 downwards.
TTCCGTTGCTTCACTCCAGGTTTACTGTATCCCTCTGACCTTCTTATTGACGATGAAACAGAGAAATTGCATCGGAATTAAATAGAAAAGGCACAATGCCGACTTAAGTACAAGAAGACTGACTCTTCTTACTGTCTATGTTTTGAACCTTTCCTGTAACACTTGTTATAGATTCCGATGCTTCACTCCAGGTTTACTGTATCCCTTGGACCTTCTTATTAACGATGAAACACAGATATTGCATCGGAATTAAATAGAAAAGGCACAATGCCGACTTAAGTACAAGAAGACTGACTCTTCGTACTGCCTATGTTTTGAATCATTCCTCTGACGCTAGTTGTGGAGTCCGATGCTTCACTTCAGGTTTACTGTATCCCTCTGACCTTCTTATTGACGATGAAACACAGGAATTGCATCGGAATTAAAAAGAAAAGCACAATGCCGACTTAAGTACAAGAAGACTGACTCTTCCTACTGCCTTTGTTTTGAACCATTCCTGTGACACTAGTTATAGATTCCGATGCTTCACTTCAGGTTTACTGTATCCCTCTGACCTTATTGCCGATGAAACACAGAAATTGCATCGTAATTAAATACAAAAGGCACAATGCCGACTTAAGGACAAGAAGTCTGACTCTTCTTACTGACTATGTTTTGAAACATTCCTGTGACACTAGTTATAGATTCCGATGCTTCACTTCAGGTTTACTGTATCCCTCTGACGTTCTTATTGACGATGAAACACTGAAATTGCATCGGAATTAAATACAAAAGCCACAATGCCGACTTAAGTACAAGAAGACTGATTCTTCGTACTGTCTATGTGTGGAACCATTCCTGTGACACTAGTTATAGATTCCGATGCTTCACTTCGGGTTTACTGTTTCCCTTGGACCTTCTTATTGACGATGAAACACGGAAATTGCATCGGAATTAAATACAAAAGGCACAATGCCGACTTAAGTATGAGATGACTGACTCTTCCTACTGTCTATGTTTTGAACCATTTCTGTGACACTAGTTATAGAGTCCGATGCTTCACTTCAGGTTTACTGTATCCCTTGGACCTTCTTATTGACGATGAATCACAGAAATTGCATCGGAATTAAATACATAAGGCACAATGCCGACTTAAGGACAAGAAGACTGACTCTTCTTACTGACTATGTTTTGAACCATTCCTGTGACACTAGTTATAGATTCCGATGCTTCACTTCTGGTTTACTGTATCCCTCTGCACTTCTTATTGACGATGAAACACAGAAATTGCATCGGAATTAAATACAAAAGGGACAAGGACGACTTAAGGACAAGAGGACTGACTCTTCTTACTGACTATGTTTGAACCATTCCTGTGACACTAGTTATTGATTCCGATGCTTCACTTCAGGTTTACTGTATCCCTCTGACCTTCTTATTGACGAAGAAACACAGAAATTGCTTCGGAATTAAATACAAAAGGCACAATGCCAACTTAAGGACAAGAAGACTGACTCTTCTTACTGACTATGTTTTGAACCATTCCTGCTACACTAGTTATAGATTCCAATGCTTCACATCAGGTTTACTGTATCCCTTGAACCTTGGTATTGACGATGAAACACAGAAATTGCATCGGATTTAAATACAAAAGGCAAAATGCCGACTTAAGTACACGAAGAATGACTCTTCTTCCTGTCTATCTTTTGAACCATTCCTGTGACACTAGTTATAGATTCCGATGCTTCACTTCAGTTTTATTGTATACCTGTGACCTTCTTATTGACGATGAAACACTGAAATTGCATCGGAATTAAATAGAAAAGACGCAATGTCGACTTAAATACAAGAGGACTGACTCCTTCTTACTGTCTATGTTTTGAACCATTCCTGTGACCCTAGTGATGGATTCCGATGCTTCACTCCAGGTTTACTGTATCCCTCTGACCTTCTTATTGACGATGAAACACAGAAACTGCATCGGAATTAAATAGAAAAGGCACAATGCCGACTTAAGTACAAGAAGACTGAATCTTCTTACTGTCTATGTTTTGAACCTTTCCTGTAACAGTTGTTATAGATTCCGATGCTTCACTCCAGGTTTACTGTATCCCTCGGACCTTCTTATTGACGATGAATCACAGATATTGCATCGGAATTAAATAGAAAAGGCACAATGCCGACTTAAGTACAAGAAGACTGACTGTTCTTACTGATTACAGTTTGAACCATTCCTGTGACACGAGTTATAGATTACGATGCTTTACGTCAGGTTTACTGTATACCTTGGACCTTCTTATTGACGAGGAAACACAGAAATTGCATTGGAATTATATACAAAAGGCACAATGCCGACTTAAGTACAAGAAGACTGACCCTTCGTACTGCCTATGTTTTGAACCATTCCTGTGACACTAGTTGTGGATTCCGATGCTTCACTTCAGGTTTACTGTATCCCTCTGACCGTCTTATTGACGATGAAACACAGAAATTGCATCGGAATTAAATGGAAAGGCACAATGCCGACTTAAGTACAAGAAGACTGACTCTTCCTACTGCCTATGTTTTGAACCATTCCTGTGACACTAGTTATAGATTCCGATGCTTCACTTCAGATTTACTGTATCCCTGTGACCTTATTGCCGATGAAATACAGAAATTGCATCGGAATTAAATACAAAAGGCACAATGCCGACTTAAGGACAAGATGTCTGACTCTTCTTACTGACTATGTTTTGAACCATTCTTGTGACACTAGTTATAGATTCCGATGCTTCACTTCAGTTTTACTGTATCCCTCTGACGTTCTTATTGACGATGAAACACTGAAATTGCATCGGAATTAAATACAAAAGCCACAATGCCGAATTAAGTACAAGAAGACTGATTCTTCGTACTGTCTATGTGTGGAACCATTCCTGTGACACTAGTTATAGATTCCGATGCTTCACTTCGGGTTTACTGTTTCCCTTGGACATTCGTATTGACGATGAAACACGGAAATTGCATCGGAATTAAATACAAAAGACACAATGCCGACTTAAGTATGAGATGACTGACTCTTCCTACAGTCTATGTTTTGAACCATTTCTGTGACACTAGTTATAGAGTCCGACGCTTCACTTCAGGTTTACTGTATCCCTTGGACCTTCTTATTGACGATGAATCACAGAAATTGCATCGGAATTAAATACAAAAGGCACAATGCCGACTTAAGGACAAGAAGACTGACTCTTCTTACTGACTATGTTTTGAACCATTCCTGTGACACTAGTTATAGATTCCGATGCTTCACTTCAGGTTTACTGTATCCCTCTGACCTTATTGCCGATGAAACACAGAAATTGTATCGGAATTAAATACAAAAGGCACAATGCCGACTAAAGGACAAGAAGACCGACTCTTCTTACTGACTATGTTTTGAACCATTCCTGTGACACTAGTTATAGATTCCAATGCTTCACTTCAGGTTTACTGTATCCCTGTGACGTTCGTATTGACGATGAAACTCAGAAATGGCATCGGAATTAAATACAAAAGCCACAATGCCGACTTAAGTACAGGAAGACTGACTCTTCGTACTGTATATGTGTGGAACCATTCCTGCGACACTAGTTATAGTTTCCGATGCTTCACTTCAGGTTTACTGTATGCCTTGGACCTTCTTATTGACGATGAATCACAGAAATTGCATCGGAATTAAATACAAAAGGCACAATGACGACTTAAGTACAAGAAGACTGACTCTTCTTACTGACTATATTTTGAACTATTCCAGTGACACTAGTTATAGATTCCGATGCCTCACTTCATGTTTACTGTATCCCTTGGACCTTCCTATTGACGATGAAACACAGAAATTGCATCAGAATTAAATACAAAAGGCACAATGCCGACTTAAGTACAAGAAGACCGACTCTTCTTACTGTCTATGATTTGATCCATTACTGTAACTCTAGTTATAGATTCCGTAGCTTCACTTCATGTTTACTGTATCCCTCTGACCCTCTTGTTGCCGATGAAACACAGAAATTGCATCGGAATTAAATACAAAAGGCACAATGCCGACACAAGTACAAGAAGACTGACTCTTCTTACTGTATATGTTTGAACCACTCCTGTGACACTAGTTATAGATTCCGATGTTTCACTTCAGGTTTACTGTATCCCTCTGACCTTCTTATTGACGGTGAAACTCAGAAATTGCATCGGAATTAAATACGAAAGGCACAATGCCGATGCAAGTACTAGAAGACGGTCTCTTTATAAAGGCACATTTGCATGCCGAGCGTGAGTTTCCTCGGAAACGCGAGATATTAATTAAATAAATAATCAGTGACAAATAAATAAAGCCTATGGCACACAACTGCAGCGCTGTGTCGCTGATAAAACAAAAGTACATTTACGTTAGTCGTATGTTTGATTAAGAAAAGAAGAGCTCTCGTTGAAGTGGTGCGAGAAGCACGTATTTTAGTTTTATTGTCTGGCACACCGCCATATTTCATGATACAGAAAATTGCAACCATACTAGGCACTCGATTCTGTAAAGAATTTATATTTATAAAAGTAAGTAGGATTATGAACTGTAGGCTTATTCATTGAATATATCTGATTTAACTAACTGTGTAATTTTTTGTTTAGTAGACAATCACCTCTGTACGACGTTTTGGCATGGCTGGCAAATTATTGTAATATTGAGATTTAGTTTATGAGTCCGCACCTACCGCAGCAGTCTTTGGAAACGATTTAATTACGAAGTCCGATTATTTCAGTTTTATTTCACGGTCAACTACGAGTAACATTGCCTTTACGAAAAAGCCATTGTCAAGCGTCTGATACCGAATAATCAAAACCTGACGACTCATAGGAGAGCCAATCAGACAGATAAAAATAATTAATATTTTATTTTATTTTATTTTATTTTATTTATTTTATATTGGCGACTGCGTGTCGGACTTGTTATTTTGTCATTTGTTACATTGTTCTCTTTGTTTCATGTGAAAAATCAACCTTCTGGTCCTGGACTTGACTATATGAGAAATAAAAAAAAATCAGAAGATATTTGCCAATTATAAAATTTTGCGGGAAGACGCAAAGAAGCTTCCAGCAAAATAAGGTAAGACGCAGCATCTTTGCATTAGCAGGCTTGACCAGACGTATAATTCAGTGTATTAGCTTTTCAGTAAAATTCTGTAGTGTTTCTTTTCCGTATAACAGTTTCAGTGATAAATTCCATTCTCAGTATTTTTCCTTAAACAATAACGTATGCAACAATACCAATACACGAGTGTACAATATGGCCGACTTCTGTACGATATCATGTAACATGGCCAGCAGCCATTACCAATAATCTCAAATTCAGTTTATATTTTTAAATTAACAGACAGCCATTGTTGCTACGACCGATTCATGCTCAACTGCATTTTATTTTAAAACCAGTGTCAAACATTAATTTCTTGAAATATATAGCACGTGTGGCATGGTAATAACTAGAAAACAATACGCAAAAATGGAACAGCAAAGACGTACTATTGAGACGCAATCCGACTCGGACGAGAGACAAATGTTAGAAAATGACTTTACGACAGCAACCGGTAGTGACGATACATCAAATATTGACGCAAGTGTCAACGGAAATTTTGACAATAGGCCGTCCACCACAAAAATTTCAAAGTCTCAGTCAGAGCCCATGTTAATACATGACGTCACGTCTAATGACGCGGCGGGGGCAGAGACCTTGCAAACAGTAAACATTGCCAACATGTTACAAATGCTAATGAAACAAAACGCAGAAAATATGGCAACCTTAAGGATGCAGAACGCGGAAAACATGGCAACCTTAAAGACACAAAATGAACAGTTAAAGACACAAAATGACGAAATTAAATCTGATCTCATAGCAATCAAGGCATGTAATGACACTTTGTGTAAACGTGTGGAAGTTATAGACGCCACACTGACCGAACAGATGACTAAACTCAGTACGAAATTTTCCAAGCTTAATACGAGACAAGAAAAGACTACAAATGACGTAGCACTTTTACAGAAACAATTAAAAAACCTTAATGTCACGTGTGAAGCTCTTACTGAACAAATTCAAACATATCCTTCAGTACACGACAACCTTGAAAAACGAATTACTGACGTGCAGAATAAATTTGACGATGTTGAACAACACCTGACTGACATCTTACAATCTGATGCCACAGCTCATTTTCAAAATATTAATAAAGAATTTCATGATTGGGTAGAGAACAAAGACAAACATTTTGATAGATGCATACGTGAAAATTTACCAACAATTGTGCACGACTCCGTAGCGGAATACATCACTAATAACAAACAGCTGATTAGTGACGCAGTACAATCCGTCACTGCACCCATGAGACAATTCACCGATCAACCACAGTCTGAATGTAACGAAAATATCAGTCAAAATGTACAGTTCAGAAACCAATATACATTCGAGTATGACGCACACATACCGCACACCACAAACACACAAGAACAAAACACACCACGACTACAACACATACCACGACGTGCAACCACAAACACAAGCTATTATCATGGTAAACCACAGCAACATTATCGTAATTACTCGCCAGCTGAGCATTGCAGTAATTACAGTGGAACAAATCCATATCATAATGCAAAGGAAGACGAAAGCTTAATAAAACACAGGCAATTTCAGGCTTTTATCCCAGAGAAACGAACCATTCATCCGGTGATTTTTCTTAAATCTTTTAGTAACGCATTTCCACGCACTTGGAGTGACCGGAAAAAGATTTCATATATTGTCGGTTACATCCAAGGCGATGCAGCTGTCTGGGCATACAGTCAAGCTGACGTATGTACCACGTACAGTGAGTTTGAGCGTGCCTTTCTGAACAAATTCTGGTCGCAATCCGTCCAGGAGCGACTCAGGAGACAAATTTTAGAACCTGAAACTTTTAACAGTAAAAATGGTAACTTACGCAGATATTTTGAAAAATACTTGAACATGGGACATTTTTTAGACGAACCAGTCGCAACACGTGATATACTCCGAGCGTTGAAGGCCAAATTGCCTTTCAACATTAAGGAAAAACTTCTACATATCCCAGATGACGATTCAGATTATTTTTTAACAGCTTTAGATTCGGTTGACATGTTACTTGAAGATCAGCGCTTCGCGCGGCAAAACAGCAGCCACAATGTTTACACTAGTGGTATGCAAAACATGCAGGCTTGCCAACACAATTCTGGCGCGCCCACAGTTGGATACGCGGTACAACAAAAACAGCAAACTCACATGCCGTCTCAGTACGGAAATCAAAATCAACACGCGTATTCCAATACGAACAATAGTTACAACAGTAATAACATTTCATGCGGCAATCCATACAAAAGGCACCGCGGTAATAACTGCAACGGTAACAACGGATACAAAGGTAATAACAAAAACACAAACAGAAATAGAAATAATAATAACTACGAGCCAAGACAGCATCAAGGTTGGACTCGTAACGATCAGTACTTTCATTCAAACTCTGCTTTACCACAGCAGCCACCAGGTCAAAATTGGAGCATACCTTACGACCGACAGGTAAGTTATAATGCGCAACAGCAACAACAACCGCAAAAGTTTGGAGATCATAATAGGCAATATCCGAATGTGAATATAATAGAAATGACACCTGATGCACAACCTCAATCTGTGTCAGTACCTAGTACAAATGATAATCCAACAAACTAGAAACAGTCACTACTTTGCCCCAGGTCGTGGCTGAAGAATCCTTGGGGGGCGGCTTCAATGTTAATCAGTTATTTGACACCACACTTGAACAACAGAATAATGATATGCCGAGTAATTCTAAACAAAAACTACCTGTTTTATTTATAAGATACAACCACAATAACAATATATCAGATGAACTTTTACAAGACAGTACACAATGTCGTTTAAACACAAATGAAATTGTTTTAGCATCCACTACTGGTGTAGTAGGTGGGATTCCAACTACTATTATCCTAGATACAGGTGCAGCTGTGAGCGTTTTATCTTTTAATTTTTATAAAAAGATGTGTGAATTGGAACCTGTGCCTGAGTTTCCTGCCCAAAACTGTAAAATAACTACTGCACTAGGTAATAAGTCATGTAGGGTTACGAAGCAAGTTTTTGTAAACGTTAAAATAGGTAATGGAACCGTACAATGGCCATTCCTGGTTGTACAAAACCTTGTGACAAATTGCATATTAGGAATAGATATTATGAGCGAGAAGGACTGCATTATAGACTTCTCCAAAGGTAAATGTATTTTAAATGATAAAGGCAGTGTAATTATTATTGATTTGGACAGGAGAACTCTAAAGCATGACAAACACTGTACAGGGTACAAGGTACAGTTAGTACTTGACAAAGACATTCAAGACATGCAAACACACTCATCTGACAGAGAGCTAATGGACTTGAAAACATTGCTTGATCATAAGATAAGTGAAGCTACAGCTCTCAGTGTACATGAACGTATAAAACTACAGGAAGTGTTATCCAAGTATTTACAAGTTTTTACCAAACGATTAGGTGTTATCAACACGTATGTGTACAAGATTGAAGTTAAGCCTCACAAGATCTTCTACCATAAGACATATAACGTACCGTTATCTCAACGACCTGCTGTGTGGCAAGAATTAAAACAAATGTTAGACTGGAAGGTCATTGAACCATCCACCTCACCTTATTGTAGTCCTCTACTTGTTGTCAAAAAATCAAATGGAGGCATTAGGTTAGTGTTAGACGCACGAGCTATTAATGAAATAATTTTACCGGTTCACACAAAACCTGAAAATTTAGAAGAGCAATTACAGAAATTTCTAGATGCAAAATATTTTTCCACAATAGATCTCGCTAATTCGTTTTGGCAGGTGGGTATCACTCCTGATTCTCGGAAATATACTGCATTTATGTTCGGGGGGCGAACCTATCAGTTTTGTGTTCTACCCTTCGGACTGAATGTCAGCTCTGGGGTATTCATTACAGCCCTGGATACCGTGCTTGGCGACGATTTAGTTGAGACAGTCACACACTATGTAGATGATATACTGATAGCTACACAATCCTGGAATGAACACGTTGACACACTTCAAAGAATTTTAGAAAAATTTGCACAAGCTGGAGTCAAGGCCAACCTAAGAAAATCAAAATTTGGTTGCAGTGAGATAAAGTATTTAGGACATATCATTAATTCACAGGGCATACGTCCGGATCCCAGTAAATTAGATGCTATCAGAAACTTTCCTAGCCCTCGAACTAAAAAGCAGTTAAAATCATTCCTTGGGCTATGTTCATTTTTCAGACGTTTTTTGCCACAACCACTTTTGAACAGTAAACATCTGCTAAATCTACTCAGAAGGAATCAAGTTTGGATCTGGTCGGAACAGTGCCAGAATGACTTTAATACAATTAAACATGCTTTAGTGAATGCTAACATTTTGAGCCATCCAGATTTCAATTTAGATTTTTGTATGACTTGTGACGCTTCACGTACTGGCTTGGGCTGTTGCTTATTTCAAGTTGTAAAGAATAAAGAGGAGGAACAGATAAGAATTATTGGGTTTGCGAGTCGCACTCTAACTGAATGTGAGCGTACATACTCCACTACTGAGTTAGAAACACTTTCCATAGTATGGGCATTCAAGAAATTCAATTATTATTTATTTGGAAAACATACGGTAATTTACACCGATCACCAGGCCCTGACATTTTTGTTAACTTGTAAACTTGTACATCCTAGACTATCACGATGGGCAGTTACACTTCAGAACTACTCTTTTGAAATTAAGTACATAAGAGGTAAGGACAACACCATTGCAGACACTTTGTCTAGACTTCCACAAGGTATGAATGATACCAACAGTGACTTAGAAAATATAAATGACTACAGGATTCTCTTAATGCAAGACAAGCAGTATCACCAATATTATATTGATATGTGCAGAAACATGGCTGAATTACAAAAATCTGATCCTCACTGGTATAAGATAATAACATTACTGGTAGAAAAACACAACCATCCTTTGACTCAGTATTACAAGTTACACAATGATGTGTTATTTTACCGCCGACATCCAAATGCTACTAACTGGTGTGTATGCATTCCCAAAGAGTCTGAACGTAATCTAATTTGGCACACACACTTAGTTTGGGGTCATTATGGGACGAAAAAGTGTTTGGCAAAGCTCAGTACATACTGTTATTTTAGCAATATGAGAAGAAAAATTTACAGGGAACTAAAAACATGTGTCATATGTCAAAAATCAAAACCTCAGAATTTATCCACAAAAACAGATTTACATTCTATTTTACCTGGTAGACCCCTGGAAATTCTGTGTACTGACATTAGTGGACCGCATCCAGCAAGCTCTGGAGGCGTCAAATATATCTTAGCTTTTTACGATATATTTTCTAAACACGTAAAACTTTATGCTTTAAAATCCGCCACTGCAAATGCTATAATACGAAGATTCTCAAGTGATTACCTGACGCACGTGGGAAAACCTAAAGCAATTCTGTCAGATAATGCAGCATACTACTCTGGGTACAAATGGAGAAATTTCTTGAAGGACAATAACATTAAAAGTATATTTATTTCGAGGTTTAGTCCACAATGTAACGCGACTGAGAGACTTTTCCGAGAATTAAATCGATTCATGAGGACCTATATTTCATCAAAACATACTAATTGGGTGTCCTACCTAAGTCTTTTCGAAGACGTACACAATAACTTAAATATTTACGATACAAATTACACACCTAACGAGATCATGTTCAATTGCAAACAGAACGATCAGTGGATAGAACCATTACCTAAGTTGTCAGACAAGGAAATCACACCTGAACAGAAAATAAAAGAAGTATTGACTACGCTGACACATCACGCACAGATACGAAACAAACATCACAGAAACATAATAAAAAGAAAACAAAAATTCGAGGTAGGAATGCTTGTACTACTTCGTACTCATCATAAATCTGTTGCACTCAAACGACGCAACGCTAAGTGGCGTCTGCTATATGAAGGACCTTATATAATTGTTAACATACCGCACCCTGGTGCGTATCTGTTACAACATCGTAGAACTAACAAAATTATTGGGCTATACGCACACCGAGATCTTAGAGCATTTCATGCTGAATAATGTAAAAGTCATACCCATCAAAATATTGCTAAGCAACTCGAAAAACTCTGTTGCTACAACACAGATAATAAGTAGTATAGAAATTTTCATTTCAGCGTTCCAGAGTCGCAGTTGAAGACAGAAGAACTTTTCTTTCAACGCCGCGGTTCCACCGAGAAGACTGAATATTAAAGTAAAATTTATGATTACGTAGCAGTGAATGATATATAAATTTTTCACGGAACATTTGTGACTGTAGGTACCACTGACTTGCTATGACACCTGACGAACCGACAGACGTCATCTGTGAAGCGATCTTTTACTTCGAGAAATAGATTAGACGCACATCTCTCAGCAAGAAAAGCATCTACCAGTAGTCAAGGCCACACAGACACACTACACACACGCACAAAACGCGAGGAATCGAACATTTTCTCTCTCTTACTATTTTGAATATTTATTGAGTAGTGAAAACGCCTGGTCTTGCCTACTGATGTAATGAATGTTGTGTCTAACCTATCTTAATTTCAGATGACATCACAAAAAACATCGATAATATCCCAGCAAAACCGCTAAAGAGGATGTAAATATCTGCAATTCATGTAATCAAATATGACACAATGTAATAACCTATAGCTATGTAATGATGATGTAAACATGTTTATGTGCAACTGTATTATGTTTATGCTAAGAAAATATGTGACGTGTGTATGTATTATTACTTATGTTTTTTTTTTAAACTGATGTATAATGTAACTGTTACTGTGTGAAAATTTGAACGATAACGAGTGCCAAAATGTGAAAAACTTTTTTAAAAAAAAAAAAAAAAAAAAGAATTGCGTAGTGAACCACTATTCACGGACATTAACGTACATTACTAAGTCTGCAACTACGCAGAAACCTATGTGAAAGAAACTGTTAATGACATTCATGATGCATCGTACCTTTGTTAACGCGATGAACGATTTCTTCGATGAGTAACCACGAACATTTAGGTGAGCTATATTTAAAAAAAAAAAAAAAAAAAAAACTGAATATGTGAAGTGCATAATTCGTGCATCGTCTAGCGACATTACTACAGTACCCAACTTCAAGATGTTAACTGGATTAAATGGACACAAAGTGCCTGTCCAGAAAACAACACGACGGGTGGAAGAATTTTGGTTGGAACTTCAGGGAATGAAATGTTCTCGAAATGTGACGGACACGCTTACCTGGACTGTCCAAGGATCGACGCCAGCTATGTGCCGTCCGAGGTTCTGCAACCAAGCTTCCACGGAATATCGAAAACGAACTGCATATGGACTAATTACTCGACGGGTCACGTCTGATCTGTAATAAACAATGCTTTTTGTCACAACGAACTGCATCACAACGACTATAATGGAAATAGGAAATGGACATGCTTATGTATCAATCACGTTGTTATACAACGATGTTACTGTGATCAAAAAAACTCTACCACGACGATACTAACCTGTAAAAAATTATTGTGCAGCAGATGAATATGAACTGTGATAACGACACCATGTGTATAGGTCAACGCACCTGAAAAATACGGACATTTTTCTTTGAAGCATTTCATTGCAATGCTATGTAACTAAGAACATTCAACAATCTAAAGTTGTATTGTATTATAACAAATATTGTAATTTTAAAACTAAGTTACCTGTCATAGAATGTAGTCTTCATATGTAATCTTGGTGGAATATTTTCTTTGTGCAACGACTAAGAAATGCGCGCGCACACGAACAATATGAACTGCAATACTGTGCCGCGTGATCTAAATTTACGAAATAACGGCAGTGCCGTAGTTACACAGACGCTTCTGCGCATGCGCGCACTCTGTTTTGCCAAAATAAGAACTTTTTCGGCGCACGCGCGTCATTCAAATTTTGTGTATAATATACAGTATAATGTAAGTCATGTAAATAGTTGTAGATAACTTAGATTTTCTTGTGCCTTTAGGTGAATTGCTCGCCTGCAGGTGTGTCCTTTCGCCTCGCAATTCAGGGGGCAATATAAAGGCACATTTGCATGCCGAGCGTGAGTTTCCTCGGAAACGCGAGATATTAATTAAATAAATAATCAGTGACAAATAAATAAAGCCTATGGCACACAACTGCAGCGCTGTGTCGCTGATAAAACAAAAGTACATTTACGTTAGTCGTATGTTTGATTAAGAAAAGAAGAGCTCTCGTTGAAGTGGTGCGAGAAGCACGTATTTTAGTTTTATTGTCTGGCACACCGCCATATTTCATGATATAGAAAATTGCAACCATACTAGGCACTCGATTCTGTAAAGAATTTATATTTATAAAAGTAAGTAGGATTATGAACTGTAGGCTTATTCATTGAATATATCTGATTTAACTAACTGTGTAATTTTTTGTTTAGTAGACAATCACCTCTGTACGACGTTTTGGCATGGCTGGCAAATTATTGTAATATTGAGATTTAGTTTATGAGTCCGCACCTACCGCAGCAGTCTTTGGAAACGATTTAATTACGAAGTCCGATTATTTCAGTTTTATTTCACGGTCAACTACGAGTAACATTGCCTTTACGAAAAAGCCATTGTCAAGCGTCTGATTCCGAATAATCAAAACCTGACGACTCATAGGAGAGCCAATCAGACAGATAAAAATAATTAATATTTTATTTTATTTTATTTTATTTTCTTTATTTTATATCTTCTTACTGATTATGTTTTTAACCATTCCTGTGACCCTAGTTATGGATTCCGATGCTTCACTTCAGGTTTGCTGTACCCCTCTGACCTTCTTATTGACGATGAAACACAGAAATTGCGTCGGAATTAAATAGAAATGGCACAATGCCGCATTAAGTACAAGTAGAATGACTCTTCTTACTGTCTATGTTTTGAACCAATCCTGTGACACTAGTTGTAGATTTCGATGCTTCACTTCAGGTTTACTGTATCCCTTGGACCTACGTATTGACGATGAAACACAGAAATTGCATCGGAATTAAATACAAAAGGCACAATGCCGAGTTAAGTACAAGAACACTGACTCTTCCCACTGTCTATGTTTTGAACCATTCCTGTGGCACTAGTTATAGATTCCGACGCTTCACTTCAGGTTAACTGTATCCCTTGTACCTTCTTATTGACGATGAATCACAGAAATTGCATCGGAATTAAAGACAAAAGGCAGAATGCCGACTTAAGTACAAGAAGACTGACTCTTCTTACTGTCTATATTTTGAACCATTCCAGTGACACTAGTTATAGATTCCGATGCTTCACTTCAGGTTTCCTTTATCCCTTGGACCTTCTTATTGGCGATGAAACACAGAAATTGCATCGGAATTGAATACAAAAGGCACAATACCGACTTAAGTACAAGAAGACCGACTCTTCTTACTGTCTATGTTTTGAATCATTACTGTGACTCTAGTTATTGATTTCGGTGCTTCACTCCACGTTTACTGTATCCCTTAGACCTACTTACTGACGATGAAACACAGAAATTGCATCGGAATTAAATACAAAAGGCACAATGCCGACTTCAGGACAAGAAGACTGACTCTTCTTACTGACTATGTTTTGAACCATTCCTGTGACACTAGTTATAGATTCCGATGCTTCACTTCATGTTTACTGTATCCCTCTGACCCTCTTATTGACGATGAAACACAGAAATTGCATTGGAATTAAATGCAAAAGGCACAATGCTGACTTAAGTACAAGAAGACTGACTCTTCTTACTGTATATGTTTGGACCATTCCTGTGACACTAGTTATAGATTCCAATGCTATACTCCAGGTTTACTGTATCCCTTGGACCTTCTTATTGACGATGAAACACAGAAATTGCATCGGAATTAAATACAAAAGGCACAATGCCGACTCAAGTACAAGAAGACTGACTCTTTTTCCTGACTATGTTTTGAACCATTCCTGTGACACTAGTTATAGATTCCGATGCTTCGCTTCATGTTTACTGTATCCCTTGGACCTTCTTATTGACGATGAAACACAGAAATTGCATCAGAATTAAATACAAAAGGCACAATGCCGACTTAAGTACAAGAAGACCGACTCTTCTTACTGTCTATGTTTTGATCCATTACTGTGACTCTAGTTATAGATTCCGTAGCTTCACTTCATGTTTACTGTATCCCTCTGACCCTCTTATTGCCGATGAAACACAGAAATTGCATCGGAATTAAATACAAAAGGCACAATGCCGACTCAAGTACAAGAAGACTGACTCTTCTTAATGTATACGTTTGAACCATTCCTGTGACACTAGTTATAGATTCCGATGCTTCACTTCAGGTTTACTGTATCCCTCTGACCTTCTTATTGACGGTGAAACACAGAAATTGCATCGGAATTAAATACGAAAGGCACAATGCCGATGCAAGTACAAGAAGACGGTCTCTTCTTCCTGACTATGTTTTGAACCATTCCTGTGACACTAGTTATGTATTCCGATGCTTCACTTCAGGTTTACTGTATCCCTCTGACCTTCTTATTCACGATGAAACACAGAAATAGCATCGGAATTAAATAGAAAAGGCACAATGCCGCATTAAGTACAAGAAGAATGACTCTTCTTACTGTCTAATTTTTGAACCAATCCTGTGACACTAGTTGTAGATTCCGATGCTTCACTTCAGGTTTACTGTATCCCTTGGACCTACGTATTGACGATGAAAGACAGAAAATGCATCGGAATTAAATTCAAAAGGCACAATGCCGACTTAAGTACAAGAATACTGACTCATCCAACTGTCTATGTTTGAACCATTCCTGTGGCACTAGTTATAGATTCTGACGCTTCACTTCAGGTTAACTGTATCCCTTGTACCTTCTTATTGACGATGAATCACAGAAATTGCATCGGAATTAAATACAAAAGGCACAATGCCGACTTAAGTACAAGAAGACTGACTCTTCTTACTGTCTATACTTTGAACCATTCCAGTGACACTAGTTATAAATTCCGATGCTTCACTTCAGGTTTACTGTATCCCTTGGACCTTCTTATTGACGATGAAACACAGAAATTGCATCGGAATTAAATACAAAAGGCACAATACCGACTTAAGTACAAGAAGACCGACACTTCTTACTGTCTATCTTTTGAACCATTACTGTGACTCTAGTTATTGATTTCGGTGCTTCACTCCACGTTTACTGTATCCCTTTGACCTACTTATTGACGATGAAACACAGAAATTGCATCGGAATTAAATACAAAAGGCACAATGCCGACTTCAGGACAAGAAGACTGACTCTTCTTACTGACTATGTTTTGAACCATTCCTGTGACACTAGTTATAGATTCCGATGCTTCACTTCATGTTTACTGTATCCCTCTGACCCTCTTATTGACGATGAAACACAGAAATTGCATTGGAATTAAATACAAAAGGCACAATGCCGACTTCAGGACAAGAAGACTGACTCTTCTTCCTGACTATGTTTTGAACCATTCCTGTGACACTAGTTATAGATTCCGATGCTTCACCTCAGGTTTACTGTATCCCTTTGACCTTCTTATTACGATGAAACACGGAAATTGCTTCGGAATGAAATAGAAAAGGCACAATGCCGACTTAAGTACAAGAAGACCGACTCTTCTTACTATCTATCTTTTGAACCTTTCCTGTGACACTTGTTATAGATTCCGATGCTTCACTCCAGGTTTACTGTATCCCTTGGACCTTCTTATTGACGATGAAACACAGAAAATGCATCGGAATTAAATAGAAAAGGCACAATGCCGACTTAAGTACAAGAAGTCTGACTCTTCTTACAGATTATAGTTTGAACCATTCCTGTGACACTAGTTTTAGATTCCGATGCTTTACGTCAGGATTACTATATACCTTGGACCTTCTTATTGACGATGAAACACAGAAATTGCATCGGAATTATATACAAATGCCACAATGTCGACTTAAGTACAAGAAGACTGACTCTTCGTACTGCCTATGTTTTGAACCATTCCTGTGACACTAGTTGTGAATTCCAATGCTTCACTTCAGGTTTACTGTATGCCTCTGACCTTCTTATTGACGATGAAACACAGAAATTGCATCGGAATTAAATACAAAAGGCACAATGCCAACTTAAGGACAAGAAGACTGACTCTTTTTACTGACTATGTTTTGAACCATTCCTGTGACACTAGTTATTGATTCCGATGCTTCACTTCAGGTTTACTGTATCCCTTGGACCTTCGTATTGACGATGAAACTAAGAAATTGCATCGGATTTAAATACAAAAGGCAAAATGCCGACTTAAGTACTCGAAGACTGACTCTTCTTACTGCCTATGTTTTGAACCATTCCTGCGACACTAGTTATAGATTTAGATGCTTCACTTCAGGTTTATTGTATCCCTCTGACCTTCTTATTGACGATGAAACACTGAAATTGCATCGGAATTAAATAGAAAAGGCAGAATGTCGACTTAAGTACAAGAGGACTGACTCTTCTTACTGTCTATGCTTTGAACCATTCCTGTGACACTAGTTATAGATTCCGATGCTTCACTTCACGTTTGCTGTATACCTTGGACCTTCTTATTGACGATGAAACACAGAAATTGCATCGGAATTAAACACAAAAGGCACAATGCCGACTTAAGTATGAGATGACTGACTCTTCCTAGTGTCTATGTTTTGAACCATTTCTGTGACACTAGTTATAGAGTCCGATGCTTCACTTCACGTTTACTGTATCCCTTGGACCTTCTTATTGACGATGAATCACAGAAATTGCATCGGAATTAAATCCAAAAGGACCAATGCCGACTTAAGTACAGGAAGGCTGACTGATCTTACTGTGTATATTTTGAACTATTCCAGTGACACTAGTTATAGATTCCGATGCTTCACTTCATGTTTACTGTATCTCTTGGACCTTCTTATTGACGATGAACCACAGAAATTGGATCGGAATTAAATACAAAAGGCACAATGCCGACTTAAGTACAAGAAGACCGACTCTTCTTACTGTCTATGTTTTGATCCATTACTGTGACTCTAGTTATAGATTCCGGTGCTTCACTTCAGGTTTACTGTATCCCTCTGACCTTCTTATTGACGATGAAACACAGAAATTGCATCGGAATTAAATAGAAAAGGCACAATGCCGCATTAAGTACAAGAAGATTGACTCTTCTTACTGTGTATGTTTTGAACCAATCCTGTGACACTAGTTGTAGATTCCGATGCTTCACTTCAGGTTTACTGTATCCCTTGGACCTACTTATTGACGATGAAACACAGAAATTGCATCGGAATTAAATACAAAAGGCACAATGCCGACTTAAGTACAAGAACACTGACTCTTCCCACTGTCTATGTTTTGAACCATTCCGGTGGCACTAGTTATAGATTCCGACGCTTCACTTCAGGTTAACTTAATCCCTTGTTCCTTCTTATTGACGATGAATCACAGAAATTGCATCGGAATTAAATACAAAAGGCACAATGCCGACTTAAGTACAAGAAGACTGACTCTTTTTACTGTCTATATTTTGAACCATTCCAGTGACACTAGTTATAGATTCCGGTGCTTCACTTCAGGTTTACTGTATCCCTTGGACCTTCTTATTCACGATGAAACACAGAAATTGCATCGGAATTAAATACAAAAGGCACAATACCGACTTAAGTACAAGAAGACCGACCTTCATACTGTCTATGTTTTGTACCATTACTGTGACTCTAGTTATTGATTCCGGTGCTTCACTCCAGGTTTACAGTATCCCTTAGACCTACTTATTGACGATGAAACACAGAAATTGCATCGGAATTAAATACAAAAGGCACAATGCCGACTTTAGGACAAGAAGACTGACTCTTCTTACACACTGTGTTTTGAACCATTCCTGTGACACTAGTTATAGATTCCGATGCTTCACTTCATGTTTACTGTATCCCTCTGACCCTCTTATTGACGATGAAACACAGATATTGCATCGGAGGTAAATACAAAAAGCACAATGCTGACTTAAGTACAAGAAGACTGACTCTTCTTACTGTATATGTTTGAACCATTCCTGAGACACTAGTTATAGATTCCAATGCTACACTCCAGGTTTACTGTATCCCTTGGACCTTCTTGTAGATGATGAAACACAGAAATTGCATCGGAATTAAATACAAAAGGCACAATGCCGACTTAAGTACTCGAAGACTGACTCTTCTTACTGTCTATGTTTTGAACCATTCCTGTGACACTAGTTATAGATTCCGATGCTTCACTTCAGGTTTATTGTATCCCTCTGATCTTCTTATTGACGATGAAACACTGAAATTGCATCGGAATTAAATAGAAAAGGCACAATGTCGACTTAAGTACAAGAGGACTGACTCTTTTTACTGTCTATGTTTTGAACCAATCCTGTGACCCTAGTGATAGATTCCGATGCTTCACTCCAGGTTTACTGTATCCCTTGGACCTTCTTATTGACGATGAAACACAGAAATTGCATCGGAATTAAATAGAAAAACACAATGCCGACTTAAGTACAAGAAGACTGACTCCTCTTACTGACTATGGTTTGAACCATTCCTGTGAACCTAGTTATAGATTCCGATGCTTCACTTCAGGTTTGCTGTATACCCTGGACCTTCTTATTGACGATGAAACACAGAAATTGCATCGGAATTAAATACAAGAGGCACAATGCCCACTTACGTACCAGAAGACTGACTCTTCCCACTGTCTATGTTTTGAACCATTCCTGTGAGACTAGTTTTGGATTCCGATGCTTCACTTCAGGTTTACTGTATCCATCTGACCTTCTTATTGACGATGAAACACAGAAATTGCATCGGAATTAAATACAAGAGGCACAATGCCCACTTACGTACAAGAAGACTGACTCTTCCCACTGTCTATGTTTTGAACCATTCCTGTGACACTAGTTTTGGATTCCGATGCTTCACTTCAGGTTTACTGTATCCATCTGACCTTCTTATTGACGATGAAACACAGAAATTGCATCGGAATTAAATACAAAAGGCACAATGCCGACTTAAGTACAAGAAGACTGACTCTTCCTACTGTCTATGTTTTGAACCATTCCTGTGACACTAGTTATAGATTCCGATGCTACACTTCAGGTTTACTGTATCCCTCTGACCTTATTGCCGATGAAACACAGATATTGCATCGGAATTAAATACAAACGGCACAATGCCGACTTAAGGACAAGAAGAATGACTCTTCTTACTGACTATGTTTTGAACCATTCCTGTGACACTAGTTATAGATTCAGATGTTTCACTTCAGGTTTACGGTATCCCTCTGACCTTCTTATTGACGATGAAACACAGATAATGCATCGGAATTTAATACAAAAGCCACAATGCCGACTTCAGTACAAGAAGACTGACTCTTCCCACTGTCTATGTTTTGAACCATTCCTGTGACACTAGTTTTGGATTCCGATGCTTCACTTCAGGTTTACTGTATCCCTCTGACCTTCTTATTGACGATGAAACACAAAGAAATTGCATCGGAATTAAATACAAAAGGCACAATGCCGACTTAAGTACAAGACGACTGATTCTTCGTACTGTCTATGTGTGGAAACACTCCTGTGACAGTAGTTATAGTTTCCGATGCTTCACTTCAGGTTTACTGTTTCCCTTGGACCTTGTTATTGACGATGAAACACAGAAATTGCATCGGAATTAAATACAAAAGGCATAATGCCGACTTAAGTATGCGATGACTGACTCTTCCTACAGTCTATGTTTTGAACAATTTCTGTGACACTAGTAATAGAGTCCGATGCTTCATTTCAGGTTTACTGTATCCCTTACACCTTGTTATTGACGATGAATCACAGAAATTGCATCGGAATTAAATACAAAAGGCACAATGCCGACTTAAGGACAAGAAGAATGACTCTTCTTACTGACTATGTTTTGAACCATTCCTGTGACACTAGTTATAGATTCCGATGCTTCACTTCAGGTTTACGGTATCCCTCTGACCTTCCTATTGACGATGAAACACAGAAAATGCATCGGAATTAAATACAAAAGCCACAATGCTGACTTCAGTACAAGAAGACTGACTCTTCGTACTGTCTATGTTTGGAACCATTCGTGTGACACTAGTTATAGATACCGTTGCTTCACTTCAGGTTTACTGTATCCCTTGGACCATCTTATTGACGATGAAACACTGATATTGCATCGGAATTAAATACAAAAGGCACAATGCCGACTTAAGTACAAGAAGACCGACTCTTCTCACTGTCTATGTTTTGAACCATTACTGTGACTCTAGTTATAGATTCCGGTGCTTCACTCCATGTTTACTGTATCCCTTGGACCTACTTATTGGCGATGAAACACAGAAATTGCATCGGAATTAATTACAAAGTGCACTATGCCGACTTAAGGACAAGAAGACTGACACTTCTCACTGTATATGTTTGAACCATTCCTGTGACACTGGTTATAGATTCCGATGCTTCGCTTCAGGTTTACTGTATCCCTCTGACCTTCTTATTGACGGTGAAACACAGAAATTGCATCGGAATTAAATACGAAAGTCACAATGCCGACTTAAGTACAAGAAGACTGACTCTTCTTACTGTCTACGTTTTGAACCAATCCTGTGACACTAATTGTAGATTCCGATGCTTCACTTCAGGTTTACTATATCCCGTGGACCTTCTTATTGACGATGAAACACAGAAATTGCATCGGAATTAAACACAAAATGCACAATGCCGACTTAAGTTCATGAAGATCGACTCTTTTTATTGACAATGATTTGAACCATTCCTGTGATACTAGTTATAGATTCCGATACTTGACTTCAGGTTTGCTGTATCCCTTGGACATTCCTATTGACGATGAAACACTGAAATTGCATCGGAATTAAATAGAAAAGGCACTATGCCGACTTAAGTACAAGAAGACTGACACTTCTTACTGACTATGTTTTGAACCATTCCTGTGACACTAGTTATAGATTGCGATGCTTCACCTCAGGTTTACTGTACCCCTCTGACCTTCCTATTGACGATGATACACAGAAATTGCATCGGAATTAAATAGAAAAGGCACAATGCCGACTTAAGTACAAGAAGACTGACTCTTCTTACTGTCTATATTTCGAACTATTCCAGTGACACTAGTTACAGATTCCGATGCTTTACTTCATGTTTACTGTATCCCTTGGACCTTCTTATTGACGATGAATCACAGAAATTGCATCGGAATTAAATACAAAAGGCACAATGCCGACTTAAGGACAAGAAGAATGACTCTTCTTACTGACTATGTTTTGAACCATTCCTGTGACACTAGTTATAGATTCCGATGCTTCACTTCAGGTTTACGGTATCCCTCTGACCTTCCTATTGACGATGAAACACAGAAAATGCATCGGAATTAAATTCAAAAGCCACAATGCCGACTTCAGTACAAGAAAACTGACTCTTCGTACTGTCTATGTTTGGAACCATTCGTGTGACACTAGTTATAGATTCCGTTGCTTCACTTCAGGTTTACTGTATCCCTTGGACCATCTTATTGACGATGAAACACTGATATTGCATCGGAATTAAATACAAAAGGCACAATGCCGACTTAAGTACAAGAAGACCGACTCTTCTTACTGTCTATGTTTTGAACCATTACTGTGACTCTAGTTATAGATTCCGGTGCTTCACTCCAGGTTTACTGTATCCCTTGGACCTACTTATTGACGATGAAACACAGAAATTGCATCGGAATTAAATACAAAAGGCACAATGCCGACTTAAGTACAAGAAACCGACTCTTCTTACTGTCTATGTTTTGAACCATTACTGTGACTCTAGTTATGGATTCCGGTGCTTCACTCCAGGTTTACTGTATCCCTTGGACCTACTTATTGACAATGAAACACAGAAATTGCATCGGAATTATATACAAAGGGCACAATGCCTACTTATGGACAAGAAGACTGAATCTTCTTACTGACTATGTTTGAACCATTCCTGTGACATTAGTTATAGATTCCAATGCTTCACTTCATGTTTTCTGTATCCCTCTGACCCTCTTATTGACGTTGAAACACAGAAATTGCATCGGAATTAAATACAAAAGGCACAATGCCGAATTAAGTACAAGAAGATTGACTCTTCTACTGTCTATGTTTTGAACCAATCCTGTGACACTAGTTGTAGATTCCGATGCTTCACTTCAATTTTACTGTATTCCTTGTACCTATTTATTGACGAAGAAACACAGAAATTGCATCGGAATTAAATACAAAAGGCACAATGCCGACTTAAGTACAAGAACACTGACTCTTCCTAGTGTCTATGTTTTTAACCATTCCTCTGGCACTAGGTATAGATTCCGATGCTTCACTTCAGGTTTGCTGTATACCTTGGACCTTCTTATTGACGATGAAAGACAGAAATTGCATCGGAATTAATTACAAAATTCACAATGCCGACTTACGTACAAGAAGACTGACTCTTCCTACTGTCTATGTTTTGAACCGTTCCTGTGACACTAGTTTTGGATTCCGATGCTTCACTTCAGGTATACTGTATCCCTCTCACCTTCTTATTGACTATAAAACACAGAAATTGCATCGGAATTAAATACAAAAGGCACTATGCCGACTTAAGTACAAGAAGACCGACTCTTCCTACTGTCTATGTTTGAACCAATCCTGTGACACTAGTTAAAGGTTCCGATGCTTACCTCAGGTTTACTGTATCCCTCTGACCTTATTGCCGATGAAACACAGAAATTGCATCGGAATTAAATACAAAAGGCACAATGCCGACTTAAGGACAAGAAGACTGACTCTTCTTACTGACTACTTTTGCACCATTCCTGTGACACTAGTTATAGATTCCGATGCTTCACTTCAGGTTTACTGTTTCCCTTGGACCTTCTTATTGACGATGAAACACAGAAATTGCATCGGAATCAAATACAAAAGGCACAATGCCGACTTATGTATGAGATGACTGACTCTTCCTACTGTCTATGTTTTGAACCATTTCTGTGACACTAGTTATAGAGTCCGATGCTTCACTTCAGGTTTACTGTATTCCTTGGACCTTCTTATTGACGATTAATCACAGAAATTGCATCGGAATTCAATACAAAAGGCACAATGCCGACTTAAGTACAAGAAGACTGACTCTTCTTACTGTCTATATTTTGAACTATTCCAGTGACACTAGTTACCGATTCCGACGCTTCACTTCATGTTTACTGTATCCCTTGGACCTTCTTGTTGGCGATGAAATACAGAAATTGCATCGGAATTAAATACAAAAGGCACAATGCCGACTTAAGTACAAGAAGACCGACTCTTCTAACTGTCTATGTTTTGATCCATTACTGTGACTCTAGTAATAGATTCCGGTGCTTAACACCAGGTTTACTGTATCCCTTGGACCTACTTATTGACGATGAAACACAGAAATTGCATCGGAATTATATACAAAGTGCACAATGCCGACATATGAACAAGAAGACTGAATCTTCTTACTGACTATGTTTGAACCATTCCTGTGACACTAGTTATAGATTCCGATGCTTCACTTCATGTTTACTGTATCCCTCGAACCCTCTTATTGACG
The DNA here is from genome assembly GCF_023864345.2 of Schistocerca serialis cubense. Taxonomy (NCBI): domain Eukaryota; kingdom Metazoa; phylum Arthropoda; class Insecta; order Orthoptera; family Acrididae; genus Schistocerca; species Schistocerca serialis. The sequence goes on along the minus strand of NC_064640.1, from coordinate 1,082,902,444 downwards.
TTGAAACACAGAAATTGCATCGGAATTAAATACAAAAGGCACAATGCCGACTTAAGTACAAGAACACTGACTCTTCTTACTGTATATGTTTGAACCATTCCTGTGACACTAGTTATAGATCGATGCTTCACTACAGGTTTACTGTATCCCTCTGATCTTCTTATTGTGGGTGAAACACAGAAATTGCATCGGAATTAAATACGAATGGCAAAATGACGACTTAAGTACAAGAAGACGGTCTCTTCATACTGACTATGCTCTGAACCATTCGTGTGACAATAGTTATAGATTCCGATGCTTCACTTCAGGTTTACTGTTTCCCTTGGACCTTCTTATTGACGATGAAACACAGATATTGCATCGGAATTAAATACAAAAGGCACAATGCCGACTTAAGTACAAGAAGACTGACTCTTCTTACTGTCTATGTTTTGAACCATTCTGTGACACTAGTTATAGATTCCGATGCTCCCCTTCAGGTTTACTGTATCCCTCTGACCTTCATATTGACGATGAAACTCAGAAATAGCATCGGAATTAAATACAAAAGGCACAATGCCGCCTTAAGTACAAGAAGACTGGCTCTTCTTACTGTCTATGTTTTGAAACATTCAATTGACACTAGTTACAGATTGCGATGCTTCACTCCAGCTTTACTGTAACCCTTGGACCTTTTTATTGACGATGAAACACAGAAATAGCAGCCGAATTAAATAGAAAAGGCACAAAGCCGACTTAAGTGCAAGAAGACTGACTCTTCTTACTGACTGTGTTTTGAACCAATCCTGTGACACTAGTTGTAGGTTCCGATGCTTCACTTCAGGTTTGCTGTATCCCTTGGACATTCCTATTGACGATGAAACACAGAAATTGCATCGGAATTAAATAGAAAAGGCACTATGCCGACTTAAGTACAAGAAGACTGACACTTCTTACTGACTATGTTTTGAACCATTCCTGTGACACTAGTTATAGATTGCGATGCTTCACCTCAGGTTTACTGTATCCCTCTGACCTTCCTATTGACGATGATACACAGAAATTGCATCGGAATTAAATAGAAAAGGCACAATGCCGACTTAAGTACAAGAAGACTGACTCTTCTTACTGTCTATATTTCGAACTATTCCAGTGACACTAGTTACAGATTCCGATGCTTTACTTCATGTTTACTGTATCCCTTGGACCTTCTTATTGACGATGAATCACAGAAATTGCATCGGAATTAAGTACAAAAGGCACAATGCAGACTTAAGGACAAGAAGAATGACTCTTCTTACTGACTATGTTTTGAACCATTCCTGTGACACTAGTTATAGATTCCGATGCTTCACTTCAGGTTTACGGTATCCCTCTGACCTTCCTATTGACGATGAAACACAGAAAATGCATCGGAATTAAATTCAAAAGCCACAATGCCGACTTCAGTACAAGAAGACTGACTCTTCGTACTGTCTATGTTTGGAACCATTCGTGTGACACTAGTTATAGATTCCGTTGCTTCACTTCAGGTTTACTGTATCCCTTGGACCATCTTATTGACGATGAAACACTGATATTGCATCGGAATTAAATACAAAAGGCACAATGCCGACTTAAGTACAAGAATACCGACTCTTCTTACTGTCTATGTTTTGAACCATTACTGTGACTCTAGTTATAGATTCCGGTGCTTCACTCCAGGTTTACTGTATCCCTTGGACCTACTTATTGACGATGAAACACAGAAATTGCATCGGAATTAAATACAAAAGGCACAATGCCGACTTAAGTACAAGAAACCGACTCTTCTTACTGTCTATGTTTTGATCCATTACTGTGACTCTAGTTATAGATTCCGGTGCTTCACTCCAGGTTTACTGTATCCCTTGGACCTACTTATTGACGATGAAACACAGAAATTGCATCGGAATTATATACAAAGGGCACAATGCCGACTTATGGACAAGAAGACTGAATCTTCTTACTGAGTATGTTTGAACCATTCCTGTGACACTAGTTATAGATTCCAATGCTTCACTTCATGTTTTCTGTATCCCTCTGACCCTCTTATTGACGTTGAAACACAGAAATTGCATCGTAATTAAATACAAAAGTCACAATGCCGAATTAAGTACAAGAAGATTGACTCTTCTACTGTCTATGTTTTGAACCAATCCTGTGACACTAGTTGTAGATTCCGATGCTTCACTTCAATTTTACTGTATTCCTTGGACCTATTTATTGACGAAGAAACACAGACATTGCATCGGAATTAAATACAAAAGGCACAATGCCGACTTAAGTACAAGAACACTGACTCTTCCTACTGTCTATGTTTTTAACCATTCCTCTGGCACTAGGTATAGATTCCGATGCTTCACTTCAGGTTTGCTGTATACCTTGGACCTTCTTATTGACGATGAAAGACAGAAATTGCATCGGAATTAATTACAAAATTCACAATGCCGACTTACGTACAAGAAGACTGACTCTTCCTACTGTCTATGTTTTGAACCGTTCCTGTGACACTAGTTTTGGATTCCGATGCTTCACTTCAGGTATACTGTATCCCTCTCACCTTCTTATTGACTATAAAACACAGAAATTGCATCGGAATTAAATACAAAAGGCACTATGCCGACTTAAGTACAAGAAGACCGACTCTTCCTACTGTCTATGTTTGAACCATTCCTGTGACACTAGTTAAAGGTTCCGATGCTCACCTCAGGTTTACTGTATCCCTCTGACCTTATTGCCGATGAAACACAGAAATTGCATCGGAATTAAATACAAAAGGCACAATGCCGACTTAAGGACAAGAAGACTTACTCTTCTTACTGACTACTTTTGCACCATTCCTGTGACACTAGTTATAGATTCCGATGCTTCACTTCAGGTTTACTGTTTCCCTTGGACCTTCTTATTGACGATGAAACACAGAAATTGCATCGGAATCAAATACAAAAGGCACAATGCCGACTTATGTATGAGATGACTGACTCTTCCTACTGTCTATGTTTTGAACCATTTCTGTGACACTAGTTATAGAGTCCGATGCTTCACTTCAGGTTTACTGTATTCCTTGGACCTTCTTATTGACGAAGAAACACAGAAATTGCATCGGAATTAAATACAAAAGGCACAATGCCGACTTAAGTACAAGAACACTGACTCTTCCTACTGTCTATGTTTTTAACCATTCCTGTGACACTAGTTATAGATTCCAATGCTTCACTTCATGTTTTCTGTATCCCTCTGACCCTCTTATTGACGTTGAAACACAGAAATTGCATCGTAATTAAATACAAAAGTCACAATGCCGAATTCAGTACAAGAAGATTGACTCTTCTACTGTCTATGTTTTGAACCAATCCTGTGACACTAGTTGTAGATTCCGATGCTTCACTTCAATTTTACTGTATTCCTTGGACCTATTTATTGACGAAGAAACACAGAAATTGCATCGGAATTAAATACAAAAGGCACAATGCCGACTTAAGTACAAGAACACTGACTCTTCCTACTGTCTATGTTTTTAACCATTCCTCTGGCACTAGGTATAGATTCCGATGCTTCACTTCAGGTTTGCTGTATACCTTGGACCTTCTTATTGACGATGAAAGACAGAAATTGCATCGGAATTAATTACAAAATTCACAATGCCGACTTACGTACAAGAAGACTGACTCTTCCTACTGTCTATGTTTTGAACCGTTCCTGTGACACTAGTTTTGGATTCCGATGCTTCACTTCAGGTATACTGTATCCCTCTCACCTTCTTATTGACTATAAAACACAGAAATTGCATCGGAATTAAATACAAAAGGCACTATGCCGACTTAAGTACAAGAAGACCGACTCTTCCTACTGTCTATGTTTGAACCATTCCTGTGACACTAGTTAAAGGTTCCGATGCTCACCTCAGGTTTACTGTATCCCTCTGACCTTATTGCCGATGAAACACAGAAATTGCATCGGAATTCAATACAAAAGGCACAATGCCGACTTAAGTACAAGAAGACTGACTCTTCTTACTGTCTATATTTTGAACTATTCCAGTGACACTAGTTACAGATTCCGATGCTTCACTTCATGTTTACTGTATCCCTTGGACCTTCTTGTTGGCGATGAAATACAGAAATTGCATCGGAATTAAATACAAAAGGCACAATGCCGACTTAAGTACAAGAGGACCGACTCTTCTAACTGTCTATGTTTTGATACATTACTGTGACTCTAGTAATAGATTCCGGTGCTTAACACCAGGTTTACTGTATCCCTTGGACCTACTTATTGACGATGAAACACAGAAATTGCATCGGAATTATATACAAAGTGCACAATGCCGACATATGAACAAGAAGACTGAATCTTCTTACTGACTATGTTTGAACCATTCCTGTGACACTAGTTATAGATTCCGATGCTTCACTTCATGTTTACTGTATCCCTCGAACCCTCTTATTGACGTTGAAACACAGAAATTGCATCGGAATTAAATACAAAAGGCACAATGCCGACTTAAGTACAAGAACACTGACTCTTCTTACTGTATATGTTTGAACCATTCCTGTGACACTAGTTATAGATCGATGCTTCACTACAGGTTTACTGTATCCCTCTGATCTTCTTATTGTGGGTGAAACACAGAAATTGCATCGGAATTAAATACGAATGGCAAAATGACGACTTAAGTACAAGAAGACAGTCTCTTCATACTGACTATGCTCTGAACCATTCCTGTGACAATAGTTATAGATTCCGATGCTTCACTTCAGGTTTACTGTTTCCCTTGGACCTTCTTATTGACGATGAAACACAGATATTGCATCAGAATTAAATACAAAAGGCACAATGCCGACTTAAGTACAAGAAGACTGACTCTTCTTACTGTCTATGTTTTGAACCAATCCTGTGACACTAGTTGTAGGTTCCGATGCTTCACTTCAGGTTTACTGTATCCCTTGGACAATCTTATTGGCGATGAAACACAGAAATTGCATCGGAATTAAATACAAAAGGCACAATGCCGCCTTAAGTACAAGAAGACTGGCTCTTCTTACTGACTATGTTTTGAACCATTCTGTGACACTAGTTATAGATTCCGATGCTCCCCTTCAGGTTTACTGTATCCCTCTGACCTTCATATTGACGATGAAACTCAGAAATAGCATCGGAATTAAATACAAAAGGCACAATGCCGCCTTAAGTACAAGAAGACTGGCTCTTCTTACTGTCTATGTTTTGAAACATTCAATTGACACTAGTTACAGATTCCGATGCTTCACTCCAGCTTTACTGTATCCCTTGGACCTTTTTATTGACGATGAAACACAGAAATAGCAGCCGAATTAAATAGAAAAGGCACAAAGCCGACTTAAGTGCAAGAAGACTGACTCTTCTTACTGACTGTGTTTTGAACCATTCCTGTGACACTAGTTATAGATTCCGATGCTTCACTTCAGGTTTACTGTATCCTTGGACCTTCTTACTGACGATGAAACACAGAAATTGCATCGGAATTAAATAGAAAAGGCACAATGCCGACTTAAGTACAAGAAGACTGACTCTTCTTACTGTCTATATTTTGAACCTTTCCTGTGACACTAGTTATAGATTCCGATGCTTCACTCCAGGTTTACTGTATCCCTTGGACCTTCTTATTGACGATGAAACACAGAAATTGCATCGGAATTAAATAGAAAAGGCACAATGCCGACTTAAGTACAAGAAGACTGACTCTTCTTACTGATTATAGTTTGAACCATTCCTCTGACACAAGTTATAGATTCCGATGCTTAACTTCATGTTCACTGTATACCTTGGACCTTCTTATTGACGATGAAACACAGAAATTGCATCGGAATTAAATACAAAAGGCACAATGCCGACTTAAGTACAAGAAGACTGACTCTTTCTACTGTCTATGTTTGAACCATTCCTGTGACACTAGTTGTGGATTCCGATGCTTCACTTCAGGTTTACTGTTACCTCTGACCTACCTATTGACGATGAAACACAGATATTGCATGGGAATTGAATACAAAAGGTACAATGCCAGCTTAAGAACAAGAAGGCTGACTCTTCTTACTGACTATGTTTTGAACCATTCCTGTGACACTAATTATTGATTCCGATGCTTTACTCCATGTCTACTGTATCCCTTGGACCTTGTTATTGACGACGAAACACAGAAATTGCATCGGAATTAAATAGTACAGGCACAATGCCGACTTAAGTACAAGAAGACTGACTCTTCGTACTGTCTATGTGTGGAACCATTCCTGTGACACTAGTTATAGATACCGATGCCTTACTTCAGGTTTACTGTTTCCCTTGGACCTTCTTATTGACGATGAAACACAGAAATTACATCGGAATTAAATACAAAATGCACAATGCCGACTTAAGTACAAGAAGACCGAGTCTTCTAACTGTCTATGTTTTGATCCATTACCGTGACTCTAGTTATAGATTCCGGTGCTTAACACCAGGTTTACTGTATCCCTTGGACCTACTTATTAACGATGAAACACAGACATTGCATCGGAATTATATACAAAGGGCACAATGACGACTTATGAACAAGAAGACTGAATCTTCTTACTGACTATGTTTGAACCATTCCTGTGACACTAGTTATAGATTCAGATGCTTCACTTCAGGTTTTCTGTATACCTTGGACCTTCTTATTGACGATGAAACACAGAGATTGCATCGGAATTAAATAGAAAAGGCACAATGCCGACTTACGTACAAGAAGACTGACTCTTCCTACTATCTATGTTTTGAACCGTTCCTGTGACACTAGTTTAGGATTCCGATGCTTCACTTCAGTTTTACTGTATCCCTCTGACGTTCGTTTTGACTATGAAACACAGAAATTGCATCGGAATTAAATACAAAAGCCACCATGCCGACTTAAGTTCAAGAAGACTGACTCTTCGTACTGTCTATGTGTGGAACCATCCTGTGACACTAGTTATAGATACCGATGCCTTACTTCAGGTTTACTGTTTCCCTTGGACCTTCGTATTGACGATGAAACACAGACATTGCATCGGAATTAAATACAAAAGGCACAATGCGACTTAAGTATGAGGTGACTGACTCTTCCTACTGTCTATGTTTTGAACCATTTCAGTGACACTAGTTATAGAGTCCGATGCATCACTTCAGGTTTATTGTAACCCTTGGACCTTCTTATTGATGATGAATCACAGAAATTGCATCGGAATTATATACAAAAGGCACAATGCCGACTTATGTACAAGAAGACTGACTCTACTTACTGTCAATATATTGAACTATTCCAGTGACACTAGTTATAGATTCCGATGCTTCACTTCATGTGTTCTGTATCCCTTGGACCTTCTTATTGACGATGAAACACAGAAATTGCATCGGAATTAAATACAAAAGGCACAATGCCGACTTAAGTGCATGAAGACTGACTCTTCTTACTGTCTATATTTTGAACTATTCCAGTGACACTAGTTATAGATTCCGATGCTTCACTTCATGTGTTCTGTATCCCTTGGACCTTCTTATTGACGATGAAACACAGAAATTGCATCGGAATTAAATACAAAAGGTACAATGACGACTTAAGTACAAGTAGACTGACTCTTCTTACCGACTATGTATTGAACCATTCCTGTGACACTAGTTATAGATTGCGATGCTTCACCTTAGGTTTACTGTATCCCTCTGACCTTGTTATTGACGATGAAACACCGAAATTGCATCGGAATTAAATAGAAAAGGCACAATCCCGACTTAAGTACAAGAAGACTGACGCTTCTTACTGTATATGCCTTGAACCATTCCTGTGACACTAGTTATATATTCCGATGCTTCACTCCAGGTTTACTGCATCCCTTGGACCTTCTTATTGACGATGAAACACAGAAATTGCATCGGAATTAAATACAAAAGGCACAATGCCGACTTAAGTACAAGAAGACTGACTCTTCTTACTGATTATAGTTTGAACCATTCCTGTGACACTAGTTATAGATTCCGATGCTTTACTTCAGGTTTACTGTATACCTTGGACCTTCTTGTTGACGATGAAACACAGATATTGCATCGTAATTAAATACAAAAGGCACAATGCCGACTTAAGTACAAGAAGACTGACTCTTCCTACTGTCTATGTTTTGAACCATTCCTGTGACACTAGTTGTGGATTCCGATGCTTCACTTCAGGTTTACTGTACACCTCTGACCTTCTTATTGACGATGAATCACAGAAATTGCATCGGTATTAAACACAAAAGCCACAATGCCGACTTAAGTACAGGAAGACTGACTCTTCTTACTGTCAATATTTAGAAGCATTCCAGTGACGCTAGTTATAGATTCCGATGCTTCACATCAGGTTTACTGTATCCCTTGGACCTTCGTATTGACGGTGAAACACAGAAATTGCATTGGAATCAAATACAAAAGGCACAATGCCGACTTAAGTACAAGAAGACTGATTCTTCTTACTGTATATGTTTTGAACCATTACTGTGACACTAGTTATAGATTCCGATGCTTCACTTCAGGTTTACTGTATCCCTCTGACATTCGTATTGAGGGTGAAACACAGAAATTGCATCGGAATTAAATACGAAAGGCACAATGCCGACTTAAGTACAAGAAGACTGACTCTTCTTACTGACTATGTTTTGAACCATTCCTGTGACACTAGTTATAGATTCCGATGCTTCATTTCAGGTTTACTGTATCCCTCTGACCTTCTTATTGACGATGAAACATAGAAATTGCATCGGAATCAAATAGAAAAGGCACAATGCCGACTTAAGTAGAATAAGACTGACTCTTCTTACTTTCTATGTTTTGAACCAATCCTGTGACACTAGTTATAGATACCGATGCTTTACTTCAGGTTTACTGTATCCCTTGGACCTTCTTATTGACGATGAAACACAGAAATTACATCGGAATTAAATACAAAAGGCACAATGCCGTCTTAAGTACAAGAACACTGACTCTTCCTACTGTCTATGTTTTGAACCATTCCTGTGACACTAGTTATAGATTCTGACGCTTCACTTCAGGTTTACTGTATCCCTTGTACCTTCTTATTGACGTTGAAACACAGAAATTGCTTCGGAATTAAATACAAAAGGCACAATGCCGACTTAAGTACAAGAAGACTGACTCTTTCTACTGTCTATGTTTGAACCATTCCTGTGACACTAGTTGTGGATTTCGATGTTTCACTTCAGGTTTACTGTATACCTCTGACCTACCTATTGACGATGAAACACAGAAATTGCATCGGAATTGAATACAAAAGGTACAATGCCAGCTTAAGGACAAGAAGGCTGACTCTTCTTACTGACTATGTTTTGAACCATTCCTGTGACACTAATTATAGATTCCGATGCTTCACTTCATGTTTACTGTATCCCTTGGACCTTCTTGTTGGCGATGAAATACAGAAATTGCATCGGAATTAAATACAAAAGGCACAATGCCGACTTAAGTACAAGAAGACTGACTCTTCTTACTGTTTATATTTTGAACTATTCCAGTGACACTAGTTACAGATTCCGATGCTTCACTTCATGTTTACTGTATCCCTTGGACCTTCTTGTTGGCGATGAAATACAGAAATTGCATTGGAATTAAATACAAAAGGCACAATGCCGACTTAAGGACAAGAAGACCGACTCTTCTAACTGTCTATGTTTTGATCCATTACTGTGACTCTAGTAATAGATTCCGGTGCTTAACACCAGGTTTACTGTATCCCTTGGACCTACTTATTGACGATGAAACACAGAAATTGCATCGGAATTATATACAAAGTGCACAATGCCGACATATGAACAAGAAGACTGAATCTTCTTACTGACTATGTTTGAACCATTCCTGTGACACTAGTTATAGATTCCGATGCTTCACTTCATGTTTACTGTATCCCTCGAACCCTCTTATTGACGTTGAAACACAGAAATTGCATCGGAATTAAATACAAAAGGCACAATGCCGACTTAAGTACAAGAACACTGACTCTTCTTACTGTATATGTTTGAACCATTCCTGTGACACTAGTTATAGATCGATGCTTCACTACAGGTTTACTGTATCCCTCTGATCTTCTTATTGTCGGTGAAACACAGAAATTGCATCGGAATTAAATACGAATGGCAAAATGACGACTTAAGTACAAGAAGACGGTCTCTTCATACTGACTATGCTCTGAACCATTCCTGTGACAATAGTTATAGATTCCGATGCTTCACTTCAGGTTTACTGTTTCCCTTGGACCTTCTTATTGACGATGAAACACAGATATTGCATCGGAATTAAATACAAAAGGCACAATGCCGACTTAAGTACAAGAAGACTGACTCTTCTTACTGTCTATGTTTTGAACCAATCCTGTGACACTAGTTGTAGGTTCCGATGCTTCACTTCAGGTTTACTGTATCCCTTGGACATTCTTATTGGCGATGAAACACAGAAATTGCATCGGAATTAAATACAAAAGGCACAATGCCGCCTTAAGTACAAGAAGACTGGCTCATCTTACTGACTATGTTTTGAACCATTCTGTGACACTAGTTATAGATTCCGATGCTCCCCTTCAGGTTTACTGTATCCCTCTGACCTTCATATTGACGATGAAACTCAGAAATAGCATCGGAATTAAATACAAAAGGCACAATGCCGCCTTAAGTACAAGAAGACTGGCTCTTCTTACTGTCTATGTTTTGAAACATTCAATTGACACTAGTTACAGATTCCGATGCTTCACTCCAGCTTTACTGTATCCCTTGGACCTTTTTATTGACGATGAAACACAGAAATAGCAGCCGAATTAAATAGAAAAGGCACAAAGCCGACTTAAGTGCAAGAAGACTGACTCTTCTTACTAACTGTGTTTTGAACCATTCCTGTGACACTAGTTATAGATTCCGATGCTTCACTTCAGGTTTACTGTATCCTTGGACCTTCTTACTGACGATGAAACACAGAAATTGCATCGGAATTAAATAGAAAAGGCACAATGCCGACTTAAGTACAAGAAGACTGACTCTTCTTACTGTCTATATTTTGAACCTTTCCTGTGACACTAGTTATAGATTCCGATGCTTCACTCCAGGTTTACTGTATCCCTTGGACCTTCTTATTGACGATGAAACACAGAAATTGCATCGGAATTAAATAGAAAAGGCACAATGCCGACTTAAGTACAAGAAGACTGACTCTTCTTACTGATTATAGTTTGAACCATTCCTCTGTCACAAGTTATAGATTCCGATGCTTAACTTCATGTTCACTGTATACCTTGGACCTTCTTATTGACGATGAAACACAGAAATTGCATCGGAATTAAATACAATAGGCACAATGCCGACTTAAGTACAAGAAGACTGACTCTTTCTACTGTCTATGTTTGAACCATTCCTGTGACACTAGTTGTGGATTCCGATGCTTCACTTCAGGTTTACTGTTACCTCTGACCTACCTATTGACGATGAAACACAGATATTGCATGGGAATTGAATACAAAAGGTACAATGCCAGCTTAAGGACAAGAAGGCTGACTCTTCTTACTGACTATGTTTTGAACCATTCCTGTGGCACTAGTTATAGATTCCGATGCTTCACTTCTGGTTTACAGTTCCCTTGGACCTTCTTATTGACGATGAATCACAGAAATTGCATCGGTATTAAACACAAAAGCCACAATGCCGACTTAAGTACAGGAAGACTGACTCTTCTTACTGTCAATATTTAGAACCATTCCAGTGACACTAGTTATAGATTCCGATGCTTCACATCAGGTTTACTGTATCCCTTGGACCTTCGTATTGACGGTGAAACACAGAAATTGCATTGGAATCAAATAGTACAGGCACAATGCCGACTTAAGTACAAGAAGACTGACTCTTCGTACTGTCTATGTGTGGAACCATTCCTGTGACACTAGTTATAGATACCGATGCCTTACTTCAGGTTTACTGTTTCCCATGGACCTTCTTATTGACGATGAATTACAGAAATTACATCGGAATTAAATACAAAATGCACAATGCCGACTTAAGTACAAGAAGGCCTACTCTTCTAACTGTCTATGTTTTGATCCATTACCGTGACTCTAGTTATAGATTCCGGTGCTTAACACCAGGTTTACTGTATCCCTTGGACCTACTTATTAACGATGAAACACAGACATTGCATCGGAATTATATACAAAGGGCACAATGACGACTTATGAACAAGAAGACTGAATCTTCTTACTGACTATGTTTGAACCATTCCTGTGACACTAGTTATAGATTCAGATGCTTCACTTCAGGTTTTCTGTATACCTTGGACCTTCTTATTGACGATGAAACACAGACATTGCATCGGAATTAAATACAAAAGGCACAATGCGACTTAAGTATGAGGTGACTGACTCTTCCTACTGTCTATGTTTTGAACCATTTCAGTGACACTAGTTATAGAGTCCGATGCATCACTTCAGGTTTATTGTATCCCTTGGACCTTCTTATTGATGATGAATCACAGAAATTGCATCGGAATTATATACAAAAGGCACAATGCCGACTTATGTACAAGAAGACTGACTCTACTTACTGTCTATATATTGAACTATTCCAGTGACACTAGTTATAGATTCCGATGCTTCACTTCATGTTTACTGTATCCCTTGGACCTTCCTATTGACGATGAAACACAGAAATTGCATCGGAATTAAATACAAAAGGCACAATGCCGACTTAAGTGCATGAAGACTGACTCTTCTTACTGTCTATATTTTGAACTATTCCAGTGACACTAGTTATAGATTCCGATGCTTCACTTCATGTGTACTGTATCCCTTGGACCTTCTTATTGATGATGAAACACAGAAATTGCATCGGAATTAAATACAAAAGGCACAGTGACGACTTAAGTACAAGAAGACTGACTCTTCTTACCGACTATGTATTGAACCATTCCTGTGACACTAGTTATAGATTGCGATGCTTCACCTTAGGTTTACTGTATCCCTCTGACCTTGTTATTGACGATGAAACACCGAAATTGCATCGGAATTAAATCGAAAAGGCACAATCCCGACTTAAGTACAAGAAGACTGACGCTTCTTACTGTATATGCCTTGAACCATTCCTGTGACACTAGTTATAGATTCCGATGCTTCACTCCAGGTTTACTGCATCCCTTGGACCTTCTTATTGACGATGAAACACAGAAATTGCATCGGAATTAAATACAAAAGGCACAATGCCGACTTAAGTACAAGAAGACTGACTCTTCTTACTGATTATAGTTTGAACCATTTCTGTGACACTAGTTATAGATTCCGATGCTTTACTTCAGGTTTACTGTATACCTTGGACCTTCTTATTGACGATGAAACACAGATATTGCATCGGAATTAAATACAAAAGGCACAATGCCGACTTAAGTACAAGAAGACTGACTCTTCCTACTGTCTATGTTTTGAACCATTCCTGTGACACTAGTTGTGGATTCCGATGCTTCACTTCAGGTTTACTGTACACCTCTGACCTTCTTATTGACGATGAAACACAGAAATTGCATCGGAATTAAATAGAAAAGGAACAATGCCGACTTAAATTCAAGAAGACTGACTCTTCGTACTGTCTATGTTTTGAACCATTCCTGTGGCACTAGTTATAGATTCCGATGCTTCACTTCTGGTTTACAGTTCCCTTGGACCTTCTTATTGACGATGAATCACAGAAATTGCATCGGTATTAAACACAAAAGCCACAATGCCGACTTAAGTACAGGAAGACTGACTCTTCTTACTGTCAATATTTAGAACCATTCCAGTGACACTAGTTATAGATTCCGATGCTTCACATCAGGTTTACTGTATACCTTGGACCTTCGTATTGACGGTGAAACACAGAAATTGCATTGGAATCAAATACAAAAGGCACAATGCCGACTTAAGTACAAGAAGACTGATTCTTCTTACTGTATATGTTTTGAACCATTACTGTGACACTAGTTATAGATTCCGATGCTTCACTTCAGGTTTACTGTATCCCTCTGACATTCGTATTGAGGGTGAAACACAGAAATTGCATCGGAATTAAATACGAAAGGCACAATACCGACTTAAGTACAAGAAGACTGACTCTTCTTACTGACTATGTTTCGAACCATTCCTGTGACACTAGTTATAGATTCCGATGCTTCATTTCAGGTTTACTGTATCCCTCTGACCTTCTTATTGACGATGAAACATAGAAATTGCATCGGAATCAAATAGAAAAGGCACAATGCCGACTTAAGTAGAATAAGACTGACTCTTCTTACTTTCTATGTTTTGAACCAATCCTGTGACACTAGTTATAGATACCGATGCTTTACTTCAGGTTTACTGTATCCCTTGGACCTTCTTATTGACGATGAAACACAGAAATTACATCGGAATTAAATACAAAAGGCACAATGCCGTCTTAAGTACAAGAACACTGACTCTTCCTACTGTCTATGTTTTGAACCATTCCTGTGACACTAGTTATCGATTCTGACGCTTCACTTCAGGTGTACTGTATCCCTTGTACCTTCTTATTGACGTTGAAACACAGAAATTGCATCGGAATTAAATACAAAAGGCACAATGCCGACTTAAGTACAAGAAGACTGACTCTTTCTACTGTCTATGTTTGAACCATTCCTGTGACACTAGTTGTGGATTTCGATGTTTCACTTCAGGTTTACTGTGTACCTCTGACCTACCTATTGACGATGAAACACAGAAATTGCATCGGAATTGAATACAAAAGGTACAATGCCAGCTTAAGGGCAAGAAGGCTGACTCTTCTTACTGACTATGTTTTGAACCATTCCTGTGACACTAATTATAGATTCCGATGCTTCACTCCATGTCTACTGTATCCCTTGGACCTTGTTATTGACGACGAAACACAGAAATTGCATCGGAATTAAATAGTACAGGCACAATGCCGCCTTAAGTACAAGAAGACTGGCTCATCTTACTGACTATGTTTTGAACCATTCTGTGACACTAGTTATAGATTCCGATGCTCCCCTTCAGGTTTACTGTATCCCTCTGACCTTCATATTGACGATGAAACTCAGAAATAGCATCGGAATTAAATACAAAAGGCACAATGCCGCCTTAAGTACAAGAAGACTGGCTCTTCTTACTGTCTATGTTTTGAAACATTCAGTTGACACTAGTTACAGATTCCGATGCTTCACTCCAGCTTTACTGTATCCCTTGGACCTTTTTATTGACGATGAAACACAGAAATAGCAGCCGAATTAAATAGAAAAGGCACAAAGCCGACTTAAGTGCAAGAAGACTGACTCTTCTTACTGACTGTGTTTTGAACCATTCCTGTGACACTAGTTATAGATTCCGATGCTTCACTTCAGGTTTACTGTATCCTTGGACCTTCTTACTGACGATGAAACACAGAAATTGCATCGGAATTAAATAGAAAAGGCACAATGCCGACTTAAGTACAAGAAGACTGACTCTTCTTACTGTCTATATTTTGAACCTTTCCTGTGACACTAGTTATAGATTCCGATGCTTCACTCCAGGTTTACTGTATCCCTTGGACCTTCTTATTGACGATGAAACACAGAAATTGCATCGGAATTAAATAGAAAAGGCACAATGCCGACTTAAGTACAAGAAGACTGACTCTTCTTACTGATTATAGTTTGAACCATTCCTCGGACACAAGTTATAGATTCCGATGCTTAACTTCATGTTCACTGTATACCTTGGACCTTCTTATTGACGATGAAACACAGAAATTGCATCGGAATTAAATACAAAAGGCACAATGCCGACTTAAGTACAAGAAGACTGACTCTTTCTACTGTCTATGTTTGAACCATTCCTGTGACACTAGTTGTGGATTCCGATGCTTCACTTCGGGTTTACTGTTACCTCTGACCTACCTATTGACGATGAAACACAGATATTGCATGGGAATTGAATACAAAAGGTACAATGCCAGCTTAAGGACAAGAAGGCTGACTCTTCTTACTGACTATGTTTTGAACCATTCCTGTGACACTAATTATTGATTCCGATGCTTCACTCCATGTCTACTGTATCCCTTGGACCTTGTTATTGACGACGAAACACAGAAATTGCATCGGAATTAAATAGTACAGGCACAATGCCGACTTAAGTACAAGAAGACTGAATCTTCGTACTGTCTATGTGTGGAACCATTCCTGTGACACTAGTTATAGATACCGATGCCTTACTTCAGGTTTACTGTTTCCCTTGGACCTTCTTATTGACGATGAAACACAGAAATTACATCGGAATGAAATACAAAATGCACAATGCCGACTTAAGTACAAGAAGACCGACTCTTCTAACTGTCTATGTTTTGATCCATTACCGTGACTCTAGTTATAGATTCCGGTGCTTAACACCAGGTTTACTGTATCCCTTGGACCTACGTATTAACGATGAAACACAGACATTGCATCGGAATTATATACAAAGGGCACAATGACGACTTATGAACAAGAAGACTGAATCTTCTTACTGACTATGTTTGAACCATTCCTGTGACACTAGTTATAGATTCAGATGCTTCACTTCAGGTTTTCTGTATACCTTGGACCTTCTTATTGACGATGAAACACAGAGATTGCATCGGAATTAAATAGAAAAGGCACAATGCCGACTTACGTACAAGAAGACTGACTCTTCCTACTATCTATGTTTTGAACCGTTCCTGTGACACTAGTTTAGGATTCCCATGCTTCACTTCAGTTTTACTGTATCCCTCTGACGTTCGTTTTGACTATGAAACACAGAAATTGCATCGGAATTAAATACAAAAGCCACCATGCCGACTTAAGTTCAAGAAGACTGACTCTTCGTACTGTCTATGTGTGGAACCATTCCTGTGACACTAGTTACAGATACCGATGCCTTACTTCAGGTTTACTGTTTCCCTTGGACCTTCGTATTGACGATGAAACACAGACATTGCATCGGAATTAAATACAAAAGGCACAATGCGACTTAAGTATGAGGTGACTGACTCTTCCTACTGTCTATGTTTTGAACCATTTCAGTGACACTAGTTATAGAGTCCGATGCATCACTTCAGGTTTATTGTATCCCTTGGACCTTCTTATTGATGATGAATCACAGAAATTGCATCGGAATTATATACAAAAGGCACAAAGCCGACTTATGTACAAGAAGACTGACTCTACTTACTGTCTATACATTGAACTATTCCAGTGACACTAGTTATAGATTCCGATGCTTAACTTCATGTTTACTGTATCCCTTGGACCTTCCTATTGACGATGAAACACAGAAATTGCATCGGAATTAAATACAAAAGGGACAATGCCGACTTAAGTGCATGAAGACTGACTCTTCTTACTGTCTATATTTTGAACTATTCCAGTGACACTAGTTATAGATTCCGATGCTTCACTTCATGTGTACTGTATCCCTTGGACCTTCTTATTGACGATGAAACACAGAAATTGCATCGGAATTAAATACAAAAGGCACAATGACGACTTATGTACAAGAAGACTGACTCTTCTTACCGACTATGTATTGAACCATTCCTGTGACACTAGTTATAGATTGCGATGCTACACCTTAGGTTTACTGTATCCCTCTGACCTTGTTATTGACGATGAAACACCGAAATTGCATCGGAATTAAATAGAAAAGGCACAATCCCGACTTAAGTACAAGAAGACTGACGCTTCTTACTGTATATGCCTTGAACCATACCTGTGACACTAGTTATAGATTCCGATGCTTCACTCCAGGTTTACTGCATCCCTTGGACCTTCTTATTGACGATGAAACACAGAAATTGCATCGGAATTAAATACAAAAGGCACAATGCCGACTTAAGTACAAGAAGACTGACTCTTCTTACTGATTATAGTTTGAACCATTCCTGTGACACTAGTTATACATTCCGATGCTTTACTTCAGGTTTACTGTATACCTTGGACCTTCTTATTGACGATGAAACACAGATATTGCATCGGAATTAAATACAAAAGGCACAATGCCGACTTAAGTACAAGAAGACTGACTCTTCCTACTGTCTATGTTTTGAACCATTCCTGTGACACTAGTTGTGGATTCCGATGCTTCACTTCAGGTTTACTGTACACCTCTGACCTTCTAATTGACGATGAAACACAGAAATTGCATCGGAATTAAATACCAAAAGCACAATGCAAACTTAAGGACAAGAAGACTGACTCTTCTTACTGACTATGTTTTGAACCATTCCTGTGACACTAGTTATAGATTCCGATGCTTCACTCCAGGTTTACTGTATCCCTTGGACCTTGTTATTCACGATGAAACACAGAAATTGCATCGGAATTAAATAGAAAAGGAACAATGCCGAGTTAAATTCAAGAAGACTGACTCTTCGTACTGTCTATGTTTTGAACCATTCCTGTGGCACTAGTTATAGATTCCGATGCTTCACTTCTGGTTTACTGTTCCCTTGGACCTTCTTATTGACGATGAATCACAGAAATTGCATCGGTATTAAACACAAAAGCCACAATGCCGACTTAAGTACAGGAAGACTGACTCTTCTTACTGTCAATATTTAGAACCATTCCAGTGACACTAGTTATAGATTCCGATGCTTCACATCAGGTTTACTGTATCCCTTGGACCTTCGTATTGACGGTGAAACACAGAAATTGCATTGGAATCAAATACAAAAGGCACAATGCCGACTTAAGTACAAGAAGACTGATTCTTCTTACTGTATATGTTTTGAACCATTACTGTGACACTAGTTATAGATTCCGATGCTTCACTTCAGGTTTACTGTATCCCTCTGACATTCGTATTGAGGGTGAAACACAGTAATTGCATCGGAATTAAATACGAAAGGCACAATGCCGACTTAAGTACAAGAAGACTGACTCTTCTTACTGACTATGTTTTGAACCATTCCTGTGACACTAGTTATAGATTCCGATGCTTCATTTCAGGTTTACTGTATCCCTCTGACCTTCTTATTGACGATGAAACATAGAAATTGCATCGGAATCAAATAGAAAAGGCACAATGCCGACTTAAGTAGAATAAGACTGACTCTTCTTACTTTCTATGTTTTGAACCAATCCTGTGACACCAGTTATAGATACCGATGCTTTACTTCAGGTTTACTGTATCCCTTGGACCTTCTTATTGACGATGAAACACAGATATTGCATCGGAATTAAATACAAAAGGCACAATGCCGACTTAAGTACAAGATTACTGACTCTTCTTACTGTCTATGTTTTGAACCAATCCTGTGACACTAGTTGTAGGTTCCGATGCTTCACTTCAGGTTTACTGTATCCCTCTGACCTACTTATTGACGATGAAACACAGAAATTGCATCGGAATTAAATACAAAAGGCACAATGCCGACTTAAGTACAAGAAGACTGACTCTTCTTACTGTCTATGTTTTGAACCAATCCTGTGACACTAGTTGTAGGTTCCGATGCTTCACTTCAGGTTTACTGTATCCCTTGGACATTCTTATTGACGATGAAACACAGAAATTGCATCGGAATTAAATACAAAAGGCACAATGCCGACTTAAGGACAAGAAGACTGACTCTTCCTACTGACTATGTTTTGAACCATTCCTGTGACACTAATTATAGATTCCGATGCTTCACTCCAGGTTTACTGTATCCCTTGGACTTTGTTATTGACGATGAGGCACAATGCTGACCTAAGTACAAGAAGATTGACTCTTCTTACTGACTATGTTTTGAACCATTCTGTGACACTAGTTATAGATTCCGATGCTCCCCTTCAGGTTTACTGTATCCCTCTGACCTTCATATTGACGATGAAACTCAGAAATAGCATCGGAATTAAATACAAAAGGCACAATGCCGACTTAAGTACAAGAAGACTGGCTCTTCTTACTGTCTATGTTTTGAACCATTCCAATGACACTAGTTGCAGATTCCGATGCTTCACCCCAGCTTTACTGTATCCCTTGGACCTTTTTATTGACGATGAAACACAGAAATAGCATCCGAATTAAATAGAAAAGGCACAAAGCCGACTTAAGTGCAAGAAGACTGACTCTTCTTACTGACTGTGTTTTGAACCATTCCTGTGACACTAGTTATAGATTCCGATGCTTCACTTCAGGTTTACTGTATCCTTGGACCTTCTTACTGACGATGAAACACAGAAATTGCATCGGAATTAAATACAAAAGGCACAATGCCGACTTAAGTACAAGAAGACTGACTCTTCTTACTGTCTATATTTTGAACCTTTCCTGTGACACTAGTTATAGATTCCGATGCTTCACACCAGGTTTACTGTATCCCTTGGACCTTCTTATTGACGATGAAACACAGAAATTGCATCGGAATTAAATAGAAAAGGCACAATGCCGACTTAAGTACAAGAAGACTGACTCTTCTTACTGATTATAGTTTGAACCATTCCTGTGACACTAGTTATAGATTCCGATGCTTAACTTCAGGTTCACTGTATACCTTGGACCTTCTTATTGACGATGAAACACAGAAATTGCATCGGAATTAAATACAAAAGGCACAATGCCGACTTAAGTACAAGAAGACTGACTCTTTCTACTGTCTATGTTTAACCATTCCTGTGACACTAGTTGTGGATTCCGATGCTTCACTTCAGGTTTACTGTATACCTCTGACCTACCTATTGACGATGAAACACAGAAATTGCATCGGAATTAAATAGTACAGGCACAATGCCGACTTAAGTACAAGAAGAGTGACTCTTCGAACTGTCTATGTTTTGAACCATTCCTGTGACACTCGTTATAGGTTCCGATGCTTCACTTCAGGTTTACTGTTTCCCTTGGACCTTCTTATTGACGATTAATCACAGAAATTGCATCGGAATTAAATACAAAAACCCACAATGCCGACTTAAGTACAGGAAAACTGACTCTTCTTACTGTCTATATTTAGAACCATTCCAGTGACTCTAGTTATAGATTCCGATGCTTCACTTCAGGTTTACTGTATCACTTGGACCTTCTTATTGACGATGAAACACAGAAATTGCATAAGATTCAAATACAAAAGGCACAATGCCTTCTTAAGTACAAGAAGACTGACTCTCCTTACTGTCTATGTTTTGAACCATTCCTGTGACACTAGTTATAGATTCCGATGCTTCACTTCAGGTTTACTGTATCCCTCTGACCTTCTTATTGACGATGAAACACAGAAATTGCATCGGAATTAAATACAAAAGGCACAATGCCGACTTAAGTACAAGAAGACTGACTCTTCTTACTGTCTATGTGATGAACCAATCCTGTGACACTAGTTGTAGATTCCGATGCTTCACTTCAGGTTTACTGTATCCCTTGGACCTTCTTATTGACGATGAAACACAGATATTACATCGGAATTAAATACAAAAGGCACAATGCCGTCTTAAGTACAAGAACACTGACTCTTCCTACTGTCTATGTTTTGAACCAATCCTGTGACACTAGTTGTAGGTTCCGATGCTTCACTTCAGGTTTACTGTATCCCTTGGACATTCTTATTGACGATGAAACACAGAAATTGCATCGGAATTAAATACAAAAGGCACAATGCCGACTTAAGCACAAGAAGACTGACTCTTCCTACTGACTATGTTTTGAACCATTCCTGTGTCACTAATTATAGATTCCGATGCTTCACTCCAATTTTACTGTATCCCTTGGACTTTGTTATTGACGATGAGGCACAATGCTGACTTAAGTACAAGAAGACTGAGTCTTTGTACTGTCTATGTTTTGAACCATTCCTGTGACACTAGTTATAGATTCCGATGCTTCACTTCAGGTTTACTGTTTCCCTTGGACTTTCTTATTGACGATGAAACACAGATATTGCATCGGAATTAAATACAAAAGGCACAATGCCGACTTAAGTACAAGATTACTGACTCTTCTTACTGTCTATGTTTTGAACCAATCCTGTGACACTAGTTGTAGTTTCAGATGCTTCACTTCAGGTTTACTGTATCCCTTGGACATTCTTATTGACGATGAAACACAGAAATTGCATCGGAATTAAATACAAAAGGCACAATGCCGACTTAAGGGCAAGAAGATTGACTCTTCTTACTGACTATGTTTTGAACCATTCTGTGACACTAGTTATAGATTCCGATGCTCCCCTTCAGGTTTACTGTATCCCTCTGACCTTCATATTGACGATGAAACTCAGAAATAGCATCGGTATTAAATACAAAAGGCACAATGCCAACTTAAGTACAAGAAGACTGGCTCTTCTTACTGTCTATGTTTGTTTGTACCATTCCATTGACACTAGTTACAGATTCCGATGCTTCACCCCAGCTTTACTGTATCCCTTGGACCTTTTTATTGACGATGAAACACAGAAATAGCACCCGAATTAAATAGAAAAGGCACAAAGCCGACTTAAGTGCAAGAAGACTGACTCTTCTTACTGACTGTGCTTTGAACCATTCCTGTGACACTAGTTATAGATTCCGATGCTTCACTTCAGGTTTTTTGTATCCTTGGACCTTCTAACTGACGATGAAACACAGAAATTGCATCGGAATTAAATAGATAAGGCACAATGCCGACTTAAGTACAAGAAGACTGACTCTTCTTACTGTCTATGTTTTGAACCTTTCCTGTGACACTAGTTATAGACTCCGATGCTTCACTCCAGGTTTACTGTATCCCTTGGACCTTCTTATTGACGATGAAACACAGAAATTGCATCGGAATTAAATAGAAAAGGCACAATGCCGACTTAAGTACAAGAAGACTGACTCTTCTTACTGATTATAGTTTGAACCATTCCTGGACTCTAGTTATAGATTCCGATGCTTAACTTCAGGTTCACTGTATACCTTGGACCTTCTTATTGACGATGAAACACAGAAATTGCATCGGAATTAAATACAAAAGGCACAATGCCGACTTAAGTACAAGAAGACTGACTCTTTCTACTGTCTATTTTTGAACCATTCCTGTGACACTAGTTGTGGATTCCGATGCTTCACTTCAGGTTTACTGTATACCTCTGACCTACCTATTGACGATGAAACACAGAAATTGCATCGGAATTGAATACAAAAGGTACAATGCCAGCTTAAGGACAAGAAGGCTGACTCTTCTTACTGACTATGTTTTGAACCATTCCTGTGACACTAATTATAGATTCAGATTCTTCACTCCATGTCTACTGTATCCCTTGGACCTTGTTATTGACGACGAAACACAGAAATTGCATCGGAATTAAATAGTACAGGCACAATGCCGACTTAAGTACAAGAAGACTGACTCTTCGTACTGTCTATGTTTTGAACCATTCCTGTGACACTCGTTATAGGTTCCGATGCTTCACTTCAGGTTTACTGTTTCCCTTGGACCTTCTTATTGACGATTAATCACAGAAATTGCATCGGAATTAAATACAAAAGCCACAATGCCGACTTAAGTACAGGAAAACTGACTCTTCTTACTGTCTATATTTAGAACCATTCCAGTGACTCTAGTTATAGATTCCGATGCTTCACTTCAGGTTTACTGTATCACTTGGACCTTCTTATTGACGATGAAACACAGAAATTGCATAAGATTCAAATACAAAAGGCACAATGCCTTCTTAAGTACAAGAAGACTGACTCTCCCTACTGTCTATGTTTTGAACCATTCCTGTGACACTAGTTATAGATTCCGATGCTTCACTTCAAGTTTACTGTATCCCTCTGACCTTCTTATTGACGATGAAACACAGAAATTGCATCGGAATTAAATACAAAAGGCACAATGCCGACTTAAGTACATGAAGACGGACTCTTCTTACTGTCTATGTTTAGAACCAATTCTGTGACACTAGTTGTTGATTCCGATGCTTCACTTAAGGTTTACTGTATCCCCTGGACCTTCTTATTGACGATGAAACACAGAAATTACATCGGAATTAAATACAAAAGGCACAATGCCGTCTTAAGTACAAGAACACTGACTCTTCCTACTGTCTATGTTTTGAACCATTCCTGTGACACTAGTTATAGATTCCGACGCTTCACTTCAGGTTTACTGTATCCCTTGTACCTTCTTATTGACGTTGAAACACAGAAATTGCATCGGAATTAAATACAAAAGGCACAATGCCGACTTAGGTACATGATGACCGACTCTTCTTATTGACAATGATTTGAATCATTCCTGTGGCATTAGTTATAGATTCCGATGCTTCACTTCAGGTTTACTGTATCCCTTGGACCTTCAACTTGGCGATGAAACACAGAAATTGCATCGGAATTAAATACAAAAGGCACAATGCCGACTTAAGTACAAGAACACTGACTCTTCTTACTGTCTATGTTTTGAACCATTCCTGTGACAATAGTTATAGATTCCGATGCTTCACTTCAGGTTTACTGTATCCCTTGGACCTTCTTATTGACGATGAAACACAGAAATTGCATCGGAATTAAATACAAAAGGCAAAATGCCGACTTAAGTACACGAAGACTGACTCTTCTTATTGTCTATGTTTTGAACCATTCCTGTGATACTAGTTATAGATTCCGATACTACACTCCAGGTTTACTGTATCCCTTGGACCTTCTTATTGACGATGAAACACAGAAATTGCATCGGAATTAAATACAAAAGGCACAATGCCGACTTAAGTACAAGAAGACTGACTCTTCTTACCGACAATGTTTTGAACCATTCCTGTGACACTAGTTATGGATTGCGATGCTTCACCTCAGGTTTACTGTATCCCTCAGACCTTCTTATTGACGATGAAACACAGAAATTGCATCGGAATTAAATAGAAAAGGTACAATGCCGACTTAAATACAAGAAGACTGACTCTTCTCACTGATCATAGTTTGAACCATTCCTGTGACACTAGTTATAGATTCCGATGCTTTACTTCAGGTTTACTGTATACCTTGGAACTTCTTATTGACAATGAAACACAGAAATTGCATCGGAATTAAATACAAAAGGCACAATGCCGACTTAAGTACAAGAAGACTGACTCTTCCTACTGTCTATGTTTGAACCATTCCTGTGACACTAGTTTTGGATTCCGATGCTTCACTTCAGGTTTACTGTATACCTCTGACCTTCTTATTAGCGATGAAACACAGAAATTGCATCGGAATTAAATACCAAAAGCACAATGCAAACTTAAGGACAAGAAGACTGACTCTTCTTACTGACTATGTTTTGAACCATTCCTGTGACACTAGTTATAGATTCCGATGCTTCACTCCAGGTTTACTGTATCCCTTGGACCTTGTTATTCACGATGAAACACAGAAATTGCACCGGAATTAAATAGAAAAGGAACAATGCCGACTTAAGGACAAGAAGACTGACTCTTCTTACTGACTATGTTTTGAACCATTCTGTGACACTAGTTATAAAATCCGATGCTCCCCTTCAGGTTTACTGTATCCCTCTGACCTTCATATTGACGATGAAACTCAGAAATAGCATCGGAATTAAATACAAAAGGCACAATGCCGACTGAAGTACAAGAAGACTGGCTCTTCTTACTGTCTATGTTTTGAACCATTCCATTGACACTAGTTACAGATTCCGATGCTTCACTCCAACTTTACTGTATCCCTTGGACCTTTTTATTGACGATGAAACACAGAAATAGCATCCTAATTAAATATAAAAGGCACAAAGCCGACTTAAGTGCAAGAAGACTGACTCTTCTTACTGACTGTGTTTTGAACAATTCCTGTGACACTAGTTATAGATTCCGATGCTTCACTTCAGGTTTACTGTATCCTTGGACCTTCTTACTGACGATGAAACACAGAAATTGCATCGGAATTAAATAGAAAAGGCACAATGCCGACTTAAGTACAAGAAGACTGACTCATGTTACTGTCTATGTTTTGAACCTTTCCTGTGACACTAGTTATAGATTCCGATGCTTCACTCCAGGTTTACTGTATCCCTTGGACCTTTTTATTGACGATGAAACACAGAAATTGCATCGGAATTATATAGAAAAGGCACAATGCCGACTTAAGTACAAGAAGACTGACTCTTCTAACTGATTATAGTTTGAACCATTCCTGTGACACTAGTTATAGATTCCGATGCTTAACTTCAGGTTCACTGTATACCTTGGATCTTCTTATTGACGATGAAACACAGAAATTGCATCGGAATTAAATACAAAAGGCACAATGCCGACTTAAGTACAAGAAGACTGACTCTTTCAACTGTCTATGTTTGAACCATTCCTGTGACACTAGTTGTGGATTCCGATGCTTCACTTCAGGTTTACCGTATACCTCTGACCTACCTATTGACGATGAAACACAGAAATTGCATCGGAATTGAATACAAAAGGTACAATGCCAGCTTAAGGACAAGAAGGCTGACTCTTCTTACTGACTATGTTTTGAACCATTCCTGTGACACTAATTATAGATTCCGATGCTTCACTCCATGTCTACTGTATCCCTTGGACCTTGTTATTGACGACGAAACACAGAAATCGCATCGGAATTAAATAGTACAGGCACAATGCCGCCTTAAGTACAAGAAGACTGACTCTTCGTACTGTCTATGTTTTGAACCATTCCTGTGACACTCGTTATAGGTTCCGATGCTTCACTTCAGGTTAACTGTTTCCCTTGGACCTTCTTATTGACGATTAATCACAGAAATTGCATCGGAATTAAATACCAAAGCCACAATGCCGACTTAAGTACAGGAAAACTGACTCTTCTTACTGTCTATATTTAGAACCATTCCAGTGACTCTAGTTATAGATTCCGATGCTTCACTTCAGGTTTACTGTATCACTTGGACCTTCTTATTGACGATGAAACACAGAAATTGCATAAGATTCAAATACAAAAGGCACAATGCCTTCTTAAGTACAAGAAGACTGACTCTCCTTACTGTCTATGTTTTGATCCAATCCTGTGACACTAGTTGTAGATTCCGATGCTTCACTTCAGGTTTACTGTATCCCTTGGACCTTCTTATTGGCGATGAAACACATAAATTACATCGGAATTAAATACAAAAGCCACAATGCCGACTTAAGTACATGATGACCGACTCTTCTAATTGACAATGATTTGAATCATTCCTGTGACATTAGTTATAGATTCCGTTGCTTCACTTCAGGTTTACTGTATCCCTTGGACCTTCAACTTGGCGATGAAACACAGAAATTGCATCGGAATTAAATACAAAAGGCACAATGCCGACTTAAGTACAAGAACACTGACTCTTCTTACTGTCTATGTTTTGAACCATTCCTGCGACACTAGTTATAGATTCCGATGCTTCACTTCAGGTTTACTGTATCCCTTGGACCTTCTTATTGACGATGAAACACAGAAATTGCATCGGAATTAAATACAAAAGGTACAATGCCAGTTTAAGGACAAGAAGGCTGACTCTTCTTACTGACTATGATTTGAACCATTCCTGTGACACTAATTATAGATTCCGATGCTTTACTCCAGGTTTACAGTATCCCTTGGACCTTGATATTGACGACGAAACACAGAAATTGCATCGGAATAAAATAGTACAGGCACAATGCCGACTTAAGTACAAGAAGACTGACACTTCTTACTGATTATAGTTTGAACCATTCCTGTGACACTAGTTATAGATTCCGATGCTTAACTTCAGGTTCACTGTATCCCTCTGACCTTCTTATTGACGATGAAACACAGAAATAGCACCGGAATTAAATAGAAAAGGCACAATGCCGACTTAAGTACAAGAAGACTGACTCTTCTTACTGATTATAGTTTGAACCATTCCTGTGACACTAGTTATAGATTCCGATGCTTTACTTCAGGTTTACTGTATACCTTGGACCTTCTTATTGACAATGAAACACAGAAATCGCATCGGAATTAAATACAAAATGCACAATGCCGACTTAAGTACAAGAAGACTGACTCTTCCTGCTGTCTATGTTTTGAACCATTCCTGTGACACTAGTTTTGGATTCCGATGCTTCACTTCAGGTTTACTGTACACCTCTGACCTTCTTATTAGCGATGAAACACAGAAATTGCATCGGAATTAAATACCAAAAGCACAATGCAAACTTAAGTTCAAGAAGACTGACTATTCTTGCTGACTATGATTTGAACCATTCCTGTGACACTAGTTATAGATTCCGATGCTTCACTCCAGGTTTACTGTATCCCTTGGACCTTGTTATTCACGATGAAACACAGAAATTGCATCGGAATTAAATAGAAAAGGAACAATGCCGACTTAAGTACAAGAAGACTGACTCTTCGTACTGTCTATGTTTTGAACCATTCCTGTGACACTAGTTATAGATTCCGACGCTTCACTTCTGGTTTACTGTATCCCTTTGACCTTCGTATTTACGATGAAACACAGAAATGGCATCGGAATCAAATACAAAAGGCACAATGCCGACTTAAGTACAAGAAGACTGTCTCTTCTTATTGACAAGGATTTGAACCATTCCTGTGACACTAGTTATAGATTCCGATGCTTCACTTCAGGTTTACTGTATCCCTTGGACCTTCTTATTGGCGATGAAACACAGATATTGCATCGGAATTAAATACAAAAGGCACAATGCGGACTTAAGTACAAGAAGACTGGCTCTTCTTACTGTCTATGTTTTGAACCTTTCCTGTGTCACTAGTTATAGATTCCGATGCTTCACTCCAGGTTTACTGTATCCCTTGGATCTTCTTATTGACGATGAAACACAGAAATTGCATCGGAATTAAATAGAAAAGGCACAATGCCGACTTAAGTACAAGAAGACTGACACTTCTTACTGATTATAGTTTGAACCATTCCTGTGACACTAGTTATAGATTCCGATGCTTAACTTCAGGTTCACTGTATACCTTGGACCTTCTTATTGACGATGAAACACAGAAATTGCATCGGAATGAAATACAAAAGACACAATGCCGACTTAAGTACAAGAAGACTTACTCTTTCTACTGTCTATGTTTGAGCCATTCCTGTGACACTAGTTGTAGATTCCGATGCTTCACTTCAGGTTTACTGTATACCTCTGACTTACCTATTGACGATGAAACACAGAAATTGCATCGGAATTAAATACAAAAGGTACAATGCCAGTTTAAGGACAAGAAGGCTGACTCTTCTTACTGACTATGATTTGAACCATTCCTGTGACACTAATTATAGATTCCGATGCTTCACTCCAGGTTTACAGTATCCCTTGGACCTTGATATTGACGACGAAACACAGAAATTGCATCGGAATAAAATAGTACAGGCACAATGCCGACTTAAGTACAAGAAGACTGACTATTCCTACTGTCTATGTTTTGAACCATTCCTGTGACACTCGTTATAGGTTCCGATGATTCACTTCAGGTTTACTGTATCCCTTGGACCTTCTTATTGACGATGAAACACAGAAATTGCATCGGAATTAAATAGAGAAGGCACAATGCCGAATGAAGTACAAGAAGACTGACTCTTCTTACTGACTATGTTTTGGCCCATTCCTGTGACATTAGTTATAGATTGCGATGCTTCACCTCAGGTTTATTGTATCCCTCTGACCTTCGTATTGACGATGAAACACTGAAATTACATCGGAATTAAATAGAAAAGGCACAATGTCGACTTAAGTACAAGAGGACTGACTCTTCTTACTGTCTGTGATTTGAACCATTCCTGTGACTCTAGTGATAGATTCCGATGCTTCACTCCAGGTTTACTGTATCCCTTGGACCTTCTTATTGACGATGAAACACAGAAATTGCATCGGAATTAAATAGAAAAGGCACAATGCCGACTGAAGTACAAGAAGACTGACTCTTCTTACTGACTATGTTTTGGACCATTCCTGTGACACTAGTTATAGATTGCGATGCTTCACTTCAGGTTTGCTGTATACCATGGACCTTCTTATTGACGATGAAACACACAAATTGCATCAGAATTAAATACAAAAGGCACAATGCCGACTTACGAACAAGAACACTGACTCTTCCTACTGTCTATGTTTTGAACCGTTCCTGTGACACTAGTTTTGGATACCGATGCTTCACTTCAAGTTTACTGTATCCCTCTGACGTTCTAATTGACTATGAAACACAGAAATTGCATCGGAATTGAATACAAAAGCCACCATGCCGACGTAAGTACAAGAAGACTGACTCTTCGTACTGTCTATGATTGGTGCCATTCCTGTGACACTACTTATAGATTCCGATGCTTCACTTCTGATTTACTGTTTCCCTTGGACCCTCTTATTGACGATGAAACACAGAAATTGCATCGGAATTAAATAGAAAAGGCACAATGCCGACTTAAGTATGAGATGACTGACTCCTCCAACTGTCTATGTTTTGAACCATTTCTGTGACACTAGTTATAGAGTCCGATGCTTCACTTCAGGTTTACTGTATCCCTTGGACCTTCTTATTGACGATGAACCACAGAAATTGCATCGGAATTAAATACAAAATGCACAATGCCGACTTAAGTACAAGAAGACTGACTCTTCTTACTGTCTATAATTTGAACTATTCCAGTGACACTAGTTATAGATTCCGATGCTTCACTTCATGTGTACTGTATCCCTTGGACCTACTTATTGACGATGAAACACAGAAATTGCATCGGAATTAAATACAAAGGGCACAATGCCGACTTAAGGACAAGAAGACTGAATCTTCTTACCGACTATGTTTTGAACCATTCCTGTGACACTAGTTATAGATTCCGATGCTTCACTTCATGTTTACTGTATCCCTCTGACCCTCTTATTGACGATGAAACACAGAAATTGCATCGGAATCAAATACAAAAGGCACAATGCCGACTTAAGTACAAGAAGACTGACTCTTCTTACTGTATATTTTTGAACCATTCCTGTGACACTAGTTATAGATTCCGATGCTTCACTTCAGGTTTACTGTATCCCTCTGACCTTCTTATTGACGGTGAAACACAGAAATTGCATCGGAATTAAATACAAAAGGCACAATGCCGACTTAAGTGCAAGAAGACGGTCTCTTCTTACTGACTATGCTTTGAACCATTCCTGTGACACTAGTTATAGATTCCGATGCTTCACTTCAGGTTTACTGTATCCCTTGGACCTTCCTATTGGCGATGAAACACAGAAATTGCATCGGAATTAAATACGAAAGGCACAATGCCGACTTAAGTACAAGAAGACTGACTCTTCTTACTGTCTATGTTTTGAACCAATCCTGTGACACTAGTTGTAGGTTCCGATGCTTCACTTCAGGTTTACTGTATCCCTTGGACATTCTTATTGACGATGAAACACAGAAATTGCATCGGAATTAAATACAAAAGGCACAATGCCGACTTAAGGACAAGAAGACAGACTCTTCTTACTGACTATGTTTTGAACCATTCCTGTGACACTAGTTATAGATTCCGATGCTTCCCTTCAGGTTTACTGTATCCCTCTGACCTTCTTATTGACGATGAAACTCAGAAATAGCATCGGAATTAAATACAAAAGGCACAATGCCGACTTAAGTACAAGAAGACTGGCTCTTCTTACTGTCTATGTTTTGAACCATTCCATTGACACTAATTACAGATTCTGATGCTTCACTCCAGCTTTACTGTATCCCTTGGACCTTCTTATTGACGATGAAACATAGAAATAGCATCGGAATTAAATAGAAAAGGCACAATGCCGACTTAAGTGCAAGAGGACTGACTCTTCTTACTGACTGTGCTTTGAACCATTCCTGTGACACTAGTTATAGATTCCGATGCTTCACTTCAGGTTTACTGTATCCCTTGGACCTTCTTATTGACGATGAAACACAGAAATTGCATCGGAATTAAATACAAAAGGCACAATGCCGACTTAAGTACAAGAAGACTGACTCTTCTTACTGTCTATGTTTTGAACCTTTCCTGTGTCACTAGTTATAGATTCCGATGCTTCACTCCAGGGTTACTGTATCCCTTGGACCTTCTTATTGACGATGAAACACAGAAATTGCATCGGAATTAAATACAAAAGGCACAATGCCGACTTTAGTACAAGAAGACTGACTCTTCTTACTGTCTATGTTTTGAACCTTTCCTGTGACACTTGTTATAGATTCCGATGCTTCACTTCAGGTTCATTGTATCCCTCTGACCTTCGTATTGACGATGAAACACAGAAATTGCATCGGAATTAAATAGAAAAGGCACAATGTCGACTTAAGTACAAGAGGACTGACTCTTCTTACTGTCTATGATTTGAACCATTCCTGTGACTCTAGTGATAGATTCCGTGGCTTCACTCCAGGTTTACTGTATCCCTTGGACCTTCTCATTGACGATGAAACACAGAAATTGCATCGGAATTAAATAGAAAAGGCACAATGCCGACTGAAGTACAAGAAGACTGACTCTTCTTACTGACTATGTTTTGGACCATTCCTGTGACACTAGTTATAGATTGCGATGCTTCACTTCAGGTTTGCTGTATACCTTGGACCTTCTTATTGACGATGAAACACACAAATTGCATCAGAATTGAATACAAAAGGCACAATGCCGACTTACGTACAAGAAGACTGACTCTTCCTACTGTCTATGTGTTGAACCGTTCCTGTGACACTAGTTTTGGATTCCGATGGTTCACTTCAGGTTCACTGTATCCCTCCACCCTCTTATTGACGATGAAACACAGAAATTGCATCGGAATTAAATACAAATGGCACAATGCCGACTTAAGTACAAGAAGACTGACTCTTCTTACTGACTATGTGTTGAACCGTTCCTGTGACACTAGTTTTGGATTCCGATGCTTCACTTCAAGTTTACTGTATCCCTCTGACGTTCTTATTGACTATGAAACACAGAAATTAAATCGGAATTAAATACAAAAATCACCATGCCGACGTAAGTACAAGAAGACTGACTCTTCGTACTGTCTATGAGTGGAACCATTCCTGTGACACTACTTATAGATTCCGATGCTTCACTTCAGGTTTACTGCTTCCCTTGGACCTTCTTATTGACGATGAAACACAGAAATTGCATCGGAATTAAATAGAAAAGGCACAATGCCAACTTAAGTATGAGATGACTGATTCTTCCAACTGTCTATATTTTGAACCATTTCTGTGACACTAGTTATAGAGTCCGATGCTTCACTTCAGGTTTACTATATCCCTTGAACCTTCTTATTGACGATGAACCACAGAAATTGCATCGGAATTAAATACAAAATGCACAATGCCGACTTAAGGACAAGACGACTGAATCTTCTTACTGACTATGTTATGAACCATTCCTGTGACACTAGTTATAGATTCCGATGCTTCACTTCAGGTTTACTGTATCCCTCTGACCTTCTTATTGACGGTGAAACACAGAAATTGCATCGGAATTAAATACGAAAGGCACAATGCCGACTTAAGTGCAAGAAGACGGTCTCTTCTTACTGACTATGCTTTGAACCATTCCTGTGACACTAGTTATAGCTTCCGATGCTTCACATCAGGTTTACTGTATCCCTCTCACCCTCTTATTGACGATGAAACACAGAAATTTCATCGGAATTAAATACAAAAGGCACAATGCCGACTTAAGTACAAGAAGACTGACTCTTCTTACTGACTATGTTTTGAACCATTCCTGTGACACTAGTTATAGATTCCGATGATTCACTTCAGGTTTGCTGTATACCTTGGATCTTCTTATTGACGATGAAACACAGAAATTGCATCGGAATTAAATAGAAAAGGCACAATGCCGAATTAAGTACAAGAACATTGACTCTTCTTACTGTCTATGTTTTGAACAAATCCTGTGACACTAGTTGTACATTCCGATGCTTCACTTCAGGTTTACTGTATTCCTTGGACCTACTTATTGACGAAGAAACGCAGAAATTGCATCGGATTTAAATACAAAAGGCACAATGCCGATTTAAGTACAAGAACAATGACTCTTCCTACTGTATATGATTTTAACCATTCCTGTGGCACTAGTTATAGATTCCGACGCTTCACTTCAGGTTAACTGTATCCCTTGTACCTTCTTATTGACGATGAAACACAGAAATTGAATCGGAATTAAATACAAAAGACACAATGCCGACTTAAGTACAAGAAGACTGACTCTTCTTACTGTCTATATTTTGAACCACTCCTGTGACACTAGTTGTAGATTCCGATGCTTCACTTCAGGTTTACTGTATCCCTCTGACCTTCTTATTGACGATGTAACACAGAAATTCCATCGGAAAAAAATACAAAAGGCACAATGCCGACTTTAGTACAAGAAGACTGACTCTTCTTACTGTCTATGTTTTGAACCAATCCTGTGACACTAGTTGTAGATTCCGATGCTTCACTTCAGGTTTACTGTATCCCTTGGACCTTCTTATTGACGATGAAACACAGAAATTGCATCGGAATTAAATACAAAATGCACAATGCCGTCTTAAGTACAAGAACACTGACTCTTCCTACTTTCTATGTTTTGAACCATTCCTGTGACACTAGTTATAGATTCCGACGCTTCACTTCAGGTTTACTGTATCCCTTGTACCTTCTTATTGACGTTGAAAGACAGAAATTGCATCGGAATTAAATACAAAAGGCACAATGCCGACATAAGTACATGAAGACCGACTCTTCTTATTGACAATGATTTGAACCATTCCTGTGACATTAGTTATAGATTCCGATGCTTCACTTCAGATTTACTGTATCCCTTGGACCTTCTATTTGGCGATGAAACACAGAAATTGCATCGGAATTAAATACAAAAGCACAATGCCGACTTAAGTACAAGAACACTGACTCTTCTTACTGTCTATGTTTTGAACCATTCCTGTGACACTAGTTATAGATTCCGATGCTTCACTCCAGGTTTACTATATCCCTTGGACCTTCTTATTGACGATCAAACACAGAAATTGCATCGGAATTAAATACAAAAGGCACAATGCCTACATAAGGACAAGAAGACTGACTCCTCTTTCTGACTATGCTTTGAACCATTCCTGTGACATTAGTTATAGTTTCCGAAACTTCACTTCACGTTTACTGTATCCCTCTGACCTTCTTATTGACGATGAAACTCAGAAATTGCATCGGAATTAAATACAAGTGGAAAAATACCGACTTCAATACACGAAGACCGACTCTTCTTACTGTCTATGTTTGAACCATTCCTGTGACACTCCTTATAGATTCCGATGCTACACTCCAGGTTTACTGTATCCCTTGGACCTTCTTCTTGACGATGAAACACAGAAATTCAATCGGAATTAAATAGAAAAGGCACAATGCCGACTTAAGTACAAGAAGACTCACCCTTCTTACTGATTATAGTTTGAACCATTCCTTTGACACTAGTTATGGATTCCGATGCTTTACTTCAGGTTTACTGTATACCTTGGACATTCTTATTGACGATGAAACACAGAAATTGCATCGGAATTCAATACAAAAGGCACAATGCCAACTTAAGTACAAGAAGACTGACTCTTCTAACTGACTATGTTTTCAACCATTCCTGTGACACTAGTTATAGATTCCGATGCTTCACTCCAGGTTTACTGTCTCCCTTGGACCTTCTTATTGACGACGAAACACAGAAATTGCATCGGAATTAAATACAAAAGGCACAATGCCGACTTAAGTGCAAGAAGACTGACTCTTCTTACTGTCTATATTTTGAACCATTCCAGTGGCACTAGTTATAGATTCCGATGCTTCACTTCAGGTTTACTTTATCCCTTGGACCTTCTTATTGACGATGAATCACAGAAATTGCATCGGAATTCAATACAAAAGGCACAATGCCAACTTAAGTACAAGAAGACTGACTCTTCCTACTGTCTATGTTTTGAACCGTTCCTGTGACACTAGTTTTGGATTCCGATGGTTCACTTCAGGTTTACTGTATCCCTCTCACCCTCTTATTGACGATGAAACGCAGAAATTGCATCGGAATTAAATACAAATGGCACAATGCCGACTTAAGTACAAAAAGACTGACTCTTCTTACTGACTATGTTTTGAACCGTTCCTGTGACACTAGTTTTGGATTCCGATGCTTCACTTCAAGTTTACTGTATCCCTCTGACGTTCTTATTGACTATGAAACACAGAAATTGCATCGGAATTAAATACAAAAGCCACCATGCCGACGTAAGTACAAGAAGACTGACTCTTCGTACTGTCTATGATTGGTACCTTTCCTGTGACACTACTTATAGATTCCGATGCTTCACTTCTGGTTTACTGTTTCCCTTGGACCTTCTTATTGACGATGAAACACAGAAATTGCATCGGAATTAAATAGAAAAGGCACAATGCCAACTTAAGTACAAGAAGACTGACTCTTCTAACTGACTATGTTTTCAACCATTCCTGTGACACTAGTTATAGATTCCGATGCTTCACTCCAGGTTTACTGTCTCCCTTGAACCTTCTTATTGACGACGAAACACAGAAATTGCATCGGAATTAAATACAAAAGGCACAATGCCGACTTAAGTGCAAGAAGACTGACTCTTCTTACTGTCTATATTTTGAACCATTCCAGTGACACTAGTTATAGATTCCGATGCTTCACTCCAGGTTTACTGTATCCCTTGGACCTTCTTCTTGACGATGAAACACAGAAATTCAATCGGAATTAAATAGAAAAGGCACAATGCCGACTTAAGTACAAGAAGACTCACCCTTCTTACTGATTATAGTTGAACCATTCCTTTGACACTAGTTATGGATTCCGATGCTTTACTTCAGGTTTACTGTATCCCTTGGACCTTCTTATTGACGATGAAACACAGAAATTGCATCGGAATTAAATAGAAAAGGCACAATGCCGACTTAAGTATGAGATGATTGACTCTTCCAACTGTCTATGTTTTGAACCATTTCTGTGACACTAGTTATAGAGTCCGATGCTTCACTTCAGGTTTACTGTATCCCTTGGACCTTCTTATTGGCAATGAAACACAGAAATTGCATCGGAATTAAATACGAAAGGCACAATGCCGACTTAAGTACAAGAAGACTGACTCTTCTTACTGTCTATGTTTTGAACCAATCCAGTGACACTAGTTGTAGGTTCCGATGCTTCACTTCAGGTTTACTGTATCCCTTGGACATTCTTATTGACGATGAAACACAGAAATTGCATCGGAATTAAATACAAAAGGCACAATGCCGACTTAAGGACAAGAAGACAGACTCTTCTTACTGACTATGTTTTGAACCATTCCTGTGACACTAGTTATAGATTCCGATGCTTCCCTTCAGGTTTACTGTATCCCTCTGACCTTCTTATTGACGATGAAACTCAGAAATAGCATCGGAATTAAATACAATAGGCACAATGCCGACTTAAGTACAAGAAGACTGGCTCTTCTTACTGTCTATGTTTTGAACCATTCCATTGACACTAATTACAGATTCTGATGCTTCACTCCAGCTTTACTGTATCCCTTGGACCTTCTCATTGACGATGAAACATAGAAATAGCATCGGAATTAAATAGAAAAGGCACAATGCCGACTTAAGTGCAAGAGGACTGACTCTTCTTACTGACTGTGTTTTGAACCATTCCTGTGACACTAGTTATAGATTCCGATGCTTCACTCCAGGGTTACTGTATCCCTTGGACCTTCTTATTGACGATGAAACACAGAAATTGCATCGGAATTAAATAGAACAGGCGCAATGTCGACTTAAGTACAAGAGGACTGACTCTTCTTACTGATTATAGTTTGAACCATTCCTGTGACACTAGTTATAGAATCCGATGCTTAACTTCAGGTTCACTGTATACCTTGGACCTTCTTATTGACGATGAAACACAGAAATTGCATCGGAATGAAATACAAAAGACACAATGCCGACTTAAGTACAAGAAGACTTACTCTTTCTACTGTCTATGTTTGAGCCATTCCTGTGACACTAGTTGTGGATTCCGATGCTTCACTTCAGGTTTACTGTATACCTCTGACCTACCTATTGACGATGAAACAGAGAAATTGCATCGGAATTCAATAAAAAAGGTACAATGCCAGCTTAAGGACAAGAAGGCTGACTCTTCTTACTGACTATGATTTGAACCATTCCTGTGACACTAATTATAGATTCCGATGCTTCACTCCAGGTTTACAGTATCCCTTGGACCTAGATAATGACGACGAAACACAGAAATTGCATCGGAATTAAATAGTACAGGCACAATGCCGACTTAAGTACAAGAAGACTGACTATTCCTACTGTCTATGTTTTAAACCATTCCTGTGACACTCGTTATAGGTTCCGATGCTTCACTTCAGGTTTACTGTTTCCCTTGGACCTTCTTATTGACGATGAATCACAGAAATTGCATCGGAATTAAATACAAAAGCCACAATGCTGACTTAAGTACAGGAAAACTGACTCTTCTTACTGTCTATATTTTGAACCATTCCAGTGACACTAGTTGTAGATTCCGATGCTTCACTTCAGGTTTACTGTATCCCTTGGACCATCTTATTGACGATGAAACACAGAAATTGCATCGGAATTAAATACAAAAGGCACAATGCCGACTTTAGTAAAAGAAGACTGACTCTTCTTACTGTCTATGTTTTGAACCTTTCCTGTGACACTTGTTATGGATTCCGATGCTTCACTTCATGTTTATTGTATCCCTCTGACCTTCGTATTGACGATGAAACACAGAAATTGCATCGGAATTAAATAGAAAAGGCACAATGTCGACTTAAGTACAAGAGGACTGACTCTTCTTACTGTCTATGATTTGAACC
This sequence comes from Schistocerca serialis cubense, assembly GCF_023864345.2. NCBI lineage: Eukaryota > Metazoa > Arthropoda > Insecta > Orthoptera > Acrididae > Schistocerca > Schistocerca serialis. Next base: position 1,082,863,607 of record NC_064640.1, on the reverse strand, counting down.
ATTCCTGTGACTCTAGTGATAGATTCCGTGGCTTCACTCCAGGTTTACTGTATCCCTTGGACCTTCTTATTGACGATGAAACACAGAAATTGCATCGGAATTAAATAGAAAAGGCACAATGCCGACTGAAGTACAAGAAGACTGACTCTTCTTACTGACTATGTTTTGGACCATTCCTGTGACACTAGTTATAGATTGCGATGCTTCACTTCAGGTTTGCTGTATACCTTGGACCTTCTTATTGACGATGAAACACACAAATTGCATCAGAATTAAATACAAAAGGCACAATGCCGACTTACGTACAAGAAGACTGACTCTTCCTACTGTCTATGTTTTGAACCGTTCCTGTGACACTAGTTTTGGATTCCGATGCTTCACTTCAGGTTTACTGTTTCCCTTGGACCTTCTTATTGACGATGAAACACAGAAATTGCATCGGAATTAAATAGAAAAGGCACAATGCCGACTTAAGTATGAGATGACTGATTCTTCCAACTGTCTATGTTTTGAACCATTTCTGTGACACTAGTTATAGAGTCCGATGCTTCACTTCAGGTTTACTGTATCCCTTGAACCTTCTTATTGACGATGAACCACAGAAATTCCATCGGAATTAAATACAAAATGCACAATGCTGACTTAAGTACAAGAAGACTGACTCTCCTTACCGTCTATATTTTGAACTATTCCAGTGACACTAGTTATAGATTCCGATGCTTCACTTCATGTGTACTGTATCCCTGGGACCTACTTATTGACGATGAAACACTGAAATTGCATCGGAATTAAATACAAAGGGCACAATGCCGACTGAATCTTCTTACTGACTATGTTTTGAACCATTCCTGTGACACTAGTTATAGATTCCGATGCTTCACTTCATGTTTACTGTATCCCTCTGACCCTCTTATTGACGATGAAACACAGAAATTGCATCGGAATTAAACACAAAAGGCACAATGCCGACTTAAGTACAAGAAGACTGACTCTTCTTACTGTATATTTTTGAACCATTCCTGTGACACTAGTTATAGATTCCGATGCTTCACTTCAGGTTTACTGTATCCCTCTGACCTTCTTATTGACGGTGAAACACAGAAATTGCATCGGAATTAAATACGAAAGGCACAATGCCGACTTAAGTGCAAGAAGACGGTCTCTTCTTACTGACTATGCTTTGAACCATTCCTGTGACACTAGTTATAGATTCCGATGCTTCACTTCAGGTTTACTGTATCCCTCCCACCCTCTTATTGACGATGAATCACAGAAATTTCATCGGAATTAAATAGAAAAGGCACAATGCCGACTGAAGTACAAGAAGACTGACTCTTCTTACTGACTATGTTTTGGACCATTCCTGTGACTCTACTTATAGATTGCGATGCTTCACTTCAGGTTTGCTGTATACCTTGGACCTTCTTATTGACGATGAAACACAGAAATTGCATCAGAATTAAATACAAAAGGCACAATGCCGGCTTACGTACAAGAAGACTGACTCTTCCTACTGTCTATGTTTTGAACCGTTCCTGTGAGACTAGTTTCGGATTCCGATGCTTCACTTCATGTTTACTGTATCCCTCTGACCCTCTTATTGACGATGAAACACAGAAATTGCATCGGAATCAAATACAAAAGGCACAATGCCGACTTAAGTACAAGAAGACTGACTCTTCTTACTGTATATCTTTGAACCATTCCTGTGACACTAATTATAGATTCCGATGCTTCACTTCAGGTTTACTGTATCCCTCTGACCTTCTTATTGACGGTGAAACACAGAAATTGCATCGGAATTAAATACGAAAGGCACAATGCCGACTTAAGTGCAAGAAGACGGTCTCTTCTTACTGACTATGCTTTGAACCATTCCTGTGACACTAGTTATAGATTCCGATGCTTCACTTCAGGTTTACTGTATCCCTTGGACCTTCCTATTGGCAATGAAACACAGAAATTGCATCGGAATTAAATACGAAAGGCACAATGCCGACTTAAGTACAAGAAGACTGACTCTTCTTACTGTCTATGATTTGAACCAATCCTGTGACACTAGTTGTAGGTTCCGATGCTTCACTTCAGGTTTACTGTATCCCTTGGACATTCTTATTGACGATGAAACACAGAAATTGCATCGGAATTAAATACAAAAGGCACAATGCCGACTTAAGGACAAGAAGACAGACTCTTCTTACTGACTATGTTTTGAACCATTCCTGTGACACTAGTTATAGATTCCGATGCTTCCCTTCAGGTTTACTGTATCCCTCTGACCTTCTTATTGACGATGAAACTCAGAAATAGCATCGGAATTAAATACAAAAGGCACAATGCCGACTTAAGTACAAGAAGACTGGCTCTTCTTACTGTCTATGTTTTGAACCATTCCATTGACACTAATTACAGATTCTGATGCTTCACTCCATTTTTAGTGTATCCCTCTGACCTTCTTATTGACGATGAAACATAGAAATAGCATCGGAATTAAATAGAAAAGGCACAATGCCGACTTAAGAGCAAGAGGACTGACTCTTCTTACTGACTATGCTTTGAACCATTCCTGTGACACTAGTTATAGATTCCGATGCTTCACTTCAGGTTTACTGTATCCCTCCCACCCTCTTATTGACGATGAAACACAGAAATTTCATCGGAATTAAATAGAAAAGGCACAATGCCGACTGAAGTACAATAAGACTGACTCTTCTTACTGACTATGTTTTGGACCATTCCTGTGACTCTACTTATAGATTGCGATGCTTCACTTCAGGTTTGCTGTATACCTTGGACCTTCTTATTGACGATGAAACACAGAAATTGCATCAGAATTAAATACAAAAGGCACAATGCCGGCTTACGTACAAGAAGACTGACTCTTCCTACTGTCTATGTTTTGAACCGTTCCTGTGAGACTAGTTTCGGATTCCGATGCTTCACTTTATGTTTACTGTATCCCTCTGACCCTCTTATTGACGATGAAACACAGAAATTGCATCGGAATCAAATACAAAAGGCACAATGCCGACTTAAGTACAAGAAGACTGACTCTTCTTACTGTATATTTTTGAACCATTCCTGTGACACTAATTATAGATTCCGATGCTTCACTTCAGGTTTACTGTATCCCTCTGACCTTCTTATTGACGGTGAAACACAGAAATTGCATCGGAATTAAATACGAAAGGCACAATGCCGACTTAAGTGCAAGAAGACGGTCTCTTCTTACTGACTATGCTTTGAACCATTCCTGTGACACTAGTTATAGATTCCGATGCTTCACTTCAGGTTTACTGTATCCCTTGGACCTTCTTATTGGCAATGAAACACAGAAATTGCATCGGAATTAAATACGAAAGGCACAATGCCGACTTAAGTACAAGAAGACTGACTCTTCTTACTGTCTATGTTTTGAACCAATCCTGTGACACTAGTTGTAGGTTCCGATGCTTCACTTCAGGTTTACTGTATCCCTTGGACATTCTTATTGACGATGAAACACAGAAATTGCATCGGAATTTAATACAAAAGGCACAATGCCGACTTAAGGACAAGAAGACAGACTCTTCTTACTGACTATGTTTTGAACCATTCCTGTGACACTAGTTATAGATTCCGATGCTTCCCTTCAGGTTTACTGTATCCCTCTGACCTTCTTATTGACGATGAAACTCAGAAATAGCATCGGAATTAAATACAATAGGCACAATGCCGACTTAAGTACAAGAAGACTGGCTCTTCTTACTGTCTATGTTTTGAACCATTCCATTGACACTAATTACAGATTCTGATGCTTCACTCCAGCTTTACTGTATCCCTTGGACCTTCTTATTGACGATGAAACATAGAAATAGCATCGGAATTAAATAGAAAAGGCACAATGCCGACTTAAGTGCAAGAGGACTGACTCTTCTTACTGACTGTGTTTTGAACCATTCCTGTGACACTAGTTATAGATTCCGATGCTTCACTCCAGGGTTACTGTATCCCTTGGACCTTCTTATTGACGATGAAACACAGAAATTGCATCGGAATTAAATAGAACAGGCGCAATGCCGACTTAAGTACAAGAGGACTGACTCTTCTTACTGATTATAGTTTGAACCATTCCTGTGACACTAGTTATTGAATCCGATGCTGAACTTCAGGTTCACTGTATACCTTGGACCTTCTTATTGACGATGAAACACAGAAATTGCATCGGAATGAAATACAAAAGACACAATGCCGACTTAAGTACAAGAAGACTTACTCTTTCTACTGTCTATGTTTGAGCCATTCCTGTGACACTAGTTGTGGATTCCGATGCTTCACTTCAGGTTTACTGTATACCTCTGACCTACCTATTGACGATGAAACAGAGAAATTGCATCGGAGTTAAATAAAAAAGGTACAATGCCAGCTTAAGGACAAGAAGGCTGACTCTTCTTACTGACTATGATTTGAACCATTCCTGTGACACTAATTATAGATTCCGATGCTTCACTCCAGGTTTACAGTATCCCTTGGACCTAGATAATGACGACGAAACACAGAAATTGCATCGGAATTAAATAGTACAGGCACAATGCCAACTTAAGTACAAGAAGACTGACTATTCCTACTGTCTATGTTTTAAACCATTCCTGTGACACTCGTTATAGGTTCCGATGCTTCACTTCAGGTTTACTGTTTCCCTTGGACCTTCTTATTGACGATGAATCACAGAAATTGCATCGGAATTAAATACAAAAGCCACAATGCTGACTTAAGTACAGGAAAACTGACTCTTCTTACTGTCTATATTTTGAACCATTCCAGTGACACTAGTTGTAGATTCCGATGCTTCACTTCAGGTTTACTGTATCCCTTGGACCTTCTTATTGACGATGAAACACAGAAATTGCATCGGAATTAAATACAAAAGGCACAATGCCGACTTTAGTACAAGAAGACTGACTCTTCTTACTGTCTATGTTTTGAACCTTTCCTGTGACACTTGTTATAGATTCCGATGCTTCACTTCAAGTTTATTGTATCCCTCTGACTTTCGTATTGACGATGAAACACAGAAATTGCATCGGAATTAAATAGAAAAGGCACAATGTCGACTTAAGTACAAGAGGACTGACTCTTCTTACTGTCTATGATTTGAACCATTCCTGTGACTCTAGTGATAGATTCCGTGGCTTCACTCCAGGTTTACTGTATCCCTTGGACCTTCTTATTGACGATGAAACACAGAAATTGCATCGGAATTAAATAGAAAAGGCACAATGCCGACTGAAGTACAAGAAGACTGACTCTTCTTACTGACTATGTTTTGGACCATTCCTGTGACACTAGTTATAGATTGCGATGCTTCACTTCAGGTTTGCTGTATACCTTGGACCTTCTTATTGACGATGAAACACACAAATTGCATCAGAATTAAATACAAAAGGCACAATGCCGACTTACGTACAAGAAGACTGACTCTTCCTACTGTCTATGTTTTGAACCGTTCCTGTGACACTAGTTTTGGATTCCGATGGTTCACTTCAGGTTTACTGTATCCCTCTCGCCCTCTTATTGACGATGAAACACAGAAATTGCATCGGAATTAAATACAAATGGCACAATGCCGACTTAAGTACAAGAAGACTGACTCTTCTTACTGACTATGTGTTGAACCGTTCCTGTGACACTAGTTTTGGATTCCGATGCTTCACTTCAAGTTTACTGAATCCCTCTGACGTTCTTATTGACTATGAAACACAGAAATTGCATCGGAATTAAATACAAAAGCCACCATGCCGACGTAAGTACAAGAAGACTGACTCTCCGTACTGTCTATGAGTGGAACCATTCCTGTGACACTACTTATAGATTCCGATGCTTTACTTCAGGTTTACTGTTTCCCTTGGACCTTCTTATTGACGATGAAACACAGAAATTGCATCGGAATTAAATAGAAAAGGCACAATGCCGACTTAAGTATGAGATGACTGATTCTTCCAACTGTCTATGTTTTGAACCATTTCTCTGACACTAGTTATAGAGTCCGATGCTTCACTTCAGGTTTACTGTATCCCTTGAACCTTCTTATTGACGATGAACCACAGAAATTGCATCGGAATTAAATACAAAATGCACAATGCTGACTTAAGTACAAGAAGACTGACTCTTCTTACCGTCTATATTTTGAACTATTCCAGTGACACTAGTTATAGATTCCGATGCTTCACTTCATGTGTACTGTATCCCTGGGACCTACTTATTGACGATGAAACACTGAAATTGCATCGGAATTAAATACAAAGGGCACAATGCCGACTTAAGGACAAGAAGACTGAATCTTCTTACTGACTATGTTTTGAACCATTCCTGTGACACTAGTTATAGATTCCGATGCTTCACTTCATGTTTACTGTATCCCTCTGACCCTCTTATTGACGATGAAACACAGAAATTGCATCGGAATTAAACACAAAAGGCACAATGCCGACTTAAGTACAAGAAGACTGACTCTTCTTACCGTATATTTTTGAACCATTCCTGTGACACTAGTTATAGATTCCGATGCTTCACTTCAGGTTTACTGTATCCCTCTGACCTTCTTATTGACGGTGAAACACAGAAATTGCATCGGAATTAAATACGAAAATCACAATGCCGACTTAAGTGCAAGAAGACGGTCTCTTCTTACTGACTATGCTTTGAACCATTCCTGTGACACTAGTTATAGATTCCGATGCTTCACTTCAGGTTTACTGTATCCCTCCCACCCTCTTATTGACGATGAAACACAGAAATTTCATCGGAATTAAATAGAAAAGGCACAATGCCGACTGAAGTACAAGAAGACTGACTCTTCTTACTGACTATGTTTTGGACCATTCCTGTGACTCTACTTATAGATTGCGATGCTTCACTTCAGGTTTGCTGTATACCTTGGACCTTCTTATTGACGATGAAACACAGAAATTGCATCAGAATTAAATACAAAAGGCACAATGCCGGCTTACGTACAAGAAGACTGACTCTTCCTACTGTCTATGTTTTGAACCGTTCCTGTGAGACTAGTTTCGGATTCCGATGCTTCACTTCAGGTTTACTGTATCCCTCTGACGTTCTTATTGACTATGAAACACAGAAATTGCATCGGAATTAAATACAAAAGCCACCATGCCGACATAAGTACAACAAGACTGACTCTTGTTACTGTCTATGTGTGGAACCATTCCTGTGATACTAGTTATAGATTCCGATGCTTCACTTCAGGTTTACTGTTTCCCTTGGACCTTCTTATTGACGATAAAACACAGAAATTGCATCGGAATTAAATACAAAAGGCACAATGCCGACTTAAGTATGAGATGACTGACTCTTCCTACTGTCTATGCTTTGAACCATTTCTGTGACACTAGCTATAGAGTGCGATGCTTCACTTCAGGTTTACTCTATCCCTTGGACCTTCTTATCGACGATGAACCACAGAAATTGCATCGGAAATAAATTCAAAAGGCACAATGCCGACTTAAGTACAAGAAGACTGACTCTTCTTACTGTCTATATTTTGAACTATTCCAGTGACACTAGTTATAGATTCCGATGCTTCACTTCATGTGTACTGTATCCCTTGGACCTTCTTATTGTCGATGAAACACAGAAATTGCATCGGAATTAAATACAAAAGGCACAATGCCGACTTAAGTACAAGAAGACCGACTCTTCTTACTGTCTATGTTTTGATCCATTACTGTGACTCTAGTTATAGATTCCGGTGCTTCAATCCAGGTTCACTGTATCCCTTGGACCTACTTATTGACGATGAAACACAGAAATTGCATCGGAATTAAATACAAAGGGCACAATGCCGACTTAAGGCGAAGAAAACTGAATCTTCTTACTGACTATGTTTTGAACCATTCCTGTGACACTAGTTATAGTTTCCGATGCTTCACTTCATGTTTACTGTATCCCTCTGACCCTCTTATTGACGATGAAACACAGAAATTGCATCGGAATTAAATACAAAAGGCACAATGCCGATTTAAGTACAAGAAGACTGACTCTTCTTACTGTATATTTTGGAACCATTCCTGTGACACTAGTTATAGATTCCGATGCTTCACTTCAGGTTTACTGTATCCCTCTGACCTTCTTATTGACGGTGAAACACAGAAATTGCATCGGAATTAAATACGAAAGGCACAATGCCGACTTAAGTACAAGAAGACGGTCTCTTCTTACTGACTATGTTTTGAACCATTCCTGTAACAATAGTTATAGATTCCGCTGCTTCACTTGAGGTTTACTGTATCCCTCTCACCCTCTTATTGACGTGGAAACACAGAAATTGCGTCGGAATTAAATACAAATGGCACAATGCCGACTTAAGTACAAGAAGACTGACTCTTCTTACTGACTATGTTTTGAACCGTTCCTGTGACACTAGTTTTGGATTCCGATGCTTCACTTCAGGTTTACTGTATCCCTCTGACGTTCTTATTGACTATGAAACACAGAAATTGCATCGGAATTAAATACAAAAGCCACCTTGCCGACGTAAGTACAAGAAGACTGACTCTTCTTACTGACTATGTTTTGAACCATTCCTGTGACACTAGTTATAGATTCCGATGCTTCACTTCAGGTTTGCTGTATACCTTGGATCTTCTTATTGGCGATGAAACACAGAAATTGCATCGGAATTAAATAGAAAAGGCACAATGCCGAATTAAGTACAAGAACATTGACTCTTCTTACTGTCTATGTTTTGAACAAATACTGTGACACTAGTTGTACATTCCGATGCTTCACTTCAGGTTTACTGTATTCCTTGGACCTACTTATTGACGAAGAAATGCAGAAATTGCATCGGATTTAAACACAAAAGGCACAATGCCGATTTAAGTACAAGAACAATGACTCTTCCTACTGTCTATGTTTTTAACCATTCCTGTGGCACTAGTTATAGATTCCGACGCTACACTTCAGGTTAACTGTATCCCTTGTACCTTCTTATTGACGATGAAACACAGAAATTGCATCGGAATTAAATACAAAAGACACAATGCCGACTTAAGTACAAGAAGACTGACTCTTCTTACTGTCTATATTTTGAACCACTCCTGTGACACTAGTTATAGATTCCGATGCTTCACTTCAGGTTTACTGTATCCCTTCGACCTTCTTATTGACACTGAAACACAGAAATTGCTTCGAAATTAAATACAAAAGGCACAATGCCGACTTAAGTACAAGAAGACTGACTCTTCTTACTGACTCTGTTTTGAACTATTCCTGTGACACTAGTTATAGATTCCGATGCTTCACTTCATGTTTACTGTATCCCTCTGACCTTCTTATTGACGATGAAACACAGAAATTCCATCGGAAAAAAATACAAAAGGCACAATGCCGACTTAAGTACAAGAAGACTGACTCTTCTTACTGTCTATGTTTTGAACCAATCCTGTGACACTAGTTGTAGATTCCGATGCTTCACTTCAGGTTTACTGTATCCCTTGGACCTTCTTATTGACGATGAAACACAGAAATTGCATCGGAATTAAATACAAAAGGCACAATGCCGTCTTAAGTACAAGAACACTGACTCTTCCTACTTTCTATGTTTTGAACCATTCCTGTGACACTAGTTATAGATTCCGACGCTTCACTTCAGGTTTACTGTATCCCTTGTATCTTCTTATTGACGTTGAAAGACAGAAATTGCATCGGAATTAAATACAAAAGGCACAATGCCGACTTAAGTACATGAAGACCGACTCTTCTTATTGACAATGATTTGAATCATTCCCCTTACATTAGTTATAGATTCCGATGCTTCACTTCAGATTTACTGTATCCCTTGGACCTTCTATTTGGCGATGAAACACAGAAATTGCATCGGAATTAAATACAAAAGCACAATGCCGACTTAAGTACAAGAACACTGACTCTTCTTACAGTCTATGTTTTGAACCATTCCTGCGACACTAGTTATAGATTCCGATGCTTCACTCCAGGTTTACTATATCCCTTGGACCTTCTTATTGACGATGAAACACAGAAATTGCATCGGAACTAAATACAAAAGGCACAATGCCGACATAAGGACAAGAAGACTGACTCTTCTTTCTGACTATGCTTTGAACCATTCCTGTGACATTAGTTATAGATTCCGAAGCTTCGCTTCACGTTTACTGTATCCCTCTGACCTTCTTATTGACGAAGAAACTCAGAAATTGCATCGGAATTAAATACAAGTGGAAAAATACCGCCTTCAATACACGAAGACTGACTCTTCTTACTGTCTATGTTTGAACCATTCCTGTGACACTCCTTATAGATTCCGATGCTACACTCCAGGTTTACTGTTTCCCTTGGACCTTCTAATTGACGATGAAATACAGAAATTGCATCAGAATTAAATACAAAATGCACAATGCCGACTTAAGAACAAGAAGACTGAATCTTCTTACTGACTATGTTTTGAACCATTCCTGTGACACTAGTTATAGATTCCGATGCTTCACTGCAGGTTTACTGTATCCCTCTGACCTTCTTATTGACGATGAAACACAGAAATTGCATCAGAATTAAATTGAAAAGGCACAATGCCGACTTAAGTACAAGAAGACTGACTCTTCTTACTGTCTATGCTTTGAACCTTTCCTGTGACACTAGTTATAGATTCCGATGCTTCACTCCAGGTTTACTGTATCCCTTGGACCTTCTTCTTGACGATGAAACACAGAAATTCAATCGGAATTAAATAGAAAAGGCACAATGCCGACTTAAGTACAAGAAGACTCACCCTTCTTACTGATTATAGTTTGAACCATTCCTTTGACACTAGTTATGGATTCCGATGCTTTACTTCAGGTTTACTGTATACCTTGGACATTCTTATTGACGATGAAACACAGAAATTGCATCGGAATTCAATACAAAAGGCACAATGCCAACTTATGTACAAGAAGTTGACTCTTCTAACTGACTATGTTTTCAACCATTCCTGTGACACTAGTTATAGATTCCGATGCTTCACTCCAGGTTTACTGTATCCCTTGGACCTTCTTATTGACGACGAAACACAGAAATTGCATCGGAATTAAATACAAAAGGCACAATGCCGACTTAAGTGCAAGAAGACTGACTCTTCTTACTGTCTATATTTTGAACCATTCCAGTGATACTAGTTATAGATTCCGATGCTTCACTTCAGGTTTACTTTATCCCTTGGACCTTCTTACTGACGATGAATCACAGAAATTGCATCGGAATTAAATACAAAAGGCACAATGCCGACTGAAGTACAAGAAGACCGACTCTTCTTACTGTCGATGTTTTGATCCATTACTGTGACTCTAGTTATAGATTCCGGTGCTTCAATGCAGGTTCACTGTATCCCTTGGACCTACTTATTGACGATGAAACACAGAAATTGCATCGGAATTAAATACAAAGGGTACAATGCCGACTTAAGGAGAAGAAGACTGAATCTTCTTACTGACTATGTTTTGAACCATTCCTGTGACACTAGTTATAGTTTCCGATGCTTCACTTCATGTTTACTGTATCCCTCTGACCCTCTTATTGACGATGAAACACAGAAATTGCATCGGAATTAAATAGAAAAGGCACAATGCCGATTTAAGTACAAGAAGACTGACTCTTCTTACTGTATATTTTGGAACCATTCCTGTGACACTAGTTATAGATTCCGATGCTTCACTTCAGGTTTACTGTATCCCTCTGACCTTCTTATTGACGGTGAAACACAGAAATTGCATCGGAATTAAATACGAAAGGCACAATGCCGACTTAAGTACAAGAAGACGGTCTCTTCTTACTGACTATGTTTTGAACCATTCCTGAAACACAAGTTATAGATTCGGATGCTTCACTTGAGGTTTACTGTATCCCTCTCACCCTCTTATTGACGATGAAACACAGAAATTGCGTCGGAATTAAATACAAATGGCACAATGCCGACATAAGTACAAGAAGACTGACTCTTCTTACTGACTATGTTTTAAACCGTTCCTGTGACACTAGTTTTGGATTCCGATGCTTCACTTCAGGTTTACTGTATCCCTCTGACGTTCTTATTGACTATGAAACACAGAAATTGCATCGGAATTAAATACAAAAGCCACCTTGCCGACGTAAGTACAAGAAGACTGACTCTTCGTACTGTCTATGTGTGGAACCATTCCTGTGAGACTAGTTATAGATTCCGATGCTTCACTTCAGGTTTACTGTTTCCCTTGGACCTTCTTATTGACGATGAAACACAGAAATTGCATCGGAATTAAATAGAAAAGGCACAATGCCGACTTAAGTATGAGATGACTGACTCTTCCAACAGTCTATGTTTTGAACCGTTTCTGTGACACTAGTTATAGAGTCCGATGCTTCACTTCAGGTTTACTGTATCCCTTGGACCTTCTTATTGACGATGAACCACAGAAATTGCATCGGAATTAAATACAAAAGGCACAATGCCGAATTAAGTACAAGAAGACTGACTCTTCTTACTGTCTATATTTTGAACTATTCCAGTGATACTAGTTATAGATTCCGATGCTTCACTTCATGTGTACTGTATCCCTTATACCTTCTTATTGACGATGAAACACAGAAATACCATCGGAATTAAATACAAAAGGCACAATGCCGACTTAAGTACAAGAAGACCGACTCTTCTTACTGTCTATGTTTTGATCCATTACTGTGACTCAAGTTATAGATTCCGGTGCTTCAATCCAGGTTCACTGTATCCCTTGGACCTACTTATTGACGATGAAACACAGAAATTGCATCGGAATTAAATACAAAGGGCACAATGCCGACTTAAGGAGAAGAAGACTGAATCTTCTTACTGACTATGTTTTGAACCATTCCTGTGACACTAGTTATAGTTTCCGATGCTTCACTTCAAGTTTACTGTATCCCTCTGACCCTCTTATTGACGATGAAACACAGAAATTGCATCGGAATTAAATACAAAAGGCACAATGCCGATTTAAGTACAAGAAGACTGACTCTTCTTACTGTATATTTTGGAACCATTCCTGTGACACTAGTTATAGATTCCGATGCTTCACTTCAGGTTTACTGTATCCCTCTGACCTTCTTATTGACGGTGAAACACAGAAATTGCATCGGAATTAAATACGAAAGGCACAATGCCGACTTAAGTACAAGAAGACGGTCTCTTCTTACTGACTATGTTTTGAACCATTCCTGTAACACTAGTTATAGATTCCGATGCTTCACTTGAGGTTTACTGTATCCCTCTCACCCTCTTTTTGACGATGAAACACAGAAATTGCGTCGGAATTAAATACAAATGGCAGAATGCCGACTTAAGTACAAGAAGACTGACTCTTCTTACTGACTATGTTTTGAACCGTTCCTGTGACACTAGTTTTGGATTCCGATGCTTCACTTCAGGTTTACTGTATCCCTCTGACGTTCTTATTGACTATGAAACACAGAAATTGCATCGGAATTAAATACAAAAGCCACCTTGCCGACGTAAGTACAAGAAGACTGACTCTTCTTACTGACTATGTTTTGAACCATTCCTGTGACACTAGTTATAGATTCCGATGCTTCACTTCAGGTTTGCTGTATACCTTGGATCTTCTTATTGACGATGAAACACAGAAATTGCATCGGAATTAAATAGAAAAGGCACAATGCCGAATTAAGTACAAGAACATTGACTCTTCTTACTGTCTATGTTTTGAACAAATCCTGTGACACTAGTTGTACATTCCGATGCTTCACTTCAGGTTTACTGTATTCCTTGGACCTACTTATTGACGAAGAAATGCAGAAATTGCATCGGATTTAAATACAAAAGGCACAATGCCGATTTAAGTACAAGAACAATGACTCTTCCTACTGTCTATGATTTTAACCATTCCTGTGGCACTAGTTATAGATTCCGACGCTTCACTTCAGGTTAACTGTATCCCTTGTACCTTCTTATTGACGATGAAACACAGAAATTGCATCGGAATTAAATACAAAAGACACAATGCCGACTTAAGTACAAGAAGACTGACTCTTCTTACTGTCTATATTTTGAACCACTCCTGTGACCTAGTTATAGATTCCGATGCTTCACTTCAGGTTTACTGTATCCCTTCGACCTTCTTATTGACACTGAAACACAGAAATTGCTTCGAAATTAAATACGAAAGGCACAATGCCGACTTAAGTACAAGAAGACTGACTCTTCTTACTGACTCTGTTTTGAACTATTCCTGTGACACTACTTATAGATTCCGATGCTTCACTTCATGTTTACTGTATCCCTCTGACCTTCTTATTGACGGGGAAACACTGAAATTACATCGGAAAAAAATACAAAAGGTACAATGCCGACTTAAGTACAAGAAGACTGACTCTTCTTACTGTCTATGTTTTGAACCAATCCTGTGACACTAGTTGTAGATTCCGATGCTTCACTTCAGGTTTACTGTATCCCTTGGACCTTCTTATTGACGATGAAACACAGAAATTGCATCGGAATTAAATACAAAAGGCACAATGCCGTCTTAAGTACAAGAACACTGACTCTTCCTACTATCTATGTTTTGAACCATTCCTGTGACACTAGTTATAGATTCCGACGCTTCACTTCAGGTTTACTGTATCCCTTGTACCTTCTTATTGACGTTGAAAGACAGAAATTGCATCGGAATTAAATACAAAAGGCACAATGCCGACATAAGTACATGAAGACCGACTCTTCTTATTGACAATGATTTGAACCATTCCCCTTACATTAGTTATAGATTCCGATGCTTCACTTCAGATTTACTGTATCCCTCTGACCTTCTTATTGACGATGAAACTCAGAAATTGCATCAGAATTAAATACAAGTGGAAAAATACCGCCTTCAATACACGAAGACTGACTCTTCTTACTGTCTATGTTTGAACCATTCCTGTGACACTCCTTATAGATTCCGATGATACACTCCAGGTTTACTGTTTCCCTTGGACCTTCTTATTGACGATGAAATACAGAAATTGCATCAGAATTAAATACAAAATGCACAATGCCGACTTAAGAACAAGAAGACTGAATCTTCTTACTGACTATGTTTTGAACCATTCCTGTGACACTAGTTATAGATTCCGATGCTTCACTGCTTGTTTACTGTATCCCTCTGACCTTCTTATTGACGATGAAACACAGAAATTGCATCAGAATTAAATTGAAAAGGCACAATGCCGACTTAAGTACAAGAAGACTGACTCTTCTTACCGTCTATGCTTTGAACCTTTCCTGTGACACTAGTTATAGATTCCGATGCTTCACTCCAGGTTTACTGTATCCCTTGGACCTTCTTCTTGACGATGAAACACAGAAATTCAATCGGAATTAAATAGAAAAGGCACAATGCCGACTTAAGTACAAGAAGACTCACCCTTCTTTTTGATTATAGTTTGAACCATTCCTTTGACACTAGTTATGGATTCCGATGCTTTACTTCAGGTTTACTGTATACCTTGGACATTCTTATTGACGATGAAACACAGAAATTGCATCGGAATTCAATACAAAAGGCACAATGCCTACTTAAGTACAAGAAGACCGACTCTACTTACTGTATATGTTTTGAACTATTACTGTGATTATAGTTACAGATTCCGGAGCTTCACTCCAGGTTTACTGTATCCCTTAGACCTTCGTATTGACGTTGAAACACAGAAATTGCATCGGAATTAAATACAAAAGGGACAATGCCTACTTAAGTACAAGAAGACCGACTCTACTTACTGTATATGTTTTGAACTATTACTGTGATTATAGTTATAGTTTCCGGAGCTTCACTCCAGGTTTACTGTATCCCTTAGACCTTCAGATTGACGATGAAACACAGAAATTGCATTGGAATTAAATAGAAAAGGCACAATGTCGACTTAAGTACAAGAGGACTGACTCTTCTTACTGTCTATGATTTGAACCATTCCTGTGACTCTAGTTATAGATTGCGATGCTTCACTTCAGGTTTGCTGTATACCTTGGACCTTCTTATTGACGATGAAACACAGAAATTGCATCAGAATTAAATACAAAAGGCACAATGCCGACTTACGTACAAGAAGACTCACTCATCCTACTGTCTATGTTTTGAACCATTTCTGTGACACTAGCTATAGAGTGCGATGCTTCACTTCAGGTTTACTCTATCCCTTGGACCTTCTTATCGACGATGAACCACAGAAATTGCATCGGAAATAAATACAAAAGGCACAATGCCGACTTAAGTACAAGAAGACTGACTCTTCTTACTGTCTATATTTTGAACTATTCCAGTGACACTAGTTATAGATTCCGATGCTTCACTTCATGTGTACTGTATCCCTTGGACCTTCTTATTGTCGATGAAACACAGAAATTGCATCGGAATTAAATACACAAGGCACAATGCCGACTTAAGTACAAGAAGACCGACTCTTCTTACTGTCTATGTTTTGATCCATTACTGTGACTCTAGTTATAGATTCCGGTGCTTCAATCCAGGTTCACTGTATCCCTTGGACCTACTTATTGACGATGAAACACAGAAATTGCATCGGAATTAAATACAAAGGGCACAATGCCGACTTAAGGAGAAGAAGACTGAATCTTCTTACTGACTATGTTTTGAACCATTCCTGTGACACTAGTTATAGTTTCCGATCCTTCACTTCATGTTTACTGTATCCCTCTGACCCTCTTATTGACGATGAAACACAGAAATTGCATCGGAATTAAATACAAAAGGCACAATGCCGATTTAAGTACAAGAAGACTGACTCTTCTTACTGTATATTTTGGAACCATTCCTCTGACACTAGTTATAGATTCCGATGCTTCACTTCAGGTTTACTGTATCCCTCTGACCTTCTTATTGACGGTGAAACACAGAAATTGCATCGGAATTAAATACGAAAGGCACAATGCCGACTTAAGTACAAGAAGACGGTCTCTTCTTACTGACTATGTTTTGAACCATTCCTGTAACACTAGTTATAGATTCGGATGCTTCACTTGAGGTTTACTGTATCCCTCTCACCCTCTTATTGACGATGAAACACAGAAATTGCGTCGGAATTAAATACAAATGGCACAATGCCGACTTAAGTACAAGAAGACTGACTCTTCTTACTGACTATGTTTTGAACCGTTCCTGTGACACTAGTTTTGGATTCCGATGCTTCACTTCAGGTTTACTGTATCCCTCTGACGTTCGTATTGACTATGAAACACAGAAAATGCATCGGAATTAAATACAAAAGCCACCTTGCCGACGTAAGTACAAGAAGACCGACTCTTCGTACTGTCTATGTGTGGAACCATTCCTGTGACACTAGTTATAGATTCCGATGCTTCACTTCAGGTTTACTGTTTCCCTTGGACCTTCTTATTGACGATGAAACACAGAAATTGCATCGGAATTTAATAGAAAAGGCACAATGCCGACTTAAGTACAAGAAGACAGACTCTTCTTACTGTCTATATTTTGAACTATTCCAGGGACACTAGTTATAGATTCCGATGCTTCACTTCATGTGTACTGTATCCCTTATACCTTCTTATTGACGATGAAACACAGAAATTGCATCGGAAGTAAATACAAAAGGCACAGTGCCGACTTAAGTACAAGAAGACCGACTCTTCTTACTGTCTATATTTTGATCCATTACTGTGACTCTAGTTATAGATTCCGGTGCTTCACTCCAGGTTCACTGTATCCCTTGGACCTACTTATTGACGATGAAACACAGAAATTGCATCGGAATTAAATACAAAGGGCACAATGCCGACTTAAGGAGAAGAAGACTGAATCTTCTTACTGACTATGTTTTGAACCATTCCTGTGACACTAGTTATAGATTCCGATGCTTCACTTCAGGTTTGCTGTATACCTTGGACCTTTATATTGACGATGAAACACAGAAATTGCATCGGAATTAAATAGAAAAGGCACAATGCCGACTGAAGTACAAGAAGACTGACTCTTCTTACTGACTATGTTTTGGACCATTCCTGTGACACTAGTTATAGATTCCGATGCTTCACTTCATGTGTACTGTATCCCTTGGACCTTCTTATTGTCGATGAAACACAGAAATTGCATCGGAATTAAATACAAAAGGCACAATGCCGACTTAAGTACAAGAAGACCGACTCTTCTTACTGTCTATGTTTTGATCCATTACTGTGACTCTAGTTATAGATTTCGGTGCTTCAATCCAGGTTCACCGTACCCCTGGACCTACTTATTGACGATGAAACACAGAAATTGCATCGGAATTAAATACAAAGGGCACAATGCCGACTTAAGGAGAAGAAGACTGAATCTTCTTACTGACTATGTTTTGAACCATTCCTGTGACACTAGTTATAGTTTCCGATGCTTCACTTCATGTTTACTGTATCCCTCTGACCCTCTTCTTGACGATGAAACACAGAAATTGCATCGGAATGAAATACAAAAGGCACAATGCCGATTTAAGTACAAGAAGACTGACTCTACTTACTGAATATTTTGGAACCATTCCTATAACACTAGTTATAGATTCCGATGCTTCACTTGAGGTTTACTGTATCCCTCTCACCCTCTTATTGACGATGAAACACAGAAATTGCGTCGGAATTAAATACAAATGGCACAATGCCGACTTAAGTACAAGAAGACTGACTCTTCTTACTGACTATGTTTTGAACCGTTCCTGTGACACTAGTTTTGGATTCCGATGCTTCACTTCAGGTTTACTGTATCCCTCTGACGTTCTTATTGACTATGAAACACAGAAATTGCATCGGAATTAAATACAAAAGCCACCATGCCGACGTAAGTACAAGAAGACTGACTCTTCGTACTGTCTATGTGTGGAACCATTCCTGTGACACTAGTTATAGATTCCGATGCTTCACTTCAGGTTTACTGTTTCCCTTGGACCTTCTTATTGACGATGAAACACAGAAATTGCATCGGAATTAAATAGAAAAGGCACAATGCCGACTTAAGTATGAGATGACTGACTCTTCCAACAGTCTATGTTTTGAACCGTTTCTGTGACACTAGTTATAGAGTCCGATGCTTCACTTCAGGTTTACTCTATCCCTTGGACCTTCTTATTGACGATGAACCACAGAAATTGCATCGGAATTAAATACAAAAGGCACAATGCCGACTTAAGTACAAGAAGACTGACTCTTCTTACTGTCTATATTTTGAACTATTCCAGTGACACTAGTTATAGATTCCGATGCTTCACTTCATGTGTACTGTATCCCTTATACCTTCTTATTGACGATGAAAGACAGAAATTGCATCGGAAGTAAATACAAAAGGCACAGTGCCGACTTAAGTACAAGAAGACCGACTCTTCTTACTGTCTATGATATGATCCATTACTGTGACTCTAGTTATAGATTCCGGTGCTTCACTCCAGGTTCACTGTATCCCTTGGACCTACTTATTGACGATGAAACACAGAAATTGCATCGGAATTAAATACAAAGGGCACAATGCCGACTTAAGTACAAGAAGACTGACTCTTCTTACTGTATATATTTGAACCATTCCTGTTACACTAGTTATAGATTCCGATGCTTCACTTCAGGTTTACTGTATCCCTCTGACCTTCTTATTGACGGTGAAACACAGAAATTGATCGGAATTAAATACGAAAGGCACAATGCCGACTTAAGTACAAGAAGACGGTCTCTTCTTACTGACTATGCTTTGAACCATTCCTGTGACACTAGTTATAGATTCCGATGCTTCACTTCAGGTTTACTGTATCCCTCTCACCCTCTTATTGACGATGAAACACAGAAATTTCATCGGAATTATATACAAAAGGTTCAATGCCGACTTAAGTACAAGGAGACTGACTCTTCTTACTGACTATGTTTTGAACCATTCCTGTGACACTAGTTATAGATTCCGATGCTTCACTTCAGGTTTGCTGTATACCTTGGACCTTTTTATTGACGATGAAACACAGAAATTGCATCGGAATTAAATAGAAAAGGCACAATGCCGACTGAAGTACAAGAAGACTGACTCTTCTTACTGACTATGTTTTGGACTATTCCTGTGACTCTAGTTATAGATTGCGATGCTTCACTTCAGGTTTGCTGTATACCTTGGACCTTCTTATTGACGATGAAACACAGAAATTGCATCAGAATTAAATAAAAAAGGCACAATGCCGACTTACGTACAAGAAGACTGACTCTTCCTACTGTCTATGTTTTGAACCGTTCCTGTGACACTAGTTTCGGATTCCGATGCTTCACTTCAGGTTTACTGTATCCCTCTGACGTTCTTATTGACTATGAAACACAGAAATTGCATCGGAATTAAATACTAAAGCCACCATGCCGACTTAAGTACAACAAGACTGACTCTTGTTACTGTCTATGTGTGGAACCATTCCTGTGATACTAGTTATAGATTCCGATGCTTCACTTCAGGTTTACTGTTTCCCTTGGACCTTCGTATTGACGATGAAACACAGAATTTGCATCGGAATTAAATACAAAAGGCACAATGCCGACTTAAGTATGAGATGACTGACTCTTCCTACTGTCTATGTTTTGAACCATTTCTGTGACACTAGCTATAGAGTGCGATGCTTCACTTCAGGTTTACTCTATCCCTTGGACCTTCTTATCGACGATGAACCACAGAAATTGCATCGGAAATAAATACAAAAGGCACAATGCCGACTTAAGTACAAGAAGACTGACTCTTCTTACTGTCTATATTTTGAACTATTCCAGTGACACTAGTTATAGATTCCGATGCTTCACTTCATGTGTACTGTATCCCTTGGACCTTCTTATTGTCGATGAAACACAGAAATTGCATCGGAATTAAATACAAAAGGCACAATGCCGACTTAAGTACAAGAAGACCTACTCTTCTTACTGTCTATGTTTTGATCCATTACTGTGACTCTAGTTATAGATTCCGGTGCTTCAATCCAGGTTCACTGTATCCCTTGGACCTACTTATTGACGATGAAACACAGAAATTGCATCGGAATTAAATACAAAGGGCACAATGCCGACTTAAGGAGAAGAAGACTGAATCTTCTTACTGACTATGTTTTGAACCATTCCTGTGACACTAGTTATAGTTTCCGATGCTTCACTTCATGTTTACTGTATCCCTCTGACCCTCTTATTGACGATGAAACACAGAAATTGCATCGGAATTAAATACAAAAGGCACAATGCCGATTTAAGTACAAGAAGACTGACTCTTCTTACTGTATATTTTGGAACCATTCCTGTGACACTAGTTATAGATTCCGATGCTTCACTTCAGGTTTACTGTATCCCTCTGACCTTCTTATTGACGGTGAAACACAGAAATTGCATCGGAATTAAATACGAAAGGCACAATGCCGACTTAAGTACAAGAAGACGGTCTCTTCTTACTGACTATGTTTTGAACCATTCCTGTAACACTAGTTATAGATTCGGATGCTTCACTTGAGGTTTACTGTATCCCTCTCACCCTCTTATTGACGATGAAACACTGAAATTGCGTCGGAATTAAATACAAATGGCACAATGCCGACTTAAGTACAAGAAGACTGACTCTACTTACTGACTATGTTTTGAACCGTTCCTGTGACACTAGTTTTGGATTCCGATGCTTCACTTCAGGTTTACTGTATCCCTCTGACGTTCGTATTGACTATGAAACACAGAAATTGCATCGGAATTAAATACAAAAGCCACCTTGCCGACTTAAGTACAAGAAGACTGACTCTTCGTACTGTCTATGTGTGGAACCATTCCTGTGACACTAGTTATAGATTCCGATGCTTCACTTCAGGTTTACTGTTTCCCTTGGACCTTCTTATTGACGATGAAACACAGAAATTGCATCGGAATTTAATAGAAAAGGCACAATGCCGACTTAAGTACAAGAAGACAGACTCTTCTTACTGTCTATATTTTGAACTATTCCAGTGACACTAGTTATAGATTCCGATGCTTCACTTCATGTGTACTGTATCCCTTATACCTTCTTATTGACGATGAAACACAGAAATTGCATCGGAAGTAAATACAAAAGGCACAGTGCCGACTTAAGTACAAGAAGACCGACTCTTCTTACTGTCTCTATTTTGATCCATTACTGTGACTCTAGTTATAGATTCCGGTGCTTCACTCCAGGTTCACTGTATCCCTTGGACCTACTTATTGACGATGAAACACAGAAATTGCATCGGAATTAAATACAAAGGGCACAATGCCGACTTAAGTACAAGAAGACTGACTCTTCTTACTGTATATATTTGAACCATTCCTGTTACACTAGTTATAGATTCCGATGCTTCACTTCAGGTTTACTGTATCCCTCTGACCTTCTTATTGACGGTGAAACACAGAAATTGATCGGAATTAACCCTGCTGTTCTGTTCGGGTCTATATGACCCGAAACGAATATGAACGTTATTTTACATTATGTAAATACCAATATATATTTATGAAACTTTGTGACTTTGTCTGAAAATGGATGAGCAGCATGTGTTTTAAAAGGTTTTAAAAAAGTTTAAGAAGTTTGGGCTTCAACTGTAATAGTTGCATATGTAATGTTCGGGTCATAATGACCCGACACAAATATGTTTAGTGTAACTCGTATTTATTTCTAAAATCTGGAAATGGCGAAAATTATTTTTGTTGTGTTGTGTGGGAATAGTGACTGCATCATTCCAACTTACTCTCAACAATCACCTAAAGCTCCATGCGTTCACAACAATGGGCTTGTTTGTTGCTTTCCCCAGGAAATAATAATTGGCAGTTCTCAATAATTGGAATGCTTTGTTTCTGCCCAGTTTGACTTGTGACACCATGGCGATGAGACCATTGAATGATCGTGAGTTGGAAGAAATAGTAAATGCCTCACCAGATGAAGGATCACTTTCTGAGTTTGAAGATCACATCAGCAATGCATCTGAAAGCGAGTGTTCCGATGACAGTTACGACAGTCCACAGCCCATACAAAATAGTGTAGAGACTTTTCTTTCTAAAAATGGGAATATAGAATGGCAGTTGCATCCACCAGCACAACATGGTCGCCTACCAGCTTCGAACATCATCAAGAGTACCCCAGGAGTTACCAGGTATGCAGTCAGCAGAATATCTGATGTAAAATGTTCATTTGAAGCAGTATTTCACACAGCGCTTCAAAATGAAATAATAGAGATGACAAATATTGAAGGGCAGCGAGTTTATGGTGAACAGTGGACAGATATTGATGGTTCTGTTTTCCATGCATACTTAGGACTCTTACTCCTAGCGGGTGTATATCGATCTCATGGGGAGTCTACAAAAAGTTTGTGGGATAAAGATACTGGGCGAAACATATTTCGAGCAACCATGTCTCATGAAACATTCTGTAAGATATCACGTGTCCTGCGATTTGACAAGAAATCTACTAGAGAGGAAAGACGACGTACTGACAAACTTGCCGCAATTCGTAGTATTTGGGAGAAGTGGGTAGAGGTCCTTCCTAAACTGTATAATCCAGGAGAAAATGTTACTGTTGACGAGCAGTTAGTAGCATTTAGAGGTCGCTGTCCATTCAAGCAGTATATCCCAAGTAAACCGGCAAAATATGGGATCAAAATATGGACCATGTGTGACAGCAAAACTTCATACGTACTGAAAGCCCAAATTTATACAGGAAAGGTGAGTGGAGCGGCACCAGAAAGAAATCAGGGAATGAGGGTGGTATCTGATCTCACTTCTGAGTTACGTGGTCAGAATATCACGTGTGACAACTTTTTTACGTCGTACAATTTGGGGCAGCTGCTTCTGAAAAGGAAATTGACTATGTTGGGAACTATACGGAAAAATAAGCCGGAGCTTCCACACAAAATGACCAACAAGGAGGTACACAGCTCTTCATTTTACTTCACAAATGACACTACTGTGGTTAATTATATTCCTAAGAGACACAAGAATGTTGTACTTATGAGCACTCTCCACCATGATGCGGAAATCAGTGACAGGGCTGATAAGAAGCCAAAAATGATTTTGGACTATAATTCAACCAAAGGTGCTGTAGACACGCTTGATCAGTTATTAGGTACATATACATGCAAACGAAAAAGTAATAGGTGGCCAATGATAGTTTTCTACAATATTCTTGATGTTTCTGCTTATAATGCATACGTTTTGTGGATTTCGGTTGACCCTAATTGGAATGCAAGCAAATTGACTAGAAGGAGAATATTCTTGGAGGAACTTGGAAAGTCACTGATAAAAGAACATATTGCATCAAGAACGCATTTCCCAAGAACAGAAGATTCTTTGAGAATGGTCACAAGCATCCAAAACCCGAATGATGTGGGTGGTGTGTCAGAATCGGTAACAACAAGAAAATCTACAAAACGTGCACGCTGTAAGTTCTGTCCATCAAGTAATGACAATAAAACAAACATGGTGTGTGGAAAATGTAGTAAACATATTTGCAAGAAACATGTAACCTACTTGTGTCCACAGTGCAAGCAGTAAGAAAAGAACTGTAGTATTTTATAAGATGATTGTATTGAAAATTCTGTTGTTTCAAATTTATGTGAATACTTGTGCCTAAACTACAATCAGTAAGAAGAGAGGATTCTAAAGTTGTAGTGCTTTCTATGTTGGAATGTAATAAAAAAACTGTAGTGTGTTCTGTACTGTAGTGTGCTCTAAGATGAATATCTGTAATGACAACTGTCTGTTGTTAGAAAATGTCAATACTTACGTCTAAACTGTCAACAATAAGAATAGAAGTATGGAAAAACTGTAGTGCTTTCTAAGTTGAATGCCTGTAATGGAAACTGTCTGTTGTTTCAAATTTATGTGCATATTTAAATGAAAAATATCCCTCAATAAAGTTGTATGCATTGTTATTATTATTATTATTACCATTATTATTATTATTATTATTATTATTATTATTACTAACAAGGTACTGGAATAGAACAACAATGTCGATAGCTAAAACTGTACCAAAATTTATGTTTCTAAAGCATTTTGATATGTCGGGTCATATTGACCCGAACAGTATATATGTCAAGTAAAAGTGAACAGAACAGCAGGGTTAAATACGAAAGGCACAATGCCGACTTAAGTACAAGAAGACGGTCTCTTCTTACTGACTATGCTTTGAACCATTCCTGTGACACTAGTTATAGATTCCGATGCTTCACTTCAGGTTTACTGTATCCCTCTCACCCTCTTATTGACGATGAAACACAGAAATTTCATCGGAATTATATACAAAAGGTTCAATGCCGACTTAAGTACAAGGAGACTGACTCTTCTTACTGACTATGTTTTGAACCATTCCTGTGACACTAGTTATAGATTCCGATGCTTCACTTCAGGTTTGCTGTATACCTTGGACCTTTTTATTGACGATGAAACACAGAAATTGCATCGGAATTAAATAGAAAAGGCACAATGCCGACTGAAGTACAAGAAGACTGACTCTTCTTACTGACTATGTTTTGGACTATTCCTGTGACTCTAGTTATAGATTGCGATGCTTCACTTCAGGTTTGCTGTATACCTTGGACCTTCTTATTGACGATGAAACACAGAAATTGCATCAGAATTAAATAAAAAAGGCACAATGCCGACTTACGTACAAGAAGACTGACTCTTCCTACTGTCTATGTTTTGAACCGTTCCTGTGACACTAGTTTCGGATTCCGATGCTTCACTTCAGGTTTACTGTATCCCTCTGACGTTCTTATTGACTATGAAACACAGAAATTGCATCGGAATTAAATACTAAAGCCACCATGCCGACTTAAGTACAACAAGACTGACTCTTGTTACTGTCTATGTGTGGAACCATTCCTGTGATACTAGTTATAGATTCCGATGCTTCACTTCAGGTTTACTGTTTCCCTTGGACCTTCGTATTGACGATGAAACACAGAAATTGCATCGGAATTAAATACAAAAGGCACAATGCCGACTTAAGTATGAGATGACTGACTCTTCCTACTGTCTATGTTTTGAACCATTTCTGTGACACTAGCTATAGAGTGCGATGCTTCACTTCAGGTTTACTCTATCCCTTGGACCTTCTTATCGACGATGAACCACAGAAATTGCATCGGAATTAAATACAAAAGGCACAATGCCTACTTAAGTACAAGAAGACTGACTCTTCTTACTGTCTATATTTTGAACTATTCCAGTGACACTGGTTATAGATTCCGTTGCTTCACTTCATGTGTACTGTATCCCTTATACCTTCTTATTGACGATGAAAGACAGAAATTGCATCGGAAGTAAATACAAAAGGCACAGTGCCGACTTAAGTACAAGAAGACCGACTCTTCTTACTGTCTATGATATGATCCATTACTGTGACTCTAGTTATAGATTCCGGTGCTTCACTCCAGGTTCACTGTATCCCTTGGACCTACTTATTGACGATGAAACACAGAAATTGCATCGGAATTAAATACAAAGGGCACAATGCCGACTTAAGTACAAGAAGACTGACTCTTCTTACTGTATATATTTGAACCATTCCTGTTACACTAGTTATAGATTCCGATGCTTCACTTCAGGTTTACTGTATCCCTCTGACCTTCTTATTGACGGTGAAACACAGAAATTGCATCGGAATTAAATACGAAAGGCACAATGCCGACTTAAGTACAAGAAGACGGTCTCTTCTTACTGACTATGCTTTGAACCATTCCTGTGACACTAGTTATAGATTCCGATGCTTCACTTCAGGTTTACTGTATCCCTCTCACCCTCTTATTGACGATGAAACACAGAAATTTCATCGGAATTATATACAAAAGGTTCAATGCCGACTTAAGTACAAGGAGACTGACTCTTCTTACTGACTATGTTTTGAACCATTCCTGTGACACTAGTTATAGATTCCGATGCTTCACTTCAGGTTTGCTGTATACCTTGGACCTTTTTATTGACGATGAAACACAGAAATTGCATCGGAATTAAATAGAAAAGGCACAATGCCGACTGAAGTACAAGAGGACTGACTCTTCTTACTGACTATGTTTTGGACTATTCCTGTGACTCTAGTTATAGATTGCGATGCTTCACTTCAGGTTTGCTGTATACCTTGGACCTTCTTATTGACGATGAAACACAGAAATTGCATCAGAATTAAATACAAAAGGCACAATGCCGACTTACGTACAAGAAGACTGACTCTTCCTACTGTCTATGTTTTGAACCGTTCCTGTGACACTAGTTTCGGATTCCGATGCTTCACTTCAGGTTTACTGTATCCCTCTGACGTTCTTATTGACTATGAAACACAGAAATTGCATCGGAATTAAATACTAAAGCCACCATGCCGACTTAAGTACAACAAGACTGACTCTTGTCACTGTCTATGTGTGGAACCATTCCTGTGATACTAGTAATAGATTCCGCTGCTTCACTTCAGGTTTACTGTTTCCCTTGGACCTTCTTACTGACGATGAAACACAGAAATTGCATCGGAATTAAATACAAAAGGCACAATGCCGACTTAAGTATGAGATGACTGACTCTTCCCACTGTCTATGATTTGAACCATTTCTGTGACACTAGCTATAGAGTCCGATGTTTCACTTCAGGTTTACTCTATCCCTTGGACCTTCTTATCGACGATGAACCAAAGAAATTGCATCGGAAATAAATACAAAAGGCACAATGCCGACTTAAGTACAAGAAGACTGACTCTTCTTACTGTCTATATTTTGAACTATTCCAGTGACACTAGTTATAGATTCCGATGCTTCACTTCATGTGTACTGTATCCCTTGGATCTTCTTATTGTCGATGAAACACAGAAATTGCATCGGAATTAAATACAAAAGGCACAATGCCGACTTAAGTACAAGAAGACCGACTCTTCTTACTGTCTATGTTTTGATCCATTACTGTGACTCTAGTTATAGATTCCGGTGCTTCAATCCAGGTTCACTGTATCCCTTGGACCTACTTATTGACGATGAAACACAGAAATTGCATCGGAATTAAAAACAAAGGGCACAATGCCGACTTAAGGAGAAGAAGACTGAATCTTCTTACTGACTATGTTTTGAACCATTCCTGTGACACTAGTTATAGTTTCCGATGCTTCACTTCATGTTTACTGTATCCCTCTGACCCTCTTATTGACGATGAAACACAGAAATTGCATCGGAATTAAATACAAAAGGCACAATGCCGATTTAAGTACAAGAAGACTGACTCTTCTTACTGTATATTTTGGAACCATTCCTGTGACACTAGTTATAGACTCCGATGCTTCACTTGAGGTTTACTGTATCCCTCTCACCCTCTTATTGACGATGAAACACAGAAATTGCATCGGAATTAAATAGAAAAGGCACAATGCCGACTTAAGTATGAGATGACTGACTCTTCCAACAGTCTATGTTTTGAACCGTGTCTGTGACACTAGTTATAGAGTCCGATGCTTCACTTCAGGTTTACTGTATCCCTTGGACCTTCTTATTGACGATGAACCACAGAAATTGCATCGGAATTACATACAAAAAGCACAATGCCGACTTAAGTACAAGAAGACTGACTCTTCTTACTGTCTATATTTTGAACTATTCCAGTGACACTAGTTATAGATTCCGATGCTTCACTTCATGTGTACTGTATCCCTTATACCTTCTTATTGACGATGAAACACAGAAATTGCATCGGAAGTAAATACAAAAGGCACAGTGCCGACTTAAGTACAAGACGACCGACACTTCTTACTGTCTATGTTTTGAACCATTACTGTGACTCTAGTTATAGATTCCGGTGCTTCTCTCCAGGTTCACTGTATCCCTTGGACCTACTTATTGATGATGAAACACAGAAATTGCATCGGAATTAAATACAAAGGGCACAATGCCGACTTAAGTACAAGAAGACTGACTCTTCTTACTGTATATATTTGAACCATTCCTGTTACACTAGTTATAGATTCCGATGCTTCACTTCAGGTTTACTGTTACCCTCTGACCTTCTTATTGACGGTGAAACACAGAAATTGCATCGGAATTAAATACGAAAGGCACAATGCCGACTTAAGTACAAGAAGACGGTCTCTTCTTACTGACTATGCTTTGAACCATTCCTATGACACTAGTTATAGATTCCGATGCTTCACTTCAGGTTTACTGTATCCCTCTCACCCTCTTATTGACGATGAAACACAGAAATTTCATCGGAATTATATACAAAAGGCTCAATGCCGACTTAAGTACAAGGAGACTGACTCTTCTTACTGACTATGTTTTGAACCATTCCTGTGACACTAGTTATAGATTCCGATGCTTCACTTCAGGTTTGCTGTATACCTTGGACCTTTTTATTGACGATGAAACACAGAAATTGCATCGGAATTAAATAGAAAAGGCACAATGCCGAATTCAGTACAAGCACATTGACTCTTCTTACTGTCTATGTTTTGAACCAATCCTGTGAAACTAGTTGTAGATTCCGATGCTTCACTTCAGGTTTACTGTATTCCTTGGACCTACTTATTGACGATAAACGCAGAAATTGAATCGGATTTAAATACAAAAGGCACAATGCCGATTTAAGTACAAGAACACTGACTCTTCCTACTGTCTATGTTTTTAACCATTCCTGTGGCAGTAGTTATAGATTCCGACGCTTCACTTCAGGTTAACTGTATCCCTTGTACCTTCTTACTGACGATGAAACACAGAAATTGCATCGGAATTAAATACAAAAGACACAATGCCGACTTAAGTACAAGAAGACTGACTCTTCTTACTGTCTATATTTTGAACCATTCCAGTGACAGTGGTTATTGATTCCGATGCTTCACTTCAGGTTTACTGTATCCCTTGGACCTTCTTATTGACAATGAAACGCAGAAATTGCTTCGAAATTAAATACAAAAGGCACAATGCCGACATAAGTACAAGAAGACTGACTCTTCTTACTGTCTATATTTTGAACCATTCCAGTGACAGTAGTTATTGATTCCGATGCTTCACTTCATGTTTACTGTATCCCTCTGACCTTCTTATTGACGATGAAACATAGAAATTGCATCGGAATTAAATGCAAAAGGCACAATGCCGACTTAAGTACAAGAAGACTGACTCTTCTTACTGTATATATTTGAACCATTCCTGTTACACTAGTTATAGATTCCGATGCTTCACTTCAGGTTTACTGTATCCCTCTGACCTTCTTATTGACGGTGAAACACAGAAATTGCATCGGAATTAAATACGAAAGGCACAATGCCGACTTAAGTACAAGAAGACGGTCTCTTCTTACTGACTATGCTTTGAACCATTCCTGTGACACTAGTTATAGATTCCGATGCTTCACTTCAGGTTTACTGTATCCCTCTCACCCTCTTATTGACGATGAAACACAGAAATTTCATCGGAATTAAATACAAAAGGCTCAATGCCGACTTAAGTACAAGGAGACTGACTCTTCTTACTGACTATGTTTTGAACCATTCCTGTGACACTAGTTATAGATTCCGACGCTTCACTTCAGGTTTACTGTATCCCTTGTACCTTCTTACTGACGATGAAACACAGAAATTGCATCGGAATTAAATAGAAAAGGCACAATGCCGAATTAAGTACAAGCACATTGACTCTTCTTTCTGTCTATGTTTTGAACCAATCCTGTGAAACTAGTTGTAGATTACGATGCTTCACTTCAGGTTTACTGTATTCCTTGGACCTACTTATTGACGAAGAAACGGAGAAATTGCATCGGATTTAAATACAAAAGGCACAATGCCGATTTAAGTACAAGAACACTGACTCTTCCTACTGTCTATGTTTTTAACCATTCCTGTTGCACTAGTTATAGATTCCGACGCTTCACTTCAGGTTAACTGTATCCCTTGTACCTTCTTACTGACGATGAAACACAGAAATTGCATCGGAATTAAATACAAAAGACACAATGCCGACTTAAGTACAAGAAGACTGACTCTTCTTACTGTCTATATTTTGAACCATTCCAGTGACACTAGTTATAGATTCCGATGCTTCACTTCAGGTTTACTGTATCCCTTGGACCTTTATATTGACGATGAAACACAGAAATTGCATCGGAATTAAATAGAAAAGGCACAATGCCGACTTAAGTATGAGATGACTGACTCTTCCAACAGTCTATGTTTTGAACCGTTTCTGTGACACTAGTTATAGAGTCCGATGCTTCACTTCAGGTTTACTCTATCCCTTGGACCTTCTTATTGACGATGAACCACAGAAATTGCATCGGAATTAAATACAAAAGGCACAATGCCTACTTAAGTACAAGAAGACTGACTCTTCTTACTGTCTATATTTTGAACTATTCCAGTGACACTGGTTATAGATTCCGATGCTTCACTTCATGTGTACTGTATCCCTTATACCTTCTTATTGACGATGAAAGACAGAAATTGCATCGGAAGTAAATACAAAAGGCACAGTGCCGACTTAAGTACAAGAAGACCGACTCTTCTTACTGTCTATGATATGATCCATTACTGTGACTCTAGTTATAGATTCCGGTGCTTCACTCCAGGTTCACTGTATCCCTTGGACCTACTTATTGACGATGAAACACAGAAATTGCATCGGAATGAAATACAAAGTGCACAATGCCGACTTAAGTACAAGAAGACTGACTCTTCTTACTGTATATATTTGAACCATTCCTGTTACACTAGTTATAGATTCCGATGCTTCACTTCAGGTTTACTGTATCCCTCTGACCTTCTTATTGACGGTGAAACACAGAAATTGCATCGGAATTAAATACGAAAGGCACAATGGCGACTTAAGTACAAGAAGACGGTCTCTTCTTACTGACTATGCTTTGAACCATTCCTGTGACACTAGTTATAGATTCCGATGCTTCACTTCAGGTTTACTGTATCCCTCTCACCCTCTTATTGACGATGAAACACAGAAATTTCATCGGAATTATATACAAAAGGTTCAATGCCGACTTAAGTACAAGGAGACTGACTCTTCTTACTGACTATGTTTTGAACCATTCCTGTGACACTAGTTATAGATTCCGATGCTTCACTTCAGGTTTGCTGTATACCTTGGACCTTTTTATTGACGATGAAACACAGAAATTGCATCGGAATTAAATAGAAAAGGCACAATGCCGACTGAAGTACAAGAGGACTGACTCTTCTTACTGACTATGTTTTGGACTATTCCTGTGACTCTAGTTATAGATTGCGATGCTTCACTTCAGGTTTGCCGTATACCTTGGACCTTCTTATTGACGATGAAACACAGAAATTGCATCAGAATTAAATACAAAAGGTACAATGCCGACTTACGTACAAGAAGACTGACTCTTCCTACTGTCTATGTTTTGAACCGTTCCTGTGACACTAGTTTCGGATTCCGATGCTTCACTTCAGGTTTACTGTATCCCTCTGACGTTCTTATTGACTATGAAACACAGAAATTGCATCGGAATTAAATACTAAAGCCACCATGCCGACTAAAGTACAACAAGACTGACTCTTGTTACTGTCTATGTGTGGAACCATTCCTGTGATACTAGTAATAGATTCCGATGCTTCACTTCAGGTTTACTGTTTCCCTTGGACCTTCTTATTGACGATGAAACACAGAAATTGCATCGGAATTAAATACAAAAGGCACAATGCCGACTTAAGTATGAGATGACTGACTCTTCCCACTGTCTATGATTTGAACCATTTCTGTGACACTAGCTATAGAGTCCGATGCTTCACTTCAGGTTTACTCTATCCCTTGGACCTTCTTATCGACGATGAACCACAGAAATTGCATCGGAAATAAATACAAAAGGCACAATGCCGACTTAAGTACAAGAAGACTGACTCTTCTTACTGTCTATATTTTGAACTATTCCAGTGACACTAGTTATAGATTCCGATGCTTCACTTCATGTGTACTGTATCCCTTGGATCTTCTTATTGTCGATGAAACACAGAAATTGCATCGGAATTAAATACAAAAGGCACAATGCCGACTTAAGTACAAGAAGACCGACTCTTCCTACTGTCTATGATTTGATCCATTACTGTGACTCTAGTTATAGATTCCGGTGCTTCAATCCAGGTTCACTGTATCCCTTGGACCTACTTATTGACGATGAAACACAGAAATTGCATCGGAATTAAAAACAAAGGGCACAATGCCGACTTAAGGAGAAGAAGACTGAATCTTCTTACTGACTATGTTTTGAACCATTCCTGTGACACTAGTTATAGTTTCCGATGCTTCACTTCATGTTTACTGTATCCCTCTGACCCTCTTATTGACGATGAAACACAGAAATTGCATCGGAATTAAATACAAAAGGCACAATGCCGATTTAAGTACAAGAAGACTGACTCTTCTTACTGTATATTTTGGAACCATTCCTGTGACACTAGTTATAGACTCCGATGCTTCACTTGAGGTTTACTGTATCCCTCTCACCCTCTTATTGACGATGAAACACAGAAATTGCATCGGAATTAAATAGAAAAGGCACAATGCCGACTTAAGTATGAGATGACTGACTCTTCCAACAGTCTATGTTTTGAACCGTGTCTGTGACACTAGTTATAGAGTCCGATGCTTCACTTCAGGTTTACTGTATCCCTTGGACCTTCTTATTGACGATGAACCACAGAAATTGCATCGGAATTACATACAAAAAGCACAAAGCCGACTTAAGTACAAGAAGACTGACTCTTCTTACTGTCTATATTTTGAACTATTCCAGTGACACTAGTTATAGATTCCGATGCTTCACTTCATGTGTACTGTATCCCTTATACCTTCTTATTGACGATGAAACACAGAAATTGCATCGGAAGTAAATACAAAAGGCACAGTGCCGACTTAAGTACAAGAAGACCGACTCTTCTTACTGTCTATGCTTTGATCCATTACTGTGACGCTAGTTATAGATTCCGGTGCTTCTCTCCAGGTTCACTGTATCCCTTGGACCTACTTATTGATGATGAAACACAGAAATTGCATCGGAATTAAATACAAAGGGCACAATGCCGACTTAAGTACAAGAAGACTGACTCTTCTTACTGTATATATTTGAACCATTCCTGTTACACTAGTTATAGATTCCGATGCTTCACTTCAGGTTTACTGTTACCCTCTGACCTTCTTATTGACGGTGAAACACAGAAATTGCATCGGAATTAAATACGAAAGGCACAATGCCGACTTAAGTACAAGAAGACGGTCTCTTCTTACTGACTATGCTTTGAACCATTCCTGTGACACTAGTTATAGATTCCGATGCTTCACTTCAGGTTTACTGTATCCCTCTCACCCTCTTATTGACGATGAAACACAGAAATTTCATCGGAATTATATACAAAAGGCTCAATGCCGACTTAAGTACAAGGAGACTGACTCTTCTTACTGACTATGTTTTGAACCATTCCTGTGACACTAGTTATAGATTCCGATGCTTCACTTCAGGTTTGCTGTATACCTTGGACCTTTTTATTGACGATGAAACACAGAAATTGCATCGGAATTAAATAGAAAAGGCACAATGCCGAATTCAGTACAAGCACATTGACTCTTCTTACTGTCTATGTTTTGAACCAATCCTGTGAAACTAGTTGTAGATTCCGATGCTTCACTTCAGGTTTACTGTATTCCTTGGACCTACTTATTGACGATAAACGCAGAAAATGAATCGGATTTAAATACAAAAGGCACAATGCCGATTTAAGTACAAGAACACTGACTCTTCCTACTGTCTATGTTTTTAACCATTCCTGTGGCACTAGTTATAGATTCCGACGCTTCACTTCAGGTTAACTGTATCCCTTGTACCTTCTTACTGACGATGAAACACAGAAATTGCATCGGAATTAAATACAAAAGACACAATGCCGACTTAAGTACAAGAAGACTGACTCTTCTTACTGTCTATATTTTGAACCATTCCAGTGACAGTGGTTATTGATTCCGATGCTTCACTTCAGGTTTACTGTATCCCTTGGACCTTCTTATTGACAATGAAACGCAGAAATTGCTTCGAAATTAAATACAAAAGGCACAATGCCGACATAAGTACAAGAAGACTGACTCTTCTTACTGTCTATATTTTGAACCATTCCAGTGACAGTAGTTATTGATTCCGATGCTTCACTTCATGTTTACTGTATCCCTCTGACCTTCTTATTGACGATGAAACATAGAAATTGCATCGGAATTAAATACAAAAGGCACAATGCCGACTTAAGTACAAGAAGACTGACTCTTCTTACTGTATATATTTGAACCATTCCTGTTACACTAGTTATAGATTCCGATGCTTCACATCAGGTTTACTGTATCCCTCTGACCTTCTTATTGACGGTGAAACACAGAAATTGCATCGGAATTAAATACGAAAGGCACAATGCCGACTTAAGTACAAGAAGACGGTCTCTTCTTACTGACTATGCTTTGAACCATTCCTGTGACACTAGTTATAGATTCCGATGCTTCACTTCAGGTTTACTGTATCCCTCTCACCCTCTTATTGACGATGAAACACAGAAATTTCATCGGAATTAAATACAAAAGGCTCAATGCCGACTTAAGTACAAGGAGACTGACTCTTCTTACTGACTATGTTTTGAACCATTCCTGTGACACTAGTTATAGATTCCGATGCTTCACTTCAGGTTTGCTGTATACCTTGGACCTTTTCATTGACGATGAAACA
This sequence comes from Schistocerca serialis cubense, assembly GCF_023864345.2. Taxonomy (NCBI): domain Eukaryota; kingdom Metazoa; phylum Arthropoda; class Insecta; order Orthoptera; family Acrididae; genus Schistocerca; species Schistocerca serialis. The sequence goes on along the minus strand of NC_064640.1, from coordinate 1,082,827,858 downwards.
CAGAAATTGCATCGGAATTAAATAGAAAAGGCACAATGCCGAATTAAGTACAAGCACATTGACTCTTCTTACTGTCTATGTTTTGAACCAATCCTGTGAAACTAGTTGTAGATTACGATGCTTCACTTCAGGTTTACTGTATTCCTTGGACCTACTTATTGACGAAGAAACGGAGAAATTGCAACGGATTTAAATACAAAAGGCACAATGCCGATTTAAGTACAAGAACACTGACTCTTCCTACTGTCTATGTTTTTAACCATTCCTGTGGCACTAGTTATAGATTCCGACGCTTCACTTCAGGTTAACTGTATCCCTTGTACCTTCTTACTGACGATGAAACACAGAAATTGCATCGGAATTAAATACAAAAGACACAATGCCGACTTAAGTACAAGAAGACTGACTCTTCTTACTGTCTATATTTTGAACCATTCCAGTGACACTAGTTATAGATTCCGATGCTTCACTTCAGGTTTACTGTATCCCTTGGACCTTCTTATTGACAATGAAACACAGAAATTGCTTCGAAATTAAATACAAAAGGCAGAATGCCGACTTAAGTACAAGAAGACTGACTCTTCTTACTGACTCTGTTTTGAACTATTCCTGTGACACTAGTTATAGATTCCGTTGCTTCACTTCATGTTTACTGTATCCCTCTAACCTTCTTATTGACGATGAAACACAGAAATTGCATCGGAAAAAAAAACAAAAGCCACAATGCCGATTTAAGTACAAGAAGACTGACTCTTCTTACTGTCTATGTTTTGAACCAATCCTGTGACACTAGTTTTAGATTCCGATGCTTCACTTCAGGTTTACTGTATCCCTTGGACCTTCTTATTGACGATGAAACACAGAAATTGCATCGGAATTAACTACAAAAGCACAATGCCGACTTAAGTACGAGAACACTGACTCTTCTTACTGTCTATGTTTTGAACCATTCCTGTGACACTAGTTATAGATTCCGATGCTTCACTCCAGGTTTACTATATCCCTTGGACCTTCTTATTGACGATGAAACACAGAAATTGCATCGGAATTAAATACAAAAGGCACAATGCCGACATAAGGACAAGAAGACTGACTCTTCTTACTGACTATGCTTTGAACCATTCCTGTGACATTAGTTATAGATTCCGAAGCTTCACTTCACGTTTACTGTATCCCTCTGACCTTCTTATTGACGATGAAACTCAGAAATTGCATTGGAATTAAATACAAGTGGAAAAATACCGACTTCAATACACGAAGACTGACTCTTCTTAATGTCTATGTTTGAACCATTCCTGTGACACTCCTTATAGATTCCGATGCTACACTCCAGGTTTACTGTTTCCCTTGGACCTTCTTATTGACGATGAAACACAGAAATTGCATCAGAATTAAATACAAAATGCACAATGCCGACTTAAGGACAGGAAGACTGAATCTTCTTACTGACTATGTTTTGAACCATTCCTGTGACACTAGTTATAGATTCCGATGCTTCACTTCAGGTTTACTGTATCCCTCTGACCTTCTTATTGACGAAGAAACACAGAAATTGCATCAGAATTAAATTGAAAAGGCACAATGCCGACTTAAGTACAAGAAGACTGACTCTTCTTACTGTCTATGCTTTGAACCTTTCCTGTGACACTAGTTACAGATTCCGATGCTTCACTCCAGGTTTACTGTATCCCTTGGACCTTCTTATTGACGATGAATCACAGAAATTGCATCGGAATTAAATACAAAAGGCACAATGCCGACTTAAGTACAAGAAGACCGACTCTTCCTACTGTATATGTTTTGAACTATTACTGTGATTATAGTTATAGATTCCGGTGCTTCACTCCAGGTTAACTGTATCCCTTAGACCTACTTATGACGATGAAACACAGAAATTGCATCGGAATTAAATACAAAAGGCACAATGCCGACTTTAGGACAAGAAGACTGACTCTTCTTACTGTCTATGTTTTGAACCTTTCCTGTGACACTTGTTATAGATTCCGATATTTCACTTCAGGTTTATTGTATCCCTCTGACCTTCGTATTGACGATGAAACACAGAAATTGCATCGGAATTAAATAGAAAAGGCACAATGTCGACTTAAGTACAAGAGGACTGACTCTTCTTACTGTCTATGATTTGAACCATTCCTGTGACTCTAGTGATAGATTCCGATGCTTCACTCCAGGTTTACTGTATCCCTTGGACCTTCTTATTGACGATGAAACACAGAAATTGCATCGGAATTAAATAGAAAAGGCACAATGCCGACTAAAGTACAAGAAGACTGACTCGTCTTACTGACTATGCTTTTGACCATTCCTGTGACTTTAGTTGTAGATTGCGATGCTTCACTTCAGGTTTGCTGTATACCTTGGACCTTCTTATTGACGATGAAACACAGAAATTGCATCAGAATTAAATACAAAAGGCACAATGCCGACTTACGTACAAGAAGACTGACTCTTCCTACTGTCTATGTTTTGAACCGTTCCTGTGACACTAGTTTTGGATTCCGATGCTTCACTTCAGGTTTACTGTATCCCTCTGACGTTCTTATTGACTATGAAACACAGAAATTGCATCGGAATTAAATACAAAAGCCACCATGCCGACTTAAGTACAACAAGACTGACTCTTGTTACTGTCTATGTGTGGAACCATTCCTGTGATACTAGTTATAGATTCCGATGCTTCACTTCAGGTTTACTGTATCCCTCTGACGTTCTTATTGACTATGAAACACAGAAATTGCATCGGAAGTAAATACAAAAGGCACAGTGCCGACTTAAGTACAAGAAGACCGACTCTTCTTACTGTCTATGATATGATCCATTACTGTGACTCTAGTTATAGATTCCGGTGCTTCACTCCAGGTTCACTGTATCCCTTGGACCTACTTATTGACGATGAAACACAGAAATTGCATCGGAATGAAATACAAAGTGCACAATGCCGACTTAAGTACAAGAAGACTGACTCTTCTTACTGTATATATTTGAACCATTCCTGTTACACTAGTTATAGATTCCGATGCTTCACTTCAGGTTTACTGTATCCCTCTGACCTTCTTATTGACGGTGAAACACAGAAATTGCATCGGAATTAAATACGAAAGGCACAATGGCGACTTAAGTACAAGAAGACGGTCTCTTCTTACTGACTATGCTTTGAACCATTCCTGTGACACTAGTTATAGATTCCGATGCTTCACTTCAGGTTTACTGTATCCCTCTCACCCTCTTATTGACGATGAAACACAGAAATTTCATCGGAATTATATACAAAAGGTTCAATGCCGACTTAAGTACAAGGAGACTGACTCTTCTTACTGACTATGTTTTGAACCATTCCTGTGACACTAGTTATAGATTCCGATGCTTCACTTCAGGTTTGCTGTATACCTTGGACCTTTTTATTGACGATGAAACACAGAAATTGCATCGGAATTAAATAGAAAAGGCACAATGCCGACTGAAGTACAAGAGGACTGACTCTTCTTACTGACTATGTTTTGGACTATTCCTGTGACTCTAGTTATAGATTGCGATGCTTCACTTCAGGTTTGCCGTATACCTTGGACCTTCTTATTGACGATGAAACACAGAAATTGCATCAGAATTAAATACAAAAGGCACAATGCCGACTTACGTACAAGAAGACTGACTCTTCCTACTGTCTATGTTTTGAACCGTTCCTGTGACACTAGTTTCGGATTCCGATGCTTCACTTCAGGTTTACTGTATCCCTCTGACGTTCTTATTGACTATGAAACACAGAAATTGCATCGGAATTAAATACTAAAGCCACCATGCCGACTAAAGTACAACAAGACTGACTCTTGTTACTGTCTATGTGTGGAACCATTCCTGTGATGCTAGTAATAGATTCCGATGCTTCACTTCAGGTTTACTGTTTCCCTTGGACCTTCTTATTGACGATGAAACACAGAAATTGCATCGGAATTAAATACAAAAGGCACAATGCCGACTTAAGTATGAGATGACTGACTCTTCCCACTGTCTATGATTTGAACCATTTCTGTGACACTAGCTATAGAGTCCGATGCTTCACTTCAGGTTTACTCTATCCCTTGGACCTTCTTATCGACGATGAACCACAGAAATTGCATCGGAAATAAATACAAAAGGCACAATGCCGACTTAAGTACAAGAAGACTGACTCTTCTTACTGTCTATATTTTGAACTATTCCAGTGACACTAGTTATAGATTCCGATGCTTCACTTCATGTGTACTGTATCCCTTGGATCTTCTTATTGTCGATGAAACACAGAAATTGCATCGGAATTAAATACAAAAGGCACAATGCCGACTTAAGTACAAGAAGACCGACTCTTCTTACTGTCTATGATTTGATCCATTACTGTGACTCTAGTTATAGATTCCGGTGCTTCAATCCAGGTTCACTGTATCCCTTGGACCTACTTATTGACGATGAAACACAGAAATTGCATCGGAATTAAAAACAAAGGGCACAATGCCGACTTAAGGAGAAGAAGACTGAATCTTCTTACTGACTATGTTTTGAACCATTCCTGTGACACTAGTTATAGTTTCCGATGCTTCACTTCATGTTTACTGTATCCCTCTGACCCTCTTATTGACGATGAAACACAGAAATTGCATCGGAATTAAATACAAAAGGCACAATGCCGATTTAAGTACAAGAAGACTGACTCTTCTTACTGTATATTTTGGAACCATTCCTGTGACACTAGTTATAGACTCCGATGCTTCACTTGAGGTTTACTGTATCCCTCTCACCCTCTTATTGACGATGAAACACAGAAATTGCATCGGAATTAAATAGAAAAGGCACAATGCCGACTTAAGTATGAGATGACTGACTCTTCCAACAGTCTATGTTTTGAACCGTGTCTGTGACACTAGTTATAGAGTCCGATGCTTCACTTCAGGTTTACTGTATCCCTTGGACCTTCTTATTGACGATGAACCACAGAAATTGCATCGGAATTACATACAAAAAGCACAATGCCGACTTATGTACAAGAAGACTGACTCTTCTTACTGTCTATATTTTGAACTATTCCAGTGACACTAGTTATAGATTCCGATGCTTCACTTCATGTGTACTGTATCCCTTATACCTTCTTATTGACGATGAAACACAGAAATTGCATCGGAAGTAAATACAAAAGGCACAGTGCCGACTTAAGTACAAGAAGACCGACTCTTCTTACTGTCTATGTTTTGATCCATTACTGTGACGCTAGTTATAGATTCCGGTGCTTCTCTCCAGGTTCACTGTATCCCTTGGACCTTCTTATTGATGATGAAACACAGAAATTGCATCGGAATTAAATACAAAGGGCACAATGCCGACTTAAGTACAAGAAGACTGACTCTTCTTACTGTATATATTTGAACCATTCCTGTTACACTAGTTATAGATTCCGATGCTTCACTTCAGGTTTACTGTTACCCTCTGACCTTCTTATTGACGGTGAAACACAGAAATTGCATCGGAATTAAATACGAAAGGCACAATGCCGACTTAAGTACAAGAAGACGGTCTCTTCTTACTGACTATGCTTTGAACCATTCCTGTGACACTAGTTATAGATTCCGATGCTTCACTTCAGGTTTACTGTATCCCTCTCACCCTCTTATTGACGATGAAACACAGAAATTTCATCGGAATTATATACAAAAGGCTCAATGCCGACTTAAGTACAAGGAGACTGACTCTTCTTACTGACTATGTTTTGAACCATTCCTGTGACACTAGTTATAGATTCCGATGCTTCACTTCAGGTTTGCTGTATACCTTGGACCTTTTTATTGACGATGAAACACAGAAATTGCATCGGAATTAAATAGAAAAGGCACAATGCCGAATTCAGTACAAGCACACTGACTCTTCTTACTGTCTATGTTTTGAACCAATCCTGTGAAACTAGTTGTAGATTCCGATGCTTCACTTCAGGTTTACTGTATTCCTTGGACCTACTTATTGACGATAAACGCAGAAAATGAATCGGATTTAAATACAAAAGGCACAATGCCGATTTAAGTACAAGAACACTGACTCTTCCTACTGTCTATGTTTTTAACCATTCCTGTGGCACTAGTTATAGATTCCGACGCTTCACTTCAGGTTAACTGTATCCCTTGTACCTTCTTACTGACGATGAAACACAGAAATTGCATCGGAATTAAATACAAAAGACACAATGCCGACTTAAGTACAAGAAGACTGACTCTTCTTACTGTCTATATTTTGAACCATTCCAGTGACAGTAGTTATTGATTCCGATGCTTCACTTCAGGTTTACTGTATCCCTTCGACCTTCTTATTGACAATGAAACGCAGAAATTGCTTCGAAATTAAATACAAAAGGCACAATGCCGACATAAGTACAAGAAGACTGACTCTTCTTACTGTCTATATTTTGAACCATTCCAGTGACAGTAGTTATTGATTCCGATGCTTCACTTCATGTTTACTGTATCCCTCTGACCTTCTTATTGACGATGAAACATAGAAATTGCATCGGAATTAAATACAAAAGGCACAATGCCGACTTAAGTACAAGAAGACTGACTCTTCTTACTGTATATATTTGAACCATTCCTGTTACACTAGTTATAGATTCCGATGCTTCACTTCAGGTTTACTGTATCCCTCTGACCTTCTTATTGACGGTGAAACACAGAAATTGCATCGGAATTAAATACGAAAGGCACAATGCCGACTTAAGTACAAGAAGACGGTCTCTTCTTACTGACTATGCTTTGAACCATTCCTGTGACACTAGTTATAGATTCCGATGCTTCACTTCAGGTTTACTGTATCCCTCTCACCCTCTTATTGACGATGAAACACAGAAATTTCATCGGAATTAAATACAAAAGGCTCAATGCCGACTTAAGTACAAGGAGACTGACTCTTCTTACTGACTATGTTTTGAACCATTCCTGTGACACTAGTTATAGATTCCGATGCTTCACTTCAGGTTTGCTGTATACCTTGGACCTTTTTATTGACGATGAAACACAGAAATTGCATCGGAATTAAATAGAAAAGGCACAATGCCGAATTAAGTACAAGCACATTGACTCTTCTTACTGTCTATGTTTTGAACCAATCCTGTGAAACTAGTTGTAGATTACGATGCTTCACTTCAGGTTTACTGTATTCCTTGGACCTACTTATTGACGAAGAAACGGAGAAATTGCAACGGATTTAAATACAAAAGGCACAATGCCGATTTAAGTACAAGAACACTGACTCTTCCTACTGTCTATGTTTTTAACCATTCCTGTGGCACTAGTTATAGATTCCGACGCTTCACTTCAGGTTAACTGTATCCCTTGTACCTTCTTACTGACGATGAAACACAGAAATTGCATCGGAATTAAATACAAAAGTCACAATGCCGACTTAAGTACAAGAAGACTGACTCTTCTTACTGTCTATATTTTGAACCATTCCAGTGACACTAGTTATAGATTCCGATGCTTCACTTCAGGTTTACTGTATCCCTTGGACCTTCTTATTGACAATGAAACACAGAAATTGCTTCGAAATTAAATACAAAAGGCAGAATGCCGACTTAAGTACAAGAAGACTGACTCTTCTTACTGACTCTGTTTTGAACTATTCCTGTGACACTAGTTATAGATTCCGTTGCTTCACTTCATGTTTACTGTATCCCTCTAACCT